>NC_072421.2:128255357-129625714 GCF_028858775.2 Pan troglodytes
AGTACCCTTTGCTTCATTCATGCCAAAATTCTCAAAATTCCTCAAACATGCTAAGCCCTGTCATGTCTATGTGCTTCTGCACATACCATCTCCTCTGCTTGACATATAACTTTTCCTTTTTCCACCTGGAGAACTTTTATTCATCCTTCAAAACTCTCTTCAAATGTCACCTCTTCAGTGAAGTTTTACCTAACCCACAAAAGCTCTCTCCACAGGAGTACACAGAGCCTTATCAGACGACTTATTGTAGGATCTTAGAGTTCATTCTAATATGTGTGTGTGTGTGTATGTGTGTGTTCTGGGTGGAGGGCTGTCACCATCTGATTTGTGCCTTAGAAAGACCACTCCTATGGCATGATGAAGGATGCACTGAAGGGGAGAAGACACCAGAGGCAGAGAGACCAGTTAGAAGAAAACCATAATGATACAATGGAGAGATGACAGTCGCATGAACTCAGACAGTGGCAGTGGGATGAAAAAAAATGAATGGTTTTCAGAGATATTCAGGAAATATAATCATCTGGATTTCATGTATAATTGGATCTGGGAGTTGAGGAGAAGAGAGGAGTCTGAGATGACTCCATGAAAAAATTCTTAAGCCACAGTCCTGAAAATCCTGCAAAATTTGTGGGTTTCAGTATGAGAAAAAGCACAGTCCAATGGAAGCATATCCATAAATCCATGCTCAAAAATAAAACTGCTTCCAATCTCTATTTACCATGGCATAAAGGCTGCCAGGAAATAGCAGTAAATGGCTTACACTTGACCTTTACTAGGTATTCTTAACAAAGCTTGTCAAAAGATATTAATTCATTCAGAAAAAAAGTATAATTGTCTAAGAGGCAGAATAACATAGTATTGGGATAAAGATGGGGAAAAGCATTTTCATAATAGGTCTCAGACTTGGTTTATTTTGTCTATAGCATTCACTGACAAAAGACAAAAGTATTTTTGAAGGTCAGAAACACTTAATAGATTCCTTTGCTTTCTCCTTTCATCCTTCTCCCTTCCCTCCTCCCAAACAACTCCTTAAAATTTTATTAGAAAATCTTAACATTTTAATAACAGTATTCTTTTTGTTATTATAGTCTGTTGGATTAAGTTAACAATTCTCCCTTTAACAATACTCAAAGAAAGCCTGGAAAAATTAATGCTATGTTGTTTTTCTCCCTGCCAAAGAATATAGCAATGTAATTGTCTCCTGGAGAAGAAGCACTCTAATCATCTTTAACTTTAAAGTAAATTCATTTCAGGAAGATGCTCTGTGACAAACAATTGACAGAGCAAATCAGGGCTCCTAGAAGACTGCAAAGTGATGGATTGAGTTGAAGAGAGTGCCACAGCCGAATTCATGAACATTTTCAACTTAAGAGTGTCTCTGCAACAAAACAGCACTGTATGAGAGTTAAAATCATGTTACATTACATTGTGGGAGGTAGGACTTAAACACTGCACAGATTCTTAACACCTAAGAGTTCTAGGCACTCCAGAGGCAGGAAAAGTATAAGCCAATTTCTCTGATTAAAAAATAGAGAAACCATTGTACCAGGCAAAGTCAGACTGTAAAAGCATAGTAACTTTCCAAAAAATGCCTTAAAGAAGTTGAGATCAGAAAAGACCAAAACACTCTCTCAATCCAATTGATGTCACTAGGATCTTGGAATGGGCCTCAATGCCAAGGTATTACTCTTATTTGGAAGATCATTTCCACTTTCATTCCCTTCCTAATTGAATCTGTCTCCATCTTCCATTGTGTTTGTTCCATTATTATTTTTTAGACCCTCCCGCCCCGCCCTGACATTAGGCTTGGGGAAACTCATCCTTTGGAGAAGATTTGGATTAGTAAATTTACAGGCTTGACAAATTTACAGGCTCAGAATTTCCTGGAAATTGGCCACTTGCCTGAGATGATGGGGGAAGGAGAAAATGGAAGAGCAGGTGAACTAAGGCTCTTGAAAACTTGACCGAGCAGCTTGGCCTCCTGAGCAGATGCAATGATGACCATATAGCAGCAGTGCAGAAAAGTAATTCTACTTAAAGGTCCTTTCTTTGGGCTTTTAAAAGGCAATTGTTTTCTTTGGCACACATGTGACCCAAATCTGGTTTTCTCCAAAGTAAACAGAGGCAAAAAAAGGGCTCCCATGTTCTGTGTGTGTGTTGTTGTTGTTGTTGTTTAATCAGCCTACTTGCTTGCCCCAACCCAGGGCCCAACATAATATATTTGTCAGGAGTGGCCCTGGAGGAGATCAAGACTTTAAGGCAGTGTGTCTTATCCCTGGCTACATATTAAATTCAACTGGAGCACTGAGAAAAAAAAAGACAAAAACAAAACAAACAGAAAACAATGCCTGGACTCTACCACCAGAAATTCTCATTAAATTGGTCAGGGTGGAACCTAAGCATCTAGTTTTTAAAAGCCACCAGGTGGCCAGGCATGGTGGCTCACGCCTGTGATACCAGCACTTTGGGAAGCCACAGCAAGATGATCCCTTGAGTCCAGGAGTTCCAGACTGGCCTGGGCAACATAGCAAGACGTCCATCTCTACAAAAAGTAAAAAACAAACAAACAAAAATTTAAAAAGCTACCAGGTGATTCTAATGTGCAGCCAGAATTGAGAAACACAGTTCTAAATAGTTTTCTAATTTAAAGCCAGAAAATGAGTATTCGCTGTCCAAAGTTTATTTTTATTTTTTAAAGTTCAAACCAGGTAACACTTAGAAGGTAAGTTAATTAACTCTGTACCTACAATCTGTAGGGGAATGTATTGGTTGTGTGGTATAAATACATTAGACTTAAACTTGTCCAATTTATGATACTTTTATGAAAAATGAGATTCTCTTTTGGAAAGAAAGATTAGAAGGGTTACTGGAAAAACAAAAAGAACTGAAATATTGGAAACAAATTTAGACAAAGTATAATTACAGGATTAAGTTCCTTACCTTAGTTCTAGAAGAACCAGATAAAATACTTCAGAAATATTGTGTCTGTTTTCTTATTAATTTCCAGGAGAAAGATTCCAAACTGCCCTTGGGGACTGGCTTTGAATCTCATAACCCTTGGGACTCCAGGCCACTCACCCCGTCCTCAAGTAATCATTCATTTATACCAATATGTGTACAATGTCATGAAGAATACCGGAAAGCACTGCAACTATAACACCATTGGATAAAAATCACACTGAATGTGGTTTGCCGATGTCACCTGTCACCTCAGTAATTCCATTGAACTTTAGAAAGGATCTGGTAAAATATAAAAAATGCAAAGGCACAGTTAAGTGCTGTGATGGTTAATATTGAGTGTCAACTTGAATAGATTGAAGGATACAAAGTATTGTTCCTGGGTGTGTCTGTAAGGGCAATGCCAAAGGAGATTAACATTTGAGTTAGTGGACTGGGAGAGGCAGACCCACCCTTGATCTTGGTGGGTGCCATCTAATCAGCTGCCAGTGCACCTAGAATTAAGCAGGCAAAAGAACATGGAAGGACTAAACTGGCTGAGTCTTCTGGTCTTTATCTTTCTCCCGTACTGGATGCTTCCTGTCCTTGAACATCAGACTCCAAGTTCTTCAGCTTTTAAACTCTTGGACTTATATCAGTGGTTTGCCAGGAGCTCTCAGGCCTTTGGCCACAGACTGAAGGCTGCACTGTTGACTTCCCTAACTTTTGAGGTTTTGGGACTCAGAGTGGCTTCCCTGCTCCTCAGCTTGCAGACGGCCCATTGTGGGACTTCACCTTGTAATCATGTGAGTCCATACTCCTTAATAAACTCCCCTTTATATATACATCTACCCTATTAGTTCTGTCCCTTTAGAGAACCCTGACTAATACAAGTGTAGTGGAAGAACAGGCCATAAAGATGCAGGCTGTGGTCTCTGCTCTTCCATCAACTCATAGGGTAACCTTGGGTGAGTAATTCTTTGTCAGTTTCCTCAGCTGAAAAATTAGTTGAACCATGTGATCTGCCAGCTCTGAATTTAAGATAAAGAAAGAAAAGCTTAGATAGAAGACATCCATAAAAGCATGAAATAAAACTCAGTAATTAATAGGGGCAGAAAAGGAGAGCAGGGAGAACAGGGAGAGCCCTGGAAGGATGCTTTCCTAGTACCACCTACACAAAACTTATTTAGCAGGCAGTAAATGATTTAATAGTAGTACAGTTAAGGCACCCCCCCCCCAAAAATTAAAGTACTTCTGACACTGCTCAAAAAAAAAAGCCTTTTTAAGAATTTTGCTAATTATAAACCAGAACATGTAAGGAAGCACAGAACAGTTTTTTTTTTAATGATGTTTAAATACCAATATATCTTCTAAGTAACTTGCCATCAATTAATATTATTTACGGAACAAGCATTATGAAACTCAGAAGAAGAGTCTAACGCTGAAATGCTAAAAGTATGCCCAGTATGGTAGGAATAAATTACCCTAATTGACCAAAGCTACGCTCACATGTGAGACATTTCAAAACACACTGACATAATGACAAAAATTCCTGTCTCTCTCTGCCAATGTTATAGGAATTGTTATTAAAGCCAAGCATGGTATTTGTGTACACATAAGAGCAAGCAAAAATTATAATCTAGAGGTTTTTAAATTTAATCTTTTTTATTTATTAGTATTGTTATACAGCAATGAGTATTCAAAAAAAAAAAAAAACTAATCAGCGTGCATTATGCAACAATCAGACAAAATACTCCTAATCCTCTGTCATTCTTTTTCCTTGGCCCCTGGGTACTCATTAAAGGTTAATTTATTTAAATATCTTCAACATTCATTTCAATCTACTTTAATAAACTAATGAATCTTTGGAACTTTGCCTAATCAGCTTATGTTTTCTATTTTAATACATCTACAAAATGTCTTTTTTTTTAAGCTCCTTCTTAATAATTGTCTTCCCTTTTGGAGATAGAATTGTGCTTCAGTGACAACCTGATTTGTAAATTTGGTGACACATTTACAACCTCATCCAGCACACAGGGAATAGCTGTGGCTTGCTTATTGTTCTTAAACATAGTTACATTTTAGAGGATAGTGAATTGATTTGTGTTTAGTAGGATAATAATCCTCCAAATTGAAATGGTCATTTTACAATTTAGTAAGAGTGACAATTACAGTAAAGCAAAGCTTCTAATAACTTTGGTGCTTGTCAAATGCTATGAGGGTCTATCAATGAAACAACTCCATTCTGGTTATTGTAAACCAGAGCAATGTATAGTATATACCATTTGGATTGGCAAATATAAGTGAAGTCTGGAGATGTCTTCAAATGAATAGTACAATCAAAATGGCGTCTAAAATGGTTCCTTACAATCTATCCAATCACTATGTTCAACACATTTTGTTTAATGGCAACTTTGAGGAATCTTTCACATAACTATCTTTAAGTTGAATATTCTCACGGTGGTGGCCAATGGTCAAGGACTGCACGCCACCCTCTACACCAGAATGCCAGAAACCAAAGTCTTGGCATGCTAGCACATTATTTCTAACTACTGCCTTAACAATATCTGACATCATCCTAGAATGACACAGCTTAGCAAGTGCTTCCACAATATCCTTATGGTGGGGGAAGGGGGAAGGTATTAATGTTGTTGGCTTGTAAATAAGGAAATTGCAGCTCAGAGAAGCTTTTGTATTTCCAAAAGGTTATAATGTCAATATGTGGAGGAGCTGGAATCCAGATTTTTGGGCTACAAATCTTTCCTCCTGTACCATGTTGCCTGCAGAGTTGTGTTCGGATAAATGTTTTTACTGATCCATAGCTCACCACTGATTAAAGAAAAAGTGTAAATGTTACCTTTAAGATGTCCTGATGAGGAACAAATAAAATTAATTAAAAATATATTATGACAAATTATTCAATATAACATAACTTCATAATATCATAATTCATTTGGAGCATAACTTTACACAAAAGAGATGAAATTCTTAATTTTCAGTTTTATTTTCTATACAAATTAATAAAAATAATAAACTTATTCCTCACCCATGATCTGAATTTCGGGTAAATTTCTAATGGAAGTAGATACATTGTCAAATGTTTTCAAGTTATCACCTCCGATTTTCCAAATAGAAACTCCAAGAATTACCTTTCAGATTTCATTGTTCATTCATTACACATCTCTCTACCCGTTCATTCATTCATTCATCCAATCATCCAAATGACATTTACGGAATGTCTACTTTGAGGCAAGCAAAAAGTCAAAGGTAGACTCTACCTGAAGCTCTTGCTGCTGCTTTACTTCCCTAGACTATGAACTCCTTGAAGACAGGGGATCCTGTTATTCTACACAGAATATAATCAGTTCTATTTGCAGAAAATCACTTAAATACTTTTTTGACAGTGAGATTTCTGGCTCCCCCTGCCGCCCACATGCCCCTCCAGACATATGGGAGTTAGAGGAAGAAATAGCAGAGTCTGCTTATCAAGTCTGACCTTTGGATAATGACTACAGTTCTCCCATCTGAGCTTGCTGCTGTTCTGCCTTGTGGTCAACAAAATGATTTAGCTCAAAATGGCAATTCATCTGTTGCTGCTTCCCAGATATCCTCTAGCAAGCCACATTATTTTTTTTAAAATGGTTGCTTCTGCCCTTCGGCATAGAGGTGAACTGTATCACCAAATATACTGTCTTGCTTGATACAGTGAGAAGTTGGGGTTTACAGAAAAGATGCAGATAAACATGAAGCAGCCGCAAAAGAAGAAACATTCGTTTAGTGCTATGACTAAACAAATGCTTGACTTTATTATTTTAACAACAATAATTTATATTCAGAGACTGCTATTATCCTTTCAACTTTGCTTCACTCCACCTCACAGCTACTTTGTGAGGTGACCAGAGAAGGCATTATTACAGAGTTAAAATACAGAATTCTAAAGCTCAGAGACGCTAAAGTGACTTGTTTAAAGTTCCACAGCAAGCCAGTGGCAGAGTTTGGTCTCCCAACTAACACTCCAGGGATCAGGCTTCTCTATTAGGGGTCCTAGTCAACAGGAGAGTTGCATTTTTAATAATTACTAGGAGCCATGAAGAACTAATCCATTGTTTCAGTTTGTACTATTGCCTAGTTAATTATTTAGAAATGATTTATTAAAAACAAGAAGTGAGGAAACCATCATGCTAAGCAGGCAATTCTGGACAAGAGACTTCTTTCAAGCAAACTGGGCCTTACTGTAATCCTTCCAAACTGAACATTGGTTAAGCTCAAAAAGTTAGTATTTAAATAAACAAAGGCAATGGTAAAAATATTTTGTCTGTATTAGAATTCCTTGTAGTTATGCAAGGATGGAGCCCGTTATGCCATGATACATTTTTTATTCACAAATAATGAAGGCATGAATGGGTATTACTTATGGAACATTTCTGCAGTTTCTAGACTCCTTCTAAAATGTAAGAATATGGGCTTTATGCATATTTGGTGCAAAATATTTGTTGGATCATGTAATATTTTAAAAAGTGAATAATTTATAAAATCATAGAGGGTCTTCTGATTTTTATTATCATTTAATATTTAATTCTACAAAACAGAATTAAATACTTTGTTTTGAAAATAGTTTATTAAACACAGTTGCATTTCTTCGTCTTTCTAGGCCTCATTTTCAAGATTACGTGGGATTTTATTAACTGATTTTTCTAAGCCTCTGGCTTCTTTCTTCCTCACTGTAAGTAAACCACAGGCTATATTACACACATATATTTTGTTAAAATACATGTTACTTCCATTGCTTCCTGGACCACCACAAAAGAGAGCCCTTAGTGATCCAAGTCAATTCACCCATATTTAAAACCTTTTACATTTCAAAAACATGTATTATAACATGATTAGATCTGTACTTTATAAATAAGCCAGAAAGTGACATATGTGGCTTAATTACCAACCCCAAATAATTAGTGTTGGAGCAAGAAAATGAATTAAATGGAACACAGCCCAGTCATCCTAGCAAAAGGGATTACAGATAGGAGCTGGAATAACTTTGGGAGAAGCCAAACATATATAAGAAGGTTAATGAATTAAAAAGTTGTTATAGGTAATTCAAAAGAAAAAGAAAAATGCTGACTACTACCAAAAAATTCCACAGCATATTACTGAAACTGCCACATCAAATACTTTAACATACCCCTCCCTAGGGACGGATAGAAGTTTGCTTGGTATAGTGTATTTTCTAGCATAACATTGTGATAAAAGGATCTGAAAATAAAAAGAAATGAATTGTATTTTTTTCCAAAAGCTATACAATGAATTCACCTTTTCACAGAGGATAGAGATCATGAAGAAAAGTGAAATTCATATGGACCCCAAACCTCTCATTTTGGCCCATAGTTTCTGCCTCCTTCCCCATCAGAATCTCCACCAGAGCACTAACAGGTAGCAAAATTGGCTGATAGAAGCATCATTCTCCTATTCCTTCCCTGCCCACCCTCTGGTAAAAGAATTAATGAGCAGTAAAATTACCAAAAGTGAGGCAGCAGAACGGAGAATAAAGAATACCAAGGGTATGGATAACCTACAAACCAGATAATGAGCTCCTGAATAATCAAGACTTGACTTAAACCTCAAACCTCTAACCTTCTGGCTTAGACCCATCATTCTATACTTATATTTAGTGTCTTAAACACAGAACTGCCACAGAATTGCAGTTTGTCTCTAAGTCCTTGTTTATAGGAAATAGGGGCAAGAAGTGATGTCTAAACTTTGGCACTTTGAACACTGTTAGTAGCCTCTCTTGACACTCCATTATTTCCCTCGTCTTGGGCACCCAAAGATGTTATTAACCTTTGTAGGAGTCCTGAACATTATAAGAGGTAGTTGACAATTGCACTAGTATCTCTTCTTCCCTCTCAATGCAGATACCAGCCTTCAGCTGTTCCATCGCATTCACCTAAAAGGCTTCTCTTTGGTTTTTCTTTAAAACTTTCTTCCTTCTCTTCCTTCCCATTACTTAATGTAGTGGGGCCACTGCACAAAAATACTCTTTGTCCCCTACCACTAAAAAGGTGATCTTACTTTTAGAATTCATGTCAATTTTTCACAAGCTTCCTGTCATAACTATTTTATCCAGATCCAGATACATTTCTCAACTCGATTTTCTGAATCCTGGTATCTTCCTTGGTGCATAAGCCATTAATATCTCAATTCGCAGAGATCTCACACTTCCTGGTAAAACTTTGCCCATTCCACTTAACTATGGTCTGAATGTTTGTGTTCCCTGTTACCCAAAATTCATAGGTTGAAACCTAATCCCCAAGGGTGATGTTATTAAGACATGGGGTGTTTGAGGGGTGATTAGGTTGACATCCCACATGAATGGGATTAGTGTCCTTATGAAAGGGGCCTGAGGGAGTTTGTCCCTTCCACCATGTGAGGACACATACAAGGTACCATATATGAGGCAGAAAACCCTCACCAGATGCCAGATCTGCTGGCACTTTCATCTTGGACTTCTCAGCTTCTAAACTGTATGCAATAAATTTCTGTTTATAAACTACTCAGTATTTTGTTATAGCAGCCCGAACAGACTAAAACACCATCACAGTGATGGTTTCAAGGCAGCTTTTGGACTTCAAAACTGCTTTTCCATATTTTCAGAAATGTTCTTTCAACAAATAATGCCAAGAATAAAGGAAAAAGAGTTACCAAGTCCGGAAGAACATTTAAGCTGAATGTCGTGGAACGGCAGGGAATAACAGTCCAGGATTCCTAAATTAGAGAAATAAATTCCTAGGGAAAATGTCTGAGATAGTATCAGTAACAAAGTATTCCTTGTGACCATGCCACACTGGCTGCCCATTCTACGCTCTGCCTGTGTTCCTTTTTGTTTTAAAAATTGCTTTCAAGCCATGTGTAAGTACAGTTTCTTTTTCCTAAGCTAATGGCATCTTGTCTGCTCAACACTCACCCTCACCCCTGGCACAATCATGGGTACACATGCACATTTACACACCACCATATGTCATATCCATAGACACTCAATACATGCTGGGACACATTTTACAATGGTCCTCTCGCTACCTTGCCCTGGTATCAACTCGATCTCTTTCTATCACTTATTCTCACTTCATTAGAGGCATGGAACTGAGGCAGACATAGTGAATGGAGTTACTGTCTCCTTTATTTAGGAAAAAATGTCAATGTCAAAAGCAAAGTTTGACTCTGTGATGGCAATGATTGTTCCTGCTCACAGCTGAAGAGGATGAGAGGAAACCCAGATTGGAAGTATTTATTCCCAAGGCTTTACTATGAGGAAACAAGTAATTTTATCAGAAACAAGTAATCCATAATTTGCTGTACATCAACTGCAGTGGTATGCTCAACTAGTAGAGTTCACATAGAAATACTTGGATCTGTTTGCAGGAGATTGCTTCTACCAGACTGGGCAAGGTGTGGTCTCAGAGTGCATTATCATTTAAACAAAGGATGCTATGAATCACAGATGACAGAACCAGAAAAACGCTTGCTCTAGTGTACAAAGTTTGGCTGATACTTAACCTTTGCTAGGGGAAAAGGAAAAAATTGCAGGCTGCTACACCGGCAGCCTAGAACACCTTTTTAACTACATTCAAGCCTTTTACTGTTACAGAACATTATTACTGTTAATACTGCCATGTGTGACTGAGAATTTGTACCTCTGACTTACTGAAAAAGCATCTTCTACTTAACAAATTCAAATAAATTTAATTCTATGTACTAGCAGAAGTAATTAAAAGCAAATGAATAAGGACTGCATAACTGCATAAATATTTCCATAAATTCTTGCACAAAAGAAGGATAATGAGTGGACAATAGAATGCTAAAATATTAACAATGCATCATAAGAATTAAAAAAAAATTTTTCCAAATCAGCAAGATGTACTAAAATGTAACTTTTATCATTATTAGAGCTTAAGTTCTCCTTCTAGAATTACCACTGACTCACTAAGGGCTTTGTGCTAATCATTCAATCAGATTTCACATTCATGATATTTATTCTGAAACAGCCTAATGGGGCTCAAGGACTAAAATAACCTCATTAATTAGATTACCTCACATGGAGTCCAAGATGAAAACTATCAACACCAAATAGCACTCTACAGTTACAAAGATGTTTCATATCATTTCATATTTACAAAGGTATTTCATATCATTTCATGTTTAATTTTTATAACTCTGGGGGTTAAAGTAGGTATTATTATTACTTTTTTAAAAAATGAGAAAACTGAGGTTTAAAAAGGTTAATTGGCCTGATAGAGTTCATTAAGTGTTAAACTGGTCTCAGGACTCCAATTTTAGTGTTCTAGCACATAGTACAGTGCCTAACACATATGGGTATTCAATTAGTATTTGTTGAATTGAGTGAATGAATATAGCATGCTACTTCTCCTAACTACACTTGACCTAATTTTACTCATTTGCAAACAGCCCTATAGCTGCATTCCAAAGTAGTTGATAAGGTCATTTACTTTCCAATAAGGAAGCAAAATGCCATTGTGAAAATAAATTTAGCCATCTATTTTGGTGACATAAGGCCCATGAGCTGAAAGAATAAGATATTCAATGTCCAGCTGTTATAAAGTTTGGAAAAAAGTTGGTAAAAATATTCGTATGGTTGCTTTAAAATGATGAACTGATTATCACTATTATTTTGTTGGGGAGGGACCTTTCAGTAAGGTTGCATGGAAAAGCAGATTAAAATTGGGAAAGGCATTTGAGTTCCCAACATGAAAATCAACAATGCCTCTTGTTATGCCTTTCATTCACAGACAGAGAAAAAGAAGTTTCAGAGTTGGCAGGGACCTTGGCAGTCACCTAGTCTAACTGCTGTCTCTTCCTCCCCTTCACTGCTGCCATTTTACTAGAAGTCATAGCTAATTAATGGCAGATCCAGCACTAGACCCCAGTCTTCTTACTGGCAGGACTCCTCATGGAAGCAGTTGGGGACTTATATTCTCTCTATAGGTGCCATCTAAAATTATTCATTTTAGTCTAAAGTCCTTCCTTAACCAAGGTGAGTACCATATAGCCCTGCTTGAAAATATAGGATTCCCTTACAGTACAGCTTAAGTGGCAATAGGTTGTGTTATGGTTAAATGCTTCTCTGGCCTTTTCAAACAACCAGAATAGTAGAGTAAGAAGGGCTCTGGAGTCAAACTGTCTAGCATGACAATCCTGCCCTGCCACTTACTGACTGTGCAGCTTTGGAAGAAAATTAACTCCTCGAACATTGATTTCTTTGTCCGTAAATGAGGATATTATCTACTTCACAGAGCTTTGTGGAACTTATATGAAACAATTCAAGCAAAGCATAGTCAACAGATAACCTGATACATAGCAAAAATACTCAGTAAAAATGAGTTGACTTTTACTCATTCTTCCTTACTTGCAGTTGCCCTAGATACCTGAGCTTAAACTGATCAAATAAACCTTGGATGACTTTCCTTTTATTCAATTAACATTTATTGAGCAATTACTACATGCTAGGTTCTTGAAATACAGCAGTGAACAAAACAGACAAAAATCCAGGCCTTCATGGAGCTCACATTCTAGTAGCAGACACAGAAAATAAACAAAATAAATAGGTAAAATACACAGTATGTTGGTGATTAAGTGCTTTGTCCAAATACAGGAAGTACATTAGGTATGTTAGCAAAAGCTGTGACCTCATTTTCTAGGAAACATTTGGTGTCTCTTACCTTCCTCACCTGTTTTTTTTTAGAGCTAAGACAACAAAAACTAAGACTTCTTTACATAGCCCCTTCTAATCTTGGGATATAAAGGTAAATGGCATAAAATATGGATAGGTGAGTTGTATATGTGAATGGGCTAGAAGGTATTACTGGTAATTGAATTATTCAGAAAGCAAGTTCCAATATTTAGCCATAAAACTGGAATTAAAAATGTGTACAAAAATACCACCAATTAGGTTCAAAGGAGGGCATATGCAGCGTTGGAAAGAAATTTCCAAATCTGTAACATCTGTAAAGCTGGCAGAGATTGTTACTGATTGTAGCAGGAAGGGGTAGATCCCAAACTCTGGCAAACGTGATTTGGGTGGGATAGCAAGTAGCCTAGCAAGACTAAAAAATCCTTTTGAGAATAACCGTATATCATAAGGACCTCTCCTTAATTTATGTTCTCCAAGCACTTTCAGTCTCTATCATCTTATTGAGCTATGAAATGTATAGATGTTCATTTCGTATATTGTCTCTCACTTCACAGAACTAGAGAGACTAAACTACTAATTTTATATCTTTCTTAGTACATCATAGAATGCACATTTATGGTAGGCTACTAATTGCCCTTGTATGTGATATAAAGACCAATACATTTTTAGTTATTTTTAATTACAAAGTCTGGTCAATATTTTCTTCAAGATCCTCTGGCATGGAAGTGAGTTTCTGTTATGTTCCTATTGAGCAACAAGAAATAGTGATAAAGGTGACAAATGCAGCAAATGACAATGTTCATGAGAGTTTTATTAAGTTTATTAACAGAGACATACTGCTTTACTTACCTGAAGATATCAGAAAATTACAATTTGTTTCATCTTTGTTGGTAGCTGCACTAGCTGTTCCATTACAGAGGAGGAGTTGATTTATGTGCAGCTGTTGAAAACACAATGAACCAGTCACCACAATTTTAACAAGTGTTAATGCTGGCATATCCACTTCAGATAGCATTTATAACACTGTCATGAAGAAAGTTTACAGTATACTACCTAAAGTAATGATGCTAGTTCCACATTTGCCAAATTTGGTGTCACTACTATAGTACTGGATTCTACTGGGATGACAATAAAAATTCACTCTTTCATGGTCCTTTAAACAAGGCCAAAGCATATGTCCAAGATCGATGTTTTTTTATTCTCCCCAAAGTAAGCTTTATATCACTTGGACTGGGAAAAAACAAAGTTTGTTTTATTATCCACAATTAAGTCCCTCCTTAGATGTGTCTCCCTCTTCTCATTCTTTATGTATTAAAATTGTGAGTAGAACAATTTAGTCATAGTTACAATTAGGAAAGGGGTACATTTTTATTACAAGTTAAAGTTAAGTCTTCACCCCCAAGAAGGTTACAAAATGTGTGTCGTGTGTGTGTGTGTGTATGTGTGCGTGTGTGTGTGTATCTGCAGAAAAGATGTAGACAAGGAGCAATAATACAATGTGATACATACTTAAAAAGCACCAAAAAATGGAGCGAGATGATTGAAAGTGGAAAGACCTGAGCTAAATGGTGGACTAGAGCTTCTTGCACTCCTCTCCCCACAGAAACATCAATTTGAACAACTACCTACACACAAAAATACCTACACAAGAGTGAAGGAAATCAGGTGAGAGATGACAGCACTTTGGTGGAGCTCAGAAATAAGAAATGATACACGGAAGAGTGTAAGACAGACAGTTTTATACTACCCACGTCAATCCCTCTCCCAACCCCATGCAGCACAGTATGGAAAGATACCCTCTGCTTGGTAGAAGAGGAGGGAAGTGAGCACCAGACGTTACCTTGGACCCCAACACCAGGCTGCCTCAGTAAATCCCACTGCTGGGCAGGCTCCCATGGACCCAGACTTTAGGCTAGTACTCACAGACTGAACCTCTAAGCCCACCATGGCATCAGGATAGCTCCCACAGACTCAATATCCAGCCATGACATGTAGACTCAGTCTCCAGGTCCATCGCAGGGCTAGGCCAGCCTCAGTAGCCCCAGACTTCAGACTGCCCCCAGCACCAGGCTGGCCATGATGGCCCTAGGCTTCAGGCCCACCATAGCACCAGGTCAGCCCCCACAGTCCTATTCATCAGGCCAACACTCCTGGATATAGCCTCTAGGACTGCCCAGTGCCAGGCCAGCTCCTGAAGCCTCAGACTCCAGGCCTATTCCAGGCTTCAGACTAACCCACAGCTAAGTACGCCCATGTAGTCTTAGGTTTCATGCCTGCCCCAATGTCAGGTCAGCACCCTGACCTGAGGCACTAGGCTAGACCCCATGAAGATAGGCTTCAGGCCTGCCCAGTGCCAGGCCAAGTCCCTGTGGGCCCACCATCCAGGCCTGTCCCTGTGGCCCACTGCTTCTTCAGCAAACCCATGATCCAGGCCTGCCCCAACAGACGAAGGGTCCAGGCCTATCCCAGTAGACCCAAGCACTGGGCCAGCCCTGACAGACCCAGGCTTCAGGCCCGCCCCACAGTCCCACGTTGCAAACCATCTCCACTAGCTCCAGGAACCAGGCTGGCCCCTGTACACCTAAGCTCTATGACTGCCCCAGCATCAGACTAGCCTCAGGTTCAAGGCTAGTCTCTGTTACCCAAGGCTTCAGCGGCCTTAGGGACCAGGCCTGCTTCAGAAAACCCAGGGTACTGCCCACCCCAGTAGACCCTGGTTCCAGGACAGCCCCCAATGGACCAAGGCTCTAGAATCACCCCTGCAGACTCAGGCTCTAGGCCAGTCCCTGTGAATTCAGGCTATCTGCCTACATGAGTGGTCGCAGGTACTAGGCTCACCACAGTGCCAGACCAGCCCTCAAGGACTCAGGCTTCAGGCTCATCCCAGTGGACCCAGATGCCAGGCCCATCCCAGCATCTGGCTAGCCCCTGCAGACTCAGGTGCAAGGCCCAGCCCAGCACCAAGCCAGCCCCTGGGACTCAGGCTTTAGGCCAGCCTCCAAGGATACAGTTTCCAGTCCCACCCTAATGGACTTAGGCTCCAGGTTTATTCAAGTAGACTCAATCAACAGATATGCCACAGTGAATCCAGACTCCAGGCTCAACCCCAACCAGCCAGGCACTAGGTCCATCCACCTGCTGACCCAGGCACCAGGCCAGCCTGCTCAAAGACTCCAAGAGCAAGCCTGCCTGTGGATCACACCAAATGGTCTTCCCAGAATCTCTAAATGGACTGACTAGTGAAGGGCTTTTGGAGACGAAGCCAGTTTACAAAACTAGAATAAGCCCATACTTTTTTAAATGTGCAGATACCAATCCAAAAATATCAATAATGATCAAGGAAATACAATCCCACCAAAAGAACAAAATAAAGCTCCAGTAGCCAACTCTAAAGATATAAAGATTTATAATATGTCTGACAAATAAGTCAAATTGTTTTAAGAAAGCTTAGCAAACTTACAAAACATACAGAGAAACAATTCATTGAAATAAAAAAAATAAATGACCAAAATGAGAAACTAAAACATTTAACAGAGATTGAAATTATTAAACAAACAAACAAATTCTGGAGCTGAAAAATACAATGAATTAAATGAAAAATGCAATACAGAGAGTCAACAGCAGGCTTGATCAGGCAGGAGAATGTGTGAACTTGAAGGCAGGTTATTTGAAAATATACAGTAAGAGGAAAAAAAAGAATGAAAATAAAGGATGCGAGCTCACAGGATTTATGGGGTAGCATCAATAGAGCAAACATTAGAGTTATAGAAATTAAAGTAGAAGAGAAAGATGACAAAGGGGTATAAAGCTTATTGCTTAAATAAAATAGTAGAAAACTTTCCAAATCTGGGAAAAGATATAAATAGCCAGGTAAAAGAAGATCAAAAGTCTCAAATCAGATTCAATCCAAAAAAGACTATACTCAGACATATAATCAAACTGTCAAAAAGCCAAGACAAACAGGGCATCCTGAAAGCAATAAGAGAAAAGAGGCAAATCACATATAAGGGAAATTCAGTAAGGCTAGCAGTGGATTTCTCAGCAGAAACGTTACAGGCCAGGAGAGAGCAGCATAATATATTTAAAGAGTTAAAGAAAAAAGAAACCTAGCAACAAGAATAAACTTTACACAGCAAAGCTGCCCTTCAAAAATGAGATGCAAAGCATACCACTAAAGGAAATCACTTCATCACAAAAGAAGATGGCAAGAGAGGAAGAAAGGAATAACGGATCTGCAAAACGACCAGAAGACAATGAACAAAATGGCAGTAGTTAATTCTTACTTATCAATAATTACCATGAATGTAAATGAAAGAAATGAACAAGAAACAAATAAATGGAAAGATAGCCCATGTTTGTGGATTAAAATAATTAACATTCTTAAAATGTTCATATTACCAAGGCAATCTACAGAGTAAATGCAATCCCTATCAAAATTTCACTGACATGTTTTATAAAAATCGAAAAATCAATCCTGAAATTTGTGCGGAACCACAAAAGACCCCAAATAAAGCATACTGAGCAAAAAGAACAAAGTTAGAGGCAGCACACTACCTGACTTCAAAATATACTACAAAGCTATAGTAACTAAAAGAGCATAGGATGAGTATCCCTAATCTGAAATTCTGAAATCTAAAACACTCCAAAATCCAAAATTTTTTGAGCAGTGACATGACGCTAAAAGAAAATGCTCATTGGAGTATTTCAGATTTCAGATTTTTGAATTACGAATGCTTAACCAGTAGGTATAATGCAAATATTCCAAAATCTGAAAAATCCCCAAATCTGAAACACTTCTGGTCCCAAGCATTTTAGATAAGGGATACTCAACCTACACTGGCATAACAACAGATACATATACCAATGGAACAAAATAGAGAGCTTAGAAATAAATCCATTCCTTTAAAGTCAATTGATTTTCAACAAAGGTGCCAAGAACACGCGAGGAGAAAGGACAGTCTCTTCAATAAATGGTGCTGGGAAAACCGTATATGCATATTCAGAAGAATGACATTAAACCTTATCTTACACATACACAAAAATCAATGCAATATGGATTAGGGACTTGAATGTAAGACCTAAAGCTATAACATCACTATAAGAAAATGCAGAAAGGGGGTGGCTGGAAAGATGGCTGAATAGGAACAGCTCTGGTCTGCAGCTCCCAGCAAGATCAATGCAGAAGGTGGGTGATTTCTTCATTTCCAACTGAGGTATCTGGCTCATCTCACTGGGACTGGTTAGACAGTGGGCACAGCCCAAGAAAGGTGGGCTGAAGCAGGGTGGGGCATCACCTCACGCGGGAAGCTCAAGGGGTCAGGGAACCCCCTCCCCTAGCCAAGGGAAGCCATGAGGGACTGTGCCATAAAACGGTGAATTCCGACCCAGATACTATGCTTTTCCCACGGTCTTCACAACCCGCAGACAAAAAGATTCCCTCAGGTGCCTACACCACCAGGGCCCAGGGTTTCAAGCATAAAAGTGGGCGGCCGTTTGGGCAGACACCGAACTAGCTGCAGTTTTGTTTTCATACCCCAGTGGCGCCTGGAACGCCAGCAAGACAGAACCATTCACTCCCCTGGAAAGGAGGTTGAAGCTAGGGAGCCAAGTGGTCTAGCTCAGTGGATCCCACCCCCATGGAGCCAAGCTAAGATCTACTGGCTTGAAATTCTCGCTGCTAGCACAGCAGTCTGAAGTTGACCTTGGACGCTCGAGCTTGGTGGGGAGAGGGACATCTGCAATTACTGAGACTTGAGTAGGTGGTTTTCCCCTCACACTGTAAACAAAGCCACCAGGAGGTTCGAAGGGGGTGGAGCCCATGGCAGCTCAGCAAAGCCACTGTAGCCAGGCTGCCTCTCTAGCTTCCTCCTCTCTGGGAAAGGCATCTCTGAAAGAAAGGCAGCAGCCCCAGTCAGGGGATTATAGATAAAACTCCCATCTCCCTGGGACAGAGCACCTGCAGGAAGGGGCAGCTGTGGGCGCAGCTTCAGCAGACTTAAATGTTCCTGCCTGCTGGCTCTGAAGACAGCAGCGGATCTCCCAGCACAGCTCTCGAGCTCTGCTAAGAGACAGACCGCCTCCTCAAGTGGGTCCCTGACCTCCTTGCCTCCTGACTGGGAGATACCTCCCAGCAGTGGTCGACAGACACTTCATACAGGAGAGCTCCGGCTGGCACCTGGTGGGTGACCCTCTGGGGTGAAGCTTCAAAAGGAAAAAAGAGGCAGCAATCTTTGCTGTTCTGTAGCCTCTGCTGGTGATACTCAGGCAAAAAGGGTCTCGAGTGGACCTCCAGCAAACTCCAGCAGACCTGCAGCAGAGGTTCCTGACTGTTAGAAGGAAAACTAACAAACAGAAAGGAATAGCATCAACATCAACAAAAAGGACCTCCACACAGAAACCCCATCTGATGGTCACCAACATCAAAGATCAAAGGTAGATAAATCCATGAAGATGAGGAAAAACCAGTGCAAAAAGTCTGAAAATTCCAAAAACCAGAACGCCTCTTTTCCTTCAAAGGATCACAACTCCTTGCCAGCAGAGAACAAAACTGGACAGGGAATGAGTTTGATGAATTGACAGAAGTAGGCTTCAGAAGGTGGGTAATAACAAACTCCTCCGAGCTAAAGGAGCATGTTCTAACCCAATGCAAGGAAGCTAAGAACCTTGAAAAAAAGGTTAGAGGAATTGCTAACTAGAATAACCAGTTTAGAGAAGAACATAAATGACCTGATGGAGCTGAAAAACACAGCACGAGAACTTCGTGAAGCATACACAAGTATCAGTAGCCGAGTCGATCAAGAGGAAGAAAGGACATCAGAGATCAAAGATCAACTTAATGAAATAAAGCATGAAGACAGATTAGAGAAAAAAGAATGAAAAGGAATGAATAAAGCTTCCAAGAAATATGGGACTATGTGAAAAAGACCAAACCTATGTTTGACTGGTGTACCTGAAAGTGACGGGAACAATGGAACCAAGTTGCAAAACACTCTTCAGGATATTATCCAGGAGAACTTCTCCAACCTAGCAAGACAGGCCAACACTTAAATTCAGGAAATACAGAGAACACCACAAAGATACTCCTCGAGAAGAGCAACCCTAAGACATATAATCATCAGATTCACCAAGGTTGAAATGAAGGAAAAAATGTTAAGGGTAGCCAGAGAGAAACGTCAGGTTACCCAAAAAGGGAAGCCCATCAGACTAACAGCAGATCTCTGCAGAAGCTCTATAAGCCAGAAGAGAGTGAGGGGCAATATTCAACATTTTTAAACAAAAGAATTTTCATCCCAGAATTTCATATCCATCGAAACTAAGCTTCATAAGTGAAGGAGAAATAAAATCCTTTAAAGACAAGCAAATACTGAGAGGTTTGGTCACCACCAGGCCTGCCTTACAAGAGCTCCTGAAGGAAGCACTAAATATGCAAAGGAAAAACAGGTACCAGCCACTGCAAAAACATACCTAATCGTAAAGACCATCAACACTATGAAGACACTGCATCAACTAATGGGCAAAATAACCAGCTAGCATCATCATGACAGGATCAAATTCACACATAACAATATTAACCTTAAATATAAATGGGCTAAATGTCCCAATTAGCAAATTGGGACTGGCAAATTGGATAGAGTCAAGACCCACTGGTGTGCTGTAATCAGGAGACCCATCTCATGTGCAAAGACACACACAGGCTCAAAATAAAGGGATGGAGGAATATTTACCAAGCAAATGGAAAGCAAAACAAAAACAAACAAACAAACAAAAAAAGCAGGGGTTGCAATCCTATTCTCTGATAAAACAGACTTTAAACCAACAAAGACCAAAAAAGACAAAGAAGAGCATTACAGTATGGTAAAGGGATCAATGCAACAAGAAGAGCTAACTATCCTAAATATATATGCACCCAATTCAGGAGCACCCAGATTCATAAAGCAAGTTCTTAGATACCTACAAAGAGACTTAGACTCCCACACAATAATAGTGGGAGATTTTAACACCCCACTGTCAATATTAGAGAGATCAATGAGACAGAAAATCAATAAGGATATCCAGGACTTGAACTCAGCTCTGGACCAAGCAGACCTATTAGACATCTACAGAACTCTCCAGCCCAAATCAACAGAATATACATTCTTCTCAGCACCACATCATACTTATTCTAAAATTGACCACATAATTGGAAGTAAAACACTCCACAGCAAATGCAAAAGAACAGAAATCATAACAGTCTCTCAGACAACAATGCAATCAAATTAGAACTCAGGATAAAGAAACTCACTCAAAACCGCACATTTACATGGAAACTGAACAACCTGCTCCTGAAAGACTACTTGGTAAATAACGAAATTAAGGCAGAAATAAATACGTTCTTTGACACCAGTGAGAACAAAGACACAATGTACTAGAATCTCTGGGACACAGCTAAAGCAGTGTTTAGAGAGAAATTTAGACACTAAATACCCACAGGAGAAAGTGGGAAAGATGTAGAATCGAAACCCTAACATCACAATTAAAAGAACTAAAGCAGCAAGAGCAAACAAATTCAAAAGCTAGCAGAAGACAAAAAATAACTAAGATCAGAGCAGAACTGAAGGAGAGAGCTGATTTTTTGAAAAGATTAACAAAATAGATAGACTACTATCCAGGCTAATAAAGAAGAAAGGAGAAAAGAATCAAACAGACACAATAAAATTGATAAAGCGGAGATCACCACTGATCCCACAGAAATACAAACTACTATCAGAGAATAGTATAAACGCCTCTACGTAAATAAATTGGAAAATCTGGAACAAATGGATAAATTGCTGAACACATAAACTCTCCCAAGACTAAACCAGGAAGAAGTCAAATCCCTGAATAGACCAATAACAAGTTCTGAAATTGAGGCAGTAATTAATAGCCTACCAACCAAAAAAAGCCCAGAACCAGATGGATTCACAGCCAAATTCTACCAGAGGTACAAAGAGGAGCTGGTACCATTCCTTCTGTAACTATTCCAAACAATAGAAAGAAAGGGACTCCTCCCTAACTCATTTTATGAGGCTAGTATCATCCTGATACCAAAACCTGGCAGAGACACAACAAAAAAAGAAAATTTCAGGCCAATATCCCTGATGAACATTGATGCAAAAATCCTCAATAAAATACTGGCCAACCGAATCCAGCAGCACATCAAAAAGCTTACCTACCACGATCAAGTTGGCTTCATCCTTGGGATGCAAGGCTGGTTCAATACACGCAAATCAATAAATGTAATCCATCACATAAACGGAACCAATGACAAAAACCACATGATTATCTCAATAGATGCAGAAAAGGTCTTCCATAAAATTCAACACCACTTCATGCCAAAAATTATCAATAAACTAGGTATTGATGGAACATATTTCAAAATAGTAAGAGCTATTTATGACAAAACCACAGCCAATATCATACTGAATGGGCAGAAGCTGGAAGCATTCCCTTTGAAAACTGGCACAAGACAAGGATGCCCTCTCTCACCACTTCTATTCAACATAGTATTGGAAGTTCTGGCCAGGGCAATCAGGCAAGAGAAAGAAATAAAGGGTATTCAAATAGGAAGACAGGAAGTCAAATTGTCTCTGTTTGCAGATGACATGATTGTATATTTAGAAAACCCCATCGTCTCAGCCCACAATCTCCTTAAGCTGATAAGCAACTTCCGCAAGGTCTCAGGATACAAAATTAATGTGCAAAAATCACAAGCATTCCTATACACCAATTATAGACAGCCAAATCATGAGTGAACTCCCATTCACAATTGCTACAAAGAGAATAAAATACCTAGGAATACAACTTACAAGGGACTCTTCAAGGAGAACTACAAACCACTGCTCAAGCAAATAAGAGAGGACATAAAGAAATGGAAAAACATCCCGTGCTCATGGATAGGAGGAATCAATATCATGAAAATGGCCATACTGCCCAAAGTAATTTACAGATTTAATATTATCCCCATCAAGCTACCATTGACTTTCTGCATGGAATTAGAAAAAACTACTTAAAATTTCATATGGAACAAAAAAGAGCCCATATAGCCAAGACAATCCTAAGCAAAAAGAACAAAGCTGGAGGCATCACGCTACCTGACTTCGAACTATACTACAAGGCTACGGTAACCAAAACAGCATGGTACTGGCACCAAAACAGATATACAGACCAATGGAACAGAACAGAGACCTCAGAAATAATGCCACATATCTACAACCATCTGATTGTCGACAAACCTGACAAAAACAAGCAATGGGGAAAGGATTCCCTATTTAATAAATGGTATCAGAAAAACTGGCTAGCCATATGCAGAAAACCGAAAATGGACTCCTTCCTTACACCTAATACAAAAATTAACTCAAGATGGATTAAAGACTTAAAAGTAAGACCTAAAACAATAAAAACCCTAGAAGAAAACCTAGGCAATACCATTCATGACTAAAACACTAAAAACAATGGCAACAAAAGCCAAAATTGACAAATGAGATCTGATTAAACTAAAGAGCTTCTGCATAGCAAAAGAAACTACCATCAGAGTGAACAGGCAACCTACAGAATGGGAGAAAAATTTTGCAATCTATCCATCTGACAAAGGGCTAATATCCAGAATCTACAAGGAACTTAAACAAATTTACAAGAATGAAAACAAACAACTCCATCAAAAAGTGGGCAAAGGATATGAACAGGCACTTCTCAAAAGAAGACATTTATGTGGCCAACAAGCATACGAAAAAAAGCTCATCATCACCAGTCATTAGAGAAATGCAAATCAAAACCACAATGAGATACCATTTCACACCAGTTAGAATGGCGATCATTAAAAAGTCAGGAAACAAAAGATGCTGGGGAGGATGTGGAGAAACAGGAATGCTTTCACACTGCTGGTGAGAATGTAAATTAGTTCACCTATTGTGGAAGACAGTGTGGCGATTCCTCAAGGACCTAGGACCAGAAATACCATTTGACCCGGCAATCTCATTACTGGGTATATACCCAAAGGATTATAAATCATTCTAATATAAAACACATGCACACGTATGTTTATTGCAGCAATATTGACAATAGCAAAGACTTGGAACCAATCCAAATGCCCATCAATGATAGACTGGATAAAGAAAATGTGGCACATAAATATCATGGAATACTATGCAGCCATAAAAAAGGATGAGTTCATGTCTTTTGCAGGGACATGGATGAAGCTGGAAAGCATCCTTCTCTGCAAACTAACACAGGAACAGAAAACCAAACACTGCATGTTCTCACTCATAAGTGGGAGTTGAACAATGAGAGCACATGGACACAGGGAGGGGAACATCACACACTGGGGCCTGTCAGCGGGTGGGAGGGTAGAGGAGGAGAAATACCTAATGCAGATGACAGGTTGATGGGTGCAGCAAACCACCATGGCACGTGTATACCTATATAACAAACCTGCATGTTCTGCACATGTATCCCAGAACTTAAAGTATAATTTAAAAAGAAAAACAAAACAAAGAAAAAAGGCACCATGACATTGGTCTGGGCAATGATTTTAGGGATAGGACCCCAAAAGCACACAACAAAAACAAAAATAGACAAATAGGATACACATCAATCTAAAAAGCTTCTGCATAGCAAAGGAAACAACAGACTGAAGGGACAACCTACAGAATGGGAGAAAACATTCGCAAACCATTTATCTGATAAGGAATTACTATCCAAAATATGTAAGGAATTCAATTCAATAGCAGGAAAATAACCCGATTTTAAAAATGGACAAAGGACCTGAATAGACATTTCTCAAAAGAAGACATTCTGATAGCCAACAGGTATGTGAAAAGATGCTCAATGTTACTAATTATCAGGGAAATGCAGATAAAACCACAATGAGTTATCACCCCACACCTGACAGAATGGCTATTATCAAAAAGATGAAAGATAACATGTGTTAGTGAGAATTTGGAGAAAAGGGAGTGCTTGCACATTGTTGGTGGTAATATAAATTAGTATAGCCATTATGGAAAAGAGTATGGAGGTTCCTCATAAAATTAAAAATAGAACTACCATATGACCTAGCAATCCCACTTTTAGGTGTCCATCCAAAGGAAATAAATTCAGTATGTCCAAACAGGTATCTACACTTCCATGTTCATTGCAGCACTATTCATTATAGCCAAGATGTGGAATCAACCTAAGTTTCCATCAACAGATGAATAAAGAAAATAAGGAAAATATATACAAAAGAATTCTATTCAGCATTTAAAAGGAAAGAAATCTTGTCATTTGCCAACGACATGGATGAAAGTGGAGAACATTACGTTAAGTGAAATAAGCCAGGCACAGAAAGACAAATACCACATGATCTCACTTATATGTGGAATCTACAAAAATTAAACTCACAGAAGCAGAGTAGAATGGTGGTTACCAGGAAGTGGTTGGGGGATGAGGAGTTGAGGATATTATGGTCAAAGGGTGCAAAATTTCAGTTAGAAAGGAGGAGTAAATTCAAGAGATCTATTGTAAAACATGGTGACTACAATTAATAATAATGTATTGTATTCTTGAAAATCACTAAGAGAGAACATTTTAAGTGTTCTCACCACAAAATATGTTAAGTATGTGATGTAACACATATGTTAATTAGCTCAATTTAGTTATTCCACAATTTATGCATATTTCAAAACATCATGTCATTAAATATATACAACTTTTATTTGTTAATTAAAAATAAAATTTTTTTAAAAAAAGAAAAGAAATGACTAATTCTCTGGGGAGGGGTGACCTCTTCAGTAAGTTATGTTTGAGCTCATTCTTAAAGAATAAGTAGGGCAGGCCAGGCGCAGTGGCTACTGCAGGTAATCCCAGCACTTTGGGAGGCCGAGGCAGGTGGATCACTTAAGTCCAGGGGTTTGAGGCCAGCCTGGGCAAAATGGCAAAACCCCGTTTCTACAAAAAACAAAAAAAATTAGACAGGCTTAGTGGCAAGCATCTGTAGTCCCAGCTACTCAGGCAGCTGAGGCAGGAGGAATTGCTTGAGCTCAGGAGGCAGAGAGCTCAGTGAGCCGAGATCGCACCACTGCACTCCAGCCTGGGTGACAGAGTGAGACTCCGTCTCAAAAAAAAAAAAAAAAAAAAAAAAGAGAGAGAGAGAATAAGTAGAACACAGAGGAGAGGAAGTGAAAAGAGAGCAGAGCATTTCAGGCAAAACAGACTGCTGGAGCAAAGGCACAAAGTGCACAGAATGCAAAAGTAAATTCAAGGAAAAGTTAATGTTCCTGTAAGGTTTGAATGTACAGATGGTCCTTGACATATGATGGTTTGACTTATGATTTTTCAACTTCACAATGGTGCGAAAGCAACATCATTCAATAGAAATACTACTTCAAATTTTGAATTTTGATATTTTCTGAGGCTAGCAATATGTGGTACAATACTTTCTTGACATGCCGGGCAGCAGCAAAGAGCCATTCTGTTTTTCACTTTCAGTACAGTGTTCAATAAATTGCATAAGATATTCAATAATTTGTAGGGACATGGATGAAGCTGGAAACCATCATTCTCAGCAAACTATCCCAAGGACAAAAAACCAAACACCGCATGTTCTCACTCATAGGTGGGAACTGAACAATGAGAACACATGGACACAGGAAGGGGAACATCACACACTGGGGACTGTTGTGGGGTAGGGGGAGGGGGAAGGGATAGCATTGGGAGATATACCTAATGCTAAATGATGAGTTAATGGGTGCAGCACACCAACATGGCACATGTATACATATGTAACAAACCTGCACGTTGTGCACATGTACCCTAAAACTTAAAGTATAATAATAATAAAAAAAGAAAAAAAAAGATATTCAATACTTTATTATAAAATGGGTTTTGTGTTAGGTGATTTTGCCCAACTGTAGGCTAATGTAAGTGTTCTGAGCACATTTAAAGTAGTAGGCTAGACTAAGCTGTGATGTTTGCTAGATTAGGTATATTAAATGCATTTTTAACTTACAATATTTTCAACTTATAATGTGTTTATTGGGATGTAACCCCATTGTAAGTCAAGGAGCATCTGTAATGTAAAAGGGTGCTGACGGGTAGAGTGACCATGCCTATCCTTTTATTTTACTATGAGACTTGGATGCTAACTGTCTTCTTTCATAGTTTAATCAGCATCACCTGGAAGTCTAACAGAAGAACACCCACACTAAACTCCTCTAACAAAACCAGGCTACTGGCAGATATATAGAGGGGCAGAAAATCTGCAAAATAAAAGATAATCAGGAAAAATAAATGGGACAATGAAAAGTATAGAAATGATTTTTAAAGGATGCTCACCTCAAACACACCTGAGAGAGTGTTGGTGAGTGGCAGCAGACCTTAGGGGATAGGATGGCTGTTTCTGATAAGGATTCGAGCCGAGAATACCAGAAGCACAGTCTTATATGAAAAAAATCTAAAAAAATCTTCTAGTAGTGGCTTTCACTGCAAAATCAGAGCTTTCACATGGAGGCAGCATGCAAAAGACAGCCATTTGCCAATAGAGATCAAAAGTCATGATACAGATCATCTTTAAATGCAAAGGGCAATAATTTATAAGTCAGATGCTGCTGATGTATGCATTTGACCAAGATTCACATATTTGCCAGCCCACATCCACATATTAGACCTTCTGTTCTTTATTAAAATAATATATTTTTCTGACTTTTTGGAACACAGGTCACCAACTTTGGTGTTACAGAATGGTCTTGGAGCTTCCTCTCCAAATATACTTCACTATCCTCACTCCCTCTTACCTCTCTCATCTTTTACAACTTATCTTTCTTCTTCATTATTTTTTCTTCTCTTGGCTTAGGTCTTCCGAGAGCATCTATGGGAATTATCTGGGGCACTACCAATGACACTCAAGGGTTGAAAGAGACTACAGATGTGTACGAAAAGCCCTCCAAGAGATATTAGTAGAATTCCTTAAAAAATCTGCATGATCTGGAATTGGAAAAATTCTTAATGAACATTTGAAATCATTAGAATACATTTAACTCATTATTTCTCATGCCATAAAACTATTAGAGCTGGAGTGGGCCTTAGAGACTATAAAACAATTTCTTCACTTTATATTTGGGAAAAATGAGAAGAGAGGTGAAATTATTTGTCCAAGGCAAATAGCTGTTGATAAAGGAACTGACAGATTTCTTAGGAAATGGCTTTTTTCCAGGTTGAAAGAAATGTACCGAATTATTTACCTAGCTTCCTTTTTATTGCAGAAAAAAACACAAATAACATGATATCTACCCTCTTAACAAAATTTTAAATGTACAATAGAGTATTGCTAACTACCTGTACATTGTTGTACAGCAGATGTCTAGATCTTTTTCATCTTCCATAACTTTAGTTAGTTTTCTTCAAGGGTCTACTGAAGTTACATTTTTAGTGATAGCAACTCTCGTACATTTGCAGGTAACTTCCAAAGCTTATTTTATATGAAGTCATATCAATATAATCTGGTGTCTTACTTCAAGTTGCTTCATTTTAATTTAATGAGAAGTATTCCAGGTTGTGTGAGAATGATACTCTCTTTTACAGTTTTATATTTAAAGAATAGGACCTTGATATATTTTATTCCAGTAAAATTAAAAGGGCTTGTTCAGCAAAGGCAGTAAGTAAAGTTAAAAGACAAGCTGCAGGCTGGGAAAGGATATTTACAAAGCATGAGGGATTAGTATCCTTCAAATCAATAACAAAAAGACTAACAACCAAATAGAATAACGAGCAAATGATATGAATAGGCAATTCTCAGAAAAGGAAACCCACATGGCCAATAAACACATGGAAAGCTAATAAACCTCACTAATAAATGGGAAAATGCACATTAAAACACAGTGAGACATTATTTCATACCTATGAAATTGATGAAATATTTAAGACTGACAATACTGAGGGCTGGAGATGTGGAACCCCCATGAACTATCTGTGGAAGTATAAAGTGGTACAACAACTTTGGAGAACAATTTGGCAATATCTAGTAAAGTTGAAGATGCATACCTTCCGCAACCCAGCAACACCACTTTAAGGTGAAAAATATCTCACACACATGCACAAGATGACATGAAAAAATGATGTGTATAGGAATGCTTTTCGTAATAGTAAAAAATGAGAAGCAATCTGAGACATCCATCAACAAGGAAATTGACAAATACATTAAGAAATAGTCATTCATAAAATGAAATATTCTACAGCTGTTAAAATGAATGGATATGTATAGTAATATAGATAAATCTCAAAAATATATTGAGTGAAAAAAGCAAGTTACTTTATGATACATACAGTATTATACAAATTTTACAAACATTTAAACTATGCCAAATACTGTTCCTAAATTCATACATGTGTACAAACACATGGCTGGTAAAGGGCCACACCAACTTCAGGGGGGTACTTCCTCTGGGTATGAAGGGAGGGAAATTTCATTAGGGAAGGGCACAAAGTAAACTTCAACTGGTATATGGTATATCTGTATTCTTAAGTGGCTGGAAACAAATACAGAAAATATTAATGTTTGGTAAATCTGTATGGTGAGTATAACTGTACAGTAGTTCTCCCTTAACTGCAGTTTTGCTTTCCACAGTTTCAGTTATCTGTGGTCAAGCACAGTCTGGAAATATTAAATGGAAAATTCCAGAAATAAACAATTCCTAAGTTTTAAATTGTACACCATTCTGAGTAGCACAATTGAATCTCACTCATTCTACTCCATTTCATCTGAGGCATGGATGATTTACGGCCTCATTCAGAGTAGCCATGCTGTATACACTACCCACCCATTAGTCACTTAGTAGACCTCTCAGTTATCATGTCAATAGATTACAAGAGGAAGAAGGCTGAGTACAATGCATAAGATATTATGAGAGAGAGAAAAAGAGAGAGAGGGAGGAAGAGGAGGACCATATTAATATAACTTATTACAGTATATTGTTATAGTTGTTCCATTTTATTATTGGTTATTGTTGTTAATCTCTTACTGTACCTAATTTATATATTAAGCTTTATCATAGGTAGGTATAGGAAAAAATATAGCATTATATAAGGTTCAGTACCATCCATGGTTTTAGGTTTCCACTGGGAATCTGGGAACATATTCCCTGCAGAAAAAAAGGACTACTGTATACCATGTTTTCTCTATATTTAAAATTTTTCATAATACGATGTTTTATGAAAGAATAGAGAAGTGTGTTTTCTTTACAACTATCGATAGTCACATTCAAAAACTAAAGTTAACCATGTGGTAGACATTATGTCAACTCTGAACCCTGCTTTGTCAGCCATCAACTTACACAGTCCAAACAGATAGAGTTGGGCTTTGGTGCCCTTTTTGTAAATAAATAAATAAAAGTCCCACAAAGAGATAAGCATATGTAATTACACATTATAGTCGTTCACCATATGTATTGTCAAGTGCATACCAGGATCACATTTAAAACCATTCATTTTCTGTGCCTCAGAAGTGCTAGCATCTGCAGACATTAGATCCATATTCAAGCCAGTGAGATGAGTTACCATGGCCCTCTGTTAATTATACACAACATTCTCTACTTTCCTTGTGAAGAGTGCTGTGCTTGGCTTGGGTCCAGACATCAATTTGGGGGGTAAAGTGTTTTTAGGTTTAAGAAAAAACAAGGCAGTGGTTTGTTGCTTTGTAAATGGTGTAGGAAAATTTTTAAAAGTGAACAAGAGATAATTCAAACATATACAACTGAGAGCTTGTTAGTAGCTAGAGCTCAGTGAAGGAAGAAAATCCTAGAAAGTCTGGAAAGGAAATGACTTCAACTAATTTTAGAAAGTGATTTATATGGTCTTAAAATGGTTTAAAAATAAATGGTCATTATTCAAATCACATAGACCAGTGGTTTCTGAGTCTATGTTAATATCAGGAAATTATACTCACTTATTGGGGCTTGGATAGATAAAACAGCCTGTGTGTTGATGGACACAACTCTACTAAATAGAGTAATTAACCCAGCCAAAATGCAGAAACTTGTTAAAAGCATCTAAATTCATGGTCAGTGCAAATACACAATTATCTGCAGTCGGGATAACCAAAATAAACAACACTCAGAACCATAAGAAGGTTCTAAAAAACATTCAAGATTGAGAACTTGACTTTTATGAGTTAGAAAAGTAATCAACGAGCAAAAGCAGTTCATGCTAGGCCAGGGTTTCATCCATTCAGTGTATTCAGGGACAAAGCCAACAATTCACAAGGTCTGAAAAGCCATGCAGTTTCTCCAAGTTTAGGCAGAGGCACAGCTACCTGTAAATGGGTTGATATCTAAGTGTAGATAGATATACACACCAAATTACTGCACAACTTTGCAGTGATTCTGCCCCCTCTGACTGGAATGCTCTTCCCCACTTCTCTTTGCTAGGTTGCAATTACTCATTCTCTAAAAGCCTCAGCATGAACATTACTTCTGTGGGAAGCATTTCTACCTTTTCTACCCTCTACATCTAAGGTTCTGCTAGGTACTCTACTATGCTCTGACAATCCCCCATTACAGTACTTAAACTTTTTAAAGAGTCTGTTGTCTTCCTTATTTGGCCATAAGCTCATGAGCCAAGAGTCATTCCTGTCTTGATTATTATATTTTTCCCCCAGCATATTACAGTATCTGGCATATAGTAGAACTTAATAAATATCTGTTGACTATATTAATGAATAAATAAATAGATACATAGCCAGATAAAAGTATATTAATGTCCATCCAATTCTACACAGTTCAAAGTAACCATTTTTTAAAAGCCAATGAGGAAAAAAAGTATGTTTGAAAACATGAGGATTTATGTGTGCATGTCTCTTTAAGTTTGATGATGATGGTGAAGTGTGCATGTGTTTATGGGTAAGGGAGGGGCTTTCTAAATACACAAATACTGGTATACATAAATAATTCCTGAAGAGTCATAATTCCTCGGATTTATGTATTTATGCTCAAACTGTTTCCATCCATGTTTCATTTATTCTTACAACCTCCAAGCAAAAGAGATAAGGACAGATATTATCATTGTCATTTTTCCGAAGAGGAAATGGATTGAGAAGTGATGTGAACCTGCTCAACTGCAAATGGTATCCCAATATCCGAGTTGATGCTCCAGCCACTAGAACGGTGTAACCTGGTAAGATCACAATTATTACCACAATCTTTTTAGAGCAAGAAAAATAGATATGAGCAAATATCTGAGGCAGAAAGAAAGCCCATAATTCATACTAACTAATCTGCTTTGTGGTCTCTAGTAAAGGTAATTTAGCTTCTGGGTTCAAATTACTTAACTAGCACATACAAGGGGAAATTAGGGCTACAATACAAGTTTACTTTCCGTTTTCAGTTGATAAAACTTTGCATTAATATTAGTCAGTCAGCTTAACAGAAGAAATTAACAGGCTAATAAGATGAAATACATTTAACAAGAAAGACCAAGATTTTAGCTAGGATAATTAAATCTAATATTTTTCTTAAATGAAATTGATAGGAAAACAAAAACTTCTGGTCTAATTTATCTTTGTAATTAATACCATACGGAAAGTAACATTGGGATTAAAACATCTATATTCATTGAGCTCTTTTTTAGCCCTATATGATCCATTTTGATTGTTACACAAAATCATTTAAATGAGGGGCTCTCCCCCATATTTCCTTTCTGTAAAAAAAAAAATAATAATAATCAATACAACTCAGTAGGAAGTTTTCAAATCCAGGAAGCAAAATAGGTGCTGCTCCCAAAGGAGTTCTGAGGGTCAGTTATAAATGAAATTATATTACATTTTTCAGCCTCATATGATGCCTTTTCATCAAGGAGCTCAAAGATTTCCCAGGAATGGCCAACGTCCTGGGATCAGTAGAATTAAGCCGTGAATGGCGTCTTTGTCTAGAAGTGAAAGGCAATGGTGACCTTCCTAGACTGAGAACTGAGTAGATCAGCCTTATGATTGTCTCTGGTTCTATTAACCCACTATCACTGGCATGGCATTCAACTCAAAAGGAAGATTTCACTGTTAAAAGTAATCTATGTGTTTTTAGTGTTTATTGTAACATATAACAAATGTGCACTTCTTTATTTAGCCCTTCTAGCCTCACCCCATCTTCAATGTACTGGCTGATCCTGCTCCTACTTTCAGATCTTTCTCTCTGATGGGCTACTTGTTGCTCTTCTGTGCTCCATGAGAATAAGAAGCAATAAGAACAAAAGTCACCTATTCCTCAATAGCTGGCATAAGAAGTCATATATTAGGGCAGGATACTATAACAGCAATAACTGCTGTTATTAAATGCCCATTACATGCCAAGCCCTATATGGTCAGGTATTTTACATGCACTATCTCATTTAATTTTATCCACAAACTATCAGATAAATATTACTGCTTACTTATTTTGTAGAAGGGGAATTTGAATATCAACTGGCTAATTTATTTACCCTAGGTCTCACAGCTAAGTAAATGGCAGACTCAGCATTCAAACCAAGGTTCGTCTGGTTCCAAAATACATTTTCTATGCCACACTATCACCCTGAAGCAAAATGAGGTGCTCTAAATAGGGTGTTAGGGGTATGCATGCCTGTAAGCATAAGGAATTCCAAACTTTCAGACATTTTCTGGCCCAAGAAATGATACAGAACTTTGGGTAACAATAATGGCTAACATTTTTTGAGGGTACAGTACATGCCAGGAACTGTTCTAGGAGCTTTACACACATTGACTCATTCAATCCTTACAATAACCCTCTTAAGGTATATGCTATTATGATGCCCATGGCAATGATGAAGCAACTCTGGCATTAAAAGGTGAAATGACTTACTCAAGATTGCACAGCTTAGAACTGGTGGAGCTAGAATTCAAATTTCAGCAGTCTGGCTTCAGAGTCTACATATTTAACAAAAACATTTTATGAATGAGAAATTGGTTGAGATCAAGAATTGTCACAAGAGGAAAAAGAAAATAATCACAGAGTTTTAGAGTTAAGAAGAACCTTAAAGATTATTTAGTCCAATCTTCTTATGTTCCTAATGAGAAAAGAGAGGCAGAGCAATATTAAGCAACTTGCCTAAAGTCACATGGCTTGTAATTAGCTGAGCTTGCATCACAGCCCAGGCCTTCTGACCCCTAGTCATGTGCTCATTCTATTATATCATATTATATTCTCCCTGATGCACTCATGTAACAAAATGTGAGTTGAATTCAATTAAATTGCCTTTCTGGACCTGCACCTGAGCTACTAAACTTGAATGGGGAAAAATGCACATAGCTGAGCAAATGGGCTTCACGTTCATTTAAAGGATTCATGATCACAAGCCTCAACTGAGCACTCATCTCTGCTCAACAATGCTACTTCTGTATTAAACTTGCTTTCCCACTCTTTAAAGTGACAATATCTTCATTGCTGTCTTCAATCCTCCTATATTTTCCCCCACTCCACTCCACTTCCTGCCATTAACTAATGATCTTGCCTCATACTTCATGGAGAAGAAAAAGGTATCAGAAGAAGTAGCTCTTTCATCTTCCTACCACCAAATCTGCAAACCTGTCTATGTCTCTATCTATATTCTGTGTTGTTAAAATGGAACAAGTGTCGCTAAATCCCATCCTTTCTTGCTGCTTAGACTGCAGATGTTCCTTTTTCTTCTTCTGCATCATCATTTCTGTCTTTCTACTGGAAGTTGGCCTTGGCTCCTACTCTTTCAACATTCCATATATTCCAACCATCGGTTAAATCTTATCTTTTGATTATAATTCTAAAATACATCTTGAATCTGTACATTTTTCATCACCATTGCTAACATCATCCAAGTCATCATGTTCTCTTATCTAGGCTCCTGCAGTAAGTAAATAGCCTCCTAACTGGCTGTGTCATGCTTCCACTCTTGCCCATCTTTAACTCATTCTCTGCTGAGCAGCTATCTCTAGCACATTTTCTGTTGCTATACCAGAATAACACAAACTGGGTAATTTATAAAGAAAAGAAGTTTATTTGGCCTATGGTTCTGAAGGCTGGGAAGACCAATATTAAGGGGCTACATCTGGGAAGGGCCTTCATGCTACATCATAACACGGCTGAAGGGCAGAAGGGCAAGCAAGCACACAAAACAGAGGGAATGGGGGCCAAACTTCTATCTTTTTATCAGGAGTCCACTCCTGCAATAACTAATCCAGTCCTGTGGCACTAACTCATTCATGAGGACAGAGCCCTCATGACCTAATCATCTCTTACGGGTACCATTTCCCAATACTGTTAACATTGGCAATGACCTAATCATCTCTTACAGGTCCCATCTCCCAATACTGTTAACATTGGCAATTAAATTTTAACATGAGTTTTGGAGAAGACATTCAAACCACGGTTGCAGTCAAAGTAGTCTTTTAAAAAGTGTAAAACAATTCATTATCACTCCTGTGCTTAAAATCTTTCTATGGATTCTCACTGCTCTTAGAATAAAAATCCAAACTTGTTTGGACCTATAAGCCCAGTATGATGTTTACCTCTCCCAACTTCATCTCATGCTACATTCCCTCTCATTCAACTATACTGGCCTTCCCTGTGTTCCCGCAATACAACCAGTCATCTCTTGCCTCAGAGACCTGTGCTTGCTGTTCCTCAGGCTCTTTGCATGACAGGTACTTCCTCAATTATCAGGTCTCAGCCTAAAATTCACTTTCTCATAGAAACCTTTTTTCCGTGATATCAAAGTAGGTCCTCTCATATTTTTACTCATCCATAGCTATCTTAGCACTTCCTATAGTTGATAAGTATTTTATGCATATATTTATGTATTTCCATGTTTATTTGTCTGTTGTAAAGCTCAATGAGGGCAGCGACCTTTGTATATATTTTTTCACTGTTGTTTTTACAATATCTAGCAGAGTATCTAGTACCAAAAAGGTGCTCAATAAATTTTTGCTGAACTAAAAAGTTAATTCCTGGATTGCTCTGAATAATATCTGGGACAATGCTATTTAATAAGGATACTCTAAGTAGGGGAAAATAATTCTTACTTCTTTAGGAAAAGAATCTGGTTGCTTTCATGATCCCAAACCTTTTGCCAACCTTTAATCAGCAGGTTCTAATCTCTTTTTGTGGTGATCTCTGTCTGAATTTAAAAAAAAAAAATCTACAAAATTAAACCAGATGAGGGACAGGACCCTGAAGGTGACAGCCGTTTAATGCTCTCTTTGTCAAATATGCTCCGTCTCACTATACATGCTTGGACAGAAAGAGAGACATATTTTACTTGGTTATTTTTTTCCTCAAGCCATTTATTCCTCTGCTAAGTAGTTTATCGATTCTTCAACATCAATTTAGAGCTGGAGTTTACAGCACTCCCATCAGAAATCTTACAGTGCTCAAAATAAATGACTTGCCCAAAGAATACCATGTCAGTTGTTAAAGAAGTAACTCTGGAAACAAATACACCTAAAGGCAGATACTAAATATAGATATTCCCTTACACACACACACACACATACACACACACACACACCCCCCCCACTTGGGAACTGACTTTTCTAAGAACAAAAAGCAAAAATAAAACAGAAAAAAATCTATAACATACGAAAAATTCAGTAGTATGGCAGTCTAATACAAAAAATGTTAAAATTCACTATAGCCTACCACCTCCCACTGATGTTCCATAATGGTTATTTTAGACAGGAAGCACAAGGTTGCCAAATGTTCTTGTTCTACATTTCCTGTACTAGTTTCACATCCTACACATCTAGCCCTAGTATTAAAAATACTGTCCATGATATTTTACTTCCTGGCTTTGAGAGCAGGAGTCTCCTAGGCCTGCCTATAAACCTTTAGGGACTCAAATTCCAACTTTCATCCTGTAGAAGGCATATCTGCCTTCACACACCACCCCCTTTTAGCAAAATGTTGGTTATGCTCAAATGCTTTGGGATTAGGTGTGAGGAAATCTTGAATTACATACCTAAATATAACTCCCTAACTGGTGGGCCAGATAAACATAAGAAAGACACATATGTTTTAATAACGTCATCTGAAGTATAAGTATTCATGTATAATCACACACACACACACACACACACACACACACACACACACACAAACAGCACTGAATTTTCTTTTCACCCTAGAATGAAAGCAGGTACTAAACTTTCTTGAGTCTTAGCATTGCACATTTAAAATAACTGCTTTACATGTTGATTTGGAGTTGCAACTCATCTGAGATACGGAGGGGATTTTCCAAAGTGCACTGGAATCTGGGCACACATGAAATTGCAATTACTTTCCATTCCTTTTCTTCAATTTCCCCATAATTGCTCTTCCTGATATATCTCTATCTTCTTTGGGGGACTATGGAAAGGGGACCAACAAAACAGGTAGTCTTTCAAACTGTGAGACCAGACAGGGTCGTTTCATTCAATAAATATTTATTGAGTACTTGCTAGGTGCCGGGCACTGTTCTAGGAGCTGGCATGACGAGCCCACACAGAGGTTACACAGGTTCAAATTAGCTTAAGAGAGTAACAAGGGGGGAAGAATTTCTGATGTGTGAGGCTGTTCTTTTTTTGAATCAAGCAATGGAACAGCAACTGCCATAGGCTGTCAGTAGCAGGTGAAATGTCAAATAGGGAGTCTTGTCTTTGGGGATGCCTGACTTTAGCTTCCCTTCTAATGCCAGCATAGTACATCTAAGGATTCAGGGAAAGGATATCTGAAAAATGAAGGCGATTTTGCTGCCAACTAAGATGAATGGAACACTTTCTAAAGGCAGCCCTCAAACCATTCTTGCCCTGAGCCAGGTTTCCACTGTTACTTTGATTTACATCTTGGGTTTAAGGTCCTTCTTTACCTTTTACTCCTCATCACTCCAAAGCAGCAATTAGAGGCAGTTCAGGGAAACAAATTAACTTTATTTTATAGGAGGAAACCTCATAGTAAACTTCTATCATTCACTAATTCAACAAATGTTCACTGAGCACCTACTATGGCCAGAAATTGCTCTTGGTGCTGGAGAGATATATATTAATATCAGTAAACAAACAGACAATAAGTCCTCATCTCATGGAGCTTACATTTTAAATGGGGGTTGCCAAGTTACAGGCAATTTTGTAATAACCACATTACTTAGTACTAGTTTAAGTGATTAAACAATCCCTTTTTGTTCCTCCATTCTCTAACTTCCACTATAGAGCGCAACCTTTCAGCCCATGTCTTCTTGTTGCTTTTGAAGTTTCTATACTACTCCTAGACATAACCTTTATATTCTCTTTCAACTGACTCTGCCTCCTCTCAGGTACTCAGGCACATCCCCTTTAGTTGGGATTAGCCCTAATGAATGGCACTCTCCTTACAATGGAACTCCATCTCTTTCAGATCCTGTTGACAGCAATTTGACTGAAATCCCCAGGGCACTGGGCTCCGGTTTCTGGTCTTGGGCATTTACAAATTCTTGTTTTTCTTAACTGCTCTTTAACCTTTACTTCCTGCTTACTTTGTTCCTCTTTTTTTTCCCCTGATAAACATTTTTCAACCATGTTGAGAAAGGAGGATAGCTGGGAATATAACAAAGCAGGATCCAATTTAAAGAAATCTATTTGTCTTTTTTTTTTTTTAATCTTGATTGTCAAAGATGATTTGAAAAAGAAAGCTTCTGGGACCAGGTACCCTGTCTTCATAAGACTCTGATCTCATATATACATTGTTGCTTCCTGCGGAATTTCTGCAAGCTGTTCTTTAAAATAATTATGCTGTGTGTTTCTGGGTTCTTATGGGATTTTAACATTTTGAAACTGCAGGGGCAAACAGGAAAATCTTCAAATGTGATTACTTGGTAGTCAAATAAAATGTTATAAGAAATTTCTCCATTTTTCACACCCTCCAATTTTTCCACCCCATCTGAAATAGAAAACAAGTTAAAAATATATCAGTCCAAAGGGTAATTTTATGAAAAAGATAAGCACCTAGGAACAGAGGCTTATAATGAAAGTGTCTCCTCCACCATAGAGAAACACTAATATAATTCAATATAGTTTATAAAACCATCCCTGCCAATCAAAATATAGAAAAGACAATTTCCTGTTTGTGGAAATAGATGTGATACTAAACAGAACCAAATCAGGCTGCAATTAACTTAGAAAAAAAATGGATATGCTAGACTCAGTCTAGCTAGAAGAATGTTGCATTACAACACATTTGCATGCTAGCTTAATAAAATTAAAATTTCCAAGGGAATTCTCATCCTGGGGAGGGGAGGCGGTAGGGGGTGGAACTGAATGAGCTATATAGAAAAAAGTTAAATAGTAAAAATAGCTGTCATTCACAGAGAGTTTACTATGCACAAGGCAGTTTACAAAGTACTTTACATGCATTTTCTTATTTCATTCTCATAATTTTAACAGGTGAGTGAGTACTCTTATTGTCTCAGTTTTACAGATGAGGCAACTGAGGCTCAGAGATTAAGTTAGATGTATACATTCACACCAGTATTAAGGGGTAGAATTCAGATCTATGTCTGCTCTTAACTGCTAGGTTATGTTGCCACCAATAGAATACATAACATACATATCTATTTAATATTTATTTACATGTAATATGTATGTATATTATGATAGGTAAATTCTACACGAATTAGCTAGGCAGAAAGCAGCATAACATATTAGAAAAAAACACTTGATTAGGAGTCCCGAGGCCTGGGTTTGTACTCTAGGCTCTGATACTAACTAGTTTGTATGGCTTCAGGTGAGTAATTTAACACCTCTGTGCCTCAGTTTCCCCATCTATAAAACAAGAATATCAAGCAGAAGCTTCCATAACATCCCCTTTAGCTCTACCATTCTATTACTCTACTGAAATAAGTTATGTCACATAAATTACCATGAATGTTTTGCCTTTGCGGATAACTTACACCGAAAGCAACTCAAGGAATAAATTCTGCTAAAAAGCGCACCCTTGACACAGCAGATCTGCTAGAAAGAGGGAGATGATTTCAAAAGGAGAAACTTCCCGTGATAGCAAATGGAGCTGCCAGCATAGTCTTTGAACTCTCCTTCACCATCAGCCAACGAAAGACTTCAGTTATTCTTCACTAAAAATGACAGTCTGCAAGTATTTTGGACCTCCAGGTCGAGGCTAAGTTGGCAAGAACTAAATGGAGAGAAAACCATTTTACGGGGTCACTGCTAAACCCAGAATCACGGGATTTCTGAAGAAACTGTATATGGGTGACTAAATCAAAGGCTTCTGTTAGGTCAATAAAAATGTTTCTAATAAGAAAAGTCTCAGACTTTGTTTCTGAAATATCACTGGTGCTTTAAGTTGAATTGAGAGAAAGGCTAGATATGAAACATAACTAGACCACTGTTAGAGAATTCCCTTCTCTAGGGACTGAGCATCTGGGAAAAATGTCACGTAACCTTAGCAAGACACATGGAATCACAATCAATGTAGGCAGACTCTGATTTTTGATCCTTTGTACAATGCACAATACCAAATTGATCAGTGAGTCTCCAGAAAAAAAATGAGCACATTCAAAGACTCGACTGGCCTTCTACAGGGGGTTTTCAGCAGTCTGAGGAGCAACTGATTGAAGAGTCTTAAGCTTTTATGTTTGTATTTCTCCAGAGCAGTTCTTGGCTAGCTTCTCTCTGCTCTGCTGCCTTCCCAGGTGACTAACAGCTGTTATCTCTGACCCAGGAAGTAGTGATAAGCTACGTTCCTAGCTGCCTTTCCAAAGCTCTCAAGAGTGGGTAAAAGAGGTTACTGATAGTGCCTTCTCACTTTTACTACTGACAGTGATGGAATTCCTAGAGAGCTAATTTTTCTCATGAAATATTTTATTTTATAAAGGTAGCCAAAGAAAGGCAAAGAAAGGCTGGGGGAGAGGAAGAGAGTAAGCTATTTAGCTTTATCAGTGGGTTATTTTCCTCATGGCATAGTACTTTGTGTTTTTAAATTCAATGAAACCTTTTATCCTCTAGGTGAGCATTTTATATGAACCCACAGATGGCTTTTTTAGTTGGCCAATATTAGAAATACAAAGGTGTCTGAATGAATAGATAACTGACATTATCACAGGGTTGGAAAGGGAAGAAGCATATGGCAGGTTGATACTAGGAATTATTAAGATAAAATTGTAAGTGTTGGAATTTGAAAGTGGGTACTAAATTCATTTGGATTACAAATTATTACAATGAGAAACCAGAACCTTAAAGACTAATCAATTTTCGTTAATGGATTTCTTTTGACCTTGTCCAGTGGTTTCTAAATTGGTTCTTGCAACAGACCCTTGGAATGGCTTCTCTCCATTTGGTGGCCCAGTGCATTAACTTATACTTCTCCTGTGCCAACAGCTCATCTACAGTAACAGAAGTGAAGCCTTTCTACTATGAGCTCTGAGTACCCAACTAAGTCCACAAATGGACTAGAAAGGTCATAGCTGCTCACTAACCAGTAGACATGTCAAATCAGATTTGTATAATTTTAGAGTTGAAATGGTCCTTTGAGGTTATCTTACTTTTAACCTTGATCCCAGTAAAAGAATCTCATTCACAGCATGCCTAACAGTGGCATCTAGACATACTTAAACATGTTCAGGACTGGAAAAGTCCTTGCTTCATAAGAACACCCATTCCACCGCCAGACAGTTTGAATAGAAAGGTTTTCCCCTATATGCTAGGCTAAAATCTGAATTCCTATGGCTACCTGGGTTCATATCCAGGTTCCCTCATTTATATGATCTTGGGTAGATCACTTAATCTCTGTGTTTCAGTTTCTTTATATGTAAAAATGGAGATAACAATAGTACCTACCTCATAGGATTGCAATTAAACAAGTTAACACAAATCAAGTACTTAGCACAGTCCCTGGTACAAAATAAGTGCTCAGTAAATATCAGCTCTTGATCTTACTGCTAATATTACTGCTACATTTACAACTGCTACTATCACTACTAAGGATACCCTCTGGAGTGACACATATCAATCCTCAATCCTCTTGTTCATATCAGCTCTTCAAATATTTGAAGACTCCTATCCAAAGCATGAGCTTCAAAGGTATGCATCTCTCTGCTTTATATTAACTCTATATTAGGCAAGTTATCTGATACCTTCAAATCAGACACTTTGAAAGCAGATAACACCTACTATCCTGGCACGATGGCTCATGCCTGTAACCCCAGCACTTTGGGAGGCTGAAGTGGGCGGATCACTTGAGGTAAGGAGTTATGAGACCAGCCTGGCCAACATGGTAAAACCCCGTCTCTGCTAAAAATACAAACATTAGCTGGGCATAGTGGTGCATGCCTGTAATCCCAGCTACTTGGGAGGCTGAGGCAGGAGAATCGCTTGATCCAAGGAGACAGAGGTTGCAGTGAGCCGAGATCGCGCCACTGCATTCCGGCCTGGGGGACAAGAGCGAAACTGTCTCAAAAAACAAACAAAAAAGAAACCAACAACAACAAAAAAGAAGATAACTCCTACTGTACAGGGTGGCTGTGAGAATAAGAAGAGATAATATACGCAAAGTGCCTGGCACAAAAGAGGTACTTAAAAATATGTCAGTTCCCTTCCCCTTCTCCATTCCTAAGTTTTTTCTTTTCTAGACACTAAAAGCCCAATATCTAACCTTTCTTTACATGGTAGTGTTTTCCAGCCCCTGGCCATCTTTGTTTCATTCTAGTCTGTCAAGTATCTTTCTTAAGAAGTAGTTCCCAGAATGATGGAAAGCATGATTTTAGGTATGGCCCAAGTATGCCATGCAGAGTAGACTGTTCCTTAATCTCGAGAAGATAAAGCTCAACTCAAGGCACATGTGGTCAAGGTAGGGGTCACGTATAGTCTCTTATCACTATGATATTTTTTGTTCATTGATTTCCTTTTTTCCTGGCCCATAGGCTAATGAGTGATCAATTCCATCAGAAATTCAAGTTACTTACTGAATCAGAGCAGTTGCACTGGCCTGCTCCTGTAGCTCTTTCCTAGGACTCTGCTTTCTTAGCAGTTGGGATACATACACAATGCAGTGAATCTAATTCCTGCCACACACACTAAGGGACATTGCCGCCAAAGTGTCTCTTGCAATCCATTTTATGTGGTTGCTTTCCAAGGCAACTTACTGAATTAAAAAGATAATAAATTTAATCTTGTTGGTTATTACTGATTAAGCATCTCAAGTCATGTAAAGAGGTAGAGTTCATGCTTTGGAAGTGTAATATTGGAGTTCAGTTTTCACCTTTCTGATTTTCTGGAGGCAGTAAAGAATACTGAGAAGATCACTAATTGAGTCAAGGAACTTGAGATCAAGCCCTATCTATGCCACTAACCTATCTAGTGTTTGAACATGGATCAGTCATTTAACCTATTTGGATCACGGTTTCCTCATTCATAAAATGAGGGTGTTGGACTACTTAAGTTTTAATATCTCTTCTGGGTCCAATAATGTATAGTTCTATTCTGTAGCCTTATGGTTAAGGTATTATATCTTCCCACACCATACTTAATTGCTTTTCAAATCAGGTTATTGCTGAGGAATAGCCCGGGAAAAATGGGAGTTTTAAACAACTTTTATAATTTTAATAGAGAACTGAAATAGTTGAATATTTCTCTTCCTAACCTCTTGCTTAAATAATTTTAAAACAGTTAATTAAATTATGCTTTACAAAGATTATCATTATATATCCAAGCTGAAGGGGAAAGTTCAACATTTACAATTGAGTTACAACAGAGGGCTGTATTGAGCAAGACCATTTATAATGTATTAACTATAAGAAATGGAACCTGAACTTTAGTAGACAACCATACTCCTCACAGCTCAAGACCTAGTAATATGTTGTAAAAAAGTCTGAGAACTATATTGCCCATGACTTTGGATCAGCAATCATACAATAAATATGTTTAAAATTTTTGTTATTAATTTAAATCTTAATGTAGTCATCAAAACTACTGTCAGGTAATGCCTTTTTGCCTCTAGTGCATGTAAAACTATCGGTTTATGAGAGAATTTCAATGTATGGGCTGACATCTTGGATAGGCTCTACTCTTTTTTACAATCCTCTCAGAAAACAGTCTATATTTCATCCTACCTCTGTCTCTCCATTTCTATAAAATGGAGGAATTTTTCTCTCAAAATCACAGTAAGCATTAAATAAGGTGAAATGTATTTTAAATGCCCTATAAATTAAAAATATCCTGGTCATCTTATTATCTTGTAACTATTTAACTTATGTTTTAAGTAGCACAGATTTATAGAGAGCATATCACCAATGAAGTATTACTGTGCAAGCGAATTTTAGATGAAGTACAGATACATTTTTTAAGAAAAATATACAGATTATTTACATTTGAGCTATAACACCATTATGTCTTATGTTCAAATTATTAGAAAATTATAGGCCAAAAATACTGTTGAAATTAAAATGCATTCTATACACTCTATGGTTAAACAACTCACAACCAATTAAATCAACGTGAAGAAACCAATAATAACTATTAAAAGCTAGAGTAGGAGCAACAAAAAGCAACAACCAACTCAATGCACACTTATAATACAAGATTTTCTCTCTTTTAAAAAATAAATAAATAAATAAATAAATAAATAAATAAAACAGTCTATTAAAACCCTTGGCCGGGCATGGTGGCTCATTCCTGTAATCCCAGCACTTTGAGAGGACAAGGCATGTGGATTCCTTGAGTCTAGGGGTTCAAGACCAGCCTGAGCAATATGGTGAAAACTTGTCTCTAAAAAAAATACAAAAATTAGTCAGGCTTGGCAGTGCATGCCTATAGTCTCAGCTACTTGGAAAGCTGAGGTAGAAGGATTGCTTGAGCCCAGGAAGTTGAGGCTGTGGTGAGCTGTAACCACACCACTGCACTCTAGCCTGGGTGACAGTGCAAGACCCCATCTCAAAAAACAAACAAACAACTTCTTACTTTGCTCAATGAGACCTACAGATACACAGCCCAACTGAAATCTTAAGAATCAACACTGGTTATTCTTATTAATAAAAACTGTTCTATAAGACAGTGATAGAATCTGTTTCGTTTTGGCTTCTAATTGGAGAAACACCATACTGAGTCATGGGCCATGTTCTGGATTCTGACAGTGGCATCACAGGATTGTTTTAGAGGAGAACACGGTCCTTTTCCTCTATGAATATGCTCTTGAATGTTAAGAATATTTAGTAACACACACAAACACACACACACATTTGCAGGGTGGGAGTTACTGTATTATTTTGCAGAGTGTATTGTATTTGCTATCATCTACTTCTCTAATGGACTAAAAAGGTAGCAAATATGAAAATAAGAAAACCACAAAGAAGCCCCATTTTTCTACATTCTGGCATTCTTCAGTTAGATTCAGCAGTGGCTAAAAGATAACACAGTGGAGGAGGGGGAAACCTTGGATTACCACAGCATCATTTATACTGATATTTCCAAAGGTCATAAGAATTTAGGACCAGGCTCGCTTCCCACCCTTAATTCACTCCAACATGGCCATTGCTTCCATGATGACATGATTTCCCAATAATCCTTTATAGGGCTAGAGAGGAATAAACAGCAGAATTTCCAAAGGCCTATGTTATTACTTTGCTTTCCCCAGGTGGGATCCTTGTTGCTGTCCCTCAACTGTGACTGAGAGCCACTACACAGCAGATGGTTAAGAAAAGAGGACTAAAGTTGAAATTAACAACCATCACCAACCAACATTAAGCCTCCCTTTGAAACAACAGGAACTGTGAAATCTGAGTCTACATTTCTGTTGAAGGGCAACAAAGCAGGGCCTTCTATGGGAAACAGCGTTTACTGTCTTTTTTTAACATAAATACATCAAGCTAGAATACATCAAGAAGAAGATAATAGTGCATCACTAATTCAGTAATTGTCACAGGACTCTTTCCTTCTCCTCAATTAAACAGTTAACAGGGAGCTGGGATTCACACAAAAAAAGAAATTCGCTCCTCCTCCCCTCTTTTCCAATTTGATATATGCATAGCCCCTGGAGACACAAATTAATGTCTTCATAGACCAAAAGCCCCAGCTGTTTTGAAAAATCTATGACAAAGCTTAACTAAGGTTCACACATGCAAACATAAAGCCCCCATAATTACTAAGTTGGGTATTACAAAGCTGGCTCCTCAACCAAGGGTCTAAAGCCAGCCGTAATGCCGTGCTCACCCCAGCCAGGCTGGCCTTAATACACCTATAGTGCTAATTTAGTACTGCCTGAGGCATTGTGGATTCTGGGTAGGTAAACACTTTAAGCAAAGCCGAGGAAAAGATATAGAACTATAGGGACTTAAAACCACAATTCATCATTTATTAATATCAGACAGAAGCACTGAAAATATGCAAGACTTCATTTCTTATGTAGCTGATTCCTTTGGTTTATTTATTCTTTTTATGATAAGAAATCAGAAAATGAGATGATTAATTCAAAGAAAATACCAAAAGAAACTCTTAATGCCCTATCCATCCTTAAACGAACCAAAGGCACCCCACTCAGCTACTCTACCCCCTTGGAAGAATGTGGCCTGCATTTGCTGTTCCACTTCCTCTCCTCTCATCCACTCCTTAATCAATGCATTCTGAATTCTGTCCACAGTATTTTACAACAACCCTTTCAAAGGTCACTGAGACTCTTTGTTGCTAAAGCCAATGATCACTTTTCAGTCCTTATCTTATTCGTTCTCTCTGCAGCACTAAACTCTGCTAATTATTCCTACTTTCTTGAAACTCTCTCTTCCCTTGCCTTCTGTGATACCCCCTAACTCTTGGGTTTATCTTTCTCAGTTTTTTTTCATGAACTTCTCCTTTACCCATTTCTTAAGTGCCAGTGTTTTCTAGCACTCCATCTTTATGCCTCATTTATTCTTTCTCTAAAATCAGGGACTCTTAATCTGTACATCATGAGAGTTCATGGATACACCTCAAGAGGTCTGTGGACCTTCCTAAAATTGTATGCAGAATAGTGTATGTAAATTTTATGGGGAGAGGGTCTATAGTTTTCAGATTTCTAAAGGAGTTTTAGGCAAAGTCAAGTCTAAGGGCAACTAATCCTCAGATTAGCTCTAGGTGGCCCCGCAACTTCAAATCATATCACTATATATGCTGATAACTTTCAAATCTATATTTCTAATCCAGATTTTTCTCAGTGTGGGCATCCCATAAATACGTTTACTCAACAATCCTGATCTTCCTCTCGTGTTCTCCAAGTCAGTAAATGGCTCACACCCCACCTAGCTGCCCAAGCCAGAAACCTGGGAGTTATCCATATTCTTCCCTCTCTCCCATTCTCCATATCCAGTAACCGAGCCCTTTGGACTCTACCTCCTATCTCACATGTGAACCTTCTCTCAATAACAAACATAATCATCTCAGTCCAGGAAGATTATTGCAATAACCGCCTCATATGTCTTCCTGCCTCCAACCAACTCTCTAGTTGCAGACAGAGTAATCCTTCCAAAAGACAAATATGATCATGTCACTCACTGACCTAAAAACTTTCCGGTGACTTCTTTATTGTTCATAGACTGCAGAACTTCAAACTTCCTGGCATGGTAAATAAGGTCCTTTATGACTTGGTTCCTGCATATCTCTACAGTCTCGTCCATACTCTATTGCTCAACAACCCCTTTAACCTCACCCCCACCCTGGCCCAATCCTTGACTACTTTATAATCTCTAGTCATACAAAACTATTTTTCAGTTCTAGCCTCAGGGATTTCATACACTTTAACATCACATCAGCCTGGAATACTTGTACCACCTTGGCCTGGGCAACTTCTGCCAGAAAGCTATCTCTAGCCACCTAAAAGAGAGTTAGGTGGTACCTCATATATGCTCCGATAGCATCCTACATGTGTAATCACATATCCTTCTGTATGTGATTCTCTATTTCTCTGCTTCTCTATTTCCCACTAGAGTTTGATGAATAAACTATAAGTTCCTTGAGGTCAGGGACCATTTGGTGTCCATGGCACTTAGCACAGTGTCTGGTACATCATAGTTGGTTAATAAATATATGTTGATAAACTGAATGAATTAATGGGAAGAAAAAATTTTCAGAATTTTGACCCAGTACTGTTAATCCCCACAATCTTTGCCTTCAGCCTGGCATAGGAAACAAAACAGTGGACTCCAGAGAGGTCAGCTGCCTTAGACATTAACTCTATGAGCCTCACTTTCCACACTGTACAACTAAGAAAAAGTTCTGTATAATCCCTTATGGCTTGGCAATTCTGTAATTTGCTGCTTCCTTAACATATCTATTTCTCATCTCCCAAACCTCACTTAGTCCCTCCACCCCCTTCCCTACTTCCCCCTTGCCTGTCATCCAGATGGCACTGTGATGATCTGGTTGAGGCATTTGGAGACTGGTTGGGTAAAGGCCACTATATTTTGTGCATGTATCGTGTTCATGAGAGAGAGAGAGGGAAAGAGAAAGAGAAGGAGGAAGGGAGGGAAGAAAGAGAGATTGAGGCAATCATCTTTCCCTTCCCATTTCTATCCTTCGTAAAGAATACAGTTGGTCTTAGAGGTCCAATTTCAAAATGTTCATGATGTTAAATTGTTACACGATAAAAAATTCCTAAAATTGTTTAAGATCACTCAGAACAGAAAAAAAAGTAAGATAAAAGTTAAGGATAACCAAGTAGACACAAATTATCTTGAAAAAGCTGAATCCCAGTAACTTGACACAGTTTTTTGGAATAAGGCTTACTAAACATTGAAAAGGAAGGGAGATATCTTATTTGAAAGGAAATACAGCCTGAACTTCCCTGGTCAAGAGAGGTGGAGGAATCGTGGCTCCAGAAGCATTTGAAGTTACTGCAAAGCTATGGAAACATGTAACAATAATAACCAGCACTAAGAATATAATAATGCAAGGACCAATTGTCTGCTGGTCCCTGGGGGAGGAACCAGATGGCATAAAAGACCAATTCTCATCTCTTAATTTCTTTGATTGATAAGAAGGATACGCTTCCATTTAGTTCTCATAAACAGTGACCCCTTTTCTCCTCTGTGGACAAAGTTGATGCACTATCACTTTTGCTTCCAGATATTAAACTCATATTTAATGATATGTGTGCTTGGTAATGCATATGTCCAAAAACTTTCGCTGACAAAAATGGCCCTGCATGCATCTATTTGTCTTTCAGTTGCTGCACACAAATGCAGCAGGGAAGTGGGGAATTTAAATGCACAGCAGGCAGCCAATGTATTTTTCCATAAACTAGTCTACATATCATGGTAAGAGTAGAAGCAAAGAAAGCCTCAGATGCATTCTTTCCCATAAAGAGGCAAATGAAGCCAAAGGACAGGGTAGTAAGAAAGAAAATCAAAGGCTAAAATGAGACTACTAGTACATACCCTTTTAAAAACAAATCAAAAGAACCATTATCCTTGCCAACATTGAAGATGGGTTAAGCTCTTTCAGTGCAAAGAAGAGTGTATTCTTCCTATTGTAAACAAAACCAATAGTTTTGTTTGTTTGTTTGTTTGTTTGTTTTTCGAGACAGAGTTTCACTCCTGTTGCCCAGGCTGGAGTGCAATGGCGTGATCTCGGCTCACCGCAACCTCTGCCTCCTGGGCTCAAGCAATTCTCCTGCCTCAGCCTCCTGAGTAGCTGGGATTACAGGCATGTGCCACCACACCCGGCTAATTTTGTATTTTTAGTAGAGACAGGGTTTCTCCATGTTGGTCAGGCTGGTCTCGAACTCCCGAGCTTAGGCAATCTGCCCGCCTTGGCCTCCCAAAGTGCTCGGATTACAGGCATGAGCCACTGCACCTGGCCAACCAATACTATTTTTAACATGGTTAGATAGATGTCATTTCACTTCAGAAGTGGTTATGCTTCGGTAATGGATAGAGTTAGTATATCATGTAAAAGGTTAAGAAGCAAAACAAGAATATTTAAAATAAGTAGTAATGTACAGAAAAAAAGAAAACTTTCACAACGTGCATTGTGCTTGCTGGTCTTGAATATCATAAAACTTTGATAGAAAAACACATATATTTGTAGGGCTCCTATATAAATTCCTGCTATATCTCACTTATAAATACACAAATATATCATTATATTTTCATATAGTATAACATATGATAGCCAGGCAGAGATCAGGGGTCAGGAAAGCTCACCTGAGTCACTAGACTAATGAAGTAGGAAGAAACCACAAGAGACTACAGAAGATCAGGTTGAGAAATCAGGGTCTAACAAAGGGGTCAGTCTTTGAAATTAAAAACTTTATATGGGAATACAGAGTATAGGTGTGCCCTACTTTAAGAAAATCCACTGTTCCCTTATCCAATCCACAAACCAGAAAAGCAAGAGTGCTTATGTGTATTACAGAAGCACTCCATGTGGCAATTTTTTTTTTTTTTGAGACGAAGTTTCCTTCTTGTTGCCCAGGCTGGAGTGCAATGGCATGATCTCGGCTCACCGCAACCTCTGCCTCCCGGATTCAAGCGATTCTCCTGCCTCTGCCTCCTGAGTAGCTGGGATTACAGGCATGTGCCACCACGCCCGCCTAATTTTGTATTTTTAGTAGAGACGGGGTTTTTCCATGTTGATCAGGCTGGTCTCGAACTCCTGACCTCGGGTGATCTGCCCACATCAGCCTCCCAAAGTGGTGGGATTACAGGCATGAGCCACTGCGCCCAGTCGGCAATCTTTTACAATGCTAAGCTAACATTGTACATGCAAGTAAGATTTGTTTCTACAAATATGGAATTTATATGTTCAGTTTATCAGAAGCACATTTTCGGTACAAAGTGAGGTATCCATGTACCATCAACCTTCATGTGGACTTGCTTTTGATTTTTCTTTTATAAATCTGAATTTTAGCATACTGTCTCCTTAAAAGTTAGAATGCCTGTACTGTGGGAAATAGGCAGAGAGAAAAAATCCATACTTCATAAGCAGAAAGCTGAAACTATGTCCAACCAGTCCCTATTGAGGAAGTAGAATTTTTCCCACAAAAGTGAATGGGGAAACATTCTTGAAACATCTTAAAGCCCTAAGGCCAAATTCAGGAGGCTGTAATAAATGAGAAGTAGGAAGTCCCCAGAAATCTCCTGAAAAGGTTGAATTGTATTATTTATATTTGTAACGAAATGTGTTTTCACGTTTGTGTTAAAGATGAATCTCTGGGGTGAGCTCAGCCTGAGGTAAGCATTGAGGTCTAGTTTAATGGAGGATGAAGTGTTTTTTTTTTTTACACTATATTTAAGTATTGGTCAGATATACTTAAGACCTATGAATAAATAAATATAAATAGGATTGTTTTAAGGAACTCCTGAGACTGTCTGTGGTTGTCTATTCATATTAATATATAAGCATAATTTCTAGTTGTGCTACTAGTGGCATCCATCTGTACATTATATTTTTAGAAAAATGTTACAAGTTTGTACAAATATATTATTCTACTGCATAGAGCACCTAGTTATTAATTTCACTTGTGATTGATGTTGCCTTGAATCCAATTATAAAAAACAATTAAGCTGCTATATTAGCAGAGTGGTATCTATTAGGTGACCTCTAAGAAAAAAAGGCCAGATGACAAAGGATCCATAGAAAAATCAGGACTAAAACCTAGACAGTTGTCTATTCTTCTGCCTAACCCAGACACATATCATAAAGAAGAATCTATGTATATCAACAGTATAAAACTTTCACTCAGTAACAGAACAAATTTAAACCAGCTGTTGTGAAACTAATATCTGCACTCCTACGGTGAATGATTATAGTCAATAAATGTTTGTTGACTGACCATGATACAAACTATTGTTGTACATTATATAATGTTCAATGATTCTATTGTGTTAAAGATAAAAGTCACTCTAAGTATGTAAATCCTAGTTCCAGTATTATTCTAGGCTAGGAGATCAGCTTTCAGTCTAATAACTTCAGACAAGTTTTAGTTACAGTCTCATGACCACAAATTATCTAATAACCCCAGTTTCAAAGCTCTCTAAAAATAGCCTGGTCATCTACTATCTGGAAAATGATGAAACTGGTCTTGGTTTCTCCAAACCTCTAGGGTTTTTTTGTTGTTGTTTTTGTTTTTGTTTTTGTTTTGAGATGGAGTCTCGCTCTGTCGCCCAGGCTGGAGTGCAGTGGCGCGATCTCGGCTCACTGCACAAACCCCTAGATTTTAAAAATAACTGTACAATAAATATGATTACATATAGTTAGAAGATCTTATGCATATAAAGAGCCATAGTTCAATTTATCAATGTCATTAAATAAAGATGAACACCTGAAAAGATTGAATTACAGATTCTCAGTACATAATGCCAAAATCTACACCACAATAAATACACTACTCAAGAAAAAGTCATCTATGAGGGAAAAAAAAAGTAGAGAGTAAAAGAAAACTGTGCAAGTACCCTTAAATCAAATATTGTAAATCTAGCATGAACTTTTAAAAAGTGGAGGTCCTATTTTTTTACCAAATGGAGAATGGATTTCTACCTTTGAGTTCTAAACTCTCTTTGTAATACTTTTCTCTATTAATAAGATGCTAATAAGACAGAAGTAAAATCAACCCAAAGCAAAAATAAACCAGAAAAACAAACAAAATCTAATTCTATCTGGCCACAAAGCCAATTTTCTCCCTCCCATTGCACTGGCAACAGCAGTAGCAGCAGTGGCTGATGGCAGCAGACCCTTCCTAAAGCAATCTTATATTTGCACCAGAGAGAACATTCTGGCCAAATTGGTCCTAGAAGATGTGTCTGCAAGATGTAAAAAACTGCAATCCCAGTGAACCAAGATTGTGCCACTGTACTCCAGCCTGGGCGACAGAGTGAGACTCTGTCAAAAACAAAACAAAACAAAACAAAACAAAACAAACAAACAAAAAAACAAAAAAAAACTGCAATCCTAAATGATCCCTCCTTGAGGAAAGATGAAAATCTTTGTCAGTAATATTAGGTAACCTGGGCTGGAGAAGATGTCCAACTGCAAAACAGTGAGTAGGCAACAGGTGAGGAAAAGGAAAAGGAAACCAACTAAGCCCAAAGAAACCATAGCAAGAAGCTGAAAGCACTAGTTAAAATGAAATTCGCATCTGTAGAGAAGCAGTGAGAAGGATAAATCAACTAATGGCTCAATTATACTTTTAAAGCCATCAGTCAAACAAACAAAAAACCCAACTGAACTTTTAAAACCATTTTTAGTACAACTTATATTTCACAGTTATTTTCTTAATCTTAACAATAAACAACTGTTGTTACATAATTAAAGAAATAAGGTAAAGGGATTTAAGTGGCAGCTTAAGCTAGCTAGTTAAGTTAGTTAAGCTGTAAGTTAGAACTGCCTATATATGTTCCAGTTTTCACACCCAGTCCATCCCAAGAACTGTAGTCAGAGACTAAAGACAAGAAAGATGTTTGAAGGGATGGTGGGGTGGAGGGGAGACTATGAGAATAGAATAAAAAGATTAGAGTGCTTTAATCTGGAAAGATAAACAATCAATCAAGAATAACCACCACCATACAACCATCACCATTAAGCACCTACTGTGTGACAGTCACTTTGCTAAGTGCCGAGATATTGAATTATGTCCAAGAAGAGAAGAAGTGTTGTCAAAGTGGATTTTAACATTCTTTCTTTCAGTTATGCTCTCTGTGTCAAGCATTGGGCTGGTCATGGAACAGTTGTGAAGCAGGAAACAGCAGAATGTCATGGAAAGAACCCCAGATTGGAAATTAGAAGATTTAGGTTTTAGTTCTAAGAGCATTATTAACTATATGTATGACCTTGAACAAATCACTCAACCTTTTTAGGCCTATCTTATGATAGAGATGTTGGACCTGTCAGCGGATTCCAACTTTTTTTTAGCAGCCAACCCTTTATTCAAAAGACAACTTACAGGAATATCCTACACATAAAAGAGCTGAAAGTGGAAATCTTATGCTTGAAGCACAGGGAAGGTCATAACAGGCTCATAAGCCTTCTCCTGGGCCTCTCCTTCTCCCTGAACCAGTCTTACATGCATCTATACAGATGCCTTCATGGATCCTGTGAACACAGTTTGAAAATCTATGGGCTAAATCATCTTTAACAATTCCCTCTAGATCTAATATCCTATGACTGTGAAATTTTCCTCACCTACATCTTCAATAGCCTTTGTTCAATTCAGTCCAACATGTTGAATATCTAGAATCACAGAAAGCACAAGATAGGATTTCTACCATAGAAGAGCTCACCATCTTTTTGGGGAAAACAAAATAAATAAAATGGGAATGCACTTGAGGGGAAGGGGGGCTTTAAGCAGCAGGACACCATCAAGGACCCATTGGAATAGAAAGTCCACTTCTGTATCTTTTTTATGAGTGTATCATCAGTGCCTGGGGCAACAGGCATTCAAATAAACATTGAATAAATAAATAATGAATTTATGGATGGATGGGTGAAGTTATTATTGATCATGTTCACTGAAATTCAGCAAAAAGGTATAAAGTACTTTCCATATTTTATAGAATTTTTTTCTTATATGTACAGGGTTATAAGAAAAGCCATCAAATTTCTCCATTATTCATTCTATTATTTACTACCCACAATTACAAATGGTGATATTAGAATAAAAACAAAGCAAAAAAGTACACCCATTAAGTTAGCATCCTCCTTGAATCAGCAGAACAAATAAAGGCAAAATTCTACTCAACCATATGAAATAAAATTTTGTGGGAGCGAATCATCAGACTGAATTTTGCTTTGCCAGGAAATTTTTCTTTCAACGAACACGTTTTATATGTTTACATTCACATGCTACAAGTAAGGAAGTCTCCAAAGTAGGTAAATCAAGTTAAAAACAAAGGCTATTTTCTCTGCCCCCTATTCCACTACTAGTGGGAAGAGAGCAGGGAGGTCAAGAAGGCAGCAGCTGCTTTCCTTTTTCCCCCCAAACTTAAATTCCATCCAATAAGATATGTTTTGTCTTTTTGCACTCAAAGTCAGCCAGCAGGCACTTAAGTGAAATTAAGAACAACTGCACCAATGGCAGATAATTTGATGGAGAGCTTATTGGAGACAGCTCATTTGAGTAAAAGCTTTGCCTGTTCAAGAAACAATATAATTTCTGAAGGAAATCTTTCTGGAAAGGGCCAGGTGGCTCTGTAATTTTATGGCTCAGGTGATATCAGTTATCCAGGACAAGTGTTGTACATGACTAATATTCTCAAACCAGAATTGTATTTCCCCAGAAAGCTATTACATTTAAAAAGACATTAAGGTGAACTTAAATTCCATTTTTGTTTTAGCCTAGCCCTAATTTTTATTATGATATACTATATACTATTCCTTTTTTGAATATGCCTTATAAATGGATATATATTTTTTGGGTTCAAGTGATTCTCCTGCCTCAGCCTCCCAAGTAGCTGGGACTACAGGCAGGTGTCACCATGCCTGGCTAATTTTTGTATTTTTTGTAGAGATGAGGTTTTACCATGTTGCCCAGGCTGGGATAAATGGATGTATTTTTATAAAACAGCTTTCTTTTTTCAATCTATGGTGCCTGATACCTGAGTTGCTTAGAGAGATATCGAACTAATAGATGAAATGAGAAACATCTTATCCCTTTCTAGTCTTCCTCCAAGATACAATGACATCTTAGGGAAAAGGTAGCATCCTTTTCTCTGCTCTAACAAATGTAGACAGCCCAGTCAATGTGTGGCTCCACAGATAGCTACAACAAAAGTCATACTGAGGAGGATAATACGGCAGGGTTCTGACCACACAGTATGACATCACTGCTTTCTTCTATTCATTTTAGCTATTCCCCTGTAAAATCTGGATTCAATTCAATGTCTTCAGTTTCATTTGGAAGATCTACATTTGGAATGGATCCAGTTAGTCCAGGGGCCACATGAATTTTAATGCACCTGGGGCAGCTGGCCAAACTGTCACTTGCTTCTATCATCTAAGCAAAATGTGGAAATTTCTAGTCAAGACTTTTCCAATTTTCAATTTACCCCTTCTCATCAGAGGGCTACAACTGCTGTTTTCAGAAAGACCTTGCCCCTATCCTAGGACAAGAAATATGGCTTAGATGAGAAAAAAAAGAAGCAAAGAAAGAAAACAGAAGTTATTTTCTTCCTTTCACACATTTTGGCCTAAGTTTGGTGTATATATCTAATCTAATGTTATTGTCTAGTAGCATATGAGTTGGTTAAAATTCTTTACACTAAGTACCCAGAATTTTCTATTCTTTCTTCTCTCTTCCACCCAAATCTCTTGTGACGTATTTATTCATTCAATTGGCCAAAATATTTATTTAGAGCCTACTATATGCCAATGACTTTTCTAGGCAATGGGAATACAAAAGTGAACAAAACACAGCCCATGCACTTATAGAGCTCTGACACTTTCCAAGGAGAGAGACAGTGAACAAATCCATAGATACAAAATAGAGAGTCATTAGTCATATGAAAAATAAAATATCACACAGTGATAAGTGATATAAAGAAAATAAAGCAGGGCAAACATATCCAGAATGGTCATAAAGGCCATTCTGAAGAGGTGAAATTTGAGCATGGCTTTAAATGAAATGAAGACTTGTCTGGATTTTTCTTTGTATTCAAAGGAAACCCAGGAAGAGGTCACTAAAATTACTGTGTCCTGAGTTGGAAGTAAAAACAGTCATGGAGTTGAGACATTTGAAAAATACCATCAAGATATTCAAGGATGTCATAATCAAGCTGAAGATCATCTACTAACGTCAACTAAATGACTGAAGGGATGAAAAATGGCTGAGAAGGGACATAATTGAAATATACCATTTCAATGACCATTATGAACATTATGTACGGGAGATCATAATAGGACAACTCCCTATTTAAAGTGGTGAATTACAACAAAAAAAATATATCTGAGTCTCTAGTTTCAAGACAAGACAGCATAGTTGCACATCTCTCTATTTCTCCCATTAAGTACAGCTAAAAACTTGGACATTATATATAAGACAAACATAAGAACATTTTCAAAGGTGGAGAAAAAAAGTAGACTTACTAGGGACTTTGAGACCCAGGGAATGACAAAGTGGTGAATTCCCTGGGTATTTTTTTTACTATATATATCCCAGACCAGGTATTGGTAAAACCAGCAACCTAGAAATGCCAATGGGCAGAGGGAAAAAAAAAAGCTTCAAGAAAGCCAGCTTTCTCTAGTCAAAGGACCAAGAAGGGGGAGTACAGCAAGACAGAAAACTCTTAAACAATAGCCAAACAACACAAGAAACTGCACCCCTAACCTCATCCCTATGAGCAAGCACTGAGTGAGGAAACTGGACTTCCACCTTCTCCAGGATCTAATGAGGTGTCCCAACCAACCTACGGGGGTGGTGTATCAAAGAAGGCCAAGTAGAGAGCTGGGTTTTTTTTAATCCCCAATCAGCAATGTCATAGGAATCAAGTGCTCCTGTCTATCAACCAGGCTGATGTCAGCAAACGCCTAAAGGGGAGCTTCAACTTCCACTTCCAACCAGCAGTAATGAGGTTCCCCCACCCCCATTTCCTAGAGTTTCAATGGAGGCTGAGTGGAGAGTCTGTATTTCTACTTCCACATGGCAGTAATAAGGTAATGACCACTTCCCCTGCCAGCATGATGTCAGAAGAAACCAAGTAAAACAGAAGATTTAAATAAGATCCAGAGTCTTATAATACCCAAAATGTCAAGAATTAAATAAAAATCACTTATATCAAAAACCAGGGAAATATCAATTTAACAGAGGACACAAACACCAAGATGACACAGACGTTGAAATTATCTGACAAGTATTTTAGGCCAGCTGTTACAAAAATGCTTTAATGAGCAACTATGAACATACTTAAATTTAAAAATAGAAAGTTTCAGTAAAAATAAAAGATGTAAAGAAAAACCAAATGAAAAAATTAACACTAAAAATACAATAAACAAAAATTTTAAAATCCTGGATGGACTCAATAGTAGAATACAGATAGATGACAGAGGAAAGAATCAGTGGACTTGAAGATAGAACAATAGAAATTACCTAATATGAACAATAAAGAGAAAATAGAGTGAAAAATAGTAAACAGAGCCTCAAGGACGTGTAGCACAATAACAACAGATCTAACATTTGTATGACTGAATTCTCAGAACAAGAGGAGAAGAATGGGTATTCAAAGAAATAATGGGTAAAAATTTCAGAAATTTTACCAAAGACATAAACCTACAGAATCCAAAAGCTGAACTAATCCCAAATAGGACACACACACACAAATCTGCACCAATGCAAATAATTAAACTACTGAAAACTAAAGACAATGAAAAAATATTGAGAGCAGCAAGAGAGAAACAACACATTTACCTATAAGAAAAAAAAATTAGAATGATAGCAGATATATAAGAATAATCATACATCATGTCCAATTGAGGTTTATTACAGGGATGCAAGGCTGGATCAGTATTCAAAAAATCCATCAATGGAATTCACCACATTAGCAGAATAAAGAAAAATTGCATTATATTAATTGATACAGAAAGGCATTTAAAAATTCAGCAGTGATTCACAATAAAATGTCTCGGAAAACTTAGGAATAGAGGGGGAACTTCCTCAACTTGGTTAAAAGCATCTACAAAAAAAATCTATAGCTAACATCTTGGTGAAAGACTGAATACTCTTTCCTATTATTGGTAATAAGGCAAAGACATATCCTGTCACCATTCTTATTCAATACAGTACTGGGAGTTCTAGCCAGTGCACTAAGACAAGAAAAGGAAACAAAAGGCATACAAATTGGAAAGGAAGAAATAAAGTTCACTCTATTTGCAGGTGACATGAGGGTCTATGTAAAAACTCTCCTAGAACTAATTTGGAATTCAGCAAGGTGAGAGGCTATAATTAATACCAACTACAAAAATCAATTATATTTCTATACACTAGCAATGAACATGTGGACACCGAAATTAAAAATAACATACCATTTACAATTGTTCAAAAAAGAGAAATATGTAGGTATAAATCTTAGGTACTTAAGTATAAATCTTCGGTATAAATACTTAGGTATAAATCTAACGAAATGTGTACATAATTTATATGTTGAAAACTACAATAACGATGAAAAATAAAAGAAGACATCAATAAACGGAGACACATACTGCACTCAAGGATTGGAAGACAGAACATAGGAAAGATGGCCAGTTCTCCCTCAAAATGACGTATTGGTTAAATGCAATATCCATCAAAATCCCAGCAAGATTTTTTTTCAGATAGAGACAAGCTTATTCTAAAATGTATATGCTAGACAAGCTTATTCTGAAATGTATGTGCATAATCAAAGAAAGAAAAATCTTTGGGATCTAGGGATTGCTCTAGACATGACACCAAAGTACAATCCATAAAAGAAAAAAAACGATACATTATTATTCATCAAAGTTTTAAACTTTTGCTCTGTCAGAGACTATTAAGTAGATGAAAAGACAAGCCACAGATTGGCAAAAATATATTTGTAAAGCACATATCTGACCAAAAAACTCATATACCTAGATTATATAAAAAGCTCTCAGAACTGAACAGTAAAAATATAACCAATTAGAAAGGTCAAAGGACATAAAGAGATATTTCATAAGGATGATATACAGATGGCACATAAACAGATGAAAAGATACTCAACATCACTAGCCCTCAGGGAAATGCAAATTAAGATCACAATGAGATATCACGCTCACCTATCAGAGTACTAAAGTAAAAACAGTGACACCACCATATCCTGCCAAGAATTCTGAGAAACTATCATTTATATTACTGGTGGGAATGTAAAATGTCTCAGCTACTCTAGAAGTAGTTTGTCAGTATCATTTTAAAAAGTACAGAATGCCTTATCCACCATGATGGTATTACACGTAGCACCATTTTTGATCAAGAAAGTCATTTCATAGCAAATGAAGAATGGTAATGAGCCTTTGCTCGTGGAATTCACTAGTCTTGCCATGTTTCCCATCATGCTGAAGAAGCGAGTTTACTACAATGGTGGAATGGCTTTTTGAAGATTGAGCTACAGTACCAGGTAGGTGACAATGTCTTCCAGAGGTAATGTCTTTCAGGATGCTCTAAAATAATGTCCAACATATGGTGTTATTTCTCCAACAGCCAGGATTCATGGATTCTGTAATAAGTATTAGAGGTAAAAATGGGAGTGGCTTGATTCACTATTACTCCTAGTGATTCACAAGCAAATTTTGTGCTTTCTGTCACTATGACCTTAGGCTCTACTGGTCCAAAAGGAACTAAGTTCTTTTGGAACTTAGTGGTTCCAACGTTGAATATATAATTTCAACGTCTATATATATTCTTATATATCTTTTGGAACAAACTAAGGAACTCTTATTTCCAAAAGGAACTAAGGTTACAGTCCCTGGAACATTCTTCATGATAGACTCTATTCAAGTCCATAAAACAAGTCACAGTAAATTTGAAACTATTTAAATCATATAGAACATCTTCTTTGGCACAATGGAATTAAATAATAAGTCAATAACAGAGAAGTATCTAAAAAATATAAATAATCTTTGGGTCAAAGAAGAAACCCCACAGGATATGTAAAAGTACTCAGCTGAATTAACATGACAACAGGCTATATCTAAATTTGTGAGATGGGGCAAAGCAGTGCGTAGAGTGGAATATATAGCAATAAGGGCTTATATGTTCACAGCAGACTTATTCATAATACAGAGAAAAATTGGAAAAAGCACAAATGTGTATTAACTGGTAAATGGATAAGCCAAATGTAGTTAATTCATATAATGGCACATTACTCAAAAATAAAAATGAACATACTACTGATAACACTCAACAACATGGGTTAATCTAAAAAATAAAAATGCTAAGGGAAAAAAGCCAGAGACCAGAAAGCATAGAGTGTATGATCCCATGTATTTGAAACTTAGTAACAGACAACTAATTTATAGTGATAGAAGTCAAAAGAGTGGTTGCCTATGCAGACTGGAGATTGACTGGAAACAGTCATATAGAGAAACTTTTTGGTGAGATGAAAATAGTTTATGTTTTCATTATGGTGTTAACTACAAAGGTGTATGCATTTGTTTAAAGTCATCTCTAAAGTAGTCAAACTCACAGAAGCAGAGGATGGAATGCCAAGGGTTCTAAGGGCTGTGAGGAAAGTGAAACGGAGAAGTATTAGTCAAAAGGTATAAAGTTTCATTTATACAAGTCCTAGAGATCTACTGTACAACATAGCACCTACAGTTAACAATACTCATTGTATGCTTTAAATATTCCTAAGAGGGTAGATCTTATGTTAAGTTCTTATCCCCACATACACACAAATAATAAATAAGAGAACAGGAGGAAATTTTGGAGGTAATGGACAGACTTATGACATAGATAGAGGATGGTTTCATGGTGCATATAATTATCTCCAAACTCATCAAGTTATATATATTAATTATGTATAGTTTTATGTATGTCAAAAATATTAAGTAAAAAAGAATGCTGAATTCAATAAAAGTATTCCTTTAAACAGCAAAATGTAATTAGAAAACTCTTTTGTCTCAAATATAGAATTTTTAAAATTACAAATGAACAAATTTAAAAATATGTTGGATAAAATCACTGACAATAGATCCATAGGGACTACTGAAAGAAATTAGAATGTTTTTCCTCCCAGAAATACTACTACGCATTTGAGGTTGGTATTAGTGGGACATATGATGATTTCCTAATAAAGTCTTCTCAGAAACAGAATGCTGGATTGGCTAGATGACAGGTATACCTAATCATGGGCTTTTTTCTTTTTTCTTTTTTTTTAGACGGAGTCTTGCTCTGTCGCCCAGGCTGGAGTGCAATGGTGCAATTTCGGCTCACTGCAACCTCTGCCTCCCCGGGTTCAAGCGATTCTCCTGCCTCAGCCTCCCAAGTAGCTGAGATTACAGATGCATGCCAGCACACCTGGCTAATTTTTGTATTTTCTGTAGAGATGGGGATTCGCCATGCTTTGGCCAGGCTGGTTTTGAACTCCTGACCTCAGGTGATCCGCCCGCCTCCGCCTCCCAAAGTGCTGAGATTACAGATGTGAGCCACAGCGCCCGGCCAATCATGGGCATTTTTACATTTCTACCTATGAAATAAAGCACACCGGGAAAAAAAGTCAAGCTTTATTCTTTTAGATTATGATAAATGTGCATTAAATACCTTTTTAAAGGTCCAGGATGACACTATCTTCTTTCTCCCCAAAGATACAAGCAAACATGAGTCTTCCCATAAGAACTTATTTTACATGGTATTGGTATCCTAGAGAGGTAAATGCAGTAACCTAACAAATTCAACTTGTGAGTATTGGCTGTATTACAGTAACTCAGATGTATATTGATTACACTGAGAGATACAATATTTGAGTGCTATCAAACCCACAGCATATTGTTATTCTGCACGCTTCTCCTGCATCTGAGATGCAAATCAGTTATTCTGTCCCATAACTAGTTATATTAGAATTTTAAATTGAAGAATTGGAAACAATTCAAAGTTGTAGAGAAAAATTTATAACCCTCTAAACTGAAACTGACATACCTAGAGCAAGGAGAAAAAGTGACCCCTCATTTATTCATTCATTCATTCATTAAACACTTATTTACTGCCTACTATGTGTCAGACCCTATGTTAGGTGCCAAACATTTAAAGATGGGCAAGATACGATCACTGTCCTTTAAGAAATAACAGCCTGGCTGGGCACGGTGGCTCACGCCTGTAATCCCAGCACGTTGGGAGGCCAAGGTGGATCATGAGGTCAGCAGTTTGAGACCAGCCTGACCAACATGGTGAAACCCAGTTCTCTACTAAAAATACAAAAATTAGCCAGGTATGGTGGTGTGCACCTGTAATTCAAGCTACTCAGGAGGCTGACACAGGAGAATTGCTTGAATTGCTTGAACCCGGGAGGCGGAGGTTGCAGCAAGCCGAGATCGTGCCATTGCACTCCAGCCTGGGTGATAGAGCAAGACTCTGTCTCAAAAACAAAAACAAAACAAAACAAAACAAAAAAACAAAAAAAATCCTAAATGGGATAAACAGATAAACATAAAATGATTTTTAAAAATGTTTAAGGCAAAAATAAAAATATGCATAAGGCAAACTGAAGTCCAGAGGAAAAATCAAGGAAGACTTCCTGAATGAGATAGTACCTGAATTGAGTCTCGCAGAGTAAGTAGGAGTTCACTTGGTGATGAGAAATGTAGAGGGTATACTTCAGGCACAATGGACTACACAAGCAAAGGCAAAGCCATGGAAGACAAAAGCAGCAGAGTGTGTATAAACTATAAATAGATTAAGTGTTTTGAGCAAGGGAGTGACAGAATCCAACTTGTGTTTGAAACAGAAATGTCTGACAGGGTGGGGGATGCATTAGAGGAAATAAGGGAGGCAAGAAGACAATTAAGACACCATTGCAGTTTAGACAAGTAATGATGTGGTGCTGAACTAGGGATAAGGCAATGGCAATAGAGAGGACAGAAGAGACTGTGGTCAGTGGTCAATTTACTTAATTTTAAGATACCACATTCTTTTGATTTTCCTCCTACTCCTGCTCACTGGCCATTCCTTCTCAGTTTTCTTTGCTGGTTCCTTGTCTTCTCCGAAACTTTTTTTTTTTTTTTTTGATGGAGTCTCGCTCTGTCACCCAGGCTGGAGTGCAGTGGCACGATCTCGGCTCACTGCAACCTCTGCCTCCTGGGATCAAGCGATTCTGTTGTGTCAGCCTCCTGAGTAGCTGGGATTACAGGGGCAAGCCACCACACCTGGCCTAATTTTTGTATTTTTAGTAGAGACTGGGTTTCGCCATGTTGGCCAGGCTGCTCTCGAACTCCTGACCTCAGGTGATCCACCCGCCTTGGCCTCCCAAAATGCTGAGATTACAGGCATGAGCCACTGTGCCCAGCTTCTCTCCAACTTTTTAACATTGGATTAATCCAGGGCTCAGTTCTTAGATCTCTTCTCTGTCTTCACTCCCACGGATTTCTTTGGATTTAAAATACTATGTATGTGCTGAACACTCCTAAATGCATAGCTCTAGTTCAGACCTGTCCTCTGTGCTCCAGGTTTGTTTTCTCACCTAACTGCTTGACATTTCCACTTCGATGTCTAGTAAGCATCTCAAACCATCAAGTCTAAAACTGAACTCTTACATGCCAAGCTTACTCTACCTACAGTCCTTCCCATCTCAGTAAATGTAACCTCCTTCCTCAGAAGGAAAAAACTTGGGTTCATCCTTGACTTCCCCCTTTCACACACCATATCCAATCTATTAGCATATCCTGTTTGTTGTACCCTCATAATGTATCTGAATCTAACCACTTCTTTCCATTGAACAGTTTCCACCCTGCTTCCATCTACCACCATCTCTTGCTTAGATTACTGAAGCAACTTCCTATCTGGTCTCCCTGCTTCCACCTTGCTCATACACCTGTAATCTCTTTTTAAGATAGCCACAGCTTCTGCACAGAGAAGGAAACAACAAAATGAAAAGGCAACCTACAGAATGGGAGAAAATATTTACAAGCCATCTATTTGATAAAAGGTTATTATCACAAATAAATAAGGAACTCCTACAATGCAATAGCAAAAAATAATAATAATAAGTGAGCAAAGTACCTAAACAGACATCTATACAAATGACCAGGAGGTATGTGAAAAGGTACCCAATATCACTAATCATCAGAGAAATGCAAATCAAAACCACAATGAGGTATCACCTCACACCTGCTTGGGTGACCATTTATCAAAACAACAACAATAAAAACAAAAGATAAATGTAGGCAAGGATGTGGAAAAAATGCAACTCTTGTACACTGTTAGTGAAAATGTATATTGAAACACAATATGGAGGTTTCTTAAAAAATTAAAAATATAACTACCATATGATCCAGCAATCCCACTTCTGGGTATAAATCCAAAGGATCTGAAATCATTATCTTGAAGAGATATCTACACTCCCATGTTCACTGCAGCATAATTCTTAATAGCCAAGCAATCTAAATGTCCATTTATAGATGAATGGGTAAAGAAAAGGTGGTGTACATACACACACACACACAACCAACCACACTCTAGAACAATTATCTAGTCTTAAAAAGAAGGGAATCCTGGCATTTGCAGCAACACGGATGAACCTGGAGAATGTCAAGCTAAGTGACATAATGAAATAAGCCAGACACAGAAGGAAAAATACTACATGATAGCACTATATGATGAATATAAAGTAGTCAAACTCATAGAAGCAGAAAGTAGAATACCAGGGTTTCCAGGGCCTGGGAGGAGAGTGAAATGGGAAGGTATTAGTCAAAGGGTACAAAGTTTTGGTCGCACCAGATGAGTAAGGCCTACATCTATTGTACAGCATAGTGCCTATAAGTTAACAATACTGTATGGTGTATTTTAAAAATTGCTAAGGGGGTAGATCTTATGTTAAGTGTTCTTGTCATACACACAAATAATAATAAATAAGAGGGTGGGAGGACAGTTTTGGAGGTGATTGATAGGTTAATGACATAGATTAAGGTGATGGTTTTGTGGTGTATACTTATCTCCAAACTTATCAAGTTGTACACATGAAATACATATAGCTTTTTTATGTCAATCATATACCAGTAAAGTGGTTTATACCAATAAAGTGGTTTAAACAACAAAAAAGACAGTAGCCAGCATAATCCTTTTAAAAACCACATTATATCACTCTTCTGCTCAAAACCCTCCAAGGACTCCTCATTTTACTCAAAGTAAAGCCAAGGTATTTACAAGGTAAATTACAATGGCAATTACAAGGTATTTACTTAGGAGCCTACAAGATCTGCTCCCTCCCTCTGTTATACTCTTGTGAATTAATCTCCTAGTACTCCCCTTGTTCATTCACTCTGCTCTAGTCACACTAGCTCCTTGAACCCTAGTTCCTTGAACAATCCAGACACTCTCTCGTCTGAAGGTCTTTGTGCTGGTTCTTTTTCTCTGCTTGAATGCTCTTCCCCCAGATAGCCGCTTTCCTCCAAATTCCTCCAAATAATATCTTAAATGTCCCTTCTCAATGAGGTTACACTGAGCATCCCATTTAAAATTGCAACTTTTTTCCCACCGATGCTTTCAATTCTCCTAAACCTGCCCTATTTCTTCCATATCACTAATTGCCTATATATGTATACATACATACATACATAATCACTTATCACCTTCCAGCTATATAAAATCACTTAAGACTCTGAGTATGTGTGTGAGAGGGGTGGGTGTATGTGGGTGGGTGTGTAACATTTGCCTATCTCCCCCTTTTAGAACCTAAGCAATAGGAAAGGGATGTTTTTTGTTCCCAGATGTATTTCTAGCACCTAAAACTTACTTAGCACATAGTAGGCACTCAATAAGTATTTGATAAATAAATGAATGAGTATGAAACAGAATCTGTGGTGGATGAGAAAATAGGGAGCAGCCACCTTAGTTTAACCTTAAGAAGAATAAGAGAATTTGGGAACAAAAGCCTATTTGAAAGGAATAACTGAGGGGCACAGGGAAGGCTAATCACAGCTTCCTTCTTACTCTGGCCAATTCCTGAGCTACAGAGAATACAAAAGTGGTTTATGTCTGTAAAGCAATTATCTACATTTCCTGGTAGGACACAAAAGACTGAATAAGGTATACCTCCTATTGCAAGGTACACAGCACTACCCTCTCCCATTACCTCTAAGCCAAGATACCGTGAAAACTCACCCACACCACAAACACAAACACATTTGGTTTGCCTCTTATAAAGCTTAGGCTAAAATGAAGTTTAGGGATGATCTACAGGTTTTAATTATGCATGTTTTCTCATTCTCCTTAACAAAAATAAGATTTATACCTCCAATGTCTAATCTAAACATGGACTCAGAATGTTAAAGCTAGGTGGGACCTCAGACATAAGCTAATCCAAACTCTTCCTTTTTCACTTATTAGTTTCCTTTTTGAGCACACAGATGTCTGTCTTTCCAAATGAGAAATGACTATTTCAGAAGTGTATCCCTTTTGAAATGTACATACACAAATAAACTCCTTCTAAATATTATACATATCTTCTCCTTCCTCAGTTTCAAATAGGCATCTTGTGTTGTTACGATGAATAAAACACTTTTCTCTCTTGCCTTAATCCTTTCTTACTCTCTGTAGACAAGACAGGGTTATATCTTTCATTTTGAGTAAACGAGATATGGTTTATGAATCTAAATGAATACCTATAATTTTTGGATTTAGATAGAACAACCTAGACCTCATGAAATTAATTTAGTTAAAAATTGAATTTAAAGATCTGCTGCAAGACAGCATTGTTCCCCTTCCTACTAAATTACCATTCTACAAAAATGCGGATTCTTATAATTTCAGTTACTAAACTAAAATGTAATAGAAGTAAAGGTAAGAGGAAATATGAACTATGAGGTAATCTATAATACCTGTTTTTAAAATTCAATTTCTTACCAGTTTAGTCTACTTTTTTCTATTTCTGTCTTCAAATATGCACTAAAACCCATATATAGGGGCTACATTTAACTGTAGTTAGTATCTTATTTCACATTAACTTACATAAATTGAGTAACAGTATTGAAATTTAAGTGGAGTTGTTAATGTTAAACATTTTCTTCTGTCTTTCTGGGTGGGTTTGTAGTTGTAAGAGTCACTTGAAGATCAATTATCTCTTCATGTAAACCTCTTTTTCTCATTTGGCTTTTCAGTTTCTTCTCAGACTGTGTTTCAGTAAATATGTGTCTTTAAAAATCATATAGGTGTGAGTGTATATATATTTATATATAATTATAATCATAAATGTGATTACATATATGTAGTTTAATATATATGGGATATCATTTTTGAGATTAGATTATAAAATGACTCTGGCTTCTGTCTTGGGCAGTCTTTCCTGAATCACCCTCTCTGGGGTAGCCACTGACATTTCATGGGTTAGCCCTATGGAGAAGCCTGTGTGGCAACGGTCTGAGGTCTGCCAAGAACCACCCAAGTGAGCTTGAAAGTGGATCCTCTCCCCAGTTCAGTCAAGCCTTCGGATTCAACCACAGGCTCAGTTGCAGCTTAACTGCAAGCTCACGAGAGACCTTAAGGCAGAGGAATTCAGCTAAACCATTTCTAGATTCCTGACACACAAAAACTGTAAGATAATGCTTGCTGCTTTAATGTGCTAAGTTTGAGGGTAATTTGTTACAGGGCAGTTGATAACTAATACAAAGTCCAAGCTCAAAACATAGTCATTGCTATGTAAGTAGTTTATGAGGGAATCCATACTGTTTCCTCCAGTAAAATCACCTATTTTCCTCTTGTATCCATTATGGCTACTCATGCCAAAACTGAAATAAACAAATCTACTTTAACAACTAAATTGGACATAATCTTTTGGCTGGGCATGGTAGCTCACACTTGTAATCCCAGCACTTTGGGAGGCCAAGGTGGGTGGATCACTTGAGGCCAGGAGTTTGAGACCAGCCTGGCCAACATGTGAAACCCCATTTCTACTAATATACAAAAGAAATCCAGGCATGGTGGTGTGTGCCTATAATCCCAGCTACTTGGGAGACTGAGGCACGAGAATTGCTTGAACACGGGAGGCAGAGGTTGCAATGAGCTGAGATCATGCCACTGCACTCCAGCCTGGGTGACAAAGCAAGACTCTGCCTTGAAAAACAACAACAAAAATTGGACACAGATTTTTTTTTTTTTTTGAAATTAACGAATACACTGGTCTTCTGAAAAAACTTGCAACTAAAATTTATGAGCCAATACCAAAATAAGTTTAAACAAAAATCAGATTTCTTAATGACTGTGATTATAACTATTTAAATTCTAAAGTAGTTATTCATTTTGAGGCCAATACTGTTTGCACCATACATCCGCAGCAAAAGAATATATCCGATTCAGATGAAGAGCACAAACTAAAGACTAGAAGGTAAGGCTACCAGCAGGGTCTTGGTCTGTAGAATTATGCAAACAGACATATCATCTGCCTCCCTCTGGCTGCCTCATATGTGAATCAGCAAGGCTAAACGATCTACCTCCATCTTCACTGTGCATTTCAACAACACTGTGCTGGCTTCCAATAATACCGCCTGATAAGCAAATAGAGAGAATCAATATGTTTACAGAGGTTTGTATCTGAAGATGTTGCTCATTAGTTATTTTTCTTCAATATGCTTATATTTAAAAGTTTTTCACAAAACTTTCAGCATCACTAGCTAATTATACTCATTTATTGATTCACTACCTACTATGTGCCAAGTACAATTCTACACACTTAGGAAACATCATTGAGTAAAATATACAGAGATCATTTAAGAGAGCTTTCACAGAGCTTACGTTATACATTAAATCTTCTATTCTCTGTGGAATTTGACATGGCTGATTTATATCTCCTTCTTGAAACTATGTCTTCCATTGGCTTCTGCAATCTGATAGGATTCTGTTCTAATAGTCTCCAATTGTTTTTTCAGCCTTCCTCAGGGGCTCCTCCTATCATATCCTAATAGCCGTAGATCCTAAGATTTGGCTCCTGGGCTCCTGCTTTATATAATTCATTTCCTCAAAAAACTCATTCATTTCCTGAAACCCAATGATCACCTTTCTATATGTGGCCTCTCGATTTTATATTTCTCATTCAAACCCCTATATAGTGATTCCCTATGCATACATATTTCTATTATGCAATCTCACACTTTCAACAAACAAGTTAATAACCTAGTTATCAACAACTACTTAAAATGGGTTTCCCTGTTCTTTCATTTTCTAACAATGGCATCACCATTCTCTCAGTCATCTAGTCTCAATATCAATCCTCTTTTCCTAATCAATCAAGTCCTATTCATTATACCATTAAAATATCTCTCATATCCATTACTTGCATTCCATTCCAGCAACTAGTTCCTCACCACTTCATATACAGATAACATTGTCCTGATTGATTTCTAGTCTATTTCCAACCTCTCATTCACACTACTTCTAGGTTAATTTCCATCACTTTCATCATGTCATCATCCTGAATCATGAACATTTAATAGTTTCCCATTGCCAATAAAATCTAAATCCCTAATCTTGACTTTTAAAGCTCTCCATAATCTGGCTTTAATTTATTTATCCAGCTAATCTCTTGCTATTCACCAGTGCAAACTATTTACTCCAGCTGGGATGATTTCCTTACTGTTTCTAAAGCACATGATGCTTATGTCGGCCACTAGAACTCTGCTCATGCTGGTCATCATGCTTGGAAAGCTTGGCAAGCATCCTGTTCACTTTTTTGTTCTACAAAATCCTATGTATGCTCAAGTCTCTCGTTCCGACAAATCCCTTACAACTTTTGTCCACATTCTATGTTTTTAGAAACTTGGTTATCATCTACTGTCTATGTCACTCAATTTGGATCTTAGTCATATTTTTCCATATTTTGCTTTTTCATTGTCTCAGCTTTCTTATATTTAATAGAATTCTAGGCTACTTAACAGTAAGACAAGTTTCTTCACTTGTTAACCCCATTTTTTTTTTTAGTAGTCTACCACAGCAGTTCTGAAACTCTTTGCTTTGGAACCCCTTTATAATTTTGAAAAATATGGAGGACCCCAAAGAGCCTTTGGTTTTTGTAGGTTATATTTATTAATATTTACTATATTATAAATTATAACTATGACTTGTAAAAGTAATTATTCATGTAAATATAACAAAAATAAATCAAACACATGTCAACAGAAATAACATGTTTACAAAAATAACTATTTTCTAAAACAAATTAAAATCAATGAGAATAATGGCATTGTTTTATAATTTTGCAAATATTTTTTATGGAAGACAGCATATTAGAAGGCAGGTGGATTCTAATGTTTAATTCTGCATTCAATTCTTTGTGATATGTTTTTGGTTAAAATATATGAAGAAAATCTAGGCTCAGGTAAATATATAGTTGGAAAATGGAAGAACATTTGAATAGTCTTTTCAGATAATTGTAGATATTATTCTTTAATACTACATCAAAATTTAACAGTGGCAGTTAGTGGCAGTTTCTTTAGTGAAATGGGAAATCTGAATCTATATTAATGAACTTTTGGGGCTTTGTTATATTAAAACCACTGGTCAGTCTTGTACTTTAAATGGATTTTTCCCCAGGCATGATTTTACAACATTATTCATTGATCATTTGACAAATATTGGTTCACTGAGTTATGCAAATCTTCCAATGTTACACATTTCATTACACGATATTCTCAAATTAGTTAACATCATGACTGGCCTCATCATAGAAGTCTATTAGCATTGGTAAACTCTCAAGCTCATGGTGGCAGATACGTGTTCCAAAATTCTAATTCTAAATTTTAACATTGGCAAGAAATACCAGTTGTTTTCCTTAAAGTCACAGGCTCACTTTATTTTTGAGAAAATTACTGCCAAATACTCAGTGACACAGAATAGCCATAGTTTGTCAGTTGTTCTTTCAAGTAAAATTGGAATCCTATGTAAAAAGCTGCTAGTTCAGTTTGCAACTCAACCATACAAATGCTTTACCTTAAGACTTGCATAGGAGGATGCAAGGCTTATTGAAGGATGAATACCATTGTCCTTCAGTATGCATCAGAAGTGCTTTATGTGTTCTTCCCATTTGATACATAGAACATTTAAAAATGTACATAAAGGTCAAAATGTAATAAACTAATAATAGTTACTGACTTATAAAAGACATTACTGAGAATGGCTTTTTTTCTTAACTGTGAGTGTGCAGCAGTAAAGAATACAATTACTTGGAAGAGTCTGGCAATTCCTCAGATGACTAAACATAGAGTTACATATGATCCAGCATTTCCACTCCTAGGTATATTCTTAAGAGAAATAAAAACATATGCCCACACAAATTTCATAGAATTATTCATAATAGCCAAAAGATGAGAAATTCCCAATATACATCAATCAATAAATGAATAAACAAAATGTGGTATATCTAAACAAAATAAAGAATATAATTACTAACAAATACAATTTGGTGCCACTCTCTTAATTTCCGCCAAGGTACCAGCGGTTTTACCCACAGTTGCTTTTGCTCCATCAGTGAAAATGTCAACATGGTGAAAAAGACAAATAACATATTAGAATTAAATTGTTTTGACCTCTCAGACTCCCTGGAAGAATCTTGGGCTCGGAGCCCCCGGTGTTCATGGACCACACTTAGAATCACTGGTCTACACTATGCCTGAAACTCTTTCTTCTTTTACCATTATCTTTGGTCACTTCACTGGTTTCTTATTGGGCTCAGACCATTTCTCTTTGCATTGTAAATATACTATACGAGTGATATAATCCACATAAATGGTTTCAGCTACCACCTATAAACTAATAATGCTCCCAAATCTATATCTCTAGTGCAGACTTATTTCCTGACCCACAGATCTTTATTTCTTACTGATATCCTAGATACCTCCAAATTAATATACCCACAATGTAATTCATCTTTTCTCCCAAATTTACTCCTGACTTTCTCATCTAGGGTATTGATACCTCTATTCATCCAGTCACTGGACCTAGAAATTCAGGGATCAACCTGAACTTCTTCCTCTTCCTACTCATAAAATGGTCAGCCCAGGCAACATCAATATGTGATATAATACAATAGGGTATTGCAGAGCCTAAGTCTAATTGGAGAATGTATGTTCCATGTAAGAGCATTCAGATTCAAATACTGTGTGGGCCAAACAAAACACATTTATTAGTTGCCAGTCTGTGAAATCTAGTAACTAAAATATCTGTTTAATTTGTACCTTGCTTTTCATTTTTAGTGCCACTCTCCTAATTTAGATCCTCCATCATCCTGCTTGGACTACTGCAAATAGCCTTATAACTGATCTTTCTGCCTCCATTTTTCACAAATCCTTTCCCCTTTCCAACACATCCAGATTTATCTTTCACGAGGCAAACAAAGTAGTCTTTCTAAAATGCAAATCTGGTCACACATTTGAAACGCCAGCTTAAAATTCCAAAATAGTTCCTAATCACCTATTTAAAAATCCACATTCCTTAGCACAGTGTAAGTGTATAATCTGCACCTCCCAACTTATTACATCAACTTGGTTTTTCTCCACTTTCCTATCCACACACCAAACTCCAGCTACCAAACTCATGAGTGGAGGCCAGACTTCTTAATCATTCTCATGTGTCAGGCACTGTTCTAAATTACATATATCAACTCATTTAATCTTCACAACCATATATGGTAGGTGTCATTTCTAAGTCCATTTTACAGATGAGGAAACTCAGACACAAAGCCACATTGATCATTGGGAGGTCATTGACAGTTTTTCCTGATTCAGGATTCTGTGTCTTTGCAAATGCTATTCCCTCTGACTGAAATTCTTTTTGTTCTCTTTTCTAACAAACTTCCACCATCCTTCAAGACTCAGATCAAATATCATTCTTAAGCTACCTTCTCTGGCTACCTCCTTCCCCAGGTAAAGAAAGGTAGGTATTCCTTCCCACATTTAGAGCACAAAGTACATATTAAAACTTAACAGAAATAGGCACCTGCCTAAAATTTAGCACAGCGTAACAGTGGCTTACCAGTAGTATGCAGGCCTTGCTCTAAGCAATATGCTGTATCAAGAACTACAAATTCTACTTTTTATGAAAGAGAGAGAGGAAGAAGGTGATGGTGAGTCTGTTCTTGCTCTCCCTTCCTATCCCCACTCACCTCAAATCACCATCACATCCCTTTGGCAGATAGTCCTTTAGAGATAATCCAAGTAAAAGACATCACTTCCACATGTTGGAAGTGATGGGGTCTTATCTGGTAAAATCTATGAGGCTTAAACCCACTTCATAATCCCTCAATAAAGTGATGCCTGTTTGGATAATTGGAACTGTCAAAATCAATAAGAAAAGTTTAAAAACAGTCATGACAAGCCACTCTGAAATGAAGAAACGACTGTAAGTCACTGATTACCATGATTTTTACAAAGAAAGCTATATCATCTTTCGTAAATTGAGCATTAAGGTATAAAAGCTCCTTATTCTCTAACACATTTAGAGTTTGAATACATGTAATCCGGCATCTTCTGCTAGGCAGGGATTTAATGAACATTTTGTGGGAACATCTGTTTGTTATTTATCTTTGTCTCATTTTACACATCAGCAAATCCCATTTTACCACCAGGACAGAATAAAAATCACCATTTCATTACACAGTGTTCATAATTTTAAACGTCAACTGGGGGGAAGAGAGGCAATTGTCGACACTGTATTCTACCTGATGTTACAAGGAGAAATTACAAAGGTGAGGAAGTGCAGAGGGGAAATGATTAAATATATAAATCCCTTTAACACACACCTTGCCAATTGCTACTTGTTTTACTGTTCCAGCAACTGCTGAGAATTAAAAGCCACTCTATCTTTCTAGAAGGACATTCTTATTTTGCCCTCTTAAGTCTATGTCAACCTTTTTCTGTGTGTTTTAAGAGAGAAACAACTATTGGGCTTGCCAGGTATAGATCTTTGAATATTTGGGAAACAAGTGAGAGGGAGGGAGGGAGGGAGGGAGGGAGGGAGAGAGAGAGAGAGGGAGAGGGAGGGAGAGGGAGAGAGAGAGACAGAGAGAGAGAGAGAGCTTCTATATTTTCTTCGATGTTTCTATTCCATTGCATGAAGTCATCAAATAGCATTTCTATATGCTTCTACTAGTCGTTATGAGAAAGAGCCAGTATCAAGGCCATCAGGAATGACCACCAGTACCATGAGCTAAGGCTAGTGCAAAGAAGGGAAAGAATACTGCCAATTTAGTCCAAGTGACTAAAGCCATTACTGTATAACATATGCATCATAGTATCTACTTGTAAATTTTGCATGTTTTAAGTTAGATAGCAATATTGAGTGAAATCTTAATTGTAACAGTAATTAAAGGTGATTTTTCCCTAAATCCAAATATATTGTTCTATATGCCACGGAGAATACTAAACAAAGGAATAAGAAAGTCACAGTCCTTGCCTTAAAGAACTTGCAATCATTTCCTCCCAACAGTCATTTGTAGTACATATAAATCACTAGTCTTCTATAAGGGGGAACAAGTTTGGCACATACAAACTCACTAAAGAACAGAAGAATATATAACGCCCAATCAAACATTAGATTGGGTAGTACAGACAATAAATACTGCTGTAGTTCAAAGAAGGGGAAAATCAATGTAGGCTAGCAAAAGAAGAGGAGGCTTTCTGTGATGTACAGGATTTGAGTCAGGTGAGTTGAATACGATTTACAAAGGTGAAGGGCGAGGACAAACAATCAAATTAACTAATATTATGTGCCTTTATCCTATCCCAACACTAGAGTTCTTTCCCACAAAAGCATTTTGAAAGTCCCTCCCCATAATACCATCAAACAGGTAAAGAAAGAGATAAGGAGATGCACACATCTCCCTTACACCTTCTTTACTAAGCCACCGAGGAACAGAAACCTCAGTTAGGAATCGATGCAGATATTTGATTCAAGTAATTGATGCTAAAATACGGTTGAGGGTTAACCTCACCATGAGACATTATATCTTAAAAGAGGAGGTCATGAATCAATACAGAATCTCTAATTAGTTTAATTATGTGGAAAAAGTATTTTTAAAGCTGGGCAAACCTCTTAGAAACTTTTTCTTCTATTTGTCCATTTTAGACAATGGTGTTCCTTCCCCACCCACTCTGCTAGAGCTTACAATATGCAGGAACACTGGGGGTAGCAAATGCCTTTCCTTTTACGTGCAAGAACTACTTTACCTCATTGGGCTCCTCAGTTTTTGGACATAGCAAATTGCTAATACTAGAAACCATCTGAGAAGTTGTTCTAAGTAAGTTTCTATTTTCTTCAGCATTAGTTTTGTTCTGTTTTATTTTGTAAGGCAAAAGCACGTATTAAGCTATAGGAACTTATTTAAGGTTGCTTAAAAAATTCTCATGGATGAAACAGTAGTCATTTTTATTTATCTCAGTGATTTTCAGCTAGGCTGGTATAGCACTCACTGAAGATCATATCAGAATCTTCGAGAAGTCTTTTTCAAACTATGTCTCCCTATCTCTAATATTGCATGTTTCCGCATGGTGGCATATCTCTTCTCTACTTGATTTCAGCATCAGCCTATGTTTAATACTTACAAAGTATTACTTACCTTCATTCCTAACCTACCTCTGCGTGGCAGATCATCATGCTAATGGAAGCAATGAAGGAAGGAAAGAAAAAGAAGGAAGCAAGAAAGACAATCCTAAGCAAAAAGAACAAAGCTAGAAGCATCACGCTACCTGATGTCAAACTATACTACAAGGCTACAGTAACCAAAACAGCATGGTACTGGTACCAAAACAGAGATATAGACCAATGGAACAGAACAGAGGCTGCAAAAATAATACCACACATCTACAACCATCTGATCTTTGACAAACCTGACAAAAACAAGAAATGGGGAAAGGATTCCCTATTTAATAAACGGTGTTGGGAAAACTGGCTAGCCATATGCAGAAAACTGAAACTGGACCCCTTCCTTACACCTTACACAAAAATTAACTCAGGATGGATTAAAGACTTACATGTAAGACCTAAAACCATAAAAACCCTAGAAGAAAACCTAGGCAATACCATTCAGGACATAGGCATGGGCAAAGACTTCATGAATAAAACACCAAAAGCAATGGCAACAAAAGCCAAAATTGACAAATGGGATCTAATAAAACTAAAGAGCTTTTGCACAACAAAAGAAACTATCATCAGAGTGAACAAGCAACCTACAGAACGGGAGAAAATTTTTGCAATCTATCCATCTGACAAAGGGCTAATATCCAGAATCTACAAGGAACTTAAACAAATTTACAGGAAAAAAAACAACCCCATCAAAAAGTGGGTGAAGGATACAAACAGACACTTCTCAAAAAAAGACATTTATGCGGCCAACAAACATATGAAATAAAGCTCAATATCACTGGTCATTAGAGAAAGCCAAATGAAAACCAAAATGAGATACCATCTCACACCAGTTAGAATGGTGATCATTAAAAAGTCAGGAAACAACAAACGCTGGAGAGGATGTGGAGAAACAGGAACGCTTTTACACTGCTGGTGGGAGTGTAAATTAGTTCAACCATTGTGGAAGACAGTGTGGTGATTCCTCAAGGATCTAGAACTAGAAATACCATTTGACCCAGCAATCCCATTACTGGGTATATACCCAAAGGATTATAAATCATTCTACAATAAAGACACATGCACACATATGTTAATTGTGGCACCGTTCACAATACCAAAGACTTGGAACCAACACAAATGCCTACAAATGATAGACTGGATAAAGAAAATGTGGCACATATACACCATGGAATACTATGCAGTCATAAAAAAGGATGAGTTCATGTCTTTTGCAGGGACATGGATGAAGCTGGAAACCATCCTTCTCAGCAAACTAACACAAGAACAGAAAACCAAACACGACATGTTCTCACTCATAAGTGAGAGTGGAACAATGAGAACACATGGACACAGGGAGGGGAACATCACACACGGGGGCCTGTCAGGGGGTGGGGGACTAGGGGAGGAATAGCATTAGGAGAAATACCTAATGTAGATGATGGATTGATGGGTGCAGCAAACCACCATGGCACATGTATACCTATGTAACAAGCCTGCACGTTCTGCACATGTATCCCAGAACTTAAAGTATAACAAACGAAGAAAAGCGAGGAGAATTTTTTAAAAGCTAGAGGCACATACAGTACCAGCTTTCTACTTGACTAAGCTTTCAAATCCTGATTGAATGCTCTTCATTCTTAAGGACTAGCTTTCTATTCTCCATACTCTAACTAAGAAGTGTACCAGGCTGTGTTTGTCATGTCCTAGAAAACCACTTGGTAAATACTTTGTTCCATCTGTAATTGAAAAACACATGACCTGACACTTTTGACACCATCTGGGGGATAGAGTGTGAGAGAATTAGAAAGGTTCTGCGGATCAATTGACTCCTTGGTAGTAAAGAGTGGGAAGAAAGGGCAAAAGCCAATAAGCCATCATCACAGGGTTGGCAGCACAGGTAATCACAACAGTGGAGGGGAATGGGTCAACTATGGAAATCATGTGGAACTATAGCTTAATAACCAAGAAGAAGCAAATGCAGAAACTAGTGCCAAGCAAGGGAATGAGATACAGAAGAAGGAAAGCAATGAAATAAAAGATAATACCCTTTTCAGGTGGAAAGGCCAAATTCATCTGTAACTCCAAAATCTCAATAAGCTCATCTAAAAGGATGAAATGCCACAAAGCCTATTTGTAACATTCTATTCCATTATCAAAAGGCATCTTGCTAGGATCTAAAAGAAAAAACAAAAAACACAACACATATACACACATACTTGTGCACCTATGCATATGCACATATCTGCATGCAAGGATTAAAACAGAAACATGTAGAGACATACACACAGCCACTCCCTGCCCACACAGACACTAACACCAACACATGCATGCCCCCCCCCCCGACACACACAAACATACGCATGTGTGCTCACTCCAGGATGGGTCTGAGTAAAAAGAAACCATCTCTGACCTAGCTAATTTTCTCCTTCAACTTGTTGTTCTTGGCTTCTTCACTCAGGAATAATCCCAATCAAATGCAAGAAGTGTGTGAGTCACTAAACAGGGCACTTAATTTTGGTTGTCTTATATTACATATTTATACCATGGAGATTCTGGCTACTTTTTAAAAAGTAGTTTTAAAAGGTATAGGTTTGGTTCTGAAGTGGTGTTACTGGTGAGAAAGGGTATAGGAAAACTATGTACAGAGTCACCTCTCATGGGATCTTATTCTAAGTGAGGTGTGTGCCTTTTAAAAATCAGTCACTCTCTATAAATTCAGAGTAATTCTTTTTGAAATCTAAGCTGGCTTTTTTTTTTTTTTTGCAGAAATTGACACACTGATTCCAAAATTCATGTACAAATACAAGAAACCCAGAAAAACCAAAACAATCTTAAAGAAGAGCAAAGTTGGAGGACTCTCATTTCCTGAGATCAAAAGAGTGTGGTACTGACATAAGGGCAGGCATATAGACAAAACAGTGTGGTAACAATGTAAGGGCAGGCATATAGACAAAAGGAATAAAATTGAGTGTTCAAAAATAAACACTTATATTTACCTTCAATTAATTTTTGACAAGAGTGTCAAGACCATGCAACAGAGAAAAGTGGTTTTTCAAACAAATGATGCTGGGACATTTGGATATCCAGATGAATACTATAGTTGGATCCCTGCCTCACATCATATACAACAATGAACTAAAATCGGATCATAGGCCTATATGTAAGAGCTAAACTTTGAAATTCTTAGAAGAAAACATGAAAGTGAATCTTCATGACTTTGAAATTAAGCAGTGGTTTATTATATATGATGCCAAAACAGAAGCAACAAAAGAAAAAAAGATAACTGTGCTTTATCAAAATTAGAAATATTTTCAGACAAATGATATAATCATAAAAGTGAAAAGAAGGCCTACAGAATGGTAGAAAGTATTTTCAAAACCACAATAAGACACCACTTCACACCTATTAGTATAAAATAAAAAGAAAGGCAGACAATAATAAGTGTTGACAAGATTGTGGACAAACTGGAATGCTTATTTATTGCTGGTAGGACCGTAAAATTGTGCAGCCACTTTGGAAAACATTTTTGCCACCTCCTCAAAAGGTTAAACATAGAGTTACCACATGACCCAGGTATATACGCCTAGGTATATATATACCAAAGAGTAATGAACACATATGTCCACATGAAAACTTATACATTAATGCTCATAGCAGCATTACTGACAATAGCCAAAAATGGAAATAACCCAAATGATGACTAGATAAACAAAATGTGCTATGTCCATACAGTGGAATATTACCCAACCATAAAATGGAGTGAAATACTGATTAGTGATATAACACAGATTAACCTTGAAATCATTATGCTAAGTGAAAGAAGCCAGAAGAAAAAGGCCACATATTTCATGATTCCATTCATATGGAATGTCCAGAATAGGCAAATCTATAGAGAGAGTAGATTAGTAGTTGCCTAGCACTGGGAGTTGGAGGAAGGGAGTATAGGAAATTGGGAGTTAAAGGCTAAGGAGATCTGGGTTTACTTATTTTGGGGGCAACAAAAATGTTCTAAAATTAGATTTTTGGTGAGGGTTGCATAACCCTGTGAATATACTAAAGATCACTAAATTATACACTTAAAATGAGTAAACTGTATGATATGTAAGCCATACATCAATAAAGCTGTTAATAAAAACAGTCACTCGGAGCACATGATGATTGTTTTCCAGCATTTGAAGGGCTACCAGTTGCTTGGCATAGCAGCAAGGGGAAGTAGAATCAGGGTCACCACACTACATAACTCCTCAATTTATTTTGTAGGTTGTGTGGATGGTACTATGTCTAAGAGTAGGAGCTGAATAGAGGCTGAAAAGAGATTTTGGCTTATTTATGCAAACATTCAATAACTTGAGCTATTCAAAAATCAGATTTCCTACCGTATAGTAGAGAGTGTTAAATTATTGGGAGTATCTAAGCATAAACTGGATTGACCACTTGAGGATGGAGTAGATATAGGGAATAGATTATGTATGAAAGGGAGTGAGGGAAAATGACTTGATAACCTTTAAGGTTTCTTACAACCATAAAATTCTTTTAAAATGCTTATATTACAAAATCCTTCTGAACTTTTATCTATAAACCTCCCTTTTCTCTTTCTTAATAATTTTCTCATTAGCTGGAAATAAATGAGTACTTACATATTCCCACTAGAGTCATAAGTCCCAATAGTGACTTCCTTATGAAATAATAAAACTTGATGCTGTGGTTTAAGCCATTTCTAATATTTATATGCTGTTTCTGGCTCAATCATTTAGCAAAGGGCACATCTACTGGATTGCTCTTTCCTTAGTCTGCAGGTTTAAGGGTAGCATTTCGTAAATGTTAGTAAGAACAACATCCTACATTGTACTTAACACTGATAATAGTTAATGAATACAAATCATTCCGTACTCTTTTATCTCCTTCCTCTCTCTTCTGTCCTTTCCCCAGATATGGAATAGGCAGGCTGTTGATTTTTACAAGTTGCTTCCAAAGCTCCTGAATGAACTATTTGTCTGAGCGTTTTAAATATTTTGGCTTAAGTCCATGAATGCCGTAAGAAACTGGCACTCCATTTTGCAATGCCTTTCTCTCTGTCAATAACTTTAACTTGGGATCATAAAGGGAAAGCATTTGGCAGGTGGTCCATTATGATCTAGATTTAAAACCTCATGGGGAGTCGTCTACTCCATTTTACACTTTACTGGGAATGATTTGATACTGAAAAGAGAGAAGTACAGATACTATGAGAAAAGCTGTTTATCCATCACCTGTTTCACAACAGCAAGGGGCAGTTTACTATCCTGGGAGGGGCAGCTTATCAATAGTGCCCTGAGGATCAGAAATGGCTAAACAGCTTCAAATACTTCCCTCACTGGATTGGTCAAGTACAGGCAACACAATACAGTAGGTGCTAGCTAAGTAGTGCTGGCTGACTTATCCTGGCTCACTGACATGTCAAAAATCTCCAATGGAAAACATCTGCAATGAAATTGTACTCATTGTCCAGCTAGTACACCAGAGCCTTACTATAAATCCCAACCTCAGTGTTCATGCCTTGGAACTGTGTTCTAATGTTCTAACATAGCCCTTCTGTTACTTCCAGTAATAAATCCATGTGGAGATGGTCCAAGAAGGGCATTGCCTTAGATCATATTCCATGTTAGAGTGAGGTTCTTCTCTACAGCTTATGCTTCATCTGGCCTTAATGTGAGGCCAGCCAAAGAAATGTTCTGGGGTGGGGTTTCCTTTTATTTTAACTAGCTGTTAATATTTGACAAAACAATTATGTCCTTCTCACTTCAATTCCTTCAAACCATTTCTTCTCAGACCATTTCTTTCCCTTCTTGTTAAATGCCTCACAAAGCACATGGGTAGGGCACTCGGGAATACTAGTTGAGATGGGGAGAGACACTACTGGAATTCCAGGCTCATCCCTCCAGTGGTCATATTTCTGCCTGTGCTTATTCCTTTTTCCGTGAGACTATGCTCTTTATTGCTCACTCCACTCAAAAGAGTCGTGAGTGCCAATATTCACGAACTACTCAAGCTGTCTTTATCATATTTACTTTGTGTCCTACCTTCATAAACCACTCTCCCTAGATTCCTTAAGCATTTCAATTGCTCTTTTCCATTTCAAGCATCTCAGTTCCAGAGAATGGAAACTTGGGCATAGTCTTACTACCAATTAAAAAGGGATTCTCACTACTATGCTCTAAGTTATTTGTCCATATCCATGTCAGTTACTCAAAACCATATTGGCTTTTAAAATGATGTATCACATTGCACACTCTTAATATAGTTTACTATCCCCTGTCACTTGTAGATGTATAAAAGCATGAATCAAAATTACTTTTGATGTTTTATATTTATTTGTTTGATATTTATAACCAAGACGAAATGTAAAATGCCACCCATAAAACCTTTCCAGAATAGTCTGATTTACTTGCAGCTTATTGCCATTTTTATTAAATATGGATTGTCACAATTATTTTACGTTCCTCATATTCCTTACCACAAATTGAGGTGAATGCAGATTGTACAACTTCCAATGAATAAGCTGGGCAAATTTCCATGACTCAGCAGAGTGTGTAAGGCTTGTGGTTCTTTGCAATTCCTGTTCCACCTCCAAACCCCACGGTCAAGGTTTGGGAAAATGCCAACCATGTTTGGCAGCAAGAGTCAGCAGTCTCTTAGACTGCTGGGCAAGCGAGTGGCAATAAGTAGAGTGTATAAAGAATCTAAAGAAGGCTTTCTTTACAACCCCTTAGTCAGAAGCTCTCTTAAAACACATCCCAATTCCTGTTCAATACACAGCTAGCACAGGAAGTGTTTTCTTTACATTCTCCCATTTTATGCAGATCTGGGATTTTTATGAGGGAATATCCTAGTACTGATAATCTCTCTTCTCTCTTCCCTTCTCCCTTTCTCTCCTTCCCTCCGTCCCTCCCTCCCTCCCATCTTATCTCTTCAACACCCATACCCACAGAGAAATAGAGTAAGAGAATAGGTAACCATTCACAATTATGTGTATAAGTAAAAAGCAACAGGAATGCAGGCTTTCTAAGAGCAGTGTTTCTGGAGACAGAGCTCTAGACAAGTTAGTGGTATATATAGTCTCGGCTAAGAAGAACAACTTATCATTTATTGAGAGTACTAACAAGGATTAAATAAAATAATTTATGTAAATATCTTAGCATAGTCCTATAGCATACCTTTAAAACATATTTCCCTTCTTCTCTACTCTGGTTTAAATTAGGAAGGATCCTGATCAGAGTGAACTTTTTTTACTGAAAGCAGAAATGACTGGTTTCCTAAACAAAGTAAAAATGTCACTGAAAATTGTAGATGTAGTCTGGGGGAAGGGAGAGGCAAGAAGTTAAAATTTTCCTTTAGATCCAAATGGGTTTTCTCTTTACACATTTCTCAGAACTGTAGCTGCGATACTGTCTCTTTAGTCCTCAAAACAAAAGAACCTATTTGCAGAGTGCTCCAGGGTGGCCCTGAGAGGCACTTTGAAACACCCGTTTTGAACTCCTCTAGGCAGTTCAGTGAGGTTGGATACAACAATGAATTCTGGGAGTGAGTTTGAATGTTACAAAAAAGCTGGGGAGGATGCCTGCTGTCCATTAAAAACAGAAAACTGAGCCAAAGAAAGTGAAGAATGGAAAGAGAAAGAAGGGAATTTCAGGATGTGCTAAAAATTTTAGCAATTGAAAAGTATACAAAGAACTGGGATCTAGGCAACAGAGGGCAGGTCCAGCAGGCATAGTTACTTACCATATAGTTTCCATAGATAACAATAGTCAAGGACATTACTCTATCCATGTATTTTTTTTTCCCAGTACTTTAGAAATTTGACACTGGGTTCTTTTTAAAGCCACCAAGTACAACTAATATACTTGATGAACTCCACACAATAACAAAACATAAAAGGACCTACATTTATATCTCTTTATGTACAGACTACATTCCATTTCTGATCAACTTCTTCCAAAGTATTAATGCTATTTTAAATAACAAAATAGTCCTGAAAGGAATATACTACTGGTTCAAAAAAGATTTATTCGTGGAAGAAATGGAAGCTGAAAAGTTGTGAGTCATGAGTGGCTAAGGGGTTGAACAATCCAAAAGAAAATAGTGAAAGGGACTATGAGAGCTAAAATGTATAAAAGTGTCTATGACATAAACATTGAAGGTAGGAGCTCTTCTGATTAACTCAACTTTCTTATCCCTAGCTCAGAAATCAAGACTTAACAGCCAACCCTCAACAGCAAGCCAATATGAGAAAAACAGTACTGATGAGAAATGCAGAGTGCAGCTCGCATTTAAATTTAGTTGAGATCATAATTTGTCAAATCCCTTCTGAGGATAACTCACTTTAGGCCGTTTTTAAAATTTAAATTATCCATAAAAAGAAATGCTTGTCCTATATGTAAAAGGAAACAACATTCCAGTTTGATTTCCTGTTGATACAATTATCACTGTGGCCATCTAGACCTGTAAGAGAATTACTCCTTCTGGATAGCCAAACCTTCTTGAGCTGCACTGACGGTACTACATCCAGTAGCCACATGTGATTATTTAAATATCCATTTAATTAAACTTAATAAAACAAAAAAATTCAGTTCCTCAGTTGAAGTAGCCACATTTCAATGCTCAATAGCCACATGTGGCTAGTGGATACTGTGTTAGATAGATAGTAAAGATACAGAATACTTCATCATCTAACACAGTTCCATCAGGCAGCACTGGGTTAGATATCAGGAAACTAAGACTTTCAGTGTTCGAACACAATATTCAAACCATTTTCAGGATAGTTTTTCCACAATGTAATTAATATGAATATCCATAGAGAATACAGATCAGAATTTAGCATTTTTGCCTTTGAATAGTGGTTCTCAAAAGTCATTCATACAGAAGAATTACCTGGGGAGTTTGCTAAATGCAGATCACTCAGAGTGATTCAGTAGGTCTGGGATGGGAATTCAGAAATCTACATTTTACACATGTCTTAGGTAACGCTGTCACAGGTAATTCCTAAACCACATTTTGAGAAACACTGTGATTATGCATCAAAAATTCCAATTATCACTTTACATATACCGATTTCTTTTCTTGAATGGTATTAAATATGTGTACATAGGCAAGCCCTTACCGCTATACAAAAGTGCAAAATGTTCCACAAAGGCAAAAGACAGCTTTCAAAGTATAGTAGATCTGAGCGAGGATGAGTATAGAAAAAAAAATTAAGAAGGTACTTGCACTAGGAAAAAAAAAACTTTTGAACAGAATATTCCAGAATACCTATGCAAAGCAGAAGCAATTTAGCCATCCAGCTTCAGAAACTCAGGCTTCGGAACAGCTCGGAACCTTTAGCTAGCAGAAGAGGAGAAAAACCTCTGGTGGTGCAGCTGCTGAAGGTCTGAATACTGCATGTGAGTGCTAACTGTGTGCAAGACACCAGGTTATGTGCTAAGAGACAAGTAAAATATGGTCATGACTTTAAGAACTCAGTCTATTGGGGGAAGACAGACCAAAAATAAATATTAAATACAGTAGCAGGTATAATTTGAGTGGAACCTTAAATATTGAGCAGCTCTACGATCTCTGGAGATAAGGAAGGATGGCAATTGAAATGTAGAGAACAGTATGGAAAGGCACAGGAGCTTGAAAATTTGGGGTGTACTTATGACCCAGAAGTGGTCTAGAGTGGCAGGTAAATAAGATATAGAGAGCGTTGTGTAGTGGGAGATAAGAGTGTAAGGGAATTCTGAGTGCCTGGGACAAGGCTATGGATGGCCCTGAATGTCTGTTTGGAAAAAAAAAAAAAAAAAGCAAAATCCTTTAGAGGATTTTTAAGGAGAGGAGTGATAGGATAAGATCTGCATTTAGGAAGAACATTCTAACAGTTAGGCATAAAATGGAGTCGGGAGAGAGTAGACACAGAGAAGATGTGTGATGTTTGGCCATTTGGCTGCATGGAAGAAAAATTACACTTTGGCTGTCAATGTTTCTTGTTGCAAAAAGCTGAGAATGGAGAGAAGCAACAGATTATGAAAGAGATCTTAAAAGCAAAGCTGAAAATCTGAAGAAAGAACATGAGTAGTAGCAATGTTTAGAAATTCCTGGGGATGCAATGTTCCCCTTCACTTTGTCAGTAAAGACTACCAACGATGGGGGTTGGAAAGAAAGTAAAAATTTTTAATAGTCTGGTCAGCAGACAGCTCTACACTGTCTAGGTCTTTTGAAGTCATGAACAATGGGATATCTGCTCCGGGTAGCACACAGGTGGGCAAACAGTTTCTTTAATAAAGAACCCCTAAAGACATACAGCATACTCCACAGTGGTTAAGAGCATTGGCTCTGAAGACAAACTTGCCATCCAATATTGATTCTTGCTACTTAGTAATTGTGTGACGTGGTAGGCTGGATACTTAAACTCTGTATCTGTTTTTCTAACCTGAAAATGGAAATACTACTGTCTACCTTATGGCATTGCTGTGAGCGTTGATGAGTTCATACATATAAGGTATTTATAACATGATCTGGCACAGAGCAAGCTTTCAATAAATGTTAGTTTGTTTTTTGTTTTGTTTTGTTTTGTTTTTTTCTGAGACGGAGTTTTGCTCTTGTTGCCCAGGATGGAGTGCAATGGCATGGTCTCAGCTCACTGTAACCTCTGCCTCCCGAGTTCAAGCGATTCTCCTGCTGCAGGCTCCCATGTAGCTGAGATTACAGGAACCCACCACCATGCCCGGCTAATTTTTATATTTTTAGTAGAGACAGGGTTTTGCCACGTTGGCCATGCTGGACTCGAACTCCTGACCTCAAGTGATCCACCCCCCTCGGCCTCCCAAAGTGCTGGGATTACAGGTGTGAGCCACTGTGCCTGGCCAAATGTTAGCTATTCTTATTATTGTGTTTATATATGGCTGGGGAGACACACACTCAACTGTACTATGCTCAATAATGTCAATCAGTATAGTTTAGCAGCCCCATTTGCAGTATACTATCCTACATAAATAGCATGCCTTAATTATTGTATTATTCATAATAAGCATATTAATTCCTTTTTGGAAAAAGGCAAATATGAATAAATTTTTGAATTTGTTAATATTCTTGGTGATCCCCTTAAATACGCTAGTGCAAGCTGGCTCCAGCACACCACGGACTGGTGTATACTAACCTTTATATTCCCGTCCATGAGACCTGCCCTTCACTCCTCTAAAACACGCTCATAGGTGTACCAAAGAGGAAAATCCATCAGACGACTCAACTTCAGCTCCCTGAACAACCAGAACCTACAAATCTCCCTCTTGAATTTTTCTTGGCCTCAAACAAGACAAGGAAAAAGTAACTATTTTGTAGATGAAAGACTTTTTCTTTAGCCAATAAGAAAATGTCAATTTCTTTAAAAGCCCCAATAAATTCTTTTTCATTTATATTCAGAGTGCCTATTCCTAGAAAAAGGAACACAGTGAGGGATGTTAGCCAGAGCTTCCAACTACATAGGACATTTGCCACCTGAAACCAAGTTTAATATGGAACTTCCAATTTCATGCCTAGTTTGCCCAGTTCTCCTTCCTCTAATCCTGATCTGTTCCCCGAAGTTCCCACCTGTATTTTTTAAGTGTCAAATTCATTTAAGTCTAAAGAATGATAAAAGGGCTTCATATCATCCTCCTTTCTTTTTTGCCAGAAGGAAATAATACGAGGACAGATTTACTTTAAGATATGTTAAAATATAAAGATATCATCTTAGATAAGGGTAAATTCCAATTACATGGTATCTGAGATAATATATTCATTACCATCTTAAAGTCTCATAAACAGATTATAACAATACTTGCTCTATCTCTGGCCCATTTTCTTATCAACATTCTCAAATATTCATTGTCAAATGCTGAAGAAGAGTTGTCTATGGCGTGAACATCGAGTCATTAATCTAGTACACGGGACAGTCTCTAATAAATTCAGATATAAAAATGGCCCCTTCAAGAATGTTTACTGAAGGGGTCCTAAAGAAAGTTTTACCAGAGAGCTTGTATGAGCCATTCAAGTAGTTGGGTTCATTTGCTGAACTGATAATGTGGCTTTAAATAGTATTCCTTTCTTCAGTGGGACAAAAAGCATTTTTTCCCTTAAAACTAATTAATTTAAAATTGAGAAACCATTTGGAAATTTTAAAAGATAAGAATGCTGATCTATGAGAGAGAGAGAGAGAGAGAAAGAGAGACACAGAGACAGAGACAGACAGAAAGAAAGAAAAGTGTGAACCTGAATTAGCTGTATATTTTTTCTGCTGATCTGGACGAAATACTCAAATTTCAAAAACATATAGCACTTCACATTCATAGCCAGTATATCTTAAAATACATATACTTTCATGGAAACAATCTTATAAGTTCATCCAGTACAACAGTACAAACAAACTAGCTTTTTAGAAGAGAAAATACTCCATACTAACCTTTTGGAATAGACAACATTTTGCTTCCCCAAAATTTCACAAAGCTCTACTTTCATTCATATTGATGTACACATTAATCAAAACACTAGTGTTTCTTACACATCTGTAAAATTAATCTTGAAATCACACACATATTCAAATAAATGCTGGATTAAAAGTAGTTTTGAAAACATCTCTAGCGTCCTATCCAAGAATACATTTTTCAGTAAATGACCAAATTTATCCTCCTTCTCTAGTAGCATAAGTCACATTTACCTGGCACCCATCAACCGAGAGGCAGCCTGATATCAGGGAGGAAAAAGCACAGATTCTTTAATCAGATAATGTAACCTGTAAGTTTAGGCTGCACTTAGATGGAGACCTCAGGCCAGTTACTCATCCTGAGTCTCAGTTTTCTTACCTATAAAATGGAGATCATATCACTGACCTCACACTTACTGAGAATGAACTAAGAAAGTATATATTAAATCACTGTCTAAATGTTTTATACCACATCCACTATCATTCAGTAACCAACAACTACACTAATATTGTAATTTTTAATAGAGTAAAACCATTAAGGAATTAAACATGTATTCACTATTAGCATACAAATAAAATACAGTCATAAAAGCCACCTAGTTAGATTTGAAATTATTCATTAGGTCACTGTGGAATTGAGAGCTGGCAAGGAGATAATGTCGTTTTTAATGTGTAAACATTTTTATTAGCAGAGAGAAGTTCTTCCCAGATATAGTAATTCCAGTAGCATAACAAAGTCCAGCATTTTTCATTGCCAGAAACTTAAACCAGTAACACTGGTCCATGAGAAATCTCTATTTATTCAACAAAGCAATATTTTCCATGTAAATCTATTTAATTTTATAGTGGAGAAAATAAGACAATCTCTGGTTTTAACCGTAAGAAAAAAGCCTCAACAACTTCTCACATTAAAATGTACACAGAAGGCTCTTCTAGAGTCAAGCATGCATTGGAATACAGAGAAAACATCCAGCAAGCACAACTTTCCAACACTTAGCAGAACCAACCAACCAATACTCAAAGAAGAAACTGAAGCTATAAATTCAAATAAATGGGCTGCAGGGAGACTACACAAACCTGCTGTTGCTTTAATTGCAGACAATTCAATTCAGCAGCTGTTGGTCCAGGCACTAAGGTTCACTGTATGCTCTTCAACGTAACCTTGAAATATTGTCACTCACTCACTTCTCCACATCATCTGCATGCTGTCCAATTAATGAGGAGCGAAATCAACTGTCAAACCACGCATCAAAATAGAACATGATCTTTTAGCTGTTAAGCATAGGAGCATAATATTTTAAGAATAATAAAGCAACAATGGAGATGAAAGTCCTTGACAACAAATGATATTCAAACTTATCAAAAAAACGTGGTTGTAGGAACTAAGCTTCTGTTCTGTGCAGCAAGAAAGTGAAACTTTCTCAGGGTTTTTCATTTGCAAGGGACCTTTCTGTCTAACTGCTGTGTAAGAAGCCTTTCAAAAAACATTCGCCCATACCTGATCAGAATCTTCTTCATTATTATGGACCATTATGTTTCTGAAAGCTTAAGAGAATACTTAAGAAACACTTTTGATCCAAGGATATTTTACAATACAGATGGTTTGGGGCTCGTATTTGTAGCTTTGCTGTTTCCAGCACTTTTTTTTTTCTATCAGGAGAATAAACAAACAACAATAATATATAATGTTCATCAACCTGAGTTCAGTAATGAAAAATAACTAAATTTACCAAACAGATGTGTCCTGGAATGCTTCCTGTTTGAAGTTTCCCTACTCTTAGGTATATCCCAAATCTATACAACCAATTAACAAATACAGGAGTTAATAAACTCTAGAGAAACATAACACACTAAGTGTTTAAAAATTGCTTTTTGCTTCCAAAGCACTGTCTTCTGTGCAAACACTCTAAGCTATATCACATACTACCAGTTGCAGACATAAGACTTGAGAAATTCAATACAAGAATACAGCAGAGAAGCATGCACAATTAAGGGATCAGGACTACCAGTTTAACAGAAAACGCAGATTTTATACAGCAATCTGCTACAAACATTATAGCTGGGGGCAGGCATGTTTTATGCAGCTATTTTGTTTAGCTCATTAGAACGCTATTTGTCCTTCAGTACAGTTGAACTGAAGGAAAAATAAAAGAAAGAAATGCACTTTGAAACAAAGGGGAAATTCAGATAAAACAAAACATACTATACCTGTATATTGTACCAGGAACATTGTGACACTCTTCAGGGAACTGTTTCACGTTGTATCCTATCGTGAGTTATTCTCTCCTTACCCTCTTCTCTCCACAAGAAGAAAAGTCAAAGCACCCCAAACCCCCACTATACCCTATCCCTAACCCACCCACCCCATTGAGGAAAAAGAAAAATAGCTATAATTCAGCTTAGATCTGACGCTTCTGTTTAGCTCAGCTCCAGCCGAGCAACTGAGCTTCAGCAACGGAGCATAGGGAGGAGGATTCTGATGCCAGTAGCACTTCCATCCACTTCACTTACACAAAAGCAGGCAGTGGAAAATCCAGGAGCCTTGAAGACAAGGGCTGGAACTGGCTTTTATGAATTGCTATTACTGCATGTGTCACCATCCATCTCCAATGACGGACACTTATAGGCTGAATTGGGAGTGGAGGGGGTGGGGTGGAGGAGGTTGGAGAGCAGGTGGAGAAGCAATTAGCAGTATGTTCATTGGAGAATTCGTTCGGGATTTCATACATCAGTGCCTAAAGAAACAGCATGCAGTTGACAAATCAGAACTTTACGATTTGCATGCCTTGGAAGAAATCTTAGCTCACAGCTCCAAACAAAATAATGTTTGCCCACTCTTATAGGGCACAGAAAGTCACCCCTTTGCTTTTTCTTTCCTCTGGCTACCCTTATTCCTGAGAAATCAACATTCAGAATGAATATTTGCTAATTTTCCCTAAAGAATTGTATTTTTAAAAGGCTGGAAGCAAAGGAAGTATAAAGAAATTAAATTCTATTGAACATGACATCTCTTAACACAAAGGCAAGAAGCTAATTATTTTAAGGCAATTCTTCATCCCTAGTCCCATTCCCCAAGCGCAGCTTTCACACCTATAATCAGGGGATCACACAACTTTTGTCCATATATTTAACACTGAAAAACAAATCTATGTCTACTTAAAAATAGTTCAGTTAAAATGAAGGTGAAAAGCCAAGAGCTATGTGCAGGACCCACTTCATAGGTGACTTGAGAAAGCACTTTACATGTAAGTGCTTCAGTTTTACTCATCCACTAAACTAAAGCTCATTTTTAGACGGATTTTAAAATTAATCATGAGTAGGAACAAAAAGGAGATAGTGTCTTTGGGAGGAAATATGATACAACCGAAGGAGCACTGGGGCTGGGTATCAGGAAACCTGGGTTCAGCTTCCAGTTCTACAACTTTCTAACTATGTGACTCTGGCCAAGTCACTTAACTTCTTTGAGCCTAAGTTCCCTTTATTTGTTAACTGGAGATAATAGTACCTATCCTGACTGTCTCACAGGATTGCTGTGAACAGCTAATGAGATAATAGGTATGAAAACCCTTATGTAAATTGTAAAGGGCTATACAATTGTATGGGATTATTACTACCATGCCCTAAACAAATCTTGCCTTAATGATTGAAGTGAGGAACCTCTATCACATAAGGCAAATAAAAAGAAAGAACTAATATAATTTCATGAAACACTGCTCAATTCTTACAATTTTTAAATTAGACAGAATCGCTGTTTGCTCTTAAAATTCTATAGCAGGGAACGTTTTTGAAAAAATTTTAAAATAATACATCAAAAGTTTATTAAAGAGACTGGAGCCCTCTAAATTCTCTCTTTCCTTTCTGGAAAGTCAGTCCATTTTTCTTCATATGGTCTAGCATTATGTCCCATCTGGAATGCAAACTACTAGATAATGAGCATCTCCTTTTGTTCAAGCTTTCTATTTGCCTGTTACATCCTCATTGCCCAGTGTGTTGGGGTAGGATTCAAAGTGATTAACTAAATCTAAATCCACAAGGTAAAAATCCAAAGTTATGCTTTATGAGGCTCCAAGCTGCCTTGATCCTATATATACAGTGACCAGCTGGCTTCAGCTGGGACACAATTTTAGCACATGAAGTCCTGGGGTGGCCACACCTGGGGCACTAAATGATCCAGGCAATGTTTGGGGATCTTTGGTTCAGCCAAATCCCACATGTCCTGATTTCCATCTGTATAGTGGTTCCCAAGTGTGTTTGTCCACATGAACCAAATCTGAAGCAGCCAAAAGAAAGGTGGGGGATAGAGCAGGGATATCAGATGTCAGCTCCTCTTGGTCCCATCCACTGCTATCTGTGCCCTCAAACAAGTGCCCATCCTACTTCTTGTAAGAAGAAAGAAAACTTTTTCTAATTGCCCCTTTGAACGTCATTGCTACTACTGAAGATGCCAGTAAAATATATATCCAAAATCTATGTTAAGCCAATTGGGAAAAGGATAATATTAATCACATAACAGGTAATTGGTAGCTAAGAGCAAGTGAGCTGCTGAAAGGGGGAAGGGGAGAAAAAGACAAGAGAGGAGGAGGGAAACAGAGGGGAGGGGTGGAGAAAAGAGAAAATGAATCTAAAGTGAGAGCTTTCTAATCAGAAACATACTTGCTGAAATCATCCAAAGTCTCACCTACTATAATAAAAAGTGCTTGTCTTTTGAGGTATTGGGAGTGGCCCCCTAACCATCAAAGCTGCAATCCTAGCCTTCCAACTGCTTAGGGAAACAGTCAAGAGCCTGAAAAGGTACTGACAGCCCTAGCACCAGATCTCACTTTCCTCTGCCATTCAGAAAGTGAGGCAGGTGGGATACAATTCTCCAGAGGCCTCATCCCTGCTACCGTCCACCACAGCCTCACTGGCAGCATGGCTGCCCACTAAGGAAGGTGTCAGTCCAATTTCAGGTTCAGCAAAGGAGGCTTGCCTGTGACTTTTAAAACCACATTGGTAAGAAAGGAACAAAGGCTGTATTTCAGAATAGGACTGTTCTGCCTTTGGACATTGCAACTAAACTCCTTCACAAATTTAAGCTTGAAATTCATATTCCCCAAGTTCCTCAGAAGGGCCATTCAAAGTAAAGGGAAAGGACAGGAAAGATGATTTTTTTTTTGTTAGCTTCTTTCTGACAGTCAAAAAATGAGGAATATGACTGACAGAGTGTCCCAAAAGGCAATGAGGTGGGAGGCAGTAGTTTCAACCCAGATTAGCAAGAAGGGCAATGAAAGCATCCTTACAAAAACAAACACGCATACCAAAAACCATTGCACTGTTTCCATTATCCCGATTTCAAGCTCCAGAATGTAAGCACTAATGGTTCCCTAAACCACCCAAGCTCCTCCTCGGCAGCCGTCACCAAGCCTGACTGATTTTTTTCAAATGAATTTCCATCACTAGCCACCCCAGATTCTGAGTATTTTTGTCAAAAACAAAAGTCCTAGTGGAAGATTTCAAAGAACTAAGAACTTGAACCAAACCATGAACTTAAACGGGAAGACACAACACTAATTTGCTAAATTCCAAACAAAACAGAAATTGTAACAGTTTGAAAGCAACAAAAACTAGCAAGCTGATTTGAACCAGAACAAAGTTTCATGTTTTCTGAATCAATCAAACTTGCACCAAACCCTGAGAGTCTAATCAGCTCAAGCTCCTGCAAAGAACACACAGCAAGGCTTGGTTTCACCTGTCTGAAAGCTGACAAGGGAACCACAGAATGAACACTGGATAAGGAGTCAGAAGAATTGACGTCTCCTGATTTTCTTCACTGTTTGATCTTGGTCAAGTCACTTCTACTCTCTTAGCCTCAGCTTGCTTGCCATGAAATGGCCAGGCTGGGATTGCCAATATCCCAGTTTTAATAGTCTATGCCAACTGTGGAATTTAGTCTAGTGATGAAACAGATAAAGTCACAATTTAGCCTTAATCTGCAGGAGGCAGAGAGATGGACCACCCCAACTCTTTTAAGGATTCATGTTTCTAGCTTATTTTGAAATATACTTGGCCGGGCATGGTGGCTCACACCAATAATCCTAGTACTTTGGGAGGCCCAGGTGGGAGGATCACTTAACCTCAGGAGTTCAAGACCAGCCTGGGCAAGAGAGCGAGATCCCACCTCTTAAATAAATAAATAAATAAAATTTTTAAAAGTTTTTTTTTAAAAGAAATACACTTCATTTAAGAGTTGGTAACTGTCCTTGTTCAGCCTCAGAAATAACCTAATATACTTTTTCAGAATGTCTCTCCTCAAAAAAATGTTTCAGGAATAGTTTGTTTTCCTCAAGTGAAAGTTACAGATGAGTTGTCTGGTCCAATAAAAGGAAAAGGAAAGAAATGACAGTGATCTAGTATAGGCTGAGCCCCTACTGCATGTCAGACATGGCAAATTTTACATAATTTTCTTAACCAATCTTCACAATACAACACTATATGTTGTTTTTTTTTTTTTGAGAAAGGGTCTCGCTCTGTCACGCAGGCTGGAGTGCAGTGACACAATCATAGTTCACTGTAACCTTGAACTCCTCGGCTCAAGTAATCCTCCTATAGCAGACACGTTTATCCTCACTTTATAGGCAAGGAAACTAAGGCTTACTGATGCTAAGTGACTTGCTTACAGTACTTGACTGGTACTGGGATTCGAACTCAGGCAATTTGAATCCATTACTATAACAATATCTTAAGAATTAAAGGAATAGTTCTTAATTCACTGATTCAATTGGGCTTGCTTAGTGAATAAATTACATGCTGATTCAAAACAGTGAAAGTAAATTTACTTGCATTTATACTGGGTTGACATTTTTTTAAATTTCATTGTACAGTTTGGTATAACGGTTAGGAATACTGGGCTCTGGAGTCAGGCAGACCTGAATTTCTTGAATTCTGTCTTATGGACAAGACAGTTAACCATGCTGTGTCTCAAGTTTTCTTATCTGAAAAATGGGGAGGAAGTAGTCCCTACCTTGTCAGGTTGTTGGAAAGTGTCAGTGATCTGATAGCATCTCGCATAGTACTTGACACAAAATGACAACTCAGTGAAGACCGATGAAAGCTATCCTTGTATTCACAGCAATACAAGAAAGAAAAGGTCATAAAGGAAAACGACACTGGGATTCACTGAATTTAAGTGCTCTTTGGTTATAGCACAGATATAGTTTGGAAGGTTTTCAGTGGTCTCCGTACATTCTCCAAAACTAACTTGCATCTTATGGTAAATCAGCATATTCATGAAGCAACATGAATACATTAATTGGGGTTTCCTAAAGAGTAGCAAGGAAACTTGTCATGTGCTCTGCTTAGCAGCAGTTGTCCCTAGTTTCCTGGAACCCATCCTTTTAAAGAAAAAGCTCGGAAGTAGCAGACAGTACTGCTGGAAGTACCAGGCAGGTGGAGACATCCTGCTTTCCCCCAATTCTTCAAGCCCTGGCTTCTTTCCTATTCACCTGTGGCCCTCTTCTCAGATTCCCTTCTGTCCTTCCCCAGTTTATTCTGGTTTTATCATGATTCTTCCTCTGGCACTAGCTCTGTTTCTGCTCATCAGCATCAAGTGCTGTCTATGGAATGTGTGCCTTGCACGACACTAGGTGAAATAGAAAGTCATCCAAGAGTTAATGAAAAAGACATGTGATCCATGGCCAAACAGATCTAAGATACACAGACTAGAGTTTTGGCAACACAGTAAATGCAGGTATAATGCAGGATGACTTGGTTGATTTCAGAGCACAAAAGAGTTTGTTCATCTAGTTAATGATATGCATACTGAAAAATTTTTTAAAACTGTACTAATGTCTGCCACTTAATCTGAAATGCAGAAAGGAATGGATAGATTAATAGGTGATAAAGCAAATACAACAAAATGTTCATTGTAGAATCTAAATGGTGAGTATCTGGGTGTTCAATGTGTAATTCTTTTAACTTTTCTCTGTATTTGAATATTTTCACAATAAAAGGTTGACAAAAAGGAGAGGGGGAAAGGGGTATGGCTTATTCAACCACAAGTGTTTCAGAACAAAATAATTATAATTATATAGAAAAGTATAAAGCAAATAGGGCAAAATAATAACAATTGGTGAATCTGAGCAAATGGTATATAAGAATTCTTATATGATGCTTGCAATTTTTCTGTATTTAAAAGTACTTCAAACTAGAAAGTTAAAAGATAATTTGTTGAGGACCAACCTCTTTTACCTAGTGTCTCAGTTGCCATTTTCAGTAGTGAGGGCATTGGGTTGATAGTAGAGATATTGGAAACAATGGTGGAAGGGTGGGGAAAAATAACAGTCACAGATATATCTTGGGGGCCTACTATATGCAAGACACTGTGCTAGGCACTTTGGGGAATTCAAAGAAGTAAAAAATACAGCCCCTGAGAGGGCTCCCACTGTAAGTAACGGAATGCCAAAGCAGTGTCTGAAAGGGTAACTGGCTGGAGCAGAGTTCTGTAAGACAGAAGTACAAAGATTAGAAAGGTAGGTTGGAGCCAGATTGCAGACAGTACTAAAGGTCAGGCTGAAGAGTTTGGACTTCATCCTATGGATAATGGGAAGCCATTTACAGTATCTGAGTCAGGGAAAGAACATGATCTAAAACTGACTGGCTAGATGGTACAATTTGTTTGGGCACAGGTACCTTCAACATGCACTTGTTTTATATTCATGTACATCTGGTACGTCTATCCACTTCCCATATCTGGATGTGACGTTTAAGGATTTCCAACATGCTGGTTGCTGCTTATTTTTCAAATAGCCACTTCCTGACATCTCTTCAGCCTTTCCTTTTTCCTCCCCCAAATCCCAAGGGCAGCTGACCAGCACGTGCCTCAGCCCTGCTGACTCAGCAAGCAATAAATATACGCCTCATAGAATGCTTTTGAAATGAAGCTGCTGTGCTTCAAAACTGATTTCTTTCCTTCATGATAATCAAACCTCAATTACTGCTAGAATCACTGATTTGAGTTGGAAAGAATGAATATTCATCTGAGTAACATGTGAAGGAGTGCAGGAAGTTATGTCCTGTGTGCAGAAGGAAACAATTGTTCAAAGTGATCTCTGTATATGGAAAGAAACCCTAGCAGAGATGGCATTGCTGAATAGTAGCAAGTGATTAGGGTAAAACCTCTCAAAGACTGCCAAATTAGAAAGTGGACTTTATAATCCTTTGGATATACACCCAGTAATGGGATTGCTTGGGTCAAATAGTATTTCTGGTTCTAGATCCTTGACCATGGCACATGTATACCTATGTAACAAACCTGCACGTTCTGCGCAGTATCCTAGAACTTAAAGTAAAATTAAAAAAAAAAGAAAAAAAAAAGAAAATTTCCTGACGTCTATGATTGTATTGTAGCTATATATGGAATATCCTTTTTTTTTTGGTAGAAGATTCAAATAACATATTCAGAAATGATGAAGCATGTTAAAATTTTATTCTCAAATGGTTATTTTAATATTCTTTATACCATTCTTTCAACTTTTTTCTAAATTGAAAGTATTTCAAAATAAAAATAATAAAATTTTAAAAAAAGAAAGTGGACTTCATCTGTCTTCAGCTTTTCCCCCCATGAAGTCCAACCTCCAGTGCAATCATGTTACTCCTCCCATTTAAAACCCTGTGTTCACTCATCCCTACATATAGGACAATGGCCATACTTCTTAGCAAGCTGACTTACTTCACCCAACCAGCCACAGGATACCTTTCCAGACTCTTATCCTGTCCCCCTTTCCCACGCTTTCAGTGGTTCACACACAATATCTTACCTTTTTCTGAACTATGCAGTTTTACACATTTGACTGCCTTGCATGTGTTGATGGTCCCTCTGCCTGGAATCCTTGCCCATCACCTCTTTGTCCACATAGAGACTAGGCAATGCCCCTCATCCTTTATGATTCAGCACAGTTAGACTCTGATCTCTAAGTTGTCCACCCCCAGCTGTAATTCCCTCCTCCATATTCCCAGAACACCTTCTCTCTCTTTTGGGTGCTTTTCACATCAAAATACGATCACTGGTTTGAATGTCTATCTCCCCTATTAGACTGTGAGCTCCTTAAGGGCAGGGATTACATCACATCAAATTCATTATTATAGTCCTGGTGTTTAGCATAGGGTCTGGTCCTGTATATATGCTCAAATGTCTATTGAATGAATGAGTTTGAACATCAAGTACTCCTTGAAGTCAAACTCAGCATCTCTTGAAAGGTGAAAATTAGAATGGTATGTGACCAGAGTAATCCTAGTGAAGTATGTTTGAGGACCTGACTGAAGAAAAGCTGATAGGAGGACACCTTATGGGGGCTTATTGTGGGGCAGTTTCTATCCCAGGAAACTCTTATTAGCAGTTGTTGCTGGCTAAAAATGAAGAGCAGCTGGAGCAGATGACAAGGGCCCTTACTGGGGATTTCTCCATCCTTATCTTTCATAGTTCACCACTAAAGCAATGTTGTTCTCTGAAGTAACATTTTCCATAGTGTCTCAATTCTCCTGAATGACTGCCATATTCATTTGTGCTCTGCCTACCGAGGCATTTGGACCAGCTTTGTTAAAGTGTGGTCACTGAAAGCTCTTTGATTCTTCTACTCACCTATCGTTATTATGCTAAAGAACAACATTTTGTGAGTAAGAGACCACTGAAAAACAGAGCACCAGAAAGGGGAGGGAAGCAGAGCTAATAAAAATTATCTTTTTTCTCCTCCTAGATTGCCAATGTATTTCACCATGTTTCCATCCTACAGTGTTTTATACTATGTATCAGTAAAGGCAAAAAAAGGAAAATTAAGACTTCAGCAAAACTTTACACTTTGTAGGCAAGAAAAAAAGGAAGCAACACTGAGGGACAGAACATAAATCTTTAGACATATGATCAGTGGCCATTTCTGAAAAGTACACATTTGGGCTGTTTTAAACAAATAGCAAAAAGCAATTAGGTCTTTCTGACTAAACTGAGGTGTATGCTGATTTCTTTTTTTAAACTAAGTCTGTTTTGATCTTCAAAAATGTCAGACTGGTAAACACTTTACTTTTTTGCACATATAAATCTAAGAGCCAAGCCTAGCTTGAGGAAGATTTAAGAGACATAAAATTTGTCTGAGGTGTCTGCCAAATCTCTGCAGCAGAGACAGAAACCCTGGAAAAGCTGACACAATCATAACTCTCACATCACCAGCAGGCTTGTGCAAGGCTGGGAAGCACAGAAAGTCACTGTTCCTTCTCATACTGTTTGTAAACAGAGAAGCAGATCATTTGCTTATCAGCTATCTGGTAGCTCATTTTTGCCTAGCTATCCCACTGAGAAAAAAAAACAAAAAACCACACATCCCCATGGGTACATATCCCAATTTTCAGCTGGGTGAATTTTCATTTATAAGATGGGCCCACTTGTTAAAATTTTTCTCTTTTATTTGCTCTTGAATTCTCTTACTCTTGTGTGCTTGCTTGCTCTCTCTCTCCCTTGTTCTTTCTCTTTTTATACAGAAGGCATTAAAAGGGGTATTTATGAGTATCTAGTGCAGTGCCTAACGGAGTGCTTTCACATAGTAAGCCTACAATAATTCATCGAATGAAGTGAAACCCTATCTGTAATTTCTACATTCAAATTATTTGATCATGTAGCAGGAAAACTATAGATTTTTTTTCCTGGAGTATTTAAAAGTAACAGTTCCTTATAAAGAAATATTTTACTCAGATGACTCATGCTTAGGACTTCCATCCCTTAGAAATCATCCATTTTTGCACAATGGGTATTATCTGTAAGGAAAATGAAGGGAAGACTACACTTCAGGATCCTGAATGACCACTGATACGTTATTGTAGAGAAAATCAGATATCCTATATACACTCGACTGTATGTCGTATGGTAATCCACTACATATGTCTAAAATAACTTAACAATGCAAGAATATAGTGCACACATGGGCTGCGTTCTGTAAGTAGGATTAACTATTGAATTCAACCAAGGTCTTCCCTGGGGACAGATTGCTGGAAAATACATCTACATCACATTTAAAAAAATAAATTAACCAATGACATCGGCTCCCATGAGACACATTGTTTCTTGTACATTCAATTCTATCACAGTTTTCTGTAGCTCTCTGTTGACATCCCCATCCCAAATGACACAGAATTTCAAAAAATAAAGAAAAACAGAGCAACTGGAGCTATTCCATCTCTCCTGTGTGAAGTGTTATGTACACAAAGGAAAGATTTCTGTACATGAGCACAATGTGAACCACGACAGGGTGAGATCATGTCAGTTGGCTGTTCTTGTTATGCTGTGGTCACATATAACTTGCCCAAGGGAGTGTACAAAGCCTGTTTTCTTCCTGACAAGGACCAGCAAGGATTGCTGGAAAATAAAGAAAACAGAGTTATGGCAGGAGGTTTTAAATTTTCTCTTTAAAAAATGCCCTTTATTATGATAACTTTTCTTCTCGCTTTGATGTATTTAGTTTTCCTCATCTGTAAAATAGGAATAACTATTTTATGTGTTTAATATTTTTGCTCTGAGAATTAAATACCAGTAGATTGCCTGGCATAAAATAGCTAATCCATACAGTCCACATCAACATTGGCTAACATTAATTAAATACCTATTATGTGCCTGCCACTGGCCAAAGACCCCCCAGAAAAGTAAATCACAGAAGGAAAACCTAATACTAGAGGAGCAAGCAGGGAGCTGATTTTCAAAGCTTTTATCAGGCAGTCTAAGAAGTCTGGATATTACTCTGAAGACAATGGACAGCCTTTGAACTATTTTATATAGAGACTGGATGGTTTTAGATTTGTGATTTACAAAAATCATTCTGTCAGCATTGGTAAAGAGTAGACTAGAAGGGAAGCAGGCTGGAAGCAGCAGTAATCCAGGCTAGAAGTGATGCATGTGTGTTGGGGGGTGGAAGGTATGCCCCAAAGTAAGACAATGGTGGACACCGGGAAAACATTTTAAAATAACTTTTTTTTTTTTTGAGACAGAGTCTCACTCTGTCTCCCAGGCTGGAGTGTAGTGGTGCAATCTTGGCTCACTGCAGCCTCCGCCTCCTGGGTTGAAGCAATTCTCCTGCCTCAGCCTCCCGAGTAGCTGGGATTACAGGCGCATGCCATCACGCCCGGCTAATTTTTGTATTTTTAGTAGAGACGGGGTTTCCCCATGGTGGCCAGCCTGGTCTCAAACTCCTGACCTCAGGTGATCCGCCTGCCTTGGCATCCCAAAGTGCTGGGATTACAGGTGTAAGCCACTGTGCCTGGTCAAAATAACTTTTTAAAAATTAACAAATATACTGTAGATTAGAAAATAAAAATATGCAAAAGGTTAAAAGTAGAAGTCATATGCAATCTTACTACTTGTAGCAAACCCCTATTAATATTTTTTTGTGTGTTTACCATTACAGGATTTTTCCTATGTATGCCTACACAGATGTGTGTGTGCGTGTGCGTGTGTGTGTGCGTGTGTGTGTTATGTATATGTTTTTAAACTGGGATCTGTCACTCTGTACTGAGAGTTCTATGATGTGAATTTTCTCTTAATATATCAAAAACAATTTTCCACATCATTAAATATTGTTTGGTAAAATCAACTTACAAGGCTACTTAGTAATCCATTCTATAAATGTACCACAATTGATTTCATTCAAATCCCTAGTATTGTACATTTAAGATGTTCTTTTTTTTCTTTTTTTTTTTTTTTTGTTTTTGCTATTAGTATAAAGAACTCTGGGATAGATGTCCTGAGTATTAAATTTTTGGAAACATCATGATTGTTTCCTCAGCATAGAGCTCTAGAAGTTGAAGTGGTAGGTTAAAAGCTGTATTCTATTAAGGTTTCTGATACATATTGACGAATTGCTCTCCAGAAGAGCTGTATCAAATTATAGTCCCAGCAGCAGAGTCTATGAGTAGGAGATGAACTTGAGAGTGATGTCAAGGACGGAGTGTACTGGACTTGGGTGGGTAGAAGGAAGGATGTTTCCTGGCAAAGTATCAGGGCAGGAGGAAGGTGAACTCTGTCAAGAGCAGCAAAGTAATGGGCAGGGCTAAGGAATAGGTGTCTGGATAGGTAAATGATAGGAAAGAAAAAGGTAAGATAACCAGGGGAGAGTGAAGAAAAGAGGGAAAAAGTAGGTCTTTCATGAAATTATGGGCACTTTAATTTACTCCTTTCTTCAGCAAAAGTAGCAAATGTAGCAAACACCTAGTCTTTTCATAGCATTTGGCACTCTGTGCTACCAAGGTCCCCAGTTATATTCATGCAAATCTGTTTATCAATTCTTTTCACCCAATAACCATTTATTAGGTGACTACCATGTGTCAAGTGCTCTTCTGGATGCTATGGGTATGGAGATGAATGAAACCTGGTCCCTGCCCTCAAGGAGTTCACAGTCTAGTGGGGAACACAGAGACATCCACAGACCGACACCCTACAGTGTGGTACAGGCTAGGACGGAGGTAACTAAGTGCAGGGTCCTGTGGAAGCCAGAGGCCTAACATTGCCTTGTGTGTGCATTCATGTATGTTGGGCAAGGGCTGTCGGGAAGGCTTCACAGAGGTGTTGACATATGAGCTGAGTCTTAAAGGCTGAGGAATTTCTTGCATGTCTAAGGGTCACAGATCATGGTCATATTCCTAATCAGTGCCTTAAATATTTGTGCTACTGCTCTCAAGGACACTGAGTAAGGTGGGAAGGATGTTTGTGTGTAATCCAAATCCACTCGAGTGGTAACTATAGCTTCCATTGTAATCTTAATGAACATAGAAACATAGCATGTTTTGGCAATATTATTGCTCACCATAGAATATAAAGGACAAGAGGCAAGGGGGGCATGCAGACTTTTAAAACAATTCTGGTAACACTGACAAAATAATATTAACATCCACCAAGTCCTAATAATTTTACCTCCTAAATGTTTCTCAAATCTCTTCGCTCCGCTCACGTCACTACTCTTGGGTCTTTACTGTCTCTCTGTGGAACAGAGTAGCAGCCTCATCATATCCACCTCCACTGTATCCTTCCCACTGTCATTGTCCTTAAAGTAAAAATCTGATCGTGGTGCTCTTCTAAAACATGTTAATGGTTTCTTATGGCCTACAAGCAGCACTTCCCAAATTTCAGTCATGAGTATTACTTAGTGATTTTTACCATATTCACACACAATGTGTACTATTATTACTTAATATTTGTCTTTAAATGAACTGAAAACTGGTTCACTTTCTATTTTTATGAAGTAAAATCCAAAGTCTTAGATGTGACGGCTTAGTTCAGTTTTATGTTTTTTAAGACATATTTGAACATGTAACTAGTAAAATTAAAATGTTTGTGGGAGCACAGTGTAACTACCACTGGCAGATGCCCTACGTTTTGAGAACCACTGACCTATGGGGGCACATTCCAATTTAGGATTGCAATCAAGGTTCTTCGCAAATCAGCCCCAACCTCTTTCCAGACTCTTCTCCTACCCATTTACACTTTCCTTTTACTCAACTATCTGCACTCCAGCCATGCTGAATTCTTCCACATTGAATGAACATGCCCTACTCTTATACAGCCACACATCTTTCACAGACTGACTCCTCTATCTGAAATGCCTCCCCTCTACTCCTTCCCTGCCTGGGGCAAACTCACTATCCTTCAAGACCTATCTCATGTCACCTCCTCATGGAAGCCTTCTCCGAGTCTCCCTTACAGTGAGTCACACCTTCCTTTATCCCTCCATAGCACTTTGTACCTGTCTCTGTTATACTACACACTACAGTATCTCAGAACTGTGGGCATCCAGCTCCCCAACTAGACCCCAGGAAGAGTTCACACCTTGTACTTCATTGTTTCTCCAACACTTCACGTGGGCAGAGGTCATGAAAGAGATCTAGTGTCCCAGGTAACTTTTTAAAATGCGAAAATAAAATACATCCAAAGTACTATCAAGGTTCAAATAGCTTAGAGGTATGATATGTGTTATAAAGAGAATCATCTAATTCAGAAATAGCCGTACTGACTATGGTTTTGGCAGACACAATTAGCTACAGTTGCAATGACAGTTAATTTGGTTTTGGCAGCTACTTTACAGCAAATACATTCTGACATAGAAACTTTAAGTGAATCATTTGGGTTTTGGCCAGGATGATGAACTATACCTATCTCTCCTTACCACAACTGGAAAGTCAAGAACAAGAATGAACATTGGGAGCAGCAAACCATGTTGAACAGAGCATGGGCTTTGGAGTCAGAAATCTGTACACCCAAACCTCAACTCAACTTATAATCTATGTGACTTTAAGTAGATTGTTTAACTTCTGTGCATTTTAGTGTTTTCTTCTAGAAAAAGAAACAGGAATAATAGTACCTACTTCACAACACTCTTAAGATAATGCAACAAAGTATTTATGATGATGACGAGGACATTATGTGGGTTCAATAAATAGCAGTCATTATTGTCACCCAATGAGATAACTACAGTTCAGATAATGTGATGCACAGGGACAGCAAATGCATTTCTTAAGAAAATAAATCGATGTCTCTAGGCTTTAAAGTTGACAGCTATAGACTGTAGCTAAGAATAGCTACAAACAAAACATCTGCAAGACAAGCTTCTTCTTGGATTTAAACTCACACCTGGAACATACCATCACACTTCTTTGTGTTCTCCAAGAATTGATCTCAAATCAGGTTCCCTAGGATGAAAAGAAAAATCATCCAATCTTAATTTTTGCCTTCAATTTTATTTGATACAGAATAATATCCAAACTATGTGTATGTTTCAAAGTATCATGTTATTATGACCCCAAGCTTCTCCACCCTATTTATTTCCCAGTATATTTGTGCTGATATCTTTTATTCCAATCAGGCAAGCCCACCTGTCTCACAGTGCTCCCTCTTCTGTTTACCCTTCTCAAAGTCCAATCTCAGTAGCAGGAAGCATTTTCTCCCTCCTCTTTGACAACTTCAAATCCCCTGTACTCTGCTGGAGCCCAAATTAAAATTCACCTCCTTCACAAAGCCTAAAAGCCGGATGAGGGCTTCAGCACTTTCCGGGTTAGGCTTGAACTTCCATAGATGAACTCACCACCCCCATCAGTATGCTCTTCCACTGACCCCTCTTAGCGTTTTTTTGCACACGTTTGTAATAATACAATGATTAATATGGTCTGTTTCACACGGTCTACTTTATTCTGTAGAATAAAGGTGTGCCCCCTAAATGTTTGTCAACATTAGTGCTATCAGTCTTTGCTGGAAACCCCTAAAGCGCTGGGTTTTTATAACCAGTCTAACTTGCCTTTTACTCTCACCAGAACCCTGCACTGAACCTTAAACACACATTTCTCAAAAGCAAGATTCCTTCCCTCTTTTGCTTCCCATCCCTTCTAGAAATTGAGGGGAAACTCTTCCCACTTCAAAGACCTGGTGGGGGAAGTGGCAGGTGGCTGAGGGGCCAGTAAAGAGATGGCGATCAATTAAGGAGGCAAAAAGAGAAAGTTTGAAAAAAAAAAAAGTCACGCCCTGAGCGTGGCAAGGAATTCCCATGCCCCAAAGAAAATGGGGAGTGTAGCGCAGGGAGGGTTATGTGCCCAAACCTGAAATACAAATTGAGGGAAAAGAGGAAAGAGATCACCCAATTCCCGCGGTAAGAATTAGAGTACAGTCACCGCCTAGGTAAAACCCTGGACGCAAACCCCAACTTCGGACCTCTGAGGAGGCACAGAGCCAGGGGGAGGAGGGCGGCGTCGTGGGAAAAAAAAAAAAAAGGGCGGGCGAGTTGGACCAAAAAAAAAAAAAAAAAGAGCAAAGACAGCGCGCTCCCGGGCTCAAGAGAACTGGCGCCTAGAGCTCAAAAGCCCACCCCCGACTCCCAGTCCCGATACCCCCTCCCCTGCAGAGGCGGAGCTGGGTGGAGTTAGGCGCTGAGGACCGCGGCCCCGGAAGCACCCTCCTCCCTAGGCCCCCTCAGTCCCACAGTCCCCAGCCACGGCCACTGGGGCTTTCTGCCTCTCTGACCTCCAGCTCCCCGGCTACCGAAGCGCTAGTCCTTATACAGCCGCGGAAAATCGGGCCGGCGCGGCAGTTCCTGGGCTCGTAGTGCCCTCGCGGCGCCCCACGCCGCGCCACTCTCTTCCGAAATGCCCGCCTCGCGCTTCCAGGCCTAGACCCGGCACTCTGGCCCAAGGCTGGACTCTCACACACAGGGTGCCCACTGCGGCGTCTCCTATTGGCTACTGGTCACCGGGGAAGCCGGAGGCCCGAGCCCATGGCTTCATGGGAAATGTAGTTTGAGGTCGCTGGAGGCTGTTCTTCCTGGGGGTAACTCGTGTTGACATTGGCAGAGAGACGCAAGTGAGGACCGAGAATTATGGGAGATGGAGTTGCGGGACACTTATTTCTCAATACGCACAATTCTTCCCCTCCCCTTCCGATTGTCCCCAGCGTTCAGACGGAGAAGGGTATTCTGGGTATTGTAGTTTGGGCGCACCGTCTAGAGAATCTCTCTTGGGGTTATGGGTTTGTGCTTGTGGGGACAGACGAAGGCTCTAGATTTATTTTCATGTCGGTTAAGCTCTTAGCATTTTGAGGGAAGCACTTTCTATCGTGATTTGAAATTGTTATTGAGTTTTAAGTGTTTTTCATAAGATGATGTTTATTCTTTGATAAGCTTAGAATTTTAATTGAGAGTTATAGTCCTTTAAAATTGTTAAAGTGTGTTCCTTGTGAACCACCTGCATTAAAATCACTTGAAAGGTATGGAAGAATGTATATATTTTTTTCTAATTGGAAATTATAGTTCCCCCTGGAAACAGTGTCATAAATAGGCATAGAAATGTGATGTACACCAGCCCAGCAGAAGCCTATTTAATCCATAATGAAGCTATGTTGTTGCCATGAAAAACAGTGGCCACATAAACTGCTATAAATAACAATTTAGAACAGATAGACAATACAACTTAAGTACAAACGAGTAACTATATGTGTCTTTAAGAAACTTAACCTTTTGAGTAAAAATATGTTAAAAGAGCTGGATAAAGACATAGGTGGGGAATGCCAAGCACTTCCAAGTCACTTAAAGGTTGAGGAAAATGGTTGTTTATTAGGGCTAATTTCACTCCTAACTTTTGACCTTTTTTTTTCTCTGTTAGAGATGAATCCTTGTAGCTTGATGGATTGTTACAGTTGAATTACTACAACTTCTTGATGAGGACAACTTTTCGACTCACGAGTAAAATGAAGGGAAAGACAGGGGAATTTCATTTTGCTGAGGTAATTGCCCAATATTTTAAAAAGATAAGTGAAGGAGGAAGACGATTTAATAAATTCAACCATTTATTCAGCATAGTGCTTTGTGCAAAGCTCTGGGCTAGGCACTGTTGCCACAGAATTTGGAAAAATAGTCCCTGCCCTCAAGTAGCCCAAAATCCAGGTGAGGGGAGTTGTAGTAGAGGAGAATCTGGGGGGAGGAATAGATGAGTATACAATGTGCAAAATGCTGTAAAGAAGTCTACATAGGGTTCTATAGGAACATAGAGGAGGAAGAACTCGTTCTACTTCTGGAGAACTGGTTGAAGAACCAGTAAAATATTTGTCAGATTTGGGGCAGGGAGGTCAACTATATTCTATACAAAGCATATGCAAAGGCATAAAGGCATGAAAGAGTGCAGAGAACAATAGCAAAAGTTCCATATTGCAGAGACTAGATCAGGCAGCAACAAGGGGTCATATCAATTAGTTCATAATTTAACTTGAAAGTGGGAGAGAACCATCAGAGGAATTTTTGTGCTTATATAGTGTTTATTTTTTAAAGCATATACACATAGAACATACTGGGAACACATAGCTAGGATATTATGGGGAATCATTCTGGAGGGTGGTAATTGAATTGCTATATTATGTTTTAATACTTTTTATACTTTTAAATTCCTCCAGGAAAATAATTTGCTTTTTTTAAAAAAAGAAAAATCGGCTGGGTGCCGGGGCTCATGCCTGTAACCCTAGCACTTTGGGACACCAAGTTGGGAGGATTGCTTGAGCCCAGGAGTTCGAGACCAGCTTGGGCAACATAATGAGACCTTGTCTCTACAAAAAATCAAGAAAATTAGCCAGGCATAGTGGCGCATGCCTGTAGTCCCAGCTACTCAGGAAGCTGAAGCAGGAGGATCCCTTGAGCTTGGAAAGTTAGGGCTGCAGTGAGCCGATATTGTACCACTACACTCGAGTGTAGTGGGTGATAGAGCAAGACTCTGTCTCAAAAAAAATTTAAAAATTAAAAAAAGAAAGAAAAAAGAGAAAAAGAAAAATCACCTCATTTCAGCCATAAAAAGGAGTGAAACAAGGCATTTTCAGTATTATGGCCACCAGAAAAACATTGTGTGAATCAAATGCAGAATTTCTTTTCTCAGCTTTGTCTCCTTTCTTTTTATCTTTTTTTCCATGACTCTTTACTTTGATTTGATCATTGATTTCAAAGTATTTGCAGAGCACCTACTATGTTCCATACACTATGACAGGTTTTGGGTTTTAATGGTGAGTTAAAACATGGGTTCCTGTTCATCAAAGTATTTCTAGCAGGAAATGGAATAATCAGATGGAGTTGGTAGATGTGGAAAGTGAGAGAAGGGGAGGAGTCCATTACGACTCCCAAGTTCTGACTTGGAAGACTAAGTGTATGGTAGTACCATTCACTGAGATATTGAACCTAGAAAGAATAGCAAGTTTTGTGAAGAATAGGAGGAAATCAGTTTTGAACATTTAAAATTTGAAGAGTCTGTGGAACTTTTGGTTGGAGATGCCTGATAGGCTGCTGAGAAATGCCAGTCGGAAGCTTGGGAGAGAGGTCTTGCTTGGAACTAAACATTTGGGAGACATTAGTATAATATAGAGGGCAATTAAATAAGTGAAAAATTGTTTAAACTTTACTTAGAGAGTATTTTTTTTTTGAGATGGTTTCTTACCCTGTTGCCTAGGCTGGAGTGCAGTGGCACAATCTCGGCTCACTGCAACCTCTGCCTCCTGGGTTCAAGCGATTCTCCTGCCTCAGCCTCCCGAGTAGCTGGGATTACAGGTGCCTGCCACCACAGCTGGCTATTTTTTTTTTTTATTTTTAGTAGGGATGGGGCTTCACTGTGTTGCCCAGGCTGGTCTCGAACTCCTGATGTCAAGTGATCCACCCGCCTCAGCCTCCCAAAGTGCTGGGATTACAGGCGTGAGCCACTGTGCCCAGCCAACTTAGAGAGTATTTAGAATAATAGTTTTTAAAAAGACAAAGATTATGGAATCCTGGAAAATAATGATATTCAAGTAGCAAGTAGAAGAAGAGATGTCTTCCAAGGAAGCTGAGAGGGAATGCCCAAACAGATGAACCAAGAGAAAACAAAGTAGAATTACTGGCATATATTACAGAGAGGTCAAGTAGCAGGACAGAATAGTAAGAAGAAATTACTCCTTCATCAATATAACAAGTTTTTATTGAGTACCTATAATGTGCCAGACATTATTCTAGATGCTGGGAATAGAGAAGTGGAAAACACATACAACATCCCTTCCCTTTGGAGGCTATATTCTATTAGGAAGAAGCCATCAACAAACAAGATAAATAATTAAAATACATAGCTGTGATAAGTAATATTTCTTACTGTGTATGTCACAGCTGTGTATGGCTATTTCTGTATGGTGATATAAATATACACACACACACATATATATATATATATCTCCAATAAGCCATATGGAAATTTTATATATAATATATAAAACATATCTATATCTCCAATAAGCCATACAGAAATTTTATATACAATATATATTATATATAAGCACAAATGTATACATATATTTGTATGTGTATATACAAACGTGATACTCTTTGGTCTGTTGTTATATAATAAGATGAATTTGTGAAATACTGGCCCAGGGTCAAACAGTCTGTCTGGATTCAGAGAACAATTAGGAAGTCAAGGTTAGAGCTGTATCCAGAGCCAGTGTAGAGCCCAGGTCAAGGCCAGGGTTCATGTGTATAATGTGGAATGTATTTAGCTTCAATCTTTTCTCAGGTTAAGATTTAGTAAGTCTGTAGCTGTTTTTACAGGCCATTGTGGATTCAGGATCAGAAGACCATCAAACCAAGTTTAGGGTTAAGCCTGATAGCAATATTAGGCCCAAGATTTAGAGCCATGGTTCAGTCTGTGTCACAGATTAAAGTGCATCTCTGACCACTCTGGACTAACAGCAGCCTCAGGGTGTTAAAGCTCACTCTGAGGCTGCTGTAAGTCTAGAGTGGCCTGGTTTATGAAGTCAAGGTGCAAGATTTGGGTTCAAATTTTGGCCAGAATTAGGATTTAGTCTGTGTGTAGGAAGAGGCCTCATTCTAAAATTAGAGTTAGGGCTCAGTCTGTGGACCAGACTTAGACCACACCCAAGGTTAGGGCTCAGCTCAATGTTTGACTTTAGTTTTTGATCAATGTTGGAATCACTTTCATTTCTAGACTTGAAAGTCAATAAAGGCCAGGACCATGGCTCTGCCTGGGATTAGTCTTCATGCTGATGATGTTGCCTAGGAAAAAATGAAGTAAGAATATGAACAGGATTTGTGTTCAGTCTTTCATCAGGTTAAGTTTCAATTCGTATTCATGGTTAGAGTTTATTCTGGGTCCAATAATTAAGTCTCAGTCCGTGGCCAATGGTAAGGCACAGTCAATGTCTAATATTCAGTCTGTTGCCATGTTAGGACATTACCTGTCATGTGCCCTAGAGCCTTGTCTCAAACCAGAGTTAGCATTTCATATATGGACAAAATTATGATACAGTTTGTGGCCAGGATTTCAATGATGAATATGAACAGGATTTGGGATGCATATTTGGCTAGAGTAAGTTCAAGGTGTGGTTTCTGACTTTAGCCAGTGTCAGGATTCTGTCTTTGTCCATAGCTCATATCAACAATGTTCTATGGAGCTAATTCACAGTGGCCTGTGTTGGCCCTCATTCTGTGGCCAGAGCAGGGCTCAGTCGGTGACCTGTATTAGCCATTTCAATTTGACCACTAACAGAGTTGAGTCTGGAGGGAGTAATTCCACTATGACTTTATGTAGCATTTGTGTTCACTGAGTATTGGTGGTAGTGCTATCTGATTAAACTTGTACCAGAGTTTGGGAGTTACCAATAACCAAGGTAAGGCTTACTATGAAGAAGGTTTTAAGGCTAAGAGTGTAAACAGGTTTTTTGGATTAGCTGTTGATGTTATTTGTCAGTCTGTGGATAGAGTTGAGATGAGAACAAACAACACATAAAATCCAGATTGAAAGCTTTAGAGGCTCAGGCTGTAATCAGGGTTTTGGGATCAGGATGTTGCCAGGGTTTGAGTTCAGAGTGTTCATTGCCTATTGTCAGTCTGGCACTTAGACTCTGGCTTAGTGTAGCAGGCATTTCGGTATCAGTAGTAGAGTTCAGTCTTTGCTAATTGTTAGTGACCATAATGTGCCCAGTGCCATGGGTACATCTATTCACAATTGAGGACTAAGTTTGTGACCAGACTGATTGCTCAACCTCCAGCTAGTGCTAGGACTCAGTTTGTGGCCACTAATACAGTGAACTTTGTTTATGGGTTTAAGACTTGATATGTGACAAAGGTTAGTACTTAGTCTCAGCCTGTTGTTAGATCTGATAGTATGAGCAGGATTTTGATTTAGTCTTGTAGAGTCAGGAATCATTTCTCTAACCAGGCTTAGGGCTTGGCCTTTAGGTCTCAGACTGTGGTGGGACTTACAGTCTTCATCCCAGCTCGGTATTCAGAATGTGGCCAGGAAGAGGGCTCAGATCTTAGCCATGGTGAGTTCAGTCTGTACTCAGGGTTAGAATTAAATCTGTTGCAGGGTTTTAGGCCAAGAAGATGAAAAGTATTTGTTTTGTCTTTGTCTAGTTTGTCCTTCATTCATCTTCAAGGTTTGGGTTCAGTCTCTGCCCAGTGCTGGTGAGCAGCTTAATTTCTGGTATTAGGAATCAGTCGGTAGCCAGGGTTAAAGTTAAAGTTGTGGTTGAAATTGGGATCCAGTCTTGGGTGAACATTTATCCAGAGATAGGGTTCAGTCTATCTCAAAAATTCAGGATCAGTCATTAGCCATTTGGAGAAATCAGATTTATTTTCAGGTTGAAAGCTCATGTCAGAGGTTAGGCTTATGGGCTCAGTCTGTGATGAGAGTTAGGAATTCAGTCTATGGCTAGAGTTAGAGATGCAGTCTGTAACCAGTTAGAAGCTGTAAGGTTTAGGGGTCAAATCAGTGGCCAGTGATAGGGCTCAGTCTGTCCCAGGATCAGTAGATTATTTCCTGATCAGATTTATGAACCCAGTCTCTGTCCAGGTTTAGAACTTGGGCTTTGAACATGGTTAAGACTCAGTTTGTGGCCATGTTCAGGGTTCTGTCTATAGTCAGGATTAGGACATATGCTGTGGTCAAAATATCCTCAAGTTTTGTGGAAGATTTGGTTTCACTTCTTGGCCATGATTAAGGCACAGAGTTGGGACAAGTTTAGAGTCTGGTCTCTGTACATGTTTTCGTCTCTGTATGAGGCCAAGTTTAGTAGTCATTCTGTTGCCAATGTTGGGGTCATTTTCTGGTTAGTGCTAAGTCTGTGGAAATTGTAGCTGGGTTGGTTTCCAAGATCAGATCTCAGGCTGTGACCAAGTTAGAGCCTCAGTCTGTAGTCAGGGCTAGAGCTCAGTTAGTATCTATGCTGAGCACTCATTTTGTGGTCAGTTCAGGATGTTAAGTATATCCCAGAGTTAGGTCATGCAGTCTGTAGCCTAGTTTAGAGACTCAGCCTGGGTACAGACTTAGGGGCTATATCTGATGTTATTTTTGATCCCTGTATCGTGAATTAAGGACTTATACAGTAGCCATAGTTATGGTTCAATAGGGGATCAGGGTTAGAGATTCAGGTTGGGACCAGTCTTAAGTACTTACTCTTGGGCCAGATGTAGACAGTCAGTATGTAACTAGGCCTAGGGACTTGATTTAATCAGGATTAAGACCCTGGAGTGTGGCCAGAAAGTGGCTCAGTTTGTGGATAGAATTAGGGTCTTCATTTGTGGCCAGGGTTAAAGGCTTGGTGTGAAATTGGAGTTAAGCCTCCAAGTTCAGAGTTAGGAGTTTAGGCTATGTCTTGGGTTAGGTGTTTGGCTGGTGGTCAGGGTTAAACACAGGATCTGCATTCAGTGTTGGCAGCTTGCTCTGTGACCAAGCTTAAGAGACTGTTTGCTCAGCCTGTGATGATAGTGATTGGTAATTATACATCAATAAAGTTGTCATAAAAGGTTAAAAAAGTGGATTCATACAAGTGAAATGGTAGGAATGATGCAGGGAAGAAACCATAAAGAGAGGCCGTTTACTGAATCAGGACCAGCAATGTCCTTGGTGTCTCAGAATTTTTGCTTAAGAAGGACAGGGCAAGCACATGAGATTGAGAAGAAAGGAAAGAACTGGTGACCAGGGAGCTGGTAACCCTGGGAAGTAGATATGTGCTTCTTGAAGGACAGACATTTTTATAAATTGTGGAATTAATGCAAGTTGGAAAACCTTGCAAAAAATGGAAAGTCCCATTTGGTTTTTTGTTTGTTTGTTTTGTTTTATTTGTTTTTTGGGGATTTTTTTGAGACGGAGTTTCGTTCTTGTTGCCCAGGCTGGTGTGCAATGGCGCGGTCTTGGCTCACTGCAACCTCTGCCTCCTGAGTTCAAGTGATTCTCCTGCCTCAGCCTCCCAAGTAACTGGGATTACAGGCACCCACCCCCACGCCCAGCTAATTTTTTTGTATTTTCAGCAGAGACGGGCTTCACCATGTTGGCCAGGCTGGTCTCAAACTCCTGACCTCAGGTGTTCCACCCGCCTTGGCCTCCCAAAGTGTTGGGATTACAGGCATGAACCACCACACCCGGCCAGAAAGTCCCATTTGTTAAGCTCTTCCATCATGTTCTTTTTGCCAGTACTGGTTTTCCTGAGCACCCTTTCTAAACCATTCCTCATCTTGCCCCAGGCTACAGTGATCTCCATTATATCTCACTCACTATATGTTCAATAAATATCTATGGAATGCATGTTTGTTTTTACTTACATTCTCCCATGGAGGCTCATGACAGTCCAATATGATAAGTGTTGTTATCCTCATTATACAGATTTTAAAAAGCTGTTAAGCTAATTAAGAGATTCAAAAGAGCCACACAGCTAGTAAATGCAGAGCCAGGTTTCAAATCCAGTTTTATCTGACCCCAGTCTACTGTGCTTTTTGCATATGCCACCTGGCCCATATAACATATGTGAGATTTACATCCCACCTTGACCCCTTGACTTTGTCAACTTTGTCTTAATTCTTACAGCAACTCTAATTTTTCATCTGGAAAATTGGGATGACAATAATATTAATACCCATTTCTTTTCTTTTTCTTTTTTTTTTTTTTTTTTCAGAGATAGAGTCTCACTCTGTCGCCCAGGCTGGAACGCAGTGGCGCAGTCTTGGCTCACTGCAACCTCCGCCTCCTGGGTTCTAGCGATTCTCCTGCCTCAGCCTCTCAAGTAGCTGGAACTACAGGTGCATGCCACCATGCCTGGCTAATTTTTTTTTTTATTGTAGTAGAGACAGGGTTTCACCACGTTGCCCAGTCTGGTCTCGAACTCCTGAGCTCAGGCAATCCTCCTGCCTCGGCCTCCCAAAGTGCTAGGATTATAGGTGTGAGCCACTGCGCCCGGCCAATAGTACCCATTTCATAAGATTGTTATGACAATTAAATGAGCCAATACATTGAAAGAACTTGGATTCATCAGGTTCATATTATTATTATGATGCCCTTTTTGGAGTTGAAAAAACATGTTCAGAGAGTTTATTTTCTCAATATCACACAGCTAGTAGGTAGCAGAGTGAAGAGTAGAATCCAGATGGGTCCAACTCTCAGTTGAAGGCTTTTGCTGGTTTCTCAGGCTGCTTCTGAATACCTCAGCCTCCAGGAATGGCTTTTGATGGACATTTTGGGCTTCAGTGCAGAGTGACACAGGGAAGGATTTAGTGGGAAGAATATGTTAGTTTTCCACTGTGTCATTCCCTAGAGTGATTTGAACCTGTGAGGAACTGAGAGAGTGTACAGAAGGGGGCATATCATCATCTCTGTGAGGGTACATGTAGCTTCTAGGGCATCCTCTCCATGAGAATCACTGAGTGTAAAATGTAAGTTCGTGATAGTGTGTTGTGTGTATGAAGAGTATGGGGGCAGCAAAAAGGTGGATGACCACTGAGGTAGGCCTCCATGCTTTTCTCTATGCCCAAATATCAGCCTTGCCAACAGTATTTCCAAGGGACTGTACAGCCAACTTTCCATTATTTCTACCGTCTGCTCTTGGCTTGGCTTATCTACGTTGTATCTGGCATCTACGTCTTTCCCCAGGGAGTCTATATGCTGTGGACAAGAGGGATTGATTATGTTCCTGCCTTCAGTATGGCTAAACAAGCTCCTGCTGGGCCTGTGGGACACTATTAAGCAGACCAACGTTGTCATAAATGGAAACTCCAGCAGGATAAGAGAGAGAGAAAGGGATACAAAGAATATCTGAATGGCCAAAAATATCCCAAACCTGATGGAATATGTGAATCTACATATCTGAGAACTCAACAAAATCCAAATAGATAAACTCAAAGAGACCTATTTTCTGATGCTATGGTTGACGCACATTCTTTGGCTATAGTATAGCACCTATTCTCTAGTTAAAATCTTGTGCATAATCTCAGTACATGGAAAGAGCAAATCAGAGTGCTCTATTCCAGTCCTTTACTTCCTGATGCGACTCATGGTCAAAACTTGACCCTGGTATATGCAAAGCTCAAATCCCAAGATCATGTTTTCTGCATCTATAGTAGATACAACTTTGCTTTAAGTGATCCACAACCTTCCACTCAAAGTGATAGGCACTTTTGGGACTTCGGGCTGGAAGACGGGTATAATCTCTGGCTGGAGAAAAGTGAAGACTGGGCCACCAATTCACAACCAAGGAGTCTTCATCAGGATCTCATTAGTGGGTCTCAACTATTTTTCTTTGCTTTCATTCTTGAGCTACCAGACCATGGGCCATGACCCATTATCTGTAAATCCAATAATCTCAAAAACCGAAAGTTTTCATAAGTTTACCACCAAAACTCATTAGGTAGCAAAATGTGACCTGAATCAACATAAGGCTACTTACAGTCTTCAACCTATTTCTATGAATATTCATTTTGATATAGAAATACTAATGTGTTTGTAACACCTACCAGGGGTATTATAGACCATGTATATATACCATATTACCTTTCTAAAATCTCTCAAATAATGAATTTCAGAAAACATCGGCCCCTAAGTGTTTTGTATGAGGAATTTTGGATATGTATTTCCTCTCCTTGCTGTCTCATTCTAATGTCACGTTCCTCACTTTATCCCATACCTGGCAACATCTGCCAAGGCCAGGGAATGGGAACACTGAATGCTTTTGCAGTAAAACTTCATATCATAAAATAAATAATGATGAGTTGAATTAGTATGACAGAGGAGGAAGTGCTAAGAAAAATATCTTCATGTTTTTCCTCCATCGTAGGTTCAGATCGAAAAACATATTCTCCCATACCATATTGACAAACTCTCCAAGGTTCTCCACCTAAAGACCCATTTGTAATCCAGCTGAAAACAGACAGGGGTTGGATGCTAACCTCAAAACCTGATTACTGCTGCTGCTGCTGCTACTACTACTACTACTACTACTATTACTTGTACTACTATACTAACATTGAGTACAACTTGCCAAGTTCTTGTTCTAGAGCTTAGAATCCAAGCTCTTTCAATATATTGGCTCGTTTAATCGTCATAACAATCTTATGAAATGGATACTATTATAATTACCATCGAAATTTTACAAATGAAAAAAACGGAAGCAAGAGAGATGAAGTCATGTATTCAAATCCATACAGCTAAGAATTAGCCAGGCAAGGATTTTGATGTACCTCATACTTCCTTTGCATCTTCACTTTATTTTGAAATTGACTTATGGCATAACCTAATGGACTTATAGACAGGGGGAGAAGTATGATGGGCTATGGGTCTGGGGAGCCAATCACCCATCCTCACCTGCCAGGATCCAATGAGGCCAAGGTGTTTTCATACACATTTTTTTCTATGGAGTCTGGAATGTGGAATTCATTATGCAAATTTCTTGATGTGATGATTTGGCTGGAAAAGCAGATACTATGGAAATGTTCCCCCACTTATCTCTAAGGACTACTCTGATGTAAAATATTATGTGTTGATGAGTATGTTTTTTATTTGCATGCATGGGCATATATTTACATGCATGATTCTGTGTCAGTCAGCATGTATGTGTTAAGTATAGTACATTGGTTCTCAAGCTTTAGTCTAATCTCAGATACCTGGGTAAAATCACAAATATTCCTGGGTCCTATGCTCAGAGATTCTGATTCAGTTCAGTTGGGGTGGGACACAACAGCTTGTTACTTGCACCTGAAGTGATTCTAATACAGGTGGTCTGTGCAGACTACATTTTAAGAACAATGGGATCATGCTTTAGAGTAGGCTCTGGAGCCAGGCTGCTAGTGAGTGGTTTAATTTTAGGTTTAGGCAAGTCAACTGGGCTCTGTTAATATCAGTTTACTCATTTTTGAAAATGAATAATAATATACCTACTTCATGAGGTTGCTGTGAGGATTAAATGACATACACTTATTTAAAGGGTGTCTCATTTGATGTGCCTAACCCATCATAAGTGATCAGTGAATAGTAGCTACACTATTCACATAGACCACAAGGATAATGGCAAACATAATGGTGCTCCCCATTCCTACCCCCGTCCCAGAATTATGCAGTGCAGATGCCCTGAGGGCATGCTAGGGAATAGTGAAGTGGTGTGAAGAGGCCAACTCCTGAGGGGCTGCAAGGACTAGGAATTTTGGTTGTAACCCACAGCCTCACTCCTTGAAAAGGATTTAAAGAACATAGAAAGCAAAATGGTGAAAGGGTTTGCAGATGGTAGGTTTGGGAGTGCTCAGCCCACTTCAGGTCTTTAGGGCAACTGGTCATGCACCAACCACTGTGTTCACGATCTGGCCCCCAGCTGGCATTTAGGACTGGAAGAACAATGGACCCTGTATTCAGGGAAAACTTGAGGTGGAGTGCTGCTCATTGGTCTTCTACCATTAAGATGCTATATAAAGAGAAATACTAATCAAGTAGAAATCATGGTGCCTGACCTCAAGGAGCCTAGAGTCTTTGGAAGAAACAAACATGCCAGCATTGTTACTTTAAGCAACTCCCATCCACTCTCTGGGTTGAAGCTTTGTCTGTAAAATGATGGTTTGTACTTAAAACTTTGAACATGTTACATTTCTCATCCTTCTAGAAATAAACAAGCATTAAGTCACAGAAAGGAGCGCATGATGATGACACAGTGTGGTAGAGTGAGGCAATATCACTCCAGCCAGCTTGCAAAGCTGCCGTAGAGTGCAATGGCTAGAGCTACTGCCAGGAAGGAAGAGGGGTAATGGGATTGGGTCAAAGGCCTTAGCTCTCTTGTTGGTGCCAAAAATTGCTCACTTTGATACCTACCTTGAGCCAGATATACAACAGATATGCCACATGTTGGCTCTTGCTGATACTCCTCTAGCCCCCTTGCTGCTCACTGATTTTAGCTGAAAGTGGGGATTAATTGACAAGGACATCTTGGAGGAGGATGTCACAGATCCTGTAGTGTGCCAGAATGAATTCAGGATTAAGTAGGAAACTGGAGACTGAAGTGACTGAGAGCCAGGACAGGGTTAGCCTCCTAAAACACCCTGTCTGGAGGGCTTCACTGTGGCTAAGGGCTGCTAATATGATAAGTGTAGTACTACAGCTATAAAATTAAAGATAGCACTTGCTACATGCTAGGTGCTGTTCCAAGCGCTTTACAAGGAATAACTCTTTTTTGCCTTATTATAACCTTATTATGATAGCAATTATTATTATTTTCTTTTAAAGTTGTGGAAACTGAAGCGTATTAAGCACTCTCCAGCCACCAATTTTTCTCAGAGGTTTTTGTTTTGTTTGTTTGTTTGTTTGAGACAGAGTCTCACTCTGTTGCCCAGGCTGGTGTGCAGTGGCGCGATCTCAGCTCACTGTAACCTCTGCCTCCAAGGTTCAAGCAATTCTCCTGCCTCACCCTCTCGCGTAGCTGGGATTACAGGCGCCTGCCACGAGACGCCTATTTTTAGTAGAGACGAGGTTTCACCACGTTGGCCAGGCTGGTCTCGAACTCCTGACCTCAGGTGATCCACCTGTCTTGGCCTCCCAAAATGCTGGGATTACAGACGTGAGCCACTGCACCTGGCCAGAGTTTTTTTTTTTTTTTCTTGTCTTCATTCTTTCCCTGTACCCTGAAACTCACCTTGATCTGCCTTGCCTGGGAATAACATTTTATTCCAATAATGTTCTATATATAATGTTCTATATAATTCTGGAGTCAAGGTACCTTGGAAATCTAGCCAACCATAGCTAACTAATCTTCCTTTCTGCCCCTATCAGCCTCATAGACATGTCCTCAGTGGGACATCTTCCAGGAAGTACCAAGGAGTGGCTTTGGGGAAATAGGGAGAGATGGTTAGAAGTGCAGGGGGAGCAACTCTTCCCGAGCAAAAAGAATTAAGAGGACTTATAGAGCCTTTTGAAAGTGTGGCAATGGGATACTTTGTCTTAGAGAAGAGCTTCCTGGCCCAAGTGCTGGAAAGGAAGGATGAGGGAAGGTGGAAACACACGGATGAAAGTATGGGCAGGGCTGTAACCTTAGTTAATGGGCTAGGATGGCCCATGCACGGTGGTTTGGGGTAGACCTTAAATAAAAAATAAAAACTCTTCTCCCATAAGAAAGTCTTGTTTGGTTGTCCAGGAAGCCCCCCACAGAATTCAAACGCCTCTGGGAAGTTTGGTGCAGAGCTTGTGGGCTTTTCGCATTCTCTGGTGCCACCTGGTGGACAACAAGAGGTAATGAGATGGGATCTAGGAAATTGGGCAGTTCAGTTTGGAAGGGAGGAGAGGGGAAGTGAAGCTGGACCAGATGATTAGTGCTGTAGTGGGCAGGCACTGAGGGGACCCAGTGCACCCACAGGAAAATTGGGTTCCTGGTGAGGCTGATGGAGTCAAAGAGTGTAGACCATTAGAGATAATATATGTAAAGACCCTGATCTACAGGCCAACTGTAACAGCATCAAAAGGTAGTGTTTACTACTTACCACATGCCAGACTGTGTTATTAACTTTTTCATGAATTTTTTAAAATTTAATTCTTCCAGCCACACTTTGTAGCATCCCCATTTTGCAGATAAGTTAAAGTGAGGCTCAGCGTTAGTGGCAGAGACAATGTTCAAGGTTTTAATCATTATGCCATAAATTGTAGTTGTTGCCAATATTGTGATATGATGTGAAATTAGAGATATGAAGGAGGAGCCTTAAGTACTTCAAATCTGAGTCAAGTAGGCTTTGATGCCAGTGGGGGAAAAGGGAAGGAGAAGTGTCATATACACCACCATCTCTACCATATCCACCTTCAAATATGGGGAAACAAAACAAAAGCAATCTAGAATTCACCTACCCACTGTCTCAGCCAGTAAGCACATTTTAGGCACCTATTCTATCCAGAGCTTTGTGGGACAAAATGGCATTTGCCCCCAGGAGTCCTGATATGCCAGCATTACTCGTTTCTCCCCACCCCTATCTCCAGGTCTTCTAAAGTCCTCAGGTGGGGAGCATGTTGGTGAGTCTTTCAGAAAACACTGTCCCATAGGGAATAAAAGACAAAAAATAAATTCCATCTATATGTTGATTGAGGAATTAGGAAATGTCTTGGTTTAAAAAAAATAGGAGAAGCAAAAGAAATCAGAAAACATTGAGCACCTGCTATATGTTAGCTAGGCCCTATGCTGAGTGCTTGACAACAGAATTTTATCTAATCCTTCCAACTTCTGTGAGGCAGGTCTCTAAATATTGCCGTTTGAAAGTGAGGATAACTGAGGATCAGGGAGGTTAGGCAACCTCTCTATAGTCACACAGCTAATCAGTAGGGGAACTCTGTATGGCCGCAAAACCTATGCTCTTTTAGAATGAAGGGAGGAGGGTATTTATTTTTCCTTTTTATTGTGGAAAAGTTCAATCAAATGAAAAATAGAAGTAATAGTATAATGAAGTCCCTTTTACCCATTACCTAGTTTCAATTACAGTTAGCACATACTCAATCTTATTTCATCTGTTCTCCCATTCACCCCCTCCCACAAAACTGGATTATTATAAGTAAATTCCACACATCATTTTATTTTATCCACAACATTTTCAGGCTGCATCTCTAAAAGATATGGACTTTTAACAAAACATGACTAAAATACTGTTATCACAGCTGTAAAATTAATACTAATTCTTTCATATGATCAAATATATATTTTGTGTTTAAATTCCTCCTATCATCTCATGTCTTTTCTCATTATATTAGTCCATTTTCACACTGCTGATAAAGACATACCCAAGACTGGGAAATTTACAAAAGAAAAAGGTTTAATTGGACTTACATTTCCACGTGGCTGGGGAAGCCTCACAATCATGGAGGAAGGCAAGAAGGAGCAAGTCATGTCTCATATGGATAGCAACAGGCAAAAAGAGAGAGAGCTTGTACAGGGGAACTCCTCTTTTTAAAACCATCAGATCTCATGAGACTTACTATCACGAGAACAGCACAGGAAAGACTTGCACCCATGATTCAATTACCTCCCAGTGGGTCCTTCCCACAACATATGGAAATTCAAGATGAGATTTGGGTGGGGACACAGCCAAACCATATCATTCCACCCCTTGCCCCTTCCAAATCGCACATCCTCACATTTTAAAATCAATCATGCCTTCCCAACAGTCCCCCAAAGTCTTAACTCATTTCAGCATTAACTCAAAAGTCCACAGTCCAAAGTCTCATCTGAGACAAGGCAAGTCCCTTCTGCCATGAGCCTGTAAAATCAAAAGCAGGTTAGTTACTTCCTAGATACAGTGGGGGTACAGACATTAGGTAAATACAGCCATTCCAAATGGGAGAAATTGGCCAAAACAAAAGGGCTACAGGTGCCATGCAAGTCCAAAATCCAACAGGGCAGTCAAATCTTAAAGCTCCAAAATGATCTCCTTTGACTCCATGTCTCACGTCCAGTTCACGCTGATGCAAGAGGTGGGTTCCCATGGTCTTGGGCAACTCTGCCTCTGTGGCTTTGCAGGGTACAGCCTCCCTCCCGGCTGCTTTGATGGACTGGCATTGAGTGTCTGCAGCTTTTCCAGGCTCACGGTGCAAGCTGTCAGTGGATCTACCATTCCCGGGTCTGGAGGATGGTGGCCCTCTTCTTACAGCTCCACTAGACAGTGCCCCAGTAGGGACTCTGTGTGCAGACTCCAACGCCACATTTCCCTTCTGCACTGCTCTAGCAGAGGTTCTCCATGAGAGCCCTGCCCCTGCAACAAATTTCTGCCTGGACATCCAAGCATTTCCATACATCTTCTGAAATCTAGGTGGAGGTTCCCAAACCTCTGTTCTTGACTTCTGTGCACTGGCAGGCTCAACACCCATGGAAGCTGCCAAGGTTGAAGCTTGCACCCTCTAAAGCCACGGCCTGAGCTCTACACTGGCCCCTTTCAGCCATGGCTGGAGTGGCTGGGATGGAAGGCACCAAGTCCCTAGGCTGCACACAGTACAGAACCCTGGGCCTGGCCCACAAAACCACTTTTTCCTCCTAGGCTTCAGGCCTGTGATGGGAGGGGCTGCCATGAAGACCTCTGTCATGCCCTGGAGGCATTTTCCCCCTTGTCTTGGGGATTTGCATTAGTTATGCAAATTTATGCAGCTGGCTTGAATTTCTCAGAAAATGGGATTTTCTTTTCTATCTCATTGTCAGGCTGCAAATTTTCCAAACTTTTATGCTCTACTTCCCTTATAAAACTGAATGTTTTTAACAGCATCCAAGTCACATCTTGAATGCTTTGCTGCTTGGAAATTTATTTCACTAGATACCCTGAATCATCTCTCTCAAGTTCAAAGTTGCACAAATCTCTAGGGCAGGGGCAAAATGCTGCCAGTCTCTTTGCTAAAATGTAACAAGAATTACCTTTGCTTCAGTTCCAAACAAGTTCCTCATCTCCATCTGAGACCACCTGAGCCTGGACCTTATTGTTCATATCACTATCAGCATTTTTGTCAAAGCCATTCAACAAGCCTCTAGGAGGTTCCAAACTTTATCACATTTTCATGTCTTCTTCTGAGCCCTCCAAACTGTTCCAGCCTCTGCCTGTTACCCAGTTTCAAAGTTGCTTCCACATTTTTTGGTATCTTTTCAGTAGCACCCCACTCTACTGGTACAATTTACTGTATTAGTCCTTTTTCATGCTGCCAATAAAGACATACCCGAGGCTGGGCATTTTACAAAAGAAAGAGGATTAATTGGACTTACAGTTCCATGTGGCTGGGGAAGCCTCACAATCATGGAGGAAGGCAAGGAGGAGAAAGTCACGTCTTACATGGATGGCAGCAGGCAAAGAGAGAGAGCTTTGGCAGGAGAACTCCGCTTTTTAAAACCATCAGATCTTGTGAGACTTATTCAGCATCATGAGAACAGCATGGGAAAGACTTGCCCCCATGATTCAATTACCTCTCACTGGGTCCCTCCCACAACACATGGAAATTCAAGATGAGATTTGGGTGGAAACACAGCCAAACCATATCACTCATATTTCTGATTCTTTCTTGTTATTGAGATGTAACATATATGGTAAAATGTACCAATCTCATGTACACCTTGACAAATTTTTATCGGATGTATGTCTGTATAACTAAAGTATATTCCAAAGTGGCTGCACCAAATTTATTCTCTTGCCAGCAATGTATCAAAAGTTAAGTTACTTCACATCCACAGCAACTTTAAATTTTAGCCATTCTGATTGGTGAGGGAGAAGGGTAGGTTAGCTGTACCTCTTTGTAGCCTTATATTTATCCAGTGAATAATGATGGGTGCATCATTTGGATGTCCATTTTGTATGCCTATTATTTTAAAACTTTGTCAATCTATTCTTACTGATATATAAAAGTTTATTATATATGTTCTGAATATGGATCAGCATATATACAGATCTTCCTCCAGTCTGTGTCTGGCCCTTTTCCTCTTTATTTTTATCTTGTCTTTTGATTAAAAGATATTCTTAGCTTTAATGAAGCTCAATTTATCGCTTTTTTTGGCTATTTTTTTCTGTCCATTTAAGAAAGTTTTGCTTCCCTGAATATAATGAAAATATTCTTCTACTTTTCTTCTAGAATTAATTAATGTTTGTGTATGATGTGAGTTAGAGGTCAAGGTTAATTATTCCTTATGAGTATTCACTTTACCCAGAATTATCTTTTCACCACTGAGTAGTAGTGATGATTCTGTCATGAAGCAAGTTACTGTATGTGTAGATTTGTTTCCTAGCTGTCTGTTTTATTCCACTTGCCTGTTTATGGTTTTATCAATACCACACTGCTTAATTACTATAGCTTTATAATAATTATTGCTATCTAGTAGTATAAGTACTTAAGCTTGATAGTGTTGGAGGATAGTGTTAGGATAGTGTTGGAGGTGGTGGTTCTTCCTTTGCTTCTCCTTCTCTCGATACCTCCTCTTCCTTCCTCTTCCTCCTTAATTTTCTTGGCTATTCTAAGTTTGTTGATTTTTCATACATGATTTTACATTGCCTTATCAATTTTTTGAAAGCTGCTGAGATTTTTAATAGTATTTTCATGAGTGCATAAATCAAATTTGGAAGAATTGACATCTTTAATGATATTGAGTCTTCCTTCCATGAACCTGGCATATTAAATTTATTTAGGTCTTCTTCAGTTTCCTTGGCAGTATTTTGTAGTTTTCACTGTACAGATCTTATAAAAAATTTTGTAAAATTTATCCCTAATTGTTTTCTCCGTTTACATGCTGTTGTAAATAGAATTATCTTCTTAACATCATTTTTCATTTTTTTCATTGCTACTATACAGAAATATAATTGATATTTGTATATTGCCCTATTGTCCAGTGACCTTGCTAAATTCACCTATTAGTTCTAGTAGCTTTTTGGTAGGTTCCTTGAAATTTTCTATGAGCATAATCATGTTGTTTGCAAATAAACAGTTTTAATTTATTCCTTTTGAATCTGTATTCCTTTTATCTCTTCTTCTTGCCTTATGGTGCTGACTAGGACTCCCAGTACAATGTTGAATAAAAGTGGTGGGAGTGGACATCATTGCCTTGTTGCTGATATTAGGGGGGAAGTATTCAATCTTTCACCATTGACTATGATGCTGGTTTTAGGTTTCATGTAATGTCCTTGATATAGTTTGGCTGTGTCCCCACCAAAACTCATCTTGAATTGTAGTTCCCATAATCTCCATGTGTCATGGGAGGGACCGGTTGGGAGGTAATTGAATCATTGGGGCAGCTTCCCTCTTGCTATTCTCATGACAGTGAGTAAGTTCTCATGAGATCTGATGGTTTTATAAGGGGCTTCGCCCTTCGCTAGGCTCTCATTCTTCTCTCTCCTGCTGCTTTGTGAAGAAGGACATGTCTGCTTCCTCTTCCACCGTGATTGTAAGTTTTCTGAGGCCTCCCCAGCCCTGAGGAACTGTGAGTCAATTAAACCTCTTTCCTTTGTAAATTACCCAGTCTCAGGTATGTTCTTATAGCAGCATGAGAACGGACTAATACAGTCCTCAATCAGGTTGAAGAAGTTGTATTCTATTCCTAATTGCTGAGATATGAATGCTGAATTTTATCAAGTGTGTTTTCTGCAAATGCTGAGATCATCATATAGATGTTCTCCTTTATTCCATTAATATGGCAAATTGCATTGATTTTCAAATGTTAAAGAATCTTTTATTAATGGGACAAACCCTACTTTGTCATAATATGTTATACTTTATATATATTGTTACTAAAGTACTAAATTCTGACTTTAAAATTTTTTTCAATTGTACATAAACTAACTTACTTACTTTCTCTCTCTCTCTCTCTCTCTTTTGAGACAGGGTCTTGCTCTGTCACCCATGCTGGAGTGCAGTGGTGTGATCATGGCTCACTGTGCAGCCTCAACCTCCACAGGTTCAGGTAATCCTCCCACCTCAGCACCCCGAGTAGCTGGGACTATAGGCATATGCCACCATGCCTGGCTAATTTTTGTATTTTTTGTAGAGGTGGGGTTTCACCATGTTGCCCATGCTGTCTTGAACTCCTGAGCTCAAGTGATCCGCCTGCCTCAGCCTCCCAAAGTGCTGTGAATATGGGTGTGAGCCTTTAGTAAAAAGACAAAGACTTTCAAATTAGATTTTAAAAACACAACTCTGTGCTCCTTAAAAGAGACCATTTGCCTAAAGCATGCAGGAAAGTCAAATATAAAATAGTGGAAAAAGGTGTCTGGCCTGTACATAAGCTTTCTATTGCAATGTTTTCTGTCCTTGTTATCATTTCCTTTCTTATATTTTCTTTAGGTTAATTTGTTTTACTAGCTTTTTGAGCAGGAAGATTAGATCGTTGATGTTCAACTTTTTTCATTTTAGTTCATGCATTTAAAACTTTAATCTTCCTACTGAAAACTGATCTAGCTGAATCTTACACTTTGATAGTTTATGTCAAAATAGATTATTCAATTCAAAATATTTTCAGCTTTCCACTGTATTTTTTGACCTATCAATTATTTATAAGGTATTGCTTCATTTTCAAACAATTGAAGGTTTGGGGATATTTATTTAATATTGGTTTCTAGTTAATTTTCATTTTGGTTACAGAGCCTCTCCTATATTACTTCAGTCTTAACAATTTGTTGAAACTTGCTTCATCACTCAACATATGGTCTTTTTTGGGAAATGTTCTGTGAGCTCTCGAATATAGCGTGTTTTCTGCTATTTTTGCAAATGGTATTCTATGTATGTCGATTAGGCCGACTTCATCTGTTGTGTTGTTTATATCTTTATATAAGTACTGACTTTCTGCATTTTCTGATTTACTTTGAGAAATGTGTTAATTTTTCATACTACAGTTGTAGATTTGTCTATTTCTGCTTTGTTACATGAACTTATGTGTTATGTATTTAAAAATGTGAAATTGTGTGCACAAACATTTATGATTTTTACATCTCCCTGTCGAGGTTGTATTATGCCCCTACGAACTAGTGATTTTTGTATCTTCCATTTAATTCTTTCTTAATCTTTGAATTCTGTTGTTGAATTCCTTTGCCATTATGAAATATCCTTCTTTCCGTAAGTATACTTTGAGTCATAATAATATAGCTATATCAACTTTCTTCTAGTTATTGCTTACATGGTGTGTATCTTTTCCCGCTCTTTTATATTTGACTTTCTTCCATGCTTTAGGCAAAGTGTCTCTTTTAAAGAGCACAGAGTTGTGTTTTTAAAATCTAATTTGAAAATCTTTGTCTTTTTACTAAATTGCTTATTCCATTTGCATTTCTAAATGTGTTGACTATAACTTATTATAATAAAGTGCACAAGTCTTAAGTGTGCAGCTTCATGAATGTTTATACATGTAAACACCTCATAACCACGGCCGGACCAAGATATAGAATATTTTCAGCATCTAGCAGGCTCATTTTGCCCCTTCCCAGTTATCCTCATAGAAGACTACTATTCTGACTTCTATCATCATAAATTAGTTTTGTCTATTTTTAGTATAATACTCACGGAATGACACAGTGTGTACTCTTTAGTTCTACTTCTTTCATTCAATATATTTCAGTTAGATTCATCAATGTTGTTGCGTGTGCTAGTAGTCTATTTTTAATTTTTGTGTAGTATTCCATTATATGAATTTAACATTTATCCCATCTACTGTTAATGGAATTTTTGTTGTTTTCAGTTTGAGACTATTATGAATAAAATCAATGGGAACACTCTGTACATATCATTTTTAAATACATGTACTCATTTATCTTGGAAAATATATCTAGATATATAGCAAAATATATCTATTATTGCATCATAGGGCAGGCATATGGGTTATTTAAGTATTCTGTCAAATGTTTTTCCAACATAGTTAAAATTTTACTCACACCAGCAATGTATAAAAGTTCCAGGTGCACCACTTCCATGTTGACACTTACTATTGTCAGTATTTTTAATTTAAGTCATTCTTATGGTCATGTAGTTGTAACTCATTGGTGGACTTAAATTTACCTAATAATCATTGATGTTGAGCACTTTTTCAAATGCCCTATTGGCCATTTGGATATCTTTTTTTTTGAGAAATTCCTTTCAAGTATTTAGCTCATCGTTAAAAAAATCAAGTTTATTGAATTATAAGTTACATAAAATAAAATGCACTAAGTTAAAGTGTACAGTTTGATGAATTTTGACAAATTTATTCACCTATGTAACCAGCACAATTAAAATATAGGACATTTCCATCACTACCTCACCCCAAATTCCCTTGTGCCCCTGTGCAGTCAGTTCTTTCACCCCTAACTCCAGACAATCATTGATCTGTTTTTTTTGTTATACTTTTCTTGTTCCAGAATTGCATATAAATGAAATTATATAGTTTGCACCCCTTTGTTTCTTACTTCTTTCACTCAGCAGAGTGTTTTTGAGATTTATCCATTTTGTTGCATGTTCCAGTAGTACATTCCTTTTAATTGCTGAATAGCATTCCATTGCATGGATATACAGAACATTGTGTATTCATTCACCTGTTGATAAACATTTGGGTTGTTTACAGTAAAAAACTGTTATGAATAAAGGTGCTATGACATTTGCGTACAAGTATTTGTGTATATATGTATGCTTCCATTTATATATATTTATATATATGCATCCATATGTATATAAATGGAATATTTATATGGAAAATGGAAAATATATATGGAAAATGGAAAATATATATGAAAAATATATATAAATGGAAGCATATATATATATATACACACAAATACTTGTGTGTAAATGTCATAGCACCTTTATTCATATCAGTAAAAAACTAGAAACAACCAAAATGTTTATCAACAGGTGAATGAATAAACAATGTATAAATATATATATATGCTTACATATACATATATACACATATATATATATACACACACATATATATACACACATATATACATATGCTTCCATTTCTTTTGGATAAATATGTTGGAGTTTAATTGCTGAGTTATATCATAAGTATATGTTTAACTTTGTAAAATGTTCTCAAACTTTTTTCCAAAGTGGTTATACGACTTAACATTCCCTTTATTGATGAGATTACTTGTGTTTTCATATCCTTGTCGCCAGCAGTCTTTTTTTTTTTTTTTTTTTTTTTTTTTTGGAGACGGAGTCTTGCTCTGTTGCCCAGGCTGGAGTGCAGTGGCGTGATCTCAGCTCACTGCAACCCCCGCCTCCCAGGTTCAAGCAATTCTCCTGCCTCAGCCTCCCGAGTAGCTGGGACTACAGGCGCACACTGCCATGCTCAGCTAATTTTTTCTATTTTAGTAGAGATGGGGTTTCACCATTGTTGCCCATGCTGGTCTCCAACTCCTGAGCTCAGGCAATCCACCTGCCTTGGCCTTCCAAAGTGCTAGGATTACAGGCGTGAGCCACCGCGCCTGGCCAACTAGCAGTCTTTTAATTTTTCTGAGCATTGAGCATTTTTTCATAAGTTTATTTACCATCCAAATTATCCTTTTGTGATGTCTGTTAAAATATTTTGCCTATTTTATTGTTATAAGAGATCTTTATGTATGTTGTGTACAATTCCTTTATCAGATATTTGACTTTTATATACTTGCTCCTAATCTGTGGTTTGCCATTTAACTTTCTTTTTTCATTTCATTTAATTTTATTTTTAACTGACAAATAGTAATTGTACATATTCATGTGGTACATAGTCATGTTTTGATAAATATAGTATATCATGATCAGTTTAGGGTAATTAGCATATCTATCATCTTCAACATTTATCATTTCTTTGTGTTGGGAACATTCAATATCTTTCTTTTAGCTATTTGAAACTATATAGTAGTTTGAAACTATATAATATGCTGTTAACTGCAGTCATCCTATAGCAGTATAGAACACTAAAACTTATTCTTTCTATCTAGCTATAATTTTGTATTCCTTAACAATCTCTCCCCATCTCTCCATTTCCCCCTACCCCTCTCAGCTTGTAGTACCCTCTGTTCTACTTTTTACTTCTATGAGATCAATTTTTTTTTAGCTTCCCCATATGAGTAAGAACCTGCAGTGCTGACCTTTGCGTTCCTGGCTTATTTCACTTAACATAATGTTCTCCAGTTCCATCCATGCTGCTGTGAATGACAGAATTCTTTTCAATGGCTGAATATTCTATTGCATATATATATATATACACACACCACATTTTCTTTATCCATTCATCTGTCGTTAGACACCTAGGTTGATTCCATACCTTGGCTATTATGAATAGTGTTATAATAAACACAGGAGTGCAGATATTTTCTTGAATATACTGATTTATTTTCTTTTGGATAAATTCCCAGTAGTGAGATTGCTGGATCATATGGTAATTCTATTTGTACTTTTTTGAGGAACCTCTATAATATTCTTCATAGTGGCTGTACTAGTTTACATTCCCACGAACAGTATATAAGAGTTCCCTTTCCTCTACTTTCTCACCAGCATTTGTTATTTTTTTGTCTCTTTGATGATAGCCATCCTAACTGGTATGAGATGATACCTCATTGTGGTTACGATTTGCATTTCTATGATGATTAGTGATGTTGAGGATTTTTTCATATATTTGTTGGCCCAATGTTTTTAGTTTCTTTCAAAGAGAAAATAATTTTGTGAAAGTCCAATTTATTGTACTAGGAACAACTACATATGTATTGCTTTTAGTACATATCTGTAAATATCTGACATAAATTATAACCTTATATCCTAAAACCACTCATCCTGATAGAGTCTATTTTCTTCATTTTACTAAAGGGAAAACAAGGTTCAGAAGTATTAAGTGACTTGTTAGCAATGTAAGAATGGCTTGATTTTTTAAAAAAGAAGTATTAAGTGACTTGCTTGAGGCTGCACCCAGAGGTACCAGAGTTGGTATTCAAACCCCATCCATCCAAATGGCCCCAGAACCAGAACTTCCTGCACTACATGACACTGCCCTCTACTATCTGCATCCTCTGACCACCTCTTTACAACAGATGAGACAAAAGGGTGGAGCATTATGTTGCTCAACCTCAGCTGGAAACATGTATTTTGGACAACTCAATATTTTCACCCTACACATATTAGATAAAGTAGACTTCAAAGCAAAAAACAAATACCAAAGGGAGACATATAATGATAAAATAGCTAACACACCAAGACGACAAAGCAATCCTAAATGTGCCTGCATGAAACGACAAAGCTGCAAAATACATGAAGCAAAAACTGATAGAACTGAAAGGAGAAGCAGACAAATCCACAATTATAGTTGGAGATTTCAGCATCCCTGTCTCAATAACTGTAGAAGAGTTAGACAGAAAATCCATAAGGATATAGAATAGCTCAGCAGCATCATAGCCTGTTAGTTGGATCTAATTGGCATTTATAGGACATCCCATCCAAAAGCAGAATACACATTCTTTTCAAGTGTTCATGGAACATACACCAAGATAGACAATATTCTGTGCCATAAGACAAACCTCAACAAAATTTTAAAGTTGAAATCATTACAGAACATGTCTTACAACTATAATGAAAAAAAAAAACGTAGAAATTAGTAGCAATAACAGGAAACTGGCTAAACTCTAGGAAAGTAAACAACACACTTAAATCATCCATGAGCCAAAGGGAAAGTTGCAAACAACATTTTATAAAAATACAAAATACAAAAAATACATTGAATTGATCTAAAATGAAAATACACCATATGAAAATGCGTGGAGCACAGCTAAAACAGGTCTGAGAGTGAAATATATAGCACTAAATGCATGCATTAGAAAACAGGAAATAGAGGGAGGAGCCAAGATGGCCGAATAGGAACAGCTCCGGTCTACAGCTCCCAGCGTGAGCGACGCAGAAGACGGGTGATTTCTGCATTTCCATCTGAGGTACCGGGTTCATCTCACTAGGGAGTGCCAGACAGTGGGCGCAGGCCAGTGGGTACGCGCACCGTGCGCGAGCCGAAGCAGGGCCAAGCATTGCCTCACCTGGGAAGCACAAGGGGTCAGGGAGTTCCCTTTCCGAGTCAAAGAAAGGGGTGACGGACGCACCTGGAAAATCGGGTCACTCCCACCCGAATATTGCGCTTTTCAGACCGGCTTAAAAAACGGCGCACCACGAGACTATATCCCACACCTGGCTCGGAGGGTCCTACGCCCACGGAATCTCGCTGATTGCTAGCAGGGCAGTCTGAGATCAAACTGCAAGGCGGCAGCCAGGCTGGGGGAGGGGCGCCCGCCATTGCCCAGGCTTGATTAGGTAAACAAAGCAGCCGGGAAGCTCGAACTGGGTGGAGCCCACCACAGCTCAAGGAGGCCTGCCTGCCTCTGTAGGCTCCACCTATGGGGGCAGGGCACAGACAAACAAAAAGACAGCAGTAACCTCTGCAGACTTAAATGTCCCTGTCTGACAGCTTTGAAGAGAGCAGTGGTTCTCCCAGCACGCAGCTGGAGATCTGAGAACCGGCAGACTGCCTCCTCAAGTGGGTCCCTGACCCCTGACCCCCGAGCAGCCTAACTGGGAGGCACCCCCCAGCAGGGGCATACTGACACCTCACACGGCAGGGTATTCCAACAGACCTGCAGCTGAGGGTCCTGTCTGTTAGAAGGAAAACTAACAAACAGAAAGGACATCCACACCGAAAACCCATCTGTACATCACCATCATCAAAGACCAAAAGCAGATAAAACCACAAAGATGGGGAAAAAACAGAACAGAAAAACTGGAAACTCTAAAACGCAGAGCACCTCTCCTCCTCCAAAGGAACGCAGTTCCTCACCAGCAACGGAACAAAGCTGGATGGAGAATGACTTTGACGAGCTGAGAGAAGAAGGCTTCAGACGATCAAATTACTCTGAGCTACGGGAGGACATTCAAACCAAAGGCAAAGAAGTTGAAAACTTTGAAAAAAATTTAGAAGAATGTATAACTAGAATAACCAATACAGAGAAGTGCTTAAAGGAGCTGATGGAGCTGAAAACCAAGGCTTGAGAACTACATGAAGAATGCAGAAGCCTCAGGAGCCGATGCGATCAACTGGAAGAAAGGGTATCAGCAATGGAAGATGAAATGAATGAAATGAAGCGAGAAGGGAAGTTTAGAGAAAAAAGAATAAAAAGAAATGAGCAAAGCCTCCAAGAAACATGGGACTATGTGAAAAGACCAAATCTAGGTCTGATTGGTGTACCTGAAAGTGATGGGGAGAATGGAACCAAGTTGGAAAACACTCTGCAGGATATTATCCAGGAGAACTTCCCCAATCTAGCAAGGCAGGCCAACATTCAGATTCAGGAAATACAGAGAATGCCACAAAGATACTCCTCGAGAAGAGCAACTCCAAGACACATAATTGTCAGATTCACCAAAGTTGAAATGAAGGAAAAAATGTTAAGGGCAGCCAGAGAGAAAGGTCGGGTTACCCTCAAAGGGAAGCCCATCAGACTAACAGCGGATCTCTCTGCAGAAACCCTACAAGCCAGAAGAGAGTGGGGGCCAATATTCAACATTCTTAAAGAAAAGAATTTTCAACCCAGAATTTCATATCCAGCCAAACTAAGCTTCATAAGTGAAGGAGAAATAAAATACTTTACAGACAAGCAAATGCTGACAGATTTTGTCACCACCAGGCCTGCCCTAAAAGAGCTCCTGAAGGAAGCGCTAAACATGGAAAGGAACAACCAGTACCAGCCACTGCCAAATCCTGCCAAAATGTAAAGACCATCGAGACTAGGAAGAAACTGCATCAACTAACGAGCAAAATCACCAGCTAACATCATAATGACACGATCAAATTCACACATAACAATATTAACTTTAAATGTAAATGGACTAAATTCTCCAATTAAAAGACACAGACTGGCAAGTTGGATAAAGAGTCAAGACCCATCAGTGTGCTGTATTCAGGAAACCCATCTCACGGGCAGAGACACACATAGGCTCAAAATAAAAGGATGGAGGAAGATCTACCAAGCAAATGGAAAACAAAAAAAGGCAGGGGTTGCAATCCTAGTCTCTGATAAAACAGACTTTAAACCAACAAAGATCAAAAGAGACAAAGAAGGCCATTACATAATGGTAAAGGGATCAATTCAACAAGAGGAGCTAACTATCCTAAATATATATGCACCCAATACAGGAGCACCCAGATTCATAAAGCAAGTCCTGAGTGACCTACAAAGAGACTTAGACTCCCACACATTAATAATTGGAGAGTTTAACACCCCACCGTCAACATTAGACAGATCAACGAGACAGAAAGTCAACAAGGATACCCAGGAATTGAACTCAGCTCTGCACCAAGCGGACCTAATAGACATCTACAGAACTCTCCACCCCAAATCAACAGAATATACATTTTTTTCAGCACCACACCACACCTATTCCAAAGTTGACCACACAGTTGGAAGTAAAGCTCTCCTCAGCAAATGTAAAAGAACAGAAATTATAACAAACTATCTCTCAGACCACAGTGCAATCAAACTAGAACTCAGGATTAAGAATCTCACTCAAAGCCACTCAACTACATGGAAACTGAACAACCTGCTCCTGAATGACTACTGGGTACATAACGAAATGAAGGCAGAAATAAAGATGTTCTTTGAAACCAACGAGAACAAAGACACAACATACCAGAATCTCTGGGACACATTCAAAGCAGTGTGTAGAGGGAAATTTATAGCACTAAATGCCCACAAGAGAAAGCAGGAAAGATCCAAAATTGACACCCTAATATCACAATTAAAAGAACTAGAAAAGCAAGAGCAAACACATTCAAAAGCTAGCAGAAGGCAAGAAATAACTAAAATCAGAGCAGAACTGAAGGAAATAGAGACACAAAAAACCCTTCAAAAAATCAATGAATCCAGGAGCTGGTTTTTTGAAAGGATCAACAAAATTGATAGACCACTAGCAAGACTAATAAAGAAGAAAAGAGAGAAGAATCAAATAGACACAATAAAAAATGATAAAGGGGATATCACCACCGGTCCCACAGAAATACAAACTACCATCAGAGAATATTACAAACACCTCTATGCAAATAAACTAGAAAATCTAGAAGAAATGGATACATTCCTCGACACGTAAACCCTCCCAAGACTAAACCAGGAAGAAGTTGAATCTCTGAATAGACCAATAACAGGAGCTGAAATTGTGGCAATAATCAATAGTTTACCAACCAAAAAGAGTCCAGGACCAGATGGATTCACAGCCGAATTCTACCAGAGGTACAAGGAGGAACTGGTACCATTCCTTCTGAAACTATTCCAATCAATAGAAAAAGAGGGAATCCTCCCTAACTCATTTTATGAGGCCAGCATCATCCTGATACCAAAGTCAGGAAGAGACACAACAAAAAAAGAGAATTTTAGACCAATATCCTTGATGAACATTGATGCAAAAATCCTCAATAAGATACTGGCAAACCGAATCCAGCAGCACATCAAAAAGCTTATCCACCATGATCAAGTGGGCTTCATCCCTGGGATGCAAGGCTGGTTCAATATATGCAAATCAATAAATGTAATCCAGCATATAAACAGAGCCAAAGACAAAAACCACATGATTATCTCAATAGATGCAGAAAAAGCCTTTGACAAAATTCAACAACCCTTCATGCTAAAAACTCTCAATAAATTAGGTATTGATGGGACATATTTCAAAATAATAAGAGCTATCTATGACAAACCCACAGCCAGTATCATACTGAATGGGCAAAAACTGGAAGCATTCCCTTTGAAAACTGGCACAAGACAGGGATGCCCTCTCTCACCACTCCTATTCAACATAGTGTTGGAAGTTCTGGCCAGGGCAATCAGGCAGGAGAAGGAAATAAAGGGTATTCAATTAGGAAAAGAGGAAGTCAAATTGTCCCTGTTTGCAGACGACATGATTGTTTATCTAGAAAACTCCATCGTCTCAGCCCAAAATCTCCTTAAGCTGATAAGCAACTTCAGCAAAGTCTCAGGATACAAAATCAATGTACAAAAATCACAAGCATTCTTATACACCAACAACAGACAAATAGAGAGCCAAATCATGAGTGAACTCCCATTCACAATTGCTTCAAAGAGAATAAAATACCTAGGAATCCAACTTACAAGGGATGTGAAGGACCTCTTCCAGGAGAACTACAAACCACTGCTCAAAGAAATAAAAGAGGATACAAACAAATGGAAGAACATTCCATGCTCATGGGTAGGAAGAATCAATATCGTGAAAATGGCCATACTGCCCAAGGTAATTACAGATTCAATGCCATCCCCATCAAGCTACCAATGACTTTCTTCACAGAATTGGAAAAAACTACTTTAAAGTTCATATGGAACCAAAAAAGAGCCCGCATCGCCAAGTTAATCCTAAGCCAAAAGAACAAAGCTGGAGGCATCACACTACCTGACTTCAAACTATACTACAAGGCTACAGTAACCAAAACAGCATGGTACTGGTACCAAAACAGAGATATAGATCAATGGAACAGAACAGAGCCCTCAGAAATAACGCCGCATACCTACAACTCTCTGATCTTTGACAAACCTGAGAAAAACAAGCAATGGGGAAAGGATTCCCTATTTAATAAATGGTGCTGGGAAAACTGGCTAGCCATATGTAGAAAGCTGAAACTGGATCCCTTCCTTACACCTTATACAAAAATCAATTCAAGATGGATTAAAGATTTAAACGTTAGACCTAAAACCATAAAAACCCTAGAAGAAAACCTAGGCATTACCATTGAGGACATAGGCATGGGCAAGGACTTCATGTCCAAAACACCAAAAGCAATGGCAACAAAAGCCAAAATTGACAAATGGGATCTAATTAAACTAAAGAGCTTCTGCACAGCAAAAGAAACTACCATCAGAGTGAACAGGCAACCTACAACATGGGAGAAAATTTTTGCAACCTACTCATCTGACAAAGGGCTAATATCCAGAATCTACAATGAACTCAAACAAATTTAGAAGAAAAAAACAAACAACCCCATCAAAAAGTGGGCGAAGGACATGAACAGACACTTCTCAAAAGAAGACATTTATGCAGCCAAAAAACACATGAAAAAATGCTCATCATTACTGGCCATCAGAGAAATGCAAATCAAAACCACTATGAGATATCATCTCACACCAGTTAGAATGGCAATCATTAAAAAGTCAGGAAACAACAGGTGCTGGAGAGGATGTGGAGAAATAGGAACACTTTTACACTGTTGGTGGGACTGTAAACTAGTTCAACCATTGTGGAAGTCAGTGTGGCGATTCCTCAGGGATCTAGAACTAGAAATACCATTTGACCCAGCCATCCCATTACTGGGTATATACCCAAATGACAATAAATCATGCTGCTATAAAGACACATGCACACGTATGTTTATTGTGGCATTATTCACAATAGCAAAGACTTGGAACCAACCCAAATGTCCAACAATGATAGACTGGATTAAGAAAATGTGGCACATATACGCCATGGAATACTATGCAGCCATAAAAAATGATGAGTTCATGTCCTTTGTAGGGACATGGATGAAATTGGAAATCATCATTCTCAGTAAACTATCGCAAGAACAAAAAACCAAACACCGCATATTCTCACTCATAGGTGGGAATTGAACAATGAGATCACATGGACACAGGAAGGGGAATATCACACTCTGGGGACTGTGGGGGGGTGGGGGGAGGGGGGAGGGATAGCATTGGGAGATATAACTAATGCTAGATGACGAGTTAGTGGGTGCAGCGCACCAGCATGGCACATGTATACATATTTAACTAACCTGCACAATGTGCACATGTACCCTAAAACTTAAAGTATAATAAAAAAAAATAAATAAATAAATAAATAAAATAAAAAATAAAAATTACCTTGGGAAAAAAAAAAGAGGAAATATTGCAAATCAATAATCTAAATTCTCACCTCAAATAATAAAGGAGAGCAAAATGTACCTAAAGCAAGTGGAATAAAGGAAATAATAAAGACAAGAACAGAAACCAGTGATATTGAAAACAGAAAAGCAATAATAAAAATCGATGAAACAAAGAGCTTGCTCTTTTAAAAGATCAGTAATAGTGACAAACCTTTAGCAATACTGACAAAAACAAAATAAAAAAAACAGGCCGGGCTCCGTGGCTCACGCCTGTAATCCCAGCACTTTGGGAGGCTGGGGTGGGTGGATCACTTGAGCCCAGGGGTTTGAGACCAGCCTGGGCAACATGGCAAAACCCCATCTCTACAAAAAGTACAAAAAATTAGTCAGACATGGTGGAGCATGCCTGTAGTCCCAGCTACTCAGGAGGCTAAGGTGGGAGAATCACCTGAGCCCAGGAGTTCAAGGCTGTAGTAAACCATGATCGCACCACTGCACTCCAGCCTGGGCAACAGAGTGAGACTCTGTCTTAAAAAAATAAAGGGAAAAAAAATCACATATTACAATATTAGAAATGAAACAAGGGATATCACTTTACACTATGCAGACATCGAAAGTATAATAGAGAATTATAAGAATAATTCTACACACATAAATTTGAAAACTTAGATGAAATAGACCCATTAATTAGAAAGCATAAACAACTACAACTCACCAAATATGAAATAGATTATTGAATAGCCTTATAACAATAAAGGAAATGAAATCATAATTTAAAAATTGCCCAGAAAAATAAATTTCCAAGCTCTCATGACTTCACTGGAGAATTCTACCAAACATTTAAAGAAAAATGAACAACAATTCTATACAATCTATTCAAGAAAATAGAAGACTAGGGAATATTCTTTTTATGAAGCTAGTACTATGCTGATACCAAAACCAGACAAAATCTGTACCAAAAAGAAAACTACATACAAATAATTTCCCTCTAATACAGACACAAAACTCTTCAACAATATTTTAGTGAATATAATTCAGTAATGTATTTTAAAAATGATACGCCATGACCAAGTGGAGTTTACTCCAGGGCTATGAGGCCAGTTCAATATTTGAAAATTAATCAATATAATCCACTATATTAACAGGCTAACGAAGAAAATTATCATATGAATGCATTAAAAGCATTTGTCAAATTTTAACACTCATTCATTATAAAAACTCTCAGAAAAATAGTAATAGAGGGTAATTTCCTAAACTTGATAAAGAGCATGTACAAAGCACCTACAGCTAACATTATACAGGAAAAAATATTTAACATCATTAGTGTAATGCACATTAAAACTACAATGAGATATCACTATACACGTATTAGAACAGCAACAACTTAAAAATGACAATACCTAATGCTGTCAAGAATGTGGGGAAATGGAATCTTTCATACATTGCTGGTGGGGATGTATAACCTTTCTAGGAAACAGATTGACAGTTTCTTCAAAACAAAACAAAACATATACTTGCTATATAACCAGCAGTCATACTCCTGAGCTTTTATTCCTAAGAAATAAAAACTTATGTCCACACAGAAACACATACACAAATATTCATAGTACCTATATTTATGACAGTCAAAATTTGGAAACAACCCAGATACCCTTCAATGAGTGAATTTGTAAACTGTTGTAACATGCGTACAATTAAAAAGAAACAAACTATTGCTATACACAACAACCTGCCTGAATTGCCAGAGAATTATGCTGAGTGAAAAAAGCCAATCCCCAAAAGTTACATGCTGTATGATTCCATCTGTATAACATTCTTGACATGACAAAATTATAAAGATTGCAAACAGATTAGTGGTTGGCAGGGATGAAAGAGGGAGTAGAGGTGGAAAGGAAATGGAGGTGAATATAAAAGAAAAACATGAATGATCATTGTGGTGATGGAAATATTTTGTATCTTGACTGTATATATATCGGTATTCTAATTGTGGTATTTTTCTGTGCTTTTTCAAGATGTTACTGTTGAGAAAAACTGGGTAAATGGTACAGAGGAACTTTCTGTTAATTTCTTCCAAATGCAGATGGATCTAAAATAATCTCATAATAAAAATTTAATCAAAACATTTTCTGAGATCATAGAAGGAAGTCTCAGGAAGCTACCACTTTTGGGGAAAAGCAAAACATTGGAAAGGCAGCACCCCTTAGAGACTTGATAAAGGAAAGAAGGATGCAAGAAGGGAAATTAAAATTCTTGCAGAAACAACAAAAACAGAATGACAGAATCAGAAAACACACCATGACCATTAATCACCACCATCATCACCATCACCACCACCAAAAACCCCAACTTTGTTACACCAAAGTAAAGGGCACTCTTGAAACAAAAAAGCTTATTTCACCTCTACATCCCAATGCAACTGTTCTTGCTGTGCAGGAAAATATTTTATTTAAAAATGACCTGAAGGTGACTGTCAATATTCATACATAGGTACTGTGAACAAAGTCAGAAAATTAGAATCAAAACATTTTGGCATTAAAAATTTCTTCCCAAATCAAGCATGAAGCAAAAGGAAATTGTGAGACTTCACAAACCAGTAAAAATGCTTTAAATTAGAAATTCAAAGCTCATAGCAGAAGTGGACATAAAAACAAATGTATGTAAAATAAGAGTTGGCTGAATTCAAGAAATTAATTGATGTCAAAATCATCATAGAAATGAGGACTAAATTGTAATCAATAAGTGAAAGACAGCTTGGCTCACACTGTATTTCCTTGAGTTTCTTGAACATGCTACTCCATTGTTGTCTTGCTTTCTATGTTATTGTTGGGAAGTTTGGTGCTAAACTTATTTTCATTCTTTTAAAGTTACTTCAACTTTTTGCCAAGAGGCCCTGAGCTTTATTTATTTACATTTGAAGTCTAAGATTTGGCACTGAGATTTTTATTGGTGCCAACCATTCTGGATCAGCTTTCCCCCCATACATGACGGACTGTATCTAGTATGACAATGCTGGTTTTATTTTGTTGCTGGAAAGTTTTTTTCTTTTAAGTATACTTTTAAACATTAGTTCTGTTTTATTGTTACATGGGGAATACATGGAGGTAAAGGGATATCAAATAAAGATTAAATCTGACAAACCAGGTAGTAGAAGGTTAAGTAAGGAAAGTAAGAGTATTATAAAAGACAGTAGTGTAAAGGTAACCACTAGAACAAAGTGACAAACCTGCCTAATTACCAAGGCAGGAAAAGAGCCCACATAGACACACAGAAAGTACAATATAATACTTACAGTGTGACGGCTCCCATGAGATGTCAGTTTGGCTGGGCTATAGCCCCCAGTTGTTCCATCAAACACTAATCTAGGTATTGCTGTTGAATGTTCTTGCTGATGCAATTAAAGCCCCTAATTCATTGATTTTAAGTAAGAGAGATTATCCTGGATAATCTGAGTGGGCCTGACTGAATCAATTAGGTAAGTCTTAAAAGCAGGGCTGAAGTTTCTCGAAGAGACAGAAAAAATTCTTCCTGTGGACAACAGCTTTGGCCTGTGCCTGTGGAATTTGAGCCTGCCAGTGAACTTCCCTTCGTCACTGCTTGCCCTAAGGATTTCAGGCTTTTTTAGCTAGGCCCTACAATTGCATAAGCCAATTCATGTAACAGACATACACCCTACATGTTCTACTTCTCTGATTCAACCTGACTGACACACACAGTAATAGAATAAAATAGGATGACAGAGTTGAAATTAAACATATCAGTGATATCAATAAATGTGAATGGGCTTAATTCACTATTTAGAGAAAATGATTCAGAGGAAATACAAGGTGAGTCTGGAGCATCTTGTAGTACCACAAAATAAGGAAGTAGTTTTTCTAAAAAAAAGGTAGGGCATGTCAAAGTGACACAGAAGGACAGAAGGCAATGCGAAAGAGCTCCCAATGAGCAAAGATGGAAAAATCTGGACAACAAAGTAAATCATGTACTACTGGATTATTACCCAAAGTACAAAATAAAAATATTTGAATCCTTAGTGGTATAAATAGATGATTGAATAAATAAATAAATGAGGGAAACAAGACAAATTTTCTTACAAAAGAATTCCATGTTTATCAGAAATTTATCAGAAATTTCTATAGATTCTCCCCTCTTGGAGATGATGCTTAATTATTATTGCCACCACCACTCCTTGAGTTTGGGCAAGACTTAGTGACTTCTTTCCAAACGAGGAAAAAAATCATCTTTACAGTAAAGAAACTATCACAACTGGCATCAGGATCCCTCATGTGACTCCCCCATATGCTTTAAATCCCTTTGACTTCCCCTTTTGCTACTAGCTGGAGAAAACTGCATTTAAAAGTGTTCATGTGATTTGACTAGGCTCACCTGAATAATCTTCCTTTTTTGAGGTCAACTACGCTGTGTAACACAATCATGAGAGGTATCTCATCATATATTAATATATCTATACAGGTTCTAGAGATTAGGGTATGACATTTTAGGGGCCATTTTAAGAATTCTACTTAACATATCGTCATATAAATATACATTTAAAATTAATAGTTGGGTGCGGTGGCTCTTGCCTGTAATCTCAGCACTTTGGGAGGCCAAGGCAGGTGGATCACATGAGGCCAGGAGTTCGAGACTAGCCTGACCAACATGGTAAAACCCCATCTCTACTAAAAATACAAAAATTAGCTGGGTGTGGTGGTGCATGTCTATAATCCCAGCTACTAGGGAGGCTGAGGCAGGAGAATCGCTTGAACCTGGGAGGCGGACATTGTGGTGAGCCTCCCAGCTCACCATTGCTGGTGAGCACTCCAGCCTGGGCAAAACAGCAAGACTGTCTCAAAAATAAATAAATAAAATAATTAAATTAAATCACACTTACAGAAAACTGCATTTGTATGAAGAGTTTTTTTTTTTTCGGAGAAATTGTTCTCCAAGAATCATCAGGTCTAACTGTAATACAATTTATTGGAAATTTATTACATTGTTATCACAACCTAAAAATGCATGTTGCTTTCATTATGTCAATTAAAAATGAGGTTACTTGCCAGGCATGGTGGCTCACGCCTGTAATCCCAGCACTTTGGGAGGCCGAGGCGAGTGGATCACAAGGTCGGGGGATTGAGACTATCCTGGCTACGGAGAAACCCCATATCTACTAAAAATACAAAAAAATTAGCCGGGTGTGGTGGCAGGCGCCTGTAGTCCCAGCTACTCCGGAGGCTGAGGCAGGAGAATGGCGTGAACCCAGGAGGCGGAGCTTGCAGTCAGCCGTGATTGCACCATTGCACTCCAGCCTGGGCGACTGAGCAAGACTCCATCTCAAAAAAAAAAAAAAAAAAAAAAATGCGGTTACTAAAATTAAAAACTTTGAGGATCTAATAAATAATTTTCACAAAAGTGAGCCAAAAAAATCTTATGATCAATAAAAATACCACATTAATAAAATATTATTCATTGTATTATATAAAATTTTGACACCATTTTTGCAATTTGTATGTTTATATATCATTCAGGTATCATGTATCATTGCATGTGCAATTAAAGCCCCTGATCCACTGAATTTTAAGTAAGGGAGATTATCCTGGATAATCTGAGTGGGCCTGACTAAATCAATTAGGAAGTTTTAAAAGCAGGGTTGAGGTTTCTATAAGAAACATTTATGTATCATTGTTATCTATATTACATTTTATATGTAATAAAATATTTTAAGGAAAAATGTTGATATTTTAGTACCTTTAACATTTTTAAAAAGCTTTATGAATAAGGGGCCCTCCATTTTCATTTGCACTGGGTCCCACAAATTATGTAGCCCCAGCTTTAACCCGACAAGAGCATTACAAAAAAAGCAGATTACAAACCAATATCCCTCATGAACATAGATGCAAAAATCTGTTAAAAATATTGACAATTCAGGCCGGGCACGGTGGCTCACGCCTGTAATCCTAGCACTTTGGGAGGCCGAAGCCGGCGGATCACGAGGTCAGGAATTCGAGACCAGCCTGGCCAACATAGTGAAACCCCGTCTCTACTAAAAGTACAAAAATTAGCTGGGTGGGGTGATGGGTGCCTGTAATCCTTGCTACTCAGGAGGCTGAGGCAGGAGAGTTGCTTGAACCCCGGAGGTGGAGGTTGCAGTGAGCCAAGATCACACCACTGCACTCCAGCTTGGGTGATAGAGCAAAAGCAAAACTCCGTCTAGGAAAAAAAAAAAAAAAATATATATATATATATGTATACGTATATATACGTATATATATATACGTATACATATATATACGTATACGTATATATACGTATATATATACACGTATACGTATATATATACGTATATATACATATATACACGTATATATACATATATACACGTATATATATACACACACACAATTCAAATCCACCAATATATAAAAGGAATAATACATTATGAACAACTAGTGTTTATTTGAAGAATCAAAGTTCTATTTAATGTTCAAAAATCTATTAACTTAATAATATTAAGAGAACAAAGATTTTTAAAAACCATATGATCACAACAAAGGCAGGAAAATCTTACAAAATTCAATAACAATTCAGAATGAAAAGAAAAATTCAGCAAACTAGGGAACTTCCTCAACCTAGAAAAACCAACAGCTAACATAACATTTAATTGTGAAATATTAAATGCTTCCCTCAAGGTTAGAAACAAGACAAAAATGTCTGCTTTCACTATTTGTATTCAACATTGTACTGGAGGCCCTGGTAAGTGCAATATGGTAAGAAAAATAAAGGGCACAAATATTGAAAAGGAGAAAAGTTGAACTAGTTTTCTTTTTTTTATACCCAACATGATTATTTACATATAAACCCTAAGAAATATTCAAAAAATGGAAAATTTACAAGACAAAAGGTCAATACATAAAAACCAATTGTATTTATATATACAAGCAACAAATAATTGGAATATGAAATTTAAAAATTTACCAAAGCTCAAAATATAATATTCATATTTAATAAAAAATATGTAGGCTCTCTACACAGAACACTCAAAACGTTGAAGACCTAAATAAACTAGGGAATGTTTTCATATAAAGTGTTCATGGCTTAGAAGACTCAATATTTTAAGATCTGAAGTTATTGCACATTCATTCTTGCTTTCAACAGGATTCTGTTAAAAATTCCAGCTGGATTTTTTCATAGAAATTGTCAGGATATTTCTAAAATTTCTATGGCCATGCATCTTGACTAGAATAGGCAAAAACATTCTTGAGAAAAAGATTAAAGTAGGAGTATTTACGCTGATTTTAATATCTAAAATAAAGCTATGGTAATCAAGATAATATGGTATTTATATATGAAAACAGATCCATGGAACAGAAATAAAGTCAGGAAATAGACCAACTCACATATTACCAAGTGATTTTTGACAATGACACCAAGGCGTCAAAACAACTAAATATCAGCATTGAAATAAATGAACCTTGTTTCATACCTTATACCATATACAAAAATAAACTCAAAATGGATCATAAATATAAAAACTAAAACTTTAAAACTCTTAGAAGTCATAAGAGATTATCTTTATGAACTGGAGGCTAGGCAAAGTTTTTTTAAATGTATAAAGCACTTAAGTTGATCGCATAAAAGTAGAGTAGAATAGTGATAACTAGAAGTTGGGAAGAGTGGAGGGAAAGGGATAGCCAAAGATTGGTTAATGGATACAAAATTAAAGCTAGATAGGAGGAATGAGTTCTGGTGTTCTATAGAACTGTAAGGTGACTAAGTTAGCAATAATTTATTCTGTGTTTTCAAAGAGTTAGCAGAGAGGATTTTGAATGTTCCCAACATAAAGAAATGATAAACATTTGAAATTATAAATATGCTAATTACCCTGATTTGATCATTACACATTGTGTACAGGTATTGAAATATCACACTGTACTCCATAAATATGTTCAATTATTATGTGCCAATTAAAAATAATTTTTATGAAAAATCAAGTCTGTCTTAGAAATAAGTAAATACAAGAACAATATACACTAAAATGCATAAGAGAAATTATAAAAGCAAAAAATGATGAAATAAAAAATGATATGTGTATTTCATAAAAACCAAAAATGTCTACTCATCAAAAAACAACATTAAGAAAATAAGAAGACAAGCCATTGTACTGAAAAATATATTTGTGATACATATAACTGACAAATGACTCACACACAGAACATGTGAAGAACTCCTACAACTCAATGATAAAAATAAGCAACCCAATAAAAATGTCTAAGTTTTTAAAACTTAGACATTTCATAGAAGAGTATCTACCAATGGCCAGTAAAGATGCTCAGCAACATTAGCCATTGAGTTAAAGCCATAGCAATGTACTACTACACACACACCAAGATGGTTACAGTTAAGACGACTTTCAATATCAGATGTTGCAGAGGTTGAAGAGTATCTGAATCTCTTGTATGCTGCTGGTGGAAGTGGAAAATGGTATAACCACATTTCAAAACTCTTATAACTCCAAACATATGCTATGTGGTAGGGTTCTTCAGAGAAACAAAACCAATGGGGCATGTATAGATGTATAAGACAGGTTATGGGAATTGGCTTATGTGATTATGGAGACTAATAAGTCCCACAATCTGCCATCTGCAAATTGTATAATTAGGAAAGCAGGTGATGTAATTTAGTCTGAGGCTGAAGGCCTGAGAATAGTTGGGGGTGGGAGTGAAGAAGGGGTCTGCTGGTATAAATTCCAGAGTCCCAAAGCCTGAAAACTAGCAGCTCTAATGTCCCAGGGTAGGAGAAATGGATGTCTTAGTTCCAGAAGAGAGAGAAGAGGGAATTCACTCTTCTTCCACCTTTATGTTCTATTTGGGCCCTAATTGACTAGATGATGCCAGCCCACATTGGTGAGAGTGGATCTTTTTTACTCAGGCTACTGATTCAAATGCTAATCTAATCTGGAAATACTTTCATATACATGCCCAGAAATAATGTTTAGTCAAATATCTGGGCAGTTTGTGATCTAGCCAAGTTGATGCATAAAATTAACCATCACATATAACTACCTTATAATCCAACAACTCTACTCCTAGATAATTATTAAAAGAAATAAAGACCATATATCCACAAAAAATCTTAAATGAGCATGCTCATTGCAGCTTTGTTCAGAATAGCAAAACATTGGTAACAATTTAAATGTGCATCAAAAGGAGAATGCATAAGTAAAGTGTGATACATTTACATGATTAAATAACACTCATAATAGTGGTTGCCTCTGGGTGGAAGGGGGATAATTAACTTGAAAATGGCATGGGGGAACTTTCTAAAGTGCTAGCAATATTCTGTGTCTTTATATTGGTTTTAATTACACAGGTGTGTTCATTTGTTAAAATTCTGATCAACCTGCACACTTAAGATCTGTTCATTTTACCAACTGTAACTATATCTAAACAAAATTAACATTAAAATGTATGTTATTAAACCAGCGTTTATGGAGAAATATATAGGTAAATATACAAATGTAAAATATATAGTATATATTTAAAGAAGAAAAATTGAAAAATTCTCAGGAGGCTGAGGCAGGAGAATTGCTTGAACCCAGGAGGTGGAGGCTGGGCTGCAGTGAGCTGAGATTGCACCGCTGCACTCCAGCCTGGGCAACAGAGCAAGACTCTGTCTCAAAAAAAAAAAATCAACAATCTACATGTCTAACTCAAGAAGATAAAGAATTGATAGATTCTGTGGCAAGACTGATCAAGCAAATAAAAGAGAAAAAACAGAAGTTACCAATTTCATGAATTTCATTTAATATCCTACAGATATTAAAATGATAATAAGATATTATGAAGAATTTTATGCCAAAAACTTTAAACTTTTGATAAAACAGACAAATTCATTTAAAAATTTTACCAAAACCAACACTAGAAAAATTGAAAATGTGAAGAGTCCTGTATCTATTATACTAAAGAAATACAAAACCGTAATTAAAAACCATGCCACAGGAAATAAAACAGCCAGGCCAGATGACAACACTGGTGAATTCTTCTAAATATTTAAGGAGGACATGTAACACAAATTGCTTTTGAGGGAAGAAAAACAGGATACATTTAGCAACTTGTTTTATAAGGCAAGCATAATTTTTACTTATAATATGGAAAAAGACATTATTTTAAAAGGATAATTATAGGTCAATATCTGTCCTGAACATAAATGCAAAAGACCTAAAATTTTTAGCAAATTGTATCTAGCAATATGTAGAATACTGTACTATATTATAAATACATAGTAAAATTTATTGTAGTAGGAGCAGTGTTTCAGTATTTAGGAATTTAGGGTTTAAGGCAACTTTATAGAGCATAACTACTTTGAATAATGAGAATTTACTGGAAATACATACAGCCATCCCTCAGTATCTATGTGGGATTGGTTCCAGGATCCCCCTCAAATACCAAAATTCATGGGTGCTCAAGTCCCTGATACACAATGGTGTAGTATTTGCATATCACTTATGCACATCCTCCCATATACTTTAAAGCATCTCTAGGTTACTTGCAACACCTAATACAATGTAAATGTCATGTAAATAGTTGTTATACTGTATTGTTTAGGGAATAATGACAAGAAAAAATCTGTACATGTAAGCACAGATATAACCATCTGGTTTTATTTTTCAAATATTTTTTATCTGTAGTTGGTTGAATCCACAAATGTGGAATCCACAGATACTGAAGGTAAACAGTATAATCATAATCCATGAGTGTTATTATTTTATGGGTTCAAGTAAAGTGTAGAAACCCTACCTCCTTTTACATTCCTGAGTCCTTCCCCATTTATGATATAATTGTCTTAAATATTTTTTACATATATTTAGAACCACAACAGTGTTATAATTTTTCCTCCACATATCACATATAATTTAAAAACTCAAGAATGAAAATTTCTTGTCTTTACTCATTTTTTTAATTTTATGATCTTTCTTCCTTCCTGATGTCCCAAGATTTATTTTTTGTCATTTCCTTTCTGTTTACAGACCCATTCTTAGAGGGTAGTTCTGCTAGTCACACATTTTCTTAATTTTTCTTCATCTGAAAATATCTTGATTTCCCCTTCATTCTTATAGGATATTTTTTCTGGATATAGGATTCTGAGCTGACTGTTCTTTTGTTTCAGCTATTGAAAATGTTGTGCCATTTTCTTTTGGCCTCTCTATTTTCTGACGAGAAATCTGATGTCATTTGAATAGTTTTTCCTCCCATGGATAATGTGTCATTTCTCTCTCACTGCTCTCAAAATTTTTCTTATTTCTTTTTTAGTTTTCAGAAATTTGACTATGCTGTGTCTTAGTGTGGATTGCTTGGGGTGTATACTGCTTGGGGTTTGCCCAGCCTCTTAAATATGTAGGTTTGTGTCTTGTAACAAATGTGAGAAATTTCAGCTATTCTTTCTTATAGTACTTTTCCAGCCCTTTCCTTTTTTTCCTCTTTTTTATAGGACTCCAGTGACGTGAATGTCCTGTTGTTTATTATAGTTCTACAGGTTTTGGGGGCTCTATTCATCATTTTCAGGCTATATTTTCTCTCTATTGGTTAATTTCCATTATTATATTTTCCAGTTTACTAATTTTTTTCCTCTGTCCTCTCCATTCTGATGTTGAGTCTGCAATGAATTTTAAAGTAGTGTTATAGTATTTTTCAGCTCTAAAATTTTCATTTTTTTCTTTTATACATGTTCCATTTCTTTGTTGAGACACGCTCTCTTCCTTGAGTCTCTGTTTTTCATTTGCTTCAAGTATGTTTGCAATTGTTCACTGAAACATATTCATGATGGCTGCTTATAATCTTAGGTAATTCTAACAGTGGGAGTTGAACAATGAGAACACATGGACACAGGGAGGGGAACATCACACACTGGGGCCTGTCAGGGGGTGGGGGGCTAGGGGAGGGATAGCATTAGGAGAAATACCTAATGTAGATGACAGGTTGATGGGTGCAGCAAACCACAATGGCACATGTATACCTATGTAACAAAACTGCACGTTCTGCACATGTACTCCAGAACTTAAAGTATAATAAAAAATAGAAATTATATACATTTAGGGTGTACAGCTTGATGGTTTGATATATTTATACACTGTGATATGATCATTACAATCAAGGTAGTTAACATACCTATTACCTCACATAGTTACCACTATTTTAATGTTCAGAATATTTAGGATCCACCCTCTTAGCAAATTTCAATTACTGTATGCAGTACAGTATTGTTAACTAAAGATGCTGTGCTGTAAATTAGATCTCCAGGACTAATTTATCTTGCATAATGGACACTGTACCCTTTGACCAATAATTCCCCTTTCTCTATACCTCTCTATTCCTCTTTCTCTAAACCTCTGGCAACCCATTCTACTCTGTGCTTTTATGAGTTTGACAATTTTAGAGCCCACATATAAGTGAGATCATGCAGTACTTGTTCTTCTGTGTTTGGCTTATTTCACTTAATAGAATGTCCTCCAAGTTCATTCATGTTGTCACAAATGGCAGGATTTCCTTCCTTTTAAAGGCTGAATGATATCCCTTTGCATATACACCACATTTTCTTTATCCATTTATCTGTTGGTAGACATTTAGGTTATTTCCACATCTTGGCTATTGTGAATAATGCTGCAATAAACATGAGAGAGCGAATATCTCTTTGAAATACTTTTTTTATTTCTTTGGGATATACGTCCAGAAGAGAAATTGCTGGAAGATATGGTAGATATATTTTTAATTTTTGGATGAACCGCCTCATTATTTTTCAAAATGGCTGTACCAGTTTACATTTTCACCAATAGTGTATGAGGGTTCCCTTTTCTCTACATCCTCACCAACACTTGTCATCTTTTGTCTTTTTGTAATAATCATCTTAACAGGTGTGAGGTGATATCTCATTGTGGCTTTAATTTGCATTTCCTTGATGATTAGTGATATTGAGCACATTTTCATATACCTGCTAGCCATTTGTATGTTGTCTTTGAAGGAATGTCTGTTGAAGTCCTTTTCCATTTTTTAAATTGGAGATATATATATATATTTATATATATAGCTATTGAGTTGTGGAAATCCCTTATATATTTTATTTGTCTGTGTTAAGAATAAGGAATTGGCTCCCTAGCATCTCCCAAAGCTGACCAAATAAATGTGTTCTGGCTTGCTTTTTTATTTCATTGTATTTTATTTATTTTAGTTTTGCTCGGTTGCTCGGGCTGGAGTGCAATGATGCAATCATAGCTCACTACAGCCTCAAACTTCCGGGCTCAAGCTATCCTCCTGTTTCGCATCCTAAGTAACTAATACTAGAAGCACACATCACCATGCCTGGCTAATTTTTTTATTTTTATTTTTTAAGAGACAGGGTCTCGCTCTGGACCCGGGCTGGAGTGTAGTGGCACGATCGTAGTTCACTGCAGCCTTGAACTCCTGGGCTCAAGCGATCCTTCCACCTCAGTTTCCTGAGTTGCTGGGACTACAGGCATGCACCACTGCACCTGCCTCCTTTGCATTGTTTTAATATCATGATGAGTTCATGTATCTAAACATTTTTATATGTTAAAATGACTGCAGTTATTGTTCTTTTTAATGATCAAATTGTTCTATCTTCCACTGGAAACCACTTAGGTTGGCTTCTGTGTCCTTTTTGACAAAACCTAAATAGCGTTTGTTAGTTTTCTTGCTTTCTGGCACGACAGAAAATAGCTTTGAATCATCTTTCTTGATATATAGAATGATATTTGCATGATATATAGAATCACCCATTATAATTTGAGGCTCATCATATATATTTCCCGCCACAGACTCAGTATGAGCTATTTCTTCAATGAATCCTGATTCCTTTTAATGGGAAATAGTGTTTAGAGACCACAATCTGAATGCTGTGGCAGTTAGTTTGCTACTATGTTCATATTTTCTAAGAGTTTTCTATGATCAGAGCTATTAAATAAATATGTGTTAAGAAGATTACATCATGAGTTCATACTAACATTTCAAATTAAAGTATAGGGTTATAGGGTTTTTATTTATTTTATTTCATTTTATATTCATATCTCTTTTCCCATATGTTGAAAACCTTAATTTGCTTTATTCTAAAATATTTATTATGGTGCTATGTATGGACTGAATGTTTGTGGTCCCCCCTGCTAAATTCATATGTTAAAATGCTAATCCCAATGTGTTGGTATTTGGAGATGGAGCCTTTGGGAGATAATTAGATCTTGAAGGTAGAGTCTTCCCAAATGGAATTAGTGCCCTTTTAAGAAGAGGCCAGAAAGCCAGCTAACTCTAGTTCTGCCATATGAGGACACAGTGAGAAGGCAGCTGTCTACTAGACAGAAGAGGGCTCTCACCAGAACCCAATCATGCTGGTACTCTGATCATGGACTTCCAGTCTCCAGAACTGTGAGAAATAAATATCTGGTGTTTATAAGCCACCTAGTTTATGGTATTTTATTATAGCAACCTGAACTGAATAAGACATATGGTTTCATAACCTTACCAATGTTATTGCTAACAATATGGCTACTGAAAATGCTTTAAGATTTATTTGTAGCTGCTTTTGTTCCTAAGGTATATCCCACTGTGGATGTGTAGTTAAAGTATTGTGTTTTACAATCACTTGAAATAATTCCTTTCTGTATGGTTAAGGTTATGTTACCATCTCAATATAAGTTAAATTCATCAGTTTCATTTTGTGTTTTGATTTTTAGTGATTGCTTTATCATTTTATTTTACTTTTTAATAATTTATAAAACAGCATTATGGTTCCAAAGACAAATATATAAAATACATTACATTTACATACGTTTAGCTTCCTTTATTGTTCTTTTCACCCTGGTTTCTCCCTCCTCATAAGTTGCCATTTTTATTATTTTTGGTTTATCCTTCCAGTATTATTTTAAAATATACACATAAATACACATTCCTATTCTCTCTCTTTATCAGATTAAAGCTATCATACTGTATACATTATTCTGCACTTTGTTTTTATAACCTAACAGTAGATCCTGGAGATCACTTAATAGCAGCACATACGAAGATTCCTCATCCCTTTATGTAGCTACATAAGCTTTTTTTTTACTGTGTGGCTATGAGTAGGTTACTCAGTCTCTAAAGAGAGTACTTTAATAGGAACAGTGTCACGCAACAAGCCTGGGAACATAGCAACCAGGGCACGAAGAAAAAGTGTCTATTCCAAGTTATGGGCAGTTACTGGCTTAAAGAGAAAATTGCTCAAACAGTGAAAGCAACATTTCAATACTGAGCTGTTTGTGGCAAAAAGGAATTGCATACTCAAACCAAAAGTGTGTTAAATTAATACAATGGGGGAAAATTACAACCATTGAAAGAGACTGATACCTTGGTTTATTAGGGAAAAAAAAATGTGCTTTGGTAGGATGATTGCTACTTGTAGAACTGCCAAATTGGGGACTGAATGAAAAACACTCAGCTATAATATAACTACCTCAGAGTCTTTTAATTCCACATACCAAGGTAGATATTAATAATAATATTTTTTTTAATTCAGAAGATGTTTTCCCACATAGCTGTGGACAACACAAGGCAATTGTTAGAGGAAATTTGATGAAGTTGTCCTGACATTGTTCTCTCAGTGGGTTTCCCCTCTATTATTTCATTTCATCTTTACAACTACCTTTACAGCTATGGTGTTATTATTTTCTCTATTTGAGATGTGAGAATGTTCAGAGGTGTGAAATGACTTATCCAAGATCACTTAGGTGTCCAGTGAAAATAGCTGCCATTCCTAGCCCAGTGTTTTTTCCATGACATCAGAAATAGTGCAGTAACAATCAAGTAAGGCCTAATCAAGTTGTCTAGTCAAATTTTGAACATACTCAACCCATAAAAATTCTTGTGCTAACTCTAAGTTCAGCAGTTCCCTAAAGGGTCTAGGGATAGAGCAGAGAAGAGAGGGCTGATAATAATCATGTAAACCAACACGATAATTTAGCAGCTGAGATACTTATCTATTGTTGCATAACAAATTATTCTAAAACTTAGCTTAAAACAACAAATATTTACTGTATCAAGCAGTTTCTGAGGGTTAGGAATTCAGGAGGAGCGGCTTAGCTGGATAGTCTGGCCCCAGATCTTTCATGAGGTTGTAGTCAAGCTTTCGGCAAGGGGTGGAGAATCTGCTGCCAAGCTCAATTATGGGGTTGAAAGAAGCCTCTATTTTTTGACATACCACATGGACTTCTCCATGGGGCTGCTTGATATGGCAGCTAGCTTCCTTCCCCCAGTGTGAGTGATCCAAGTGAGACAGAAAGCGCAAATGAATGAGAGTGCCCACGGTGAAAGACGAAGTCTTTTTTTTATAACCCCGTCTCATCACTTTTGCCTTATAACATAGACCAAATCCAATGTGAATGCCAGGAAACAGGGATCACTGGAGGCCCATTTGGGATGCTGGCACCACAATAGCTAACGCTGGGAGAAGTCTTACTGTGCATCAGACACTTTACTGAGCACTTTATATGTATTAATTTATCCATAGCCCTCACAGTGACACTGAGAGGCAGACACTATTATTATTCCTGTTTTACAGATGAGGAAAGTGAAGCTCCGAGGTGTTGTCTGAGTGAGTGAACTTGTCCAAAGTCACAGAGCTAGAAAGTGTTAGAGCCAGGATTCAAACTCAGGTAGTCTGGCACTATCTCACTAAGCTATATTGTCTCTATGTTCAGATATTAGTAAGTGCTATGAAGGAAATAAGATAATATGATGGAGTGACTGGAGTATGGATCAGACAGGGATTTTTTATTTTGTTATGTTTTAAATTGAGTTGTCAGGGTAAACCACTCTGTAGAGGTGATACTTGAGTTGTGACCCAAATGGTGAGAGGAAAGCCAGCCTCATGAATTGGTGAAGATACACTTTAGACAGAGGGAATATAATGTGCAAAGACCTCAAGGCAGGAAAAATCTTGGTATATTGAAGGAACACAAAGAAATCAGTGTGGTTTGAGTATATTGCGCATGAAGGGATGGGTATAGGATCTCAGGTTTAGAGAAGACATTTGTACAATCCCTTCTCTGTGGGGAGCTCAGAGAATCTTCTCCCCCAGAGAGATATTTGTTACACTGGTCAAAATTATCAAAGAAAACCTTTAAAAGTCTCTGGAGATTGTCCAAAACTGGGAGGGATTTATTCAACAAATTTGATCAAAACTTGTATGAACCACAGCAGGCCACAGCACCTGAGCCAGAGGCTGCACCCATCTCTCCTCCAGCTCTGTGTATGGAGGAACTACTCTGGGCAGACTGAACAGATTCCACAGCTGCAACCAAGTAGGCAGCTTGTGTCACCCCATTTCTCTGGTATTGAAGATCTATATTTGCAAGGCAGTATGAGCTGGTAAACAATAGATTCCATTTCCTGCCATCTCTCTCATTTCTCCTATCTCCCCCATCTTCAGGCTGTAGAAATCTACATTGGGTGATGGCAATAGCCAGGTGGTGTTGTCTGCTTCCTCAACCCACAGCATTCACTTTGTTGGAAAGAGGCGGGTGGAGCAGTAAGTGAAGAACAGTGTCCTCCAATTCTCCTACAACTCTCATGCCATGGCATTGCAGTTCTACCTGGGAGAAGGGGTGAGGCAAACTGCAAAGACTGGAAGATCTGGCTCCAGCAGAGAAGGAGATTTCATTTGGTTCAGAGAATGGTGGAATTCATGCCCTAGGGTGTGTTGTTGAAACTATAAAAATCAGTGTCTAGCAATTGGAATAACAGCTTGGTAATAGCAATAGAGGGAGACCAGCCATGAGTTTAACAGGTAGATCCAGGAAAGAGACAGTCTAAGAAAACCCTGCTAAAATCACACCCATCTCTGGTGGTCAGGAAGACTTCCATGCTCAAGGCTGCACTTTCTCAGGTTGACTAGAAAACGGTACTTTCAAAATACGTTTTCCCCTTAACAGAGAAAGTAATCTCCAAGCCATACATAGATCCTGTGGTAAAGGGTGAAAACTACTGGACCTGGGAACTTATTTACAACTTTTGACCAGTCAGTGGCTAACCACTAAGCTATGGTGATCTAGAGGCAACCTCTGGGAAATTGGTCTTTAAAACGAAAACAAGGGGAAAAAATCTTAGCAGGGACATCTGGGGCTACACACTGCAGGGGAAATAGACTTCACAGAATTAATCCAGTCATATCACCAAACAAATAAACAAATGAACAAACAACAGGAACAACAAGCCCCAAAGGGAGAATAGTATCTAGAGTTGCTACAATATTTTATCCAAAATGTCCAAATTTCAACAAAAAATATGAGACATATAAAGAAACAGGAAAGTATTGCCCTGTACAAGAAAAAAGAGCATTCAGTAGACCTGTCTCTGAGTGGACCCAGATGTTTGCTTAGCAGAAAAAGACTTCAAAGAAACAATTATAAACCTGTTCAAATAACTAAAGGAAACCACATTTAAATACTTAAATGAAGGTATGGTGACAATTTCTTATCAAATAGAGAATATCAGTAAAGAGACAGATATTATAAAAGTAGCACAGTAGAAATTCTGGAGTTGAAAAGTACAATAGCAAATGAAAAATTCAGTAAAAGGGCTTACTTAACAGCAGATTTGAGCAGGCAAAAGAAAGAATCAACAAACTTGAAGCTAGATCAATCAAGATTTTGCAGTCTGAGGGACAAAAATAAGAATGAAAAAAGATGAACAGAGCCTCAGAGACCTGTGGAATGCCATCAAATGTACCACCATATGCATAATGGGGGTCCCAGGAGAGGAGAGAGAAACGGGCAGAAATAATATTTCAAGAGCTAATTGCTGAACACTTCCCAAATTTGACAAAATACATTAATCCACATATCCAAGAAACTCAAGAAGACCTTCTCTAGTTTCTTTCTCCAAAGGCTTGGTGTCCTTCAGGGAGGAGCTCCCTAGTTTCTCACCTCCCTGAAATTGGGTAACCTCTCAGTCTAGAGACCACTAGAAGTGTTGGGCAGGGTGGTAAGAAGGTCTGCTCTGGAAAATTGGGCAGATTGGACTCTGTACAAGAGTGTATGGCCAAGGGAGTTCAAAGGGCTATAATCCAGTCCATTCTCCACTCCCCAAGCCATATACCTGATTCAGGGTTGCATCTACCCAGAAGAAAACCCATCATTTTCTAATCTGCCTAGCGTCTCAATGTGCTCTCCAAGCCCTGTGCCCATGGGGTTGCATGTATTAAAGGGACAACTTTTTCTAATTCTCTCAAAGGCACTTTCTGGATTAGTGTAGGTCCTGATATGGAAACAGTAGGGAAGTGGTGGGACTCAGGGAAGACAGAAAAGCCACTTCACAGAGGTGGATACCCATGCAATTAACCATGTGGGACTTGCGGTTTACTAAAACTCGGGCCACCCCAAACCTTACCTTCAACTCTGCCTGAGCTTGAGAATCCAACCGTAAGAGTGGCTCTGTTAGTTTTAATGATTCCAAAAGGCTTTTGCCGAAATACTTCTTTGTTACTTAGGTGAGGCAACCCAGACCTAGCATGGTAGTTAACAGCTGTGTGATCTTGGGTAAGTTGCTTCTCTTTTCTGAGTCTCAGCCTTTTCTTCTATGAAATGGGAAAATAACAATCCCTACTTCAGAAAGTTTTCATAAGAAGGAAAAAAAGAGTTTAAGTGCTTAGCAAAGTATTTGGCACATAATAGATTCTTAATATATGTGAGCTATTATTCATGATCAAAGTGTCGCCAAAGGCAGGGGCAGTGTGTGACTCCTGACACAGTGCTCCTAACTGTACCCTCCCTTACCAGAAGGGCTGGAGTCTCCAGGAATACAGTCTTATCCCTGGGGGCATTCATCCCCTTTTCCTTGGCTCTGCAAGGTAACTTCTGCACTCACTTCTCTTCAGGCTACATTGGCTGGCACTGGGGCTAGTGAGCACAGTCCTGGCCTCTTGGAGCTGGAGAGGGTCTCAGAGGGCCTCTGGTTTTCCAAAGGCCACTGTGTGAACAGGCTTCAGATCAGGAGCATAGGGGTCACTTAGTAAAATGCAGATTTCCCAAAACCTTCCTACAGAGATTCTGTTTCAGGAAGCCTGTGCTGGACTTGGAAATCTGTGCTTTTGACTAGTGCCCCAGATTATTCTTGTACTCTTCTTCATACTCCATGCCCACAATTGTGGAATGCACCCTGTAGGGCCCCAACCACCTATACCAGGGATAAGGAGGCAGGCTGATGGGCAGGCAGGCTGTGGCTGTCAAAAGGTTCATCCCCATCTAAGCCCACTTCTTCTGCCTCCCATAACTTAGTGACATCACTAGGTTTGAGCTTCGAAGCCACAATACAGAAACCAGTTTTCTCCTTTATTCTCATGTCACCAACAGTGACAGCCATGCACCTCACAACTGAAAAAAGCTCCTGTCTCCAACCGGCCCTCTTCATGCTTCATTTCTCCAGACTGAGCAACCTTCCCACCCTCTGTGTAACTAATTGGCTTAGAGATATTACTGCCTCACCAGTGGGCTAGGAAACTGAGCTCTTGCCTTCAGCTTTCATTGCTTTTCCAGGCATGGCGGAGCAGTAGTAGGTGGCAGCTCTGTCCCAAAATGTTTCCATTCTCTCTCCCTTCCTCCCTCCTTTCTTCTCTTCTTCTGATCCTGTCCAAGACTGACAGGCGTTATGGGAGCACTGTCATTTTGCTGCTTTGAGTCCCCCAAAACCAACATGTTGAACATTGCTCTATACACATCATACAGAGGGCACATTAGTTTTGCTTGGTGAGCACACCCTAATTGGGTTCCCAGAGGGAAATTCTAATGCCAGTGCAGAGAATTAAGAACCAGCCAACAGATGGGGTGAGAAGCATGATGAGGAGGGTGGCAGCCAGGGCCACATCTTCTGGAGTCTATATCAACCATGAGACTGACAGGTTGGATCTGGGGGAAGCAGCTAAGCTCCCAGTGGAAAGATTGGATCAGATGGCAGAATGAAGTCATTTTTCACAATATTTACAAAGTAACTATCTGCCCACTCAGGGATACCTTTGCAGAATATGAAAGCAGCCACTTTGGACCTACTATTTTGTTTTGTTTTGTCACTTTTTGAGGGGGTGGGGGAAGGAGGGTATTTTCCTCCTGGGTTCCTTGGACATAGACTCAAGTCGTGAGGCCCATATTCCTATCCAAGATATCCCAGCCTAATAATCCCCAGCCTGTGGGTTGCAGACTCCTTACTCCAAGTAGTCCACAAATCCACATGCTTCAATGTTCCATACTTTTGTAATTGGGTAACTTTCTGAGGTACATTTTTTTTTTCCGAGAACCTTCTTTGAAGTCTCAGTTATTAGTTTTTCTCTTTTCTCTAAGCAAGAATTATTCCCTTAATGATCTCATCCAGTCCCCAAGGTTTACTATCTTAATCCTTTCCCCCCAACTCTACTGCCAAACCCTCTCCACCTGCAGCCTTCACCATATTAACACCTTTACGTCATCCTTGACACTTCTCTTTCTCTCACATCTTACATGCATCTGTTAGAAAATTCTGTTAGTTCTACTTTCAAAACACTATGTATCCAGAATCCAACTGCTTCTCTCTACCTTTACGTTACTGCTATCATCCTAGTCGGAGCAATTATCCATTTATTCCTGGATTTATGCAGAAGTTTCCTAGCTGTTCTCCCTGCTGCCACCCTTGCCCTTCAAAGTTTGTTCTTAACAGCCAAGTGATGCTTTATTCTAATTGAAATTTTTATTGAGGTAATTGTAGATTCACATGCAGTTGTAAGAAATAATTTAGAGAGACCCATTGACACTTTGCTAAGCTCCCCAAATAGCAGCATTTTGCAACACTATAGTATAATATCACGACCAAGATACCGATACACTGATACAAATCACTAATTTGATTCTGATTTCTCTAGTTTTACTTTATACTTGTGTGTGTAGTAAGTTCTATACAATTTTATCACGTGTAGATTCACAAATTTAGCACCAGTCAAGATACAGAACATTTCCACAAGGATCCTTTGTGTTGCTCTTTTATAGCCATGCACACAACCCTCCTGTGCACCCCACAGTCCCATCCCTAAACTCTGGCAACCACTAACCTGTCATTCATTTCTAATATTTGGCATTTCATAATGTTCTATGAATGGGATTATACAGTGTGTCACCTTTTGGGATTGGCCTTTTAAAAAATTTAGCATAATTCTCCAAGTTGTGTTTATCAATAGTTCATTGCCTTAATTGCGGAGTAATATTCCAAATATTCCATGGTGTATTAGTTTGATAGGGCTGTCATAACAAAGTACCAAAAACTACATGGCTTAAAACAACAAGAATTTGTTGCCGTACAGCTCTGGAGGCTAGCTGTCCCAAATCAAGTCAGCTGTCTCTGAAACTGTCTTGGTAGAATACTTCCTTGTCATTTCCTAGCTACTAGTAGTGGCTGGCAATCTTTGGCTTGCAGCTGCCATCAGTCCAATCTTTGCCTACATTATCACATAACCATCTTCATGTCATCTTCCCTCTGTGCATGTTTGTCTCTGTGTCCAAATTTCCCCTCTTTATTTTATTAAGGAGAGGAGGGCAAGGGAACTTCTGGGGGGAACGAGGGATCAAAGAGGAAGCTTAAGTGTCTAGGTTATATCACTGAGCAGCAGAGACTCTGAAGGGTAACAGTGGCTTAGAGTCTTTAGCCCTGTGGTTTGTCTTATCTCTGGCTAACAGGTGTTGGATGCAGTTTTGTGGAGTATGCAAAGCAGGAAGGCTCTAAATGAGTAAATATCTGTTTATTTGAGCTACATTTATAACAAAAGAATGTGTGAAAATTTGACCTTAGTACTGATGGGCTTTTGAGCTAATAAATCCTGGCTTGTGAAAAAAATAAACAAGATAGGGCTAACATACAGAGGCCATCTTTGACTCATTTGTATAACAGTGGGTCATATGGAAACTATATTTAATATGTTGAAGAAGTACCAAACTGTTATTCAGAGTGGCTACATTCTCACCAGTAATGTATGAGTGATCCAGTTTCTCCTCATCCTTGGCAGCATCTGATGTTGTCACTATTTTTTATTTTAGCTAAGCTGATAGTAGTGTAGTGATATATCATTGTGATTTTTTTTCACATTTCTTTAATCACTAATAATGTTGAATATCTTTCCATGTACTTATTTGCCATCTGTATATCATCCTCAGTGAAATGTCTGTTTATGTCTTTTTTCTATTATTTAATTGGATTTTTTAAACTGTTGAGTTTGGGTTACTCCCATACTCTAAATATTGTCCTTTCTGGATATGTGGTTTGCAAATATTTTCTCCCACTCTGTAGCTTGTTGTTTCATCCTCTTAATAGGGTCCTTTGCAGAGAAAAAGTTTTTTATTTTGATGAAGTCTTATCAATTTTTTCCCTTTATAAATTGTATTTTTAGTGTCAAGTTTAATAAATCCTTGTCTAGCCTTAGACCCTGAAGATTTTCTCCTACTTAAAAAACTTTTTAAAAAAGTTTTATAATTTTATGTTTTACATTGAAGTCCATGATCCATTTTGAACTTTTATAAGGTATGAGGTTTAAGTTAAGGGTCATTTGTTGTCTATGAATGTCCAATACCTCTAGCACCATTTGTTACAAAGTTTATCCTTCCTCCAGTGATATATTTTGACAACTTTGTCAAAAATTACTTGGACACATTTGTGTGGGTCCACTTCTGAGTTCTCTATTCAGTTCCATTGATCTATGTGCCTATCCCTCTGCCAATTCCACAATCTTGATTATTGAAGGCATATATTAAAACCTTCATATTATTTAACATTTATTTATTATTTATAATAATACTTAGTATTTAATATTTAATAGTAAAGCTTTAATATTGGGTAGATTGATTATCCCTACTTTGTTTTTCTTTGTCGAGATCATTTTACATATTGTAGGGCCTGCACCCATCCATATAAATTTTAGAATAAACTTTTCCATGTCTACAAGGAAACTTTGCAGATATTTTTATAGGAATTGCATTAAACCTACAAATCATTTGGAGGGAGAATTGACATTTTTACTATGTTGAATCTTCTATTCCATGAGCATGTTATTCCATTCCAATTATTTAGCTAGTTTAAAAATTTCTTTCATTTTATTATTTTCAGCTTACAGATCCTGTTCAAGTTTTGTTAAGTGCATATGTCAGTATTTCATTTTATTTGGAGTGATTGCAAATGATATTTTGTTTTTAATTTCAGTGTATACATGCTCATTGTTAGTATACAGAAATGCAATTTATTTTTGTGCATTGGTCTTATAAACTGAAACTTTGCTGAACTACCTATAATTTCTAGGAGTTTAAAAAATTCCCTCAGATTTATTACTTAGGCCATCATGTCATCTGTAAATAGGGAAAATAGGAATAATTGTGTTTTTTCCTTTCTGATTTCTAGGCCTTTTATTCCTTTTGCTTGCCTTAATGCAGAGGCCAGGATTTCCACTACTAAGTTGAATGAGAAAGGCAAGAGTACATATCCTGGCTTTGTTCTCAATTTTAGAGGAAAGCATTCAATCTTTCACCGCTAAGCATTGTTACCTATAGGTTTTTTTGTAAATGCTCTTTATCAAGTTCTCAATCATATAATGAGACATACTCTGTTCATGGATTAGAAGACTTATTAGGAGAGTTAAGATAGTAAATATGTCAGTTCTCCCCCAAATGATCTATAACTTAATTTCCCTCCTATTCCTATTTTTCTAAAACTTTTTATCATAAATGGGTTTTGAATTTTGTCAAATCTGTTTTCCACATTAATTGATATAATCATGATTTTTCTTCTTGAGCCTGTTGGCATGAGTTATAATATTTGATTTTCAGTTATTCAACTAGTCGTGCATACGTGGAATAAATCTCACTTGTTATAGGTGTATAATTCTTTTTTTACATTGTTAGATTCTGTTTGCTAACATTTTGTTGAGGGTTTTTGCATCTAGTTCATCAGAGACCTTGTTCTGTAGTTGCTTTTTTTGTATTATCTTTACACGGTTTTTGGTATCAGGGTAATAATGGCCTCCTAAAATGAGTTGGGAAGGGTTCATCCAGTTTCTATTTTTTGGAAGATGTTTTGTAAATTTGGTATAAATACTTCTTTAAATGGGAGGTTTTCTGGGAGGTTTTAAATTATGAATTCTTTCTTTGATGATTATAGGGATATTCAGATTGTGTATTTCATCTTGGTTGAGTTTTGATAGTTTGCGCTTTTTGAGGAGTTGGTCCATTTCATCAAATTTGTGTGTATTGAGTTCTTTGTAGTATTCCTTTATTCTCTTTTGATGTTTTCAGGGTCTGTAGTGATATCCTCTGTCTGATTCCTGATATGGGTAATTTTTACATTCTTTCTTTTTTCTGTCAATTTTGCTAATGGTTTGTTAATTTTATTGGCCTTTTCAATGAACCAGCTTTTTGTTTCATTAATTTCATCTATTTTTCTGTTATTAATTTCATTGATTTCTATTCTTGTGTTTATTATTTAATTTCTCCACCCTGCTTGAATTTATTATTTTGTCTTCTTATTTCCTGAGGTAGGAACTTATTGATTTGACATATTTTCTCATTTCTAATATAAACATTTAGTGTTATAAATTACCTTCTCAGTATCACTTTAGCTGCTTACCACAAATTTTGATATGTTGCATTTTCATTTTAATTCAGTTCAAGGTATTTTTTAATTTACCTTTAGACTTCCTCCTTGACCCATGGGCTATTTACAAAAGTGTTGTTTAGTTTCCAAGTGTTTGTTTATCTTTCTGTTACTGATTTCTGGTTTGATTCCACTGTGGTCAGTGAATACATTCTGTATGATTTCAATTTTTAAAAATTTATTGAGTCTCACTTTATGTACCAGAACATGGTCTGCTTTGGCAAATGTTCCACAGTGTCTTGAAAAGAATGTGTATTCTGCTGTTTTGGGGTGAGGTTTTCCACACACATCAATTAGACCTTGTTGGTTGAGTGTGTTTTTCAGATATTCTATATCCTTGATGATGATTTTCTGTCTCGTAATTGTGTCAGGTGTTAATAAGAGGGTGTTGAATTCTTCAACTATAATTAAGGATTTGTCTATTTCTCCTTTTATTTCTGTCCATTTTTGTTTCATACATTTTGAGATTCTGTATTTTGGTGCATATAGGGTGATGCTTTAAAATCCTAAATTAGATTATGCTTTTCCTCCACTACAAAACCTCACAATGATTCCCTATTTCGGGAGGCTGAGGCAGGCGGATCACGAGGTCAGGAGATCGAGACCGTCCTGGCTAACATGGTGAAACCCCATCTCTACTAAAAACACAAAAAATTAGCCGGGCGTGGTGGTGGGCGCCTGTGGTCCCAGCTACTTGGGAGGCTGAGGCAGGAGAATGGCGTGGACCCTGGAGGCGGAGCTTGCGGTGAGCCAAGATGGCACCACTGCACTCCGGCCTGGACGACAGAGCAAGACTCCGTCTCAAAAAACAAACAAACAAACAAAAAAGATTCCCTATTTCATTCAGAACAATTGATCAAGTTCTTATAATATTCTATAGGGTTCTACAAGATCTGGCTCCTGGTAACATCTCCAACTTCATTTCCCACTGTTTTCCCCCACACTTACTCTGCTGCTGCCACACTGGCTTCCTTGAACAGAACAGGCACACTGTCTCCTTCGGGCCTTTACTGTAACTCTTCATTCTGCCAGGAATGCTCCTCCACCTTGGAATGGGGGTCTGGGGTATAGTTATTGTAAAAATTGTTAGCTTTACATATCAGGGAAGCCAAAGCCTGGAGAGGGTAAACATCAATAACAAACAGTGTATAATTGGCAGAGCCGGTGTATTATGGAGATCAAAAGGTGAGCCTGAAGAAAAGCAGTGAGAGAAAATGAATGAAGAGGGATAAACAGCATCAGCTCTGGTTTTAAATATAGGAAGAACTGATACCCCAAATTCCCTCATTTTAAAACGTCTCTTCCAGCAGCCTGGCATTAGCTCTGAAATTCCAGCAGTATACTTTTTTGGGATAAGCATGTAAAGGCTATTGTAAAGGAATCCTGCAGTATAAAACTTTGTATAACAGATTTTGTTTTAGAACAAACTTTGTATACTTAGATTTCACCAACAGATTCACAAAATTATTTGACAATAGAACATCTCCCCAACCCCATGACTGTCTCACAAAATCCATTTTGGAAAACAATCATTGAAAGCTTTGTGTTTCCAGAAAACTCCTGCCAAAAGGCTAATATTATTAGAGAGATTCACCTAGTTATTAGTCTTTCCTACTCTGTGATAAATTATTTTATCCAATTAACTTAGGAGATGCAAACTATGGCAAAGGCCTCAGTCCTCCCCCGATTTTGTAAAATAAAGTTTGATTGGAACATAGCCATGTCCATTTGTTTCTGTATTGTCTGTAACTGCTTTTGCATTATCATGGCAGAGTTGAGTAGTTGTAACAGAAACTGCATGGTCAGGAAAGTCAAAAATATTTACTATCTAACCCTTTACACAAAAGTTTGTTGAGCCCCAGGTTTACCCAATAGTAAGGCCCTGAGATTTATCTATCGCTGCTTAACAACTGACAACAAAAGTTTGTGGCTAAAAACAACAGTTCATTATTATCTATAATGGTTCTGTGGATTGGGCGGGCTCAGCTGGGAAGTTCTCAATTTGCTTCTTTCATTCAGTGACAGTCAGAGGGCAACTGGAGCTACAGTCATCTGAGAGCTAAACTGGGCTAAACATTGAAAATGGCTCACTTACATAGCTGGCAGTTGATGTTAGATTTCAGCTGGGAGCTCATCAGGAGCTGTTGACTGGAGGACCTACATGTGCTTGCTCTTTTTAGGTTGGGTTTCTCGCAGCATGGTAGGTATGTTCCCAGAGGGAGCGTTTCAAGAGTGTGAAGTAGATAATGCCAGTTGTGTTAAATCCTAGGCTTAGAACTAGTGTAATGAAACTTCTACCTTTTCCAGTTAGTCAAAGCACTCTCATGAGTTCAGACCCAAGAGGACTTGAGGAATAATCTCTACCTCTGCACAAGGAAAGGGCAACAGCATACATAGAAAGACATAATGACTTCTGATTATGTTGAAGACAAACTACCACCATCTTCAATGGAGAATCAGTATGAAGTACTTGAGGAGCAGGGTGCAGCAGGTTTTCCTGGAAGGGATTTTCAGCGTGAATGAAGCCAACTGTGTTTTCACCCATGCCCATTTCATAGATAAATGTATTGAGGCTCAGAGCATTAGGAGAAGCTACTGAAAGTCGGTGTCTGTGTCACAGTGTTGGCAAGGACCTTGGTTAGCTTGCAGGAGGTGTGTAACTAACTCCAAAGAAGAGAGGGGTCTAGAGCTAACAGACTGGTATGAGGGGGCTGATGGAACCTGAGCCTTTGAATAAAGCCCCTTCCTTTCCCTAACATTTCCTTACCCTCTACTGCTCGCTCAGGTGTGTTAGTTACTATGTAAATATCTAGGCCTTACAGACACCCTAGATTCCTGCCACTGTGCCTTGTAGGCTTCTGAAGTCTTTTTCGTATCTAGACTCTGCACTCCAAATAAGCTGTGAACACTTTGAACATAGAGATCACATCTACAATTTCTTTCACTTCTGGCCCTGAGATGTCTCATATAGATGTTATATACACAGCAGATAACAGAAATTGGAGGATTATTTGAATCACAGCTAATTTCCCAGCATAGCCTGTGTAAGTAGTATTCTATGGTTTGGTCCCTGCACACTATACTAGCCTTATTTTTGAATTTCATCCATTTTCAGTAATTGTGTTTATGCCAGACATTCAGTCATACATATTCATTCTGTCTCTCTCTTTTCTCTCAATCTCTCTCTCTCTCTCTCTCACACACACACACACATACACACACACACACACACTTCTGGCCTGATGAACACCCTTCCTTTCCACTCACCCACACCAGTCTACCTTTTTTGACATGCCTCAGGACTCAGCCTGAGTGTGTTAAAGAAAAAATGATTCGTGAAACCAGTTAAAGAATGGTAAGGCAGACTTTATCCATGTGGACTGTAGTGATAGACCTAGGTACCACCACAGTGAGGTTTTGCAGTAGGCAAAAAGGATTGAGCTTAACTCTGAATACAACAAGGAAAAGTGGAGATTTATAGCCGAGCAGCAGTGGGTTGGTCAATGGATGGAAAATTACTAAGAGGAAACATCAGGGGTCAGATGGGATCCTGGCTAATCTGACCTAACAGGATTCTTGCTGAAGATAGGCCAGGGTGATCAAACATCACCTGAGGGGTGATGGAGGTTGAAGAACTCAATAAGATGTTGAGGGTGATCAGATATTGAAGATGGGGAGTTCTGGCTAAACCAATGAGCGGGATTCTTGCTAAAATTGTACAACGCATAGAAGTTCAAGAGTCAAGGCCTAGTTGGGAAGAGGATTCATCAGAGCCCGACTAAAGTTGGATTAAGGAGAGGCTCTCTGTCAGTTGTTACTTCTTCAAAGAGATCCTTACTGCTCTCCCAAGTACAGATTAGGTACCCCTTTTTTGTGTTCTCACAGCACCCTGTATTTCCCCTTTTAATAGTTATTTTCTCACTGTTTTCTAAATATAATTACTTACTTGTCTATCTTCTTGATTTGACTACGGTGCTGGAGGGCACAGACTGTCTTTAACTTGTTTCCCTATGGATTTGCAAGAGGTCTAACACAACAAATGGATACACTTTCTCTTCAGTGATCTCTACCTTATGTCTGCAGGAACCAGTTGTTTAATGGGCAGACACTGGGACAGTGGACAAGGAACGTGTGTCCAAAATGTCGTGCTGGACACCTGCAGCCCCTCTGAACAACTCTTAAGAGCTATTGCTGATCTTGTCCCACAACCCTGATCGCAAAAACTAAAAGGCATCTTTGTAAGTCTCCATGCATATACTGCTCCATTTTCCCAGCCTCCTACTGCCAACTCAGTGAGCGCTGCATGTGGATCACCTTTCCTTGCTTCAAATCCTCCAAATACACAAGAACTGTGGCAGAGCACTGGGAATGTTTGCCAACTCCTGAGTTTAGGAAGTCTGATCTGGGCTTTGTCACAAAAGGGGAGGGGTGCGGTAGCTCTGGGGTGCCAATCAATTGCAAGAGGACAGCTAATGTTCTTGGGAGATGACTGGCCCCCTAAGGCCATTTGTCAAGCAGGATGATTATGATTAAATATAACTCACCAGTCTACAAGTGACCCTCAGACAGCAGAAAGTATCCAGCAGGACATTGCATGTCACGAAGCAGCCCCAGGGTAGTGGACATCAACAGTTCTGTCCAATTAATCCTTGGAAGCACAGTCAGAATTAATTGGGAACTTGTTGAAAGTTGATCGACACCTTTGGAAAGGTGAAATCCTTTTCTGTTCCCATTAAGTGTTGTTAAGGCCATTAGCAGAAATTGGAATAGAGAAATATGACCTTTCATGTGGTAGATTCAGAGACTGAGAAGATGGACGAGATGGAAATGTACTGGCAGCTTATAATAAGCACCTGGGTGGGGAGTGATAACTAAAGATTGAAAATTGACAAATGGGTTAAACTGGCAGAGATCAAGACAGAGAGGGATGGGGTGCAGTTTGCATGCAGAGGTGGTGAGAGAAAGGAATGAGAGCATCAATAATCCAGCAGGGTCGCCCATGCTGAGGGTCAGATATGGATTACTCAGAAGGTAGGCAAAATTTGCTAGGTGGGAGAGTAGGGAGATTTGGTTACAAGATGAAGAGATCAATTTATAGCTGTTGAGAGGAGTAAATGATCTAGTCCTCCCCAGGGAGTTAGGATACCAAAGATAAATACTCCAGACTAAAATCAGGAGGTCTGAGACATTTGTTTATTCAGTTGCAAAGTGACTGAATGTCTCCAACCCTCCCCTTCCCACAGTTGGTTATGTCCTTCCAAGTGACTAACGTGAAATTTCTTTGAAGCCATCAAGCTATACAGATGTAAGGAATTATCATCATGATCATCCAACTGAATCAAGTGCAAAAGAATATTGCTATAAGGAAATATGTGAGATTTTAATTATTTCCTCTGATGGAGGCGAACATGTTTGCAGATAATCTTGAACAGCAACAGTGCCTGAATGATTTATCTTGGGCTTTACAGCCACACATCATGATATTTTGATGGAGGAAGGTCCGGAGTTGTGGGATGTGCATCAACATGCAATTTTCCCTGACATTTTGCATTGGCTCAGATTATGAAGACCTGACAGTGGGAAGAAATGGACCACCAGAAAGTAGTTCTTAAATTACCAGGAGCGCTGTTTGCTGCAGAGACACTCCAGAATCTTCAAGTTAGGCGCAGCACGTGAGAGTTGGCAGTTTTCCACCCACCGACCTGAGTTGCTATGGTTAGATGAGGGCTTTCTTGCAGGATCCACCAGAGGCTGAGGCTTTGGGTCACAGTTATCATTAGAATGTTGTCTCTTTGCCAGGTCCTATGCTAAGCATTTTACCTGCACCATCTCATTTAATCATCAAAACTACTCTGTGGAGTTAGATACTATTATTGTCTTCATTTTACAGATAAGGGAACAGGATTAAAAAGATTAGTAACTTATCCAAGGTCACATCACTAGCAAAAGACAAAACTTGGTATTAAACTCAGGCATTAGCTCCAGAGCCTGTGCACGGAACTGCCATACAATACTGCCATGCGCATATATGAATAAGCCTGAGAATCTGAGAAAGAAGGAGATGTGACCTACCTAAGGCCACTCAACTAGTTAGTTGTCCCATATACCATTTGTTTTTGTTGTTGGACCAGATCTAGTATGCTCACAGCAAATGAAGAATTTTAAAATTTCCATTTTATAGATGTAGCTCAGTTCTAGTAATAATGATGATGACAGTAACGACAACAGCAGTGGCAACTAATATTTACTAAACATCTGTTTTTGCTGAGCACCGTAATAGCTACTTTATGTATACACTCATTTATTCATTTATTGAAAAAATGTTTATTGAGAGCCTTCTATACACAAACAAGTGTGTTCACACAAAAGCTTGTACACAAGTCGTTTACAGCAGTATTGTTCATAATAGCCTAAAGGTGGAAAAAATCCAAATGTCCATCAACTAATGAATGAATACATGAAATCTGGTATATTCATGCACTAGAATATAATGCAGCCATAAAAAGAACGAAATACTGATACATGCTACAACAAGGATGAACCCTGAAAACATTATGCTAAGTGAAAGAAGTCAGACACAAAAAGCCATATGTAGTATGATTCAATTTATATGAAATATCCAGAATAGGCAAATTTATATAGAGACAATGAATAGATTAGTGATTTCCAGGATCTGGGGGGAAGGGGCAATGGGAGTGATTGCTAATGGGTAGGGGCTTCTTTTCAGATGTGACAAAAATGTCCTAAAATTGATTGTGGTGATGGCTACATGTTTCTGTGAATATACTAAAATCTATTAAATTTTAGACTTTAAAATTGTGTGGTATGTGAATTATATATCAATAAAGCTGCTAAAAAAAGAGCCATTTCATATGTCATCTCCTTTGTCTAGCCTTTCCTGAGATCCTAGACAGGGTAGTCCCTTCTTCTGAATTCCTCTATCACCATGTACACACCTCTGCCATAGCACTTCTACCCCTGTATGAAATTGTCTACTTACGTGACCTTATACTTGGCTCTAGAAGCTCCTCAATGTCAAGGAATATGTTTTATCTATTTCCTACCTCTTACAATGTTTCCCTGTCCTGCCTCCACCCTTTTTTCCTCCCTTAATCTCTCTTCCCCTCCCTTCCTTCTTTTTTCAACCCAAATTTTTGTTGAGCATCTACTGAGTGCAAAGGCACTGTGCTAGGTATTTGGGACTACAGCAGTGACTAAAGCATGGTCCTTGTCCTAGTGCACTTACAGTCTAATAAGGAAGATAGACATTAAACGTACATGATAAGTGTTAGGGAATAAAATTGTTTAACTGGGAAGTCTGATCTAATCTGAGGAATTAGGGAAGAAATCTCTCATGATGTGTTATTTTACCTGAAACTTGAATGACTAGTACAAATTAGTTGTGGGGGTAGAGAAACAGCATAGGGAATGTATTGAGGCTGGAAAAAGATTGACACCTTGGAAAAAGTGAAGGGAGGGCAGTCTGGCTGAAATGGTAGAAATGAAGGTGTCAGGGGAGTGGAGTAGGTCATGGCTAACATAAGACTTGAGAGGAAGATAAAGGCTTTGTTGGCCAGACTAAAGGATTTACACTTTGTTCCACAGATGGTTTTTAAGTGTGTGTGTGTATTTTTCAAATGCTCATTGCAGCTGTTCACTTGGAGAATGTATTGGAGAGAGCACAAGTATTACATTAGAATAATCCAGGCAAGTAACAATGGTGAGTAGGGTAACTGCAAGGGGTGTTGAGAAATGTGAATGAGAAGGGTTTGGGTCATAATATCAGAAGACACAATCCCAAAAGCCATAATCCCAATGTTGAAATCTTGAAAGACCACCATCTCTGAAGTCTATAAAATCTCAAAAATCACATTGCCAAAAGATCAAAATCCTGAAAAGATAATTCTGGGGGAAATAACTTTAAAATTATTTTAAATACATTTATTTACATTTTAAAGGGTGATTTATTTGAGAAACACATGAAATCATGACAGAACACTTCATAGGCTGGCCACTTTACACAATAAAATGGGCAAAAATAACGTGTATATTTTTGCAAACATAAACATTCAGGTACACTAACAGTAGTCACATGGGTATAAAAGTTATGAGAAGATGAACCGTATTCATAAAGAGATCAAAAAGCAAAATACATAAATGCATATTACTATAGTTAGTAATTGTTTTCACCCAGCTTTATAACTGTGGTCTTCTGAAATACTATAAGGGACAGCATAAGTCTTGACAAGATCATTCAAAAACTGCCATGGGTCACCACCGCATATAGTTACCCAAAAAGCTGAGATCTCAAGAAATTTTACCTTTCACAAATGCATATATACAAAAAGGGCATCTCTTCATTTATTGAGGAAGTTTCAATGTTTTTACATACACACACAATGCTTATACACAAAGTCAGGGTTGTGATAATGCAGTTTTGTGGAGTCAAATTTGCAAAAAAAATGCATACAACACATTAAAACTCTCTAAAATCTTTACACAATCATACTTTCAGTATTAGAAATGATGCAAATATGAAATACATAGTATGGTGAATTGGCACTGTGTGAGAAGGGACACAAGTCATACATAATTGAATAATCTGACAAGGCAGATTTCTTGTATTTTTTTGCCTGCATTTTCACTTCTACGATCTCTGAAACACTTGTTGCACTTGTATTTAGAGAGTGGTTGTGGCCTATGCATTTCCTAAGTATATGCTGTCCACTTAAAGTCTGATAATTGCTCAGCTGTTGAAATTATTTTCTGCTTTTGCAGCACCAATAGTAATTAGCTTTTAAACTTTTATCTTTCACCATTAAGTAGCCTTGTATACTTCTCACGGCCTTTTTGCAAAGGATCATTTTTTTTCAGGTCTCTTCTATTGTGTCATAAGGAGTACAGTAAGAAGGAATGACATTTAGCTTCCCCAATACTAAATCTGTATTAGTCAGGGTTCTCCAGAGGGACAGAACCGATGGGATACATATATAAATACTTGAGAGAGAATTTATTAGGGGAACTGACACCCACATGTATCTCCTTAAATCACACTTAATTTCCAAATAAAGACAATAACAAGGTAATAGTTCCACCTAACATGATGCAAGTATCCTATATACAACCAAAAATTCACTAATCTCTTCCCTAGAATTCAGCTTTCAGGGTTTCAGTATTTGGCATTTTAATCTTTCAGCATTATAATTTTCAGGCTTTTAGATGTTAGGGTTTTTAGATTTTAGGAATTTTGATCTTTTGGGATTCCAACATTCGGAATTATGGCATTTGGAATTGTGTCCTTCAGGATTATGACGATACTGTGTAATAGGTACAATCAATCAGTTTAGTGTTTGGTAGGATATGGGGAGTCAGCAAAGCCTCCAGAAAGATTCCTAGATATCTAGGTGGGGCAACTCGGTGAAAATGATGCCATTAATTTCAATAGAGAATACAGGGGAAGAGGTAGGGTTGGGAGTTATGTGGAAGTAAGGTTGTTTTTTTGTTTTGTTTTTGATGTGGTGACATGGAGGTACCTATTGGCAATTCAGGTAGAGAGGTTCAACAAGAATCAGTTGATGTGTATGGAGTGCAGGAAAGATCATGTGTGAGCTGGAGTTATAGATTTCAGAGTTGTTAACAAGTAAATGGTAATTGAAGCCATGGACCTAGCTTATTCATCTTTGTATTTCCCACAGTACCTGGGGTGGTGTCTGACACAAAGTATTTGTTGAATATGAAGTAAGAAGATGTCAACTATAATCCCCTTCAAAGGGATGGTACATATAGGACTCCAGGTTGGTGTGCACAGCAGATACACATTAAGAGCTAATGTTTCTTGAGCCCATACTATGCATCAGTCACTTTCTAAGCCTCATGTCTTAATTGTCTCAGTAACACTATGGGGTAAGTATTAGCACTATCTCTATTGTTCAAAAGGGGAAATGGAGACACGAGGAGGTCACACAGCAAGTGGTAGAGTTAGGATTTGAATCCAGACAGTCCGAGTGTAGAACCTATTATTTTAACCACTGAGGTATATTTCCACTCTAGTACTTGAGGCCTAAGTTATTGGTTTGTTAATTGGTCAGTGTAGGCTGCTGTTCATGGTTGAAAATTCCTTTTCATGTCTTTCTCCTTCTCTCTGGGTAGCACTTTTATCCCTATTCTCCTGACATTTTTGTGCTTGCCTCCCAATCCAGCCCATTGTTACTGGGATAACTAGATTATCACATTCAAAGGAATGAAGTTAGACCTTGCAATGGTTTGAATGTGTCCCCCCAAAAGCATGTGTTGGAAACTTAATCCCCAATGCAACAAAATTGGGAGGTGGAGCCTAATGGAAGATATTTAGATCATGAGGGTGGAGCCCTTATGAATGGATTAATGCTAATTATAAAAGGGGTTAAGGCTGTAAGTTTGATCTCTTGCTTTCTCTCGCCTTGTCCTGCTCTTCCACTTTCTGTCATGGGATGATACAGCAAGAAAGCTTTTGCCAGATGTCAGCCCCATGATCTTGGACTTCCTAGCTCTCAGATCTGTGAGGAAATAAATTTCTATTATTTATAAATGATCCACTTTGTAGTATTCTGTTATAGCAGCACAAAATGGACCAGGACAGACCTCTACCACACACTATACATAAAAATTAACTCAAGATAAATTAAATGCTTTTATGCAACAGCTAAAAAGATAAAACTCTTAGGAGAAAACGTAGATGTAATCATCATTCTTATGAATGTCAAGTCCATTTTCCCCAGCACCATTTGTTGAAAGGACTATTATTTTATTTAGTTGTCTTGGCATCCTTGTCAAAAGCTTTTCAAAGTCCCTATGAATATCTCATTCCCTAGTTTTAACTTTTAAGATTTTTGGTCACTCTATTGTTTGCCTCAACTGTTACTCACCATCTTATGCAGCAGCAGCGCTAATAAATTGCTTGGAATTGTTTTTGATAAATGCCCCCAGGTGGAAGGCTTTCACACTGGGAGAGTGCTGAATCAGGTTAAATACAGACAACCTTACAAGTGGCATTTCCTGGGAACCACCAGACAGGTTGAATAATGACAATTCTCTGGGAATAATTATTGGAAAGTGTTCCAGCTCCTTTCGGCTCTCTCTGGTGTCTGTCAGGCTGTTGGTTTTCACCATGAATGCAGATTATGATTTTTCAAGCCTACTGTTGTGCTAGAGTGTAGGGAATTGGGCTAGGACAAGTAAAAACACCACAATCTCACTCTTCTTACTGAGATTCAGCCATTTTTCTTGAATAAATGCACCTCAGATTGCTGGAAACTCTTGGATAATTTCTAGAGTTCTGAAAAATTTGCTTCTGACAATTTTTGCTAGTTTTCCCATTACTTTTATGGAGAAGAGGAGTTTTGGAGATTCCTACTCTGCAATTTTTCCCCTTTACTTTTTCAAACATGGTTTCCTTTAGTTCTTTAAACACATTTCTGATGGCAGCTTTGGAATCTTTGTCAAATCCAACATCTGGGCCCACTCACAGATTGTTTCTGTTGCCTGCTTTTGTTCCATACATATGATTGACTTTCTTCTGTTTCTTTAGTTGTCTCCTATTTATTTTTTGTTGAAAATTGGGCATTTTAAGTAACATCTTGCAGCAACTAGATATTGATTTCCCTTCTCTCTCTCCGAGGCTTCTTTTTGCCATTATTTGCTTGTTTAGTGACTTGATTAAACTATTTTAGTGAAATCAATTTCTCCCTCAGTGTGAAGTCTTCAGTGTTGATCTTCAGAGAGCACAGCCTTGGGCACGTGCACCCTCACCCTAGGATGCCAGTGGTTTTATTGGAGCTCTCTTTCTCCATCTCTCTGTCAAGCTATGTGCATTGTTTGGAATCATACCCAGCTGTGAAGTTTCACTACTTGCTGGGTGATTGCTTTATTGTTTTTGACAAAGTCCTGGGATATAAATTGTTTCACAGATAAATCCAATTAAATCTAGGACCCTTTTCACAGATAGTACTTGAGGCAAGTCTTTGAGGTTTGTTCAGATCTCAGGAGGGTTCATCTTTGCTGTCTCCTTCTCTGGTTCTCTCTGGTGAGCTAGTTTGCCTATGTTTTAAGTGGTTGATCTTAATTAAGAGAATTCTCAGCCTCTTCTTAATTGCTTACCACCAAATATCCATTGTTTTTGAAAGTGCCCTTAGGTTTGAACTTCTCCAGTCTGTTTCAAATAAAGTTATTTACTTTAGGGAGAGCTTCAGAGCTGTCTGTCCTTATGACCCGCCTCTGCTGCTGAGCCAAAATCTCTGAGCCACAACTCCAGAGCTGGGTGCAAGGACAGTGGCCCACTTTTCTTGGAATGATATTCATGCTTTATGACGAGGCTGTTTGGCAGGGGCAGTAGACTCAGGTTTTCTCAGCTTGGCTCTCCCAGAATTGAACCTCTGCCCTATGAGTGAGATGGGGGCAAGGACAATTAGTGCCTCAGTATTCTTATCCTTTCATACCTGGGGGTAGAGCCTCTGCCCTATGATTGTGTCTGGGTGGAGAAAGGAATACATCAGCATTTTTCTTGGCTACACTCATCTCTGCAACTCATGGTGAAGTGGTGGGGGGTGATGATAAATACTGGTGGCTTGCCCTCCTGTGAGATATTGAGTCACTTGACCGGGAACTGAAGGGAGAGGAAGCCTTGTCTTCTTGGCCTTATGTACCCAGAATGAAGTTTCTTTCATGCTTAGCTGGGGAGGGGAGATGGAAGGAATGGGTTATGGCTCAAGTGCAACAAACTCTTACTGTTCTTGTCAAGATTTAGTAGATTTTCTTAAATAAATATTTCCTCACTTGCTGTCTTGCCTTAGGACAATTTTGAGAGACTTTTAAATGGTTGTTCGTTTTTAAAATAACTTTTATCAGTTATACTTGTTTTACTCGCAAGTGAATATCTTCATTGTCATATACTTTTTTGATGCCTGCTTTTCTCTATAGCCTGAGGAAGATTCTGAATTCCAGAAAATCACCATTTGCAGTTGTCAATGCTATAATACATTGTGCCTGTATAATATCATCCCTAGACAAAGTTCCCAAATAGATATTAAGTTCTTAGAGGAGAAGGACTGGATTTAATACAACCATGACACCCTGTATACTTAATGGGCCCAAAGAATTCATCTAAAGAATGATGCACAAATAGATAACTATAGCTTCTATTTAAAAATGACCTCAACAATGGAGCATAACTCCCACCCCTTAAGTCTAGGCACTGTGTAGTAACTTTCTATTCATTATGGAAAGGGGAGAAAGAGCAACCTTACAATGGACAAACTTGACAAACATTATCTCAAGCTAGTTGATCAAGGTTAACAACAATAGTGACATGTTATATTAATAGTGTATACTCTTGATATGATGTGAATGAGAATGTCGCTTGACCTCTGAGGTCCTCCTGCCAAAAACACATTACCCCAATTTGGTCATGAAAAAAATATCAGACAAGTCTCAATTGAGGGACATTCTGCAAAATACCTAACCATCACTACTCAAAACTTGTAAGGTCATCAAAAACAAGAAGTGACTAAAAAAACCATCACAGCCAAGAGGAACTTGAGGAGATATTATGGTCAAATGATGTGGTATCCTGGATTGGATCCTGGAACTGAAAAAGGACAGTAGGTAAAAACTAAGGAAATATAAATTAAGCATGGACTTTAGTTAATTATAATGCATTATTAATATCAGTTCACTAATTATGACAAATGTACCATACTAATGTAAGATGTTAATAATAGGGGAAACAGGATGTTGGGTATATGGGAGCTCCTTGTACTATCTTACCAGCTTTTACCAAAAACAGTTCTAGAATAAAAATAGTTTATTTGGAAAAACCAAAAACAAAACAACAAACCTCTACTACAATGAGGCAGGCTTTGTGCTGAGCAGAAAAATACTCAGTCGACCTGAGAGTCTGTTTTTCTTGAGATCCCTTGTGGAGTGGGGCCCATGGAGACCAAGAGAAAAAGGTAGCTAGGGTAGAATCAGAACTCTGTGTTTTTTTGGCCCAATAGTTTCTTTCCTATGAATCTCTCTTAAGGAAACAGCCAGATGAATACACAAAAATGTCCATGCCAAGTATGGTTACTGCAGAGTGAAATACTGCAACATCCTAAATGTCCACACTGGGGCGGTATCTCACTATGTTTGTTCTATAGAGCATCAGTCCAATAAAATGCTCCGCATATACAAACAGGAAACGCTGCGTGCTATATTCCCGTCGAGAGTCCAATATACATTAGTGTAATAAGGCTCTGAGATGAGTCATGCTAAAAAAAATGTAAAGTTCTGTTAGAAACAGGGTTTGAAACTCACAACTATGGATCATTTTTTATACTTTTTTTTTTTTAAACAAACGCTACTAATGTCTTCACACTTTGTAAATTGTTACACTAAAGGTTGGGTTATATAGATTATGAAATATGTTTCTATTGGAATATTATATAGCAATTAGTGAAATCATACTTTTATGGGACTAATGAATTGAGAAAAGTCACAATTTTAAATAAGGAAAACAAGATACACATTTGTATATACAATATAATCTTAATTATTTAATGTTTTCTGTACATAAGAAAAGGACAATTAAAAACTACAAACGGTTATCGCTGGGTTGTGTAGTTACAGGTGATTTTAAATTTCTTCTTTATAGTCCTTTAATTTCATAGTGGTCTACAAAGTAAATATATTATTTAAATAATCAGAAAAGAAAGCACATCATAAAGCAATATTTTGTAAGCTAAATCATTCCTACCCCTCATGCACTCTAAACTTATTTGCTTTTTGTTATAAAAAAGTATTTGTCAGAATTTTTTTGAAAAAGCCAGATTATATAAGCTCGGGAAAGGGAACGGCAGAATGTCTTAGATGGGCTTGATTTAACTAGTGGAGCATTATAAAAATAGAGCATTTCTCTCTTATGGCCAGCAAGGAGATGGCCACAGTAACCTGAAGGAACGAGCAGTCCAGGCTGCTAAACTGTTGCTATTTTTTGGCTAATGCTGGACTGTGATGCCCTTCTTTGGCTAAAGCTGTACTGTACCATCTGAGATGGCATTCCCTTACAGATAAATGTTTTTCTTCTTGATTAAGGAATGAACACACAAGGCTTCAGCCTAATTCCCCATGTCAAAACGACCTCCAGAGGACAGATACTTCATCTTCTTGTTTGTGTGCAGGAATTCCTTTCAGGTTCCTCCTATGAGACTCCTACACTAATGCAAAAATTTCTGCTCTTTCTCAGGTGGCTGGAAGGGGAAGGGCTGAGCTGGCCACTTTCAGTGCCTCTCTGTGCAGAAACTCTGTGGCACTTACCAATGTCTGGCTGGCCTGGGATTGAGCACTAGCATGTGCAGGGTAGGAATTGCTGGATAAATAACCTGAAATGCATTTTCAGGTAATCAGTTTCATTCGTAGAAACTGCATTCGGCCAATCTGCAATGTTATATGATATCATATGATATGGTATGACATGTCTGAGAATAAAGTGCAAGATGCTGGAGAATGAGGGAAGCTCAGTAATAATCCTAGTTTTGCTACCAATTCTTTGTGTGATCTTTGACCATTGCTTCCCCTCACTGGGCCTCAGTTCCGCCAAATATAAAACAAGTGGTCGGTCTATGAAATTGGTTTCCTGATTCAGCTATAATAAAACTTAAACTCCTTTACATGAACCCCAGGGCCTTGCATGATCAGGTCTCTTGTCTCCCTCTTTGCCTTCATCACCCACTAGTTTCTCCCTTACACTATTCCAACCATACCTCAGGACCTTTGCACTATCTCTTTCCTCTGCCTGGAAGACTTATCTCCCAATATCTGTCTCTGGTTTTGTACCTGGGTGTTAGCTAAATGTCACCTCCTAATAAAGGCCTTCCCTGACTAGCTGCTATAGTTATGGATTGTTTGTCCCCACCAAAACTCACATTGAAATTTGATACCCAAAGAGGCAGAGTTGAGAGGTGGGGCCTAGAGGGAGGTGTGTGGGTCGTGGCGGCAGATCTCTCATGAATGGGTTAGTGTTGTTTTCACAGTAGTGAGTGAGTTCTTGCTCTTGCAAGACTGTATTAGTTCCCACAGGAATGGATTAGTTTCCCCAAGAGTGGATTGTTGTAAAGCCTGGATGCCCTTCAGGTTTTCCCTCTCATGTCTGCTTCCCCTTTGACCTTCCCAACCATGTTATGACATAGCATGCAAGGTATTGCTAGAAGCCAGGGTCATGCCTTTGAACTACCCAGCCTGCAGAACTGTGAGATAACTGAACCTCTTTTCTTTATAAATTACCCAATCTAAGGTATTATGGTACAGTAACGCTAAATGGACTAAGACACCACCTTATGGAATGGTGCCCTGTGCCTTTTCCCCCATTACTCTCTTTCCTATTACCTTGTTTCATTTCCTTCCTGGAAATCATTACTTTAATATTTGTCTTATTTATTTTATTGCTGGCCTATTTACTGTTTGTCTTCCCCCACTAGACTCCGTAGGGAATCTTGTTGATTTTATTCATTTCTACATCCTTTCTGACTAGAAAGATGACTGGCACAGAGTAGGTAATTGATAGATCTATGTGGAATGATTGAGGAGGCACCTGACATTTGCTTACTTAACAAACACTCTGTGCCAATCTTTCTATACTGCTTTGCAAATTTCAATTTATTTAATTTTCATAACATTCCTATATATGAGGTAGACACTACTATTTTTCCCACTTTAGAGATAAGGAAACTGAGGCAGAGAGAAGCTAAGTAATTTGCCCACGGTTATACTGTAGTTTACATTAATTGTGTCTTCTAATCCTACCAACAATCCTACAAAGTACATATTATTTTTACTTCATTTTATAGACAAGAAAACCAAGACTTAGAAAAGTGAAGCAACTGGGTAGGTGACAAAGAAGTTGCTTGAATCCAGAGTGTCTGACTCCAGAACGCTGCTTACTCATGACTGTCACATAACTGCCCTATGTGATCTTTCTTTTTTAAAATATGTTTTTATTTCAATAAATTTTGTGGCACAAGTGGTTTTGGGTTGCAAGAATGAGTTATATAGTGGTGAATTGTGAGATTTTAGTGCACTCGTCACCCAAGTAGCGTACATTGTACCCAATATGTGGTTTTTTATCTTCGCCCCCACTCTCCCCCTTCTGAGTCTCCAAAGTCCATTATACCACTCTGTGTGCCTTTATGTATCCATAGCTTAGCTCCTACTTATAAGTGAGAACATGCGGTAACTGGCTTTCTATTCCTAAGTTACTTCACTTAGAATAATGGCCTCCAGTTCCATCCAAGTTGCTACAAAAGACATTACTTTTGTTCCTTTCCAAGGCTGAGTAGTATTCCATGGTGTATATATACCACATTTTCTTTATCCACTTAATGATTGATAGGCACTTAGGTTGGTTCCATATCTTTGCAATTGTGAATTAGGCTGCAATAAATATACATGTGCAGGTGTCTTTCTATACAAGGCCTGAAGGTTAGATAAGGCAGATATTGGGTCCACAGAGGTCATGTAGCAGACAGAGCTGTATTGAGTTGAGAGGCTGGTTTTCAGGGAAACTGTGGTTATGGGAGGGGGAGCCCTTTTGCCCACCTCACCCAGAGTACATGCTGGAGTGGGCTGGGCCTCTTTCCAAAGCTGGCTACATCCTGCCTCCCACTGGAGACAGTTCCGTTAAGGGGCCAGGCCAAAGGGACGTTGCTAGGGCCGAAGGAGCCTAAGTCCCAGAAAGAATTGTTGAGACACCCTGAAACCTTCTCTGCTCCAGGGACAACCATGACCACTCTCAGCTTGTACATCCAGCTGGAGAAACATCATAGAGGCCTAGGAAAGGTACAGGAGAGATCCAGAGGTAAGGCCAATGGCTGGGATTGCAGTGTGTCTGCTCTAGACACACTGACAAACTAGAATCATTGGCCACTCTGGAAAAACTTATAACTGCACAGATAACAAAAAGATAACTCCACCCACTGAGCAGACCCATGGACTGGTCTGGATGGTCAGGCTAGACCCTGGCCAGCCCAAACAAGCCACATAGTCTAGAGAATGTATTTTCTATCTGTTTATCTTCCCTTTTCCCCCATTGTTCTGCACAGGACCACCACACTGCATAAATCCAGAGTATGTCATTTCATTTCATAGTATATGTAAATACTGCCCCTGGAGTTGTGAGTAATGTCTATGGTGGTTCTGGTGCTACAGTTCACTTGTGTGTCTTTCTGTGAGTCCATTCTTATTTATCATGTTCAGCTACAGTGGCTACCTCCCTCAAACCAGTGGTGTGCAGTGGCAAACGGGCATATGAAAAGTTGCTCAACATCAGCTGGGTGTGGTGGCTCACGCCTGTAATCCCAGCACTTTGGGAGGACGAGGCAGGCAGGTCACTTGAGGTCAGGAGTTTGAGACCAGCCTCGCCAACATGGCGAAACCGCATCTCTACTAAAAATACAAAAATTAGCCTGCCACGGTGGCAGGTGCCTGTGAACCCAGCTACTTGGGAGGCTGAGGCAGGAGAATCGCTTGAACTCGGGAGGCAGAGGTTGCAGTGAGCCAAGATCGGACCACTGCTCAACATCATTGATCATTGGAGCAATGGAAATCAAAACTACAATGAGATGTCATCTCACCCCAGTTAAAATGGCTTATATCCAAAAGACAGGCAGTAACAAATGCTGACGAGGATGTGGATAAAATGGAACCTTTGTACACTGTTGGTGGGAATGAAAATTAGCACAGCCACTGTGTAGAACAGTTTGGAGGTTCCTCAGAAAACTAAGCCTAGAGCGACAATATGATTCAGCAATCCCACTGCTGGGTATACACCCAAAAGAAAGGAATTCAGTATATTGAAGAGATATCTGCACTCCTATGTTTGTTGCAGCACTGTTTACAGTAGCTAATATTTGGAAGCAACCTAAGTGTCCATCAACAATGAATGGATAAAGAAAATGTGGCACATATACACAATAAAGTACTATTCAGCCATAAAAAAATGAGATCCTATCATTTGCAACAACATGGATAGAACTAGAGATCATAATGTTAAGTGAAATAAGCCAAACACAGAAAGACAAACATCACATGTTCTCACTTATTTGTGGGATCTAAAAATCAAAACAATGGAACTCATGGAAAGAGTAGAAGGATGGTTAACAGAGGCTGTGAAGGGTAGTGAGAGGGTGGAGGGAGGTGGGGATGGTTAATAAGTACAAAAAATAGAAAGAATCAATAAGACCTACTATTGGATTGCACAACAGGGCAACTATAGTCAATAATAATTGTACATTTTTAAATAACGGAAAGAGTGTAATTGGATTGTTTGTAACTCAAAGGATAAATGCTTGAGGGGATGGATACCCCATTCTCCATGATGTGCTTATTTCACATTGCATGCCTGTATCACAACATCTCATGCACCCCATAAATATGTACACCCACAAAATTAAAAATGAAAACATTTAAATGTGGTCTCTAATATTTAGCTAGGTTGAATAATGAGGCTTTTTTTCTGTATTTTTTCAGCCAATATGTGTGCCAAGCATCCAGTGATCATGAGAAAATGAAGCCTTTTAATTTATAAATGTTGATACTGACAGATTGTAGTTATGAGACTGTAAGCCTTTCTGATCATTTATTTTCTTATTGTTTGAAAAATTAATCACAGAACTTCCCTATTAGGTGTACTGTTGAGTATGTTTATTGGAAAATTAATAAGTGCATAAAGACATTTATAGCCTTGTATGTGTTTCTGAGTCTACCACAGGTGCAGAAGTTTCACAGAAATTGCTTTCTCATTTCCAAATCCATCTTTTGTCATGGAGAGACTGCTCTTTCAGGAATCTGATCGCTCAGAAGTTTGATCATCAGGCTCACTAGGGATTGCATCTGAAAAGAATAAGATTGTTAATTGTATTTACAATGAAATGTCTAAATAAATAAAGAAAGCCCTTTAACATTTGATTAATAACTATTAAGATCTGCTGAAACAGGATGTTATGCTGGATGCAGCTGGTTATGAATCACAGCAGTGCAAGAGTGTTTTATACATATTATCTCTTATTTTCCCAATGCCCCTGAAAGGAAGGAATGATGATTTCCATTCACAGATGAGAAACCAAAGGATCAGAGGAAGGAAGTGACTTGCCTAAGATCCCAGAGTTGGTAAGTAGTAGAGCCAGCAGTTAAATATTTCTGGTACACGTCGATTTCATAACCTTAAAGACCATATAAACCCAAATTAGAATGCTGTGCTAGAATAGATACTAAATTATCTTTAATTCAAATTCTTCTGATTTGTGGGTGGCATTTCTAAACTTTCTTTACTTTCCTGTCCTAGAGATACCAGGACAGAGGGGAGTCCCAGAGAGTAGCCCTTAACATTTTGAGACACTAGGGCATCCAGAACTTGCTGAAGATGAGAGGCAGAGTGAGAGGGGAAGGTGGCACAGGGATAGGTGCTGAGCCAGTGTGGAAGACCCCTGGAACACAACAGGACATATTGATATTACCGCCAGCTGTTCATCAACAGCTGTTCATCAGAGAAGGGAGTCCTGTGGCTTGGTGCTTTTCTTGGGCAGAACTGACTTGGGCTTTGACTTCTGTTCTTCCTTCAAATTTCCCTGTAGAAATAGACTTGGGTCTAAGTCTTAGCTCTGCCATCCCCTCTGGCTGTGGAATCTCAAACAAGTCAACCACTCTGACCTTTAGTTCCTTGTCTGGGTTGATGTGAAGATTAAGCTAGCATCTAGTACAGTGCCTCGCTCACACTAAGCTCTCCATAATGAATATACTTCTTATTCCTATTGTGCTCTCACATTTCCACCCCAGACACCCCAACACTTTTCTCAGCGTTCATTTTCCACTTGAAATGAGCATGGAGCCCTGAGGAATGTCTGTGTGTCTTCCAGATGGTGCTAGCCCCCACTCCCATCCCTACTGCCTTCAGGTTTCAGGGCAGCATGTCTGTGTAGATCCGTATCTTGCTCTATTTTACCAGGTCTAGGCCTGCCTGTCTCTTTGCTTTGATCCCTCCATACACACGCATATACCTATACCATGCCCAGGTCAAAGTGGCATTGACATGGAAAAGAGTGAAAACCCCATCTCAACCAGACTAGAATCCTGACCCTGACTTAAACACTGACACAGCCCCTAACCTAAAAAAGGGGAAGGATTTCATTGAAGGACCAAAGGAAAGATATACAAAAGTCTACTTTAGAGATCTCCTGCCCTACTTCATACCTGTACCATGTCTCAACCTGTTGGTATAGCATTTTTATCACTGCCAAAGTGTACAAAGTCTCAGTTATAAAATGAATAAATTCTGGGAACTGAATATGCAGCATGATTATGATAGTTAACAATACTGTATTTGTATACTTGAAATTTGCTGAGAGAGGTGATCGTAAATGCTCTCGCCACACAAAAAAAGGTAACTTTGTGAGGTAATGAATGTGTTAACCAATTTGATTATAGTAATCATTTTGCAATATGCAGTCAGCCCTTCATTATCTGTGGGTTCCTTATCTATGGATTCAGTCAAACCAGGATTTAAAATATTTTTTACAAAATATATGGTTGCAGCTGTACTAAACATGTACAGACTTTTTGTCTTGTCATTATTCCCTAAACAATGTGGTATAACAACTATTTATGTAGCATTTATGCTGGATTAGGTATTACAAGTAATCTGGAGATGATTTAAAGTATCCACCAGGATGTTCATAGGTTATATGCAAATACCACACCATTTTATAACAGGGACTTCGGCATTCATGAATTTTAGTATCCATGGGGAGTCATGAATTTTGGTATCCATAGGGAGTCCTGGAACCAATCCCCCATGGATACTGAGGGACAAGTGTATATGTACATCAAATCCTCATGTTCTGTACCTTAAATTTATACATCTTTATTTGTCAATTATATATAAAACTGGGGGAAAAAGCATCAACTCTGGAATCAGACAAATATCAGTTCAAAGCCTGGCTTGGCTGTTCATCTGTGTGACTCTGGGCACATTTTTTAACTTCTCTGAGTCTCAAGTGGCTTGCCAGTTAATGGAAATAATACTTAGCCCTAGTTCATTCATCTATTCAACAATGTTTATCAAGCCCCTGACTACATGACAGGCACTGTGCTAGGCATTGGGAATATGATGATGAGAGGGGAGATAAACATGAATAAGAACACCCATAAATGTAAAATTGCGACTGTTCAAAGTAGTGACAAAGGTACATGGTATTATGAGCTGGTATCTGACCTAAACAGAGAAGTAAAATTGACAGGACTTGCTTGGTGATGGATTGAACTTGGAAAACAAGCTGGAGGAATGAGTCAGGAACCATTCTTTGCTTTCTGGATGGCAACAGGTGCCATTCACCAGGACCAGCAGCAGTGGAACAGGGCCAGGTTTGGGGAATAGTTATGGCTGGTGGGGGATACACATGTGTGTATTGACTAAAAGTCCTTACTAGGCATCAGGGACAGTTTCCTATTTGTCTCATTTAATTAAATCATGATGGCAGCTTCATTAGGAGAATGACTATTCGCATTTTCCAGGAGTGGAAACAGACTCAGAGGATTGAAGTGACTTGTGTTGGATCTTACAGCTAGTTAGTGGCAGATCCGGGACTAACTTTCATTCTGTAGCCCAAACACATGCTTTTTCCAATACTTCACCCTATGGGACCCAGCAAAGCCTGCAGGGGAAGGGAAGGCTGGCAGGCCAAGGGCAGGGACTCCAAGAAGGCAGAAAGGGTGGTGGGAGTAGAATGAAGGAAAGGGGAACAGAAGGAAAAAGAACTGTGGCAAAGGCAGGAGGAATTCTCTACAGTGACTTAAGATTTATTATTTGGAGACAGGTTGAGCAGGCCAAACTGAGGTTCATATTTCACAGGCCTACTGCCGCCTCCTACCAAATTTTGGCTCTGAACCCTGAGGAGGTGGCGGGGAGGGAAACAAATGAGGAGGCAGTTTATGAAGTGGCTTAAGGCCCAGGGCTAAATTTGAAATTAACATGGAGATTTCAGTCAGAGGAGTCAAGTTTCCAGGGCCGTGGCTATGCCCAGCAGCTGGGGCCCCAGGAGGGATAGAAAGCTGACTGTTCCTGGCTAGTGCTTTGGCCCCAACCTTCCTGTCACCTGCTCCATGCTCCTGGCGTTCTAGGAAGCAATGAGAGTCACTCTTTTAGCTTGTGGCTTCTCCTGCCATCAGAAGCAGGCTTCTGGGCACCGATGTAGGACAAGGACAAAGGGAGCTGGGTGTGAGAAAGGGCTGGGAAGTAGGTTTAGGCAGATGGAGCTGATGTCTGCCTTCCTCCTCCAGTTGTTGCTTGGCTTCCCCAAACCAATGTCCTCCTCACCTGAGCTTCTTACTTAGCCCTGTTCTAGTTTCTTTCCTTTGGGGCCTGCCTGAGATAGATACAAGCACAAAGGCAGGGGATCACCAATATAACTTCATGGTGTATACATCATCACCTCAGTATTAGGGTTCCTATATCCTTTCTGGGTGATACATTAGGAATCTACTAAGCCAGAGTTTCCTCTGGGTTCTGACAACCTGTGGGAGTATGGGATATTCTTAGAGGTTCGAGAGTTTTCTGTGATAATTTTAAAATTGTGGGATGTTTTTCCTGTGGTTTTCTCTTGGATATATTTAAGGTATACAACGCGATGTTTTGACATACATCTACATAGTGCAATTGTTACTATTGTGAAGCAAATTAACATATCTAATATTTCACAGTTTTTTTGTAGCAAGAATACCTAAAATCTACTTTGTTAGCAAATTTCCAGTATACAATACAATATTACTAACTGTAGTCCTCATGCTATACATTAGCTTGCTAGACTCCTTCATCCTACATAACTGCAACTTTGTGCCCTCTAACCTACATCTCCCAATCTCCTCTCTCTGCTGCCCATGGTAACTAGTGTTCTACTCTATTTCTATATATTCAGCTTTTTTTTGATCCCACATATAAGTGCAATCATGCAGTATTTTTATATCTGTTTCTGGCCCATTTCACTTAGCATAATGTCCTCCAGGTTCATCCATGTTGTTCCAAATGACAGTATCTCCTTATTTTTTAAGGCTGAATAATATTCCATTATATATATATATATATATATATATATATATACACACACACACACACACACACACACAGGCACACACACACACACCCCAGAATTTTTTTTTCCTTTTTCGAGTTATAATTATGTTTAACTTTTATTTTAAGTTCACGGGTACATGTGCAGGTTCTTTACAGAGGTAAACTTGTGTCATGGGGGTTTGGGAGTTTGTTGTACAGATTATTTTGTCACCCAGTTGTTAAGCCTGATACCCATTAGTTATTTTTCTGATCCTCTCCCTCCTCCAACTCTCCACCCTCTGATAGGCCCCAGTGTGTGTTGTTCCCCTCTATGTGTCTATGTGTTCTCATCATTTAGCTCCCAATTATAAGTGAGAACATGCAGTATTTGGTTTGCTGTTCCAATGTCTTTATTTATCTATTGATGGTCACTTAGGTTGATTCCATATCTTGGCTATTGTCAATAATGCTGCAAAGAACATAGGAGTGCAGATATCTCTTCAATATACACATTTCACTTACTTTGGGTATATACCCAGTAGTGGGATTGCTGGTTCATATGGTAGTTCTATTTTCAATTTTTTTGAGGAATGCCTGTACTTCCATAATGGCTGCACCAGTTAAAATTGTGTTTTTATCACAATTAAAGTCTAAACCGAATGATATAAGCCTATTCTGTATCATCCATCTGCAAGACCACCTTATAGCTAAAGGGCAACCATAGGATTTCTGGACTCTCATTTACATCTGCCTCGATGTATTAGGATCAGATTAGGCTGCATGTAACAGAAAAAAATCCAAAATAATACTGGTATAAACAAGATAGAAGATGAATTCTGCATCATGTCCAAAAAGTTCAAAGATAAGCTGTGCAGGTTTGGTGTGGCAGCTCCATGTTGTTAGGTACCACATATCCTCCCAGATCTCCACTATGCTGTTCTGAAGCCATGGCCGTCATTCTCGTGATGCAAGCTGATAGCCATAGCTCCAACTAATACTTGCTCATTCCAAGCAGTAAGATGGGGGAAAGGGCAAGGAAGGACCAGCCCCCTTCCCTTTTAGAAGATCCCCAAGAAATCACCAATAACACTTCCACTTGTATCTCATTGACCAGAACTTGGTGGTATGGCTACAATGGAGGCCATGGAATACAGTATGTGTTTTAGTTGAGCACATTAGGAGAGAAAGGGGTGAGTAGTGGGATGGATAACTAGCAATCTCTGCCACATTTTTGTGTAAAAGAACTCATTACCTTCACAATGTCCTACTTGCATTGTCAAGGACTAATGAGGAAAGAACATAGGAGGACTTAATACATAAATGATGGCTTAGTCCCAGTGAAGGCCAAATGATGTCCCTCAGGGCTACAGGAATGACAGTTTAGCAATAGATCTGATGGGGAAAAAAGTGGTGCGAGAGCTGAGTCATTGCCTGGCTCACAGTAATATAGCACGACGAACTCAAAAGAACCTGTATTGCAGTCAGCACCATAGTCACGATCTGAATAGCAATTTAATTTTAGCAAAACAACATCATCCACCTTGTTAAAAAGAACTGTTGTTCATTTGATTTTTATTGGTTTTGTGGTTTTGTTTACATTTCATTTGGAACTTTGTTTCAGCTTTATAATTGTATATCAGCCATAAGCATAGGGAGTTAGCAGCTTATTTTCTCTTTGTACCCAGTTTAACACCGTAATGAAGATGACTCAATAATTGCGATCCATATATATATATATATATATATATATATATATATATATATATTTCTTTTGAAAGGGGCTGGCTACTCAGCTGGGAAATGCTTCCTGAAACCACTGGGGACCACTGTAACAAACAGGACTGTAGGAGTTAGAACCCCAAACTAAGGCGAGGTTCTTTTCACACCACCACCCCAGTGCTGGTGAGGAGGAGGTAGAATTGTGCTGCAAAACAGGTGTTGAACCTAGACGTAGCATATGATCAGAGGAGTCTAACATTGGAAGTGCTCATAAAAGTCACATGGCATGCCACCTGATGGAAGCTTGAGCCTCTCTATAAGCCAAGTGCCTGGGTCAGTGGGTGAGGATGAGGTTGGTGGTTTAAGATAACATAATGGAACATTTTGAGGGGAAGGTTGATTCAAGCATTATGTCCCTGACAACCAAGATTCCTTGGGATAGTTTTTGAGTATATTCATGTGAACATTTGATAAGCAGAAAGGATCCTGGGGTCAAATATGTGAAAATGTATACCCTCCCTTGGTAACCTCATTCCACTTCCCCGACCATCTGCCACCGCCCACCTTGGCCTGGATGATGCCCATCCAGGCTCTTTCGCTGCATTGCAACCTAGAGGGCAGCCTGTTTATCATGGGGGAGAGGGGCTGCAAGGGATGGTAGGGCCTCTTTTGACACTGGGGAGTTGGGGTGTGGGAGGTGTTTCCAAAAGACTTGTTTCAGGCCACTTATAGACGCAGGGAAGGAAAGCTCTTTCTCTCTCCTTCTGTGGCAGCAGTAAATCTTCCTAGCCCCAGCCACTGCCACCATCCTTAAGCACTTTCTTGGATTCTCCACCTGTTGTGAGGGAATTCCACAGGGCTCAAGATATCCTGAAAACCAAATACCACATGTTCTCACTTATAAGTGGGAGCTAAACATTGGATGCACATGGACATAAAGATGGCAACAGTAGACACTAGGGACTACTAGAGGTGGGAGAGAGGGAGGGGAGCAAGGGCTGAAAAACTATTGGGTACTATGCCCACTACCTAGGTGATGGGTTCAATCAAACCCCAAACCTCAGCATCATGTAATATGCCCATGTAACAAAGCTCCACAGGTACCCACGGAATCTAAAATAAATGTTGGAAGAAAAAGAAATTTTGAGAAAGGCTCTTCTATCAGGATGAAAGAAGAATCAGTGAGGGGGGCATACGATATAGAGAGCAAGACAGACTAAAAGAGAAAGTTATTTATAGAAAAAGATGGCATATGTGCATACATATATACATGTATATATACACATATGTACACATATACATATATACACATATATGTACATATATACATATATACACACATACATATACACACATATACACTGTATGTGTGTATATGTATATATGTATATATACATATATAGTGTATATGTGTGTGTGTATATATATATATATAGATATGCAGAGATAGAGATGGAGAGAAGGGGAGATATTTATTAAGAGAGAAATGGAGAAACATGAAAAAAAGAACCAAAGAGAAAGAAGTGGAAGGGGAGAAAAGAGGAGAGAGAATAAAGAGTAAGAGAAAAAATTTAAAAGACACATTTAAATGTATAGAAAAGTCAAGTACAAGGCAAGAAAGGGCTTTAGGCCTCTGTGTTGCCTCAAGTATCAGGAAAAAGGATGACAGGAGGAAATGCTGTCATCGAGTCTGTGCTATGCCTACTGCATGGGGAGAACTTCACCAGCCTGATGCTCTCTCCAGGAAGCTTCCAGTCCAAAAGGACCTGTCGATGAGCCACTGAATTTACAGGCAGCAGGACAGTGGAGGAGAAGAATTCGTAACAAGCCACAGCATACACAGTATCTGGAAGAGCTCAGAAAAGGGCCAAAGTTAACTTTGAGACAAGGTGGTTGGAAAGAATAGCCAGTACATGTACAGACAATGTCTGTCATTTGGAGAATCCATGCTGTGACTAAACCAAGGAAGAGTTTCTAGAGCAGAAGGTAATTTCTAGAGCTGTGGGAATGGGATGTTAGGCCACTGGGGTGGGCCAACAGCCACGCACAATCAACCATGCGGAAATTCTTGCTGAAGACTGATTCCCAGATTTCTCCAGCCTCCTGCCCACCCCTACTCCCTCAGACTTAGTAGCTGGCCTCTCTTCTTTCACAGAGAACGTGAAAGCTATCAGGTGGACCACCACCCCCGGCACCCTCTACTCACACTTACTTCTCCTTTTTTTTTAAATTCACAAATAATAATAGTATATATAATACATATGGGGTACAATATGATGTGATGATACATGTATATATTGTAGAATGATTAAGTCAAACTAATTTTTCATAATATGGAAACAATCTAAGTGCCCATGAATGAATAAATGGATTAAAAAATGTCACACACACACACACACACACACGAGTATTTTTCAGTCAAAAAATAAGGAAATCTTGTCACTCGCAACAACGTGGATGAACGTGAAGGACATTATGCTAAGTGAAATAAGCCAGGCACAGAAAGACAAAACCACATGATTTTACTTATATGTGGAATCTAAAAAAGTTGAACTCATAGAAGTAGAGAGTAGAATGGGAGCTACCAGGGGCTGGAGTAGGGGGTGGACAGGGAAAGGGAAGATGTGAATAAAAGGGTACAAAGTTTCAATTAGACAGGAGGAAGAAGGTCTAGTGATCTACTGCACAGCATGCTCACTATAGTTAGTAATAATGTATTATACATTTCAAAATTGCTGAAAGAGTGGATTTTAAGTGTTCTCACCATAAAGAAAGGATAAGTATGTGAGGTGATGGATGTGTTAATTAGCCTGACTTAATCATTCTACATCTCCTTTTATTATTTCTCTTTTCCCTCCAGGCTCTACACACTGTCCCCTAGCCATTCTTTATTCACCATTACATGCTGAATATTCCAGACTTAGATGGGGTAGTCTCTGAAAAGGGTGTATTAACACATGCCATACCATTTTATCCCCAGAGCAATTTTCTGAGTTGGGTATCATAATACCAATTTTAAAGATGAAGAAACTGAAACTCAGAGAGGTTAGGCAACTTAGCCAAGATCACACAGCAAGGCTGAGGTTTAAACTTAGACATCCCAGGCTACTCAGCCCATTCTCCTTCACTGTGCCAGACAGGATCCCAGGTACACTGAAGAAAATACTTGATAAATGAAATTCTACCCATTTGGGACCTACTAGAGCCAGGGTGAGGGGGCTGCACAATGCAGTTCTGAGGAAATAATCTTTGTGGGAACAAGATTAAAATGTCAGGCTGATGTGCCCACTGGCTGAGCTATCAGAAGTGAGGAGAGAACAAGCAATAAAAATTAATAGTGCAAGGACAAGTTAATTAAAAAACCCCTGCACATGTATCTGGAAATATTGCACGTCATCACTTCCTCTCATAACCGCACAATTGTCGAGCTTGGCAGGCAAGTAGCTGGATCTACACCTGACACGGCCCCTTCCAGTCCTTTCACCAGGGCACAGTGCATCTGCAGGTACAGTTGAGGGGTCAGTGAAAATTTTTTTCTGAGACCTGTTCACCCCTCTTCTGGGTTCCCCGCTCATTGGTGACCACCCCAGCTCTGTGCCCAACCATCAGCTGCCAGTCACCCCGTCTCTACTCTGGTTGAGTCCAGTTGAGGTGTAGTATCTTCTGGATACATTTATCTCCAATAGGAAGCATCTGGGCAACTTAACTGAGGGTATGAGTCTGTACTCATGGAATTTTAGGCACCACTGAAGAGAGGCTTTGCGGTAAAGAGGATTTGTTGGCCTTCCTGCTCCTTGATTTCTCACCTGCATGGTGGAGCTGTCAGCTTACTTAACATGCCAGCCACTGGACTAGATCAAATATATATCTATATGATTATAGGTGATCTCATTTTATCCTCAATGCAGTCTTGTGTGGTATATTGTTACTATTTGACACATGATAAAACTGAAGCTCAGAAAAGCTGAGTAACTTGCCCAAGGTCACAGAGCAGGTAAGTGGCAGAGCTGGAATTTGAACCCAGGTAGTCTGGCTGTAGAGACCACACTCATAGCAATTATCCCCACGGCTTCCCTACAAACAAACGAAACAAAAACAACAATGAAACTGAATGGAAAAGCATGCTGTTTCTGTCCCACCACCGAAGAGATATGAAAATCCTGGTTCAATGGCCCATGGAGATCCCAACCTAAGGCTACTTCCTTCCTAATGACAGCATATCTGAACTGCAAAGTACCATGGAACATGTATGTTATTATACTTCTAGAAAGCTGGCTTGGGAATACCAAAGTGGGATTCTAACCTAGGTTTTCCTGACCTCTAATCTCATTATTTTGAACCTTTAGACTAGCTCCACTTTTCACACTGGGAGCCCTGATAGGACACAAGTGGGTACTGGGAGATAAACCTGGGCTATGGTCAGAGTTTTTGCACATTAGATAATATTTTCCTTGGTGAACATGTTTTCAATATATGCACATACTCATAGTCTTTTGTATTCCTTTTTGGATTATTTCTGTATCCTTGTAGGTTAAAAATAATGGCCAATAGGCATCAAGCTCTTACTCTGTGCTACGCACTGTGTTCACTGCTTTATACGGATGATCTTTTACTCCTCCACAATCCTATGAGGTAGGTACTATTATTAACTCCATTGTACAGGTGATGCAACAGGGACTCCGGGAGGTTGAACGACTACCTCAAAGTTACACAGCTACTAAGTGGCAAAGCTGGGATTTGCCCCTTGGCCTGTGTGACTCCAGATCTGAGGCTGCTATCCACTCCTCAGGGCAGAATTTTTGGAGCAGCTAAATGAGGTTTTTATTAAATAATAGAGAGATCTGTCTAGCAACTGTTCCATTGCAAAGATGGGGGAATTGATGCTGAGAAATATCCAATGAATGGCTGAAATCACAGCCTGTCGGGGAGTTGAGAAGTGACTTGAAGCCTCCACAGTTCTTGTCCAATCCTCAGATACTGTGAAGTCTTTGAGGACAGGGCTGGGTCTGATCCACTTATCTCCCCAGTGTCTAGCACATAATAGGGATTCAGTTAATACATTTTTGGCAATGAAACGAATGTTTCTAATGATAATTTTTCATCTGGCCTGACTTCAATCTTCTCTTAATGCCAAGTCTTGCCGTGTTCTAGGTCGACACCAACCTCCCTCTAACAAATATGGAATATAGATGAGGGTCTGAGCCATCTGTGCTGTTTTGTTTGATTTAAGGTCATTGGTGGCTTCACCATCCAGATTTCACCACTGGCATCTCATACATTCATTTCTTGCCGTTCCACTTCTTACAGAAGAAGACATATGAAGGGATAGTCATAGTAATGAGGAAGCCAAGGCTATAGCTACCAAAACAAAAACCCAGGAAACAAACTCACGTAATAAAAATAGCACCTCCAGCACACCAACATGGCACATGTATACCTATGTAACAAACCTGCACATTGTACACATGTACCCTAGAACTCAAAGTATAATAAAAATTATATATATATAATAAAAATAAAAATAGCACCTCATGGGTACTGAGGACTTTCCATATATGAGGCACTCTTCTAAGACATTTGTATGTACTAATTCATTTAATCCTCACAGTAATCTAATGAGATAGATAAGATTATTATCCCTATTTAACAGATGAGGAAACTGAGACTCAGAGAAGACTGGCTACGGAGTTAATAAGTGGTAGAATTAGAATGTTCACTATGTTTGACCATGCTTGACTCCAGTGTCTCTGTTATTAACCATAATGCTAAACTACTTACACTTATTACCAGGGGACGTGTTGATGGTTAGGCTATGGGGACTGAGCCAAGGAAGGGGCAATAACAATTCCTAGGACAGGGCTTGTGTTTGATGAGAGTGGGGGTGGTCATGAGTTTGGCTTTTGAATATATCAAGTTTGAGGTGTCTTTGAGATACCCAGCTGGAGATGCAAAGAAGACAGGTGGATATGTAGTCTGAAATCCAGAGGAGACATTGGGGACTCTTCACCATATAGATAAAAATAACTGACATTTATTACACACTCACTAAGTGCCGGCACTGTCCGAAGAGATTTATGTGGATGAACGATTCTAATTTAATTCCCATGGCAGCTCTGTGAAATTGGTGCTTTATTATCCTCATTTTAAGGATAAGGAAACTGAGATACAGAGAGGATAATGATTTACCCAGGGTCATATAACCGGTAAATTCTAGAGGCAGGATTCAAACCCAGGCAGTCTGAATCATCTGAGGTTCAGCTTCCTTAATTGTAAAATAGAAAAAATAATTTCCAGCATGCGAGGTTGTTAAGAAGATTATATATGTCAAAACCCTGGCACATAGTAAGAATTCCACAAATTAGAGCTGCTACCATTAATGCATCTAATATTATGTAATACTTATGATTGATACACAATTACACAGTTACTATCGTAACAGGTAGGACCTAAGTGTTTTCTCATCAGGATCTCCTTTATTTCCATTTTCTCAGTTTCCCTGAGAAAATGAGCCTGATCTCTTGGGGCTACAATGAGTATAGATACTATTAGTAACTATCTCAGAAAGATTCTGAAGAACTAATGGGCCAATGTTTGTAAAGAATTTAACACAGTGCCTGGCACCTGGTACATGCTCAAAAAATATTAGCTATTTCTGAGCCTTTGTCCTGGCCACAAACTGAATGAAGTCACACACTGAGCTCCAAATTCCAGCTGACTATCTTTCAACTTTCTTTTAACATCTTTCGTTTTAAAGCACATTAGATGCCCCAGCTGAACTTGTCTTCAGTTCAGCTCACTTTAAGTCCTTTTTCTCAGTACTTTTGTGGCAACTTTGTCCTTTCCACTGGCAAGCCCTCCTGGGACTACAAGCACACTAGGCCCCACCAACCACACTGGACCCAACCACGCACTGAGAATCCATAAAGAAAAAAAAAAAATCTTCAAAATCTCTGATTTACTTGGTGCCACCACTCTACCCACAAGGGGGCGCTACCTCATATATAATCCTTACGTTTTTGCTGCAGAGATGAATCAAAACCTAAGACAGTGGCAGAATATGAACTCCATGTAAACAGACCCCCAAATTTGTCTGGAGACCAAACCCCTAATGTTGGCCACAGCCTGCGACTTGTAGCCTAGCCTCGAGATGAGTCGTATTCTGCGGACCGTACAGCCTAATGGTTAAGGCCATGGCTTCTGGAGTCAACCTGCTTATTTTCTGATTCTGGCTCTATCATTTCCTAGCTGTGTGCACTCTGAGCCTGAGATTTTAACTGGAAAAGAGGGATACTATTAGCAACTATCTCAGGAAGATCCTAAGGAGCAAACAGGTCCATGTTTGTAAAGAGTTCAACACAGTGCCTGGCACCTGTTACATGCTCAAAAAATGTTAGCTCTTTCTGAGCCCTCGTCCTGGCCACCAACTGAATGAGGTCACACACTGAGCTCCAAATTCTAGCTACTGACTGTCTTTCAACTGGCTATCTCATACAGCACGGTCCTGGGATGGTGGCTGGTGGTTCCATGAACCTGCATTCCCACTAAGGGTGACACAATTTGAGGTTCTCTGATGCCTCTCTCCCATGTCCACCCTGGCCAGCTTTCTGCCATGTGCACCCTTATGCATTCAGGCCAAGGCTTCAGGTCAGTGTGCTAATTTTGGATTTCAGCTCCCCTGCTGGCCTTGGCCTTGGAGGCAGGCTTAGATTACATGTTCCTGCCCTGGAGAGCAAACCTATCCTCCCCAAACAAACAGGTACATGTACGCCACACAGTGAAACAGACACACAAACATTCTGTCTCACACACACACACATATACACACATACACACTCTTTCACCCAAACTCCAGGAGCAAATCCCTGCCCAGCGGGGAGGGAGTGAAAGGTAACTGAGCCCTGAAAGACAGCTGGGCAGCCAGCTCAGCCTCTGCCAGGCACTTTTCCTAGTAAGGGCATCCTTTGGGCGACAATATCCAATTGAAGACACAGCCGATAGGGAGCTCCATGACTGTTTCCCTTAGCCTTGCTAGCAATGTCCCCAGAACCTTTTTGGGTTCTGTATTTAGAGAGCTGCTGGTACTCAATGACCCGGTCAGCCGGCAGCTGGTGCCTGCCTGCCTGCCTCTTCTCTCTCTTCCTCTCCCAATGGCTGTATCTGTGCCCATAGAGATAAGTGATTCGAATTCCTCCAGTCTGTGGTCTTCCTTAGTGCTGAGTGTGGCCCAGGAGTGCCCTTTCCCAGTGTCGTTTGTAAGTTTTGACCCTGCATGCTTCAATCCCTCCCTTGCCATTTCAGTTGTTTCCCTAAAGGGCTGGATGAATTCTAGCTTCTCCAGCTGGAGGAATGTGTGAATAAGTCCTCCAGGGTCCCATCAGTTTATGAAGATGGGCTTCCCCTGGGTATGATTCCAAAACACCCGTGAATTCATTTCACAAATATTTAATGAGTCCCTATTATGTGCCAAACATTGTTCTCAGTGTAAGATACATAGTTTAAAAAAAAAAATGAAAGAATTCTCAAAGGAGCTCAAGAATAAGTGGGCTAACATGCCAGTATGTGCTTACTACATGTTAGGCACTGTTCTGAATGTTTTACCATCTATTAACTTCAAAACCATTTGTTGGTCTTCAAAACCTCATGATATAAGGAATATTATTATGCCCATTTTACAGACGAGGAAGCTAAGGATCAGAGAGGTTTCATCACTGTAGTAATTTGAATAGCATCCTCTAGATTCACATCCATCCAGAACCTCAGAATGTAACCTTATTTGTAAAAAAAAAAGCCTTTGCAGACATAATTAGTTAGGAATTTTGAGATGAAATCATCTTGGATTTGGGGTGGGTCCTCAGTTCAATGGCTGGTGTCCTTTTAAGAAAAGGAGAGGACATCACACAGAGACACAGAGAAGAAGGCGATGTGATGATTGAGGCATAGATTGGAATGATGTGTCTATTAGTCAGGGATCATCAAAGACTGCCGACAATCATTAGAAGCTAGGAGAGAGGCATAAGACAGTTTCTCCCTCAGAGCCTCCAGAAGGAACCAACCCTGCAGATCCCATGAACTGTGAGAGAACACATTTCTGTTGTTTTAAGCCATCCGGTTTGTGGTACTTTGTTACACCAGCCCCAGGAAACAAATGCAGTGACTTACAGAGCTAAGATTTGAACTTCAACAATCAGCCTCCTGATTCTGTACTCTCAACCCCTCCTGCCTACTATGCCTCACTCTCAGGTAGGGAAGGTGGTTAGGGGGCCTCCACTGAAGAAGCTAGAAAAGTAATGCCCATGGTGACCCCAGATGAGTAATAGCCTGGCTCCTTCTAAACCTCAATTTTCTCATCTGTACCATCAGGAATTGGGGCTAGATGGTCTTTAAGGCCTCTTCCAGTTGTGGCATTTTTATGAGTCTATGATTCATAGTTTTGGGGGAGAGGTGGCACAGTGGGAGTCATGACAGCAGGTTGTGGACGAGGGGATAGAGAATACACATTATATGTAATTGACTGATTTTCAAAAGGCCTGTGGATAAAACCCTATTATGGAAAATTTTTCATTATCTTTCCCTGTTGTTCCTTTATGTCTGTTTCTCTCTGACTCCCCCGCCTTGCCTGTCTTGCACATGCATATGCATCCCCACACCCACACACATGCCCAGAGACTCCTCTCCAATCCTGGAGAGTAAGTTCATATTTATGAATTTCAAACTGGTGCAAAGGGAAGGGGCCAGTGTATGAGTGTCCAACAGTTCCTGGCAAGGGGAAAGGCATTGTGGGGAGGGGTGGGGAGGGCTCTAGAGATTTGGGGCTGGAAACAGTGTTATTAAGTATGTTCATTAATGAGCCTAAGAAGGAAATGACTAATACATTGATGGAAGGAGGCTGATAGCACCAAACCACTTGGTTAATTAAAACCACAGAGGTCTTAGAGTGACTCTGAAAAGCCCCTGAGGATGGAAGTGGTCGATAGAAGGAAAATAATAAAACCAAGAAAGACCATTCGGGGGTAATCATTGAAGGAATGTCTTGCACAGAGAGGTATCTAAGACTGGGAAAAGAGAAAAAGGACAAAACATCACAATTCTACTCCCCTGGGAGCACTAAAAGCTCCCTAGCACTTGCTCGTTTTTTTATAAATGTTGTGATGCCTGAACATAGCTGTTTGCCTAGCAGCCACTGAGAAAGGGTCTGGGCCAAGGTCCAGAGCAAATGAGAGGAGCTATGGCACCCCATGAAAGCCTCTAAATATTGGTCAGGTGGAAGGGCATCTGAGGGTCTTTTCCATTGTCAACAGCCAAGTGGCAGAGAGTCTCCCAGGCTAGATATAGCTTTCTCTAGATTAGCTCCCAGAAAGTGTTTCAAATGAAATGACAGGAAATGACTTTGCAAATTGCCACAGCAATAATTTAGGTTCTGGGTGGTCATTTGTGGAGCAATGATTGCTACCTCACAACTTGTATACAAAGACGTTTGCCGTAGAGACTGTCCTTAAGGCTTTATCTCTTGGAAGAGTGGTAAAGTACAAACACTTAGAAGTCTGAAATTAGACTAGACTCAGCAAGCTGCCCAAACTTGGTTTCTTCACCCATAAAATGGGAATAATTATAGTGTCTACTCATAGGGTTGTTTTAAGCATCAAGTTAGAAAACACAGAAAATGTACTATGCTTGGCATATAAGAAATACATAGCAGCCTTTGTCATTTCTACCTAGATGTCTTTCATGTACCTCAAATTTGACATAACTCATTACTTCCTCACCCTATGTCCCTTATCTCAGCTAATGGCATCACCATTTACTCAGTTTCTTAAACTGTAAATTTCAGAATCATCCTCAGTCTCCCTGTTTTCCTTCAACCCCCACATTCAATTGACCACCAAGGCCTAGTTCCTCTTCTTGATCCCTCTTGCCCCACGTTGCCTCCACCTAGTACAGATCCTCATCATTTCTTGCCTGAATGACTGCAAAAGTCTCCTAACTGGTTTCTATGCTACCATCTCTCCCCTCTGCAGCCCATTATCCACAGTGTGCCCAGATAAGCTTTTAAAAATATGAGTCTGATTAGGGAACTGTGCCTTAGCTTAAAACTTTTTCAGGACTCCCACTTTCCTTAAAGATTAAGTCCACTTTCCCTATTTTTTCCCACAAGGAAATTCACATTCTCTTCCTGTCCAGCCTCCTGTCTACTCCTCATATATTTAAGCATCTTTGAATCTCTTTTCCAAATATGCCATGCTGTCTCACTGTTCCATGCCTTTGCAGATGCCGTTTCCTCTACTCTTACCTGTTGAATCCCTACTCATCCAAAGCCGGTTCAAATGTGCTCTCCTTTGGGAAGCCCTTCCTGTCCCTCCAAAGTGGATATTTTGCTCTCCTCCTTATAATCCCATAGCACTTATCCAGGACCTATGTCCAGTACTTCTCTTGTTAGCTAGAGATTGTTTAAAGATGTACCTATTTATCCCACTGGTCTGAGTACTCCCTATCCCCATGCAGTAGTGAGAATAAGCTGCCATAGTCCAAGGACTAGAATCATGGCATCTGGCTATGGCCAGTCTGTGTCCTGGACTCTGCTCTTCTTATTTCTCTGCTGAGTCCGAAACAAACACTGTCATGGTCCCCCAGGGAACCTGAGAAACAGAGAAAATCCAGGTGACAGGAATTGATGTTGAACAAGCTGGTGCTACTGGATAAAATCTCATAACAATCCCTGATCAGCTTCCTGTCGTTAAGATAAATGGCCCAGTGCTGATGGCTCTGCAATTACCAGCTCTTCTAATTGAATGTCGAGACCCTGCTTTTGGAAAACCAGTGGCTTAAGCCCTCCCTGCCCAACCCTAGGTATATGTTCTCTTTGGTCTCTATTCAAATTCAACAGACAGGTATTGAGTGCCTACCATGTGCCAGGCATTGTGCAAGGCATTTTATAAACGTATCTTCATTTAATCATCATAACAATCCTATCAGGAGGATATTATCATCTCCATTTGAAATATGATAAGAAACCTGATGGCTCCAGAGGTGAAAGGATTTGCTTGAGATTACTCAGCTAATAAAGACGACAGGTATCATTTAGTGAGTTCCTACTGTGTGTCTGGCACTGTGTAAAATACTCTATGGCCACTATTTTATCTATACAACTCTGAAAAGTAGATATTATAATCTCCATTGTATAGCTGGGGAAAACAGGGCTCAAAAATGAAATGATTTGACCAATATCTCATGATTAGTAAGTGGCAGAGCTGGGACTATGAATCCATGTCTCTCTGTCTTTAGATTCAGTAGTCTTTCTACCACACCACATGGTCTCTTTGACCTCCATCACACTAGAGTTCTCCAAATTGAAAGGCTGTATTATCCATGGCAAAGAGAATCTGTTCACAGTGGTGCTTAGCATGTGGCACGGACAAATTAAAGAATGAAAGCCAGGATGCTCCAACCCAAACTTTAGGGACAGGTACTGCTGTGAAAACAGTCCTAGGGAGGGCCAGCCCATTTTGCGGCACACTGCCCTGCCTCTTCAGGTCCCTGGGGTGAGCATCTTTAATTCTCAGGGTCCTGGAGGAAAGCTACTTTCCTGGGCATGAAACGAGTTTTCAATGAGGAAACATATTCCCATCACAAGCCCATTGCTCGAGAGACAATCTTTGTTGACAAAAATTGAACAGAAATAGGAGCTGAAGCTGAAGCCACAAACTTTTCCATATGGTCATCTTTTGGGAGACACATGGATGATATAGCTGGCACATCTACTAAGCATCCTTCCTGGGAGCCACTAGTTTCCTGTGTGGTCCTGGACTTCATTTCCACCACAAATCCAATGAGGTGATACACCAGAAGCCCTCTAAGGTTCGTCTAGTTTAAACCTACAGTTCTGGGTCCTCAAGAAGCCAACTTTGATTAGCTGGTAACCTGTTGAGTGCTGGGAGTTTCTCGGGCCAGCTCCCAGGTTAGTGTCAGGAGCGCCATATACCTAAGTGGCCAGTTTTGGACATAGCATCAAGTTGGGTGCTTCATCTTCTTCCTGACAGGCTCTTAAAGTAAGTGGACTGATGGGGTGGACAGGAAAATGATGACTCTGGCGCAGACTCAGCAAGATCCTTTAGTCTCCCCACCACCAGCCAGAGCCAAAGCCAAATGAAATGGCCTTTGGAACAGAACTGGCTCATTCCATTAAGGAGATGAGAGTTCTATTAATTGGAAAGAAAGTTTCAAAGGCAGGCAGGTCAGCAACCAAGGCCCATGGCTAAGCACTACTCTCTGGATAGGATAAATGGGGGCATTCTCCAGGCTTTGTGGTAGAGGTTGGAGAGCAAGAAGGCAGCTAAGCTCAAATGGAGAGCACCAGCCTGGCAAATACAATTAGAACCAGTCAGGGCTGCCCTTTCCCACTCCTCATCCCTGCCACTTCAAACTCCTTCACATCGACAGAATTCCATGTCCTGTTTTCAAACCCCAGCCCATTCCCCATTATTTTCTGAATTTGTCCTCCCTGCTTATGTTATAATTCCCTGATGCTGTGGAACATTTCAAGCATGATAGAAGGCTCTCTCGTGCCTTTTCCCAGTTAATATTCCTCCAAGAGGTAACCACTAATCCAGAATCATCTGGAGGGCTTGTTGCACGGATGACTGAGCCCCACCTTCAGAGATTCTCATTAAATAGATCTGGATGCGGCTCAAGAATCTGCATTTATAACAAGTTCTGAAGTGCTGCTGTTGCTTTGAGATGCACTGTGCTAGTCTGACTTCTATCAGCAATGTTCAGCTTGCTTGTTCTTCAATGTACTCTTTCATGTCTGCCTTCTTTTATTCATCCCTACGTCTGTAAAATTCATCCATGTTGTTGAATGAGCCAGTAGTTTATTTTTTACTGTATTTGTAGCATTTCATTGTATGAACATATGGCATTTTATTTATCATTCCACTGCTGAGTGGACATTTGAGTGATTTCTAATTAGGGACTATTATGTATGATGTTGTTGCTATGAACATTCTTTTTTTGTCCTTTTTAGAAGGTTTATTTTTATTTTTATTTTATTTTAATTTTAAGTTCCTGGATACATGTGCAGAAGGTGCAGGTTTGTTACATAGGTAAACGTATACCATGGTAGTTTTCTGCACCTATCAACCCATCACCTAGGTATTAAGTTTTGCATGCATTAGCTATTTATTCTGATGCTCTCCCTCCCCGCACCCCCTGACAGTCTCCAGTGTATGCCAGTGTGTGTTGTTCTCCTCCCTGTGTCCGTGTGTTCTCATTGGCTATAAACACTCTTGTACATGTTTTTAGGTGGGCATATGTACTTATTTCTCAATATACCTAAGTATAGAATTGCTTGATCATAGGTTAGGTTAGATCAAGTATGTATTTTACTTTGTTAGATACTGTCAAACAATTTTCTAAAGTGATTGTTCCTATTTGTATGCCTACCAGGAGAGTATATGAATTCTTGGTGCTCCTTATCCTTCCCAACACTTGTACTGATATCTTTTAAAAGAATTTAGCCATTTTTGGATGTGTGTGTGTGTGTGTGTGTGTGTGTGTTCATGGTTTTAATTTGCATTTAGGATTTAACTAGATTTCATAGTGTAAAATTGTTTGTAGTGATGGAAATGTCCAGTACAGGGCCTTCAAACAAGTGACAGCTGGTATGGACACTGCACATACCAGCTCAGATGGTATGGAGGAGCACTGGATGAAGAAAGGATGGGGAAATGCTCAAGGGAAAATCCAAGCTTCTTCACTTTTTTGGTTCACTATTCTCCCTTGTATAAACAAGGCAATTCTCCCCTTGGAATGGAGTTGAGGCCTCAAAGTTGGCTTTTGAGCTTGGGAATACTGAGACTGTTAATGCCAATCCTCCAGATGGAAATGAACTTGGTATATTGGAGGTATAGAAGAAGGGTAATATGGTTTAAATGTAAGAATAAAAGGGGAGGATATAGATAATATCAGAGAGATCAGCAGGGACCATCTTTTAGAGGGTCTTGTAGGTTTTGGGAAAGAGCTAGGAGCTCATTCCAAGCACAATGAGAATCCAGCAAAGGGTTTTTGAAGGGAGAGTGACAGAACATGATTTATATTTTGAAAATATCACTGTGTTTAATGTGTAGGGCAATGGTTCTCATCCTTGGCTGCACCTTGGACTTATCTGGAGAGCTTTAAAAAAATACCGATTCCTGAGTTTCACCTCCTTAGATTCTGATTCAATTGGCCTGGAGAACAGCCCGGGAATTTCAAGTTAAGACAGAGAGAAGTGGACATATTTGAGACATATTTTGGATGTGAGACATACTGGGTTTGGGGAGTCTCTGTGGACTATAGGGAGAGAAAGCAGTAAAAGAAGTGACCCAGTATCTTACTTGGGACTTTTAACAGATGGTGGTGCCATTCACTATAATGGGGAGCACTGAGGGAAGAGGAGCAGATTGGGGGTGGGGCCATAAGTTCAGTGTTGGCTATGTTGAGTTTAAGATACGTGATCTTTTCAGGGAGGTAGACAGGACTCCATAATAGACTGGATTTGGAAAGGGCAAAGGGAGAGGAAGAGCCGTAGAGGATTTCCTGTGCTCATGTCCTATATTCTCATCTTGGTCATTTCCACTTCTCTGATTGGGATCCTATCTCTGTTCTCTGGATACTAATAGCCTAATCAGGTAAACTTCTTCCTGCAAATGTGTTAACTCTATTTTATATCCCCTTGAGATGCCTTTACCCCACTAAAATACACAAGTCCTACGCCCTTCAAAGAGTAGCTCTTCTGATAGAAATTTGAAGCCTCTGTGGATGATTGGTGGGGAAAGGTTGAAAGAAACTGTGCTAGAATTTTGCCCCTTCAATTTCAGTGAGAAGGAGATGGACTTATCAAGATAAAACAGGGTGTGCCCTGACTTCCTTTAGGAAAATTCAAACGCTGAGCTAGAAGTTTTATATCTATTATCTCATTTAGTATCTCAAATCACTTGAGTTGTTATTATTACTATTTTACAATTAAAGAAACCAAGGCCAAGGAAGGTTAAGCAACTCATTCAGAGTCATACAACTAGTCAGATTTAGAACCCAGAAGCATATTTCTGCCATGAGTGCTGAGAGATTTTTATTCATTAATTCATTCTCATTGTGCACTAGAGTACATGCCTCTGGGAGTCCAGAGGATCCTGCATAGAGCCCTTCTGAGGAGTATCAAGGGAGTAAAGAGTTCCTTTAGATAGAAACTAGGTTGACTGGTGGACTGGAGTAGGATCACCATTAGTGAGCTCCATCTCCTGGGTCCTGCCTTGTAGTAATCTGTCACCACTTCTGCTCCTGAAACAGAGATTCCCAAGAGCAGCAAGAGCCTTTAAAGAGCAAAGAGGCTCGTTCTAAAGGTAGGGAAACAGGTCAGAGAGAGACAAGGTAGTTTGCCCAAAGTCACAGAGCCAATTAGAGGCAGAATCAGGGAAAACCTTTTGGTGGGAGGTTCCCAAGAGCATATATCTCCAGGAGGATGCAGCTTTCTAAAAGAAGTAAGTAGGGGAAAGAGCAGAAAGAATCCTGGGGCTATAGCAGAGAACTCTGCCCAGAACCACTGCAGTCACGTCCTACTCACTGCTTGCTCCCTGTGCCAGCCAACCCCACAGCCTTCGCTCAGGGCTGGAAAAAGACACGGGACAGGGCTCCTTAATGAGAACATTTGGGAACCCGGGAAAGGTTAATGATCTGCAGCCTCGACCATCCATCAGCTGCCTAGCCAGAGACAGTAAACACCTTTACTCATCTAATTAGCCAGGAAAGGCTGGGCAGGGGCTGAAGATGGGGCCTTGGAGATTACAAAGTAAGTGTCCACTTGCTTAGGGTTGCTGAGAGAGGCTACCAGAGGGCACAGGCCACCATTCCTGAAGGCATTTGTAAGGGGGCTCACTCAGCTGGTCCCCCTGCAGCTCTGGCTGCAGGCATGTGGTGAAAGGCATGGATATTTATTGAGGGCCTCTTCTGTGTCAGGCACTGTACTCATCAATTCTACATGTGTCAATTTATTGTGTCCCCCCCAACAACACTGCAAAGTTCTTACATTTATTGAGCACCTGCTGTATGCCAGTCACTATATATATATGTATATGTATATATACACACACACACATATATACACTATATATACACACACATATATATACACTATATATATATATATATAGTGTATATATTGCAAATAGTTGCTGCAACATAAAAAATAGTTTTTTTTTTCACCAGAAATAGGTCCAATCTTCTGGGCTACTAAAGGGAGTGAATGTGCATATAAGTGTGTGCCTGGGTGCTTGCATTTGTGTGTGTGGAGTTGACAGAAACCACCACATAGGCATGTGTATACTCCTTCCTCACACTCTCACCCATACAAGCATAGCTTCTTGCAAAGTTGAATGCAACCCAACACACTATATATATATATATATATATATATATATATATATACATATATATGGTGAGTGATTGGCATATATATATATATATATATAGAGAGAGAGAGAGAGAGAGAGAGTCATATCTTAATCCTTCCAAGAATCCTAGGAAGTAGTTGGTATTGTCCTCATGATATGGTTTTGTTCTGTGTCCCCACCCAAATCTCATCACAAATTGTAATCTCCAAGTGTCAGGGGAGGGGCCTGGGGGAAGGTGATTGAATCGTGGGGGCAGACTTCCCTCTTGCTGTTCTCATGACAGTGAATGATTTCTCACAAGATCCCGTTGTTTAAAAGAGTGTGGTACTTCCGCCTTCCCTCTCTCTCTCTCCTGCTCCACCATGGGAAGATGTGCCTTGCTCCCCCTTCATCTTCCACCATGATTGTAAGTTTCCTGAGGCTTCCTAGTCATGCTTCCTGTTAAGCCTGCAGAACTGCGAGTCAACTAAACCTCTTTTATTCATAAATTACCCAGTCTCAGGTAGTTCTTTATAGCAGTGTGAAAACGGACAAATACACTCCATTTTACAGGAGAGAAAACCGAGCATGATTGGTTAATTTGCTGATCTATTCAGCAAATATGTATTCATGCCCACTCTGTGCCAGGCACTGTGCTAGGTCCTAGGGATATAATGGTAAAAAGACACACATTTTGCCCTTGTGGGGTACCTACTGTCTAATGGTGGAGACAAACATTAAACATGAGCTCCACAACTAGAAAACAGCAAAACTAGATAGGGATCTAGTGTAGGGGAAAGCTGTAAGAAGGATGATGAGGGGCCTGAGGTGACAGGTGCTGTGGCAATCAGACCAGTATACCCTTGCTCATAACTGGCCTAGTCTGACTTCAGGAGGCTAGGCCCTGGGGCAAATGATGTATTTCTGCTTGGGGAAGTGGGAGATACCACTCTAGACATATGTGCTCATTGGACTCTGTGCCAGTGAGTGGGAGAGAATTCTCTAGATACATGTGCACATCAGACACATGTGCTCAAAGGTTCTTTGCTTTCCCAGCTGCCATGAATGATTCCAGCTCCAGAGAGGAGGTATTGGGGTTAGGGATAACTTTGTGATTGCTGAACAGTCAATGGAGTGGGCCACGGCTGGGGAATGGGTATTCTTTGAGCACCTGGTGTGTGCCAAACCCTGTGCGAAGTCCTGCGAGGAGGTGGCTGGAAGCAGTCAAAGACTGTTTTTTTCCAGGGAGGCTTTTAATATAGGTTGCAAATGGGACTTATTTTTGTGGAAAGATTAAGGAAGATAGCCAGTTAAGAGCTGAATAGGGCAGTTCTGACTCATCAGCTTAGAAGCCTGGGACTCCTTGAGGGCTTCTTGGAAGAGAGAGAGGAAGGGAAGCAGAACAACACACAGAGTGTGAAGGTGGGTAAGCAGAAAAGTGTGATGGAGAGGGAGAGAGAAAATAGGAGACAGCAAGAGATAGAGGAAAGAGACAGAGACAAAGTGTGATAGAGACCAGAGCAACAGAGAGACTGACAGACAAAATGAGACGGTAGAGGGAGTGAGAGAGAAAGAGAAAGTCTGGGGCCTGCAGTTGGACAGGAGGAAGCTCAAATGATGAGGTCACCCCTCACCCAATTTGAGGCCCTACAGACCACTGTGGAATCAGGCTTCAAATGGTTGCTGCATCATAAACAAAATAGTTGTGTGTGTGTGTGTTTTTTTTCACCAGAGATGGCTCCAATCTTCTGGGCAACTAAAGGGGGTGAATGTGCATATAAGTGTGTGCCTGGGCGCTTGCATTTGTATGTGTGGAGTTGACAGAAACCACCACATAGGCATGTGTATACTTCTTCACACTCTCACCCTTATAAGCATAGCTTCTTGCAAAGTTGAATGCAACCCAAGTTGTGAAGGGAATCCCCTTTTTCCACTAAATGACATTTTCACTCCGTTTAGGAAAGGTCTCCACTGGAAAGTGAGTTCTTGTCATTTGAACCATAAGAAAATGCCATCCCCAAACCAGGGATATCAAAAGACCTGGACTCACATCCATACAAACAGATTTAGTCACTTATCAGATCTGTGATCTTGAGCCATGTGGTCAACTTCTCGGGGTCTCAATTTTCTCCCCAACAATGAGGTAGTTGTATTCAGTCCTTGGACACTTTCCCACTTGAGCACGTGCAAGAAACAGGTGTAGCCTGGGTCCCCAAGGAAATCTATCCTAATGATCGTAATTTGAAAGGGTAGATGGGGGGAGGGGATCTGTTGATCAGAAGGCAGCGTGGAATGAAGCAGGGGTATAAATAAAGTAATGCCTAAATAAGTCGACTGAAATGGAATGGGCCCCTGGAAACTCAGCCCTTGGTCTGGCTCTCTTGGCCCAGTTGGCTGGCTCAAGGGAGGAGCCTTCCACCTCTCAAAACCCTCTTGGCTCCCATCTGCCTCCTGCCCGTCTTCCACTTTCTGCTTAGTAGGGTTAATATAGTCTGCTTTGCAGTAGGGGAAATGCCTTCACACCCTATTTTTATTTACAGTGGCAAATTTCTGTTGTGTGCAATGGAATATGCCAGTGTCAGGAAGGATTAATGGGGACTCCCAACTGAGAATGCAGCATGAATAATGGTGGGAGGAGAGACAGAGTGAAAAGCCTGATATGGGGTTCTTCAGGCCAGTTAAGGGTGCTTTGGGGAAAAGTGGTCATATCTTACTTTATTAGTTATGGGTAAAGTTAATCTCCTCCTCTGCACCCCCAATGCCTCTGTCCCAGACCAGCTTGTCTTACTTTCTGACTGGATTATTGCAACAGCCTTTTCCCAGGCCTCTTTGCCTCTAGCTTCTTGGCTCTATTCCATTCACCACTCTTCACCTTTATCTTTCTATATCCCGACATTGATCATGTATCCCATCTACTTGACTATGACCTATACGAGAGAAGAGATTGAGTCATCTTGTTAATTGCCTAATTTCCTTTGCCAAGCACCGTGTTTTTCATAGAGGAGATGCTTAATAAATGTTTGACAGGTGATTCAATGAATAAATAAATACCATGGACCAGTGACTATGCTCATCATTGTAGGATAGTCCTCTCATGTGCTCCCACAGTCGACAATGTTTGCCTCATCAAAGAACTTATGCTATAGTTTGTAACTGCTTGTTTATGAGACTGAGAATTCTGTGAGGACAGGGACCACATTTGTCAGGTTTACCTTCCCAGACATACGTTACGTTCACACCCTGCACGGTGTTGAACGAATGCATGAATCAGTGTTCCACGGGAAATATATTTTACCTCCATTTCTAACTGTACATTCAGCAGTTACTGATTGGGCACCTACTATGTGCAAGGCCGTGTCTAGGCATTGGAAATTTTTCAGTGAACAAGACAGACAAAAGCCTCTGCTTTGATGGAGTTTATATTTTAGTGAGGAAGACAGTAAATAAATCAATGGACACATATTTATATAAGAAAATGTCAAGTAGTGATAAGAGCTATGAAGAAAAATGATGCAGGGCAAAGGGGTAGACAATGGTGGAGAAGATTCCTATTTTAGCTTGGGACTCTGAGGAGGGAACATATAAAAGACCTGAATGAGGTGAGTGATGAGGCATTCCAAGCAGAGAGGACTAAGAGTGCCAATGCCCTGATACAGGAATGTGTTTGGCAAGTTTCAGGAATAGTAAGGAGGCCAGTGTGGCTAAAGTACAGTGAACAAGGAGATGGGCATACGAGATCAGAGAGCTAGGCAGGGGCCAGATCATGTAGGGCTGTGGAGGCCATAATAAAGTTGAGAGACTGCTCTAAGTAAAATTAAAAGCCAACAAAAGACTTTAATGCAGGCAGTCAGCAACAATTTATTTATTTGTTATTAAATAGTAGGTCTGTGAACCCTGGTGAGGAAAATCCTGGAGGCAAGAGGAGACAACCCAGTTAGAAAGCTAGTGCAATAGACCAGGTGATGCATGATGATAGCTTGGTCCACTATTAGTAATGGGAGTGAGGAGGAAGTGGTTGGATCAGGATATATTTTGAGTACAGAGCCAACATATCTGGATAGTTTGGATGTATGGTAGGAGATAGTTCAAAGCCACCTCCTCTGGGAAGCCTTCCCTGACATTCCTTACCTTCCTACCATGGAAATCAATGTCTCTCCCTAGATACTCATGTCACTTTTCAGCTCTATAGTGTTAATGACAGCATTCCATCTTCCGGCAGAGCTGAGATACCTGTTCACATCTACTACTCCCACTTGACTTAGACCTCCTCAGGGACCCTGGTGGTCATCTTTGTAGTCTTTACCAGACCCTGTACGACGACTTATGCAGAATAGTTGACCAATAAATACTGGTGAGATTGAATAGATTAACTAAATTGAAGCTGTTTATTATTGCTTCCAGTGTATGGTTGCAAAACTCTCCAATCATAGAATGTAAGCAGAAGAATTATTTCAACATCACCAGCTTTTAATTACTAAAGTCCATTTGATGGATGCCTCTGCTTGAATTATTGACATCATGAGGATTAAGATGTGGTCCCTTGATTAAAAAGAAGGGTTGAGTGAGGGGCGTGGAGAGCGCCAGAGGGTGGGATATTTAATGAAGCCTTTTCTCTCAGCTCATGTTCAGCTAGTGAAGCTGTCAGGGGAAGTGAAAACTATCTAGAGGAGGATCGAGCTGATATTTATAAAAACGGCAGAAGTGAGAGGAGGCAGGGACATTTGAAGCATAAAAGTTGGAGCACATGTACCTGGATTCAAATTTTAGCTCTCTCATTTGCTACTTACGGCTCTCTGAGAAAGTGTTTAAAAAGTTGTTTCATTTGCTTTTAACTGAGATACAACTTACATACAAAAATACATAAATCTTAAGTGTACAAACTAATGAATTTTTAGAGATGTATACATCATGTACCCATCTCCTATAAAAATGTAGAACATTTCCAGCACCTCAGCAGGCTCCGATATGCTCCTTCTCGTTAGTATCCCCTGCAGAGGTAGCTACTATGATAACTTCTATTACCGTGTAGCCATTTTGTCTGTTTTTAATCTTCATGTAAACAAAATAATACGGAATGTTCTCTAGTGTCTGGCTTCTTTCTGAGAAAGTCATTTAAACCCTTTAGGCCTCAGTTTCCTCAGTCTTTATAACAGGAATACTAGTAGTAGCAGTTATATCAAAGAGGTATGAAGATTTCATGAGATAAAACATATAAAATGCTTAGAATAGTGTGTATGGGATAAATATTAGTCCTTTCCTTCCATCCTTTCCTTGTAAGTTCCTACAGCTATGATAAGCACTATTGGGCTACAAGGGAAGTATAAAGGGCAGTTGATACCCTTAAGGAACTTATAATCTAGTTAGACACAAGGATGTAATGTACTTGGTAAGCATAAAGGACAATATTAATATATTCTTAATATAATGAATATAATGATGTTAATTGCTAATCCCACTGCTGAGTGAAGAGGAGGCAGGTGATATAGTGAAATGGTTAAAAGATTTCAGGTTTTGAAATCTTTGGACTTGGGTTCTAGCACCAGTTTCCCCAATTACCAGCTGTGTGACTTTGGGGATGTCACATAATGTTGCTAAGCCTTAGTTTCTTTATATTTAAAATGGGAATAACACTATTTTATCTACCTCATGGGATTGCTGACAACATTGAGTGCAACATGTTAAGTGCCTGGTACAGGACCTGAAATATAGTATACATTTAAACAATGGTATTTGCTGAGAGCTTTTTCTGCTTTGGGATACCAGGATTCAAAAAGATCCAGAGTTTCACCCTACCAGGGTTAGCTAAGTGGCTTGCAAGGCCTCATCTACTGCAGTTGAATAAGGTGACTGCTGAAGCTCAAAGGGCCACTTCTTCATTTACCCCTCTACAGTTCTCCAGTAGACACTTGTGGCAGTACCAGGGACCATGGAGTTAAGGACTCTGCCTCTGCCTTGGGGAGCCCCCAGACTTGCTCCTTTCTTGTTCATAAGGCTAAATATATAATGATCCAGGCCTATAGCTGGGACCCTTTGCAGCCCTCAGGCAGGAGCCATGGCTGGTTGGTCCCAGTGCAGCAATGGGGGGACTCATTGTGATGGAGGAGTAAATAAACTTTTAAAAATAAAGACAATCTTTTAGGGCAGCTTGAAGTTCACAGATAAATGGACAGGAAGGTTCAGAGATCTTCCATATACCCTCTGCTCCCACACATGCACAGCCTCCCCTGTTATCAACATTTCCTCACCAGAGTGATACATTTCTTTCAATTGATGAATCGCTACATTGACACACCATTATCCAAAGTCCACAGTTTACGCTAGGGTTCACTCATGGTGTTGTACATTCTATGGCTTTGGGCATATGTATGACGACATGTAGTCAACATTATAGTGCCATACAGAGTAGTTTCACTGCCCCCAAAATCTTCTGCACTCTACTTATTCATCCCACCTTCCCCCCAGTCCCTGACAACCATAGATTCTTTTACTATTTCCATAGTTTTGCCTGAGGAATGCAATTTTCATAGCCATTTTGAAACCAACATTTGAAAATCAAAATTCTTTAAACACTGTTAAGCATCACAGTGTTTTGAGAAAATATTTTCAGAATGGTTTTATGCAGTCTGCTTCCCACTGCTCAAAACAAAAGTTTTTTTAGAAAAAAACTTAAAAATCAACATGTCTTAAAAATATTTTTCAAACCAAAACAAATGTCTCAAAAGCTATTTGCAGATATGATGATTGGTAAGATGATTCAGCCCTGAGGAATATTTTCTCTAGTGTTATTCTGATGCTTACATTTTGAGGATTTGATTTAGTCAGATTATTTTCCCAAAACTATATTTATTTTCTATCTATCCTGAAACTCAGCTAACAGACCAAAGAAATTCAAACCTTAAAGCTGCAACATGAAACATTTATTGAATAAATGAATCATTTTTTCCTTTTTGTCTTGGCTACCAGGAAACTCAGAGTTATGTTAGGTGGAGGAAACTGTTTCACCTTTGGTTCTCCCTTTCTCTACATGATTTTCCTATCATTCTTTTGATCTTTATTTATCTGCCCTATTTCTCTGAATTTTTATGTTAATCTGTTTCAAATCCATTTTGGATGTAGATGGAACTACATCTACGGGTGAATCTATGGAAAGATGCCCAGTTTCAGTAGTACTCATATAAATGCAAATTTAAAAATCCACAAAATATTGCTTAACACACATTTGAATGGCAAAGTTATAAAGCCAGATAATATTATGAGCTGATGATGATATGAGAAATCATATATTAAGTTCTGTTGGTTGGAGTGTGAAGTGGTAGAGCCACTCAGGAGAGCAATCTGAAGGTGCTTAATGAAACTAAATATGCATAAACTCTATGAATGAGTTTATAATTCTATAACAGAACCATTAAGGGACATGTGCAAGGGTGTTTATAAAATCATTGTTTGTGATAGCACTGAAAGCAATATAGATTTCTATTACTAAAAGACTGAATAAGTAAAATGTGACATATGCACATGCTAAGAATACTATGTGAAGTCAGAACTCTAGTCAAGATACACATATTAGCTCTAGCTGCCATAATAAAATGCCATAGACTGGGTGGCTTAAACAGCAGAAATTAATTTTCTCACAGTTCTGGGGGCTAGAAGTCCAAGATTAGGGTGCTAGCATGGTTGAGTTCTGATGAGGGCTCTCTTCCCGGCTTGCAGATGATTGCTTTCTCACTGTGTCCCCACATGGCGCAGAGAGAGAGAGAGAGAGAGAGAGCTAGTTCTCTGATATTGCTTCTTATAAGGGTACAAATCCCATCATGAGGGCTCTGTAATCATTACCTCATCTAACACTTCCAAGGCCCCATTCTAACTACCAACACATTGGGAGTTATGGCTTCAACATATGAGTTCCGGCGGGACACAAACTTTCATTCCATAACATTTTGCCCCCCAAAATTCATGTCTTTCTCACATGCAAAATATATGCAGTCCATCTCAACAGACCCAAAAGTCTTAACTCAGTCCAGCAACAACTCTAAAGTCTTAAGTGCAAGGTATCATCTAAATATCGTCTAAATCATGTATGAGTGAGACTCAAGGTACAATTTGTCCTGAGGCTAAATTTCTCTCTAGCTGTGAACCTGTGGAAACAGACAAGTTATGACTGAAATTGTTTTGTGGTTTTGTTTTTTTTTTTCACTGGGATTCTGGAAAGGAGATCCTTAGAGGAACAGGGGAGAAATTGGGGATATTTTGCCTAGGGTTGAGAGATGTCTTGGCTGTCTTTAGAAGTCAGAGGATTTGTCATTTGCAGAGACAGAACTGTGCCTTATAGCTCCAGAGAAAATCCCTAGGCTGTAGAAATAAGTCTTCAAAGAGATAACATTACTTAATGGTAAAACAAATCAAAAGCACAGTAATATTAATAGTTGCTGCTTACATTTACTGATCACTTACTAGGTGCCACGCTCTGGGTTGAGCATTTTAAATTCATTATCTTAATTTGTTCTCTCAGAGATGCAATGAACTAAGTGTTCAAACCACCTCTTCAAAAAAACTGGCATAAGAAGAAAACAAAATTGACTATATTGAAACTTTGTCCCTAGAACTTAATCAAATTAAAATGAATCTTTTCAGTAGTAGAATTGTTTTTTCCACTAGATTTCAAGGCATGAAACTCCATTAAGACATAGATCATCATACTATACCAGCATCTACCACCCTTGTGATGATCATTTCCTGAACTCTAAGGACCAGCTCACAGGCTTCCTTGACACTCCAAGTTCTGTCCTCATCCTGGGTGTCCTCAACAATATACACATGAAAGTCCCACCCCAAACACCCTGGCCTCACATCTCTCTGACCTTTAACTTCTGAGCACCTCAACCACTCCCATTCACTTGACATCACTGGGTGTGGCTTCAACTCCAATATCCCACTGAGGCCCAAATCCCCTAATGAAGGCTGGGTCCATGCCATTTGCTCTTTGGCTTCACTGAGGGGCCAGTGCCCAAGACCTTCCTTTTCTCTTCACTTTTTTCCTTGTCCAGCCAGGATCTTGGAGCATATTTATTTAGTATTGACTGCCTCTTCTTCCCCTTGCCCTCCAATGACCACATCTGCACTATTTAGCCTCAGTTTTGAGTCTCTCCAAACTAATGATTTCTCTGATGTCATAATGGCCACTGTGGGAGAAAGGAGCAGCACCCCAAGTATTGGTACCTCTAACAGTCAGAATTTCCAACCTCAGTTGGTCCTTCTGGCCACCCTGCAATCCTTTCACATGCCCCAAGTCACCTCTTTCTCCAGTTTTTCTCCCATCTATACTCCAAGTTTTTCATCACTCCTCTCAAAGAACAGTCCCTTTCACTCTACCCTCACCACACCCCATACAATGGCTAAGACTCCTAATTCATAAAGGAGATTGAAGTTACCTTCAGCTTCTTGTCCCCATACCTACAAAGGTCTCTTTGGCTTCACTAGCTCTCACTTCACATTTCTCTTTTAGTTTCAGAAGAACTGGCCCCATCCTCTAGTTTCTCCACCTTTGCTCTGTACACCCTCCTCTAATTTTCCTCCTCCTATCTCCCCTAGAATCTTGCTTATACTACTATCCATTCTCTTTCCTGACCCTTTATTCCCTCTCTCCCTACCAGTTCCCTAACCTCAGGTTATTCATATGCTCAACTGTCCCTCTTCTTTAGAAATCTTTTCTTGCCACCACTGTCCCCTTCATCTACTATTAAAGCTGCTCTCATCTTTTAAGTCTAAAAAATCAGTGGTCTATACCCAATCTCAGTTTTCTCACTTCCTATTCTTTTTTCAACTCAGTGTGATCAATCATACTACTCCACTGTGCTACATTTACCATGATTACTCTTTAGTCCTGCTCTTACTTTTTATTACAGTTGTATTGAAGCATATAATAAATTGCACATATTTAAAATATACATTTTGATGAGTTTTGACACATGTATACACCCATGAAACTATTACCTCAATCAAGATAATGAACATATCTGTCACCAACAAAAGTTTTGAGATACACTTTGGTAAACCAAACAGCCCACACACTGTCCCTAAGCAGCCATTGATCTGCTTTTATCAACACAGATTAGTTTACATTTCCTAGAATTTTATATAAATGGATTCAGACAGGATGTACTCTTTTTTTGTCTGGCTTATTTCACTCAAAATAATTATTTTGAGACTCATCCATGTTGTGCATGCATCAACAGTTTGCTCTTTTAAATTGCTAAGTAGCATCCCATTGTATAAATATGCCACAATTTATTTATCCATTCTCCTGTTGATGAACATTTGGGTTGTTTACAGTTTGTGGCTGTTTTTAATAAAGCTGCAATGAGCATTTGTGGGCTAGTGTATATGCTTTCATTTCTCTTCGGTAAATAGCTAGGAGAAGGATGAATGGGTTGTAATATAGGTATATGTTTAACTTTTTAAGAAACTGCCACATTGTTTTCCAAAGTGGATATACCATTTTATATTCCCATGAGAAATGAATGAAAATTCCAGTTGTTCCACATCCTCACCAACATTGGTATGGTCAGTCTTTTCATTTTAGACATTCTAATGGATGTGTAATGATATCTCATTGTGGTTTTGATTCACATTTCTTTAAGGACAAATGATGTTGAACATCTTTTCATGTACATATTTGCCATTTGTATTTCTTCTTTCGTGAAGTGTCTATTCTAATCTATTGCCTATTTTTAGTGTATTGCTTATCTTCTTATTATTGAGTTATAAAAATTCTTTATATATTCTAGATACAAGTCCTTTATTGGATATGTGATTTGTAAATGTTTTCTCCCATCTGTGACTTGCCTTTTTATTTTACTAATAGTATTTTTTAGGAAACAATAGTTTTTAATTTTGATGAAGTCCAATTATTGATTTTGCTTAAGTCCTCATGCTTATTGTATTCTATTTAGAAAATCTTTGCCAAATGTAAAGTCACTTAGAGTTTCTATTAAGTGTTGTGCTGGAAGTTTTATAGTTTTAGCTCTTACTTTTAAGTCTTTGATCCATTTTGAGTTAATTTTTATATATAACATGAGATAAGGGCTGAGGCCCTACTTTTTTGTACGTGATCTTTCCATTGTTTCAGAAGTTTGTTGAAAAAGATTTCCCCATTAAATTGCCTTGCCATCTTTGTGAAAAATCAAATGACCTTATATGTGTGGGTCTATTTTGGACTCTCTATTCTGTTCTATTGATATATAAGTCTGTTTTTATACCAATACTATACTGTCTTGATTATTATACCTTTACTATAAATCTTAAAACCAGGCAGTTATTCGTTTTTTATTAAAGTTATTTTTGACACATCTAGGTCCTTTGAATTCCTATGTAAATTTTAGAATCAACTTGTCAATATCTATACAGAAGCCTACTGGGATTTTGAATGGGATTATGATGAATCTGTAGATCAATTTGGAGAAAACTGCTATCTTACCATTATTGAACTTTCTGATCCATAAACATAACTTTCCATTTGTTTAGGTCTTTTAAAATTTCTTTCAGCAATATTATGTACATGTTTTCCATGTTATTTGTCAAATTTATTCCTAAGTATTTTATATTATTTGACGGTATTGAAAATAATATTTAAAATTTTTCAATTTCCTTTTGTTTGTTGCTAGGGTACAAAAATTGATTTTTGTATATTGACCTTGTATCCTGCAACCTTGCTAAACTCACTTATTACTTTTAATAGCTTTTTTGTAGATTCCTTACGATTTTCTACAGAGATGATCCTGTAGTCTGGGAATAAAATATCTTTGTTCCAAATACATATGTCTTTTATGTATTTTCTCACCTTATTGTATTGAGTGTGGTCTCCAGTAAAATATTGAACAGAAGTGGTGAAAGTAGACACCCTTACCTTACTACTGATCTTAGGGCAAAAGCATTCAGTCTTTCAACATTCAGTGTGATATTAGCAGCAGGTTTTCCATTTATCAGTTTGAAGATGCTGTCTTCTATGGCAGGTTTGCATAGAAGTTTCTATTTTTAACACCAGGAATGGACATTGAATATTGTAGAACGTGTTTTTGCTACGTTACTAAGATAATTATATGGATTTTCTTTGTTAATATGGTGAATTATTATATATTGACATTTTCAAATATTAATCCAACTTTGCAATCCTTGAATAAATTTCACTTAACTATGATGTAGTATCTTTTAAATGTATTACTGGGTTTGATTTCATAAAATTAGTTAAACATTTTCATCTTTATGCTTGTAAGAGATATTGATATATAGTTTGCTTTACTTGTATTGATTACAACTGGTTTTAGTCTCAGGGTAATGCTGGCTCATAGACTGAGTCGTAAAGTATTCCCTCATCTTTATATTTCTGGAAATGTTTGTGTAGGATTGGTATTATTTCTTTCTTCAATATTTGGTAAAAATGACCAGAAAAGCCGTCTGGTCCTAGAATTTTTTATGTAGAAAGGTTTTCAACTACAAATTCTTTCTTCTTGAGCGAGCTTTGATAGCTTACATCTTTTAAGAAATTTGCTCATTTCATCTAAGTTGTTGAAACTATTAGCCTAAAATTGTCTATAATATTCTTTCATTATCTGTAAAATCTGCAGTGGTATCACCCCTCTCATTCCTGATATTAGTAAATTATGTCTTCTTTCTTTTTTTTCCTGAACAGTCTGGCTAGAGGTTTAACAATTTTATTTATCTACTCAAAAAATTAGCTTTTGGTTTTGTTGATTTTCACAATTGTATTTCTGTTTTACATAATATTTTATTGATTTCTACCCTTAACTTTATGCCCCTCTTTCTCCTTACTTTGAGCTTAATTTGCTTTTACTTTATAGTTTCTTAAAGTGGAAGTTTAGATTATTGATATGAGCCATTTCTTCTTTTCTAATATAGCCTTTCATAGTATAAATTGTCCTCTGAGCACTACTTCATCTGCAATCTGCAAAATTGGTATTTTGCATTATCATTTTTATTCACTTCAAAATATTTTCCATTTCTTATGAGTTCCTATTTGACCCACGGGTAATTTAAGTGTATTGTTTAGGTTTTTTTTTTTTAATATTTGGGAACTTTTCAGATGTCTTTCTGTTACTGGTTTCTAATTCAATTTCATATTGATCAGAATATATTTGTATAATTTTACTATTTTTTTAAAGTATTCAGGTTTGTTTTATAAGCCATAATATGGTCTATCATGATAAATGTTCTATCTGTACTCGGAAAAATATTTATTCCAATACTTTGGGTGAAGTGCTCTATAAATGTCACTTCGGTCAATTTCGTTGAAAGCGCTTTTTTAGTCTTTTCCAATCTCACTAACCTTCTACTTTTCTATCATTTGTTGCTACTATAGTTTGGATATACCTCCAAGCCTCATGTTGAAATTTAATCCCCGATGTTGGAAGTGGAGCCTAATGGGATGTGTTTGGGTCATGGGGGCTGATACCTCATGAATAGATTCATGTCCTCCCTGAGATGAGGGAAAGTGAGTTCTTGCCCTCTTAGTTCCCACAAAAGCTGGTTTTTAAAAAGAGCCTGGAACCTCCCCACACCTTGGTTTCTCTCTTGCTATGTGATCTTTGTACTTGCTGGCTCCCATTCGCCTTCTGCCATGAGTGGAAGCTCCCTGAAGCCCTCATCAGGAGCAAATGCTTGCTCCATGCTTCTTGTATAGCCTGCACAACTATGAGCCAAATAAAACTAATTCCTTTAAAAATTCCCCAGCCTTAGATATTCCTTTATAGCAACACAAAATAGACTAAGACAGAAGGGTAGTGAAATCTCCAACCATGATCGTGGATTTGTCTAAGCTCTATCAGTGTTTGCATCATGTATTTTTGAACCTCATTATATAAGATTATTATGTATTTTTAATGAATTAACCTGTTTAACATTATGAAAAGACCCTCACTGGTCTGAAGTCTACTTTGCATGTATTGATATAGCCACTTTAGCTTTCCTGTGTCCATTGTTAGCATGGTTAACAGGTTTGTTTCAGTGCTTTTAAATATATTTTTTTCTGATGTCTTATAACTTGCATCATTTCCAATAAGAAATCTGCTGTCTTTCTTATAATTGTCCCTCTTTAGGTAATGTGTCTTCCACCACCCACCTAACCCACCCCACTCCCAGTCCCCTTGTACTGGCTTCTTTTAAGATTTATCTTAAAGATAAGATTTTATCTTTATCACTGATTTTAAGCAATTGGGTTATGATGTCCCTTGGTGTAGTTTTTCACAATTTTTATGCTTGGGAATTGTTGAGATTCTTAGATTTGTGGGTTCATAATTTTTATCTAATTTGAAAAATATTCAGCCATTATTTCTTAAAATATTTTTTCTGTCCTCCCTCCTCCTTTGATGACTCTGATTATGTCTATGAGGCTGATTTCAGTGGTCTCACAGCTCATTAACACTATGTTGACATTTTTTATTTTTCCTCTCTTTGTTTAATTTTCAGGCTTCTAACGTTATGTCTTCAAATCCAGTAATCTTTTCTCTGCAAGTTCCTTTTTCACCATTTACCCCGTAAACACTGATGTTTTATCAGGGATCATTTTTATGCCACCTTTTCTTCTCGCTCTGCACACTCATACACTTCTAGGGCTTCAGTTACCATTTTTATTTTGATCACTGCCAAAACTGTGTCTTTAGACCAGACCATTCAGTATTCTAGTATTTCTGACTGCCTATTTGACATCTTCCCCTGCTTAACCCTGCACTTTAGCTTATACAGAAACTATTATCTCCTCCTGTATGTTTTATCACAGTAAACAGCAACACAAAACAACTGGTTACCCAAACACGAAACATGGGTCTCATTCAAGATCCTTTTTGAAGGCTTATATATTGTTTTAGGCATTTATGTATACCTAGGTTTCTAGCACAATGCTTAGCATATTAAAATGCTTAGTAAATGTTTATTGATGTATAAAGTTATTTTTCCATGGGTTTAAAATTTGTAAGATTCATGGTAGGATTTGAATATAGATTTTTATGAATTTAAATCCTTGTTTCATCCACCACGTGATATTATCTTCAAGGTAAATAGTCCAAATCCTTAAATCTTTATTTCTTGAAATTTCTCCATTCTTGTACAGTCTTTCCATGTGTATTTTAAAGTATGAGACTTTTAAGTCTGGAAATCTATAGAAAGTGTGGAAGTTTGTATTTTCCAAAGACAGCTACAACAATATGTCATATTCTATATGCTGTTTTGCAATGCCACTACCCCATCAAGAAGTAGAGTCTATTTCTCTAACTTTTTGAGTCTGGATGGGACCTGTGACTGCTTTTACCAATAAAATACAATAGAAGTGATGCTGTTACAGTACTTGGAATAGCTCTTAACTGCTCTGGAAATTTTCACTGATTTCTTGAAAGCCAGCCAACATGTGACTACCCTAAGACCATCAACGCTATGAAAAGCTCAAGTCATATGGAGTGGGCCTGGAGGATGAGATGTCATATTGAGGTGGGGTACAAGGTTCCAGACCTTGAGGACATGTAGGTGCAGAAGCGATCTTGAAAGTGGAGTGTCCAGTCCCAGCCCTCCAGCCAACTCCACATGAATGAGAAACAAACCACTAGGCAAGGCCGTCTCAAATTCCTGATCCATGAAATAATGAATAACATAAAATTGTTGCTTAAGACCACTAAATTTTGGATGGTTTGTAGCACAACAACAGATAAGCAAAATGGAAGAGAAGGAAATATGACTAACATGCCTATAATCATGGAAGGTTTAGATCAAAATCTTTTTCTCCTAAGCCCCAAAATACCAAGAAAAGGAAGTCAACCTAGAGGGTAGGAAGATTGAATAAAGACATATAAGAGGCTTCCTTAATACCCTCATCAGGAAATAAATACATAGAGATTGATACACCCTTGAAATGGTAAAGAAAAACTATGTATGACTTCCAAACAGGAAAAAAAAAAAAAGAATTGCTTTTCAATAGTACAGATGGCAAAGAGCAAGAAGAAGATCTAGCTATTTTGGAGGGCAGAAAGAGTATTCCCCAAAGTCATGACTAGCTTGAATAATGGGTTAAATATAAAAGAATTTAGCAGTCATTAATGAAAAGTGAGGCAATTGAGTTCAACCTGCATATGTATACAAATAATTAAAATGACCAGTGAGAAAATAATTTAGGTGCCAGTAACTGCTCAGAGATAATAACTTCTTAAACCACATTATTAGAAGTGGAAAATTCCAAATGAAGAAGGCTGATCAGCTTTTTTTACTCAGAAAAAAACCTGGAAGATTGTCCTCAGTTATGTGAGCAATTGGGAGAATTCGAGGACACAAAGCCATACCACGTGGAGGAACTGTTGACTTTTTAGGTCTGTGTCAACCACGAAAGTCTTTGAAACTATATATTTAGATGCATTCTTGAAATTCTGAACGTCTCACGCAATTCCTTAATACCTAGTCCCAGCCTGGATCCACTGTAATGGTGTTCTTCAAATCTAACTGCATAATACTCTAACAGGGTCTGGAAAGGCAGAGCCCAGAGGAAGAATTGCTTCTGGGCTTTCTCATTGCAAGATTTGATTAAGGCAGGCTTTCCCGTAAGACTTCTGAGGTAGACTGGGGTGGGTCTTGTTTGGATGTCCCTGTTATTTCACAAACAGGAAGGATTTCCAATTTCCCACCTAGAAAGAAGAACCAGCAGGCCTGGGGTCAAGGTCAGTTGGACATGACTTCACCAGAGTTTTGCCCCGTGTGCTTGCTTTGTGATGTATGACTCATCATAATTAAATTTTGAGCTAGATTAACTATAATTCCTGCACTTATTAGGCGATCAGTGTTTAAAGCCCTTGTAAAAGAGGATGAGCTGCTCATTCTGATAATGCAATTAACTACCCAACAGAGCTAATATTTTATTTTAGGGAAGAGTAATTTTTGATTAATGATGCATTTTATTTCCCAAATCCCTGCAGCAGTGGGTCACATCTTTGGTGAGAAAGCCAAAGAAAAAGGGTAAAATTAGAAAACTTGGAGTGTTTGGAAGCAGATTAGTGTGGATTCTACAGAGCTGGCTGCTCTCTTGGAGCCCACTCCCAATTCCTGAACTCCTGCTCTCTTAGGTTTACATGTACCTCAGGATTCTCCACAGCAGAATACACCTCAAGAATATTTTTGGGGAGCATAAATCTGCCTTGTTCCAATTTCTTCTTACAGAAACAGGACATAACATCAGCATTTCTGAAGTTCTTTGGCTATGAGATGCTATTTAATTCCATTATTCCCAGAGCAAGATCTATGTGAAGAGAGGACTGGTTGAGAGGGATCCAGAGATGCTTCCTGGAAGAAGTGATATTTGAAAAGAGTACTGATTCATGGCTTGTGTGAGAATTGGGGCGCATTATTTGGGGTCAAGGACATCAGTTAGAAGGCTATTTTAGGAATCCAGTTGAGATATCAGCAGGGAGATAAAGTGAAGCAGACATAGTCGGCTAATATTAAAGAAGTAGAAATTTCAAGACTTGCTTGTTGATTGGATATTTAGGGGACAGTGGGTGGAGAGTGTCAAGAAAAAGGTCTAGGTGCCTAATTTGCATGATGAAGCATATGATAGTAGATTAGGTGGAAAAGCATGTTTGTTTCTTCTAGAATGGTGGAAGAGATTTCTTCTAGAAGTTTATTTCTTCTAGAATGGTGAAAGAGATTTCGAGTTGGAGTTAACTGTGGTACATCAAAGTGGAGATGTACAATGAGGCAACTGGATTTGTGGGACATGGACTCAGAAAAGAGAAGATAAAGATTTAGAGGTTATTGGCAAAGAAGTTGCAACCATGAGTGTGGACCACATTGCTCAGGAATGGCATCTTCAAATTAGACTATGAGAAGAGGACCAGGAACTAAACTAAAAAAGACTAACTCCAAAGAAGTAAGCCAAGGAGGAGCCAGGAAGAAGACTGAGCAGAAATAGGTATCAGTGGCTTTAACTATGGGGAAGTGAGGACCACTGAAGCAAAGGGCAGGAAAAATACCTTGAACAAAATGAATCTGCATCCTCAACAAGTGGAATTCATGGGAGATAGGCTGAGGATGACACTACAGGTTTAAAGTTTAGCACAAGTAAAGGCATAGAAGGTGAACTGGGGAAGGTGCCAAGGCCAAAATTTCAGTGAACAAAATTGAGCATTTTCCAGCATGGAGATTTCTCAAAGAACTAAAAATAGAACTACCATTTGATTCAGCAATCCTACTACTGGGTTTCTCCTGAAATGAAAATAAATCATTATTTTTTTAAAATGCCTGCACTCACATGTTTATCACAGCACTAGTTACAATAGCAAAGTCACAGAATCAACCTACATGTCCATCAACGGATGACTGGATAAAGAAAATGTGGTGTATGTATACACCATCGAATACTACCCAGCCATAAAAAGAATGAAGTCATGTTTTTTTGCAGGAAGATGGATGGAACTGGGGGCTATTATCTTAAGTGAAATAGCTCAGTATCAGAAAGACAAATACCACATGTTCTCACTTAGAAGTGGGAGCCAAACAATGGATACACATGAACATACAGGGAGAAATAACAGACATTGGAGACTTCAAAAGGTGGGAGAGTGGGAGACGGATGAGGATTGAAAAATTACATATTGGCTACAGTGTTCACTCTTTGGGGGGATGGGCACACTAAAAGCCCAGACTTCACCACTAGGCAATATATGCATGTAAGAAATCTGGACTTCTACCCCCTAAATATATAAAAAAAATTTTTAAAAACCAAAATTGAGCACATTTTCTCTGAAAGCAACTTGCCATTATTTGCTACCCTGCCAAAAAGACTTAGTGTGGCTTTCCCTCTTTTGGAACCAATGTAAGCATCACTATTTTTTCCCTTGGCCTCTGGATCTGAGGGAGCAGCGTCCATCCTTTGTGCCTTCCTCAAATCCTTCCTGCACAGCCACTGCTGGCCTCTGAGAAGGATGGAAACTGATGCTGGGCCCACAGTATTCCAAGCTTACCATGATCTGGCCCAAATATATATTCCCATCTTATCTTTTTCTTTCTTGTATCCAATCCCAGCTCCATCAAAATAGAATTATTCACTGATTCCCATCTAATCCGTCTGGTTTCTTACCACTGTGCCTATATCATGCTGTTCTCTTCCTGGCAGTCCCTACACCCACCCAGTTCCTATTTCCTCAAATTCTACTCATCCTTCCTTGGTCAGTTTCATATAGCATGAAGTCATCCCACATCCCCCAAACAGCAAACAGATCTGAATCTTTTCTCTAGGCTACCAGAGCATTTTACTCTTTCATGGCATGAATCCTACTTTGCTATGTATTTGGAATTAGCCATGTATGTTTTAAATTCCTCCCTCTTAGACCATGATGAATTCCTTGAGGCTCTGGACCATATCCTGCCTTTCTTTATATCTTATCCATCAGCACTAAGCACAGTGCCTGGCGCATATGAAATATTTAATAAATGCTGATATACTTAATAAATGAATGAAGAAATGATTCGTGGAAGAGCCCAGTGATAATCTCAGACAGAGAACTTTCTCTTATCTGGCTTCCAGATTCCAAATGGAGTCTTATTACAAGTCGTGGATCTCGTCTTATTCCAGTAAGAAAAAGGTTTTGCAACCATGTCATGTTGAATCTCTCAATGGTCATGTGCATAGTTACTCATTTTCTGTGTTTTCCTTTCTCCATATCCAACTGTAAGCTAATGCTATGTTATAGGAGAAAGAGCCTGGCTTGGGTATGGGATAAAGTTGGATTTGAATTCTGATACTATCTTTTACTCACTCTCTGTGATTCTAGAACAGGTCACTTGCCCTCTCTGTGTTCTGTAAACAGGAGTGTCCATCTCTGACTTGCCTCCCTTCCAATACTGCTGTGAGGCCCCAGAAAGATACGGAATATACAGCTTCTTTGCAAACCATAGACTCTGGGCATAGGTGAGGAATTATCATAGTGAGGTAATTAATATGGCTTGAAAGAAGGAAATGTAGATCCCGTCCTGGTTGGACCAGGCTGCATTTTTAGTCACTATGCTGGCTCTTGCAGAGCTCTGGGACATGGCTTTGGGTTATGTAGATGACACTTGTTAATGACAACAGTCTATAGGGGGAAAAAACTCAGTTACGCTGGGGAATCCAAGGTAGCTAGATTGGCTAGTGACAAGCAGAGAACAGACTCTGCCTGGAATTGGTAATGAGATCGCCGAAATGGAAGAGAAAATTGAGCCAAAGTGTAAATGTTCAAGCAGTTTAGGGAAGGGGTGTGTGTGTGTGTGTGCGTGCGTGCATGCACACATATGTCCGATGGGGAGCAGGGGTCTTTAAGAGCAATGAGTCTTGTCATTTGCATAATAGCTCTTGACAATTTGCAAAGCATTATCATAGCCACCATCTCTGAGGTCAGAGAACAGTATCTCCTTTTCCAAGATAACTTCAACTAGACCACCATCTTAGTCTTGACCTTTCCTTCCCTTCCTTTCTCTTCTCTTCCCTTTTCCTTCCCTTTGTTTTCTTTCTCTTCCCTTTCCTTCCATTTCTATTCTTTCCCTTTCTTTTCCTTTCTCTCAGTCAATATCTCCATCCAATCTCAGTTCCCTGAGGATGGTTGTAGAAACTGAGTCTCAGAGAGTGAGAGGAGCAGAGATGGAACATGAATTTTAGGCTGATGCCCTATTTTTCTTTAGTATTTACCTTTTTTATTGTGTATAAAACCAGTAAAGCCCATTGTAAAATGTTTGAGGGGAGAGGAAAACCCAGACACGTATGAAGAAGAAAACGTCAGTCATCCATAATGATCAATATTGGGTCCATATTTCCTTCCAGCTTTTTTTCTATGCAATTTGACATGCTTGAGATTCTGCTAAATGTAAATTTATAAATTCCAGTATACTTTCCACTGCATCATGATCTGTTGGTTTTCTTTTCTACACTAGGCATTGCCTCTTCCAAACTTCTGTAGCCTTTAAAGCCCCACTTGTCAAATAGGGTGTGTAGTAATGCCCCCTTGGCTTCTTGCAGCTGAAGTGAGAATCCTTTGAGATTCTAAGGGCAAGGGTATTTTGGAAATCTCAGCATGTGATTTGTGGAGGGGGTCTCAAGTGCAGGGTTTGGGGTTGAACAGCAATAGCCTACTCTGGCTCCTTCTCAAGTAAGCCCCCCTGTCCACTCACTGGAGATGAATGCTTCCAGGAGCCTCCCTGCTAAGCACTCCTTTGAGCAGTCTGGCTATGTCTTTACCCTCTCATCCTTTCCCCCTTTGTCCTTTCTCTCCTGTCTCCACTTCGACCTCAGGTGACCCTTAAGCAATAACCTGCAATGGTGAGTGGGATTTGATGATATTAAATATAACTTGAGAGCACAAGCAGGACATCTTGTACTTTTCCAAACTCACAGTTTAAAAAACACATAATAACATTTATTCTCTCATATTTGTTTTTGTCGCTATTGGGTTAATTCTTGTTCTGCAGATATTTGTGTTACAAACTGACTATTCTTAGGCTGGGCGTGGTGTCCAGCACTGGGTGCTGTAGTCCCAGCACTTTGGGAGGCCGAGGCGGGTGGATCACCTGAGGTTGGGAGTTCGAGACCAGCCTGACCAACATGGAGAAACCCCGTCTCTACTAAAAATACAAAATTAGCCAGGCATGGTGGTGCATGCCTGTAATCCCAGCTACTCAGGAGGCTGAGGCAGGAGAATTGCTTGAACCCAGGAGGCAAAGGTTCTGGTGAGCTGAGATCACACCATTGCACTCCAGTCTGGGCAACAAGAGAGAAACTGTGTCTCAGAGAAAAAAAAAGAAAGAAGAAAAAGAAAGAAAGAAAGAAAAGAAAAGAAAGAAAGAAAGAAAGAAAAGAAAGAAAGAAAGAAAGAAAGAAAGAAAGAAAGAAAGAAAGAAAAGAAAGAAAGAAAGAAAGAAAAGAAACTGACTATTCTTAATGTATCTGTAGATGAGCGAAACTGAAAAAAAGAGGTTCCAATAGTAAGAGTTAGAATATGCATGGAATATTAACTTACTGATTAATGGATTTTAATCTATTATTATCTTATACTTTCAGTAGTGGCAAGTTCTTCGTTGAGGGAGGTGGTGAGGTGTGATGGTTACTGGTGGCTTAGTCTCCTGGGAACTTAGCTCACTGGGGATGCCAGATTAATGCATCCTTGATGTGGGTTTCTGGCATTGGAGTGAATAAGGTTCTGATGATTAGGTGACCTGAGGAGGGAAGGGAAAAGAGTGTTTCTCTCTCCCAGCTACTCATGTCTTTGATCAATAAAACTGTGGTTATGTAGCTACTCATATTCATTTTATACATCAAATATTAATCCCATAGCACACAGCAGTATTTCTCAATGTGCGATCTATAAATTATCCATATCAGAAGCACTTTAGTCGAGGCCTGGGGGTCTGCATTTGAAAAGTATCCCAGATGATGCAGATGCACACCAAAATCTGATCCCCAATGCTCCAGTCTCTCAAGTGCTCTGTGAGAAAAAAAAGATGCCATGGTTAGGGAAGTTTCGAACACATTGCCTACTATATCCACCTCTGAAGAGGTTCATAATGCACATTAGCATATTAAAAGCTCTGAAAAATCTTTCAGTAACAGAACAATCTTATGTCCACTAACATAAGATTAATTAAATTATGATACACATACAATAAACTCCTATACTGCATTTTTTTTAAATGAGGTAGCCCTCAAAGAACTAACAGGCAGCTTGGTGTAGATGTTAAGAGCATAGATTCTGGCACCAGATAGACCTGAACTCAAATCCAACCTCTGCCATTAAATAACTGTAATCTTAGGAAAGTCCTCTGAGCTGTTTTCTTTTCTCTACAGTGGGAATAATAACAATAGTCTTCATCTCATGGAAGTTATTATGAGTTTTAACTGAATGAAAATATGAAGTATTTATAGAATTGTATTTGGTACGTGGAAAGTGTACAGTAATTATTAGCTCTTATGATCACTGACATGGGAAAATGCCCATGATATATTGTTAAATCAAAAGCAAGGCCAAGAACAATACATATAGCTTGCTTTCGTTTGTGTTAATAAATTGTACATCATAAATAATTTCAAAGATAAGTGTGGAAGGATACTCAGTATTCTGTTAACAGTGATTACCTTTGGGGTTAGGTACTGGGAGGGAGGAACGCTGTCAATTTTCACTTTACATACTTTGGTAAGTTTTTTTTGTATTTTTCTCCCCAGCTTTATTAAGAGGTAATTGACAAACAAAATTGTATATATTTACAATGTACAATGTGACATTTTGATATATGCATACATTGTGAAATGATTGAATCAAGCTATTTAACATATCCATTACCTCACATACTTAGTATGTGTGTGTGGTGAGAATATTTAAGATATACTCTTAGCAATTTTCAAGTATACATTATTATTAACTGTAGTCACTATGCTGTAGAATAGATCTCCAGAATTTCTTCTTCCTAACTGAAACTTTATATCCTTTGACCAACATCTCTCCATTTCCCCTCCACCTTTTGTTTTTATTTATTTTTTAAAGATAACACACATCAGGGAGATAAAAGGAATTTTGCCCAGAATGGAAACCAGTATGGACTGGATAATGGAAAATAATCAAGTGTTAGCACGGTTCTCTCTTGTTTCCAGAGAGGCACATTCAGCTACATTTAGCTTTTATTGTTTAATTTTTTTTATTTTTGCCAGCCTCACCATTCTTCTGACTCATCCAGCTGTCTGCCTACTGATCTCCTCTGCCTTCTGTATGCTGACGGCTGCTCTGTATATAAGCCTGTCTTTGTACATGTGAATTTTGAATTCCTGATGCTGGACATTGCATTTCACAGAGGTCAGCCCATGCTCCAGCCTACTGAGATTGTTTTGGATCCTGAGTCTCCCATCCAATCTGTTAGCTAGATCCTCTAGCTTCCCAGCATCCTCACTCTCAGAGAGCATGCCATCTGTCTGAGCTGTTGGATAAGAATGGTGACTTGACTGACACTGATGTAAAGATCTGTGACCTATCACTAGAGACACTGATCCACATATCAGCAGCCACCTGCTACCTCTGGTGTCTCACCTGCAGTCTGTATTTCTTCACTTTATCTATAAAAGGCTCATGAGAGTCTAAGTCAAAAGCCTTGTTAAAATCCAGATGCATCCTGTCTACAGCATTCTCCTGATCTACAAGCCTTGTAACCTTATCAGAAGAGTAAATTAAGTTAGTTCTGCCATGACTTGTTTTCCTAAAGGCCCTACTTAGTGTTATTACTAAAAAAGATTTGATTTGAGCCCAATTGTGGTTTCAATTTAGACATATTTACTGTATTTCCCTACCTGCTCAGTGTCCCTCCCTGTCCCTCCAAGGCTTGCCTGGTGGCTGGAGTTAATTGGATGCATAAATTCATGCAAAAGGACTAATGGAAAACAAGGGCTTATGTGTACTGTTTGCAATGTAGTAGCAAGAAAGAATTGCTCAAAAAGTAGAAATGTTGACATATATGTGTGAATTTTGGATTCCTAGTCCTTGACATTGCATCATGATAGATTGAGGGCCTATTTTGGCTAGAGGAGGATTTTGATGCTCTTTACAATACAACAGGAAGGTTGTTTATCATTCTACCTATGACCTGGGCTTAGTAATGGAGATCTATATTAGTTTCCTAGGGCTGCTGTAACAAACGATCACAAATTTTATGGCTTAACACAATAGAAATTTATTATCTCAAAGTCCGGAGGCCAAAAGTCCGATATGTTTCCTGAGCCAAGATCAAGGTGCTGGCAGGGCTGAGCTCCCTTTGGAGGCTCTAGGGGAGAATGCATCTTTTGCCCCTTCCCACTTCTGATGGTTGCTGGCATTCTTTGGCTGGTGGCCACGCCACTCCAATCACTGCCTCCATGGTCACATTGCCTTCTCTTCTTCTGTCTGCAATCTCTGTCTGACACACTTATAAGGGCACTTGTGATTGCATTTAGGGCCCAGCTGGCTAGTCCAAGATAATCTGTCTATATCAAGATGCTTAATTTAATCACATCTGCAAAGTCTCATAGAAGATAATATTCACATGTTCTTGGGAATAGAATGTGGATTTTATGGGAGGGGGAGCATTATTCAGCCTAACACAAAGACTAATAACAAATTACTAATGCCTTCCCCTGACATACTCTCCTCAGCCCCTTGGTTTATCTAAGTATGAAGGAGACAACTGGAATGGAGAAAAGCAAAATTTTGCAGAAGATGCCACTAGACTTTCTTTCCTCTTCTGGCCCCTGGTGGTATATCCAGCTGCAGATCTGTTCATGTACCTGTCCAGTTTCTGACCATACACACTCTGCTGGGAAACAGTGCAGTATAATCCACTCCTGAAATTCATCTTTGCCAGTTTTCACTCATTTGGGTGGCTTTCGACCTCCACAGCATAATTGCTGACGCAAGTTGAAACTTTAACGGGGGGAAAGATTGATTGGCTCACCAATAACATTTGTCTCTTGGGCTGGCAGTGAGCGCAGAGGAACCATTTATGCAATCTAATTATTACGTCAATTGGGGGATGGAGTAATGTTTCCCAGATGCCATTTGGCACCTGGAAAGCTGCAAATCAGCACTATCATATAAGAAACATTAATATAGACCATTGATTGGATTCATTGATCCTATCCCTTCCCCCTACCGCCTTTAGCTTCTTACTTTGGTTTGGAGTGAAACGCAAAAGCTTTGCTTTGCTTCTCCTAGCTGCCATGTTCAGACAGGTGATCGGATTGATTAGATGTATTTTACAATTAAATGTACTTAAGGAATCATGTGCATTTCTGAATCATTTTCCCTTTTCCTGACCTTGAATCATTCAAAATATATGTGGCCAGTAGGACTGAGATCTAGGCTCCAAAGGAAGCCAAAACAGGAGGGAAGAGCAAGGGGCAAAGTGCTGTTTGCAATTCCTGCATCCTGAGCCTGTATAATATGTCCTCAGAACTTTTCACTAGGCTTTTCAGGTTCATTGTTGGAACAGTTTCTTGGTGTTAGATCATTGTAAGCCCCCAAGAGGGCTTAATTTTTTATTTTTAATGATTCTTTTTATTAGTAACTAAGTAATCTGTTGGGATTAACCTCAACAGAGTGCAGGGCCCTAGAGCCCAAGGAAAGAGGATGTTAGGATATTGGGGAGGTTTATTATAACCTCTTTAATCTTCATTTCCCTTCCACAAATTCTTCTCCCTCTTGTAGGCAGATCCCTGCAATATTTTTAAGTGACAAAGTCTTTCATTCCACAATTGGAAACAAAGCTTAAAATGTAGCTAATCCAGGGAGAAGGAACATAGCTACTTAAATTTATACTAATGAGTAAATGACTGCTACTACAGACGCCTAGATGATCTATTAGATTTGGAAAGGGCTTCACAGCCCCAAGCCTAAACTTGTTATTTTAAGGAAGGGAGGACTGAGAATTGACTTGCCCAAGGTCTTACATAAATTTTGAAGTATAGTTTTTTTTCTGAAAGAAAGTTTTAATAGAGGAGCACCTTAAGGGGCATTGTAAACAGACATTTGTGACCAGTTTTACCAAGGGCTAGGTCTGGGGGATTCCAAAGCCAACTATAATCTCAGGTCTATTTTTAAAGGTAGTCTATCACCAGTGCTTAAAACACACTCTTCCCTTTGGCTCTGCCCTGGTGGGATTCACCAAAAGTTCATGTGTCTTATTCCTTTTTGTTATCTTAGTATCTAGTTGAGTGTCTGCCTCATAAAAGGCATTCAGTGAGTGTTTGATGTAAGATTGAATGTTTCCAGAAACAGGGAAGGCTTTTCACTGTACCCTCCATACTCTCTCATTCTGCCTCCTGTGTACACATTGCTTAAATAGCTGTTCAGGTTAGAGATTTTGCCCTTGGGTGGGACTAATAATTGTGTCAATGATCAGAGACCAAAGTGAAGAAGGCTATCCAACTTACCCAGGATCGAACCCACAACCCTAGACTTCCTTAAAGCATATGAGGAGATAGTCAGACTATAGTCTGAGATGTTAGAAGTGAATATTATGGAATCCATGTATCTCTGAAGGCCAGAGTCACCAAGTCTATATCTCTGATCATTGCGGGCATCCTAAGTCAGGGAATGCAGGTTGCAAGTGGGAGCCGGCACACCTTCTCCAATAAGCTTCTCTTACTTTCTTGGGAGGAACCCCTCCCTGGTTGTGGTTGGGGCTACAGAGAAAGAGTAAAGAGGGAACCATAGGGTTGTGGACAAGCTACTCAGATACTCATGGCTTGTGGGAAGGAAGGGTTTGATCGGTCAGGATCAGCCCTTAGCTTTAATCTCATAGTGCCCATGCCCACCAATTCTACTTGCTTATTCTCTCCTTCGCTGGTTCACCTGCACTCACCTGCAGGGACTGGGCCCAGGCATGGCCCCTGGCCCCAAGCATGCCTACCTCTCTCTGAGCTGACTCGATTAAGTCCCACTGCTCATGCCTTCTGTGTTCATGGCAAAAGTTTTCAGTCAGGGATGACAATGAAGAGACAAGGCAGCCCTTGGGGCAGGGCTACCCATCAGCCCTAGATGAAAACAAGATCCAGCAGCAAAGCCCATTCCTGTTGGCTGATGGCTTGGCATTGGCTGAGAGTCCAGAGAGCCTTCAGTTGGTCTGAACCAATGAAAAGGAGCCAAAGATACAGTCTCTCTTGCCATTAAAGAGATATTTCCACCTATGATTGGCCCCAGGATACTTCACCTCAGGGTTCTCCTATTGGCCTGGAATAGCATGCTGGCAGCTAGGGCACCCTGTGGTGAGCAGGCACCTACGTAGGCATGCAGTAAAGCACAGCCTGCTGCTGGGCACTCAGGGGACAGGCAGATAGAGGAGGAGGTATCAAGATCCTCTCTCTGCTTAACTGGTGACATCTTGGGGTCCACCAACTTCTCCTTTTTGTGCCTTTCCCCTCTGGCTGGGCCTGCTTGCTCTCCTGGTCCCATTCCCCAAAGGACTTCGATTCCCAGGTATGGTGGTGACTGGCAACACAGGGTAAGATGTAGCTTTTTCTTAGGGTTATTTGCATTGTTGTAGGGGATCCTGAAATCTGAAAAGTGGTGGTGGTCCAAAGAAATTGTAGGTTCATAGAATTTTGGTGCCAAAAGGGAACTTTGAAATAGTTCCCATTTTACAGATGAGGAAGAAAACTGAGATGGACTCCAAGAAGTAATAGAATTTAGTCAAAATCATATAGCTAGTTAGTGGCAAGTCTCCTGACCATAGGCAAGGACATTTCTGATGCATCCCAAATGAATCTTAAGCTGTGGTATTTCATGTACATTTCTACTGTTTTTCAAACCACTGATTTTCTGTCCTAACGAAACTCCTAGCCTCACTGGGGAGATCTTCAAATCACAAATTAATGGCTTAATTAACATTACAACAAGTTTTTGGCTGTGTCTTCAGTGTATGAAGAAGGGGGCTTGTGACATGGGCTTTCTCTCTGTTTACCCTCTTCTTGTACCAACCCACAGTAGTCAGATGACTGTGACCAGGGCTCTGGAGTCATGTAATCTGCTATCTAGCTAGGAAGTTGTCCAACTGGTGACTCTGTGATGTTTGAGCCATCACTGTGCAAGATGCAGCAGAGAAGAAAGTCAGTTACTAAATGCAAAAAGGTCTGAGTCTAAGCTACTGCCATATTAATACCAGTGCTTCGTTTTTCATGCATTTAGCCTCCAAATCCCTTTTAAGTTAGAGACCTGGGTTTATTTGTCCATATATTAGGTGGGACCCTGAACAGTCCTGAAATCCTGGCCCTGGGTAGCTCTGTATTATCAACAACAATGATAAGCATAAAGGGTTTGGGATTACTCAATCCAGCTTTCCCCCATTGTGTCTGTTTTCTTCATGCTTCTACCTTTCTCATTCCCCTTTTCCTTATCCTTTAAAGGCCAATTTAAGTCCTGCCTTCTCCAGGAGCCTCCCCTTACTAGTGCTGCCCACATCAGTCTTTCCCTCTTTTGGATTCTTACTGTCCTTCCAGCATATCCCTCAAAGTGACATTTCATTATATTCCATTTGTATTTATCACTGTTGGTTCCATATATATCAACCTCATCTTCTCAACAAGAGTATAAGTTCCATAAGGGCAGGGTACACATTTTATCCTTGCTAAGTGTGCCCCATAATGTCTGATGGATGTTCAAATTAGACTAGAATGATAGCTTTTGTGGTGACATGGGAAATGCTCACAATATACTTAAGTGTCTAACTCAAAATACAAAAGTCTATGATCACAATTTTATAAAGACATGGAAAATAAAAGCAAGCAAGCAGAAAGGTAATACATGCAAATGTGTGAGAGGTGGGTGGGATGATAGGCGAGTCTAAATATTTATATATTTACCTGACTTTTCAAAGTTTCAACAAGGAGCATGTATTACTCTTATGAGAAAAAAACAAGGTGGGGTGGGGGGAAGGGGGAGGGATAGCATTGGGAGATATACCTAATGCTAGATGACGAGTTAGTGGGTGCAGCGCACCAGCATGGCACATGTATACATATGTAACTAACCTGCACAATGTGCACATGTACCCTAAAACTTAAAGTATAATAAAAAAAAAAAAAAAAAAAAACAAAGATTATTTAAAAGAGAATCACAGATTTATGAGCTCTGGAAAGCAGAGCAGAAACAGATGAAAGAGCTCACGTAAGTCCTGTCTTATTGTTTTAAGATTGAAAAGCCTGGGGCAGAGCTATGGGAGATGCCTAGCTGGTAACTCAGTTTCCATCTTCTAGGAGCAAACAACCCAGTTTCCTGAAGCTCTAAGGCTGAGCCTCCTAACCTCTCCTCAAATCCACCTTCCCCTGAGCTTCTCCTCTAGGCATCGGTCCTGGAACTGCGTGGTTTTCTCCTGATGAGGTCTCCCATGATTCTTTGGTGTCTCCTGGGTTGGGAAGCCTGAAGGTTTGGCTTTGACTCTGTTCTAGTCCCTTGCTAGCCTCTCCTGGAACTCACTGCTTTGCCTCTGAAGCATCCCAGGACAATAAGCTATATAGTATCCACACTCCCAGGTGGCTGGAAGTAAAAAAACACCTAGCTGTACCCTTTCCTAGAAATATATACTTACTGCACTCTGAGTACTTGCTGGGAAGGGTGATCTCGAACTAATTCCACTCAGTACCTTAGCAAAGCCTTGCTGAGAGCAATACTATTTAAGGAGGGCCACCTGAAATTGGTGCTTGAAGCCCATCCATTCCTTTCCAACTGGACCCAACAGACTAGCCCCAGGTACCTGCCATGCCCATAACTTTCCCTTCTAGTTAGGCCTACCTCACTCATAGCCAGGAAAAAGGGCTGGATGGAGGTTTTATGCAGAAGAGTGGCCCAGGGATCGCCACTTAACCCCAGGCAGGCCATCCATGATCTGGTAGCAGACCTATGTGGTGGATTTTTTTATTAGTGTTCCTCTTGCCAGCGATGGATTCTGATGTGCCTACAATTGGTTAAAGTGATGAAGACTCTTGTTAAATGCACATTTGTCACTTGGGATGATAAACACATGTAATTCATTGTGTACATCTATGTTTCCATCCTTCCATCCATCCACCAAACAAGCATTGGGCTCCTATTTCTTATTTTCACTTCCCAAACCACAAAGCTCTGAAAACCAAAAACATTCTCATAAGTTTGACATTAAAACTCATTTTAACTTATATTATAATAGCCTTTCTTTATCCCACTTAGTGTGAATATTCATATATTTCATGACAAAAATATTAATGTATTTGATAATGGGGAGCTATACTGCAACCTGCTAGAGGTGTTATGTGATATTGGCAAATACACATGATTACCTTGATAAAATTCCCCAAATTCTGAATTTTGAAACATCTGGCCCTAAGGATTTGAGATAAGGCAGTTTAACCCTTTAAGATCTAGGGATGGGGAGGTGGTAGATACCCTACCTGAGTTGGCCAGGAACAGAAGAAACCACTCAGTGAAGGGAGTAGGCATTCAAATCTTTAGAGAGAGAGGGCTTGCTCAGGTTCAAGCCAAGGAAATCCAGTTGGGTCACTCAGCTGTTAGTCCAAAAGGAAGGAACAGGGCTGCAAACAGAAGACGGAATAAAGACTCAGGAGAAAGATGGAACTGAAATGGAACAAGAATAGTTTGAGAATGGGGAAATGAGAGGGAACTAGAAAGTAGCAGGAACAAGGTGTCTTTGACTCCAGTCAATTGGCTGGTGGCTGTTAGGTACCAACTGGGGTCAGGTTAGCTTTAAATTTGGAAGATTGTGACAGGCAGATACTGAGAGAAATGAGACACAAACTCTGGTCCTCTCTTTGCCAAAAGTCTAGAATCTGCAGGGTCCTGAGAGAATGGATAGGAATTGGAGTTGCATTAGTCTGAAACAAAGATTTAGCTTTGACTTTTTTCAATCTCTGCATTTTTAAAGCTTTATTTTTTAAATTGTGAAATATGCCACACATAAAGAAAAGTGCATAAATCATAAATGCACAACTTGTTCAATGAAACACCCATATTAATCGTTACCCGGTTAAAAATAGAATATTATCAGCACTCCAATGCCCAACTTGTGTCCTTTCCCTAATCATAACTCCTTTCTCCCCTACTAAAAGGTAACAACTTTTCTGACTTTTCCAAAAATCACTTCCTTGCTTTTATTTAGACTTGTACACCTTAGCATGCATCACTAAACATTATAGCTTTGCCAGTTACTGACTTTTATGTAATAACTCAGTATGTACGCTTTTGTTTCTGGCTTCTTTCATTCAATATTATGTTTGTGAGATTAATCCATGTTGCTGCATAAAACTGATATTGTTCCTTCTCATTGCTGTATAATATTCCCTTTTGTGAATATGCCACAACTGAGTTAACCATTCTACTGCAGATGGGCATTTTCAGTTTGGGACTGTTTGACTAACACTATTATGGTTATTTTTGTTTGACTTTTGGTGCACATGTCCCTGCATTTCTGTTAGTAGTGGAATCACTGAGTCATAAGCACGTGTTCCATTTGCTGGATGCTGCCAGTTTTTCAAAGTTTGTATCAATTTGCACTCTTCCATTGCGCCAAATCATTATTAACAGTAAGTATTGTCAGAGTTTTACATTTTAATCACTCTGGTGGGTGTGCAGTGGTATCTCATTGTGGTTTGATTTGCAATTCTCTGGTGACTAATGAGGTTGAGCATCTTTTCATATGTTCATTGGCCTTTTGGATACACTCTTTTGTACAATTCCCATTTAAGTCTTTTGTCCATTTTATCCTACTAGATTGTCCTTTTCATATTCATTTCTAGGAGTTCTTTATACATTCTAGATGCAAGCTCTCTGTTATATGTGGTACAAATAAATTTTCCAACACTGTGGCTTCCCATTTAATGCTTTTTGAGTCTCATTTTCTTCCTCTAATTTCCATCAAGCTTCCCAGGCTCAAATGTCCCCCATTTTGCTAAGGTTCTAACAAGCTCACCTGGGCCCTGAGGGATAATAGCTCAGTAAGGCTGCAGGGCTGTTCTCTCCACCTTCCCTTCCTTCTTCCCTCCCACTTATCTGCCCTGTCTCTCTCTCCCTTCCCTCAAACTTTGCCCATTCTTGGGGGGGCTGCTTATTATTCACAGGAGGGATAGAAACAACCTTCTTTTAGCCATGGTGCCAAAACTGTCAGATTTGCCACGTGCTATTAATATGTCAGAAAACCTTCATCTGGAAAGCACTTGGAGATTATGTAGTTCTAATGATGAGGAATCAAAAGCTCACAGAAATTAAGCGGCTTGTCCATCATACTGCAAGTTAGTGGCCAACTTAGGACTAGAACTCAGGTCTCTTGCATGCATGCCCCAGCTTTTTCCACTCCATTATGCTAAGAAAGACCAGAGCACACAGCTGCACATTGACGGGGGCATTTTTTTCTTCTTCTGAAAATAAGTGCTGTCTGTGTCTGTGTAACAACGCAATCGGTAGAGACTATGGCTCATGTCTGTCTGGACCCAGGTTGAGAGATCACATCACCTCTGCTACTTTCCCATCTCCTGGCTGTCAAAGCCTGAAGGACAACAAATGGCTTGAGTAATGAGATGAGTTAAGATAGTGTCTCCCACGCTGAGTTATGTGCCAGTTCAGGACTACAGGATTCTGCCACAATCCATTTACACAAGAAATTAAATTGAAGATCGCAATGTAATATTCATATATTAAATCCTGGCGGACAATCAAAGTAATTAAGGCCAAATGTTCTGAATCATCCTGTGGCATCATGAACATTCTATTGCTGGGTTTTTAGAAGGACTTATTTCTACAACCAATTATCTTGGAAATCATTAAACCTCCTTTGGAATGTGAGTAATTTGAAAGCCACCATGATACCCAGTGCTACTCAAATCACTTTGCCCCCATAAAAGAATAACTCTGCTACATAGGAGTGCTGGGTGGGTAAGGAAAATCTGATTTTCAAGAAGCTAAGTTTAGGGGATAGGAACCAGTCTCCGACCACCCCCCTCCCTGCATTGTGTTTTTCAAAAGGAGTGGCTATATTTCATCCTAAATTGAAGCAGTTAACTGATGCAGGCTACCAGGCTAATCCCAGCTACAGACTGATCTGCTTGCAGTGTAGTTCTGTGGTTCTCACAAATACATTCTACTGATTAAAACAAAACAAAACAGAGTCTGGAGAAAGAGGATGGCTCCGTCTAGCCCCACAATGATGAATAGGGTTGACCTTCAGACCTTCCCCACCACTCCCCACCATAGACCACTCGTCTCTTAAAGCTTCTCCACATACCCTCATCTCTTAGTCCCTGTTCTTCTCAGCTTCCCTTTGTCCACACCTCTGTTATGCCACTCATCATAAAGTCCTCGAGTTATTTGTTGGCTCCCCTTCTGGAGCGTAAGCCCTTCAAGGGCAGGGGCTATGCTCTAATCTTTCCAGTGTTCCCACTCGTGGCCCAGTGCATGCATCAGAGAAGGTGCTTTGTGTATGGTTGGTTCATGTATGAAAGTCTAGATATATAAAAGACAAATGATCAAGAGAACTCACAAACATACACGAATGTATCTCTGTTTGGGAATGACAGGCTTAGTGTCATGGCAGCATCAAAGAGAGGAACCAATCTTCCTTTCTCTTCCAGTAAATGTTTTAATTCTCTCCAAAATACAATGCTCTCAAACCATCACCCACAAATAAAACTCTATCATGGAGAATGTGTAACTAAAAGATAAACAAAAAGTATTAAATTAACTTGTACTTTTTCAGAGTTGTACTTAGGAAACAATCAAGTTATTTTACCTGAACTAATTATACGACTTCTTTGCATCTTGAATACTGTATACAAAAAAAGGTCTCTGATTCATCAGTTTTGCCAGTGGGAATAATTAAAAGTGTGCATATACAGTAATATTCCTACCAAATTATTTCTTCTCATAAATATTTATCCATAGCCTAAGTTTGTTGATGCTGAGCGGCATCAATATTTCTTGACTTTGGTTCACATACTGCCCCCTTGACTGTACCACAATTCTGATTCACAAATGAGATTCTTGGGAGATATTGGACTGTATCTTGTTCATGTCTATATTCTTAGTTCTAGCACAGAGCTTGGCACAGAGCATGCACTCTCTGTAGAATGAACGAATGAATGAAATACTAAGTGAGGCAGTAGCCTTCAGGGATGATTTGTATCAAAGTGAAGTTGTACAAAGCAAGACCCATTCACTGCTATTCTCTTTGTGACCCGTTGGCTACAGCATCCCTGAGCTTTTAGGGCAACCCGATCCACCCACCCAACCAGCATGCCCCTTTCGAAGGCAGTCGTGCTACCCCTCCATGTGCCCAGCACTAGCCAGAGGGGTTGGTGCAGTCTGTGTGCCAGCCCAAGCCAGGTGGACACAGCAACAACGACCTGTGGCTTTCCTGGGTGGGCATCTTGAGCCTACATGTTTCACGTCATCATGCACCTACCAGTCAGTGCTGGAAACTGCACCAAGAAATATTGATACTGCACAAAATCAATAAACTGGGGCCATGGCTAAATACTTATTGGGGCAGATAGTGACGCCGTTTGCTCAGAAAATTCAATCAAGTTCTGTGCAATTACTGCGGGTTTAGATTTGAACAAATTAGCTGTTAGTCATAGAATTTCAGAATGTCAGAGCTGGAAGGACCCTTATAATTCATCTGGCTCTGTGTAACCCCGAGGTTTTCAAGCTTCGCTTTCGCAAGAAACACTTTTTAACCAAGGAAATCTTATGACGCTCCTCTTATTCAAGTAGGGGTGCGGATCCTGATGCATAGCCTCCCCTTCTCAACTGCTTCAAACTGCAGAGGTGAAAAGGAAAGTCCAGTAAAGTTAAGGAGGATCGTGGCATACTAGGGGCAAAAAGTTCCAGTCTTGGAGTAAGTGTCAAGACAGACTGCAACTCTGTCTTAGCCAAGGGCCTGATATTCAGCCATTTACACTCATGCCTGAAGGGGTCTTTTGGATATGATCATTTAAACTGATGAGAGACGTGTGTTCCTAGGAGGGGAGACACAGTGACTAACAGACCCTAGCAGGAGTGAGTTTATTTAAATGAAACACACTGCTACCAACCTTCGCAAAGCCTAAAGGAAAATCCCAAGGGCAGGAGACCCAGAATGGTAAATGCCCATTATTAGAGTATTTCACAAAGGCAAAGAGAAGAGAGGAGGAACGGAGCTAGGCCAAACCTCCTCCTCCCATCCTGGCGGATATCTGCTTGTGTACCTGTCTATTCATGTGTCCATCTTTTAAGGTGCCTTTGTGTCATCTTCTGCAGTGGTATATCTAGTTCCTTGTCAGTTTCTGCCTGAGGCCCATCCTTGTGTTCAGGTTGGCTCTCTCTACTGTGAGTCTGTCGCTGCCTACATCTCAAGTCTTTCAGCTCCTCTGTGTCCAGATATACTATTTTTCATGTGCTTATTTGCCTCAGAATGTGTGTCTGTGTCTGACTGATTTTACCCCACAAGAATGGCTAACAGTGAAAGTGGGAGGGAGGGAGGAAAAAACTGTTTCTGGTCCTCCTAAAGACTTCAATCTCCTCTTCTATGTTTCTTAACTTTTTTCACCTATTTTTTTCCCAGTATTCATATCTCCCTCATCCCTTTTTCTTTCACTGTGTTCCTTTATCTCTGGTTGTTCTATTTTTCTGTTTCTCTGTATACTTTTCTTTTCTATTTTATTTTTTTGACAGTGTTTCACTTTGTCACCCAGGCTGGAGCACAGTGGCATGATCATAGCTTGCTGCAGCCTTGACCTCTTGGGCTCAAGCAATCCTCTTGCCTCACCCTCCTGAGTAGCTAGAACTATAGCTGCATGCCAACATGCCTTGCTAATTTAAAAAAAATTATATTGACAGGGTCTTGCTATGTTGCCCAGGCTGGTCTTTAATTCATGGGCTCAAGTGATCTGCCCACCTCTGCCTTCCAAAGTGCTGGGATTACAGGCGTGAGCCACCACAGCCAGCTAGTTCTTTCTCTTTCTTCTTTTCCTCTTAGCTCCTATTTCTGGGTTTCTCTTTTAACTGTATTCCTCTTCCTCCATGTGTCTCTTTTCTGTGATCCTTTATTTATTTTATTCATTTTCTTTCCCTGTCTTTTTTATCCCTTTCTCCATGTCTTGTTTTTCTATTTCTCTTTCTCTTGCCCATTCTTCTCATCTCTCTGTCAGTAGCTCCTTGTATATGAATCTGTCAGCCTCTTTTCTGCTTTGTTCTCCCCAAAGATGCTTCAAGCATCAGGAGGAGGAAGGAGTTACCCTTTTCTGCCCTGGGCTGGACTGTGGGTGGGTGGGGTTCATTATCTGTCTTTTCACTCAAGGATGGGTGGGGTCGTTTGCTGCTCCCTGGAACCTAACCAACACATCCTTGTTCCCTGCCCCCAAGACCCCATCTGCAGAGTCACACTGCGACTCCAGCTGCTGCGCTGCTTGCATTCCCTGCACGTCCCATGCAGAGTGATGAGCCCCCAGGTGCAGTGGGAGAATTCATCAGCCACCTGACAGGGCTAACAATTTACTCCTGAGAAATAATCCATATCCAGATAATGGATCACCCCTGACTCCCTGAGACCATTTGTCTTGGCACTTAAATGGCACCAGAATCCAGGGGCAGAGCCAGGCACTCTATCCCAGGTTCATTGGTAGATGAATAGGCTGGAATAATAATGTTAAGGATTATGATAAGGAACACTTTGCATTTGCATGGTGCTTTTTTAAAACTCTATAGATTTGGAAGAGATTAACCTTCCTTGGCTCATATCTTTTGCATCTCACACACTGTGGACCCTGCTTGCAGATTCAGAAAAAGGGGAATTTTAGTGACTCACCCAGACTCATCTAGCCTGTTACTGGCAGAAATTGGAGGAAAACTATTTCCTGACTTCCTGAGACTCTTTCCTCTGAATGCTACATGGCCTTCCAATCTCTGGGTCCCACTGTTTGTATCCAAGAAATGGAAGCTGATACTAAGAGACAGTATACTGGAGGGGTTCATAGATCTGGCTTTGAATCCTGGCTCTGCATTAGCTAGGCTAATGCAGGCTGCTTACTCACTTAGAAATTCTACTTTAAAGATCCTCCTCTTTAAAGTGGGGATCCAAATAAACCTTCCTCGTAGGAATATTATGAGAATGAAGAGAAATTATGCATGCAAAGTGCTTATTATAGTGCCTTCCTTATAGTAAAAGCTCCATGAATGTTAGCTGTGATTATTACTACTGCCTGTCTCTTTGCAGGATGCTAAGTGAACTCATACAAATGCATGAGAAAATTGGTCTAGAGGAGGGGAAGAGATAATTGGTGGCTTCCACATAAGTGTCCCTGAGGCCATCGATGGGGGAAGGGATGAGGAAGAGTGAATTCTGATTGCGGGAGGAACTACGGATTCTGCTTGGGGTGGGAGGTCCCGCCAGCTCTGGGAACAGGCAAAGAGAAGGAAGGAGATTGGGGATTTGTGTTCAGGCTCCAAACGTATTTCATTGCTCAGCAGGATCAATTGTTGGCCTTCAGTCCCAGCCAGCTAAGGTTCCCGTTCTCAGGGTCTCAGCTGTTTCTGTTTCCCTGGGGTGGTTCTCTTTCCCAAAAGCTGGACAGAGGAATATTTCTTTGGGGGAATATTGAAGCCCAAAAGGTTTTGTGGAAGGCCAGCACAAACGAAAAAAATGAATTCTTGTGCAGGAGCCTTTTGCGTAAACAGGAGTTCACTGTACGAATGTAAAAATATTATTAATATTCCCAATAATAACAGTAATGATCAATCTTTAAAGCTTGTTCTATGGAGTGCCACTGCCAGAGGTTGACACATCATCTCAGATGGTGCGAAACATCCCCAGGGTCCATCTGCATGCAGAATCACAGCCCACATTCTTCTCCCCGTTTACGGAGACCTCACCCTCCCAGAGTCACACACATAATTTAGTCTTCGGTGAAATGATTCTGACGCTATAGAGGCTCCCTGGAGAATGGATGCTGTGCGGAGGCGGGCAGTGTGGGCTCCTGACTTCAAGCTGCAGGAAGGCGAGGAATTGATACATCTCCTAAGCTCCAAGGGCTCAACTTCTTTGGAGATCAGAAGGGCTTTGTCAAAGCCTGATGGTTTATTAATAATTCTCTCAACTGAAGAGAGCCCCATGCTTATCAATTGACAAGTATTTAGTGAGGACCCTCTGTAGGGGAGCTAAAGAGGTTTGGCAGAGCTGACAATGTGGTTGAGGAGACAGACCACAGACATAGAAAGATTATTGACAATAAAAGCAGTCCCTTCAACAAAGAGATGCTAGCAGCTGAAGCATCTCAGCTGGAAAAAAATGTAGTCAGGAGACTTGACCTCACAATCTCTCTGAGACTTGGTTTCCCTATCCTCTTAGAAAGGCAGTCTGGTATCACTTAAAGAATATTCACTTTGGAGTCAGACCAACCTGATTTAAAATTTCAGTTACCTCACAAACTAACTAGGGGTCATTGAACCAGTTACTTAACTCCTATGAGGCACAATTACCTTATGTATAAATTGAGATATAATAATAGCCCCCACCTCATAGTGTTGTGGTGAGAATTAGATGAAAGCACACATGTAAAATGCTAAACATAATGCCTGGCACATGGTAAACATTTAATAATCTGTTCTTATTATAATATGCAGGGAGAAAGGCACAGAATGTTTGGAAATAGAAGGGTTTTATTTTCCTCTTCAGCTTTTTATATGCATGACATTAAATTTCATACAAATGCAAACCAAAAAATACTCATATGTAAACAATAATTATAATATCACTGTATGATACCTTTTATATGCCTCCCCAGTATTGCTCACTAAATTTTGTATGATCAAATTTACAGAACAATGAAATAGCAGAGGAGGCAAATTATATGCTCCTTGTGATCTTGAATTCCTTTCTGAGCTTCAGTTTTCCCATCTGTATAATGTGGCTAAGAACACCTACTTCACAGTGCTGTTGTGAAAATTAAATTAAAATATGTATTAAGCACTTAGCACAGAATAGGCAGAAAACAAACATTAGCTCCCTCCTCTGCTCTCATCTATAAAAATGAGAATAAGAAAAAATCATCCTCACAGGGTTATGATGAGGATGAAGACAGGCAAATATACAGGAAATGCTTGTAAACTGTAAAATCCCCCATAATAGTCTTTACAGAACATTTGAAATGTACCAGGCATTGTGCAATTAACAAACGTTAATCAATTAGGTAAACATTACTTAAGTGTCTACTATATGGAGGACTATTTTAGGTATTGTGAGCCATCCAGAGAGATAAGGGCCATCAGAGTAGATGAGCCCCTCCACATGAGAATAGAGCGTTGAGGACAGGACCTGAGCAATGCTCCCATTTAGGGTACCAAACGAGAATGCAGAGCCAGAAGGAGAAATCAGAGGCAAGAACACCAGTATAGCAGTGTCCGCAGAGCCAAGGGAAGAGTGAGTTTCAGTAAATAGAGACTTACAATGTAGCATTCTGCAGAGAATGAAAATCAAAATAGGACAGAGATGTGTCCCCTTGGAGCAGGCCTCCAAAAAAAACATTCGTAACTGCTTTGAGAGGGGCTGTGTGTGTCTGCACATGCATGCACGCACGTGCATGTATGGAGGGGGTAGGAGCCATCTTGCCGTGGATGGCAGGTATGTTTGGGGAAACGTAAGGTGAGCATATCTAGAATACTCTTTCAAGGTGTTAAGGACTAAGGCTGAGAAAGGAAGGATGGATGATAGCTAGAAGGGGACGCAGGGTTGAGGGAAGACTGTTTCCATATAGGAGCGTTTCAATGTTTTTGTGGGCTACAGGGAAGAAGAAGCCCACAGGGAAAGAAAAGATGAATAAGTAGATGACAGAGAGGATTACTGAACAGACAGAAGAAGAATTCTGAGAGATGAGACCTGGGAGGTTTGGCTGAGAGCAGAGGAGTTTTCAATTAATAAGGAGAAAGAGATCATGGGGTAGCAAATGGCTGTCAAGTAGCCAAGAGGGCTGAGAGTTGACAAGGAGCCATTGCATCTAGAATTAGGAAGGCCTCAAGAGTGGAAGTGGAGTGGGAAGAGGTAAAATAGTGAGTTGATGGTAGACGCTACACATTTGAGAAGTTTTGCAGACCCAGGAGCAGGTAGAACAAGGCCAAGGGAGAGATTATGCTTTACGGGGAGGTTTGAGATGTGTGTAGGAAGGAAGGAGTTAGCGGAAGAGAAGAGGCTGAAGGTAGAAGAGGGTCAGAGGTTTCTTGGTGGCTGAGGTGGCAGCAGCAGAAGGGGCCGAGCTTCAGAACACTAGTGAGGAGAACCCCAGAGAGGATCCCTTTTTTCCTTTGAGGTGGGAGGAAAGGACAAAAAAGCCAGAGGAGCCGACGTTCTGCACTTGGTCCTTGAACCTGGCCTTGGGCACTAATATCACCACTGTTGACCCCATAACTTTCAGGGCATCTCATGATCACTGAGTAGATTTGAGGGACTGTCTCTGAGGACAGCAAGGTGTGTGATTTGGAGAATATACTGGTGGCTCTTTCCCTAGGGAGATGGCAGAGAGCTGTAGCCCCAGTCCCAGGATACCAGGCCCCAGAGCCTGGCCCAGTGAGGAGGGCCTACAGTCCATGACCTATATCCATGTTACACAATCTCTTCCTTCCCTGTCACTGAAATTGCCACCCCAGAGCCAATCTTAAAAATGAAGTCAGGGTCCACAGTCACTCAGAGACTTAAATGTTCCTGTTATTTGCTAAGGCACTAGGGACCCAGAGTCCTGTGATCTGGCCAGAAATTTCCTTATTAGGGGCAAAAGGAAGGGCTTTCTGAATATAACCTGGTCTTCACCTCTTCAACATGTGTGCACAGCCTGCCAAATGCGTCAAATGGCCGTCCTGCCACTTGACCCAGCCTCAGCTACAGCCCCTCTTCTCCGGCATGGCTGCTCTCTGGTCCTAGGCAGATGCATTTCTGATGGCACCTTCCTGCCTTACCGCTTAGTTTTCAATCTCATAACTCTCCTGGGATCTAGGGGGTGGAACAGCAGGACGGTTATAAGCCCTGGGTGCTTGAAAGCAGGAGAGGGTTTTGGGCCACAGAAGTCAGGAGAGGGGGTCCTTGGGTGGGGGCCAGACCCAAAGTAGCTCAGAAGTTAAAGTCAGTCCTTGGTATCTTTTGTCCCAGGGTCAATTTTGGTGTTCACATACCAATCTTATGGCTCCTGGGATGGAGGAATACAGGGAGGGAAGGGCAAACAGCCCCTTAGTTAGGGAAACCTAGGGCTCTGGAGCTAGCCTTGCATCTTTGTTTAAGGCGTGGGTTGTCCCAGGATTGAGTTATAATGGAGAAAGACCTATTTGCATTGACAAATGGCACTTAATGAAGGGAATGATTAAAAGCGAGGGAAGCTACAGGCTCAGAAATGTCAGCGGTTGTTGTACAAGAGAATTCCTTTATTGCACTTTCCTCTCCCCCTTCTCCCTCGTCCTTTTTCTTCCCTCCCGCTATTGCTCATCTTCCTTCTTCTCCTCTGCCCTCCTCCTGCTTGCTCCATCCACCTCCACCCACAGCAACTGATGTGATTTCTCATGATCTACAGTCAAATGCCATTAATCCCGACAGACTCACGAGGGTCCAGCTAAGCTGTCCCATGAACCAATCCTGTGAGAAGACAGACCAGGGTACGCAACGGGCAGGCAGCCCCCCCACCCCGCCCCCTCACGAGTAATGGCAGATAAACCAATAAACCAGAGTGGCTGCCCCTAAAATAATCAATAAATCACTTGGGGTCCAAGAGAGGTGGAAAGCTCCCCAGCAAACAGTGCTCAGGATATTTTCCATGACCTTCTCTGCCTTGAATGTCCATGGCACGCTAGCCGCGTGGGCCAGGACTGACTCTGCTCTCAAGGTGCCGCTCCCAGATTCCGCCTGGCCCTCTCAGTTTCAGAGGGAGGTAATTCATTCCAGTGGGATGTGACAGGTGCCATCTTCAGGCGCCTGGCTCTGCTCCCAGCAGCAGGGACTGTCGCTGACTGCAAATCCCCCAAGTGCCACGCTGGTCTGAAGAAAGCAAGCCCTGGGGTGGGCAGATGACCTTTCAAGAACCCAGGAAGCCAAAGTGGGATAGCAGCGTGATGTAATGGACCGAGCCCTGGACTAGGATGCTGGACACCTGGCTTTTAGTCCCTTTTCAGCCACTAACTTGCTAGGCGATGTTGGGTAAGTCACTTTCCCTTTCTGGATCTCAGTGTCCCCTTCCCACCAGCCCCCGTGATGTGAAGAGGTTGGACTAGATTATCTCTAATGGCACTTTCAACCCTGATAAGCAAGTTTTGAAATTAAAGAAAAAATTATTTTTGGAAAATTGCCAGCTCTAATTAGAATTTATTTAAGGACTCCTCTCAGGCTCTAATTTAAGCTGCTTTACCATCAAATCCTTCACCCTAAACTCCCATGCAGTACAGGCAGCCACTTACCAGCACCCAAGCTCCATCTAAGACATCACAACCACTCACAGGTGTAGCCTTCTCCTCCTGCAGAGCTATTTCTGTGTTTGGGGCTGGGTCATCCTGATAGGGTCCTGAGGTAGAGCCCCATGAGATGCATGCACCACTAACACTCAGATTTTAGAGTAGACCAGTGGGATGGCTGCCTGGGAGGAGATTCTCCTTAACTTATACTTGTGTGTGTGTGTGTTTGTGTGTGTGTGTATACATAATAGCACAATAAATTATCTCTATCTATATATATATAGATAGAGAGAGAAAGAGAGAGTCATATATATATATATACTTGAAAATATGTTGCAGATATCATGACATTTCACTCCTAAATACTTCAGAATGCATCTCATAAGAATAAAATGTTCTTAGCTGGGGAGTTTCTCAGGCTTTCTAGGGGCTTTGGAATTCTCAGCAAGGTGAAAGTCTCCAGTTTTTGGAGTCCAAGGGAGGGGTCAAGAGACATATAAGATCTAAAGACCAGATTTTAGGCTGGATATGGGTAGTGTGAGAGGGAGCCATGCACAAAAGAAGGAAGCACAAAAGTGCTTCAAGAACAGGTTCCAAACAAACAAAAAAGGCAGTGACTTTAGGCAAGTCACTCCCCTTCCTCAAACTTTAATTTCTTCCTCTATAAAATGAGGGTTGTGCTAATCTCTGTCCTGCCAACCTCCCAAAGCTGTATGCAATTCAGATTGAAAATACATATGAGAGTACGTTGAGAGCTGCTACACTTAAATATATAAAGGCAAGTGCTTTGCAGAGATGAACTTCAGAGGTAGTAAAGCCCATGAGTCCATGGTAACACATAGAAGTGGACGGTCCCCCTGCTGAGCCCCTAAACTCTTGTTATTGGAAGCCACGGAATTTTCTTCTAGAATGGAAATGTCAGTGGCTTGCATGTCTTGTAGTTTTTCAAAGGCATAAGCACACACCTGAATTTTTTCTAGTTCTTTTTTCAGATAACTCCATTTTCTTATTGATTATGGCGCACAAAACTGAAAGAAAACATCCCCGTGCTTTTTGTTCTTTCTGACATTTTTTTCCTGTGCCCCCCTTTGTTCCCACTATTCTCCCTACCCCACCCTGTTGAGACTTCTGGAGTTGGAAAATTCTTTCATCCTGCCTACCCCTAGCTCAAAGAGCAAAATGCTTTACAAAATTAAGTGAGCATTTGGGATTTTTAACTTGATTTTATCTTTTCATTCAACCAGAGGGGTATGTGTGTGGGAGATGCGCTTGTCAACTAAAAGCAATTTCTCTGCCTCCTTGGGGACTGAAGCGTAATCGTTGCTCTGTCTTTCTAGTGTCAGGATGAAACTTGCATTTCCTGAGTGGTGTCAGCACACTGACAGACAGCTCCTGGGATCTAGCAAGGAGTACCAGAAAAGAATGGGCAGGGGGCGAGAGATGTGGAGGCTGGTCTCAGCTCATCTCTTCTCCCCTGGGTGACTTTGGGATAGTCACTTACTTTGCCTCATTTTTCTAAATCTAAGAAAATGGGAATAATTCTCTCCCATATCTACCTCACAAAGATGGTGCCAGGACTTTGTCAGGTTTCAGTGATATGAAAATTTAGAATTAATAGAGCTATGGGAAAAAAGTGCTATGGAAGGAGTGTACCCCTAGAAATGCTGTTAAGTAGCTAGAAAGGAACTTCAAGATTTCTCTGTATAAACCCATTTGAGAAATGAGGAAACTGAGGACCTTCTGAGGTTCAAAGTGGTCCCCCAAAGCACCCATGATTTCACTGACATGTTTACCATTTGCCCAGCTAAGTCTTTCACAAATAGAAAACCAGGGAGGCAGGGTCTTGAGGTCCTGGGGCTTGGAGTCCCCTTTAGAGAGCAAATATGATCCCTGTGTGCTCTGTGTGGACCTTCTGATAGGGCTTCTCAAAAGGAGATGCTGGGGGGCAGGGTGCTAATCTGCCAATTCCCTTCATGGACCCAGAAATAAGTACTTGTTATCTCGTTCCTGAAAATGCAGAGACCTTCCTAACAATCTGTAGAGCAGAGGTGTCCAATTTTTTGGCTTCCCTGGGCCACTTTGGGAGAATTGTTGGGCCATACATAAAATACACTAACACTAATGATAGCTGATAAGGTAAAACAAATGGCAAAAGAATCTTATGTTTTAAGAAAGTTTACAAATTTGTGTTGGGCCGCATCCAAAGCTGTCCTGGGTTGCATGTGGCCCACGGGCCATGGGTTGGACAAGCCTGCTGTAAAGGGAGGTGGGTGGCAGGATTGAGATTCCCACTTCATGGAGGAGGAGCCTGAGGCTCATGTTGGGAAGCAGACACACATTCACCCAGCCAGTCAGCCAGTAAGTCCAGCCTCACTCTTGGCATTTTAACTGCCCTTTCCACTGTGCTCTCTTGCCTGATGCAAGGAACCCAACAAGTAGAATGTTCAAATGAAATAACCTGACTGGGAAGTGCTATGTAGACATATACACAAGGATTCTTAGAAAATCCAAATGAATGACTTGTATGGAGTATGCTCATTTTGAACACACCTAGGCCCTATGAGGAGTCAAGTTTCAAGGTTTAGTCAATTTTCCATGCTACATATTTCCCCATGCACCCAAAAGAAGTAGAGTGGGGTTAAAGTGACCAGTTTCCCCATTTGGTTGCCCCAGTGTTTCTTGTGGCTAGGGTGCTGCAGTGTTCCCTGTAGCTAGGGCGCAAGGGGAGGGTTTGCAGGGAAAGACTTCTTTCTTCTATATTAGAGTTTCTCTAACTTTAGTGGGCGTAAAACCACCATGGAGGGCCTGTTAAAAATACTATTTTCTAGTCCCCATGCCCAGAAATTCTTGTTTAGTAGGACTGGAGTGGGAGCAGGGAATCTGCATTGTTATATGACATTCCAAGTGATTCTGATGCATCTGGTCCAATAGATTGTACTTTGGGAAACACTGATCAACAACAAGGTTTAAGGGCCTTTAATTCCTAGAGTCCCATTTAATTAGCAATTATATGCCCGGGTGTCAAGCACTTTTGGGCTTCAGGAAAAAAGTTAAGAAGGTCTGAAGCCTATCTTCTAAAAGTCAACAAGCCCCAGATTCACTTTATCATTCTGGCTAAAGACCTCTGGGAAGACAATGACCCAAACTAGGAGCAGGATGCTTGGCTCTTAATTGGAATTACAATAGAAGACGCTTAAGAAGCAGTAAACTGTCGTGCCGTAGGTCTTGGACTGTCAGAGTGAGGACAAGGATGTCCTATGTGTCCCTTGTGAGCACATACCGTGGGATGAGGGATTACAGGTCCAGGCTAGCAGGCTCCTGGCTGCTCGATGGGGGCACTAAGGACTCCTACATCCTCAGAAAGGAGGAGTCATAACTTGTTATGTGCCCCTGCACAGGAGGGGAATTCTGCGTTTTACTCGCAGGCCAACTTTCTCAGCCTTTTCTGGGTCACCAAAGCCAGCCCAGGTGCCTTGTGCCACTGGCACAACCCCAACCTAAAGGCCCTCGTCATTCTCCTATCTAGCCTAGTCCTTTATTCAGCAGAGACGAAGTTGTAGATTTTTTTCTAAGTAGGATTTTCTAACTCCAGAAAATAATATATGTTTATTAAAGAAAAATTGGAGAATACTAAGATATGAAAATAATAAAACAGTTAAAAATTGCCCATAATTGCATTACCTAAATACAATCACGACTCAGATTCTGGTGCGTTTCCTTTTAGCCTTTTTTTTTTTTTCTGTATATAGGCTTATTATTTATTTGCGCTGTCTATATTACAATGTGTGCACATTTTGCATCCTGCCTTTTTTTCATTTAAAAATATCATACGCGTATTTTCAGATTATCATATAAGCTTCTAAATTATACACTTAAAAATAATTGCATAATAATTCATTGAGTGAATCAACATTATTTGCATAGCTCAATATCCGGCACCTAGAGGACATTTGAAAAATATTTGTTGTATGAATTAATGGATTGATGGATGAATGCATTTCCCTATTATGTCTATTATGCCCTTCTACCCCAGGAAATTTAGTTAAGGATAAAGATTTTCAAAGGGAATGTAACACTAAGTAATTAAGTGGCAGAGTAGGCAGGTCAAAGAAAAGGGACAGGGCAGAACTGCTAACTTAGTTACTAAATCAATTTTTTAAAGAATTCTGACCTCTGTATTTCCTCTTCTCTTTTTTCCCAAAAGAGTAGATGCTTTGGTCCACCTGGAGCTTTTTCATAGCTATTAATATCCCCATTTTACAGGTGAGGAAACTAAGCTTCAGAGAGATTAAATAACCCTCCCAAGATTACATGGCTAGAACATAGCAGAATTGAGCTTCCAATCTAGGTTTGTGAGTTTCTGTAGCTTTGTTCCTTTATTACATTATACCTCTTGAGAAAAAGGCAACAAAGAAGGACGGCTGTCATGGGTTTGTACCTCATGTAGAGCTGCCCTGGAAGCAGCTCTAAATTTCAGTTTCCGAGGACTCTGGGATTGGACCAAGCAGGCAGATTTTGTGCCATGAGGGAGCCCAAAAAAAGCTCATTCAGTTGGAAAAAAAAGGAACCCATTGAGGCCATTTCAAAAGCTGGTGCTGGATAAGCTCATGGGAAGAGGTAAGGCTGAGATTTCAATATCCAGGGCCTGAAACTGGACATTTCTAGATGTTAGGCTTGTTTGGCTTGGATGACTAAGTATTCGTAAAGAAGAAATCGGTAAAAGAGCAGGTCTGGTGAGTGTTTGTTGTCTGTGATTGCTTTTAGAAAACAGAGAAAATCAAAATGATTTAGAAGTTGGTACAAAGGCAGAGAGGTACCATTTTTCCCAGAAAGGAAGGAAAACGAGTGGAGGGCCTTTAAACTCTGAAGATAGCTCTGCTTTGCTAAGAATTGTACAGCAAAGTACAGGCAATTTTTCCATTTTATGCACCCCTTTTGCCGCATTAATACTAATATCAGTGGTTAGCAAAGCAAATATAATAACTGCTCTCCCCAGTGGACCCAGTGATTGAGGCTTCCACTCCTCTGGCCTGCAATCGAACAGTTGGAAGGAGATTTTCCATATTTCTTTCTACCTCCTCACTAGCATTTTGATCAACAGAGCCCCATTCTCCCAGTGGAGAAAAACAAGGCACAGAGTCACGTCTGTGGAGCTACCACTGGCGAATTGGGAGAGAAATTAATTTGGGCCCCTGGGCTTGAAGTAAAAAGGAAATTTCGTTTAGAAGCTCTTCCTGCCTAATGTGGTCCATCTCTGGTGGCTGCTTCTACCCCAGGATTTGGGGGGCAGGGCTGTTTTTACCACCACCAGAGGCCCCAAACACTGAACCCATTATGGCACGTGCTTCCATATGTATTTAAAACGTAAAAATACAAAGCCATAAAAGAAGTGTAAGAAAATCCAACACAGTACCACCCTCCATTGAAATATCAAATATCAAATTCTTTCTAAAAATAAATGTGGGTCCCCCTCCCATATCAGTGCCCAGTGGAATCTGTAAGTCGGCAGCAACTGGGGGGCACCCCACGTTTATACATACTTGACACTGGGTTCTTTTATCTCAGTTGATGATCAACCCCCTCAGTACAAAGGTTCCCAGGCAGGAGAGCATCTCCCTCTTCGCTGCGGAATTCGCAGGAGAAGGGAAGTAAGATTACTCTCAGATATGGGACTTCTTGGGGGAGGCGGCAAAATCGTTTTTCCTGCTCACATTCTTGGTCCTCTAGAACGGACCAGTGATTTAAATCAGACTTGGAGCTACTCGGGGCTGAGGTGATGCCTGCCCTAAGAGAGGGGTTAAGGGTGGGGGTGGGAGGGTCCCCAAGGGCTGAGACAGTATCTCCCCTTTAGATTCAGGGATCCCGGGGAACACACTGCTTCCCGCTTAGACTAGGCCTCTTGAGGGCTGAGATAACGCTCCGCTAAATCGTGGAGTTTTCTAGAGCCTGGGATACTGTCTCGCCCTCAGATCTGAGGCTCCCTGGGACAGGTGCGCTACCTCGCCTTCAAATTCCAGCCTTTGGGGACAGGCCTGCTTTTATGTGCCCGATCAAGGGCTCCTGGGGTGGGGCTGGGGGACAAGGACCTTCCCTCCCTCTCAGATTTGGGGCTCACCAGGGCTGAGATGGCGTCTCCCCTCAGACTCTGGGCTCCCTGGGGGTAGGGGCAGGGTCCCGCCCTCAGAATCAGCTTCCCAGGACAGGAGCTGTGTCTCTCTGCCTCCCTTCGCGTGGGGCAAGGGGCTGCGGGACCAGCGGCCTCTCTTCTGGCAGGAGGGGGGGTTCCCCGGAGGCCCTGCCCCCTTCGTGACATGCTCGAGGTGTCCGGTGACCGAGACACTCTTAGCTGGGTGCAGGGTGCGGCTCAGGGCGTGGTCACCGGGGGCTACTTAGGGCCGCCGGTGCGGGGGACGACGCAAAGGTTAACTGCGAGCTGCCGGGCACTCAGCGCGGGTCATGGCGTGGATACTGGACTGCCTTTTCGCCTCGGCCTTTGAGCCCCGCCCCCGCCGTGGTGAGTGGGGCCCACCGAGTCGGGGGGCTGGGGTGCTCGGCCGGGGGCGGCCGGCGGCTGCAGCTCCCTCTGGGCGCCCTGGGGCTTGACTGGTCGCCCCCTTGCCTCCCTTCCTGCTGGCTTTTAGCTAATTGTTCCTGGCTCAAGGGACTGCCCCGTCGAGGCCCCGCATAAATCACCAGCTTTGCCGGGAACCGCGAGCAATCGCGCTAATGGCTCGGCGGTACGCGGGACGAGCGCGTGGGCGGAGTCGCTGGCTCAGCCGCCGGCAGGGACAGCCAGAGCCTTGGGGCCAGACGCGCAGGAGCGGCGTCCCGCAACTCAAGGACCCTCAAGGCCCAAGGATGAATGTCCCTGACAGGGCAAGCCAGGCCCCAGGGACCCTGAAGGAGGCGGGGATTCATTTTGCCTTGAAGTTCGTCCCCTTGTCTCAATCTCAAACACAGAATATCAGCAATGGACCCCCTAGAGTCGTCGAATTTAACCCCTTCATTTAAGAGATGATGACACTGAAGATGGGAAAAGCCTGCCCAAGGTTACCCAACAGGTTGGCAGCATACCTGGGTCAGCTTAGGCTCTGCCAGCTGCCCACTGCCCCAGACTGCCCAGTAGTAGACCCCTGGGGTCTTTAGTCGGGTTCTTTCCTTGGGTACTTGAGATCAATGCTTGGTTTCCCTATTTCTGTGGAATTGAGGACACAAGTGTGCAAAGATCACAGCACCGGCATATGTGGGTCACATTTCACCCCTTTTCGGGAACTGCTTCTACAAAGTACATTTTGACAACTGATTATATTTTCATCCTTAAAGTTTCAGGAGACTGATATTTTCTTTTTGACATACCCCAGGACCCCCACCCACACTGTCCTTCACTCCCCCTTGATAATAAGCCCCACCCCCTTCAGGCTGCCACCTGCCCCCACAGCCACCTGTTTTTCCATAGTCTCCACCTCCAAAATCTATATTGGTGAGAGTGCGTCATTGGGCACCAGCCATAGACCAAACCTGGGGTTGTCTCCTCTTTCCTCTGTCCCCTCACAGGCGGGGGAGGGGAAGGAGGGAAAGGAGGGGCCTCAGCAACTTAATTCAGCAGAGACCTGTTTTTAGTTCTTGCCAGCCCCAACACCCTGCTGAGAACCATCCCAGGAGTTTGACCTCCTGCTGAAAGACTACAGCTTGCTTAGCCAGTTCAAGTACAGCCTCAGGCCAGCAACAAGATCTCTGAGAAGGAAAAAGATCTGCATACACACAGAGGTTAATTTTTTCTTTTGCATATTTTTAAGGTTTATATGATCCTGGTGAATCAAAAATATAAGGGAGTTTTATAAGATGTCTTTTAAGGCCTTACTGCTCTAACAGTATACCCTGAAAAAGGGGGTGGGGGAAACATTTCACGGTTGCTTGGACTAGAAGGTTGTCATGTGACTCCAATGAGATCAAGGACATGAAGGCTCCTTTATGAGTAACCACATAGGAGGGAGTCCATATTACACCAGGAAGCCCATTCCCATCTAAAAACAGCAATGTCTATTAGAATTAGAAGGCTTTTCTTTAAACTGAACCCAAATCTATGTCCTGGGAGCTTCCACCTTCTGGCCCTGGCATTGACTTCCATGGTCCTCCTTCCTAGGAAACAGTGTCAGCTCTCCCCATTGTCCCATCCCCTACTCACCCTGTTCTTACCTAGGCCAAACTTCCCCAGTTTCTTCATCTGTTTAACATGTGACATAGCTTCAAGGCCCCTACCCATGTCTAGCTGCTTTTCTTTGAACATGCTCCAAGTTATAAATGTCCAGTGACCAGGCCAAAAGAGGCTTTCCAGCTGTGCCCCTATAAATATAGTCCTGGAAAGCTGACTTTCCCTCTTTTAGAAGCCTACGCCACACCCAAGGTACACACATACGTAGTCATAAACACACCCATAACATACACATTACCACACCTATGCATGCCCATTTGCAAAGCCATGAACACACACACACACGCTTCACATGCACCACATAATTTCCACACACAACACAATATACTCACATCACCTGTGTATGCACCACTCACAAATCCCATGCACAGCCACACAGTTCACACAAAGACTTTATTCACATTGAATTACTTTCAACGAAAGCTACTCTTTTTCCTTAAGTAAACCCAAGTTCTTTTTGGAGTCTCCATTCTGTATTTGGTGTTTGAACTCAAGTGTAAGACCTTATATTCGCTGCTGCATTTCTAATCTGGTGGGACCTGTTCCCCAACATACCCCTGCAGCACACCACTGCCTACATCAGCTCTATTACTCAAACAACAGCAGCTGATATATGTGAAGCTCTTCCCAAATGTTGGGCCCTTAGGCTCAATTGCTTACATGTATAATCTCACTTAAGTCACAGGGCATCACTTTGAAATAAATAATCTTTGGGTAGTTTTTTGACTGGGCAAGAGCTCATTTCATTGCACTCCCCCTGAGAAATGCTGTACAATGTGAAGGGTAACTTTGTGGGTAACTATTGATATTCTGCAGGGCTATAATTGCCTTGGTGCCTCCCTTTGAATGTCCTTCAGAAGTCTTCAGGAGTCAGAGATGGGGTTGGGGGAGGAAGCTGTCAGCTGACTGGACAGAACTGGGGCAGTATCTAAATGTTCCTTCACCCCCATTCCCCTTGCCCAAGAGATAGCTGGCATGTGACAGCAATTTTTTTTTTGAGGGGCAGGTTTATTTTGTCTTCATTAGAATATCATCACGCTTTTGTTGATGTTTGCTATTTTTTTTTTTTGTTCAACTCTTTTTTTAAAAAATTTACTTTAAGTTCTGGGATACATGTGCAGAACGTGCAGGTTTGTTACATAGGTATACATGTGCCACGTTGGTTTGCATCAGAGAGATTTTTCAGGGCGACAACGGGCAATGGGCAACCATAGGAAGGCACTTGGGAGAGGCATCACTGAGGTCTGGGAGGAATGAGGGCCCAGAAAGGCCTTCTTTCCCAGGGAAAGAGACAGCACAATTGACCCACTTGAAATTCTCTCCCCAGTTCACTCTTGGCATTGGATTTGGCCTCAAACAATTGGACTTCTGTAAAGCAGCCAAAGCTCTAAAGCTGAAGGGACCCTGGGGCGCACTTTACATACAAATTTGATCTTTTCTTGGAGATGGGACCGAATCGATTTGCTGAGGCCAGGCCTAGTTGTGCTGCAGCAGGATCAGTTTCCAAAGCTGGGGCGTGACTGCCAATGAGACCAGTGAGACACCCCATTCTCCAAGTCAGGTCGTCAGATAAGCACCCCCATTCACCAATGGCAGGACTTCCCCAATTTTCTTTATTACTTGTTTGTACCTCAAAATACATTTCTCCCAAAGAAAAAAAGTGTGATGCTCTAGAGCTTAGCCCATAACTTACCCATCGTGAGGATAAAATACAGAATCTGTGTGATGAAAACTGGCAGAAAATAATACTCTTGCAAATGTATCTCAGGCTTCAGCAGTAGAGCTGACATTTATCAGGCTTAAATATCAAATGATGGAAAGCATTGAGCACTGATACAGCAAGGCACCAGGTCCGTGAGGGTGATTATGGCAATGGTGAAAGTAACATCATTCCTTTTTTTTCACACCTACCTACTACAACAACCTAAATGTCCAACAATAGTGGAATGGTTAAATAAATTCTGTGATATATCCCCTTATTAGATTGCACAGAATCATAAAAATTATTTTTGTGAAGAATATGTAACAACATAGAAAATGGTATGATTGTAACTGTCAAATATGCATTTTTGAAAGACTAGAAAGAAATCGACAATAAGATAAAGTTAGAGAATCTATTAAGGTGGTGGGATAATAGTTATTTTTCTCTATGTTTTCTAAAGTCTATGAAGTTTGTTCTTCAATTACTGTTATACTTTAAAAAGGCATACAAAGGTAAATTTAGTACCTGTGATATGCAAATAATCTATACAGTGATCTAGAATTTCACTATACGTAGTTTAAAGAATTTTTTCTCCTAATTTTAGTTTAAATGTAATGACTAGATCCGGCCAGCCAACCATGATCTTCCCAATGATCATGAAATTTCCACTTACTCTGGGTGGGAAGAGGAACAACTGGTTTGAATCCCAGGCCAGCTCTTATAAGGTTGCTGTGAGAGAGTTACTTAACCTCTCTTAAAATGACATAATAATGTCTATATTTTGGGGTTGTAAATAATAATAATAGTTCTTATTACTGCTGTTGTAGATGTCATTATGTTAAATGCTTTCTATGGCTCAGTTATCAAAAGAAGCTTTTTTCCCAAATGTTTACTGTTTGTAAATACCAGTCATACTACATAAACTATCTCTAACCGTAACAACTTTCTGAGGTTAGTATTATTGTCTCTATTTTAAGGACAAAATCTCAGAGAAGTTTAGTAACTTGCCCACTGTCACACAGTGGCTGAGCAAGGATTACAATCCTTTTTGATCTGACTTCGAAGCTTGAGTGAAATTAAAAGAGAGAAACATTTGCAAAACTCCTATGCTGACATATGGCAGACATTTACTAGGTGGTCAACATGATGTTGGTGATACTTTGCCCAGGACCCAGATGCTGGTCTTTGACTTATTTGATTATCTATAAATTTCTTTCTGTGAAAAGGAATTTCAACTGAAAGATGCAATACAAACGCACCACCTGTGTCCTCATAGATGTGGCTCTGAGTCACTAAGAAACGATTTCTGTTTCCTTCTGGCAGTATCATTTGTTCTCACATGTATCAGCAGAAGTAGGTAGATGGCATGTTTGATGAGCCTTGGCAGCTACTGTCACGTCTCAGATACACTTCTTGAGAAACCACGCGGCTTCCTCAGGATGAGTACCCAATACTCAGCAGCTGGTAGGTCCCTGCTTATTAAGGAAACTTACTAAGTGGCATGGGCATATCTGGAACCCCTGCTCTAACTATTCTCTGTCTGATGTGGTTGACACCTAATTGCTACCCCTCCCATTTCCCTTTTCAAAGCTAAGGCTCCAGGATTTCCACAGAAGCATACAGGGGTAGGAGCTGGAGAAGTTTTTCGAAATTCTTAAATCCTCAGAGGGACTCACTTGCAAGGAGGAATCTAGGGTCAGTGAAGGTAGCATGCAGGATAAATAGAAGGGATGAAGGAGAGGGAGGAGTTGAAGGCACCTTCCAGAGTCTGGGAACATCTAGGGGTGGACCTCTCAGAGCTTTTCCTGCCATGAATCTCAATACCTCTCTACTCTGTAGTCTCTTTATCCCTCCCTGGGATTATATCCACCACCACCACCCCTCCTCCGCCCCCAATTTCTTGATCTTCCACCACCGCTCCCTGCTTAAATGCAGCTTTAGCTTGCAGTGACTTGCTTTTGTCTCTAGAGGGAGGCAAAAGCACCAGGGAGGAGGGGGTTCAGATTGGGGTCTTCTTCCACTTCACTAGTTTTGGCAAAGAGTAGAATTTATTTTCTTTTAATTGGGAACATATGAATAAAAGCTAATCAGAGATGTATTTTAAGTGCTGCATAGCATATCTCAGAGAACCATCATATCTTTCTCTATCATCCCATCTACCCCTCAACGTAGGTGGCTGCTAGAAACTGGATGGTCTTAGGCACTATTATTTCTAGAGTGAAAGTGAGGGCAAAGCAAAACAGGAGTCATAGGGCAATCTTAGCCAGGAAATAGTCATGCTTTTATTTTCTGGGGCACAATGGCACATATTTAGGAGACTGGGTTGGGGCTGGGTCAGCAATTGGGGTGGAGGGAAGTCTGGACAGTGAGCAGAAAGTTTGAAACTTTCCTGTGTGGAGTATTACATCTGAAACCTTGGTCTCATTAACACTGCGAGGAGAAACTGCAGAGTGAGAATTGGACTTAAGGTCCAGTTCTTCCGGGGCTGCATTAGGCTGATCAAACATCTTCCTAAAAGAAGAGGGACTATTTCAAGAGTGTCAGACAAGCCAGTAATGAGGAAAATTGGCAGTTTAGTCAGTTGGCTCCACTCCCTGAACACCATGGTTGAGACACTCTGGGCTACATGAGAACGAAAAAAAGTGCAGAAGGGAATTAACTAACCTTTTCTTAAACATTTACTGTATCTGTTAACCACTTGGCTGGTGGTTTCTATGGTTTACCTCCTTTAGTCATCTGAGCAATTCTAGGCAGGTGTTAACATCTCCATTTTACAGTTGAGGAAACTGAGGCTCAGAGAGGTGAAGTATCCTTCCCAAGATCACACAGCAAGTAAGTGCTCGAGCTGGGATACCAACACAAAGCTGTCTCATTCCGAAGCCTGTGGTCTTTCTCTGCCCTCCCCACATGGGAAAAACAAAAGCCCTGATTTTCAAGGGCTTTACTCTCATGGGGAAACCATGATCTCTCTCCCCACAAAAATCCACATTTTGGTGCCCTGCTCCTCCAGATTCTTATATTTAGGGTGAAATCAAACAAATCTCTGTTTATGTTGGACAGTAATGGGAGTTAGTAAAGCATTTTCACCTTTACAATTCCCCATATAATCTTCATGTTATGGGAACACATTTTCTGAACTCCAAAGAGAGAGAGAGACTTATGACGGCGATTTTAAGCTCCAAGGAAGTGTGTGTGTGTTTGTGTGTGTGTGTGTGTCTGCGTGTCTGTGTGTCCATCCCATGGTGGTGGCATATTGATAGGGATTCTGATAGCCCCTCTTATTGCCCCAATTATATGGGTGGGGGGTATTAGAGAAGGATAGCTTTCAATTATGCTAATAGCCCCTGGCCCAGGACTGCATCTTTGGAGACATAGCCTGGAGCTTTTGGCTTCTTCAGAGCTGAAGTTTGTCCTCCATTGCACAGGCAGGAACACTGAGCTGGAGTGAACCAGATGGTCTTTATGAACCAAAGTGGAACTTACACAACAGGATTTAGATGGGTAGTCTAGCGATGTGTTTATGCATGTGTGCGTATGTGTGTGTGCTGGTGTTGAGAAGCAGGGGCAGAACCTCTGAGGAAGAGAGGCCTCACATGAACAGCTGTGAGGAGGTGGAAGTGAAGCCAGTATATTCAGAGGAGAAAGAGGAGGTGTCAGATTGGCCCCACAGCAGCAGGAAAGCTGAGCATCTGAGACCAGATGCTGGGAGATACCAAAGTTTGCCTGAACACCTTGTATGGATTTAAGTTTAATGAAACCAAGGGGCTTCAGGTGGTCTATGCCCTGCCTGAGTAAGACTGACGTATTTAGGCTCCCTTTCCCCCCCCCAAAGGATACTTTCTGGCTACATAATACTTTAGGCAATGCTTTCTGTGCCCACCCAGGATGAGGTGCTGACCCAGGCCCAGCTGGGGGGAAGCTTTATGGATGTTCCAACTGCTTTTCATCCACGCACCAGGCTCATTTGTGCCAGATGAAAGGGCACAATAATAACAGTGGCAATTTAAATCGTGCTTCTCACTTTCCCCCTGAAAAGTGGCGAAGTGACTCACCACTGTTGAATTGTCCCTCTCTATCCACCCCCTGACCTCTTTGCAGCAGTCTAGGCTGGTTCCCTGGGGGCTAAGCTGGGAGCTAGAGCTTCCAGAGGCCCTTTAGCTGTGACTGGGATGACATCATGCCCCCCCATAAATGTGTTCCCCAAAATGCGATGTATTGCTTTAATTTGGGTTTCTCAGATGAGGCTGCTTGGAAGGCATTAGAGCAGCATGAGCCCCATTAGGCAAGTGCAGTGCCCCCCGACTCATGAATAATATAAAATGGGGTCCATTCAGTAATCTTTTCTGAGGGAGAGGCTCTGCTTGTTTTTCTACATGCAGTTTGGTATGGAGATGCTTGCTCTATTTGAAATTCGCCATATACCAACTTCTGGTAGTGATATTGTAAAAATGGGTCTGGGGGAGCTGTGAAATCATTCTGTTACTCCACCCTGATTCTTCACCTCCATTTCCCTCCATACCCAAATCCCCTGACCCTGTGGCTAGAAAATGTTCATTTTCAACTCTTTCTTTCAGCACCAGCCTACGGAGAGCTCCCAGAACTGGAGCTAGTGAGGTGCACTTGTGCCTAGAGTAATTACAGATTTTGAAGTATCAACAAAGCAGGTAATTAGGTGGAGAAAGTATCCGCTGTCTGGGAGACAAAGAAAGTAATTATGATGAGTACTCTTGGTGCTGTCAGTAAACTCAAAAGAAAGATTTGTAGAGAAATGATAATGTTTGATAGAAACTTCAACGTCTAGCAGGAATCAGGGGACTCTTAGTAAAGCCACCTGGTATGTAATACAGGTTTAGGAAATATGGTAGACCTGAGTTCAAATACGAGCTCAGCCTCCTAGGGTCTGTGTGATCTTGGGGAAATTACTTAACTACTCTGAGCCTGATGTATGAAGTGTAAAAATAGCAATAATTATAGCTCTATCTACCTTACAGGATCATTGTAAGGACCCAAGGAGATAATGCATGTCAGAACACTTAGCACAATGCCCAGTACACAGTAGGTACTTAACAAATGGCAACATTATTATTATTATTACAACTATCCTTGCTACATACCAGGTATTCTCTACAGCCGTTCAGAGTTTAAAAAGGGAAAGAAATGATTGCAGTTATGTATGATCATGTCATGAGAAGTATGAAGGGTGTAATTGTGGTGGCTCAAAGAAGCGAGCCCTCAGTTGAGAGGGAAAAGTACAGAAGAGCAGAGAAAGTTTTGTGATTCTGGAGTTAGGTTTTAAAAAAAATAAGTAGGAGTTTGTCACAAGGCCCAAGGGGAAAGGGCTTCCAGGCAACTGGATCTGCCCACACAAAGCCAAAAAGGTGTGAAACAGCCAGGCCCTGAGCAAATAGTTGGGCTCAGCTAGGCACCAGCTGGGATCTCCTGGGCGCGGGAGGGGTGTCAGGTCAGAGACCAAGAATCTTTCCAGCTTACTCCCACCAGCCCCTGTATCGCGCCCTAGGCGCCCTACCTGGCAAATCACGTGCGGTGCCCTCCTCTTCTTTCCTTTAAGCAGCCAGGTAAATTCACACCCTGCCCCAGCGGGCCTTGCCGACACAGAGGTGGGCGGGCAGGCGAACCCCCACGGTGCAGATCAGACCAGCGGGAACCCCTGCCGGGGTCGCGGCCCCTACTTCCTTTCTTCTCTCAGTCCCAGCCCAACGTCCCACTCGTCCCCGCCCCCAACCACACACACGGTCACTTGGGTTCTTTTAGACAACCCTGTACTCTCACACACCGCACCCATACACTTACGCAGCAATCCCCCTTCAAGACACACACAACCCCTTCATCCAAGCACGTAAGCTGACCACATGCGTCCACACCACACACATGAGAACATCACACCAAAAGACACACACCGCACCCTCACATGCATAAACCTTTGAACACACATCTCAAGTAGATTGACTTATAGAGAAATCTTGCACACGCACACATTCACACACTACACAGTTCAACAGACACCACCTGTAAACCCACATTGACACACTGCATCTAAGCATAAACACACTCCACACATATGCACACAAGCTTCAACGGGTACACGCACATCCACACATTGCACACACATATACACTCACCACAGCACGACCACAAACCCCGGCAGGAACAGCACACACCCGCCTTCAAACCGCACCCACATAATCCCACTATAATCGGGCAGAAACATACAACCTATAAGCGTGCACACACAAACACATGCTGCATGTCAAAGCGCAAACCAAATACACACCACACCAAGCACTCCAGCTAAAACGTGCTCCGCGCACACACCCCCCACACCCGGCCACACACCGAACGCACACACAGATCTACCGCACCCGCGCGCGCGCACACACGCTTACATGCATACATACATACACACACAGCCCGCCCCCGCCTTCCCTTTGGGCGGAAGAGAAGGGGGCGAGGAGGAGAGGAGGGGAAAAAAGGAGGGGGGATGAGCGAGCCAGGCGGGGCGGGCACAGATGCTCTTTTCCTTTTGACCTGGGGTGTTGCCCCCATGTTCCCCATTCCCAAGCAAAGGGAGTAAGTGAGTTGGGTCCAAGGAAAATCCAGGCGGAACCCAGGAAAACAAGAAGGTCTAGGGAATCAGCGAGCTGGCGCGAGGGCTCCGCGGGGACCCTGACTCAGCGCACTGTCGACCCCGCCGGAGGCTCCTCCTCCCAGTACCCTCCCCCTGGCCCTTTCACTGCGTTGACCTCTGTCCCCCTCCGCACCCCCACCCTCAGCCAGGACATGTGCTTCTCTCCCCGGCCCCCACCCGCCCCCACCCCCCGAGCCCCACTGGAGAGAACTGGCCACTGTTAAGGGTTGAGGGCTTTATTGGTTTCAAGAAGTAAGGAGTTAAGACTGGCAGACAAGCTTTTTGCGAAGCCTGTTCTAATCTAGCTTGAAGACTTTTCTTAATGGAGAGCTCACTCTTTCTCAAAGCATCACATTTTCTACGTAAAGGGCAATGGCTATTAGAAATCCCCGACCCCGCGCTGGACACATAGTAGGGCTCTCTAAATGTTCCCCCCTCCCGCTTATGTCACCACATTTGGCAAGGCTGTCTGCAGCCTAGCACTGGCTCGCAATAGCTGTTGGGCAGTCAGTCAGTCGGTGAGCTCTTTTCTTAGCCCACTAGCCCTCCTGAAAACAGCAGCTTCGGACTGGGCGCCACAGGCGGCAGGGGGCGATAGAGTCGCTAACGGTGCTTTGCACTTCTGGTTCTGGCCGCACAGCCCCTGTGAGAATCTCTGAGGTGCCCTCCCGCCATAAGCGGACTATGCGAGTGGTGGCGGCGGGGGTCACTCCGGAATGATCCGCGGCCAGATGACTTTCTGGCTCCTGTCCTCCACTTGCTTCTTTTCTGTGGAGATGGACAGCAAGGGAAAGGGAGATGGACCTCCCCCTCCGACTACCCCGTGGCGCATTATGTAAAGTGTCATGTAAAAATACCCAGGCTTCAGAGTTCTTTATAGGTTCGAATCCCAGCTCTGTCACTTCTTAGCTGACTAACGTGGTAAGTCGCTGGCTTAGGTCGCGGGGTAGTTGTGAGGCTTAGAGGAAGTAACATATGTGAAGTACTTCTTCCAGTTAACATACAGAGGATGTCCATTCCCTCCCTCTTTCCCCCACCCTCTTCAAAAATATAAAGATATGGGAGTTTAAAAGAAAGGGGATTAGAGTCTGGGAGGGGGGACATGGCCATCAGCTGATGCTCCCAAGCCAGGCCAGAAACACAGAGGACGGGCAGGAGTTCAGTTAACTTGCAATATGCTGTATTTAAGGGAAATGCCTGCACCAATGATTTGGTGATGCCATTCACTGGCCACAAGAGAATCCAGGTCACAACTCCAATCCCTGGATTTGTGATGAGGCTCTTCTGCCCATCACCTCCCCTCCTTACAAGGACTTCCTAACTCACCTCCACTTGTATTCTTTTCCTTCTTACCGAGATGCCACAGTAATATTTTTAAACTTCTTGTGAGCACTCCTTGGGTGCCAGGAATGTCTCCTGTTAACTTATGTCCCACCAGCATCTAGCACTGTGCCAGACACACAGTGCAAGCGCTATACAGGCGGCAAGAGATGTCCTGGGTGAAATCCCTAGGAAACATTGAGACTCGAGGGTACATGAGGAGTTATCATAAGGAACCTAAAGAGAGGACCCTAGGCACTGCAGGGATGGAGGGCAGTGGCTTTGGATAAAGAGTTATTCCATTGGACAAAGAGTTATTCCATTGGACAAAGAGTTATTCCATTGGACAAAGAGTTATTCCATTGGACAAAGAGTTATTCCATTCCTCCTCAAAGCCCTCCACCTCTAAGCCTGTCTGGAAGAGCATTGCTTCACTGCGGCTGAGACTTCTGCAGGCAACTAAGAAGAAAGCCTCTTTCCTGGAGGGCAGAGGCCCTGGCCAGCTAGAGGGTGATTCACCATCTCAGTTAGGTAGCAGAGATGGCGCTAAAGTGGCAATGAATCAGTCCAAGATGGCATGAGGAGATTACCTGAGTGATGATGAGAAGGGGGATGAGGCAGGAGCCTGAGCCCTTGAGGCTGGGACTGAGTGATAGAACGTCTATATTCATATGCACAAAGTCAGCTCCTAACCTGCCTCCCCAGTTCCACAACCAAGTCCCCAAGGATAGCATTGGCACCCTCCTGGGGAGGGGAATGTTTGGGAGACTTGGGTTCCAATCCTGACTCTGCTACTTACTATGTGACTTTGGGCAAGTTATTTTCCCCTCTCTGGGCTTCAGTGGCAAGGTAAGTGCTAGGTACTTTACCTATGTCATTTCACACATTCCTCTCCACGGTATTATTGGAGCATTAATTTTCCTATTTCGCAGTTGAGAAAACTGAGGCTGAGTGATATTTTGTTATCTACCTTCTCTCTATATCATGCGGTCTTTGTGTATGTATGTTACCAGGCAATCGCTGTAATCCAGGCCTCTTCTAGTATGCCAGTCCTCTATTTAAATTGGATCCCTATGTACTCAGGTTCAAATCGTGTCTCCCAGCTGCCCCCAATACCAGCCCATGTTGCTAGCTACCTGGGTGGGTTTTCTTTTCCTCTCCGGCGACACCCTCTCCCACCTCAACTCAAGTTTTTTTCCTGGCATATAGGTCTAAAATCTCACATTAAAAAGCAAGTGTCACCAGAAAGATGTACTCCAATGTTTTGTGTTTTATCACAGTGGAGGGTGCTGGTTGCAGGGTGCTGGTTGCAGGATGCTGCAGTGAGGAAGGGGAGCAGAGCTTCCAGGGCCAGAGGGAGGGGCTGCAGAAAAATCCAGGGAGAGAGAGAAGACAGAGAGAGAGAGAGACAGAGACAGAGAGAGACAGAGAAAGAGGGGATGCCAGGGACAAATTGGACCAGCCTCAAACTGCTGCTCCCTCCCTTTCTCCCCCTCTACTTACCTGGTGCTCTAGAATGTATAAAGGGGCAGCACCCAGTCCACTTACAGCAGGAGGAGAGGGAGAGATCCTCTCCTCTCCTCTCCTTCAATGGAAGGGCAAATTGTCCTGAGTATTCAAATTGCACTCCTGTGTTGGGTAAGATTTATTTAATTCTGGGGGGAGGGGAGGGCGAGGGCCTCATCGTGGTAGCAATGATGGTGAGGTGGCACTTAAATTGAAAAGAGCGCCACCAGTGCTGCTTAGAGCCAGACGCTCTCTCTCTTTACTAGAGGATAAGTGAAACTTGACACTGGGCTTCTGGATCTCATTTCCAATCCAGGCACCTAAGAGCCATATCTCTGAGCCTTTGGAGAATAAGTCCATGTCTGCCTGGGCTTCCACAGCAGCTATACTTGGAGCCAGCAGCTGTACTCTATCCTTTCCCTTCCTTTTTCTTCCTTCTCTCCTTTGCCCAGGCTCTGCTTCCCCATGTTTCCCTCTTGCTGGGCTCACCCATAGTCTCTTATATTCTTGACTCTTCTCTTTCTTCTCCATTTCTGTCCCTCTTTGTTGACAACACTGTCCCTTGTGCATTTACTTGGCCCAAGACAGGAGAGAATTCAATTGGGGGGGGTTGTAATTGTGTATTTGAAATTCTCCCACTTAAGATCTTGTGATTATAACCCCATATTGCCCTTGTTGCATCAGATAAGAATATTAAGCTCTTGTAAATTATATATTTTTGCTTGGTTGAATGGTGATTTGTATATATGATTGGTGGGCTGCAGTTTAGAAGAGAGTATTTTTGGAAGAGGTATTAAAAGGTAAGACGGTTTGGGCTGGTGTAGATGGCCTCCTGACTTCTCTAAGTGCCTAGATATGCAAAGAAGACAGTACATGAAAAATTAAGACTATAGTAGTGGGGGGCGGGGGTGGGAGACCATTGCCAGCCAGGTCGATGGAGGACTTTGTGAAGTCAGCTTCTGTTTTGCTCTTGCTGATCATTGAACTTTGAAAAAAATGACCTTTTTATCTCTGAGTTTGGAAGACCAGAGGCCCTAGACGAGAAGACCAGAGGCCCTAGACAGGAAGGGGAAACAAAAAGCAGAAAGAGTGAGGCAAGGAGGGGAAAGGACTATTCCTTGTGCAGTCCTTGTGTGCAAAGGGCCAACAAAGAATGTCCCCTGCCCTCAAATGCCACACCAGTCAAGGCAGAAGGGAAGCAAAGTGCTGTGGCAAATTGTGTGCTGAGCTGGGATCCAGGAGTTCTGGACCTTCATCTTGGCTCTGCCACTAATTAGCTGTGTCCTTGGGTAAGTTTCTTAACCATCTGAACCTCCATTTCTGCTCTTCCTTCACTTGTACTGTGAGGTTGTGTGGCATGGCCAGGGGAGGGGAGGTTCAGAGCATTCAGAGGGAAGGGACCCTTGGGCTGAATCTTGAAGGAGAGCTCTGCTTTGAATAGGGGAGAGAAGATTGTGGGGTACAGTGAGAACCAGTGGGAGTGGCCCAGAGAATTCAGCAAACAGGTATGCGTAAGGCACTGAGCTGGCTGCTGGGTAGAAAATTGCTATGAATCAGCCCCCTCCTCACCGCGGCAAGCTTTCCAGAGAGTAGAGGAATCTGAGCGGCAGAGCCAAGCGCTGGCAGTGCCTGCAGCTCCTCTCAGCACTACCCGCTGCCGCCCGCCGGACTGTCGAGCAGGTCACGCAGCCTTTCCCTGGCCGGACCAAGAGGCTCGCCAAGAGGTAGTGCAGGGGTAGGGCACCAGTGGCCTGAGCGCAGCCCACTGCGGGGTGAGAGAGGGAGGTGAGGGCACTTCCACGTGGAAGGCCCGACGTGAGGGAGGGAGAGGAGACCTGAGAGTGTGGAACAAGTTGCCCAGGCTTTTGCGTTCAATGTCTCAAACCTAAGAGCGCAAGAAAGATTTAATTTTTCTAATTCTCAGAGGAGCAGGAAGCAGTGAGTGGTTTCCGCGCGCCGCAGGGCTTTGTTTAACTTTACAGGTTCTGCGCTGCCTGGAGCTACCCAGGGGCAGGACCTGCGCAGCGCACCTCAACCCAGCCTAAAGGCCATGCTCTGCAGCGCAGTGGCAGCCAGAGACCCAGGGCAACCCCGAGAGGCAGAGGGCGCACATTCCGCAGCCCCCTACCCTCACCTCTGTCCCTAGCTCAGAGCCGAGGGCACGCAGCGGGACGGGTGCTCGGGCGGAGGGTCGGGGGTGGAGACAGGCTCAGTCCCCTGCACTCTGGCCCGTTGGAGGGGCTTGGTGGGGGGGTGGGCTCTCCCTTCAACTGCGAATAGCAGCCGTGTGGCCCTGTGTCCCGGAGTTAGCTCAGTCCAGTGGAAGAATCAAGGACTTTGCAGACGTGAGAGTTGTGTCTCTACAGTGCCCTTAGATAAACAGAATGATAATAAATTATGCCAGTATGTTTCGGGCTTGGAGACGCTCTCTGACTTGCCCAAGGCCACCCAGCTGCTTAGTAACTGAGGAGGCCTCCTGACTCCTGGTCTAGGGATTTTTCTGATTGCGTCATAGCCATGAGAGTGGTCCAATTTTGAATGGGGATGGATAGATGGATGGATGGATGGATAGACAGACAGACAGATATTGATATTTTTAAAAATATGCTTATTTGAATGTAGTTTTAAAATACCATTCCTGCCATGAAAACTACAGGGAAAAACATCTCCCACAGCCCCAGTTCCCTATGACAGCCACTCAGACAGGATTTTGAAAAAGAAAACTGACAGAAAATTGGATGCTTGTTGGGGAAGATACGATCAAAGGAGAATAGAGGGGGTAGGAGTGGGGAAACAAAGATGGAGGAGAAGAAGCTCTCAGCACGGATTCTGAGAACTTCCTTATTCTGAAGGTTTCTTTGATATGGCCTCTGTTCAGATGGCTTCTGGGAGTGTCCCCATCAGTCCTTTATTTCTTATGCCCACTCTGTAGAAGCCACAGATGTGGTCTGGAGAGGCAAATATTGATGACCCTTCTTTTAATTAAGTCTCATTTCCCTTTTTCCCTCTCTTGTAGTGAGTACATCGAAGAAGGGAATTTTGCATGTGTGTGAGTGTGTGTGTGTGTGTGTGAGAGAGAGAGAGGGAAAATGCTTATGTAAGAGAGTGTAAGGGTGTGTGTGTACATGGATGTCTGTGAGTGGGAATATGTGTGTGTGTGTGTGTGTGTGTGTGTCTGAAAGGGAGCAGGTCTCAAAGAGGGAAGCTTTGAGAGAGGCAAGGGAGATAAGAAGAATGAATCAGAATTTACAGAGTGCAAACTAAAAACTTATAGCTGACTAGGGATCTGTCCAGTGCTGGTGGGCCTGGGGAAATAGTCAATTCTTAATATTCCTTAAAAGAACAAAGGAAAGGAAACATATTTAAATTAGTGCAAGAAAGATGATGTTAAACCCATGGGCCTTTCTTGATAGTCTTCAGACACTTGACATTTATGTGACCTTCGACTAGGCTGTGAGATCCCAGGGCAGGAACAAGGGCTTTCTACTCCAGGTAGCTCTCCCCTTCCCTCCACCATCTCTAGCATGGGTGGCTTCCATACTGTGCCAAGGAAGCCAAAGTTCAGGATTAAATCCATTTTGTAGGCCAGTTAGCTTTTATCTACATTTCATAGACTAGACTAATCCCCACATATCACACAGTTAGCTGCCTTGCATCTCTGATCATGAAAGACCCAGTGAAGATACAGTTCATCTTATCCCATCTAAAAGTGTGCTTCCTGCTGACAGTGGGTGAGTACCCATTTTCATCTTCAAAGGATGATACAGAGGCATTCTTCAGCAGGGGACACTATCTGCCTCATTCCAGATAGTAGCACTTCTGCTAAGTCTTCCTCTCAAGTTTGGCTCCCAGGTATTTTGGAGGGCAATTCCTCACCTTGCTTGTTTGCTTGCTTGGCATAGAAATGTACCCTTTGGAGAACACTTTCATTCTACCCTTTTATTTTATCATCACAGCCACACTTAATAGGTACCATGATTCTTGTTTTGTAAGGTCATGGATCTGAGGCTCAGAAAAGCAAGATAATTTGCTCTCTGTCACATAGTTAGTGAGTGTGTAAACTTACATGGAGTGAAGCTGAGATTTGAAGCTAAGTTCCAGTCTATATCACAGGACCTTGCCAGGATACCATGCTGTCAGGTTGGGGGTGGGCTGGGGTAAGAAATATGGTGAGATGCCTACACAGGGCTTTTGGTGTCTTTCTCCTCTGTCAACTCCTCTCCTCTACCTTTCATAATAGTCTTTTTTTTCAAAAAATATATATATACTCTTCCTGTAAATATATATATACACACACACATATATAAACACACACACACGCATATATATGTGTGTATATATGTGTGTGTGTGTGTGTGTGTGTGTGTGTGTGTCCATGTATCTATCTTTCTTTCTATCTTCATTTCCCACGGAATGGCACAGAGCAATGTATAAAAATAATACCTCAAAAATCCAACCACATCCTTAGGAAAGAAGGTAGTCTTGGTTTAGACTTTCCCAGTTCCAGGCAGCAGATGTTGGTGATGAATACCAAGAACTGCTATGGTTTGGTGGAAAGGGCAAGGCTTGAGCTGGGGATAGGAAGGGAGAGCTGGTTCCCAGATCATATTCCTCCATGGCATTTTTGTGCAACTTTAGATAAGTCACAGCCTCTCCAAAGTCTTAGTTTGTTGCTATTGTAAAATGGGGAGGAAATATCCAACCTACCTCTTTCCCAGGGGTTATTGTAAGAATAAAGTGGCATGATTCATTTATTCATGAATCACGAATAACTGTTTTAATTACAAGACTCTCAAGAGCTTATAATCCTATGATTCACTCGACAAACACTTATTGAACATCTATTGTGTGCTAGGGTCTGGAGATAATGGGCATATGGAAAGCTTTTAAGAAAATGAAAAGCAGGAGACAAATTAGGCATTAAAAACGTTTACCTCCTATTGATAGAACATCTTATTTTTAACTTCTTCCACCACAATTTAATAGAAGCAGCAACCAAAAGGGGAAAAAATGATATGCATGACACAGCTTGTGATGCCAACACTATTATGCACCCTGATACATATTGCAGATAATAGTGAGAATATCTATATCTTCGTGTACTTGATGTCACATTGCCTTGTTTACACTATCCTTTGGGATGTTCATAGCATAAAAATTGCCTTTCACCATCCTGAGCCTGAGTTGTTTCTTTAGTCAATAAAATTTAAAAACAGGATTCCATGGAATGACGACTGTACTTATTTTACAAAGATGCTGTAATATGTGGTGGCTGCCTGCCGTCAGATATGACCTACCCTGGCTTATGGAATCAGGCTTTGATTATGTGTATTCTTTTGATTTCTTTATTTAGCAATGCAGAATCTTGCAGCTAGTGAAAGCAAATACGGGTGCGTCAATGGCAAGAGCCCTGAGACTGAAGAGAACTGGGTTCTTGTCCAAGCTCTGTTGTCAAATTGCTGTGTGGTCTTGGGAAAACCCCTGTCTCTCTGTGAGCCTCAGTTTTCTGACCTGTATAATGGAGGTTTGGGACCAGGTGATGGCTAAGGTCCTATTTCTGAAACATTCTAATATTATAATGTTTCTGAAACTTTCTTATTTTTTTGAAGCCAGGGCTTTTCTCCATATATTTTAACAGTAATATTACCTCTAGTTTATGACCTTCTGCTATAACATGATGGGCTGACTCAATGTATTGATGAACACTATCCCCAGATTTAATTATCTTGGAGCGTCATCACCACATTGTATAAAATGAGCCATATGGTTCATTGCATCAGCAGCCTTTGCTGAAATGGAGGTTATGGGATAACAACTTTAAGGCTAACTCATTAATGCTCTGGGATGAATAAGCTAATGTGTCAGCAGACCAAATTGGTGCCCAAATGTTTTCATATAGAGACCCATATCTCTTTCCCATGTTGTGATACATTAATGGGGATGTCTTTATCCATTGCCGCTGTCTGTAGTCATTTGAATAATGTAGATGCAGTACCTTCTGGGCACCCAGCCCCATTCACTATCAATTTCCTAAACTTTGAGGCACTCTCAGAGGCTTGGAACAAAATTCTAGTGATGCCATAGAGTACCTAATTTATAAGGATTTAAACCATGGCATCAGTGCAGTCCCTGCTTTTTTTTTTTCCATAGGTGTTTACTAGTAAGCACTGCACCATTCTTAACTATTTTATGGGGGCAATGGAGTAAATTAGTCCTCCAAATCATGAAGGCTGTAGATTTATGCCTAGTTGAAACCATTTCAATCCTCACAATGTTGAAGTGGGTAACCTTTCTGACGTTAATTTGTTTCTCCATCTGTGTGCCATGCATTTTGGGAGGACGTGAGAAACAGGCTTGATGCCATTCAAGTGTGTTTCCCCTTTTTGTGTTGATGGAAACTTGATTTGTGCCTGTCCGCTCTTTGTTCAAATTCTCTCTCTTGATATCTGCTCATATTCTAGCCCCTTTACTTATCCAAATAAAATCATATATATATATATATTGCTAGTGACAATGTAGAATTGGATGGCTTGAAAGAGAAACAAATTTTGAGACATACAGTCACTTTATTAATCTGAATAATAACATTTGAAATATTAACCTATGCAGTTAGTTTTTCTAAATTTTATAAGATGATTTTTTTTAAATACTTGACTCTGCTGAAATTGGAGAATGAAGAAGAAAGATATATCCCTTAAAATCTCCTAAGATCTCGTTACATAATTCAAATTTAGTGGAGAAGAGTAGATTGTTCAATGGATTGATACAAATTCTAATTTTATGTAATTACTTTTGAAACATGATTTTTTTTGTAAACTCCAGCCCTCTGCAAAGAACCTTCACTATTAACATGTTTATTAAAAACCAATGCTAAATACCACACATAATATTATTCATTCAACTCTCAGACAACCACTGAAATGGATACTGTGTCATTTCACCATTTTATAGAGAAGGCCACTGAGACTCAGAGAATTCAACTGACTTTCTTAAGATCACACAGCTAAGAAATCTAGAGGCTGGCTTTGAACTCAGTTATATTTGGCTCTAACACTAGTAAAAGTATTTGTCTAAAGATAGTGTTTCTGCAAATGTTTTGAATTCTAGACTGAAACTGAGCTGGTTTGCTTTCATCTTGCTTTTGAATCTCATGGTCTCTTCAGGCTAGTGCCATGGTATACTGAAGGGGTAAGGGGAAAACACTTTGGAGCAAGAGAGGTCTCTTGGCACCTCTTTCCTGTAGGGAGCCTCCTTTTGTGTTCAGCTTGAAATGTCAGGCCTGAGGATGAGTATTCAAATCTCAAGATCCTGTTATGTGCCTCTCTCATAGTGCGAAAGCCTGCCTACTCATTCCCCCTCCCCACCCCACCCATCTGCTTCTTGTCTGGGGACATTGGTCTTCCTAAATCTGCTTCTGTATTGTATGCTACTGGCACCTTGAGAAGGTTGAAAGCAAGTAAGGCAATGCCAATTTTTCTGTTAGAACTGCAGCATATAACTGCTCTTAAGTTTAGCCCTGTGTGCTGGAGCAGGGAGGCAATGACAAACGGTTTATTCTAAGGCCTTTGATTTCCTTCGGAATTGTAAGCATCTAGGCTGACTCATCTCTCAAAGGCTTTTCTCTCTCTCTCCTTTTGGGGCTGTTGTTGATTGGGGATTTTACTGTTTGTTCTTACCTTATATTTGCGGGAGAGAAGGGACTGATTTTCATCTTATTTTTGGGTGAAAAAACCAGCTCTGCTCTTTGGGTGATCAGATCTGGTAAGCTTCGATAAGAAGAAATAGCTGAAACTCCAAAACAGGTACAAAAGATGTCTGGATTGGGGAAAGGGGAGAGGGGAGTAATGTTAGAGAAATTAAGCCAGAGCTAGGCTGTGTGTCTCAGGATGAGACCCTAGACTAATAGGCTCTGGACCTGCTATTTTGAATGGGGGATTGCTAGAGGCTTAGTCTGGAACTGTGGTTAAATGCATGTGCCTTTGGTTAAAATGGTCACTTTGCAAGTTGCAGTTTGGTGGTTGGGGTTAGGTGTTCACTTTGGGTCCAGGGGATGGAGCTTTGCAGTTGAAGGTTTAATATCTATGCTAGGTGTTTTCCTCTTGGTTTAGTTCAAAAGCCACAGGAAAACTCCTCATCTTTTCTCTTACTGCACCTATTTCTGACATCTGTGATCCTGGCTACTAAGGGAAGTAGGCAAAAGAGTTTTGGAGACAAAATTCAAGTATGGTTTATTTGTTTGTTTGTTTTTTGTTTTTTGTTTTTTTGTTTTTTTTGGACAGAAGGTAGCTCATCTATTTAGATTATTGCATGATAAACCGTTACTTAACTTTTCTCTGCCAAAGCTGCATTGCCTGATCTTTGAAATTTAAGCTCCCCACCCCCCAAATCATATATAGAATGTTATTGTAGATTCCATGGGAAAGAGACATTCAGTAAAGTTGTATGTAACTACTTCCTTTCTTGGCAAAAGGTTTAGTTCCCCATCTCCTGAATTATCTTCTCTATCAGGAACCAGCCATATGTACCCAAACCATGAACTTGGGAGCTATCCTAAATTGTTTTCTTTCCATTGCAATTAAAGATGTTCCCTAAGCCCTGTCAGTTCCATCCATGAGATTCGTCCCCTACTCCAGCCCTAGTGACACTGACTTGTGTCAATATCCCTTGCCTCTTGGCTCATCTACCTACTTCCAGCTCTCTACCCAAAACAGGCTTTTTCATGGCTTTCTGTGATTTTTCCAAGGTGCAACCCTGAATCTTTCACTCCCTGCCTAAAGCCCTATTGCCTTCAGGAAAAAGTCCGACTCTTTAAGCTGGCTTATAGGGCCATCCATGATCTCACCCCTGCCCATCCAGATTTATCTCCTTCCAATCCCTTTATACAGCTTCAAGAATATGACAACCTCTCTCCCATCTCTTTTCCTTTGCACAAGCTGTTCTCTCTGGATGCTCCCCTCCTCTGTCTCCAGGCAGACTTAGCTGTTTTCTCCTTTCTGCTCTCACAATACTTTGTTTATATCTTGGAGGTCTAACATCACAAGGTTTTGTAAATTGTTGCTAACTTGTGTATCTCCTTCACTGCACTGTTAAATCTTTAAAAAAAAAAAAAAAAAAGAAATAGTATTACCTTGCTCATCCTTTCAATCTTTAGCGCCTGGCACAAAGTGGGCAATTAATACAGGTTTTTGTTTTAATGAATGAATGAATGAGTGAACAAATGAGTAATAGAGAATGTGCGGGAAAGGATGCTGTGTGAGGTGTAGGGGCATACCCCATGGGGGATGCTTTGTAGTCTGGAAGTAGTATAAGATAGTGGGCATCATGGAGAAGACACATATAAAATAGGTTTTACCATTACACTAAGACAAACTCCACTTTGATACCAATTCTGTTTAAGGAGTCTCACTAGAAATGGTCTGGAAATGATGTTTGTTGGTTTTGGTACAAATGATTTTTTATGAAAAAGTAATATAATGAAGTTGTACAATGTTTGGTAAATAGAGAAAAGCAACAGGCAAACAAAATCTCACCAGTTAATGCAAATGTTGTTAGCATTTGGGTGCATTTCCTTCAGTCTTTTATTTTTATGCATGTTTTTCTTCACATAGTTGCAATCAAAATTAATACAATTCTGTGTTTTGTATTTGTTGTTAAAAAACTCTTTGTAAATATGACTTTAATGATTGCATAATTTTTCCATACTGTGGCCATTACAAAATTTATATAACTAATATCATTGCTGGGCTAGCTTTTTTTCCCTTTTTTTGTTACTATTATGGTTTATGTGGATATGCTTTTCCCTGTCTGTAGGAAGATTTTATTAGGATAGATTCCTAGAAGGGGAGTTACTAGGTCAAAGGGCCTGGGGACGATTTTTGGCTCTAGACCCATGTGTCCATTTTGTTTTCTGGACTTGTCTGAATTTGCAGCTCTCCTAACCTAGATGAAAGTCCCCTTTTTATCCAACCTGGACAGCATCGAGTATCATCATGGAAAGAAAAAAAAAAAAAACCTCTAAAAACGCTCTAATTAATTAATTAATTAATGGAAAATACTATCTTATTTTTGTTTCAAAGTGCTTTTGTTAAAAAATGTTTTTCTTTTTTATTTTTTCTTCTTATTTTCTCTCTTTGTACTTTTTTTTTCTAATTAGGTTTTCTTTTTCCTGGACTATCTGTTAAGGGCTGAATTTTTGAAGTTGGATTTTTTTTTCCTTTTTAGCAAAAACAACCAGAGGCTGCTCTGCTTGAGGGTGAAGCCGCCTCCCAGTTTTCCCTCCCCCTCTACCCCCACCCCCATAGTTCTCTCCACCAGGTCCAGTGACAATTGGATGATGCAGCCTTAATAATCATCCGATTCCAGAATGGGTGGCTGCATTCCTTTTCTGAAGGCAGCAAGGGCACTGTGCCCCAGAATCATGCCCCCTTTGCTGTTGTTGTCCGCCTTCATTTTTTTAGTGAGTGTCTTGGGAGGAGCCCCAGGACACAACCCCGACCGCAGGACGAAGATGGTATCGATACACAGCCTCTCCGAGCTGGAGCGTCTGAAGCTGCAAGAGACTGCTTACCACGAACTCGTGGCCAGACATTTCCTCTCCGAATTCAAACCTGACAGAGGTAAGCTGTACCCCGGATTGTGGCATCCTCGCCTTCGGGAGAGTGGACCCTCCGGGCAGGACAGGGCGGATTAGGGGTCTGGCAGGGTGGGAGGGGCTCACGCCTGATCTCGGACTTGATCAGTTCTCCTGGCGTCTGGGGAACTGAAGAAGCCGGAGTTGAAGGCTGTTTGTTGAATTGCGGAAGAGGTAAAAATTAGTTGAGTTTGGTCGAAGGCTGGGAGTTGAGGGGGCAGTAAGACAGACGGGCAGATGTCAGGGACAGACAAGTGGACAGAGGGCCGGTGAAGAGACAGACGCACCAGGTGCGGTGCGAGAATAGGGCAGAGCGAGACGGAAGCGCAGAGGGACACTCTGGAGAGAACTGGGAGAGACAGAGACAGCGCGGTCGAGAGACAGAGAGTAGAGGGAGATAGCAAGACAGTGCGTGAGAGAGAGACGCTCCTAGCCGGGCGGTGAACGGGAGGGCGGTGCGGGCGCGGGGGCGGCGGCAGGAGGTGCGCCTCTAGCACTGCCCACCTCAGCTGGCTGCCGGGGAGCGAGCAGGACGCGGCGCAGGACGAGGTTCGAGTGCACCAGGGAATCTCAGGGGTAAGCGCGCGGATTTGGCAGCGGAGCCCAGGCGGTTAGCGCGGACCCAGGCGCGCCCCAGAGGTATTGGAAAGTGCTGGGGGTGGCAGCTTCGCTAGGCGCGCACCGCGAACGCAGCTTGAATTGAGCGAAGCAAAGGGCGAGGAGCCCCCGCTGGCAGCCACTGATGCCAGATTCGGAGTGCGGGGACAGCCAGGTGTCGCCGCTTCTCCTACCGCAGCGCAGGGAGCCGACGGCAACCTGGTGCGAGCGCGCCCGCAGTAACTTGGCGACCCTCACCCGCGGTGGCGCTGCAGGAGAGCCCCTCCCTCCCCTCTCCTGTTGCGTGATCTGGGGGCTTCAGAGCCCCGGAAATTATGTTTTAAGTGTTGTATTGAGCGACTACGGGTGCGTAGCAAGATGCGCGGTGCGCACGCGGCGCATTAGAATGTCTGGTTTGGTTAAATTCTTGGAGTCTGATAAGAGTGAGATAGGCTTGTCCTTGTTGTTAGGTGGGGAAACTGAGGCTCATAGAAAGCAAATTACTTTTCGCCCGCTGGGCAGAGCTCGCCTCTCTGCCACTCCCTCCCCCTGCTGCAGATCAGGGCATTGGGATGTTTTAGTCACTTATTAAGTCCTATTTGTAAGTGTATCTTTTCTTTTTTCTCTTTCTGTAGCTCTGCCTATTGACCGTCCGAACACCTTGGATAAGTGGTTTCTGATTTTGAGAGGACAGCAGAGGGGTGAGGGGGCTCTTGTATTTTCTTTAGAAAAGAAATAGAATGCTAACCCCCTGTGTAGTGTGGCCCTGGCTATTGGAGACTGGGTGGCGTCCACTGTCCCAGGGGACACTCTCCTCAGCTCCCAAACCCCACAGGGGGTGATATCAGGAAATGGCGCAGTAGCTGTAGGTGCTTGGGGCGGTCCTCTCAGACCTTCCTGGTGGACTCACCCCACACAGATCAACCCGAAGAAATCGCCCTCTTTGTTTCAAGGTAGTCACCCCCAGGGAAAATTTAAGGCAGGGACCTCGAGCCTCGTCGGGGTGGTTGAGTGGAGCTGAGTCCTTTCGCCAAACCACTGCGGGGTCTTTTTGGCTAGCTCCCCAGGGAGGGGCGCTGCGGTTCTGGAGAGGTGGGGTTGGCTGCGGGTGGTTGCTGAGAGGAGTGCTACAGCCCCTGCTTCCTCCTGATTTAAGCGCTGCGAGGCTTTGACGTTTCTCATTCTTTCTCTCGTGGCTCCCCAGCTGTATCACACAAGACATTTGGCATTAGCCTGGAAGAGGTCCTGGTGAACGAGTTTACCCGCCGCAAGCATCTTGAACTGACAGCCAGGATGCAGGTTGAAGAAGCCACCGGTCAGGCTGCGGGCCGTCGTCGGGGAAACGTGGTGCGAAGGGTGTTTGGCCGCATCCGGCGCTTTTTCAGTCGCAGGCGGAATGAGCCCACCTTGCCCCGGGAGTTCACTCGCCGTGGGCGTCGAGTGAGTTAAACCCTCCAGGTTTCAGGCAGGGGCCTCTCCTGAGGTATGCAGGAATGTGAGGCCGGAGGATCAAGGCCTGTGCCCTCAGAGGCAGGGGGGAGCTGAACACAATATGTTGAAGTGGTGTCCTTGGCTTGCCACAAAGGGAATGTATCTTGTCCTGAATGTCATACATACAGTACTCAGGAAGGTCCTAATTGACTCTCTTTATTTCCCGTTTTAAGATAATCTGGATTTCTCCACAGGGTGCAGTGTCTGTGGATAGTCTGGCTGAGCTGGAAGACGGAGCCCTGCTGCTGCAGACCCTGCAGCTTTCAAAAATTTCCTTTCCAATTGGCCAACGACTTCTGGGATCCAAAAGGAAGATGAGTCTCAATCCGATTGCGAAACAAATCCCCCAGGTTGTTGAGGCTTGCTGCCAATTCATTGAAAAACATGGTAAGGGAGCTGCAAATGGGTAAATCAAGGAAGGAAGCAAAGGGAAAGGAGGGATGTTCTGGAAATGGGGGGAGAAAAGAGGTCGAGGATGAAGGGCTTGGATAACATTCCCCTGACACCCAGTGGAGGTCGCGATGCAGTAGGGGGTGAGGGGAGAAGAGAAATGCCATGGGAAAGGGATTCAGAGATGCTTAGCATCCCCTGGTCTTTTCTTTCAGGCTTAAGCGCAGTGGGGATTTTTACCCTTGAATACTCCGTGCAGCGAGTGCGTCAGGTAAATTGGCTATGTTTACATGTTTGTTCCTCCAATAAGAAAGAGCAGGAGGAGGTGGGGTTTCCCCATAGACCTGACTACCTGGTGGGGGGAGGAGCAGGGTCTTCTTTGTAGCCCCCAGGCCCACCATATTGCCAGCTACCTCCACTGAATACTGGAACCTGTTGAAGGAATGACCAAGATGGAGCTGTGGTGGGCCAGGCAGACAGTTCCTGTCTTCTCCTTTTCCTAGCTCCGTGAAGAATTTGATCAAGGTCTGGATGTAGTGCTGGATGACAATCAGAATGTGCATGATGTGGCTGCACTCCTCAAGGAGTTTTTCCGTGACATGAAGGATTCTCTGCTGCCAGATGATCTGTACATGTCATTCCTCCTGACAGCAAGTGAGTCTTCTGACCTCCCTAGTAGGGCAAGGAAAGGAAATATTACTGGGGTCTAGGGGTTCTAGGGACAGAGCTCAGGCTGGAGGACTTCGAAGAACTAAGGCAAAATGACCATAAGAAGATTTTAAAAACCTCTCCAGAATATATACAATTATTATTTGTCAATTAAAAATAAAATTTTAATAAAAAACGTATTTGGGTTACTTTCTTTGTATTTCTAAATGTTCCATTATAAGTCTGTTGCTTGGAAATTTCTCTAGAGCTTCTTGAAGATATGTGTGCCCTCTCAGGTCAAAAAAAAAAAAAAAACCACCCAGGTTCTGTAGAGGACGTCTGGTTTTTATGGGGGCACTTCTTGCTTTCAGAGTTCCTGAGCTCAAATGCTTTGGAAATGAGCAAAGGCAAGATGCCTGGGTACTTTCTCCATAACTGCCAGCAAGTTTCAAGCAGAATCTCACCTCCCTTGGTATCAGTCTGCAGCCAAGACTATCCCCCTGAGACAGCCCCTGTTTTCCTTCTTCTAGCTTTAAAGCCCCAGGATCAGCTTTCTGCCCTGCAGTTGCTGGTCTACCTGATGCCACCCTGCCACAGTGATACCCTGGAGCGTCTGCTGAAGGCCCTGCATAAAATCACTGAGAACTGCGAGGACTCAATTGGCATTGATGGACAGTTGGTAAAAAGATCTTGGAAAGAGTAGTGAAAACTGTAGTAGGGGACATATGTGGGAGTATATCAGCAAGAGGGTGGATGGAGAGGAGAGAGAGAAACAAGAATAAAAAGAGACATATTCATTTGTACAACTCCCAGTACTACCTCAGCGTCAATCACTTTCTGCTTTCCTTTGCCTAGGTCCCAGGCAACCGTATGACTTCCACTAACTTGGCCTTGGTGTTTGGATCTGCTCTCCTGAAAAAAGGAAAGTTTGGCAAGAGAGAGTCCAGGAAAACAAAGCTGGGGATTGATCACTATGTTGCTTCTGTCAATGTGGTCCGTGCCATGATTGATAACTGGGATGTCCTCTTCCAGGTAGGTGCAAGTTTTGGATGCACTTGTTTTACACATCCGTCTCCTGTTCACAAGGCAAGGCACAGTTGTACCTGCATCTTTGAGGGTAGCCAAAACAGGCAGCCACAAGATCGTCCAGTCTAGAAATTCCTCCCACATTAGCTGGCCTTGGTACCTTTAGTCCTAGGTACCTGAAAGAGATGAGTATAAATGAAAAGGTGCTGTGTAATGATGGCTAATGTTGCTAATTCTACCCTCAGGTGCCTCCCCATATTCAGAGGCAGGTTGCTAAGCGCGTGTGGAAGTCCAGCCCGGAAGCACTTGATTTTATCAGACGCAGGAACTTGAGGAAGATCCAGTGAGTGTTTTTTGGGTTTGTTTATGCTTAGCCTGAAGCACCTCCTCCTATGGGGTTTTCCAACTCCAGACTATCTTTATATTAAGTAACGCAAGTACACAAACTGACTTTTTCAAAATCCTTCCCATTCAGGAGTGCACGCATAAAGATGGAAGAGGATGCACTACTTTCTGATCCAGTGGAAACCTCTGCTGAAGCCCGGGCTGCTGTCCTTGCTCAAAGCAAGCCTTTTGATGAAGGTCAGTTCCCTGCTGGAGGTCAGGCCCTTGCTGAAGGTCAGTCCCTTGTTGAAGGTCAGGCCCTGTTTGAAGGCCAGGTCGTTGCTGAAGATGAGCCCCTTGAGGAAGATGAGTCCTCTGAGGAAGATGAAGAGCTAGTATTTGAATATCTTAATCAAGGAGTAGTCTTTGGGGAAGCTCAAGGTCTAGAAATCCCAAATAACTTTGAGATTCAGGGCCCACATCTTGAAGGAATACCAGAGCTTGATGAGGAAGATGATGATGATGATAATGATACTTTAAATTTTGATGATCTTCCTCCCCTTGGAGATATTCTAGAACCAGATAATGAAATTCCAGAACTCATTGAGATCCCAGACTTTGAAGAAATTCCATATTTTGATATGGTCCCAGACCTTGAAGGAGCCCCAGATGTGCAAGAAATCCTGAACCCTGGAGAAAACTCAAACCATGACCTAGAAGAAGGAGCAGATTTTGAAGACCACCAAAATCTTAACCTTGCAGAAGCTCCCTATCTTGATGTAATCCCAAACAATGAAATTCCAGACCACGCAGATGCTTCAGATAATGATGAAATCCAAGATTCTGAAGAAGATCCCAGTCTTGAAGATGTCCCAGCTGTTGATGAAGTTCCAAATGATGAAGCCTCAAATACTGAAGAAATCCCAGACTATGAAGCCCCAGAGGTAAATGGGATTTCAGACTCTGAGGAAGACCTTGATTTTGAAGAAGTCTCAGCTCTTTATGTGGTTCCAAGCCCTGAAGAAGCCCCTGGTAGACATGAAATCCCAAATCATGAAGAATCTCCAGAGCTTAATGGACTCTCAGACCCTGAAGAAGATCCCAGTCTTGAAGAGGTCTCAGATTTTGATGGAATCCCAAATGATGAGGAAGCCTCAGACACTGAAGAAATTCCAGACCATGAAGAAGCTCCAGAGACCAATGGAATTGCAGGCCCTGAAGAGGTCCCAGCTCTCCATGTAGTCACAGGCCCTGAAAATGTCTCTGATTTTGATGAAATGCAAGACCAGGAAGAATCCTCAGATGTGAGTGGAGTCCCAAACACCGAAGAAGCCTCAGATATTGAAGAAATTCCAGGACGTGAAGAAGCCTCTGATGTTAGTGGAAACCAAGACTCTGAAGAAAGCCCTAGTCTTGAAGAAGATTCAGTTCTCTATGTGGCTCCAAAACCTAAGGATGCCCAGATTTACAACAAAGTTCAAGATTATCAGAAAGACCAAGCCAATGCATTTGAAGAAGAAGAAGTTACCACTATGGCTCCAGAAACTGATGATGTCTCCATTCTCAATACAATTCCAGACCCTCCACAAGACCTGGCTGTCAATCTTGAAGAAGTCATGAATGTGGAAGAAGTCCCAATGCTTAAAGATTTCAACTCTAAAGAGGTTCAGAATCCAAAGGCAATTCAGTTTCATAAAGATGCAGATGTTGCATTCCCTGTAGATACCACTCTCCTTAAAAACAAGTCTCAGCCTGGCCAAGTCATGGACTACAAGTCCTCACCAGAGGTGTTGAAGGGCAACACCTGCTTTCTGTCTTCCATGCAGTGCTGTAAGCTTTCAGCTCTAGCTTTGTTACTCATTTGCTTGGTAAAATTAGTCAGGTTACTTGTAGGGTGGTGGTGGTTATTAGGAGGTCGCCCTCTTACCTGTCTCCCTGGTGGTATTGTCCATTCCCTCTGAGCGCAGGGTATCTGTCTTACTCTTTCTCTTTCCTAACTCAGCTCTTTTCCCAGTTCCCACAGTGGTCCTAGATTCAGAGATCTGTGTTCTGCTGTCAGGCTGTAGTATTCTTATATGTCAAATGGGGATAATCATCCCTGTCCTACCTTCTTGCCTCATACTGTATTTGAAACTCAAAATTAGGTCTTAGTGCCTTGGGTGCTGCGCAAAGTATAAAGTCTAGAAACATAAGGAGTTAACATTGTTACTATTTTTCAGGTTCCTCTGAGGAGCCAGCTGTGCCTCCCGGCACTGCCCGTTCCCATGACGATGAGGAAGGAGCGGGTAACCCTTCCATTCCGGAGCAAGACCGCCCATTGCTCCGTGTGCCCCGGGAGAAGGAGGCCAAAACTGGCGTCAGCTACTTCTTTCCTTAGATGTTTTTCCTTCTATAAGGTGCCAGACAGGGGAAAAGGGTGGGGGTACATCTGGGATGTCACAGGAAACATTAAGGAGAGAGTTGAAGGTAAAGATCTGAAGGTAAGAAGGAGTTCCACCTGATGCTCGGGTCAGGATGAGAATTCCAAACACACTGCCAGCCCCTTCACTGGGGATGCTTGGTCTCTTCTGCTGGTAAAAGCAGCGATGTTTCTGTGTCATGCCCAAGCTCCCCGGTGCTACCTTGCCTTTCTCTTTTACCCCTGATCTTGGCTTTCTCTCTCTCTCTGCAGACTTTCCTTTAATTGATGTGACATTTGTGGTAAACACCTTTCCCAGGGAACCTCACAAATCTTGAGATGCTTTCCCTTCCCCAAATGGGATTGCATGATTTCCCTGACTTTCCTACCCTCCTCCAGAGAGCTCAGTTGGAAAGGCCCTCAAGAGGCATGCTAGAACGTTAGGTCAGCCTACTGACAGCTGACAAACAATTAATGCGAAATCATGTCACACCAACCCATAGCCGTGTCCACGCAGCAACTCCACCACCTTAGGATTTCCCCCTCCAAATTATTCAGACCAATGGCTTGCCAAATGGCCTCTCCCAAAATTCTGTACAGTTTTGCTCAGGTCACGCCAACAGGGAAACCTCAAGTGTAGATCTAATTAGTGTTTCTGGGATCCAAAGTTAGAGGAAAAATTAGATTTTATTGCCTGGATCTGCTTTAAAGACAATTGGTGTTTACACCCTCTTGTCAGCAAAACAGCTAGTTAGGTAAGGACATATAGTTCCAAGTAGGTAAAGTCACTTGATTACAAATGTTCTTAACTATCGTCTCTGTAATTCCTTTATACAGGACAGTACAAAATTGTGGGACATGCTCTGGTAACACACAGATATGGGTTGCATATGATCCAGAATTACAGCTGATATTATGGATAACAACTGCTAAGGTCCATAAAATGAAGACTGTATTGTATTGAGGGATAGAAATTGATCATTTAATGGGTAACAACTGCTGAGCTCAAAGATTTGTGATTGTTAAAACTTCTCTGGCATTTAATCATTAATAAACATCTGTATTGTGACAGCAGCATATTCATGGCTTATTGTGTTTTTCTTCTTTTTAATTTGGGGGGTGAGTTGGGAAGCTCTGACTAGAGAGCTGAAGGGGTAAAGGAGAAGTGAATAGAAATAAACAGGACAGGGTGATGTAGAATAAAGAAGAAGATGACATGGGATAAAGGGAAGGGGGTGACAAGGAATGAGGGGGTGGAGTGATGTGGAATAAAGGGGAGGGAGTGAAGTGGGTAAAAGGGGATAGAGTGATGTGGGGTAAAGGGGAGGGAATAGAGTTGAATAAATGAGAGGGGGAAACATGGAATAGAGAGGGAATGACATGGGATAAAGGGAAGGGGGGTGACATGAAATGAGGGGGTGGAGTGAGGTGGAATAAAGGGGAGGGGATGATATGGAATAAAGGGGAGGGGCTGATGTGGAATAAATGGGGGGGGGTGAGGTGGAATAAAGGGAAGTAAAATAGAATAAAGGGGAAGGGCTATAATGGAATAAAGGGGGTGGAAGTATTACTATTAAAGTAGAAAAGGTTAAGGGGAGATGAAAGAGAAGTAGGGGAAGCAAAGGAAGCTTAAGAGGAGAGCCTATAAGGGGGAAGGGAGGGGAATAAATGAGGAGACCACTAGGTATTTTCAACTGAGAAGTTCCCCCGAATCAGTGAAAAATAAAATCCTAAAAACATAGGCAGACATATGACTTCCAAGGGTCAGAGGAAGAACATACTGCTGTCTGACTGATAAAACTTGCAACCTTTCTTGAAAACTTATGGCTTCATGACATACTTGGAAATTTTCCATGTTAGATACAGGGCCTTAGAAAGTGGAATGGTTTGTGTTATTTATTTTTACACACTTTGCTTTAGGGTATTTCCTTGCATAGAGCTTTACAGACTGCAGACTCGTAGCATTGTCCCCTCCTACACTAATAAATTTTGTAAATAATAATAATCCTGATAGTTAACACATATCAAGGTCTTCCAAAGTGTCTGACACTGTTAAAAACTTTATATTCATCATTTAATTTAATATTGGGGTTTGGGCTTTCAACAAGCAAGTTTCAGGTTTCTTCCTTGTAGGTCCTTTCTCTCCAGAAAGGACAGGCTATTAGACAATAACTGATATTTCAGGCAGATTCTAGCAGTTATAGCTGGGGCTTACAGATATCAGAGGCAGAAGAAAATGTAGGAGCTCACCCATTCCAACCTTCTTGTTATGTGAATAGTCATACTAGGGCTCAGACTTGGGAAAGGTCAGAAATCCGGGAGTAAGATTCAGATAGACCTTCTGACTGCATTTCCAGGACTTTATGGGGTCAAAAAAGTAAAATATGTCCCGTGAAAAGTTTACGTGTGCTTTCACCATTCAGCTTCAAAACAAACCAGATAACAAAGAAGAAAGTAGATTTGAAAACATTGCCTTCACTCTCTGGCCTTCCCTGAAACCAGGTTTTCTCCTAATCTTACATTTCTTCCCAGTGCCAATTCCTAACCAGCCTCAGGGACTGGGCCTGAGAGTGTTTGTAGATGTGGGCATTATCCTTGCTGTTCTCCACACTGTAAGGACCCAGCTCACAGGCTTCCTGACACTCCAAGTCCTGTCCTTATTCTGGGTGCCACCAACAATGTACACATGGAAGTCTTACCCCATATACCCTGGCCTCACACCTCTCTGACCTTTAACTTCTTAGTACCTCAACCACTCCCAGTCACTTGGCATCACTGGGCGTGGCTTCAACTCCAATATCCCACTGAGGCCCAAATCTTCTAATGAAGGCTGGGTCCATGCCATTTGCTCTTTGGCTTCCCTGAGGGGTCCAGTACCCAAGACCTTCCTTTTGTCTTCACTATTTTCCCTGTCCAGACAAAATTTGGGGCATATTGATTTAGTATTAACTGCCTTATCATCCCCTTGCCCTCCAAATACCACATCTGCACTATTTATCTCCAATTTTTGGTCTTTCCAAACAAATGTGTTCTCTGATTCCATAATAACCACTGTGGGAGAAAGGAGCAGCACCCCAAGAATTTCCAACCTCAGCTGGCCCTTCTGGCCACCTTGCAATCCTTTCACACACCCTAGGTCATCTCTTTCTCCAATTTTCATCCTATCTGTACTCCAAGATTTTCATCACTCCTCTCAAACAACAGCCCCTTTCACTCTACCCTCACCACACCCCATACAATGGCTCAGACTCCTACTTCATAAAGGAGATTGAGGTTAACTTCAGCTCCTTGACCCTACACCTACAAAGGTCTTTTTGGCTTCACTAACTCTCACTTCATATTGCATAGCACTACTTCTTATTATATAGCACTCCTTCAGCTTAGAAGTTCCTATTCTAGTTTCTTTTCCCTTGCTCTGTCTCTCCTCTGCTTTCCTTCTCCATTACCCCCACCCCTAAAACCTTGCTTACACTATTATCTCAGTTCTCTTGCCTGATTTTTGAATCTCTTCTTGTCTACTAGTTCACTTACTTCAGGATATTCTCATGATCAAGTGTCTCTCATCCTTAGAAACAATTCCTTGATCCGTCATCACCCTGTAACAATTGCTATACTGCTCTTTTTGTCAAACTCATTGAAAGAAGAGTCTATTCTATTCTGTATCTTCCTTCTTTTTTTTTTTTTTTTTGAGACAGAGTCTCATTTGTGTCACCCAGGCTGGAGTGCAGTGGCATGATTGTGACTCAATGCAACCCCTGTCTCCTGGGCTCATGCCATCCTCATGCCTCAACCTCCCAAGTAGCTTGGGCTACAGGCGCATGCTTCCACGCCCTGCTAATTTTTTTTTGTATTTTTTGTAGAGATGGGGTTTTGCCATGTTGACCAGGCTGGTCTTGAACTCCTGAGCTCAAGTGACTCACCTACCTCAGCCTCCCAAAGTGCTGGGATTACAGGCGTGAGCCACCACGCCCAGTCTCTATCTTCCTTCTCACCTCCCATTTATTCTTCAGTCCATACCAATCAGGCTTCTATTCCCACTACTCTAATAAAATGGTGGCAAAAGTCACCACCAATAACCTATTATTACATTCAGTAAACATTGGTAATACCCTTATTTTCCTCGGTCTCAGTGACACCACCACACCACCATCTCTTGATGTTTTACTTATATTTTTTAAATTAAACATTTTTATTTGAGATAATTGTAGGTTCACATGCAGTTTTAAGAAACAATACAGCAAGGTCCTGAATATCCTCTACCCAGTTTCTCCAGTTGTACTATCTTGTAAATCTACAGTACAATATGACAACTAAGACACTGACATTGATACAGTCCAGATACAGCAATGTTCCATCACCATGAGAATTCCTCCTGTTGCTCTTTTATAGCAAAATAGACAAATCTACCTTTCATCCCCACCACCCCCTTTCCTAACCCTTGGTAACTAATCTGTTATCCATTTCTGTAATTTTGTCGTGTCAAGAATGTTATATAAATGGAATCATACATATGTGAGCTTTTGGGAGTGGCTTTTTTTTTTCACTCAACATGATTACTTTGAGATTCATCCAGGTTGTGTGTAGCAGTACTTCATCTCTTTTTATTGCTGAGTAGTATTTCATGGTATAGATGTACCATAGTTTGTTTAACCACTCACCTACTGAAGGACATTTTGGTTGTTTCTTCAGTTTGGGGCGATTATAAATAAGACTACTATGAACATTCGAGTACAGAATTTGAGTGGACATATGTTTTCAGTTTTCTGGATGAATGCCCAGCTGTGCAATTACTGGGTCGTACACAATTGCATGTTTAGTTTTATAAGAAACTGACAAACCACTTTCCAGAGTAGTTATACAACTTTATATTCACACCAGCAATGTATCTGCATGCTTGCTAGCATCTGGTCTTGTCACTATTTCTTTTTATCTTGGCCATCATGATAGTTGTGTAGCGATATCTCATTGTGGTTTAAATTTGTATTTCTCTGATGCTTAATGACATTAAACATCTTTTTATGTGTTTATTTGCCATCTGTATAGTCTTCAGTGAAATGTCTGTTCACGTGGATATCTAATTGCTCTGGCACCAATTGTTGAAAAGACTATTTGTTCCCCATTGAATTGCTTTTGTGCCACTGCTTGCATGATTTCTGGTGATAAGTCCACTGTAATTCTTATCCTTCTTCCTTTATAGGCAAAGTATTTTCCCCTCTGGCTTCTTTCGTGACTTTCTCATTACCTTCGGTTTTCTGCAGTTTGAATATGATATGCTTAAGTATGACTTTTGGCAATTTATATGGTGTCACCTGAACTTCCGGGATGTGTGGCTTGATGTCTATCGTCGATTTTAGAAATTGATGTACCGTTATTATTTCAAATCTTTCTTCTGTTTCTTTCTCTCTCCTCTTTCTGGTAATCTATTTACACATGTTACATCATGTGAAAATGTCTCATAGTTCTTGGATGCTCTTTTCTTTTTTCATTCTTTTTTTTCTTTTTATTTTAGTTTAAGAAGTTTCTATTGACCTATCTTCAAGATTACTCATTCTTTCCCTGGCCGTGCCCAATGTACTGATGAGCCCATTAAAAGCAGCTTTCATTTCTGCTAGTGTTTTTTCATTTTTGGCATTTAAAAATTCTTACTTAGAATTCCCATCTCTCTCCTTACATGATTATTCTGTTCTTGCATGTTGTCTACTTTTTTTGATTAAAGCCCTTAACATATTAACCATAGTTATTTTAAATTCCTGTCTGATAATCCCAACATTTGTATCAGTCTTGTTCTAATGCTTGCATTGTCTATTCAGACTATGATTTTTCATGCCTTTTGGTGTGCCTTGTAATTTTTGTTGAAAGCTGAACATATTGTATCTGATGTCAGGAATTAAGGTAAGTAAACCTCTAGTCTGAGGATTCATGTTAATCTGGCAAGAATTGGGCTTTGTTTAATCTTTTCTGTAACTATTGGTGCCTCGGGCTTAAACTTTTCTATGTTCTTGTTTTTGTCTCCCCAATTAACATTGTGCTTTCCTAAGTACTCCTCTGAGAGAGAGTCTGTGTCTTGCAGCTCTTTCAATTGTAACTCACTATTATTATACTGGAGCCCTGTTGGTATGGTGTTAAGGTGTGAATCGGGGGATATTTTATAATCTTCTGATTACATCTCTCTTTTAATGGGTCTGTGTCTTTGGAATGTGACTTTTACAAGTGTTTCTTTAATGATAGAGCTTTTCCCCTCCTGCCTCCTGTTCCATTCTTTGCCTGCAGTGTTTCCAATCTATTTCTTCAAAAGTCTGACCCTTGTTTACTATTTTTCCCTCAGGTGAGACAGGAAGGCTGGAAGATGCGGGAGGGCAGATGAATTCTCCTCTCTCAGCTAGGATAAAGTTTCAGAATTATGTTGGAGAGTTAGCATTTGTTATGGAGAGGGCTCTAGATGTATTTCAGGAAGGTTACTCTTCTATTATCTCTCCAGTGTCATAAGGAGACTTTTCTTGGATCCTGTATCCTCATTGTAAGAACCTGATGGGGTTCCTAGAAGGGAAAGTAGATTAAAAAATGTGAGGATCCTCCTAAGACTGTGGATCCTATGAGTTTCTGACTCTCATACTAGTCCACACTCAGCCTTTTAGCAATTTTTCAGAACTACCGTTTAAATGTTTTTACCATCTTATGGTTCCAGTAGCTTCTGCTTTAGTTAAGCAGATTTCAGTTGCTGTAGATTTTTGAACGTGCCTTTCTCTCCAGATTTAGGGATGATAGTTTGCCCTGTGACCTCAGTTATCTGATGGGTCAAGAAAAGTTGTCGATTTTTAGTTTGTCCAGCTTTTTCTTGTTGTAGGACGGAAGTGACAACTTCCAACCTGTTTATACGTTGGAGCTGGAACCAGACATATCTAATATTGCATTTCTAATGTCAGTTTCTACGTGTTCATTGTTAGTATATAGAAAAGAGATTGATTTTTGTGTGCTGATCTTGTCTTATGTGACCTTGATGAGCTTACTTACTAGTTTTAAGAGAGTGTTTTTTAATAGGTTACCTGAAAATTTTCTATGCAGCTAATCATGTCAATTGAAAATAATGGCAGTTTTATATCTTTCTTTCTAATCTATACGCATTTTATTCCTTTTTCTTATCTAAATGCAATGACTAGACTTTCCAATATTATATTGAATAATAGTGGTGAGAGAGGACATCCTTGCATTTTTCTTCATCTTTGAGGAAAAAGCGTTCAATGTTTCACCATTAATTATGATGTTAGGTGTAGGTCTTTTGTATAATAGATGCTTTTTATTAAGTTGAGATTGTGCGTCTCTATTCCTATCTTGCTAAGAGGTTTTTGCTTTTTATCATGAATTTTGGATTTTGTCAAATATTTTTTCTGCATCTGTTGATATGATCATATGATTTTTCATTTAGCCTGTAGATATTATGGATTACAATGGTTGATTTATGAATATGGAACCAGCTTACGTATCTGGAATAAATTCTACTTGGTCATGGTATTTAAGTTGTTTATTTTTACATTAATGAGTTCACTATGCTATTTTTTTCTGAGAATTCTTATGCCTAGATTAATGATCTGTAATTGATCCGTAACTTTCTGTTTTTGTACTTTTTTATATAGTTTTGGTATCAAGATAATACTGGCCTCATAAAATGCATTGGAAATTGGTAATTCCTCCTCTGTTTTCTGGAAAAGATTGTATAGAGTTGGTGCTAGTCCTTCTTTAAACATTGGGTAGAATTCTCCAGTGAAACCAACTGGGACTAGAGATTTCTTTTTTGGGAACTTTAGAAATTATGAAAAATTATGAATTAAAGAATTTTATTTAATTATTATAAAACTATTCAGATTATTTTATTTTGGGTTTTCAAATATTAGTTACATGTCTTTTAGGTTACAAAATCTATGAGATTAAATTTGTTCTTAGTATTATCTTAACATCCGTTGAATGTTTGCAGGGTCTATAGTGATAGTCTGTTTCATTCCTCATATTAGTAATATGTGTCTTTTCTCTTTTTTTGGTTGTCAATCTTGTAGTAGATTTTTCAATTTTATTGCTCTTTTCAAAGAACCAGCTGTTTGTTTCATTAATTTTTTTCTATTATATTCCTGTTTTCAATTTTATTTATACTGATATCTTTATTATTTCCTCCTTTCTGCTTGCATCTGGTTTATTCTCCTCTCTACTTTCTTTAGGTAGGAACTTAGATTATTGATTTACTCTTTTCTAATGTAAGCATTAAATGCTATCTATTTTCATTTTAGCATTGCTTTAACAGTATACCACTAGTGTTTATATGGCGAGTATTTATTTTCATTCAGTTTGATACATTTTTAATTTCTTTTGAGATATTCTCTTTGACCCAAGGTTGGTTTAGTTTGGTTTAGTTTCCAAGTGTTTTGAGATTTTTCTCTTATTGATTTGCAGTGTTGTCTGGCTCATCTGTTATAGATAGCACTTCTATTTGATCCTGAGGAAAAATGAGCTTATATGACCACCTTCCGTTGCCAAGCTGGTGGTGAGGAAATGGCAGGCCTGGGTCACCATTTTCTGTTGGATAAGAGGTCATAAGATGACTGGCTACCATTTCGTTTTCCTAGTTCTGTGGTCCCAAACCAAGACACCTTCCTCTTCCACTTTTCAGAGTTTTTCTTTGGTTGTCTTTTGAGTTACTTCCAGAGTTTATAGTTGTCCTTAGTGTGCAGGAGTTTGGAAAGAAAGATTTATGTGCTTTTCCTAAGCAGAAATCTCATGATTATTTGAAATAATTGTTTAGATATAATTTTCATATACATTTTACCATCTAGAGTGTACAATTTAATGCTTTTAGTATACTTTCAGAGGCATGCAACCATTGCCAGAATTTAAATAAAAATATTTTCATCACCTTAAAAAGAAACCATGTAGCGGTTAGCAGTCACTCTCTATCCTCCCCATCACCCAAATCCTAGGCAACCAAAGTAGTTTCTATCTTAATAGATTTGCCTCTTCTGGATATTTTTTGTAAGTGGAATCATGCAATATGTGATCTTTTGTGACCAGCTTCTTTCATGTAGCATAATGTTTTTAAGTTTCATCTATGTTATATGTATTAATAGTATGTATCAGAACTTTATTCCTTTTTAATGCTGAATAACAATTAATTGTATAGCTATACCATGTTTAATTTGCATGCACCTAGTAAATAATGATGTAGAGCAATTTTTTGTATTTTTCCTCTTTCTTTCATCATGTATCTGTTCAAATCTTTTGCCCATTTTTAACTAAGATTTTGGATTGGATGTTGACAGTTCTTTGTACAATCTGGATTTTTTTTTTTTATTTTTTAGTTTGTGACTTGACTTTCATTCTCTCAATTGTGCCCTTTAGAGAGCAGAACTTCTAAAATTTTAATGAAGTCTAGTTTATCATTTTAAAAAATTTTATGAATCTTGCTTTTGGTGTCATTTCTAAAAAATCTTTGCCTAATCCAAGATCACAAGATGTCTCTCTCAGGTCGACATTAGAGGAAGGAGATGAGGCGCCTAAGGCACAAAATTTAAGGAGGAACTCATGCTGAGGGTTGTGCAAGTCCCTGAGAATGAGGATGTCCTTATATTTTGCACCCTCAGTTCCTCACTTGCGTCACCCTATTCCTGGTCCTGTATTCTTGTTTTTTGTTTCCTAGAAATTTTTTATCATTTAATTTATTCAGTCATTAGTTGAGGATCAATTAGGTTGTTTCCAGTTTTTCCTATTTTAAATATTGCTGTTATAAACATTCATATACAAGTTTTGGTGTGGAGGTATGTTTTCATTTCTCTTAAGTATGTATCTAGGAGTGGAATTGCTCGTCATATGGTAACCGTAACTTTAAATATTAGAGAAACTGCCAAACACTTTGTGAAAAATGTGACTGCATCATTTTGCATTCCTACCAGAAATGTCTGATATTTCCAATTTCTTCATATCCTTGCCAATAATATTTGTTATCTGACTTTTTTATTATAGCCCTCCCAGTGAGTCTGAATGGCATTTTCTTGTGGTTTTGGTTTGCATTTCCCTATTGACTAGTAATGCCAATCAATGTAATTAATATATCATATTAAGAAACAAAATGTAAAAAATATATTTTTAGTTTGTTTATTTCTGTCTATGATTTATTTTGAGTTGATTTTTAAATTTTATTTTTATTTTTATATTTTGGAGACAGGGTCTCACTCTGTTGCCCAAGCTGGAGTGCAGTGGTGTGATCATGGCTCACTACAGGATCGATCTCCTGCGCTCAAAGGATCCTCCCACCTCAGTATCCCAAGTAGCTGGGACTACAGGTGTGCCAACACAACCATCTAATTTTTGTATTTTTTGTAGAGATAGGGTTTAGCTATGTTGCCCAGCTTGGTCTTGAACTCCTGAGCTCAAGTAATACACTCACCTCAGCCTCCCAAAGTGCGGGGATCACAGAAATGAGCCACCGCTAGCCTTGAGTTGATTTTGTATATAGTATAAGGTATGGATTGAAGTTTATCTTTTTCTTCCATACAGATAGTCACATTTTCTAGCACCATTTATTGAAAAGACTACCATTTCTTCACTGAATTGCCTTTATAACTTTATCAAAAATCAGTTAATAATTCATTTTTTCTGTATTTCTACATTTTGTCTGTTTGAAGGATCTATTTGTCTATTTTTATGTCAGTATCATACTATCTTTATGACTATAAATAAACCTTTAAATTGAGTAGTCTTAGCCACCAAGTTTATTCTCCTTTATCCAAGTTGTTTAGAATATTCTTGGTCCTCTGCATTTAAATAGGAATTTTGGAGTCAGTTTATCAGCTTAATGAAAGGAGTCTCATAGGATTTTGATTGGTATTGCATTGAATCTGTAGATCAATTCCGAGATTCTTTTGACCCACTAACAAGGTAAATCTCCACTTATTTAGGTCTTTTTTTATTATCTGTCAGCAACATATTATAGTTTTCAGTAATATTGCAGCTCTGCCGTCAGAATTATTTGTATTTCACATTTCTGATGCCTTTGTAAATGGTATTTTAAAAAATTTTAACTTATGATTACTCATTATTAGTATATAGAAATAAAAGTAAATTTTGGAAGTTGAATTTGTATATTATCAGTCATAATAGTTTTGTTTTGTAAAATTGGTTGGCTTTTCTACATTGATGACTGTGGTATCTGTGAATAAAGTCTTCCTTATTCCTTTGGGGTCTGCAATAAAGACTCACCTCTTATTTTTCTTGTCTTGGGGCACTAGCTGCAACCTTTAGTGCAGCGACACACAACAACACACATTTATTTTCTCACAGTTTCTGTGGGTAAGGAATCTAGGCATGGCTTAATGAGATATTCTGCTCTGGGTCTCAAAGGCTGCAATCAAGGTTTTGATTGATTATATTTTCATCTAGAGAATCAACTAGAAAAGAATCTGCTTCCAAAATCATTAAACTTGTTGGCCTAATTAATTTCCTTGCAACTGTATGACTAAAGGCCTTTGTTTCTTACCTTAGCTGGAGGTGTCCCCAAGGTCCTAGAGGCCACCTTCAATTTTTTTTTTTCCCATGTGACTATCTCTATAGGCAGTTCATAACATGTTCGTCTGCTTCTTTAAAACTAGCAGAAAATCTCTCTTAGCAGTCTGGTAAGACTTTTATAACACAATATAATGATAGGAGAGGCAGCTTATCATCTTTGCCGTATAACATGACCTCACTAAAGGAGTAATATCCCATTACTCTTGTCGTATTCTACCAGTTAGAAGCAAATCACATGTGCCACCTAAACTCAAGGTGAGTGGATTACACAGGACATAAAAACAGGAAGTAGAGATCCTGGGAACCATATTCATATTTTCTCTGCCACATAAGAATCCTAAGATATGCCATTTCCTCCCTCCCAATTTTTTGAAAATGTCACGTATTTTACTTTTAATATGCTAAAACCCCAGTGGTTTTCCTTCTTTTGTGCATATCCATATTTATAGATACACACCTGAAGGGCTTCCTGTACAATTTGCTAAGTGCAAAATGTAATTAGTGATTAATTCTTTCAGCTTTTTTGTATCCTAAAATGTTATTTTATCCCTTTTAAAAAAACACATTTTGGCTGGGTATGGAATTGTGGATTTACTTTGTCCTTCTTACAGTACTTTAAACATATCGTTTTACTGTCTTATAGCTTTCATGGTTTCTGAAAAGAAATTATCTATCATCCTTACCTGTCTTCCTCTACATGATGTGTCTTTTTTCTAGGCTTATTTTAAGAGTTTGTTTTCATGAATTACTGTGGTTAATTTTATTATGATGTGCTTAATGTATTTTTTTCATCTTTGTTGTGCTTGGACATGCTAAAGTTACTGGATCTGTGGTTTTGTAGTTTTCACCAATTCTAGAAAGTTTTATACTATTATTTCTTCAAATATTTAGTTTTCTGTCTCTCTCTCCTCCTCTTCAGAGGCTCCAATCACATATATATTAGGCTACTTTAAATTATCCCACAACTTAATGATGTTCCTCATTTTACTTCCATCTCTTTTCTCCCTGTATTTCATTTTGGAGAGTTTTAATTTCTATATCTTTATCTTTGTTTATCTTTTACTTTGAATGTCTGATATATTGTTATTCCCATTGACTGTATTTTTCACCTCAGACAATGTGGTTTACATCTCTGCAAGTTAGACTTGGATCTTTTTTGTATCTTCCATTTCTCCAGCTAACGTGTTCATTCAGTATTTCCTCTATCTTCTTGAACACGAGATACAGGCAAATTGACTATTTTAATGTTCTTATGTACTAATTTTCTCATCTGTGCCAGTTTTGTGTCTGTTCTGATTAGCTGAGTTTTCTCCTTATTATGAGTAGTGTTTTCCTGATGCATTGTTCATCTTGTAATTTTTTGGTTGGATGCCAGATGTGAATTTTGACTTGTAGGTGTTGTATATTTTGTATTCCTATAACTATTCGTGAGCTTTGCTCTAGGATGCAGCTAAATTACTTGAAAAAAGGCTGGTACTTAATGTCTTCCTTTTAAACTTCCAGGTAGACCAGAACAGCACTTAGTCTAGGGTTCATTTTCTTCACTACTCAGACAAGACCCTTCTGAGTATTCCTCTCTATGTCCCATGAATTATGAGGTCTTTCACTCTGGTGGTAGGTACACAAATTATTTTCTGCCTTATGTGAATGTGAGGTACTATTTCTATAATCCCTTTGGGTTCTTACATGCACAAATCCATCAGCCCTGATCTAAGCAATGAATAAGGACACTCTGCAGATCTCCTCATTTCTTTATCTGTTTGACTCTCTCCTCTCAATTACTCTGCCCTGTGAACTTTAGCTACCTGGGACTCCTAGGACTTCTAGGTCTAACTCCTCAACTCAGAGAGAATGCCTGGATTCTGGGCAACACCTGGGTTTCTATCCCCTGCACTGCACCTTGGTACATCTTTCAGGCAGCAAGCTGGAACAATTGTTGGCTCATCTCATTCATTTTCTGTCTTTCAGGGATCACTGTCCTTTGTTGCATGACATTCAATGTCTTGAGAACCATTATTTCATATACATTGATTGTTTTTAGTCATGTCAAGTGGGATGGTAAATTTGCTCCCTGTTACTCCTTCCTGTTCAAAAGGAAAATCAGAAATATTTATTAATTTTACACTGTTTAGAAGATTTCTGGATATCTTTCTGTTGTTTATTTCTAATTTAATTCTGTGTGGTTATAGAACATACTTTGTCTGATTCAAATCCTTCAAATTAGTTGAAGTTTGTTTTACAAGTCAGAAATATGGTAGTATATCTTGGCAAGTGTTGCATGTGTACTTGAAACTGTTTTGCTGTTGTTGGGTGCTGTATTTTGTGTATATATTAAGACAAGTGGTTAATAGTATAACTCAAGTAATCTGTATACTGCACATATTTATTTCTCTGTGCTTGTAGAAAGAGTACTGAAATCTCCAACTATAAATGTGAATTTGTTTATTTTGTTTTAAGATTTGTATTTGCTTCATCTATTTTTGAAGCTCTGATGTTAGGTACACACACATTTAGAATTGTTTCGTTAGTGAATTGACCCCTTCGTAAGTATACAAAGGCCCTTTTATCCCTGGTAATATTGCTAGTCTTAACATTAACATTATCTGACATTAATGTAGCCATTTTGGCTTTCCTTTTTTCATTTTTAAAAACAGCTTTATTGAGATATGATTCATATACCACAAAATTTATCCATTTGAAGTACACAATCTAATGGTTTAGAAAATTGATAGAGTTGTATAACCATCATCACTACCCAATTTTTAGAACATTTACCTCCCTTTTAAAAGAAAAGTCATACACCTTAGCAGTCATTCCCTATTCCTTCTTATCCTCAGCCCTAGGTAACACTAATCTAAGTTTTATCTCTATAAATTTGCCTATTGTGGGCATTTCCTATAAAGGGAATCTTAAAATGTGTGACCTTTTGTGACTGGATTCTTTTACTGAACATATTTTCAAGGTTCATCCATGTTATAGTATGTATAAGTACTACATTCATTGTTTATTGGCATTACATATTCTATTTTATGGATATATCACATTTTACTAATCTCTTCATTAGCTGATTGGCATTTGGACTGTTTCCACTTTGGGCTGTTATGAGCAGTGCTACTATGAACATTTTTGTGCAGATATATGTTTGATTTCTCTTGAGTAAACACCTAGGAGAGGGATTTCTGGGTCAAACAGAAACTTCGTGATTAATATTTTGGAGAAATGTCACTCTGCTTTCCAAAGTAGCTGCAGCATTTTCCCATCCCATCAACAATGTACGTGGAATTCAGCTTCTTCATATTCTTGCCATTGTTCATTATTTTCTGTTTTCTTTTTACTATGGCCATTCTGGTGAGTGTGAAGTGGTATCTTATTGTGCTTTTGACTTCTATTTCCTTAATGACTCATGATATTAAGTATCTTTTCATGTGTTTAATGGCCATTTGTGCATCTTCTTTAGAAGAATGTCAATTCAGAGCATTTGTTCATTTTCATATTATGTCTGTGTGTCTCTTTGTTATTAAGATATGTGTTCTTTATAAATATTGAATACAAGTCTTTTATCAAAGATATAATTTTCAAATATGTTCTCCCATCTTATGGGTTGTGTGTTTACTTCCTTGATTTACTTCCTTGATTATATCCTTCACAGGGATAAATCCCACTTGGTCATGATGAATGATTTTTCTAGTGTATTGTCAAACTCGGCTTGCTAGTATTTTGTTGAAGATTTTTGCGTCACTATCAATCAGTGATATCGGCCTATAGTTTTCCTTTTTTGATGTGTCTTTATCTGGTTTTGGATCAAGGTAGTACTGGTCTAATGAAGTTCAATTTATGTTTTCTTTTGTCACTTGTACTGTGGTTTCATAGTCAAGGAACCACTGGTTAACACCAAACTCGTGAAAATTTAAGTTTTCTTCTAATAATTTTATAGTCTCAAGTCTTATTATATTTACGTATATGATACATTTTGAATTAATTTTTGTGTATGGTATGAGGCAGGGGTCAAATTTCACCATTTTCTTTGCCCATTGCCTTGTCTTGGCACTCTTGTTGAAATCAACTGACAATATGTGTAAGGTTTATTTCTGGATTCTCAATTCTATTTCATTTATTTATATGTATATCCCTACAAAAGAGCCAAACTCAAGGCCATAAACACATCAATCACCTCCCAGTTTCCTCCTGCCATTGTTATTATTATTTTGTTGAGGGAGGTAAAAACACTTAACAAGCAGGGTATGGTGGCTCATGCCTGTAATCCCAGCACTTTCGGAGGCCAGAGGATTGCTTGAGCCCAGAAGTTTGAGATCACCCTAGGCAACATAGGGAGACCCCATCTCTATTGAAAAAAAATACAAATTATCTAGGCATGGTGGCACGTGCCTGTGATCCCAGATATTTGGGAGGCTGAGGTTGGAGGATCACTTGAGCCCAGGAGATCAAGGCTGCAGTGAGTCAGGATGGCACCAATGCACTCTAGCCCGGGTGACAGAGTGAGACTCCATTAAAAAAGAAAAGAAAAGAAAAGAAAAGAAAAAAAGAAAGAAAGAAAGAAAGAAAGAAAGAAAAAGAAAGAAAGAAACACTACCTTCTTTGCAATATAGTGTGGTGAGCTATGGGCACTATGTGGTATGGTAGATCTCCAGAACTTTTTTTTATCTTGCATAACTAAACCTTTGTACACTTGACCAACATCTTTCCATCCTGCCCCCACCTCAGCCCTTGGCAACTACCATTCTACTCTGTGATTCTATGAGTTTGACTATTTTAGATCCCACATATAAGTGAGATCATGTAGTATATGTTTTTCTGCGTTTGGGTTATTTCACTTAGCATAATGTTCTCCAAATCCATCCATGTTGTTACAAGTGGCAGGAATTCCTTAATTTTTAAGGCTGAATGGTATTTTTTTGTGTTTATATACCACAATTTCTTTATTCATTCATTCATTGTTGGATAATTAGATTGGTTCCAAATCTTGGCTACTGTAAATAATGCTACAATAAACATGGGAGTGCAAATATCTCTTCAAGATTCTGATTTCAATGCCTTTATATAACCAGACGTGGGATTACTGGATTCCATGGTGGTTCAATTTTCTATTTTTTGAGGAACCTCCATACTGTTGTCCATAATGGCTGCACCAATTTATGTACACAATTGTGTATACAATTTCACTTTTCTCCACATCCTTGCCAACACTTGTTAACGTTTGTTTTTTAATTAATAGCCATTCTAACAAGTGTAAGGTGATTTCTCATTGTGGTTTTGATTTGCATTTCTCTAATGATTAGTGATGTTGAGCACTTTTTCATATGCCTGTAGGCCATTTGTATGTCTTCTTTTGAGATATATTGATTCAAGTTCTTTGTCCATTTTAAAATCAGGTTGTTATTATTTTTTGCCATTCAGTTGTATGAGTTCCTTGTATATATTTTTAAAATATTAACCCCTTAACAAATATACAGTTTGCAAATATTTTCTCCCATTGTGCAGACTGCCTTTTCATTTTGTTGATTGTTTCCTTTACTGTGCAGAGATTTTTAGCTTGATATGATCCCATTTGTTTGTTTCTGCTTTTGTTGCCTGTGCTTTCAGTATCATATTTTAAAAATAATTGCCAAGACGAACATTAAGGAACTTTTTCCTTATGTTTTCTTTTTCCTGATAGTTGTTCATCTTATATTTAAGTCTTTAATCCATTTGAGTTGAATTTTGTGTATGATATAAAGGTCCAATTAATTCTTTTGTATGTGGATATCCAGTTTTCCCAGCATCATTTATTAAAGAAGCTATCCTTTCCTCATTTTGTATTCTTGGCACCCTCGTGAAAAATTAGTTGACTGTATATGTGTGGGTTTATTTCTGGGCTCTCTATTCTATTCCACTGGTCTATATGGCTGTTTTTATGCCATACCACTCTGTTTTGATTACTATAGCTTTGTAATATAATTTACAATCTGGAAGTGTGATGCCTGTAGCTTTGTTATTCTTGCTCAAGATTGCTTTGTCTATTTGGAGTCTTTTGCAGTTTCAAATGACTTATAGGGTTATTTCTTTTACGTTTTATTTTAAATGCTACTGGAGTTTTGGTAGGGATTACATTAAATCTGTAGATTTCTTTTCATAGCATGTACATTTTAACAATATTAACTCTTCCATGAACATGAGATATCTTTCCATTTACTTGTGTCTACTTCAATTTCTTTCATCAATATTTCATAGTTATCAGTGTACAGGTCTTTCACCTCCTTGCTTAAATTTATACCTAAGTATTTTATTATTTTTAATGCTATTGTAAATGGATTTTTTTTCTTAAATTCTTATTTGGATAGTTCATTGTTACTGTGGAGAAACACAATTGACTTTTATATGTTGATTTTTTACCTTGTAACTCTACTAAGTTTGTTTACTAGTTCTAAGACTACTTTGGTGCAGTTTTTAGAGCCACATGCATGTGCGCATGCACACACACATATGGGATCATGTCATCTGCAAACAGAGACAATTTTACTTCTTCCTTTCCAAGCTGAATATTTTTTATTTCTTTTTCCTTGCCTAGTTACTTCAGCTGGAACATCCACTACTATGTTACATAGAAGTGGTAAGACTGGGTATCCTTGTTTTGTTCTTGATCTTAGAGGAAAAGCTTTCACCTTTGCACTGTCACGTATGATGTTACCTGTGGGCATGTCATATATGGTTTTTATTATACTGAGTTACATTCTTTATATACTTGATTTGTTGAGAGTTTTTACCATTAAAAGATACTGAATTTTGTCAAATGCTTGTTTCTGCATCTGTTAAGATGATCATGTGATTTTTATCCTACATTTTCCTAATGTGGTGTATCATATTTATTGGTTTGTATATGTTGAAGCATCCTTGTATCCCAGGTATAAATCTCACTTGATATGTTGTGTAATACTTTTAATGTGCTGTTGAATTGTTTACTGGTATTTTGTTGATGTTTGCATGTATGTTCACCCGGGATATTGGCCTGTAATTTTCTTTTTTGTAGCATCCTTGTCTACCATTGGTACTAGGGTAATGCTAGCCTCAGAATGAGTTTGGAAGTGTTCAACTTTCTTCCATTCTGGGGGAAAATTTGAGAAAGATTGGCATTAATTCTTCTATAAATGTTCGATAAAATTCACCATTGAAGCCATGCAGCCCTGAATTTTTTTTTGGAAGATTTTTTATTATTGATTCCATCCCCTTGTAAGTTTCTAGAAATTTATTCATTTCTTCTAGGCTATACAATTTATTGGTGTATAATTGTTCAGAGTAGTCTTTTATGATTCTTTGTATTTCTGTAGTATCAGTTGTAATGTCCCCTCCTTCATTTACAACTTTATTTATTTGAGATCTCGCTGTCTTTTTCTTAGTTTAGCTAAAGATCTGTCAATTTCATTTATGTTTTCAAAAAGGTAGTTTTTGTTTTTTATCTTTATTCTTATATTTATTTATTTAATTTTTAAAACAATTTTGTTGGTACATAGTAGGTATACATATTTATGGAGTACATGACATATTTTGAATAGGCATGCAATGCATATAGTAATCACATCATGGAAAATGGGGTATCCAACCTTACAAACATTTATCTTTTGTGTTTCAAACAATCCAATTACACTCTTAGTTATTTTTAAAATGTACAATTAAATTATTGTTGACTATAGTCACCCTGTTGTGCTAGCAAATACTAGGTCTTATTCATTTATGCTGGATAATTTTTGTACCCATAAACCATTCCTACCTCTCCCCCAACCCCCACTTCCCTTTACAGCCTCTGGTAACCATTCTTCTACTCTCTATCTCCATGGGTAAAATTATTTTGATGTCTAGATTCCACAAATAAGTAAGAACATGTGATGTTTGTCTTTCTGTGCCTGGCTTATTTCACTTAGAATAATAACCACTGGTTCTATCCATATCATTGGAAATGACTGAATACCATTATTTTTATGGCTGAGTGGTACTGCATTGTTTACATGTACCACATTTTCTTTATCCATTCATCTGTTGATGGACACTTAACTTGCCTCCAAATCTTGGCTATTGTGAACTGAGCTGCAACAAACATGGAAGTGCATATATCTCTTTGACATACTGATTTCCTTTCTTTTGGGTATATATCCAGCAGTGGAATTGTAGGATCATATGGCAGCTCTATATTGGTTTTTTTGAGGAACCTCCAAACTGTTCTCCATAATGGATGTGTTAATTTACATTCCCACCAACAGCGTATGAGGGTTCCCTTTTCTCCACATCCTCACCAGCATTTGTTGTTGCCTATCTTTTTGATATAATAGATTTTAACTGGGGTGAGATGATATCTCACTGTAGCTTTGGTTTGCATTTCCCTGATAATCAGTGAAGTTGAGCACCTTTTCATATGCTGTTTGCCACCTGTATGTCTTCAGAAATGTCTATTCAAATATTTTGCCCACTTTTTACTCAAATCATTAGTTTTTTTTTCCCTACAGAGTTGTTCGAGCTCCTTATATATTCTGGTAATTAATCCCTTGTCAGATGATTAGTTTGCAAATATTTTCTCCCATTTTGTGGGTTGTCTCTTCACTTTGGTGACTGTTTCCTTTGCTGTGTAGAAGTTTTTTAACTTGATGTGATCCCATTTGTCCATTTTTGCTTTGGTATCCTGTGCTTGTGAGGTATTACTCAAGAAATCTTTGCCTAGAATGATGTCCCAGAGAATTTCCAGTTTTCTTGTAGTAATTCTACAGTTTGAGGTCTTAGATTTAAGTCTTTAATACATTTGTATTTGATTTTCGTATATGGTGAGATATAGTGTGATACAGTGTGTCTAGTTTCATTCTTTTGCATATAGTTATGGATATCCAGTTTTTTCAACACCATTTATTTAAGAGACTATCCTTTCCTCATTGTAGGTATGTGGATTTTTTTCCCGAGTTCTCTATTCTGTTCCATTGGTATATGTGTTTGTTTTTATCCCAGTACCATACTATTTTGGTTATTATTGCTTTATTAGTATAATTTGAAGTCCAATAATATGATTTCTCCAGTTTGTTCTTTTTGCTTAGGATAGCTTTGGCTATACTGGGTCTTTTGTGGTTCCATATAAATTTTAGGACAGTTTTTTTCTATTTCTGTGAAGAATATCATTGGTATTTTAATGGAGATTGCACTGAATCTGTAGGTTGCTTTGGGTAGTCTCGATAGAAATTTTAACAATAAGGATTCTTCCATTCAATGAATATAGAATATCTTTCCATTTTTTTGGTGTCCTCTACAATTTTGTCCACTGATGTTTTATAGTTTTTATGATAGAGATCTTTCACTTCTTAAGTTAATTCCTAGGTATTTCATTTTGTTTGTGGCTATTGTAAATGTGATTACTTTTTTATTTCTTTTTCAGATTGTTCACTGTTGGCCTATAGAAATACTACTGATATTTTGTTGCTGATTTTGTATCCTGCAACTTTACTGAAGTTGTTTATCTGTTCTAATAGTTTTTTGTGGAATCTTTAGGGTTTTTAAAAAATATAAGATTATTTCATCTGCAAACAGGGATAATTTGAGTTCTTGCATTCCAATTTAGATGTCCCTTAGTTCTTTTACTTGTCTGATTGCTCTAGCTATGATGCCCAGTAACAGTGAGTAACAGTGAGTAACAGTAACAGTGAGTAAAAGTGGGTATCTTTGTTGTGTTCCAGATCTTAGAGGAAAGGCTTTCAGTTTTCCCCATTCAGTATGATACTAGCTGTGGGTCTGTCATATATGGCTGTCATTATGTTGAGGTACGTTCTGCTATGCCCAGCTTATTGAAAGTTTTTATCATGAAGGGCTGTTGAATTTTATCAAATGCTTTTTCAGCATTTGAAATGATCATATGGTTTTTATCCTTTGTTCTGTTGATATCACATTAATTTATTTGCGTATGCTGAAACATCCTTGAATGCAAGGGATAAATCCCACTTGGTCATGATGAATGATCTTTCTAACGTATTGTCAAATTCAGCTTGCTAGTATTTTGTTGAGGATTTTTGTGTCACTATTCATCAGTGATATCGGCCTATAGTTTCCCTTTTTTGATGTGTCTTTATCGGGTTTTGGATCAAGGTAGTACAGGTCTAATAGAATGAATTTGAAAGTATTCCCTCTTTTGCTATTTCTTGGAATAGCTTGAGTAGGACTGGTATTCATTCTTCTTTAAATGTTTGGTAGAATTAAGCACCGAAGCCATTGAGTACCGGGCTTTTCTGTACTGGAAAACTTTTTCTTAGGGCTTTGATCTCATTACTTGTTATTAGTCTGCTCAGGTTTTAGATTTCTTCATGGTTCAATCTTGGTAGGTTGTATGTGCCTAGGAATTTGTCCATTTCTTCTAGATTTTCCAATTTATTGGCCTGTGGTTGCTCAAAGTAGCCACTAATGATCCTTTTAATTTCTGCTGTATCAGTTGTAATGTCTCCTTTTTCATCTCTGATTTTATTTATTTGGGTCTTCTCTCTTTTTCTCTTAGTCTAGCTAAAAGGTTTGTCAATTTTGTTTAACTTTTCAAAAAAACACAACTTTTTGTTTCATTGATCTTTTGTATTGTTTTCTTCACTTCAATTTCATTTATTTCCCCCTCTGATCTTTATTATTTCTTTTCTTCACCAGTTTTGGGTTTGATTTGCTATTGCTTTCCTAGTTCTTTACGAAGCATCACTACGTTGTTTATTTGGCATTTTTCTTCTTTTTTAATGTAGGCACTTACAGCTATAAACTATTAGTACTGCTTTTGTTGTATCCCATAGGTTTTGGTATGTTTCGGTCCCATTATCATTAGATTCAAGAAAATTTTCAATTTCCTTCATAATTTCTTCATTGACTCATTTGTCATCCAGGAGCATATTGTTTAATTTTTTTGTATTTGTATAGTTTCCAAAATTACTCTTGTTATTGATTTCTAGTTTTGTTCCATTGTGGTCAGAGAAGATGCTTGATATTATTTCAATTTTCTAAAAATGTTTTATGACTTGTTTTGTGACCTAACATATGGTCTATGCTTGAAAATAATCCATGTGCTGAGGGAAAAAATGTGTATTCTGCAGCTGTTGAATGAAATGTTCTGTAAATATCCATTAGGTCCGTTTGGTCTATAGTGCAGATTAAGTTTGATGTTTCTTTGTCAATTTTCTGAGTGCAAGATCCGTCCAATGTTGAAAGTAAGGTGTTGATGTCTCCAGTTCTCATTGTATTGGGGTCTGTTTGTCTCTTTAGCTCTAATAATATTGGCTTTATATATCTGAGTGCTCCAGTGTTGGGTGCATAAATATTTAAAATTGTCATATCCTCTTGCTGAATTGACCTGTTTCTCCTTATATAGTGACCTTTTTTGTCTCTTCTTACAGTTTCTGTGTTGAAATCTATTTTGTCTGATATAAATATAGCTACTCCTGCTATTTTTTGGTTTCCATTGGCATGTAATATCTTTTTCCATCCCTTTATTTTCAGTCTTTGTGTTTCTTTATAGGTGAAGTATGTTTCTTGTAGGCAACAGACCACTGAGTCTTGGTTTTTCATCCATTCAGCCACTTTGTCTTTTGATTGGAGAGTTTAGTCCATTTACAGTCAATGTTATTTTGATAAGTAAGGACTTAATCCTGCCATTTTATTTGTTTTATGATTGTTTTGTAGTTTTCTCTTCCTTCTTTCCTTTCTGTTTTTCTTTTAGTGAAAGTGATTTTCTATGGGAATATGATTAATTTTTTGCTTTTAATTTTTTTGTATCTGTTGTAGGTTTTTTGGTTTGACGTTACCATGAGGTTTGCAAATACTATCTCATAACCCATTATTTTAAGGTGATAAAAACTCAACACTCATTGCATAAACAAACAAGCAAAAAAAACCTGATAAAGACTCTATGCCTTAACTTAGCCCTCTACTTTTTTAACTTTTTGTTGCTACTGTTTATCTCTTATTGTGCTATGTCTTGAAAACTTGTAGCTATTATTTTTTATTGGTTCATCTTTCAGTCTTTCTACTTAAAAGTAGTTTACACACCATAGTTGCTGTGTTATAATATTCTGTGTTTTTTGTGTACTTATCATTGCAAGTTAATTTTTATCTTCATATAATTTCTTACTGCTTATTAATTTCCTTTTCTTTCTGTTCAAAGTACTATCTTTAGCATTGCCTATAGGACAGGTCTGGTGTTGATGAAATTCTCAGCTTTTCTTTGTCTGAGAAAGTCTTTATTTCTCCTTTATGTTTGAAGGATATTTTCACCAAATATGCTGTTCTAGGGTAAAAGATTTTTTTCCTTCATCTCTTTAAATATGTCATGCCACTCTCTCATGGCCTGTAAGATTTCCACTGAAAAGTTTGCTGTTAGACATACTGGAGCTCAATCATATGTTATTTGTTTCTTTTCTCTTGGTGCTTTTATTATTATATTATATATAATATATATTAATATATATATTAATATATATTATATTATTATTAAGAAAGAATCCTTTCTTTGTCCTTGTCATTTGGGAGTCTGATTATTAAATTCCTTGAAGTAGTCTTCTTTGGATTAAATGTGCTTGGTGTTCTATAACCTTCCTGTACTTGAGTGTTGTTATCTTTCTCTAGTTCTGGGGAGTTATGTGTTATTATCCTTTTGAATAATTTTCTAACCCTATCTCTTTCTCTACCTCCTCTTTAAGGCAAATAACTCTTAGATTTGCCTTTTTGAGGCTATTATCTAGATCCTGTAGGCATGCTTCATTGTTTTTTATTCTTTTATCTTTTTTCTCTCCTCTGTGTATTTTCAAATAGCCTGTCTTCATGATCACCGGTTCTTTATTCTTCTTGATCAATTCTGTGATTAAAAGACTCTGATACATCCTCAGTATGCCAATTGCATTTTTCAGCTCCAGAGTTTCTGCTTGACTCTTTTTAATTATTTCAATCTCTTCATTAAATGTATTTGATAGAGTTCTGAATTTCTTCTCTGTGTTATCTTCAATTTCTTTGAGTTTCCTCAAAACAATTACTTTGAATTCTCTGCCCAAAAGGTCACATATCTCTGTTTCTCCAGGGTTGGTCCCTGGTGCCTCATTTAGTTCATTTGGTGAGGTAATGTTTTCTTGTATCATCTTTATACTTGTAGTTGTTCATCTGTGTTCGGTTACTGAAGAGTTAAGTATTTATTGTAGTTTTCACAGTCTCAGCTTGTTTGTACCCAACCTTATTGGGAAGGTTTTCCATATATTTGAAAGAATTTAGGTATTATGATCTAAGCTGTATCTGCTTTAGAGAATACCCCAAGCCCAGTAACACTGTGGTTCTTCTAGACTCATAGAGGCACCACCTTGATGGTCTTGGACAAGATCCAGAATAATTCTCTGGATTACCAGAGATTCTTGTTCTCTTCCTTTACTTTCTCCCAAACAAACAGAGTCTCTCTCTCTGTTCTGAGCCACCTGGAGCTGAGGGTAGTGTGACGCAAGCACTCCTGTGGTCACCACCAGTAGAACTGTACTGGGTCAGATCTGAAGCCAGCACAGCACTGAGTCTCACCCAAGTCCTGCTGTAACCACTCACTGGCTACTGCCTATGTTTGCTGAAGGCCCTAGGGCTCTACAATCAGCAGGCACCAAAGCTAGCCAAGCCTGTGTCCTTCCTTTCAGGGCAGTGAGTTTCCTCAGGTGGGCCTAGGGGTGCCATTCAGGAGCCAGGAACTAGAGTCAAAAACCCTTGAAGTCTACCTGGTGTTCTATTGTACTGCAGCTGAGCTGGCACTCAAATCACAAGACGTAGTCCTTCCCACTCTTCCCTCCCTTTACCAAAGGCAGAAGAAGCTTATTCCATGGCCACCCCCCACCTCAGGTCCATGAGGAGTACTGCCAAACTAATGCTGACATTCTCTTAAGGCCCAAGGCCTCTTCAGTCAGATTCTGGTGAATGCTGCCTTGCCTGAGGCTCACCTTTCAGGACAGTGGACTTCCTTCTGGCCCAGGGCAGGTCCAAAAATGCCATTCAAGAGCCAAGTCTTGGAATCAGGGACCCAAAGAGCTTGCTTAGTGCTCTACCCTCTGTTTCCAAGCTGGTACCTAAGGTACAAGACAAAGTTTGCTTTACTTTTCCCTCTGCTTTTCTCAAGCAGAAGTAGTTTTGCCCCCAAAGCCACCACAGATGGGAATGTGCTGAGTCTCACCTGAAGCCAGCACATCTCACACCTGACTCAGCACACCTGAGTCACACCCATAGTCCTTGACATAGGACCTGGGTATTGCTGCTGGTTATTCAGTGCCCAAGGACTCTTCAGTTAGCAGATGATGAATCCTGTCAGGACTGGGTCATTCCCTTTAAGGCAGTGGGTTCCCTTCTGACCCAGGGTGTGTCTAGAAATGTCATCTGCAAGCTAGAGCCTGGAAAGGAGGCCTTACAACTCTGCTGTGGCTTAGCTGGTATTCAAGATGCAAGACAAAGTCCTCCCTGCTCTTCCCTCTCCTCTTCTCAAGTGGAAGGAAGAGGGGTCTCTTTTGGAGCTTTGAGCTGTGCAGCTTGGGGTTAGGAGAAGGGTGATGCCAGCACTTCCTTAGCCATCCTGGCTGGTGTCTTAGTAGGTTGTGTGCCTCCCCCCTGCCACCAAGTACACTGGCTTTGGGACCAGTTCAGCACTAGGACTGACTCAGGAGTTGTAGTCCTTGTGGCCTAGACTACCTTTCAACTTTATTTAGGGCCTCAGAGCACTTTAGCTTGAGATGGCAAGACATGCCAGAACTCAAGTTCTGATGCTGGCATCGACAATTCCCCTCTGCTATGGCTGGTTAAATTCTCCCTCTATGGGCAGGAGTTAGCTAAGTTTGGTCTAGTTTTGCTTTCTCCTATAACAAGGGCAGCATTGAGTTCAATGCTTCATATTTGCTGGCTCTCCCTCTCCCCAACCCACAGAAACACTCTCTGCACCACACCACAACTGTTGGGAGATAAGGGAGGGATGGCATCGACGATTCAAGACTGTTTTTCCTACCTCTTCAGTGCCTTTCAGGGATATGAAGTTAAAACCAGGTACTGTGGGTAATGACCTGATTTTTGGCTCTTATGAAAGTGTTTTCTTTTCCATTTAGATAGTTGTTAAATTGGTGTCCTTGGTGGGGGAACAATCAGTGGAGTCTTCTATTTTGCCATCTTGCTCTGCCAGCAAAATCTTAACTTTTTTTCAATCTTTTAGATTATTTTGCTGGTCTCTATTTCATTTATTCCTGCACCAATCTTCATTATTTCCCTCCTCTTGCTAACTTTGGGTAAGAATATTGAAATTATATTATGTATCTTTTCTGACCACAATGTTATGTTTTTCCAAACCTCTTATGGACATCTCATTACACAGCTTTTCCTTTGGAATTACAGTCAGCCCTCTGTATCCATGGGTCCAAATCCATAGATTCAACCAATCTGGATAAAAAATATTTAGAAAAAAATTCCACAAAGTTCCAAAAAGTAAAGCTTGACTTTACTGTGCATCAAGTATTACATTGAATCCACATGAATTAAGAAATCTGTAGGTATTATATTAACTATTATAAGTAATCTAGTGGTGATATAAATTATAAAGTATATGCAAATACTCCATCATTTCACATAGGAGACTTGAGCATCTGCGGATTTTGGTATCCACGGGGGTTCTGATAACCAAACCCCCACGGATACCAAGGGATGACTAAATTTGGTCTGCTGCTTGTTTTCGATTTCTATTATGGCTATCTCAGACATCTGTTGTATTAAACAATAACCATTGATAGCTTTTGAGAAATGGCCCTAGATGTAAACCTGTTTGCATTGAGTGAGCCCTGAGTTATGCAGGTCACATGAAAACAAGTGCTAGGAGTAAAGGTTCCAGGGAACTATCAGACTGGTCAAATAATGACAATTCTCTGGGAATGGTGTTTTTAGGGTGGACTAAATCTGTTCTGCCACCTTCCAAGTGGTTGATAGCCTGCTAGTTTTCATCTTTTTTGCAGGGATGTTTGTTTCTAGAATTACTGCATAGCTGGGGCAGGGGGATGGGATTAGGTTAAGTTAAAACCCCACAAAACTTGCTGTGCTTAGTGAGTCATTCAGTTTTCTTAAATAAATGTTTTTTGAATTGTTGTAAGCCTTTGGATAATTTCCAAACTATAAATTCTGAATTCAATGTTGATTATAACTTCCATTATTGATTCTGAATTCAGAAAATTTTGACTCTGATTATTTTTGTCTAAGTTCTTGTTGCTTTTATGGAGGCTTGGATGTATGAAAGTCCTAGCTTCATCATTCTCTCTGATCCATACTGTTAGCTTTTACATTTTGGGCTTTGCTCCATTCTGAGTTAAGTTTTGTGTATGATATGAGGCAAGGATATTTTCTCATCCATATTATTATTCAGTTGACTTTGAATTTACATGTATATTTATATTCTTTGAAATCAACTTTACTGACATTTGAGTTACATAGAATCAAATGAATCCACTTTACATGTTTAGTCTGATGATACAAATTAATCCATCCATTTAATCACTATTATACGGGAAGTTTCTATCACCCCAAAAAGAAAATTTCCTTATGTTGCTTTGCAGTAAATCTTCTCCTACATCCAGTTATAAGCAGGCACTGTTCTGCTCTCTTTCTTTTTTTTTTTTCTTTTTGAGACATAGTCTCACTCTGTAGGCCAGGCTGGAGTACAATGGCATGATCTCGGCTCACTGCAACCTCCGCCTCCCGGGTTCAAGTGATTCTCCTGCCTCAGCCTCCTGAGTAGCTGGGATTACAAGGACGCACCACCACACCCTGCTAACTTTTGTATTTTTAGTAGAGACAGGATTTCACCATATTGGTCAGGCTGGTCTCAAACTCCTGACTTTGTCATCTGCCCGCCTCAGCCTCCCAAAGTGCTGGAATTACAGGGATGAGCCACTGTGCCTGGCCACTGTTCTGCTTTCTATCACTATAGATTTATTTTTTTCTATTCTTGAATTTCATTAAATGGAATCAGACATTATATACATTTTTTTGTGTGAGTATGGTGAAAAGTTCAGCATACATTTTGAAATTTGTCCTTTTTTGTTAAGGTTATCAGTAGTTTATTCCTCCTTATTGCTGAGTAATATTTTGTTATATAAAGATACCACAATTTGTGTACTAATTTACAAGTTGGTTAACTTTTGAGTTGCTTCCAGTTTTTGGCTATTATGAATAAAGCCTCCATGCATATTCATGTACTGGTCTTTTTGTGGTCATTAGCTTTCATTTATTTAAGGAAAATACTTAGTGAAAGAATTACTGGCTCATATGATAAGTAATGTGGCCCATCCCGGTTTGCCTGGGATAGTCTCAGATTTAGCCCTAAAAGTTTCATATCCCAGCAAAACTTTCAGTCCTAAAAACCTGGGACAGTCGGTGACAGTAATATTCTGACTTTACAAGAAACTGCTCAACTCTCTCTTTTTTTTTCTTTCTTTCTTTCTTTTTTTTTTTTTTTTTTTTTTCTGACGGTCTTCTTCTGTCACCCAGGCTGGAGTGCAGTGGTGTGATGCTGGTTCACTGCAGCCTCAAACTCCTGAGTTCAAGTAATCCTCCCACCTCAGCTTCCCAAGTGGCTGGGACCACAGGTGTTCCTCAACGTGCCTGGCTAATTTTTATTTTTATTATTTTTGTAGAGATGTGGTCTATCCATGTTGCCCAGGCTGGTCTTGAATTCTGGGCTCAAGTGATCCTCTTGTCTGGGCCTCCCAAAGTGTTGAAATTATAAGTGTGAACCACCGCTCCTGGCATGCCCAGCTCTTTTCTAAAGCGTTGGCACCATTTTGCATTTTCGTAAAGAATGTATAAGAGAGTTCCAGTTACTCTATATCCTGAAAAACACAAGGCATTGACAATTTTTGTTTGTTTTGTCTTGTTTTTAAATTAAAACCGTACTGGCAGGTCTGAAGTGGTATGTCATTACAGTTTTAACTTGCATTTCATTGAGGATTAATGATTTTGAGCATTTCTGCTTATGAGTCATTTACATATGTTTCTTTGTAGAGTGTTTTTATTGATCCCTAAGATTTTAAATGTATTATTAGTAAAAGTCTTTTGTCAGATATGTATATTGCAAACATTTCCTTCCTATTTGTTGTCTTTCATTTCATTAATGGTGTTTTTCAGAAAACAAAGTTTTCAATTTTTAAAAAAGTTTTAGTTTCAGGGGTACATATGCAGGTTTGTTACATGGGTATACTGTGTGATGCTGAGGTTTGGGCTTCTAATAGTCCTGTCTCCCAAGTAGCGAACATAGTAAAAGTTTTCAATTTTAATAAACTACTAATGTATCATTTTTAAAATTTGTAGTGTTTCTTGTGTGTAAGAATGCTTTTCCTACCCTGAAATTGAATATATATGTTCCTATGTTTTATTCTACATGTTTCACAGGTTTAACATTCATCTTTAGGTCTATAATACATTTTGAATTAACTTAGTATATGGTGTCAGTTAAGACTTAATGTTCATTGGTTTCTTAAGGATATGATGGTTCCATCACTATTTCATGAAAAGACTACTTTTCCTCCACTGAATTCCTTTGGTGACTTTGTCTAAAATCTGTTGATCATACATATGTGGGTCTATCTTTGTAATTTTCTTCTATTCATCTATGTCTCTTTCATCAAACCAATGTTGCAGTATTTTGCTGACCATAGCTTTGAAATTATGTTGTGTATATTCTCCAAACTTGTTCTCCTTTTAAAAGACTGTTTTGGCTATTCTAAATTCTTAGCTTTTCTACATAAATTTGGGAATAAAAGTGTCAACTGCTATATCAACTATACTGGCATTTAGATTGGGGTTATATATATATACACACATATATATATATACATATATACATATATATGTATAGCGAGAGAGAGAGATTAACTTGCTGACATAATTAAACTGACATCTTAATATTGAGTGACTCAGTTCATAAGCATGATCTATCTCTCCAATGATTTCAATATTCTTTATTTTCAGTCAGCAACATTTTATATTTTTCAGCATTTAGGATTTTTTATATATTTGGATAAATTTATCACTACATATTTCATGGTTTTTGATACTACTGGAAGTATTTTTAAAAATTTCAATTTCCAGTTGTATATTGTTCATGTATAGAAACTCACTTCCTCTTTGAATATTGACATTGTGACTGCATAGTATTGCATTAGGAGATATACCTAATGAATATTGACATTGTGTCCTGTGACTTTTCTAAATTTTATTTATTGGTTCTTCTAATGCTTTGAAAAGATTTCATATGATTATCTGTAAACAAAAGCATGTCTTCGCTAAGGGAAGAGTGTTTTCTTTATTTACAATATATATGCCTTTTATGAAGTATATTTTATTTTCTTATTGCACTGGATAGAAACTCTAAGAAAATTATGCACAGAAGTAGTGAAAGCAGACGTCGTTGCCTTGGTCTCAATTTTAGAAAGATTTCAGCATTTTACCATTAAAATTATGTTAGCAATCAGTTTTTCTTAGATTCCCTTTATTAGGTTGATGAAAATCTCTTCTATTCCTAATTTACTGAAATTCTAAAAAATCACAAATATAGCTATATTTTTCACATGATATTTTCCTGTAGTTACTGAGATGACAACTTAGTTATTTCCTTTATTATGTAAATATGGTCAATTGCATTGATTGGTTTCCAAGTTTTGAACCATCTTTTTATACCCAGAGTAAACCCCACTTTTTCATGACATGTTATCTTTTTTACATATTTTTGAATTGAACTTGCTAATGTTGTTTAAAATTTCTTTTGAATATGTACTTGAGAAATATTGGTGCATATTTTTCTTCTGTTTGTCTGGTATTTGTTTCAGGATAACTTGTCTTCCTAAGAGAATTGAGAAATGCTCCTCTCTTTCCTATTTCCTGAAGTAATTTGAATAAACTTGGTATTATTTCTCATTTTAGGTTTTGAGAGAATAAAAAGTTAAAGATATGAGGGTCTGGAGTTTTCTTTGGGAAGGAATTTTAATTTAAAATTCAATTTCTTAAATAGATATAGACCTATTGATATTTTTATTTTTTTATTATTTTAAAAATTTTGTGTCTTTCAACAAATTTGTCCAATTCATCTCAGTTTTGGAATTTGCTGAAATAGAATTAATATCTTGTTATCCTTTTAATATCTGCATTATCTGTATTTACAGTTCCTTTTTTAGTTCTGATACAATGTGTTTCTTTTTTCTTTATAATCAACTAGTCTTGTAAGGATTTTATTAGTTACATTAATATTTTCAAAGAAACACCTTTTGTAGTTCCTTTTTGATGTTGTTGATTTTTATTTGTTGTTCGTATCCTCTTTCATTGATTTCCAGTCTTATTTTTATTGTTTACTTCTTTATACTCACTTTGGGCTTAAATTGCTCTTTTTTCTTTTAGCCTTTTAAGTTAGAAGCCAGAATAATCAATTCTAAACATTTATTTTCAATTTAATCATTTAAAGCAATACATTTCTTTCTAAGATCTGTTTAAGTTATAGCCCACAAATTTTGATATGTTGTCTTTTTATCATCATCCACTTCAAAACTTTTTCTAGTTTTCCTTGTGATTTCTTTTTTGACTTATGAAATACTTAGAAGTGTGTTATTTTCCAAATATTCAGAAATTTTCTAGATACCGCTGTGTAATTGGTTTCCAATTTAATTCCATCATTAGATAACATACCGTGTATAATTTTGGTACTTATAAATTTATTGAGGCCTTTTAAATATTGCTTAGCATATAGTCAATATTTGGAAATGTTTCATGTGCATTTGAAATATATATTTTACAGTTCTAGGGTATAGTATTCTCTGAATATCCATTACAATAAGCTGGCTGATAGTGTTTTTCAAATCTTCCACAACATTACTGATTTCTGTCTACTTGTTCTATCAATTACTGAGAGTAATGTTGAAATCTCTGAATGTGCTTTGGATTTCTTCATTCTTCTCTTTAGTTCTTTAACTATTACTTCATGTATTTTGAAATTGTGCCACTAGGCACACACAATTTAACCACTCTTTATCCTTTGTTTTACTGTTTTAATCATGTCTACATTTTCTGACATTAATAGAGCCACTCCAGAGTGCTTATGCTTATTTGTGATGATGTTTTCTTTCATCTTTTTACTTTTAATTTATGTCTTCAAATTTGAAAGATAATTTTTGCTGACAGTGTTATAATTGGGTTGTAATTTTTGCTAAACCTGATAATATCTGGCTTTTAATTTATGTGTTAGGTCTACAGTTATTGAATGTAATTATTAATATGGTTGACTTTAAGTACAGCCTCCCTCTCTTTGTTTTCTCTTTTCCCTTATTTTGTTTTCCTTTTTCTTGTTTTCGGCCTTCTTTTAGATGAATTGAATATCTCTTAGTATTGAAGTTGCACCACTATTGACTTAATGGCTATAACTTTTAAAAATATTTTTATGTCGTGATCCAGGATTTACAATATTCATCCTTAATTTATTACAGTCTACTTCAAATAATTTTCTACCATTCTATATAAGATGTAAAGATCCTAGAACAATGTACTACCATTATCCACTCCATCCTTTGAATTACTGTCATATAATTTATTTCTACACATGCAATAAACTTTACAAGATGGTATTATTAATTCTGACTTAAACAGGCAATTATCTTCATAAAAAACAAACAGGAGAAAAGTTTTTTATGTATATCACATATTTACCATTTCCAGTGCCCTTCATTTCTTTATGTAGATTTTCATTTAACATTGGTTTTACTTTCTTTCAGTCTAAAAAACTTCATTTATTGTTTCCTGTAATGCAGACATTTATTTTGTGTGAAAATTTTTATTTTGTCTTTATCGTTCAATTATATTTTAACTGGATAATGAATTCTGCTTTGAGAGTGTTATTTTCTTTCAGTACTTTCTTCCATTTCTGGCTTCCACAGTTTTTAATTATATTTTAAAGGCCATTTCTCTTTCTTTTCCGTCATGGATATATTATCTTTTTCTGTGGCTGAATTTAAAATTTTCCTTTTGTCTTACTTATCGGTAATTTAATTATTATTTATTTTGATTTGGTTTTCTTTTTATTTATTTATTTTTAATTATTATTATACTTTAAGTTTTAGGGTACATGTGCACAACGTGCAGGTTTGTTACATATGATTTGGTTTTCTTTATTTTTTCCTCTTCCTTTCTTTGTGTTCATTGAGTTTTGATGAATTTATATTTTCAACAGATTTGGAATACTTTGTGTAATTATTCATTCAAATATTTTCCTGCCCCACCCTCCCTTTTGGGGGCTCAAATTTCACATAGGGTATTGCTTGATTTTTTTTTTATTATACTTTAAGTTTTAGGGTACATGTGCACAATGTGCAGGTTAGTTACATATGTATACATGTGCCATGCTGGTGCGCTGCACCCACTAACTCGTCATCTAGCATTAGGTATATCTCCCAATGCTATCCCTCCCCCCTCCCCCCACCCCACCACAGTCCCCAGAGTGTGATGTTCCCCTTCCTGTGTCCATGTGTTCTCATTGTTCAATTCCCACCTATGAGTGAGAACATGCGGTGTTTGGATTTTTGTTCTTGCGATAGTTTACTGAGAATGATGATTTCCAATTTCATCCATGTCCCTACAAAGGACATGAACTCATCATTTTTTATGGCTGCATAGTATTCCATGGTGTATATGTGCCACATTTTCTTAACCCAGCCTATCATTGTTGGACATTTGGGTTGCTTCCAAGTCTTTGCTATTGTGAATAATGCCTCAATAAACATACGTGTGCATGTGTCTTTATAGCAGCATGATTTATAGTCCTCTGGGTATATACTCAGTAATGGGATGGCTGGGTCAAATGGTATTTCTAGTTCTAGATCCCTGAGGAATCGCCACACTGACTTCCACAATGGTTGAACTAGGTTACAGTCCCACCAACAGTGTAAAAGTGTTCCTATTTCTCCACATCCTCTCCACACCTGTTGTTTCCTGACTTTTTAATGATTGCCATTCTAACTGGTGTGAGATGGTATCTCATTGTGGTTTTGATTTGCATTTCTCTGATGGCCAGTGATGGTGAGCATTTTTTCATGTGTTTTTTGGCTGCATAAATGTCTTCTTTTGAGAAGTGTCTGTTCATGTCCTTTGCCCACTTTTTGATGGGGTTGTCTGTTTTTCTCTTGTAAATTTGTTTGAGTTCATTGTAGATTCTGGATATTAGCCCTTTGTCAGATGAGTAGGTTGCAAAAATTTTCTCCCATTTTGTAGGTTGCCTATTCACTCTGATGGTGGTTTCTTTTGCTGTGCAGAAGCTCTTTAGTTTAACTAGATCCCATTTGTCAATTTTGTCTTTTGTTGCCATTGCTTTTGGTGTTTTGGACATGAAGTCCTTGCCCATGCCTATGTCCTGAATGGTAATGCCTAGGTTTTCTTCTAGGGCTTTTAAGGTTTTAGGTCTAACGTTTAAGTCTTTAATCCATCTTGAATTGATTTTTGTATAAGGTGTAAGGAAGGGATCCAGTTTCAGCTTTCTACATATGGCTAGCCGGTTTTCCCAGCACCATTTATTAAATAGGGAATCCTTTCCCCATTGCTTGTTTTTCTCAGGTTTGTCAAAGATTAGATAGTTGTAGATATGCGGCGTTATTTCTGAGGGCTCTGTTCTGTTCCATTGATCTATATCTCTGTTTTGGGACAAGTACCATGCTGTTTTGGTTACTGTAGCCTTGTAGTATAGTTTGAAGTCAGGTAGCGTGATGCCTCCAGCTTTGTTCTTTTGGCTTAGGATTGATTTGGCAATGTGGGCTCTTTTTTGGTTCCATATGAACTTTAAAGTAGTTTTTTCCAATTCTGTGAAGAAAGTCATTGGTAGCTTGATGGGGATGGCATTGAATCTGTAAATTACCTTGGGCAGTATGGCCATTTTCATGATATTGATTCTGCCTACCCATGAGCATGGAATGTTCTTCCATTTGTATCCTCTTTTATTTCCTTGAGCAGTTGTTTGTAGTTCTCCTTGAAGAGGTCCTTCACATCCCTTGTAAGTTGGATTCCTAGGTATTTTATTCTCTTTGAAGCAATTGTGAATGGGAGTTCACTCATGATTTGGCTCTCTGTTTGTCTGTTGTTGGTGTATAAGAATGCTTGTGATTTTTGTACATTGATTTTGTATCCTGAGACTTTGCTGAAGTTGCTTATCAGCTTAAGGAGATTTTAGACTGAGACAATGGGGTTTTCTAGATATACAGTCATGTCATCTGCAAACAGGGACAATTTGACTTCCTCCTTTCCTAATTGAATACCCTTTATTTCCTTCTCCTGCCTAATTGCCCTGGCCAGAACTTCCAACACTATGTTGAATAGGAGTGGTGAGAGAGGGCATCCCTGTCTTGTGCCAGTTTGCAAAGGGAATGCTTCCAGTTTTTGCCCATTCAGTATGATATTGGCTGTGGGTTTGTCACAGATAGCTCTTATTATTTTGGAATATGTCCCATCAATACCTAATTTATTGAGAGTTTTTAGCATGAAGGGTTGTTGAATTTTGTCAAAGGCCTTTTCTGCATCTATTGAGATAATCATGTGGTTTTTGTCTTTGGTTCTGTTTATATGCTGGATTACATTTATTGATTTGCATATATTGAACCAGCCTTGCATCCCAGGGATGAAGCCCACTTGATCATGGTGGATAAGCTTTTTGATGTGCTGCTGGATTTGGTTTGCCAGTATTTTATTGAGGATTTTTGCATCAATGTTCATCAAGGATATTGGTCTAAAATTCTCTTTTTTGGTTATGTCTCTGCTCGGCTTTGGTATCAGGATGATGCTGGCCTCAGAAAATGAGTTAGGGAGGATTCCCTCTTTTTCTATTGATTGGAATAGTTTCAGAAGGAATGGTACCAGTTCCTCCTTGTACCTCTGGTAGAATTCGGCTGTGAATCCATCTGGTCCTGGACTCTTTTTGGTTGGTAAGCTATTGATTATTGCCACAATTTCAGATCCTGTTATTGGTCTATTCAGAGATTCAACTTCTTCCTGGTTTAGTCTTGGGAGAGTGTATGTGTTGAGGAATTTATCCATTTCTTCTAGATTTTCTAGTTTATTTGCATAGAGGTGTTTGTAGTATTCTCTGATGGTAGTTTGTATTTCTGTGGGATCAGTGGTGATATCCCCTTTATCATTTTTTATTGCGTCTATTGGATTCTTCTCTCTTTTTTTCTTTATTAGTCTCACCAGCGGTTTATCAATTTTGTTGATCCTTTCAAAAAACCAGCTCCTGGATTCATTAGTTTTTTGAAGGGTTTTCTGTGTCTCTATTTCCTTCAGTTCTGCTCTGATTTTAGTTATTTCTTGCCTTCTGCTAGCTTTTGAATGTGTTTGCTCTTGCTTTTCTAGTTCTTTTAATTGTGATGTTAGGGTGTCAATTTTGGATCTTTCCTGCTTTCTCTTGTGGGCATTTAGTGCTATAAATTTCCCTCTATGCACTGCTTTGAAGGCATCCCAGAGATTCTGGTATGTTGTGTCTTTGTTCTCATTGGTTTCAAAGAACATCTTTATTTCTGCCTTCATTTCGTTATGTACCCAGTAGTCATTCAGGAGCAGGTTGTTCAGTTTCCATGCAGTTGAGCAGTTTTGAGTGAGATTCTTAATCCTGAGTTCTAGTTTGATTGTACTGTGGTCTGAGAGATAGTTTGTTATAATTTCTGTTCTTTTACATTTGCTGAGGAGAGCTTTACTTCCAAGTATGTGGTCAATTTTGGAATAGGTGTGGTGTGGTGCTGAAAAAAATGTATATTCTGTTGATTTTGGGTGGAGAGTTCTGTAGATGTCTATTAGGTCCGCTTGGTGCAGAGCTGAGTTCAATTCCTGGGTATCCTTGTTGACTTTCTGTCTCGTTGATCTGTCTAATGTTGACGGTGGGGTGTTAAAGTCTCCCATTATTAATGTGTGGGAGTCTAAGTCTCTTTGTAGGTCACTCAGGACTTGCTTTATGAATCTGGGTGCTCCTGTATTGGGTGCATATATATTTAGGATAGTTAGCTCTTCTTGTTGAATTGATCCCTTTACCATTATGTAATGGCCTTCTTTGTCTCTTTTGATCTTTGTTGGTTGAAAGTCTGTTTTATCAGAAACTAGGATTGCAACCCCTGCCTTTTTTTGTTTTCCATTTGCTTGGTAGATCTTCCTCCATCCTTTTATTTTGAGCCTATGTGTGTCTCTGCACGTGAGATGGGTTTCCTGAATACAGCACACTGATGGGTCTTGACTCTTTATCCAATTTGCCAGTCTGTGTCTTTTAATTGGAGCATTTAGTCCATTTACATTTAAAGTTAATATTGTTATGTGTGAATTTGATCCTGTCATGATGATGTTAGCTGGTTATTTTGCTCGTTAGTTTATGCAGTTTCTTCCTAGTCTCGATGGTCTTTACATTTTGGCAGGATTTGGCAGTGGCTGGTATTGGTTGTTCCTTTCCATGTTTAGCGCTTCCTTCAGGAGCTCTTTTAGGGCAGGCCTGGTGGTGACAAAATCTCTCAGCATTTGCTTGTCTGTATAGTATTTTATTTCTCCTTCACTTATGAAGCTTAGTTTGGCTGGATATGAAATTCTGGGTTGAAAATTCTTTTCTTTAAGAATGTTGAATATTGGCCCCCACTCTCTTCTGGCTTGTAGAGGTTCTGCCGAGAGATCTGCTGTTAGTGTGATGGGCTTCCCTTTGAGGGTAACCCGACCTTTCCCTCTGGCTGCCCTTAACATTTTTTCCTTCATTTCAACTTTGGTGAATCTGACAATTATGTGTCTTGGAGTTGCTCTTCTCGAGGAGTATCTTTGTGGCGTTCTCTGTATTTCCTGAATCTGAATGTTGGCTTGCCTTGCTAGATTGGGGAAGTTCTCCTGGATAATATCCTGCAGAGTGTTTTCCAACTTGGTTCCATTCTCCCCGTCACTTTCAGGTACACCAATCAGATGTAGATTTGGTCTTTTCACATAGTCCCATATTTCTTGGAGGCTTTGCTCGTTTCTTTTTATTCTTTTTTCTCTAAACTTCCCTTCTCGCTTCATTTCATTCATTTCATCTTCCATCACTGATACCCTTTCTTCCAGTTGATCACATCAGCTCCTGAGGTTTCTGCATTCTTCACGTAGTTCTCGAGCCTTGGTTTTCAGCTCCATCAGCTCCTTTAAGCACTTCTCTCTATTGGTTATTCTAGTTGTACATTCTTCTAAATTTTTTTCAAAGTTTTCAACTTCTTTGCCTTTGGTTTGAATGTCCTCCTGTAGCTCGGAGGAATTTGATCGTCTGAAGCCTTCTTCTCTCAGCTCGTCAAAGTCATTCTCCGTCCAGCTTTGTTCCGTTGCTGGTGAGGAACTGCGTTCCTTTGGAGGAGGAGAGGCGCTCTGCTTTTTAGAGTTTCCAGTTTTTGTAGAGTTTCTGTTTTTTCCCCATCTTTGTGGTTTTATCTACTTTTGGTCTTTGATGATGGTGATGTACAGATGGGTTTTTGGTGTGGATGTCCTTTCTGTTTGTTAGTTTTCCTTCTAACAGACAGGACCCTCAGCTGCAGGTCTGTGGGAGTACCCGGCCTTGTGAGGTGTCAGTCTGCTGCTGCTGGGGGGTGCCTCCCAGTTAGGCTGCTCGGGGGTCAAGGGTCAGGGACCCACTTGAGGAGGCAGTCTGCCCGTTCTCAGATCTCCAGCTGCGTGCTGGGAGAACCACTGCTCTCTTCAAAGCTGTCAGACAGGGACATTTAAGTCTGCAGAGGTTACTGCTGTCTTTTTGTTTGTCTGTGCCCTGCCCCCAGAGGTGGAGCCTACAGAGGCAGGCAGGCCTCCTTGAGCTGTGGTGGGTCCCACCCAGTTGGAGCTTCCCAGCTGCTTTGTTTACCTAATCAAGCCTGGGCAATGGCGGGCGCCCCTCCCCCAGCCTGGCTGCCGCCTTGCAGTTTGATCTCAGACTGCTGTGCTAGCAATCAGCGAGACTCCGTGGGCGTAGGAACCTCCGAGCCACGTGCGGGATATAATCTCGTGGTGCGCAGTTTTTTAAGCCCGTCGGAAAAGCGCAGTATTCGGGTGGGAGTGACCCGATTTTCCAGGTGCCGTCTATCACCTCTTTCTTTGACTAGGTAAGGGAACTCCCTGACCCCTTGCACTTCCCGAGTGAGGCAATGCCTCGCCCTGCTTCTGCTCGCACAGGGTGCGTGCACCCACTGACCTGCGCCCACTGTCTGGCACCCCCTATTGAGATGAACCCGGTACCTCAGATGGAAATGCAGAAATCACCCGTCTTCTGCATGGCTCACCCTGGGAGCTGTAGACTGGAGCTGTTCCTATTCGGCCATCTGGGCTCCTCCCCCCTGCTTGATGTATTTTTACTAGTCTTTGGAGTCTTGCTTAACCCTTCTTTAAGAATCATTGCACTAGATTCTTCCTGTGATATGACAATTCATCACTGACTGTTGTCTTATATCTGAAAAGTTGCTTCATATGTTTCATCTAGTTTTCTAGTTTTTTATGGTGAGGGTACTAGACTTCTGCAGTTTACTCCTCACAGCTAGAATAGACATTACATTTTATTGTCTTTTTCCCATCTGTGTCTTTTAACAAGCAGAAATATTTTTATTTTGATTAAGTCCAACGTGTCATTTTAGAAATGTTATTTTACTCTTTTTTTGTCTCTTCTCTGTATAATTTTTTCCTACTCAATGTTTATGAAGTTCTTTTTCTGTGCTTTCTTCCATAAACTTTGTAGTCCTAGTTTTCCATATTTAGTTCTGTGCTCCATCTTGAATCAAGTTTTTTGGTGCGATATAGGGGTTATGGCTCATTTTTTTTCTATGTAGATTTCTGGCATCATTTGTTGAAATCTTTCTTTTCTGCATTGAGTTCCCTTTGTGCTATTTTGGAAAATGAGTTGCTTTTGTATGTGTGGGTCTATTTATGTGCTTTCTATTCTGTTTTGTTAATACACTTGTTCATTCTTAGGCCTATACCACACTGTCTTATTTTCTGCAACTTTATGGTAAGACTTGAAATCTGGTAGGTTGAATCCTTCAACTTTGTTTCTTTATAAAAGTCTTTTTTGGCTATTTTAGTGTCTTTACTTTTCCATATAAATTTTAAATCAGCTTATCACTCTCTTCAACAAAACCTGATGGGATTTTGATTGTAATTATATTATATCTTTAGATCAATTTGGAAAGAATTAAAATCTTAATATTGAGACATATAATCAATGGCAATTTTTTCCCATTTATTTTAATTGTCTTTAATGTCTTTCACCAATGTGTTGTAATTTTTAAGTGTAAAGATATTGCATTTTTTAAATTAAACCTATTCCTAAGCATTTCATGATTTAAAAATCTCATTGTACATGGCATTTTTGATTCCCTTTTCTAATTTTTGGAAAAAATTGTTTTATGGCCTATATATATAAATGTGATTAATTTTCATTTATTCATTTTATACCCTACTCCCTTATAAATTCAATTAGTAGTTCTAGGGTTTTTTGTTGTTTTTGTTGTTGTAGCTTTCTTTGTAGATTCCACAGGATTTTCTGTACATACAATTATCTCATCTATGAATAATGACAGTTTTACTATTTTTTTCTCCAATCTTTCAGATTTCTACTATTTTTTTGTGTTATTGAACCGGTTTGGACCTCCAGTACAATGTTGAATGTAAGTGATGAGAATTGATTTCATTGCTTTTCTCACACTTAGTTAAGAAGGCAATGAAGATATCACCATTAACGTCATGTTAACTGTAGGTTTTTGGTAGACGCCCTTTATCACATTGAGTAAGTTCCTTCATACATTGTTTAATGACAGGGGTACATTCTTGACGGGGATACATTCTGAGAAATGTGTCATTACGTGATTTTTGTCATTGTGTGAACATCATAGAGTGTACTTACACAAACCTAAATGATATAGCCTACTATACACCTAAGCTCTATGGTGTTTTTCAGCTCCATTATCTACTGCTCTGAGGCTACAAAACTGTACATCATATTACTGTACTGAATACTACAGGCAATTGTAACACAATGTAAGTACTTGTGTATCTAAACATATCTAAGCATAGGAAAGGTATAGTAAAAATACAGTATAAAATATTTGAAAATAGTACTCACGTATAGGGCACTTGCCATGAATGGAGCTTGCAGGACTGGAAGTTGCTCTGAGTGAGTCAGTGAGTGGTGAATGTTAAAGCCTGTGTCATTAATGTACACTACTGTAGACTGTATAAGCACTGTACACTTAGGCTGCAGCAACTTTATAAAAGAATATTTTCATTCAATAATAAATTAACCTTAGCTTACTGTCACATAATAAGTTTTAACTTTTTGACTCTTTTGTAGTAACACAACTTAAAACACAAACACATGGTATAGCTGTACAAACATATTTTATATCCTTATTATATAATGTTCTTACTATTTTTATTTTTAAATATTTAAACATCTGTTAAAAATTAAGACACAAACACACACTTAAGCCTAGGCTTACACAGGGTCAGGATCATCCATATTGCTGTCTTCCCCCTCCACATTTTGTCCCACTGGATGGTCTTCAGGGACAATAACACATGGAGCTGTCATTTCCTATGATAAAAATGCCTTCTTCTGGAATACCTCCTGAAGGACCTGCCTGAGGATACTTTACAGTTAACTTTTTAAAAAAATATAAATAGAAGAAATACACTCTAAAATAGTGATAAAAATTATAGTAAATTCATAAGCCAGTAATATAGTCATTTATTATCATTATCAAATATTAGGTATTGTACATAATTGAATGTGCTAGACTTTTATATGACCTGCAGTGCAGTGAGTTTAGTTACACCACCATCACCATGAACAAATGAGTAATGTATTGTGCTATAGAATTTTTCAGTTCCATTATTATCTTATGGGGTCACTAGCATAGATATGTATGTGGCTTGTTGTTGACCAAAACATTGTTACAAGGCACATGACTATACATACTAGTTTTCTGAGAGCTCTTATAATGAATAGATTTTGAATTTTGTCGAATAGTTTTTCTCCACCTATTATGCATTCTTTTTCTCATTTTGTTCTGTTAATATGGCAAATTAAGACTGACATTGATACAATTCACTTATCTTACTCAGGTTTCCCCAGTATTACTTGCACTCACTTGTGTATGTGTGTACTTAGTTCTATAAAATTTTATCATGCTTTTAGGTTTCTGTATCCACTACCAGTCAAGATAAATAACAATTTCATCGCAAGGGTACCTTCTATTATAGCTACAGCTGCCTCCCTCCTGCTATTTCTCTCATCCCTAACCCTTAACAACCACTAGTCTGTTCTTCATTAAAAAATATTTTGTTATGTATGTCTTTATTTATTTATTTATTTTGAGACAGAGTCTCACTCTGTCGCCCAGGCTGGAGTAAAGTAGCTCAAGCAATCTTCCCACCTCAGCTTTCCTAGTAGCTGGGTCCACAGGCACACGCCACAATGTCTGGCATCTTAAATTTTTTTGTAGAGACAGGGTCTCCCTATTTTGCCCAGGGTGGTCTTGAACTCCTGACCTCAAGCCATCCCCCTGCCTTGACCTCCCAAAGAGCAGGGATTACACACATGAACCACTGTACCTGGCCCCAAAATGTTTTATAAGTGGAATCATAGGTATGTAATCTTATGGGATTGACAAGTTGTATGTATCAATAGTCTGTGCCTTTTTATTGCTGAGTATATTGTACCGCAGTTTTACTATTCACCTGTTGAAGAACACCTGGGTTGTTTCCAGTGTTTGACTATTATGAATAAAGCTGCTACGAATGTTATGTACTGGATTTGGGGCGAACATATGTTTTCATTTCTCTGAGTTAAATGCCAGGAAGTGCGATTGCTGGGTTGTATAGTTGCATGTTTAGTTTTATAAGCACCTGCCAAACTGTTTCCCAGAGTGACTGGGGTTGAACTGTGTTCTCCCAAAATTTATATGTTAAAGTCCTCACCCCTCATAACTCAGAATGTGACCTTACTTGGAGATAAGATCTTTACAGAGTAAATCAAGTTAAATGAGGTCATGAGGGTGAGCTCTAATCCAATATGACCAGTGTCCTTATCAAAAGGGGAAATTTGGATACAGAGACATGCATTGAAGGAAGATGATGTAAAGAGACACAGGGAGAAGATGACCATCTACAAGCCAAGGAGAGGGGCATGGAACGGATTCTTCCCTCACAGACCTCAGAAGGGACTAATCCTACTGACATCTTGATTTTGGACTTCTAGCATACAGAACTGTGAGACAAAAATTTTCTTTTGTTTAGGCCATCCATTTTGTGGTACTTTATTACAGCAGCACTAGCAAACTTATAGAGGCTATACAATTTTACATTTTCACCAGCAGTGTATAAGTGATCCAATTAATTCACGTCCTCACTAGAATTTTATGTTGTCACTGTATTAGTCTGTTCTCACACTGCTAATAAAGACATACAAGAGACTGGGTAATTTATAAAGAAAAAGAGGTTTAATGGATTCACTGCTCCACGTGGCTGGAGAGGCCTCACAATCATGGCAGAAAGTGAGGAGGAGCAAAGTCACAACTTACATGGTGGCAGGCAAGAGGGCATGTGCAGGGGAACTTCCCTTTTTAAAACCATCAGATCTCCTAAGACTTATCCACTATCACGAGAACAGCACAGGGAAAAACCCTCCCCCATGATTCAATTACCTCCCACTGGGTCCTCACACAACACGTGGGAATTGTGGGAGCTACACCTCAAGATGAGATTTAGGTGGGAACACAGCCAAACCATATTCGTCACTATATGTAATATTATACATAATTTAATATATAATTATATATGTATGTATCTTATGTATAATTATATATACATATAATCTTCTGTCTCTTAATATATATACATATAATATTATGTATAATTATATATACATCTAATTTTTTTCTTTTTAATATATATATTTTTATTATACTTTAAGTTCTAGGGTACATGTGCACAACATGCAGGTTTGTTACATATATATATATGCGCCATGTTGGTGTGCTGCACCCATTAACTGGTCATTTACATTAGGTATATCTCCTAATGCTATCCCTTCCCCCTCCCCCCACCTCACAACAGGCCCTGGTGTGTGATGTTCCCCTTCCTGTGTCCAAGTGTTCTCATTGTTATATACATATAATTTTATTTTTTTAGGGATGGAATCTCGCTATGTTGCCCAGGCTGGAGTGCAGTGGCTATTCACAACTATGATCCCACTACTTATCAGCATGAGAGTTTTGATCTGCTGTTTCCAATCTGGGCAGGTTATTCCTCTCCTTAGGCAACCTGGTGGTTTCCTTCTCCTGGGAGGTCCCCATGTTGAAGCTGAATACTGAACTTAGTGCAGACAACCGATCAGCATAGGGCACCTCAGCCCAGAACTCCTGGGCTCAAGCAATCCTCCTGCCTCAGGCTCCTGAGTAGCTGGGACTACAGGCGTGTGCCATCACGTCCAGTTGTCACTATATTTTTATTTTTGCCATTCTGATAGATGTGCAGTGATATCTCACTGTAGTTTTAACTTACATTTCACCGATGGCTAATGATGTTGAATAGCTTTTAATGTGCTTATTTACCATCTGTATATTCTCCTCAGTGAAATGTCTGCTCATGTCCTCTGCTGGTTTTCTCATTGGATTTTTTAAATGTTGAGTTTTCAAAGTTTTTGTATGTTATAGATATTAGTTCTTTGTCAGATAGCTGGTTTGCAAATACTTCCTTCAAATCTATGCCTTATTTTCATCTTCTTCACCTGGGCTTTTGCAGAAGAGAATTTTTAATTTTGATGATGTCCAGTTTGTTAATTTATTATTTTATGCATTATGCTTTTGGTGTTAACTCTAAGAATTAATTCCCTAGCCCTAGATCTTGCAGTTTTCTCCTATGATTTTTATAGACATCTTACAGATTTATGTTTTAAATTTAAGTTAATGTTTGATTTAAATTTTACATAAGGTGTGAGGTTTGAGTTTTCAGTTGAAGTTGTCTCTGTGTGTGTGTGTGCATGCGTGCACACATGTTTGTAATTCAAATTGCTCCAACACTATTTGTTAGAAGGACTATCCTTGCTTTATTGAATTGTCTTCACATCTTTGTCAAAAATCAGCTGAGCATATTTGTGTGGGTCCGTTTCAGAGTTTTCTGTTCTGTTCATTAACCTAGAAAAGAAAACACCAACAAATCCAACCATATCCTATCTATAAGAGATGTAATTTAGATTCAATGATACATATAGATTGAAGTAAAAGGATAGAAAATAATATACCTACAAATATCAACCATAAAAGACCTGGAGTGGTGATACTAATATCGGAATAATAAATAAATTTGTTCTTATGACAGGATGTCCCTTTGTCACCCACGCTGGAATGCAGCGGTGTAATTGCAGCTCTCTGTGGCCTCAAACTCTTGGGCTCAAGGGATTCTACTGCCTCAGCCCCCCAAGTAGCTGGGACTACAGGCATGTGCCACCATGCCAGGCTAATTTTTAAAATTTGGAAAGATAAGTTCTCACTATGTTGCCTAGGCTTGTCTCAAACGCCTGGCCTCAAGTTATCCTTCTTCCTCGGCCTGCCAACATGCTGGGATTATAGGCGTCAGCAACCGTGCTCATTCTAATATCAGAATTTAAACAGAATTTAATACAAAAAAGTGTCACCAGAGATAAGGAGGAATATTTCATAATAATAAAATGGTCAACTCCTCAGGAAGATATAACAATTTTATATAATTATAGATAATTATTTTATCTATTTATTTTACATATAACATATAGATATTATTTTATATGTTTACATATAATATATAGACAATATTTCATACATTTATTTTATATATAATATATAGATATTATTTTATATATTGATTTTATATATAATAGATACATATTTTATATATTTATAGAGACATGTTTTATAGGCTAGCAAGGCTAGCATATGGTCTATGCTGGAGAATGTTTCATCTGCGCTAGAGAAAAATGGGCATTGGCTATTGCTGGGTAGAATGTTGCACAGATTTGTCTTAGGTCTAATTGGTCTGTCCGTTATTGAAAGTGAGATATTGAAGTCTACTATGATTACTGGTGAATTTTCTATTTGTCTCTTCATCTATTTTTGTTTCATTTATTTTTAGGAATATATATATATATATATATTAGGAATATGTTTAGGAATATATTTAGGAAATACTTAGGATACATTTAGAATATATTTACGCATATATTTAGGAATATATATATGGAATATATATGGAATATATATATGGAATATATATGGAATATATATATGGAACATATATGGAATATATATATGGAACATATATGGAATATAAATGGAATATATATGGAATATATAGGGAATATATATGGAATATATATGGAATATATATGGAATATATATATGGAATATATATATGGAATATATATATGGAATATATATGGAATATATATATACGGAATATATATGGAATATATATATACGGAATATATATGGAATATATATATATGGAATATATATGGAATATATATACGGAATATATATATACGGAATATATATATATACGGAATATATATACGGAATATATATATACAGAATATATATATGGAATATATATATACGGAATACATATACGGAATATATATATACGGAATATATAGACGGAATATATATATATACGGAATATATATATATGCGGAATATATATATAAGGAATATATATATATGCGGAATATATATATACGGAATATATATATATGCGGAATATATATGTACGGAATATATATATATGCGGAATATATATGTACGGAATATATATATATGCGGAATATATATATACGGAATATATACATGCGGAATATATATATGGAATACATACATGCGGTACATATATATGGAATACATACATGCGGTACTATATATGGAATACATATATATGGTACATATATATGGAATACATACATACGGAATATATATATAGAATACATACATACGGAATATATATATGGAATACATACATACGGAATATATAGATGGAATACATACATACGGAATATATATATGGAATACATACATACGGAATATATATACGGAATACATACATACGGAATATATATACGGAATACATACATACGGAATATATATGGAATATATACATACGGAATATATATATGATATGTATGGAATATATATATGATATGTATGGAATATATATATGATATATATATGGAACACATATAAGATATATATGGAATATATATATGATATATATGGAATATATATGACATATATGGAATATATATGGAATATATATGACATATATGGAATATATATGGAATATATATGATATATATGGAATATATATGGAATATATATATGATATATATGGAATATATATGGAATATATATATGATATATATGGAATATATATGGAATATATATGGAATATATATATGATATATATGGAATATATATGGAATATATATGATATATATGGAATATATATGGAATATATATGATACATATGATATATATGGAATATATATATGATATATATGGAATATATATGGAATATACATGATATATATGGAATATATTCATGATATATATGGAATATATATATGATATATATGGAATATATATGATATATATGGAATATATATATGATATATATACGGAATATATATACGGAATATATATACGGAATATATATATGGAATATATATATGATACATATGGAATATATATGATATATATGGAATATTTATATGGAATATATGGAATATTTATATGATATATATGGAATATATATGGAGTATATATGCTATATATATATATGGAATATATATGACATATATGGAATATATGGAATATATATGATATATATGATATATATATGGAATATATATGGAATATATGTATTATATATGGAATATATATGGAATATATACGATATATATGGAATATATATGTGATATATATGGAATATATACGATATATATGGAATATATATGTGATATATATGGAATATATATGCGATATATATGGAATATATATGCGATATATATATGGAATATATATGGAATATATGTATGGAAGATATATATATGGAATATATGTATGGAAGATATATATATGGAATATGTATCTGGAAGATATATATATGGAATATATATATATGGAAGATATATATATGGAAGATATATATATGGAATATATATATGGAAGATATATATATGGAATATATATACATGGAAGATATATATATGGAATATATATACATGGAAGATATATATATGGAATATATATACATGGAAGATATATATATGGAATATATATACATGGAAGATATATATATGGAATATATATACATGGAAGATATATATATGGAATATATATACATGGAAGATATATATATGGAATATATATGGAATACATATATATGGAATATGTACACATGGAAGATATATATGGAAGATATACATATGGAAGATATATATGTGGAAGATATATATGGAAGATATATATATGGAAGATATATGGAAGATATATGTATGGAATATACATACGGAATATATATATGGAATATACATACGGAATACATATATATGGAATATATATATGGAATACATATATATGAAATATATATACAGAATATATATATGGAATATATATACAGAATATATATATGGAATATATATATACGCAATATATATATGGAAAATATACATGCGGAATATATATATGGAAAATATATATGCGGAATATATATGGAATATATATATGCGGAATATATATATGGAATATATATATGCGGAATATATACATGCGGAATATATATATGCGGAATATATACATGCGGAATATATATATGCGGAATATATACATGCGGAATATATACATGCGGAATATATATATGCGGAATATATACATGCGGAATATATATATGCGGAATATATACATGCGGAATATATATATGCGGAATATATACATGCGGAATATATATATGCGGAATATATACATGCGGAATATATATATGCGGAATATATACATGCGGAATATATATATGCGGAATATATACATGCGGAATATATATATGCAGAATATATACATGCGGAATATATATATGCGGAATATATACATGCGGAATATATATATGCGGAATATATACATGCGGAATATATATATGCGGAATATATACATGCGGAATATATATATGGAATATATACATGCGGAATATATATATACGGAATATATATATACAGAATATATAGATGGAATATATATACGGAATATATAGATGGAATATACGGAATATATAGATGGAATATATATATACGGAATATACAGATGGAATATATATATACGGAATATACAGATGGAATATATAGATGAACTATATATAGATGAACTATATATAGATGGAATATATAGATGGACTATGTATAGATGGAATATATATAGATGGAATGTTTAGAGATGGAATATATAGATGGAATATACATAGATGGAATATATATAGAGGGAATAGATAGATGGAATATATATAGAGGGAATATAGATGGAATATATAGAGGGAATATATATAGATGGAATATATATAGAGGGAATATATATAGAGGGAATATATATAGAGGGAATATATATATGGAATATATATACGGAATATATATAGAAGGAATATATGTATATGTATACGGAATATATATATACGGAATATATGTATATGTATACGGAATATATATATACGGAATATATATATGTATACGGAATATATATATGTATACGGAATATATATATGCGGAATATATATGTATACGGAATATATATATACGGAATATATATACCAAATTTATATATGTACAGACTATATATATACGGAATTTATATATACGCGGAATATATATATATACGGAATTTATATATACGTGGAGTATATATATACGGAATTTATATATATGCGGACTATATATATACGGAATTTATATACACGCGGACTATATGTATATACGGAACATATATACGTGGACTATATGTATATACGGAACATATATACGCGGACTATATGTATATATGGAACATATATACGCGGACTATATGTATATACGGAACATATATACGCGGACTATATGTATATACGGAACTTATATACGTGGAATATATGTATATGCGGAACATATATACGCGGAATATATGTATATGCGGAACATATATACGCGGAATATATGTATATATGGAACATATACACGGAATATATATACACGGAATATATATATGTACGGACTATATATAGACACGGAATATATATATGTGCGGACTATATATAGACACGGAATATATATATGTGTGGACTATATATAGACACGGAATATATATATGTACGGACTATGTATAGACACGGAATATATATAGTACGGACTATGTATAGACACGGAATATATATATGTACGGACTATATATATACACGGAATATATATATGTACGGACTATATATATACACGGAATATATATATATGTAGAGACTGTATATATACACGGAATATATATATGTAGAGACTGTATATATACACGGAATATATATATGTACGGACTATATGTATATACACGGAATATATATATACGCGGACTACATATGTACATGGAATATATATATATACACGGACTGTATATATACACGGAATATATATATATACGGACTATATATATACACGGAATATATCTGTACGGAATACATACATACACGGAATATATCTGTATGGAATACATACATACACAGAATATATCTGTACGAAATACATACATACACGGAATATATCTATACGGAATACATACATACACGGAATATATCTATACGGAATACATACATACAGAGATATATACGGAATACATACATACACGGAATATATCTATACGGAATACATACATACACGGAATATATCTATACGTAATACATACATACACGGAATATATATATGGAATATACATATACGGAAACATACGGAATATAGATATGGAATATATATACGGAATATAGAGATATGGAATATATAGAGATGGAATATAGAGATATGGAATATATAGAGATGGAATATAGATATATATGGAATATATAGAGATGGAATATAGATATATATGGAATATATAGAGATGGAATATAGATATATATGGAATATATAGAGATGGAATATAGATATATATGGAATATATAGAGATGGAATATAGATATATATGGAATATATAGAGATGGAATATAGGTATATATGGAATATATAGGATGGAATATAGATATATATGGAATATATAGAGATGGAATATATAGATATATGGAATATATAGAGATGGAATATATAGATATATGGAATATATAGAGATGGAATATATAGATATATGGAATATATATATGAATAGAGATATGGAATACATGTATATGGAATAGAGATATGGAATACATGTATATGTAATATATATATGGAATATATAGGAAAAAATATACATATATGGAGTATATATTGAAAAAATATATGGAATATATATGTATATATGGAAAAAATACATGGAATATATATGTATATATGGAAAATATATATATATGGAATGTATATATATATATTCCTAAAAATAAATGAAACAAAAACAGATGAAGAGACAAATAGAAAATTCACCAATAATCATGGGAGACTTCAATATCTCACTTTCAATAACGGACAGACCAATTAGACCTAAGACAAATCTGTCCAACATTCCACCCAGTAATAGCCAATGCCCATTTTTCTGTAGCGCACATGAAACATTCTCCAGCATAGACCATATGCTAGCCTTGCTAGCCTGTAAAACATGTCTCTATAAATTTAAAATTACTGAAGCCATACAAAATATAATCTATGACCAAAATGGAATGAAATTGGAAATCTATAACAGAATTAAAAATGGTAAATTTACAAATATGTACTTCTAGCTCATCTCCCCAAGAAGTATCATTGAGCTACCAGCCTTCTCTTAACTTGTCACCACCAAAATTGTTTTCAACAATACCTTAAGTTTGAATTTCCTTACACACTTTAAAAAATAAAGCCAGTTCCCTTAGTCTGAGCTGTAGAGTTCTGCTATTTTATGTCTTGCCTTTTCCCTTGGGCAGAATTTCTGTGCTATTGCAAGGGAGCCTGGGGTAAGGATAGCAGCATGCTTCTCCTAGAGTGACACCCCAGCTCTAGGAGCAGCGATCGGGTTTTGAAGATAGTCCCTGGTGTTTTCTACTTGACTCTTTTAATGTGCAACCTCTACCCTTCTAGAGACCTAGGTCAGGTGTGTTCAGGGCAGAGTATACTATGCCTGCTCTGACTGAAGTAAAACTGCCACCCTATAAGTAGGCATTGAGTCGGGGGAAGGAAGACTGGCCTGCTGTAACTGCCCAGAATAGAACTTCTGCAATATGGAACTTGGGGTGATGACTGATGCTGGTGGCCTGCCTCACATAGGGTACAACTGTAACCCTAGATTGGGAGCTAGGTAGAGAGGGAGCCCATCTTCTTAATTGCAGATGCCTGGAGTAGAATTTCCATCACAATGAGCTGGTAGTGATGGGGATATAAACATGCCAAGGCTCAAGTGTCACGGATTCTCATTGCTTTTACAGAGAGTTAGATAATTTTCTTGATTAGATGTTTTTCTATTTGCTTTAGGCTCTTAGGACAATTTCCAAATACTTTAAATGTTTTTTCAAAAAATAATTTGCAGCAGTAAAATGGTTGTTTTGCTGGGGAGAATGTCCACTGTGCGCTTAAGCTGCCATTCTGGAAGTTCATCCAGGGTTGATTTTTTTTCCATAGATATATTCACTTGACTCAGAACTATACTGAACGAACCATTATTTCTCCAAAGTACTGCAGTGTTTTCTTGTTATAAATCAGATGACAGTATATGTGTGGGTTTAATTCTGGACTCTAGATTTTGTTCCATTAATTAGTTTGATTATCCTTTTGCCAATACTATGCCCTCTCAATTACTATTCCTTTATAATAGGGATTTTTATCTGGTAGTAAATTCCTCTTGTTTGGTCCTTTTCTATGAAATACCCATTATTCTTGACCCTTTGCATTTTCTTATAAATTGTAGAATCACCTAGTAAATTATCCAAAAACATACTGGGATTTTCACTGCGACTCTGTTGAATCTATATTAATTAAAGAAGATTTTACATCTCTTTGTTTTGAGATTTTACATCTTAGCAATATTTAGTCGTATGATCCATAATATAGTCTCTCTCTCCATTTATTTATGTCTTTAATTTTTTCTCGAAATGTGATAAGTTTCAGCATAAATTTTTTTCATGCCTGTTATCAGATAAATTTCTAGGCATTTGATTTATTTGATTTGTTAATAGTGTCTGTATCAGTCAGGGTTCCACCAGAGAAATATATATACCATATACACACACATATACACTGTATGTATACTTTCTCTCTCTATATATATATATATAGAGAGAGAGAGATAGATAGATAGATAGATAGATATACAGAGAGAGAAGGGGAAGGGAGGGAGATCTATCTACCTATCTATCTATGTGTCTAAGTTATTCTCCTTTACTTAAAGTCAGCTGATTATACATGTTAATCACATATATGTAATACATTCACATCAATACCCAGATTTGTGTTTGATTGAATAGTTGGAGACTATAGCCTAGGTAAAGTGGACATATAGAAATTACCATCACAATGCCGTTTCTTTCTGAAAATTGGACCATTCAGATTTCCTATATATTATTCTTTCCTCACAGTATTCTAAGGTTAAATTTTACTGTTGTTTTCTAACTTCTTGAAATGTAAAAGTCCAAATTATTGATTTGGTTCTGTATTGATTTAGTTCTAGTCTTTCTTCAGTTCTATAGATGAGATTTCACCCTTATAAAATTTCTTCTAATATCTACTAAAGCTGTATATCAGAAATTGCAATATATTCATTATATTCTACTTCGAAATGTTTTCTACTTTTACTTGTGATATCTTCCTTGATCCATTGACTATTTCATAGTACATTGTATAATTCACAGGAAATTTAGAATTTTGTATTTATTATTTTGTTGTTGGTTTCTAGATTACATCCACTGAGTCAAGACGATACTCTGAATGATTTCAATCTTTATAAACTTGTCAAGGCTTTCTTTGTTGCCAAGCATGTGATCAATTTTGTTAAATGCTCCCCACATACTTTAAAAGAAAATGAGTCCTGCTATTGTTGCGTGTAGTGCTGTATGCATTATAATTAGGTCACGTTTCATCATGTTCATCAAAATTCCTTGCCCTTACTCTTTTTGTGTGTGTGTAAGTGTTTTATTGATTTCTTTCTCTAGTATTTTTGGATGGAGCGCTTGTCCATACAACTAGGAAGTAGAAGTCCCTACATTCCCTGGAATCAAATACCATATATACAGTGTCAGCTCCCAAATAGACTTCAAATGCAGATCTTTCACTTCAATTAAGGCTCATATATTTAAGTGTTCACTAAATATTTACATATGTCTCAGACACTTCACATTTATGTTAAAACTAAAATCATCATCTTTCCCCTAAATTATCCTTATTTTTCCATCTTACCAATAGAATTGTCATTGATTAAGTTGCTCATAAAGAACAAAATGAGAGTATTATCATTAGAGTCCATTCCTGATGTCTCATAGCACATCCAGAAAGTCACGAAGTCCTTTACCACATTCATTTATCAGAACTAGGAGCTTTTTGGGTTAGTCTTTAGGGTTTTCTAGGTGTACGATCATATCATCAGCAAACAGCAACAGTTTGACTTCCTCTTTACCGATTTGGATGCCCTTTGTTTCTTTCTCTTGTCTGATTGCTCTGGCTAGGACTTCCAGTACTACACTGAATAGAAGTGGTTAAGGTGGGCATGCTTGTCTTGTTGCAGTTCTCAGGGAGAATGCTTTCAACTTTTCCCCATTCAGTATAATGTTGGCTGTGAGTTTGTTATAGATGGCTTTTCTTACCTTAAGGTATGTCCCTTCTATGCTGATTTTGCAGAGGGTTTTAATCATAAAGGGATGCTGGATTTTGTCAAATGCTTTTTCTGCATCGGTAAAGTTTCAGGATGAAAATAACTGTACACAAATCAGTAGCACTGCTATACACCAACAGTGACCAAGCTGAGAATCAAATTAAGAACTCAACCTCTTTTACAACAGCTGCAAAAAAGTAAAATACCTAGGAATATACCTAACCAAGGAGGTGAAAGACCTCTACAAGGAAAACTACAAAACACTGCTGAAAGAAATCATAGGTGGCATAAACAAGTGGAAACACATCCCATGTTCATGGATGGGTAGAATCAATATTGTGAAAATGACCATACTGCCAAAAGCAATCTATAAATTCAATGTAATTTCCATCAAAATACCATCATCATTCTTCACAGAAGTAGAAAAACAATCTTGAAATTCATATGGAACCAAAAAAGAGCCCACATGGCCAAAGCAAGACTAAACAAAAATAACAAATCTGGAGGCAACACGTTACCTGACTTCAAACTATACTACAAGGCTATATTTATCAAAACAGCATGGTACTGGTATAAAAACAGGCATGTAGACCAATGGAACAAAATAGAGGACCCAGAAATAAAGCCAAATACTTACAGCCAATTGATCTTTGACAAAGCAAACAAAAACGTAAATTGGGAAAAGGGCACCCTATTCAACAAATGGTTCTGGGATAATTGGCAAGCCTCATGTAGAAGAATGAAATTGGATCCTCATCTCCTACTTTATACAAAAATTAACTCGTGATAGATCAAAAACTTAAACCTAAGACCCGAAACCATAAATATTCTAGAATATAACATCAAAAAAACTCTTCTAGACATTGGTTTAGGCAAAGAGTTCATGACAAAGAACTCAAAAGCAAATGCAATAAAAACAAAGATAAATACATGGGACTTAATTAAACTAAAAAGCTTCTGCACAGCAAAAGAAACAATCAGCAGAGTAAACAGACAACCCACAGAGTGGGAGAAAATATTCGCAAACTGTGCATCCACCAAAGGACTAATATCCAGAATCTACAAGGATCTCAAACAAATCAACAAGAATAAAACAAATTGTCTCATCAAAAACTGGGGTAAGGAGATAGACAATTCTCAAAAGAAGATATATAAATGGCCAAAAACCCCATGATAAAAAATGCTCAATATCACTAATTATCAGGGCAATGCAAATCACACCCACAAGGTGATACCACCTTATTCCTGCAAGACTGGCTAAAATTTTTAAAAATCAAAAAATAATAGATGTTGGTGTGAATGTGATGAAAAGGGAAAACTTTTACACTGCTGGTGGGAATGTAAACTAGTACAACCACTATGGAAAATAGTATGGAGATTCCTTAAAGAATGAAAAGTAGAACTACCATTTGATCCAGCAATCCCACTACTGGGTACCTACCCAGAGGAAAAAAGTCCTTATGTGGAAAAGACACTTGTTCATCCATGTTTATAGCAGCACAATTTGCAATTGCAAAAATATGGAACCAGCCTAAATTCCTGTGAACCAATAAGTAGATAAAGAAAATGTGCCTAGTTGATGGGTTTATCTGTGCAGCAAACCATCATGGCACATGTTTACCTATGTAACAAACCTGCACATCCTGCACATGTACAGTGGAACTTAAAATAAAAGTTGAAGAAAACAAAGAAAATGTGCTATATGTATATACCATAGAATACTACTCAGCCATATAAAGGAATAAAATAATGGCATTTGCAGCAACCTGGATGGAGTTGGAGACCATTATTCTAAGTGAAGTAACTCAGGAATGGAAAACCAAACATCGTATGTTCTCACTTATAAGTGGGAGCTAAGCTATGAGGATGCAAAGGCATAAGAATGATGTAATGGAGGCCGGGCACGGTGGCTTCTGCTTGTATTCCCAGCACTTTGGGAAGCCAAGGAGGGTAGATCATTTGAGGTCAGGAATTCGAGACTGGCCTAGCCAACATGGTGAAACCCCTTCTCTGCAAAACATACAAAAATTAGCTGCGTGTAGTCACGTGCCTGTAGTCCCAGCTACTGGTGAGGCTGAGGCAGGAGAATCGCTTGAACCTGGGAGGCAGAGGTTGCAGTAAGCAGAGATTGTGCCATTGCATTCCAGCCTGGGTGACAGAGCGAGATTCCATCTCAGAAAAAAAAAAAGAAGAAGAAGAGGAAGAATGATATAATGGATTCTGGGGACTCGGATGGAAGGGTGGGAGTTGGAGGCAGGATAAAAGACTACACATTGGGTACAGTGTACACTGCTCGAGTGATGGGTGCACCAAAATCTCAGAAACATCACTAAAGAATTTCTCCATGTAACCATAAACCACTTGTTCTTCCAAAACTATTGAAATAATAGAAAAATAAAAACTTTTAAAAGAAAGTCACAAAGTCTTTAGATTCTACCTTGTTGACATCTCTCTGATCCATCTGTTCTCTATCCTCACTGATATTGCTCCATCATCCCCTGTTTGAACCCTTTCAATAACTTCTAATTGACCTTCCTGCCTTCAGTCTTGTTCTCTTTAATTTGCCCTCCATGCAACTGCCAGAGTTATCTTTATAAATCATAAATCTAACTCATTATTTCTCTGCTTAACATACTTAAATTGCTTCCTATTACCTGCAAGATGCATTTCAAACATCTAACTTTTGCAACAAGGTTATTTTTTTCATGGAGTGTCCTCTTGTATTTCATCTCACCCCTCTCTCCACTTGGAGAACATCTTTTCCATTTTGTAAGAATGAGTTCAAGTGTCAAGTTCTCTGCCCACCCTCCACTAGAATCGAATGTTTCCGCCATTGTTCCCTTACTATGTACAATATGGCCTTCTATTACAGACCGCCTAAAAATTTATTTTACTTGCTTTTATATGTCTGTGGCACTGACCCACACACCCAGACGCTGAACAATTCAACATCAAGAACTCTGTTTCGTCTTTAAGAACAATTCAACATCAAGAACTCTGTTTCATCTTTAAAATCAGTATTGAACTTGGCAGATACTAGACACATAATAAATGTTGGCTGACTGAGTAAATAGCAATAAAAAACTACATACAATTTGTTATATTTTCACTCTTTCATGTTAAAAATCTTATAAATGTTAACAATCTTAATTTATTAATCTGATCATCTCCTATATTTGATCAGAAATAACCTTATTTTGTGAATAGCTGTGTTCTGTCTGTGAAGTTCTGAGTGCTGTAGGCTATGTCTGGTATTTCAGTTAATCAATTAAGCTACTGTAGGAATAAGTGAGAGGATAAATGATTTAGACAGAATCTTTAATGTGACATACCTCATGAGAACTGCTTCTTCACTGTACGATGTAGCAGAGCAGAGAGACTAATAACAGCCACATAGGATGATCCTGAGAATAACTTTCCTTAGAAATCTCACAGGCTAGACTCGTTGTCTTCCCAAAACCCATTCCCCTTTTCCATTCTGTGTCACAGTGAGTGGCGTCACTATTCATGCAGTTGCAAAATCAAACACCTTACAGTCATTTTAAAACTTTCTCCTTTTTGTCATCCTACATCCCTGAATCCATCACCAAGTCCTATTGATCTTCCTCTAAAATATATCCCAAATCTGTCCATTTCATTTTATTTTCACTGCCACCATCCTCATTCAAGGTACCATTATATAAGTCCTTACCATAGTGCTGTAGATTTCATTCTCTCCTGTCTCACCAATAGACTATGAGCTCCCCAAGGGCAATGGATATTTCTGATGCTCTATCCTTCTGGGAACATGTTGCCCTCAAATATGAAAATGGGTACTAATAGTTAATATATAATTTAATGTAGTATATTTCTCCCAATTATCATATTTGTATTTTAACAGACGCCTTCTAGAGACAGTGCTTTAGGACAATGTTTTCCAAATGGCAGTCTGTGGAACACTTGTCAGACCAGGTTAAATAACTGGGGAAGCTGCAAATTTTATCTCCTTGGATAATTATATCCCCATTTATGATGTTAAAGGTTTTGAAACATACTGCAATAAAGCATACAGTTTCACTCTATATAGCCTAGCATTTTACACACTTATTTAATCAGAGAACGTCCTTTTTCATGGCATATCTGTTAATGTTCTGCTGAATGATGTATTTTAAACACAGTCCATAAAACGACTTATAAGACCAACTTAAAGCACCAGCTGTGCAATGTAGGACAGTTATAAAGGGCAGGAGGGGATTCGGTTAGTCCTAACATCATCTTGGAAGGTTAAAGATGTCTCCCAAATGATTTCAACAACCCCTTAATAACTTGATATAGTTATGGGATCCAAGGACCAACTCCTTAATCTGTTCAATGTTGTTTTAGCCCAGAGTATCTGAGCACCCTCAGTAACTTTACACAATATATTTTTGGGAATGCTATGTGATCCATCTGTTTCTTTTTTATCCCATAAAAATAAAGTCCTCTTAAAATTGCTATTCTTACTGCTGTTCATTAGTTATGTTTGATTATTTTTCCCTGGATAGAATGAAAATCTTTTGAATTGCATCTATTAATTGTCTTTCTGCAACTTGGCATTCCTTAGGGAAAAACATTCCTTACCTCATAAGAGGGTTGTGGTTTACGTGTGTGTTTGTGTGTGTGTGTGTTTGTGTGTGTGTGTGGAGGCGGGTGGTGAGGGGAGATATTGGTTTGTAAATTTAGCATCTTTACCCTCTGTGAAAATCACAACACTACTTCAGGTTGGGAGCATTCCTGGCCCATGGATAACACTTTAAGGTCACGTGTCTCTGACCAATCCTTACAAGTCATCACTGACCCAATGCCATGCATATCTTGCCACACTATCTTCCCGCCCTGTCTTTTACAACTGTCCTCTATACCCCCTTAGAAGACCACTGGCATCACATCTGTCTTCATAGTGGAGCCCTCCTGGCAGCTTTATTACCCACCTCCTATGTTCCAGGCACTGTCCAAGGTACTGGGATTGACAATTGAGAATGAAACGGTACCTGTCCCTGCTTTCCCAGAGCTCACTCAGTTCAGATTTTGAATGTCTCTCTCTTCACTGCCTCTCTTTCTCTTCAGCTTTAAAAAGTGCCCAGGAGTCTCTCATATTGAGAATGCCAGTTGTCCTCTCAATGACCATCTCATCTCTTACCTTGCACTGCCTGAATCCTTTTCCCACAATTTGTAAAATAATCTTTCTAAAGCACAGATTTGATTAGTACTTATTCTAGCTTAAAAACCTCCTTTGATTCCCCACCATCTACAAGCTCAAACCCAACTTCTTAGTAAGGCACACGAGACCTTTCACAATATGGCAGCAGTTTGGTCTCTTGATCTAATTTCCCCAAAATCCACATTACAAACCCTGTGCTCAGGAATGAGACTAGAGTGAAGCACCTAGGATATGACTCTAAAAGTGAGTATCTCCTTAAATTTGTGTGCCCTAATTTCTTCACTCAACTGCCCTAGTCCTGACCCTGCTTGTATTAAAGCCACACATAATGTGCCCTGTATCCTCAAATACATGATATGCCTTTATATCTCTGTATCTTTGCAATGTTTTTTGCCTTCACCACCCCCTCCTCTCTCATCATTAAAAACAATTCATAATTTTAAACTTTATTTGTTTATTAGTGTCATGCCTAAGTAGAGTATAAGCCCCAAGAGAATAGGAGTCATGTCTATGTTGCTCACTGTTGTATCTCTAGCAATTAGGAAAAGGAAGAAATAAATTAATTCAATTCAAAGCCACTTCCTCTATGGAACCCTCCCTGACTCTTTTCTCCCTCTGAAAATTCAGTTGCTTTTCTTTTTGTGCTTACACAAGGCTCCATGGATATAACACACTTACAGCTTTATGACATTGTGTGATATTTACTAGAAGTATTTATCCCCAACTATAAATATATATTTAAGTAAACATTTCTATTTTAGAACAATTTTAGATTTACAGAATTATTACAAAGATAGTACAGAGAGTTTCTATATATGCCACACTAGTTTCCCTTTCATTAACATCTTACACTAGTATGCATACTTTTCACAGTTAATGAAACAATATTGATAGATTATTATTAACTAAAGTCTGTATTCAAATTTCCTCAGTTTTCCCTTAATGTTCTTTTTTTAATTCATCAATGTTCCATCCAGGATATCACATTACATTCAGTCACTGCACCTCCTGCAGCTCCCTTGGATTTTTCAAACTTTCCTTGTTTTTGATGACCTTAACATATTTTAGGGTTACAGGTCAGACATTTTATAAAATATATTTAAATTTTCAATGATGTTTTTCTCATGATCAGATTGGGGTAATGTGTTTTTGAAAGGAAGACCTCGGAAATAAAGTGCCATTCTCACCACTTTGTATCAAAGGTATACCAACAATATATATTAATCTTCATCACTTGGCTTGAGGTAATCTTTGTCAAGTTTCCTCACCATAAAGTTATTATATTTTTCTCCCATTCCATGCTTTACTCTTTGGAAGAAGGTCACTCTTAAGTAACAGGGGTTTTTATTTCACCTCCTTAAGCATGGAATATTTACATAAATTATTTGAAATTCTTCTGTATCTGGGACCTATTCTTCCCCATTTATTTATTCAATAATTTATTTATATTGGCACAAACTCAAGGATATTTGTTTTATATTTGGGGCTATAAGAATATTTTACTTATTTTGTTGCTCAAATACTCCAGCTTTGGTCACTGAGAACTATTTCAGCTGGCTCCTGTATTCCTTTTACATAGCCCCCCCCTTTTTTTAGCGCTTTTATTGTTTCTGGTACTCTAAGATACTCCAAGATCATTTTGTATAATTCATGCTCCAGTGATTGCCAGATATTTTCTCTAAAAAGTCCTGGTTTCTTTTATTGGAGAATGGTAGTAGAAACCAAGATCAGGGTGCCAGGTGTGTTCATTGATTGTGTCATTGCTTCTTGGCCGTCTCAGCTGACAGAGCAAGGAGATCTAAGTGTGATACTGAACCCATGTGTATAGACATATGTATAAATATTTCTCTATGTAACCACCTGCATCAGTATTAAGCTAAATGAGAGTTGCTAGTGATGTCTCTTATTCTAGTCCTCACCACATGGATCATTCTAGCCTCCTTCCCTTGCTTATCTGTAAACTTCCACTCCCACAGTGAGAAACCTGGCTCCTACCATTCACTATTTGTTTACTTAATTCTTCAATTCCAGTGTAACTGTATAGCAGTGTGAGAATTGTTAACTCATACTCCCATGGGAACCACCTTTATCACTGGAGCAGAATGCTTCTGAACAGTTCCTTTTGCCTTTAGTCTTACAGAGTTCACGCATTTCCAAAGGTACTCAGATCAGCACCTTATTCCCCCTGCCCACTTCAATTAGGTTGTTTAATACGCTTATAATGCATTTAGATCTTATTGTTATTCTGCATTCCATCCTGGGATTCCCTGGCTGTCTAAATATTTTTAATTTGCATACATTAAGTTTATTCTTTGTGTTCTAAATTTCTATAGGTTTGACAATGCTTAATATCTTGTATTCACCATTACAATATCATAAAGAATAAATTTACTGACCTAGAAATTCCACTGTACTTTACCCATTCAACCCTCCTTCCCTCAAAACACTGTAACCTCTGACCTTTTCACTCTCTCTAGTTTTGCCTTTACCTGAATGTCACATAAGTGAAATCATGTAATATGTATCCTTTTCAGACTGACTTCTTGCACTTAGCAATAGGATCTAATACTTATTCATGTCTTTTTGTGACTTTATAGCTCTTTTGAAATTACTTTTAAAAATCACAATTTTATTGTGTGGATGTATCACTTTGTTTATTCATTCACACATTGAAGGGCATCTTGATTGCTTTCAATTTTTGGTGGTTATGAATAAAGCAACTATGAACATTCATGTGTACATTTTTGTGTGGACATAGCTTTTCAAATCAGTTGGGTAAATACCTAGAAGCATGACTGCTGCACTATATAGTGAGGTTTTGTTTAGCTTTGTAAGAAACTGCCAAACTGTCTTCCAAAGAGGCTGTACCATTTTTCATTCTCACCTGCAGTGAACGAGAGGTTTTGTACTGTTTACTTGCCAGCAGTTGGTATTGTCAATTGTTTGGATTCTAGCCAATCTAATACATGTAAAGTGGTATTTCATTGTTGTTTGAATTTGCAACGCTCTAATGACAAGTGGTGTTAACATCTTATATGCTTATTTGCCATCTGTGTATCTTCTTTGTTAAGTTGTCTATTCACATCTTTTGTATATTTTCCCCTGCTATATTATTTAATGTTTTAATGAAACATCACATACATGCATATGCAGAAGAAATCACAAGTGGCCACTATTTGAACTTCTATATCATAAACATACCCATGTAACAAGCGTCTGAGATCAAGAAAAAGAAGATCACTGACACCCCAGAAACTCCCCTGTGTATCCTCACATTTATTGCCCCTTGGCATCTAACAGAATAAATTTTTCCTATGTTTTAAACTTTATTATGAATGGGTTATGCAGTCTATATTTCTTTCTTTTTACTTCTTTCAATCAACATTATGTTTGAAGATACATCAATATTGTTACATGTAGTTTTAGTTTGTTCATACTCATTGCTATATGGTATTCCTTTATATAAATTTATTGATCAATTCTACACAAATATTTGTGTAGTTTGAAGCTATTATAAAGAGTACTACTATGAATATTCTTGTACATTTCTGTTGGTGCACATATATACATATTTCTATTTGGTGTATATCTAGGAAGGAATTGTTAGATTACAGAGTAGGCAGATATGCAGCTTTAGTAGATACTGCTGAACAATAGTTCAGAATGGTTTTATGAATTTACACTTCCACTAGTGTAAAAGAGTTCTAGTTTCTCCACATCCTTGAAAACACTTAGTATTGTCAGGCTTTTTAATTTTAGGCAATTTGGTGGGTGTTTTCTTATTATGGTTTTAACTTTTATTTTTCTGATAACTAATAAAGCTACTCATCTTTTCATGTGTTTATTGAACACTTGGATATACTCTGTTGTGAAATGTCTCTTTCGGACCTGAAAGCATGTGTTAGTGAGGCTACAGAAAAGGGACGGTGACAGGAAACACCTAGTGTGATTTTAAAAGCGGGAAATAAAAAGATGCATGTAGTTAGCAAAACATTAAAGAATTTATCTAAATAGCTAGAGAGGTTCATTGCAGCCAGAAGCGGTTCCTTTATTTCTGTAAGACATTCCAAAACCTGATAGGATAATTTCTCAAAAAAAAAACTTTGAGGAAGGAAAACGCAGGGTAGATCGAGCATTGAGCCATGCACCTTGTGTGTTTTCTTCATTCTTACAACAAATCAAGGAGGTAGCAATTTACAGACCCTAGTTTTATTCTCTCTATAATCTGCTGTGCTAAAAAGTGTCTTGCGCACCAATTGTCACAGCAGACTTAAGAAAATAATCTAAACATTAAATAAACCCTACGTTAAAAAAAAAAAGTCTCTTTCAATCTTTTGCTCATTTTTCTATTTGATGGTTGCATTTTCTTACTGATCTGAACTTCATATGTTCTTGATATAATTCTTTTGTTGAATATAGGTAATGCAAATATTTTCTCCAACCTATGGATTGACTTTTCACTTTCTTAATAGTATCTTCTCACAAATGGAAGTTATTACTTTTAATATAGTCTAATTTATCAAAATTGTATCTTATGATTAGCATTTTTTGTGTTCTGTTTTAAAAATACCTTTGGAAATCATCATTCTCAGTAAACTATCGCAAGAACAAAAAACCAAACACCGCATGTTCTCACTCATAGGTGGGAATTGAACAATGAGAACACATGGACACAGGAAGGGGAACATCACACTCTGGGGACTGTTGTGGGGTGGCGGGAGGGGGGAGGGATACCATTAGGAGATATACCTAATGCTAAATGACGAGTTAATGGGTGCAGCACACCAGCATGGCACATGTATACATATGTAACTAACCTGCACATTGTGCACATGTACCTAATAAAATAAAATAATAAAAAAATACAAAAAAAAAACCTTTGCCAACCAGAAGATCATGAAGAATTCTCTAATGATTTCCTCTAAAAACTGTACTGTTTGGCTTTTTATATGATATGAGAAATGGGTCAATATTCATTTCTAATAGATTGAGAGACAATTGGCACAACCACATTTATTGAAAAGACCCTTTCTCCACTATATGGCAATGTCACCATTGTCCTAATTAGATGACTTTGTATGTATGAGTCTATTTCTAGACTCTATTCTCTTTCTTTTTTTTTTTGGTTTCGGTTTTTTTTTTTTTTATTAACTTTAAGTTTTAGGGTACATGTGCACATTGTGCAGGTTAGTTACATATGTATACATGTGCCATGCTGGTGCACTGCACCCACTAACTCGTCATCTAGCATAGGTATATCTCCCGATGCTATCCCTCCCCACTCCCCCCACCCCACCACAGTCCCCAGAGTGTGATATTCCCCTTCCTGTGTCCATGTGATCTCATTGTTCAATTCCCACCTATGAGTGAGAATATGCGGTGTTTGGATTTTTGTTCTTGCGATAGTTTACTGAGAATGATGATTTCCAATTTCATCCATGTCCCGACAAAGGACATGAATTCATCATTTTTTATGGCTGCATAGTATTCCATGGTGTATATGTGCCACATTTTCTTAATCCAATCTATCATTGTTGGACATTTGGGTTGCTTCCAAGTCTTTGCTATTGTGAATAATGCCGCAATAAACATACGTGTGCATGTGTCTTTATAGCAGCATGATTTATAGTCCTCTGGGTATATACCCAGTAATGGGATGGCTGGGTCAAATGGTATTGCTAGTTCTAGATCCCTGAGGAATCGCCACACTGACTTCCACAATGGTTGAACTAGGTTACAGTCCCACCAACAGTGTAAAAGTGTTCCTATTTCCCCACATCCTCTCCAGCACCTGTTGTTTCCTGACTTTTTAATGATTGCCATTCTAACTGGTGTGAGATGGTATCTCATTGTGGTCTTGATTTGCATTTCTCTGATGGCCAGTGATGATGAGCATTCTTTCATGTGTTTTTTGGCGGAATAAATGTCTTCTTTTGAGAAGTGTCTGTTCATGTCCTTCGCCCACTTTTTGATGGGGCTGTTTGTTTTTTTCTTGTAAATTTGTTTGAGTTCATTGTAGATTCTGGATATTAGCCCTTTGTCAGATGAGTAGGTTGCAAAAATTTTCTCCCATTTTGTAGGTTGCCTGTTCACTCTGATGGTAGTTTCTTTTGCTGTGCAGAAACTCTTTAGTTTAATTAGATCCCATTTGTCAATTTTGTCTTTTGTTGCCATTGCTTTTGGTGTTTTGGACATGAAGTCCTTGCCCATGCCTATGTCCTGAATGGTAATGCCTAGGTTTTCTTCTAGGGCTTTTAAGGTTTTAGGTCTAACGTTTAAGTCTTTAATCCATCTTGAATTGATTTTTGTATAAGGTGTAAGGAAGGGATCCAGTTTCAGCTTTCTACATATGGCTAGCCAGTTTTCCCAGCACCATTTATTAAATAGGGAATCCTTTCCCCATTGCTTGTTTTTCTCAGGTTTGTCAAAGATCAGATAGTTGTAGATATGCGGCATTATTTCTGAGGGCTCTGTTCTGTTCCATTGATCTATATCTCTGTTTTGGTACCAGTACCATGCTGTTTTGGTTACTGTAGCCTTGTAGTATAGTTTGAAGTCAGATAGTGTGATGCCTCCAGCTTTGTTCTTTTGGCTTAGGATTGCCTTGGCGATGCGGGCTCTTTTTTGGTTCCATATGAACTTTAAAGTAGTTTTTTCCAATTCTCTGAAGAAAGTCATTGGTAGCTTGATGGGGATGGCATTGAATCTGTAAATTACCTTGGGCAGTATGGCCATTTTCATGATATTGATTCTTCCTACGCATGAGCATGGAATGTTCTTCCATTTGTTTGTATCCTCTTTTATTTCCTTGAGCAGTGGTTTGTAGTTCTCCTTGAAGAGGTCCTTCACATCCCTTGTAAGTTGGATTCCTAGGTATTTTATTCTCTTTGAAGCAATTGTGAATGGGAGTTCACTCATGATTTGGCTCTCTGTTTGTCTGTTGTTGGTGTATAAGAATGCTTGTGATTTTTGTACATTGATTTTGTATCCTGAGACTTTGCTTTAAGTTGCTTATCAGCTTAAGGAGATTTTGGGCTGAGACAATGGGGTTTTCTAGATATACAATCATGTCGTCTGCAAACAGGGACAATTTGACTTCCTCTTTTCCTAATTGAATACCCTTTATTTCCTTCTCCTGCCTAATTGCCCTGGCCAGAACTTCCAACACTATGTTGAATAGGAGTGGTGAGAGAGGGCATCCCTGTCTTGTGCCAGTTTGCAAAGGGAATGCTTCCAGTTTTTGCCCATTCAGTATGATATTGGCTGTGGGTTTGTCACAGATAGCTCTTATTATTTTGGAATATGTCCCATCAATACCTAATTTATTGAGAGTTTTTAGCATGAAGGGTTGTTGAATTTTGTCAAAGGCCTTTTCTGCATCTATTGAGATAATCATGTGGTTTTTGTCTTTGGCTCTGTTTATATGCTGGATTACATTTATTGATTTGCGTATATTGAACCAGCCTTGCATCCCAGGGATGAAGCCCACTTGATCATGGTGGATAAGCTTTTTGATGTGCTGCTGGATTTGGTTTGCCAGTATTTTATTGAGGATTTTTGCATCAATGTTCATCAAGGATATTGGTCTAAAATTCTCTTTTTTGGTTATGTCTCTGCCCGGCTTTGGTATCAGGATGATGCTGGCCTCAGAAAATGAGTTAGGGAGGATTCCCTCTTTTTCTATTGATTGGAATAGTTTCAGAAGGAATGGTACCAGTTCCTCCTTGTACCTCTGGTAGAATTCGGCTGTGAATCCATCTGGTCCTGGACTCTTTTTGGTTGGTAAGCTATTGATTATTGCCACAATTTCAGATCCTGTTATTGGTCTATTCAGAGATTCAACATCTTCCTGGTTTAGTCTTGGGAGAGTGTATGTGTCGAGGAATTTATCCATTTCTTCTAGATTTTCTAGTTTATTTGCGTAGAGGTGTTTGTAGTATTCTCTGATGGTAGTTTGTATTTCTGTGGGATCAGTGGTGATATCCCCTTTATCATTTTTTATTGCGTCTATTTGATTCTTCTCTCTTTTTTTCTTTATTAGTCTTGCTAGCGGTCTATCAATTTTGTTGATCCTTTCAAAAAACCAGCTCCTGGATTCATTAATTTTTTGAAGGGTTTTCTGTGTCTCTATTTCCTTCAGTTCTGCTCTGATTTTAGTTATTTCTTGCCTTCTGCTAGCTTTTGAATGTGTTTGCTCCTGCTTTTCTAGTTCTTTTAATTGTGATATTAGGGTGTCAATTTTGGATCTTTCCTGCTTTCTCTTGTGGGCCTTTAGTGCTATAAATTTCCCTCTACACACTGCTTTGAATGCGTCCCAGAGATTCTGGTATGTTGTGTCTTTGTTCTCGTTGGTTTCAAAGAACATCTTTATTTCTGCCTTCATTTCGTTATGTACCCAGTAGTCATTCAGGAGCAGGTTGTTCAGTTTCCATGTAGTTGAGCGGTTTTGAGTGAGATTCTTAATCCTGAGTTCTAGTTTGATTGCACTGTGGTCTGAGAGATAGTTTGTTATAATTTCTGTTCTTTTACATTTGCTGAGGAGAGCTTTACTTCCCAGTATGTGGTCAATTTTGGAATAGGTGTGGTGTGGTGCTGAAAAAAATGTATATTCTGTTGATTTTGGGTGGAGAGTTCTGTAGATGTCTATTAGGTCTGCTTGGTGCAGAGCTGAGTTCAATTCCTGGGTATCCTTGTTGACTTTCTGTCTCGTTGATCTGTCTAATGTTGACGGTGGGGTGTTAAAGTCTCCCATTATTAATGTGTGGGAGTCTAAGTCTCTTTGTAGGTCACTCAGGACTTGCTTTATGAATCTTGGTGCTCCTGTATTGGGTGCATATATATTTAGGATAGTTAGCTCTTCTTGTTGAATTGATCCCTTTACCATTATGTAATGGCCTTCTTTGTCTCTTTTGATCTTTGTTGGTAGAAAATCTGTTATATCAGACACTAGGATTGCAACCCCTGCCTTTTTTTGTTTTCCATTTGCTTGGTAGATCTTCCTCCATCCTTTTATTTTGAGCCTATGTGTGTCTCTGCACATGAGATGGGTTTCCTGAATACAGCACATTGATGAGTCTGGACTCTATCCAATTTGCCAGTCTGTGTCTTTTAATTGGAACATTTAGTCCATTTACATTTAAAGTTAATATTGTTATGTGTGAATTTGATCCTGTCATTATGATGTTAGCTGGTGATTTTGCTCGTTAGTTGATGCAGTTTCTTCCTAGTCTCGATGGTCTTTACATTTTGGCATGATTTTGCCACGGCTGGTACCGGTTGTTCCTTTTCATGTTTAGTGCTTCCTTCAGGAGCTCTTTTAGGGCAGGCCTGGTGGTGACAAAATCTCTCAGCATTTGCTTGTCTGTAAAGTATTTTATTTCTCCTTCACTTATGAAGCTTAGTTTGGCTGGATATGAAATTCTGGGTTGAAAATTCTTTTCTTTAAGAATGTTGAATATTGGCCCCCACTCTCTTCTGGCTTGTAGGGTTTCTGCCAAGAGATCTGCTGTTAGTCTGATGGGCTTCCCTTTGAGGGTAACCCGACCTTTCTCTCTGGCTGCCCTTAACATTTTTTCCTTCATTTCAACTTTGGTGAATCTGACAATTATGTGTCTTGGAGTTGCTCTTCTCGAGGAGTATCTTTATGGCGTTCTCTGTATTTCCTGAATCTGAACGTTGGCCTGCCTTGCTAGATTGGGGAAGTTCTCCTGGATAATATCCTGCAGAGTGTTTTCCAACTTGGTTCCATTCTCCCCATCACTTTCAGGTACACCAATCAGATGTAGATTTGGTCTTTTCACATAGTCCCATATTTCTTGGAGGCTTTGCTTGTTTCTTTTTATTCTGTTTTCTCTAAACTTCCCTTCTTGCTTCATTTCATTCATTTCATCTTCCATCGCTGATACCCTTTCTTCCAGTTGATCGCATCGGCTCCTGAGGCTTCTGCATTCTTCACGTAGTTCTCGAGCCTTGGTTTTCAGCTCCATCAGCTCCTTTAAGCACTTCTCTGTATTGGTTATTCTAGTTATACATTCTTCTAAATTTTTTTCAAAGTTTTCAACTTCTTTGCCTTTGGTTTGAATGTCCTCCTGTAGCTGAGAGTAATTTGATCGTCTGAAGCCTTTTTCTCTCAGATCGTCAAAGTCATTCTCCGTCCAGCTTTGTTCCGTTGCTGGTGAGGAACTGCGTTCCTTTGGAGGAGGAGAGGCGCTCTGCTTTTTAGAGTTTCCAGTTTTTCTGTTCTGTTTTTTCCCCATCTTTGTGGTTTTATCTACTTTTGGTCTTTGATGATGGTGATGTACAGATGGGTTTTTGGTGTGGATGTCCTTTCTGTTTGTTAGTTTTCCTTCTAACAGAGAAGGCCCTCAGCTGCAGGTCTGTTGGAATACCCTGCCATGTGAGGTGTCAGTGTGCCCCTGCTGGGGGGTGCCTCCCAGTTAGGCTGCTCGGGGGTCAGGGGTCAGGGACCCACTTGAGGAGGCAGTCTGCCCGTTCTCAGATCTCCAGCTGCGTGCTGGGAGAACCACTGCTCTCTTCAAAGCTGTCAGACAGGGACATTTAAGTCTGCAGAGGTTACTGCTGTCTTTTTGTTTGTCTGTGCCCTGCCCCCAGAAGTGGAGCCTACAGAGGCAGGCAGGCCTCCTTGAGCTGTGGTGGGCTCCACCCAGTTCGAGCTTCCCAGCTGCTTTGTTTACCTAAGCAAGCCTGGGCAATGGCGGGCGCCCCTCCCCCAGCCTGGCTGCCGCCTTGCAGTTTGATCTCAGACTGCTGTGCTAGCAATCAGCGAGACTCCGTGGGCGTAGGACCCTCTGAGCCAGGTGCGGGACAGAATCTCGTGGTGCGCAGTTTTTTAAGCCCGTCGGAAAAGCGCAGTATCCGGGTGGGAGTGACCCGATTTTCCAGGTGCCGTCCGTCACCGCTTTCTTTGACTCAGAAAGGGAACTCCCTGACCCCTTGCACTTCCCAAGTGAGGCAATGCCTCGCCCTGCTTCGGCTCGCGCACGGTGCGCGCACCCACTGACCTGCGCCCACTGTCTGGCACTCCCTAGTGAGATGAACCTGGTACCTCAGATGGAAATGCAGAAATCACCTGTCTTCTGCCTCGCTCAGGCTGGGAGCTGTAGACCGGAGCTGTTCCTATTCGGCCATCTTGGCTCCTCCCCCCTCTATTCTCTTTCTTGGTGTATTTATCAATCCTGGCACACTATATTAATTATTATACCTTTATAATAGGCCTTAACATATGGTAGTGTAACTGCTTTAGCTGCTTCAAATAGGTTTTGTGCTCCCAAATGTAGGTCTATATTTTGTTTTTCTTTCTTTTCTCAGGCCCCAACTCCGTGTCTGACACAAAGTCAGGTCTGAGTAAATAATCTAGCCTTCTATTTACCACCACACTTTTGGAGTGATTTATATCTACTTCTTTTACTTCCTTACTACCCACCTCTGCCTTAGACAGTGTCATTCAACCTCTACATTTCCATGCCAATAGAATGCTGTTTTCCAAGATCACCAGTTGTGGTGAACAATGTTAGTGCTTCAACTAGATCTACTCAGATCTTTCTTTGTGTCTTCTCTGATTTGGGTGAGCATTTGTTCCAGCAATAAGCACTTGCGTTTCTTTTGCAGGTGACTGTTGTTGGATCTCAGAACCCCTTTATCCACCTGCATGGAGAGCCAGAAGTGCCAGGACATTTAGGTCCCTCTTGGATCTTAAACAATGAATAATGAATGAGGGAATATGAAAGTCCCAGATCTCTTGCCTCACACCAGAACAACTCTGGGACATAATATACTCCAAAGTTCCCCTGTGGAATCAGACTGTAGCTACATTTGGGGGACTTTGTCTATTATCATGCCCTTGCTTGACTTCTGCTCCATCCTTGTCTTGCTTCCCCAATCTCCTGTCAGTTCTCTTTGGGGGCACTACCTAGTATATGATTTGTATGTGTCTGAGGGCCTGCTTCTGAGGAAACTTTCCTAGGATAGTTGACCAAAAATGATCCTAGAAGCGGACTCTAACGATGTAATTCTGGAATTGTATCAGTTGTCAGCTACAGTGCAACAGTGATTTCTTGCTGCATTATAATTGCTAAACTTTCATCTGTTGTTAGTTGGAATGGATTCAAATGTAGAAGAAGATGCTGTGCCCTATGTGATATCTGTAGCATTTTGAGACATAGCAGGGAAATGGACTGTGGAATTTGTTGTTTCTGGGCAACACTGATGTGTTGAAGGGAGGAAATGACAGCCTCAAGTCAGCCAATTACCAACTTAATCCACTGTGTACAACTTAGAAGACCTCCATAGCAGCGTATAAAGAGACCCTCCTCCTGCATTGAGAATGGAAACCATACTGAAGACCTGATTTTTAAATTATTATTATACTTTAAGTTCTGGGATACATGTGTAGAATGTGCAGGTCTTATGTTTAAGTCTATAATCCATGTTAAGTTAATTTTTGTATAAGGTATAAGGAAGAGGTTCAGTTTCAGCTTTCTACATATGGCTAGCCAGTTTTCCCAACACCATTTATTAAATAGGGAATCCTTTCCCCATTGCTTGTTTTTGTCACGTTTGTCAAAGATCAGATGGTTGTAGATGTGTGGCATTATTTCTGAGGCCTCTGTTCTGTTCCATTCATCTATATATCTGTTTTGGTACCAGTACCCTGCTTTTTTGGTTACTTGTAGCCTATAGAAATCAGGTAGCATGATGCCTCCAGCTTTGTTCTTTTTGCTTAGGATTGTCTTGGCTATACGGGTTCTTTTTTGGTTCCATATGAAATTTAAAGTAGTTTTTTCTAATTCTGTGAAGAAAGTCAATGATAGCTTAATGGGGATAGAATTGAATCTATAAATTACTTTGGGCAGTATGGCCATTTTCACAATATTGATTGTTCCTATCCATGAGCATGGAATGTTTTTCCATTTATTTGCGTCCTCTTTTATTTTCTTGAGCAGTGGTTTGTAGTTCTCCTTGAAGAGGTCCTTCATATCCCTTGTGAGTTGTATTCCTAGGTATTTTATTCTCTTTGTAGCAATTGTGAATGGGAGTTCACTCATGATTTGGCTCTCTGTTTGTCTACTATTGGTGTATAGCAGTGCCTGTGATTTTTGCACATTGATTTTGTATCCTGAGACTTTGCTGAAGTTGCTTATCAGCTTAAGGAGATTTTGGGATGAGATGATGGGGTTTTCTAAATATATAATCATGTCATCTGCAAACAGAGACAATTTGACTTCCTCTCTTCCTATTTGAATACCCTTTATTTCTTTTGCTTGCCTGATTGCCCTGGCCAGAACTTCCAATACTATGTTGAATAGGAGTGGTGAGAGAGGGCATCCTTGTCTTGTGCCAGTTTTCAAAGGGAATGCTTCCAGCTTTTGCCCATTCAATATGATATTGGTTGTGGGTTTGTCATAAATAGCTCTTATTATTTTGAGATACATTCCATCAATAACTAGCTTATTGAGAGTTTTAGCATGAAGAGGTGTTGAATGTTATCGAAGGCCTTTTCTGCATCTATTGAGATAATCATGTGGTTTTTGTCATTGTTTCTGTTTATGTGATGGATTATGTTTATTGATTTGTGTATGTTGAACCAGCCTTGCATCCCAGGGATGAAGCCAACGTCATCGTGGTGGATAAGCTTTTTGATGTGCACTGGATTCAGTTTGCTAGTATTTTATTGAGGATTTTCACATCTGTGTTTATCAGGGATACTGGCCTGAAATTTTCTTTTTTTGTTGTGTCTATGCCAGGTTTTGATATCAGCATGATGCTGGCCTCATAAAATGAGTTAGGGAGGAGTCCCTCTTTTTCTATTGTTTGGATTAGTTTCATAAGGAATTTGTCTTTGTACCTCTGGTAGAATTCGGCTGTGAATCCATCTGGTCCTGGGATTTTTTTGGTTGGTAGGCTATTAATTACTGCTTCAATTTCAGAACTTGTTATTGGTCTATTCAGGGATTTGATTCGACTTCTTCCTGGCTTAGTCTTGGGAGGGTGTATGTGTCCAGGAATTTATCCATTTCTTCTAGATTTTCCAGTTTATTTGAGTAGAGGTGTTTATACTATTCTCCGATGGTAGTTTGTATTTCTGTGGGATCAGTGGTGATATCCCCTTTATCATTTTTTATTGTGTCTGTGTGATTCTTCTCTCTTTTCTTCTTTATTAGTCTTGCTAGCAGTCTATCTATTTTGTTGATCTTTTCAAAAAACCAGCTCCTGGATTCATTGAGTTTTGAAAGGTTTTTTGTGTCTCTGTCTGCTTCAGTTCTGCTCCAATTTTAGTTATTTCTTGTCTTCTGCTAGCTTTTGAATGTGTTTGCTCCTGCTTCTCTAGTTCTTTTAATTGTGATGTTAGGGTGTCAATTTTAGATTTTTCCTGCTTTCTCTTGTGGGCATTCAGTGCTATCAATTTCCCTCTAAACACTGCTTTAGCTGTGTCCCAGAGATTCTGGTACATTGTGTCTTTGTTCTCATTGGTTTCAAATAACTCATTTATTCCTGCCTTAATTTTGTTATTTACCCAGTAGTCATTCAGGAGCAGGTTGTTCAGTTTCCATGTAGTTGTGTGGTTTTGAGTGAGTTTTCTTAATCCTGAGTTCTAATTTGATTGCACTGTGGTCTGAGAGACTGTTTGTTATGATTTCTGTTCTTTTGCATTTGCTAAGGAGTGTTTTCCTTCCAATTATGTGGTCAGTTTTAGAATAAGTGTGATGTGGTGCTGAAAAGAATGTATATGCTGTTGATTTGGGGTGGAGAGTTCTGTAGATGTCTATTAAGTCCACTTGGTCCAAAGCTGAGTTCAAGTCCTGAATATCCTTGTTAATGTTCTGTCTTGTTGATCTGTCTAATATTGACAGTGGGGTGTTAAAGTCTCCCACTATTATTGTTTGGGAGTCTGAGTCTCTTTGTAGGTCTCTAAGAACTTGCTTTATGAATCTGGATGTTCTTGTATTGGGTGCATATATATTTAGGATAGTTAGCTCTTCTTGTTGCGTTGATCCCTTTGCCATTATGTAATGCCCTTCTTTGCCTTTTTTGATCTTTGTTGGTTTAAAGCCTGTTTTGTCAGAGACTAGGATTGCAACCCCCGCTTTTTTTGCTTTCCATTTGCATGGTAAATGTTGCTCCATTTCTTAATTTTGAGCCTATGTATGTCTTTGCATGTGAGATGGGTCTCCTGAATACAGCACACTGATGCATACTGACTCTTTATCCAATTTGCCAGTTTGTGTCTTTTAATTGTGACATTTAGCCCATTTACATTTAAGGTTAATATTGTTACTGTTATGTGTGAATTTGATCCTGTCATTATGATGCTAGCTGGTTATTTTGCCTGTTAGTTGATGCAGTTTCTTCATAGTATTGATGGTCTTTACAATTTGGTACGTTTTTGCAGTGACTGGTACCAGTTTTTCCTTTCCATAATTAGTGCTTCCTTCAGGAGCTCTTGTAAGGCAGGGCTAGTGGTGACAAAATCTCTCAGCATTTGCTTGTCTGTAAAGGATTTTATTTCCCCTTATCTTATGAAGCTTAATTTGGCTGGATATGAAATTCTGTGTTGAAAATTCTTTTCTTTAACAATGTTGAATATCGGCCTCCACTCTCTTCTGGCTTGTATGGTTTCTGCCGAGAGATCCGCTGTTAGTCTGATGGGCTTCCCTTTGTGGGTAACCCAACCTTTCTTTCTGGCTGCCTTTAACATTTTTTCCTTCATTTCAACCTTGGTGAATCTGACAATTATGTGTCTTGGGGTTGCTCTTCTCAAGGGGTATATTTGTGGTGTTCTCTGTATTTCCTGAATTTGAATGTTGGCCTGTCTTGCTAGGTTGGGAAGTTTTCCTGGATAACATCCTGAAGAGTGTTTTCCAACTTGGTTCCATTCACCCTGTCACTTTCAGGTACACCAATCAAATGTAGGTTTGGTCTTTTCACATAGTCCCATATTTCTTGTAGGCTTTGTTCATTCATTTTTATTCTTTTTTCTCTAATCTTGTCTTCACACTTTGTTTCATTAAGTTGATCTTCAATCTGTGATATCCTTTCCTCCACTTGATCAATTCGGCTGTTGATACTTGTGTATGTTTCATGAAGTTCTCATGCTGTGATTTCAGCTCCATCAGGTCATTTATGTTCTTCTCTAAACTGGTTATTCCAGTTAGCAATTCCTCTAACCTTTTTTCAAGATTTTTAGCTTCCTTGCATTGGATTAGTACATGCTCCTTTAGCTCAGAGGAGTTTGTTATTACCCACCTTCTGAACCCTACTTCTGTTAATTCGTCAAACTCATTCTCTGTCCAGTTTTGTTTTCTTGCTGGCGAGGAGTTGTGATCCTTTGGAGAAGAGGCATTCTGATTTTTGAAAATTTCAGCCTTTTTGTGTTGTTTTTTCTCATCTTCGTGGATTTATCTTCCTTTGGTCTTTGATGTTGGTGACCTTCAGATGGGATTTCTGTTTGGGCATCCTTTTTGTTGATGTTGATGCTATTCCTTTCTGTTTGTTAGTTTTCCTTCTAACAGTCAGGCCTCTCTGCTGCAGGTCTGCTGGAGTTTGCTGGAGGTCCACTCCAGACACTGTTTGCCTGAGTATTACCAGCAGAGGCTGAAGAACTGCAAAAATTGCTGTCTCTTCCTTCCTCTGGAAGCTTTGTCCCACAGGGGCACCCGCCAGATGCCAGCCTGAGCTCTCCTGTATGAGGTGTCTGTCAACCCCTGCTGGGAAGTGTCTCCCAGTCAGCATGCACGGGGGTCAGGGACTCACTTGAGGAGGCAGTCTGTCCCTTAGCAGAGCTCAAACGCTGTGCTGGGGGTTCCGCTGCTCTCTTCAGAGCCAGCAGGCAGGAACATTTAAGTCTGCTGAAGCTGTGCCCACAGCCGCCCCTTCCCCCAGATGCTCTGTCCCAGGGAGATGGGAGTTTTGTCTATAAGCCCCTGACTGGGGCTGCTGTCTTTCTTTCAGAGATACCCTGCCCAGAGAGGAGAAATCTAGAGAGGCAGTCTGACTACAGTGGCGTTGCCCAGCTGCAGTGGGCTCCGCCCAGTTCGAACTTCTTGGCGGCTTTGTTTACACTGTGAGGGGAAAATCGCCTACTCAAGTCTCAGTAATGGTGGATGTCCTTCCCCCCACCAAGCTCGAGTGTCTCTGGTCAACTTCAGACTGCTGTACTGGCAGCAAGAATTTTGAGCCAGTGGATCTTAGCTTGCTGGGCTCCTTGGGTGCAGGATCTGTTGAGCTAGACCACTTGGCTCCCTGGCTTCAGCCCCCTTTGCAGGGGAATGAACAGTTATCTTGCTGGCGTTACAGGTGCCACTGGGGTATAACAAACAAACAAACAAACAAACAAAAAAACTCCTGCAGCTAGCTTGGTGTCTGCCCAAACAGCTGCCCAGTTTTATGCTTGAAATCCTGGGCCATGATGGCGTAGGCACCTGAGGGAATCTCCTGATCTGCAGGTTGTGAAGACCATGGGAAAAGCATAGCATCTGGGCTGGAATGCACCATTCCTCAGGGCACAGTCCCTCATGGTTTTCCTTGGCTAGGGGAAGGAGTTCCTTGACCCCTTGTGCTTCCCGAGTGAGGTGACGCACCACCCTGCTTTGGCTAGCTCTCCATGGGCTGCACCCACTGTCTAACCAGTCCCAATGAGAAGAGCCAGGTACCTCAGTTGGAAATGCAGAAATCACCTGCCTTTTGCGTTGATCTCGCTGTGAACTGCAGACTGGAGCCGTTCCTATTCGGCCATCTTGCCAGCCACCCTGAAGACCTGATTTTTAAAAGTAGAATAGTGTCAGAGAAGGTGAAATTCATAGCCTCCATAAGACTAAGACCCGTACACAAAAATTATGGCTCTGACAGGGAATGACTCACAATCTGAGGCTTGGGTTGGGGTCACCTAAGTTTACCCACTGATGAAATATGGAACCTTTTTATTCTCCAAAACATTGTGGTCCTGCAATAAATAGTCCATTCCTTATTGCTAGTAGATAACAGCACTCTCCTGTCTGAAGGCTAAGTAGAGATTTTAACTGAAGTAGATGCCTTGCAAGCCAATACTTGCCCTTCTCAAGATCTACCCCAACATTTCTTTCTGGCCATTGGACCAATAACTAGGTCAAGTTAGCATGACCAATCTGGGGAAGGTCTGGCTTTACTAATGGAGGAAATGTGTTATTAATCAATGGAGCTACAGAATCTAATAATATGTGTTATCAGGAACTGGGGTAACATGCCTGCATATGTATCTTGAAGCTAACTTGATTAAAGAAAAGTGAAATATAAAGCTGGATAAGAGAAATCACTTTTAAAATTTGTTTTCTATATGTGAGCATTCTACTGTGACTCAATATTTAACATATCTTGTAAGGGTACCTGGAGCCAAGCCTATTAATTAAAATGACTGAGATGACTCCTGGAAATTTGGGGGAAAATGTGAATCGCATTAAATGAAATGAGATGCTTGAACTGCTTTGTCAGAGTGTTAAAAAATGGGGATAAAAATGCTCTCAGAAGTGGGCATGTTAGAATGGATCTATTTCATAAAACCTGAGGTCCCACCAGAGGACTATTTTTGGGAAGGCTCAGAGTACACTCCCTTGACTAAGGTGAAAAGAAGTGCAATAATAAGGGGCAGTTCCAAAATATTTTAGAAGCTCAGAAGTAAATGTTCTCTGCTCTGCTAGGCTGGAGCTGACTGTAGGAGATTAGGTTATAGAATTGAGCTTTCTAGTTTCTGTGGAAATGATAAGATTCCAGAAGAACAGAGGTCAGATGGCAGCACACAATCGCCAGAAGCCAGGTGAACACAATTATTGTAATGGTCAAGTGGCAACCAAAGTGTCCTGTCATGCAGGAATGTATGGTGATGACTAATAGATCATGGTGTTCCTAGAAGCAAGATACACAGTTGGCCAATGAGAGTGTTGCTTGCTTGACATATATAATTTAAAATCATAAGTGGATGAATAGAAGTTAATCTACACTACCCCAATGAAGGGTCAAAATATTTTGCCTTGTTTTCATGGCTGAGCCAGTTGTTAGCCTCAGAAGTCATCAATCGAAAGAGAAATTGAGTACGCTTGAAGAAAGATCTTGCAATGCAAAAGCAAGCATATACAGTAGTGATTCTATCAGTTCTTCCCCAAAAGGGACTTATTAACATTTATAAATATAAGCGAACACTAAGAAAAAGGGGATTGCCCATATCTTTTAAGGGCTGTTGGATACAGAGTTTAAGCGGATGCTGATATTAAGGAACCTAAAGCACAATAACACCCACCCCCAACACTAAAATAGGTCCTTGTGGAATTCAGTTCTTGCCTTGGTCCATCTTACAGTGGGTCCAATGGGTCCAAAGACTCAGTGGGAATTTCTGATTGCTTAAGCAGAAGGACATACTTAGCATGTGGAAGAAACCTGACTTTTGGTTCCAGGACCCATGAATTAAGAGCTATTATGGTAGAAAATCACACATGAACATTATGAAAGTGGTACCTTCCCCAGAACAAGGTGGTAAATAAAAAACGATACCACATTTTAAGTGGAATGGTAGAGATTAGTGACAATCCCAAAGACTTAAGGGAGCAGGGCTGATAATCCACATTATGTCTTCATTCACTGTGAAAAAAATAGATGTACCATGGTAGATTATGATGAACTAACACAAACTTAAACAAGTAATAGTCCTGACTAAAGCTTGTATGCCAGATATGGTTTTTTTACTATAATGGATTATTATCAATGCAGCATCTGGTATTTGGTAAGTGGATTTGATGTGGCTAAAAGATTTGTTTAAATCTTCATCTGGAAAGAGGAGGAGAAGTTGTTCATATTCACCCAAATAGGCAGTAGTATACCTTTATGCTTTTGATTCAGGTCTATTTTAACTCTCCTGCCATTTGTTATAATATAGTACAAAGAGAATACGATCGTCTGAAAATTCTATAGGATATCATGATGGTCCACTATATTGATAACATCAATTTAATTGGCTCTGATAAAGAGAAAGTGGCAAGTACTCTGGATTCGCGAGCTCCAAAGGGTAGAAAATAAACCTTATAAGGATGCAGAGATTTGTCACATTGGTGAAATTTTGAAGGATTCACTTACGTTTCTTTGAATGGCAAAAAATGACAATTACTTTTGCACCAACATAATATTTAGGTCATGCCAGTATGTCCTTTCCATGAAAAGGGCACTTTATTACACCTTGACTCTCCTACTATTGAGAACATAGCACAGTGCTTTGTAGGTCTTTTTGGATTTTGGAGACTGCATATACTGCAATTGGGGATACTAGCCTGACTCATTTTTGAGATTACTTTGAAATCTTCCAGTTTTAATTGGGGTTATAAACAAGAAAGGGCATTGAGGAATATCCAGGCTATAGTACAAATGGCATGACTGCTTGAGATAAACAACCTGGCAAATTTCATGGAGCTGAGGATATTTGCAGTAGATACAGATGCCAGATGGAGTCTTGGGTGAATCCCAACAGAAGAGTTGAGGCATAAATCCCTAGGGTTTTGAAGCAAGTCTTATTTTCTGCAGCAAAGAAAGGGACACACTTCAAAAAGAAGCTCCAGATATGCTATTAGGTCCTGGTAGAGAATGAGTGAGTGTCCATGGGACATCAATTGACTATGCATTCAGAGCTTGTATATAAACTGGGTTCTGTCAGACACATGAGGTCATAAGTTGGTCAATCACAGCAGCAATTCATGGTATATTTGGAATTAGATCTGACTATGTCCAGTGGGTATGAGTGAGTTACATGAACCAGTGGCCCAGTTCTCATTGTTGCAATAAGGCCTATCTCTTTCTCAGCTCACACCTATGGGTTCATGGGGGCATTCTCTATGACGAGTTGACAGAGGCAGCTAAACTACATCCTCACTCAGAGGTAACTCTAAAAATGCAGTAGTAATTGAAGTTTTTCAAGTATGCAAAGCTGGTCAATCATCCACTCTGGGCAAAGACATAAATGGCTCTTGTTAGTCATACATGAACTTCTGGACAGTGGTAAATAGTTTGTCTGATTGGGCAAGGTCTTAGGAGAAGCAGGATTGAATGTTTAAGGCAAAGAAGAGGCATACGGTTAAACCTACAGGAGTTGGCACCAAATGTGAGGATCTTTACATCTCACAGTAATGCCCATGAAAGATCATCCACAAAACGAAAAGTACTAAACAATGGGTCAACAGAATTATTCGTTCAGTAGATGTCAGCATCTGTGTTTGTCATACAAGCACTTACATGATATACCTATGAATGTAGTAATCATGATATGCGAGACAGAGGCTATGCATTGGACTAACATTTGGGCTTCCTTTCACCAAAGCTGATTAGCTACTATCACTTAGTATCTTTAATAAATATCTTTTTGATCTTTCAGCACTGGAGACTAATGCTTAATCTTCAATATGGTACTGTTTCTCAAAGAGAAAAACCAACTACTTGATGGAAAGTTGATTTTATCTTGCTTCAGAAGGGACAATGATTTATCAGAACTTCGATTTACTTGTATTCTGGGTGTGGATTTGTCTTTTCTACCTGCAGTGCTTCAACCCACTCTACTATCTATATTCTTATAGAAAATCTGACTTACTGACATGAGGTTCGATATAATATTATCTCACATTAATTGATTCACTTTATATCAAAGCAGTCATAACAATAATTTTATAACCATGGGATCCACTTGTTCTACAATATACCGCATACCCAGAAGCTGCCAGCCTTAGTAGAGTACTGACATGGTCTCTTAAAGGCACATATAAGGCAGTATCTTGGAAATGATGCCTGTGATTTGAGGGCTTTATTCTTCATGAGGCAATGTATGTCTTAAACCAGCAGTCATTATATGACACTCTACCATAAATAGGTAGAATACACAGACCTGGCAGAAAATGAGTGGACATTGGAGTGACCCCATTCACCGTCATTCCCAGGGACTCATTTGAAAACTTTAAGTTCTGTGGTTCTAGATGTCCTGGTTTCCAGAAAGTAGATGCTTCCGCTAGGGAACACTATAAGATTCCTACTAAACTTAAAGTTATGGCTGCCACCTGGTAATTTGAGGTTTCTTGTGCCACTGGAGCAGCAGGTAAAGAAAGGAGTTAACATACTGGCAAGGCTAATTGGTCTTGATCATAATGAGCAGATAGAGTTGTTTCTCCCATATACATTTTTAACTGTGAATGGACAATGGCCCTGGGAGGAAGGGGCTGGAGAACAGGAAAGTCAGTCATCTTTCTGCCATGTACAGCCTTCCAGGCATCTTGAGCACCTTAAGACTGATTCTACCTCCACAGCAATGAGCTCAGAACACAGCAAGAAGGGAAGACATTTCCAAGGTGACCCAGGCCCAAACATCACCTCCACAAGGCATCAGCATGAAGCATTCCCAATCATGATGAGGCCCACAGATTGGCTCCACTCTCAGGAAAAGAAGGAAATGTATTTATTAACTATAGGCCAAGAGGGAATATGGCAACAGGGATCTGAATGTCAGGAAATGATGCCCTAGGTGGAATTGGATCACTTATTCAAAAGCTAAATCAAAAAAGTTGTTCAGTGCTGGCTGAAAGGGTAATTCTGGGACTTGTGAGGATTTGACTCCATCAGCCAGAGATGGGATAAACTTGCTATATCAGAGGGCCTATCCAAGGATCTATTTGGCATATTTTTATTTCTATGCCCGATCATATGACACTGAGTATCCCTCACATTATCCTACACTTATTCAAAGTTTCTTATTTGCTGAGTGTCCACAGTGTTCCAGGCACTGTGCCAAATTCAAGTAGTGGTGGGACTGAGAGAGTGGCACTGGGTGCTGGGATAAGATGCACAGTTGAATTAGCCAGGGTACCTTCCCTTGAATAGACTGAGTGAGATCTAGCAGGGCAGACAGAATATTGATCGAAAATAGTATGAAAAGTGATAATACACAAGTCTAAACACAATGCCATGAGACTCCAAGGGAAGAATAAGTTGTTCAGCTGTCTGAAAGTCAAGGAAGTATTCACAAAGGAGAAGACACTTGAGTGAAGGTTTAATTGATAAGTAGAAGTTTGATGGGCTGAGCAGAGGAGGAAAGTCATTCTGGGCAGAGGGAATAAAGGCACAAAAATAAGAAAATAGCCAGATTTCTGTGAAATGGTGAGGAGCCTTTGTGGGGATGAGATCCATTACAAACAGTTGCGCAAGTTTTTCTCTGTATAAGGGTGCCTGGCTAAAAGATCCCCCCTTGCATTCTGCTTGATACATCAGACATTCTGATGAGGAGCTTTAAGCTGTGTCTTCCTAAAGAAAGGGTCTTATTCTACAAACTGTTGTTATCAGAGGTCCACAATTTTCCTTTTGTCTTGGAGTTTCATCCCAGGGTACTATAGAGAATGATCCCCTCAAGATATTCTCAGCCCCAAATCAGATACCAGTGGCAGATTTTTCTTGTGAATCTCTGCCAGGTCCTAGAGTTGATGGCTCTTACTTCATGCTAGAAACCCTGACACATTCGGGGGAAGGAAAAACTGGAGATGGCCTCTTCCAGAGGCTCCTTGTGGCTTTGGAGAACATGGTGCCCAAGAAGTTCAGTGATTCAGGGGAGCCAAGGAAGGGGCAGGAGAGAGGCAATTGGTAGCTAATGCAAAGAAGAATAACTCCAACCGTGGGCCACAAATACATTTAATATATAGTTAGACTCAACTAACAATACCTATTTCCTCCCACCACCAAGTACAAACACACACACACGCATGCACACACACACATTCTCCTACATTCTCCTAAGGAAGAAAAGGAAAAGGAGGCAGAACTATAAGCTGATGCCCTATCACCCAATAACCTAAAGCTGTGAGTCAGAAAATAAGCCATAGTAGGAATATAAAACTCCTTCTTGCTTTCCCTCACCCATTCTAACACTTTCCTCAAGTTTTTAGCAGATTTGCCCTAGCAGTACCAGGGCTGGCTGCCAGACATCAAAGCTTCATGTGTCCACTGTAGCTATTGCCCACTCCACTCCAGATGTCACAACTTGTTATTGATATTTTACCACCAATACTCCCAACTTGGAGGCAAGATGACTTTGTGCCTCTTTACATCTTTGTAGAGACTCCTCAGCACTCCATATCCCAATTTCTGTGACCTTGATCAGTTTGCTTGTCAGCACGAAGTCTGTTTCTTCATCTCTTAAACAGTAAAGATAATAATATCTATCTCAGTGGGTTGTTTGTAAGGATTAAATGAGATGTTTTGGGCAAGGCAACCAACACAGTGTGCCTGGCACATAGTACAAACCCACTAAATATTATTAATTAGTGTCTATCCAACACAGGTGCAGTTCAGTTACACAGTTAATAAAAGACTCAATGGGGGCTTGAACCAAAGTTTTATGATTTGGTCCAATTTATTAGTTTATGGATCTATCCACTTATCCTGGAAGGGAACTTTGGGGTTTTTCCAATTTACTTTCTGAGTGTCTACTCTGTGTAAGTAACTAGGGCTCGGCACTGGAAATACCAAGATGAACAAGATATTATTCCTGCTTTTGAGAAGTTGATAGTCTCATCGGGGAGAATGGTGACCAAACAGTTACAATGCAAAGAGGTAGTCCTGTTATAGTTGGATGCAGGATTCTGTGGAAGCACAAATCAGAGGCAATTGGTTCAAAGTAGGAATAAAGGGAAAAATTTCTGCATGAGATGTCACCTGAGGTGAGTTTTGGCAGATGAGTAGGTGTTGGTGTTATGAAAAGGAGAGGCATGGGTGTGTTGCTGATAAGAGTTATGGGTGGGAGTCCACATCCAGGCTATGGTGCCTAAGCAAGATCCTAGTGTCCAGGGTACCTTAGGGCTGAAGCACGAGGGATAGGGATGAAGCTAGAGAGTTTGGCAGGAACCAAGTCACGAGAGTTTGTAGACTCTAGATTATGGGACTTTTTTTTCCTGAGAGTAATAGGGACAATTGACTGATTTTAAAATGGACAATGATATATTTGGATGTGATGTTTTAAAAGGACTAGGGCAGGCACATCAGATAAGAGATACTTGCAGTAGTTGAGGCTAGAGATGAAGTTGGCTTACACCAGAGTAGTAGTAGTGGAGATGGAGGATACATATGTGATGGGAGATATATTTGGGGGATACAGAATGGACAGGACATGATAGGACTCATTGATGGATGAAGGGTGAGGGCAAAAACCAAAATCCAGGGTTACTGTAAGGATTTTGGCCTAAGGAACTGGGTAAATGATGGTGGCAGCCAGTAAGACTAGGAACATGGAAGAAATTTTTTCCTACTCTCTCATTTTGCACGTAAGAAAACTGAGTCCCTCAGAGGAGAAGCAGTATGCCCAAGGTTGCACAAAATAGTAGAAACAAGTTGGGGGTGTGGGACACAGATTTCATTTCTATTTAGTTTTTGTCCAACACATTTTACACTGCCCCAAAATGTTCCTCAGCTCAGCAGTCTTTGTACATTGGTAAGAGATAAATGAATCAAATTAACATCAGAAGCTCAGTATCAAAGCAGGGAGGGTAGATGCTTAGGTAATAAATCTACAGTTTTGTTAACATGACTCCCATTAAAGAGAATTTATTCACCAGGCATTGATTTTTTTCTTTTAGCATTGGACTTACAATGAGTGATTTCATATTTAGCAAAACACACTACTCTTGGTAATTAATGAGACAAGAATCACAGCCCAGTCAGGAGGATATGTGGTTTCCAACAACGATGTAAGGCCTGGTTGAAAAAGGAGAGATAGCTTTTATACTCTAAGGAGTCTCAGTCTTCAGCAACCCCCAGTCTGGAGAAGGAAATAGCTATTCATCCAAGTTATATCTATTGAGGGCCCCACTGTGTTCCAGGCACTGTTCTAAGCATTTGGGATATGTTGATGAGCTAAATAGACACAGGTAGCTGATTTAATTGAGCTTACATTTTAGTGAAGGAGAAAGACAATAAACAGTAAATGCCATATGTAAGTAAAACATATAGTGTGTTTGATAAAGATAAATGCTAAGGAAAAATATGAAATGAAAAATATAAGCATGTGTTACGAATTGAATTGTGTCCCTCAAAAATTCATATGTTGAAGTCCCAATTTCCCGTACTTCAGATTGTGACTATATATGGAGATAAAGGCTTCAAAAATTAATTTAAAGGGAGGTCATTGGGGGCAGGCCTAATGACCAATATGACTGGTGTCCTTATAAGTAAAGAGAATTTGAACATGAACATGTACACAAGAAGACCATATGAAAACACAGGGAGAGGACAGTCATCTACAATCCAAGGAGAGAGGTCTCAGAAAAAACCAACCTATTTGATATCAAACTTTCAGTCTCCAGAACTGTGAGAAAATAAACTTTCATAGTCTTAGCTGCATAGTTTGTAACACTTTGTTATGGCAGTCCTAGCAAACTAACATGAGAGGGGGATAAGGAGTGCTGGGGTGGCACTAGGGTTGCAGTTTTGCCTAGAAAGATAAGGTGAAATATGAGCAAAAAACATGGAGGAAATGAAGGAGCATCACAGAGAGATATCTGGGGAAGTGTGTCTGAGGCAGAGGAGAGAGCAAGTACAAAGGCCCTGAGGTGGGAGTGTGCCTGGTGAGTTTTACGAACAGCAAAGAAAGCCAGCATGGCTAAAGCAGAGTGATTAAGGGGGAAATTGGGAGGAGATGAGGTCACAAAGTTAATATATGATGGGCCAGATCATGTAGGGCCTTTTAGGTTATTGTATGAAAGTTTACTCTCGGTGAAATTAAGATCAAGCCACTATGGAAAACAGTTTGTTGGTTCCTCAGTGAATTAAAGATACACTTACCATATGACCCAGAAATTCTACTCTTAGGTATATATGCAAAAGAACTGAAAATAGATGCTTGTACGTGGATGCTCATAGCAGCATAATTTACAGTAGCCAAAAGGTAGAAACAACTCAAACGTCTAACAAAAGATAACTGGATAAATAAAATGTAGTATATCCATACAATGGAATATTATTTCACCATAAAAAGAAATGAAGTTCATTCCTGTACATTGTAGGACTGCTACAATATGGATAAACCTTGAAAATATCATACTAAATGAAAGGAACCAGTCACAAAAGGTATCATGTAGTTCCATTTATATGAAATGTTTAGAATACGCAAATCCATGGAGGCAGAAAGATTAGTGAATGTCAGGGCCTGGGTAGAATGGGGAATGGGGAGTGATTGCTTAATGGGAATCGATTTTCCTTTTAGGGCAATGAAAATGTTCTGGAACTAGATGGTGGTGATGATGACATAACATTGTGAATTTACTAAAATTCACCAATGGTAAATTTTATGTTACATGTATTTTACCATGTATTAATTAGTCAGGATTCTCCAGAGGAAAAAACCACCTAGAGAGAGAGTGAGAGTAGAAATTGGCTCACTCAATTGTGGAGACTGGAAGTCTCATAATCTACCATCTGCAAGCTGGAGAACCAGGAAAGTCAGTGATGCAAGTCAGTCTGAGTCTGAAGGCCTGAGAACTAGGAGCACTGATGTCTGAGGGCAGGAGAAGATGGATGTCCCAGATCAAACAGGAAGTAAATTCACACTTACTTTGCCTTTTTGTTCCAGTCAGGCTTTCAATGGATTGGATGAGCCCACTGTATTGGTGAAAGTGATCTCTATTCAGTCTATCAATTCAAATGTCAATCTCTCCTGGAAACACCATCATAGACACACCCATAAATAATGTTTGACAAACTATCTGGGCATCCCTTAGCCAAATCAAGTTGATACACAAAATTAACCATCACATACCACAGTAAAAATATTTATATCCGAAGTACTGTTTTGAACAGAGGAGTATAATGATTTGGCCTATGTATTTTTTAATAAAAGATCATTTACCTGCTCTGTTAAGAAGGAACTTATAGGCAACAACAGAAGCAGGGCTATCAATCAGAGGCTGTTTCAACATAAAATTGAAAGTTGTGACTTAGAATGGTAGTAGTGGAGATGGTGAGAAATGATTGTAAACTGGGAATATACTGAACATAGAGACAGCAGTTTTTCCTAACAGATTAGATGTGGATGCGAGAGAAAAAGAAGAGTCAAGGATGACTTTAAGGTTTTGACTTGACCAAGTGGAAGAATAAAGTTGCCATCAACTGAAGAAGGGGCACTTTTGAAGAGAAAGATCAGGAGGTGTTTGTTTGCTTGTTTTTTGATGGACATGTCAAGTTTGAAATTTCTATTAGACATCTAAATGTATATGTTGATTAAATAAGTGGATGAAGAGTTCTGGAACTTAGTGGAAAGGTCTGGGAAGGAGATACTAGTTTGGAAGTTTTCAGCATGTAGATGATATTTAAAGCCATGAGACTTGATGAGATTATAAGCGATGGTTCTCCCATCCTATATAGGCTGTTCAGACTCTCACATTGTGGAACCTTAATTCTGATAGAGGAAACATAATTTCTTTACTCTAAAAAGCTCTCAATTTTTAGGAAGATATGGTCAACAGGTTCCTTGTCTGCACAGACAAATTTTTGGTACCCTGATGTGTCCCCAGCATGACAGAAAAATCATTGTCTCCTTACTCTAAAGATCTCCCAATTTTATTAGGGAGACATTGTCCACCTACTCTAAGTAACCCCAAGGTTGAGAAGAAAGACATTCTTTCTCAGTAGGGAACCTCCCCAAGCCTGATGAAGAAAGCATGGCCTCTGCTCCAGTCTCCCTAGGGTTTATACCTGCTGCCCCAAGAAGGAGGCATATAAAGCACTAGCATAGCCCAGGCAGAAGCAACAGCTCACAGACCTAAAGCTAACAATGAAGAAATCCATACGTGTTACAGCCCAAAGCTGAATACCAGCTAATGTCTATGTCTGGGAAGAGCAGTTAGAGTTCATTAATTGAGTTGCTGGTAACACTGCCATTCTCAAGGCTAATTATCCTTAATTGGAGTTGTCTACTTTGATAATAAGCATTTAGTTTCCTTCCATTCAATTTAACAATATTCCAGGCACTATGCTAGACACTTTGGAGAATACCATACTTTAAAGAGCTCAATGTTTAGGCATGAGATCAGCCTGATATGTAGATAACTCAAACTTAAGGCAGAAGGTAATGAGTGCAGTAGAGAATTATATGCACTAGCATATAGTGTTAGAGCAGAGATTAATTCTGCCTGGGAGTGGGGGGAGTTGGATGGAGTTGTATAGAAGAAACAATATTTGAGCTAGAATTTAGGAGAATGGAGTAAAATTTCCATGGGTAGGAGAAAGGCATTCCAGGCAGAGGAGACATCAGCAAGTGATTGAAAGCCTACAAATGCAGAGCATAAATAATTATCTATGTACTCACTTGTTTATTTCATTTATCCATTAATTTAGCAAGTATTTATTGAGCACCTATTATGTCCCAGGCATCCTCCTAGGTGCTTTAGATATCACAGTGAACAAATCAAATTCCGTGTACTCAGGGAGTTTATATTCTAGAGGACTGGGATGGATTATAAACAAAGAAACAAACAAATATGTAATTTGTTAGGTAGTAATAAATGCTTTGAAGAAAAATAAAGCATAATAAGGGGTAGAGTGTGATGGGGAAGAGGTTCTGTCATTTTATATAGAGTGATCAGGGAAGTCATCTCTGCTAAGGTGCCAGTTGAATAGAGACTTGAATGAGATGAGGGAGTGCATAAAATACATATCCAATGGAAGAACATTTTATTAAATAGATGGGGAAAATAGCAAGTGGAAATACCTTGTGGCAAGAGTATGTTTTCTATGTTCTAAGGATCAAGACCTGAGTAACAAGAAGACTAAAATCACCATTTACCAAAATTGGGAAACCTGAGATAGAGGCAGCCTTGGAATTTATGGAGGATCTGGAGTTTGGTTTGGAGTATATTAGGTTTAACATGTTTATTAGATATCCAGGTGTAGGTATCCAATAGGCAATTGGATATATGAATCTGTAGTTTAGGAGAGATATCCAGTCTGGAGCTAAAAACTGGGGAGCTGATGGCACATCAATTATATTTAACATCATGAAACTGGATGAGATCGTAAAGGAGCAACTGAAGATAGAGTCATGGTCTAAGGACTGAGCTCCAAGGTACTCTAACGTTAAGCATTTGGATCAATGATCAGAAGCCAATGAAAGAGATTTGAAATAAATCATGAGTAGAGAGGTTTTCCAAAGTGAAAGCAAGAAGTAACAAGGCTCAGAATTACAGCCTGGCATTGGGGATATAGAAATGGCTAAGGATTGGGTGTGGAGGGCACCAGGTTGGGGACGTGTAAAGGAGAGAGAAGATCATGGGAGGCCTCATGGGTATTATTTTGGCTCACAGAACTTGGTAGATAATGGTGCCATTAGCTAATACAGGGGATATGAGCAGAAAAGAACTAGCTTGAGCAGAGGAAATAAGAGGAGTTGGGGAAATGTTGAGTTCAGTTTGCGATATTTGAGTTTGAGATTTTTGTAAGGCATTCAAGAAGAGAAATCAGATTGACATTTGTAAATGCAAGATCTCTAGAACATAAAAACTGGCATTGTTTCTTCAGCCACTAACCACTGTGTGTTTGTCACTCAATTTCATAACATGGTGTCCACTGATGAGTGAGGGCTGGAGGAGAGAGATACTTAGTAAGGAGGAGATTCAAGTTTCTGAATCTACTCTGCCACACACTAGATGTGAGACCTTGGGACAGTCATGTCATCTCTCTGAGCCTAGGTTTCCTCATTGGTAAATGGAGACAATATTAATACCTCATGGGTTGTTTTGGGGATTAAATGAGATAATGCATGGAAAAAATCTTGAGAGAAGTAAGTGCATACAAAATTTTGGTTGAGTGAAACTATGAATAAAACACTAGTTTGAGCACCTCCCAGGGGAACCAGGAAATTCCAGATGGGGAGGTGCAAGTCAGGCAAGGCATATCTGGGACATAAGTGGGAAGTGGGAGTAGAAAGGACCTTTCTGGAAGTTCCTGGTGTTTCCCTAGAGACTCTAGAAGTTTAAGAGGTGGCCTTCAGGAAGGGCTACTGGGAAGTCACCTGCTTGTCTGGGCTTCGGGCAGACCTGCCCTTGAGATGTCTGTGCCAATTCCTCCAGGAGGGGAGCTGTCTCTGGGGACTAGGTGGGGCTCAGAAAAGAGATAAGAGGCCAGAAACTGAGGGCTTGTGGGCTGAGCAGATCTGAAGTGGGTTAGTCATTGACTGGGCTGGGGCAGATGGAGATACAGAAAAAGGGAAAGGATAAAAGGAGTATAACATCACAGCAATAATGTAAGAAACAGTGCATGTGTATGTGATGGGGTGAAGAGGTTGAGTGACAGAGACTGGAAATAGAATGAGAAAGCAATCAGCACTACAGCAGTGCCTGTCAGAGCCTAGCAGAGGGCCTGACACTCAATTGGTAGGCAGTATTTGTTGAATGAATGTATGAATGGAGCAGGGGGCAGGCTGGGAGGAGAGAGAGAGAGAGAGAGAGAGAGAGAGAGAGAGAGAATGATATGAGTGGTGGAAGACTGGATCTGTAACTCGACAAACATTATTGATCCCCTATCGCCTGCCAGGTACTGAGAAAATAACAGGCTGAAGCACAGCACTGAGTCACAAATAGCTTCAGGCCATAACAGGCTGGCGACTGTATAGAAAGCAATATGGAAAGCAGTCACTGTTCTCAGTTGTCTGAAGTGTCTGAGTGTCCACCAGAAAATCCTTACCCTGCCTGCTTCTGTGGTGATTTAGTGTCCCTGTACCTACTGTATGTCAAACTCCAGGAAAATCAGCAAGCCTGTTTTAATATCAGTTATCAGTACATTAAACTGGGAAGAAAACTCATTTGGAATGCCAAAAACTGTCACCTGATTTATGTCTTTTGATTCTTACCAGAATTCTGAAAGGTAGGCATCATGAATCATTCCCATTTTCGATATGACAAACCTGAGGCTTATAAGTAGAATGGCTTGCTCAAGATCATAGCAGAACCAGGATTCAAACCTAGTTCTCCTATTTATTGGTCTGTTTTCTGTTCTCTCATCCCTGGCTGCATTCATGAATCCTGTACACATCCAGCCCCAGCACTGCCTCCCAAAGACTGGATAAATGGAAACACACATATCTGAAGTCAGCATATGTTGAACAGAAGCATATGCTGCACAGGAAGAATCTTGGCTTTAGTATAGATTTTACATCAGGGACTCTAATATAAAAAGGATCCCAGTGCAATTCATTCATACATTCATTACTCATTCACTCATTTAATCACATATATTCATATATACTTTGAACATAGGCTGGTCTCATGCTATGTGTCCCAAATAGTTGTAAGTATAAACAGAAGTCAGAAATGGTGAGTTACATAGAGAAGTTCTCTCTATTAAGTGATGGGAAAATTAAAGAGAACAATGATAATAGCTAACGTTTATTGCATGCTTACACTGTTCCAACTACTTCCCGTGGTTTAACTTCTTATATCTTCAAAAATAACTGTATAAGGTATAGGTACCATTATTTTCTCCATTTTATGGTTGGAGAATGGAGACCCAGAGAAATTATACAGCTTGCCTAAGGTGACACAGCCAGTTAAGTGGCAGAGCCAGGATTTGAATCCAGGAAGTCTGGCTCCAGAGTTCCCAAAATGACAATTCCTGGCTGGGATAAGTGCTATGTTTTCTATCCTCTCTTCTCAATCATCCTGACATTCCTTCTCTACTCAAAGGAGATCTCTCTCCCTTTTTGTATCATTCTCTTTGCCAGTCCATGCTTCTGTTTCTTCTGTTACCCTCGCCTAGAGTGACCCTCCACTGCTTTATCCTCCTATCCAAGTCTCTGAACTTTTATGCTGAAAATATCACTTCCAATGTTGTCAACTTCTTCCTGAATCTTCACATGAACCCACCTTATCAATGTGAAGTGAATTCTTTCTCTTTCTCTGTAGAGTAAGTATGTAGCACTTACTATATTCTGCTGATATTTTTGTTTTTATATTATTACTTGTATACTTATATTTCCTTCCTCTCCCCACTGCCAACTAGATTGCATCTTCCTTAAGAGCTAGGACCATGTCTTGAGTCCTGAAAGTGTTTGGCGTGGTGCTGAGGGGTTGTAGGTGTCTGTTTGTACAGAAGTGAATTATCTGATGCTTGGTTTCCCAGATATACATGAGCTTCATGCAATATGTCTTGGTGTATGAGTCTAAATCACCTGCTTCCTAAAGGGACTTTTCACATCTTTGATGCAAGTTGTAGAGGTGGTGTGGAGCATAGGTTTGATGATGCCATAGAAGACAACAATGAATTTGTTTATACCTTGGAAAACCTGTGAATGAGATTTTAATAGGCTGCAAAAGGACCTGGGGAAGAACAGCAGATAACACAAATGCAGTGACCTCAGTTGAAATCCCATGGTGTCAGTATCCTTAGAATAGTCCATAATACTTCCAGAGGGAGAAGGGATGTTTGGCTGGGGACTTTCTAGTGCTTTTGTCATTTCATAACTATGTTGACATTAAAAAACAAATTTCACCTGAAATTCCCCAATAGAGCTGGGATGAGGCAGGACATATATAATGGTTTCCTTGGAAAATATTGGTTATATAGAAGATAGGGAATTCTTACTTCTGAACACTGGGAATCACCTTCCAGCAGATAGTTTCAAAAATGGGGGTGTGGGAGGTGAGAAACTTTCCTCCCAAGCCATCAAGGAAAGAAAAAAAAAATACTGCTTCAGAAATTTGGGCACTATTTGAAGAAAGGAGCTATCTTCCCATGTTTGCCACCAAAAACTTTGCACTAGTCTGACTTAGACTTGAGGAACTATAGTTCTATCTGAATGCAGAATGTAGAGGAAAAGCTGCCTCTTCATTGAACCAATGAAAAACTGGATATTGGTCATGTTCCAGGACTCTAAACCACGCCTGCTGCCACTTTTACCCTTTGCAGCTGATTAAATCAACTGCCTAGGACCTACCTTGAGCCATTGTCTGCTGGGTTTCTACATCTTTGATGGAGGTAAATGCTTCTACATGAGTTTATCTCAGGCTCTAAAGAGCAAAGATTGGTGAGCAGAGACTAATCTGTTCAAATTCTCTCGACTACCTGAGGCTAGGTTATCTGGGGGATCTGGCTTCCAAAGGAGAAATTAGAACGTAATAGGAACGTCTGTGCAAAACATGTGGAGTGACTGAGGGAAGCTAACGTAAAGGTTAAAAATTCCTTCCTGTTTCTCTTCCTTCTGCTATTTAACTCCCTGCAGCCTGTAGCCTCGCAAACTCGTGGATACCCAGTTTACTTATTTTTTGTGATGCAGAGCTCATTAACATACACATGTGGTACATGTCGGAAAAGCTCTAGCTGTTTCTTATTACTCTATGGAGCCACACAGAATAAGTTTGAACTTTCTTCAAAATGACGACTTTTCAAATATTCAAGATAGCTCTTATTGTCCTTCATCACCTAACACCCTGATTATTCAATATCCCCCAACAGATCTACCAAATCTCTACCCTTCTTTCTAATCTATCCTGCAAAAATGTAATCTCTATACAGGGCCCTTTTATCCCGTTGCTTGCTCCAGAGCCTAAAATGCATTCCATCAGGTTGATTAAGGTATATATAGTAAAATTTACTAATTTTTAGGTTTACAGTTCTGAGTTTCAGAAAACATACAGTCATTTAACCATCACCACGTGAATACATGGAATATTCTCATCAACCCATATCACCCCACTGACAGCCTTTGCAGTCAGTGCCTCCATCCATTCTCACTCCCACAACCATTAGTTTAATTTCTCTCCCTTTTCTTGAAAGTTAGATAACTGGACCATGGAATATATAGCCGTTTGTGTCCTTCTTTCACATAGCACAATGCTTTTGAGATTCATACATGTTGTGGCATGTATCAGTAGTTCACTCCTTTCATTGGTAGTATTGCTCCATTCTGTAAATGTACTACAATTTAATCATCCATTCCATAGTAGATAGAAATTTGGGTTTATCCTTCTTTGTTAGCTATTTTGAGTAAATCTGCTGTAAGTATTTTCATGTAAGTCTTTGTTGATGTATGCTATTATTTCTTTTGGATAAATACATAAGGGTGAGGTGGCTGGATCATAAGTTATTTGTTTAAATTCATAAGAAACTACTAAACTGTTTTCCAAAGGGGCTATACTATTTTCTTTGCCAACAGCAATGTATATACGTTTTAGTTGCTCTGCAACATCATCAGGTATTGTCAGTAATCTTTGCTTTGTTTTGTTTTTAACATTCCAGAAAATGTGTATTGCTATTTTTCTGTGGGTTTAATATGAATTTCTCTAAAGAAAAATTATATTGGATATCTTGAATTGTCTGTTTGAAACTTGTCAAATTTTCTTTGGGTTGTTTGTTTTATTCTTATTGAGCTGTGAGAGTTATTTATATATTCTGGATACAAGTCCTTTATCAGACATGTGTTCTGAAAATATTTCTGTCTGCCTGTGGCTTGCCTGTTTATTTCCTTAACAGTGCCATTTGAAGAGTAGAGGCTTGGAAAGATAAAGTCAAATTTATTAAATTTACTTTTGTCGTCTGTGTTTTTTGAGTCCTTTCTAGGAAATCTTTCCCTAACCCAGATCACATTAAATTTCCCCACAAGTTTTATAGGTTTTGGTTTAACATTTACAACTATGATCCCTTTGGAGTCAGTTTTTAAATATGGTACAGCTTATAAGTTAAAGCTCATTTTTAGCTTGTGGTGGTCCTATTGTTCCAGCATTATTTGCTGAGAATACTATCCTTTCATCACTACTTATTTAGTCACCTTTGTAGAAAATCGGTCGATCATATGTATTTTGGATCTCTTTCTAGACTCTGTTTTGTTTCATTGATCTATCATTTTTTCTTGACATTGTAACTTTACACTAAGTCTTGGAAGCAAGCAATGTAAGTCTTCCAATGTTGTTATTTTTCAAAATTGTATTGGCTATTTTAGACAGTATAGCCCAATATAAAACAAGGCCTTTAAAAATTGAAAATCATTTTTAAGGATGATTTCAATCACCATTTTTCTATATAAATCTAAGTAGATGACTGAAAATCATCATGAGATCTATTTAGAAAAAGGGTAATTATCCCCATCACTTCTCCATTTAATAGTCCAATTTGGCCTGTTCTTAAACTTGGAAAGGTTGAATGGAACCTCATAATGGCTTATCTCAGCTTTAATTCTTGGTCCCGCCCATTAAGGCCCATGTATTAATTTCATATTATTGCTGTAACAAATTACCATAAATTAAAGGGCTTTGAATACCCGATTCTATTATATTACAACTCTGTAGATCAGAAATCTGACTGGGGTTATCATGTTAATATCAAGGTGTTGACAGAACTGTGTTTCTTTCTAGAATCCCTAGGGGAGAATTTGTTTTCTGGCCCTTTCCAGCCTCTAGAAGCTGTCCTCATTACTAGGCTTGTAACCCCTTTACATCTTAAAAGCTAGCAATGGCCAGTTGAGTCTTTCTCATGTCACATTGCTGTGATGCTGACTTTTCTTCTGCTTCCCTCTTCTACATTTAAGGGCCTTGTATATTTATTTGGGTTCACTGGATGATCCAGAATAATTGTCCTATTTTAAGATCACTGGAATACAAAATTTACATTCCATATGAAACATTAGTACTTTTTAGCCATCTAACGTTTTCTCTCTATATATATTTATATAGAATGTATTTATATATTATTAATTACATAAATATATTTTATGTAATATACTTATATGTTACATATATAATAATATAATATGTATATTCATAGGTTCTGGGGGTTAGGACATGACATCTTTCTGAGACCATTATTTTGCCTACCACAGTCATGATGTATTTTCCTTAGTATATATTGCTAGATTCTGCTTGTTAAGATTTCCTTAAGGCTTTCCACATTTTTGCTCCTGAGGGATATTTTTCTGTACTTTTCTTGACTTGTGATGCCCTTGTCCAGTTTTGATATCAGAGTAATGGTGGTGTATTAATGCAATGTTCTGGACAATGTTTCTTAGGCTTATCTTTTCTGGAAGAGTTTGTTTGTAATTGATGTGATTTTTTCATTAAATGCTTGGAAGAATTTGCCACTGAAGACACACATGACTGAAGTTTTTGTGTTGTTTCTGTTTGTTTGTTTGGATGTTTCTAACTATGAATTTAATTTCTGTAGTAGATATAGGACAATTGAAGTTGTTGATTTTTTTCTTGAGTGAGCAACAGTAGTGCCTTTCAAGGAATCTGTCTATTTCATTTAAATGATCAAATTTATTGGCATAAATTGTTCAAAATAGTCCTTCGTTATATTTTTTAATTTCTGTAAGATCTGTAGTAATGCCCTTTCTTCCTTTCTAACACTGGTAATTTGTGTCTTCTTTTCTTTTTTCTTGATCCATCTGGCTTGAGGTTCATAAATTTTATTGTTCTTGTGTGAGAACCAGGCTTTGGCTTCATTAATTTTTATTGCTTTTCTGTTTTTTCTGCCATTGATTTGTAGTCTTTGTATTTTCGTACCTTCTTCCCGCTTTAAAATCTAATTTTGCTCTTTTTTCTAGTTTCTTAAACTAGAAGTTTGGATAATTGATTTAAAAGCTTTCTTCTTTTCTGACATAAGCTTTTTCTGCTAAAAAATCTTTCTCTAAGCATGTTTTATGTGTGTCCCACATATTTTGATATGTTTTAATTTTCATTAAATTCAACATATTTTATGATTTCATTTATAACTACTTCTTTGACCCTTTTTTTTTTTAGAATAGTGTTGTTTATTTTCCACCTAATTATGTATTTCTGGAATAACAATTTCAAGTTTAATTCTGTTGTAGTCAGAAAATACTTTCTATGACTTCAATTATTTTAAATTTATCGTGTCTCCTGTGGCCCAGAAAATAGGCCATTTTTGTTGAAAGCACCATGTGCACCTGAAACCAATACATATTGTACTGTTGGCTGGAGTGTTCTATAAAAGTCAGTTATGTCAATTTTGTTGATAGTGTTGTATAGATTTATATTCTTATTTATTTTTGTCTACTTGTTCTATTATTAAATGAAAGAAAAATGTTGAAGTATCCAACTGTAATAGTGTATTCATCTTTGTTCCCTTTTAGTTCTAACAGTTTTTGCTTAATGTATTTTAAAATTCTATAGATAGGTACACACACATTTAAAATCATGATGTTTTCTTAACAAATTTAATAATGATATATAATTCAATTTGTTAAGAAAACATCATAATCATCTCTGGTGGTAATATTACTTATTCTGAAGTGTTCCTGGTGTGATATTAATTAATATAACCATTCCATCTTTCTTTTGGTTAAGATTTACATGATATATCTTATTTTTATTTTACTTTTCATCTATTGATGTTTCTTCTAAACAGCATATAGTTGAGTCTTGCTTTTACAGCCAATCTGAAAAGATTGAACTGTTCTGTGGGTCTTCAGATCATTTACAATTAGTGGAAATATTGATATTGTTACATTTACATCTATACCTTGATAGTTACTTTTTGTTCATCTGATCTTTTCTTTGTTCATTTATTTTCTTGTTTCCTTTGGAATAAATTGGATAATCTTTATGATTCCAATTTATCTCCTCTATTGACTTGTTTATGCCGTTTTTCAAAATTTTGTTTATTGGCTTTACTATAGTTTACAATATTCATCTTTATTTAATCTAAGCCCAACTTTAAATTATATTATGCAAATTCACATATAGTATAAGAACCTTACACCAATGTTTACAATTTCTACTTGACATCTATTGTGCCATTGTTGCCATACATTTCGCTTATACGTGTTACAAACCCCACCATATATTGTTACTATTTTTTATCTTGAAACTGTCTGTTATCTTTTATCGAGATTAAAATATTCAAAGGATGCCTTTTATGTTTAGTTTTATTTTTACCATTCCTGGCACTTTTCATTACTTTCTATAGATCCAAGTTTCCATCTGGTGTCATATATTTTCTGCCTTAATTACTTCCTTTAACATTTCTTATGGCATTTGCTTGCTAGAAGTAAATAATCTCAGCTTTTGTTCATCTGAGAAAGTCTTCATTTTCCCTTCATTTTTGAAAAATATTTTCAATAAGTGTAGATTTCTGGATTGACATATTTTTCTTGCAATTGTAAAGATGCCACTTAATTGTCTTCTGGATTGCATAGTTTCTGATTCGAAATCCACTGTGACTCTGATTTTGTTCTTCTGTATTTACTGTGTCTTTTTACCATTAATATTTTTTTATAGTTGGTTTTCTATCTTTATGTTGGTGTGTGTGAATGTGTGTGTGTTTATTCACAACTTGCTCCTCTCAGCTTCTTGAATGTGTAGTATATAGTCTTTCATTATTTTTGGAAAATTCTGTCATTATGTTTTCAAATAATTCTGCCAATTTTTTTCTGCCTTCCATTTCTGAGACTTGAATTACTTGTATTTTAGTCAACTATATATTGTCTTACAGCTTTTTGATACTTATTCTTTTTACTTTTCTTTCTTTTGCATTGTAGTTTGGATAATTTATAATGACCTATCCTCAAGTTTACTATTCTTTCTTTGACTGTATTATGACTACTGGGAGAGGGACAGGAAATCCCTCCATCAAATTTATTTATTAATAACTTATTTTGACTTTTTTATTTATTAACAGCTCCATCAAAGCAATTATTCATCTGTATAATTTTATTACAGCATTACTTTCTTATTGTGGGGCTTTAAATTTTTCTAGCATTTCCATTTCACTTTTTCTTAGTGTTTTGATTGCTATGCTAAAATTTCCCATCTGTTCATACATGCATTTCCATATTTTCTTCTAGATCTGTTATCATATTAATTGTAGGTATTTTAAAGTCTCTTATGTAATCTTTCCAATATTTGCACCATCTCTAAATCAGGTTTGATTGATTGCTTTATTTCCTGGCAATCGATGATTTTTTATTGCCTTTGTTTTTGTACCTTATTTTTTATTTAATGTCATACAATGTGTATAGAGGAATAGTAGAGACTAAGGTAAATAGTAGCTATACCTGGAAATGGCCTTCAGTCTTCTTCTATAAGGCTTTTTAATTATGAAATTGAGCCAACCCACTCAGGAGTTGAGCAAGCCTTGGGATTTGTGCTATCATTACCATCAGTACACCACAGGTTTTAAATTCTCTTAGTGGACTGCTGCTGCTACCATATGCTTGGAATTAAAATTGTATCTAGAGAGTTTTTCTCAGTGTTTCTAGTTCCCCTTCAGCTTTCAGCTGCTCTTGCATGCCTGGGCCACAGAGGGGACTCTCTCTCCATGTTCTTGCCCTTCCTCCAATAGTAAAATGCTTTTGCTTGTTATTTGGTGCTCACTGCTCATAGGGAAATGGCATGTTCTCTGTTATGGTCCGGTCTCAATCTCTAGCAGGTCTTGCACACATGAGCTTCAGAAATGGGGCTTAGTAGTGTTCCTCACAGTGGCAATGAAACTCTGCTTTGTAACTGTGGTTGTTCTTGAATAGGAATTTCCTGTCCCTCTCGCAGTAGTAGCAAACCTATGTTTGGTATGTTTGTAGGATCCTGTGCCTAAGAAAGTTCTCTGCCCCTTCTCTGGAGGAGAGGGTTTTGCTTATATTCTTTCCCCAGGACGGATTTTTCTTGAGTCCTGGGTGCAAGAGAGTTTATACTCTCCCTCAGAGGGTTTATAACCTTTCCTCAGAGGCAGACACGTTTTGGTTCTACTACTCCCCAGAAGTAATAAGATTTTTGACTGTCATGGGAGTGAGGGGAGTCCCTGTCCTATCCCTAGCATCTTAAGTCTTTTGCTTCATAGGAGAGAAGAGTCTGAGAAAGCTGACAGGGAAGCCCTTCCCCCAAACTTGAACACCCAGTGTAGGCATATGGAAAATTGCATGTATGTGAATGCAAACTCCCCTTGTGTCAGGAACAACCAGCAACTGTATATTGACATACTATTTCAAACTCTTCCCTAACCTGTATCTTATGTTGAAATTAAGGCAGTCTTTTCATTGTTCCCATACACGGGTTCGAACCTGTTCTGTATTTCTTTATGCTGCCCCTCTTGCATGGAAAGCCCTCTTCCTTTTTATATAAATTCCCAAATCATTCCTAGTCAAGCTCAACTCTAATTTCTTCCTTGGTAATTCCAGCCAACTTTAATTTCTCCCTTGTTGGTATCTCTTATAACTTATTTTTAACCTATTATTGCCTCCAATTTACAAAAGGACATTTAAATGTGTACAATTTAGTGCTTTATTCCACTGTATTATATTATTCTCTTATTGTGTCGCAAGACCTAGCCAGATGTACAGTAGGTTCCTACTGTCCTAGCAATAAACTTTAGTTAGAAAAAAAATGTATTAACCTCCTCTTGTGTAACATTGACTGCAATAACAAAATAAACACAGCTATTCCAGCTTCTTTTGATTAGTGTTTGTATGGCATTAGCCCATTAGCAGATTAGTTTGACAAATTAGCTCTGAAAGGCAGTGTAATGCTGCAGAAAGAGCTTGCACATTTAAAGTCCAATGGCTCTGAATTGCAATCTTGGCTCCACCGTTTATCGGCTGTGGGATTTATGGCAAATTATTTAACTTCTCCTGAAGATTAAATGAGATAATATTGTCTACTGGGCATAGAGAAGATGGTCTAGGATGAAGAGACATAAAATGGGTTGTTTTCTGGGGACAAGAGAGGTCAAAATTCTGGAATGTAGTTTGAAAAGGGTAAAGCCAAAATAGGACTTTGTGTGTGTGTGTGTGTGTGTGTGTTTGTGGTGGGGTGTGGGGGGGCAGTGACAACACAGGGTAGGACAGCAAAGAATGTAGTAGTATAGTTTTAAAAGTATTGGAAGCAGAATCATAAATATCTAGGTTCAAAACATGCCTCTGACACCAATTAGCTTTGTGGACCTTAGGCATGCCACTACATCTTATGGAACTCCATTTTCTATACCATTAAAATGAGGATGGTCATTAAATCTGCTTGGATAATTTTAGAGAGCTGTCTCAAGAACCAAAAGAAGTAATTCTGACAGCAAGTTATAAACTATAAAGAGCTCTGCAAAAAGGTATGGCATTTGTAATGATAGTGACCCAAAGAGGGAAGCAAACAAGTTCCCTGCACTACCAGCCCTGTTCTTGTCAAAAACGATGTAGGTCAAGTTGCTGCCAGATCAATTCCCATTCAGACCAGGACTTGGGACAGTGATCACACACATGATTTAGGACCTCAGTTTTCTGATCTTGCCTTAATCACTATCTCAGATCTAGTGCAGCCTCAGGGAAGTTAGATGTGAAGTTGACTGTTATGGTCTGAATGTCTTTGTCCTCCAAAATTCATATATTAAACCTAATCCCCAATGTGACAGTATTAAGAGGTGGTGCCTTTGGCGGTGATTAGGTCATGAGGACTCCACCCTCATAAACGGGATTAGTGCCCTTATAAAAAAGGCTTGGGGGAGCGTGTTCATCCTTTGCCCTTCTGCCATGTTAGTATGCAGCAAAAGGGTGCCATCTTTGAAGCAGAGAGCATGGCCTCACCAAACACTGACCATGCTGATATCTTGATCCTGGGCTTCTCAGCCTCTAGAACTGTAAGCAATAAATTATGTTGTTTGTAAATTACCCAATCCAAAGTATTTTGTTATAGCAGCTGGAACAGACTAAGACATTGCTTCAACAGGAGCAGGACTTGAGTAAGGATTTGGAAAATGCCAATTCAAAAGTGAAACCTGGTTCAGAAAAATTTTGAGTCTTGACAAAATATCCTGGGACGATGGGGTGTGGCACAGGGATAATAGTTTGCCATTTAATAATACAGTGAAGGAGAAAAATATGGTTTGTGGGGGTATTTTCCTATTTCCAGCTCTGAGTTTTACTTTATTCCAGAGAATGGTGACTTTCAAGTAAACACTCTAGTATTCCTCAAACTTCAGCTGCCAAGGATAGGCAATAAATTGTATTGGGAATTTGTACAGCAACTTTTGTTTTTAAATGATCAAGTTAGGGAAAACTTTATATGCTGGGGCCAGTAAAGAAAGGGCTGGGAGCAGTGGCACACTACCACTTTGGGAGAATTCCGTTTGTCTAATTAGCCCAGGAACTCAGACTACTCTAAGTCTGAAAGTATATTTGTGTTGTGTGTATGTGTGATCATTTGTATGTTTTTATCTGTATATTCATGGATTTATATCTGTATGATAGTATGCTTCTGCCTGGTTCTTTTTGTTACCTTTTGAATGTGACTGAATCTGTATGTGTGTCCTGTTAACATTTGAGTTTGTGTCTGTATGCACATACTTATCAGGGTTCTGGGATTATTTTAAGACTTTGGTAATCTGTGGACTCTTTCTTATAGGATAAGCCTGTGAACAAAAGGAGGTGCTTGTTCACTGAGAAAATTACAGGCTAGACTGGAATTTGCTCTGATATTTAAAGGCTGCCCCCTCCATCAATGCCTCCTTTCTATTCCCACACCAGCAACGCATGCTACCTTCTGATTGTCCCCAACTCCTACTCAGATCATTTTCCCACAGAGATAGGGTTCTGTTGAGGGATGATTGGGACAATTCCACACCTTTCTTTTGAGTGAGTGGAAGATGAGGTGTTACCAGAGCAGGGGGCTTTTTTCCCCATCCCAGCTTCCCTTCAGTTATTGAAGAATTGCAGTTCTGGCCTCAATTATTTTATGTTTACCTGCCTGGAGGTCTGCTTCCCATCCTTTTAGGCAAGTTTCAGAATGGGGCACAGAGACTGAAATTTTGGAGAAAGGCTTGCCTCCTTCAGAGAAAGTCTGTTGTTGTAGACTAGAAAGTATTAGTTTGGTGCAAAAGTAATCGCGTTTTTTGCCATTGAAAGCAATGAGATCTAGTAGTGAGAAATTGAATTAGTCGGCAATGCTCGTAGGCTACCTTGGAAACTCAGTCCTACTCCTGTGTTCCAATGAGAGGGCAGGGGTACTTCCCTAGGTGGGCCTCTGATTTGTTTATTCAGCAAATATTTGTGAAATACCTATTCTGCATAGCTCCAGCTCCAGGAGCAGAATTATGCTTTTGACAGGATCCTTTGAGAGATAATGGCTAGGAGCAACTTGTGGTAGGAATTGCAAACCAGGCCATGGGGGAGAGCAGTGGACTTCAAGACCCCACAGGAAAGGTGGAACTCTGTGCAGTTCCTTAATCCCCAAAGATAAGACTGTTCAGAGGTCATGGTTCTGCTTTTCTTTCTGCTGTTGATTCCAAGTTGGCTACCCCATAATTGGTGAAACCTGTGGGTTCTGCCTTCCCTTTCGTCCCTCCCTTTTTCCCATGCTTCAAAGCCATTTTATGAAACTCCTCAGGAGCAACAGTATTTGAACCACAAGGTGCTTTTATGAACTGCAGCCACCCAGAGTCTGAATCCCGCCCTTCACTTCTGTTAATGCAGGGTTGAAAGTGGCTTTTTCTTTTTCTTTTTTTTTAAAATTTATTAATTTATTATTATTATACTTTAAGTTTTAGGGTACATGTGCGCAATGTGCAGGTTAGTTACATATGTATACATGTGCCATGCTGGTGCGCTGCACCCACTAACTCGTCATCTAGCATTAGGTATATCTCCCAATGCTATCCCTCCCCCCTCCCCCCACCCCACAACAGTCCCCAGAGTGTGATATTCCCCTTCCTGTGTCCATGTGATCTCATTGTTCAATTCCCACCTATGAGTGAGAATATGCGGTGTTTGGTTTTTTGTTCCTGCGATAGTTTACTGAGAATGATGATTTCCAATTTCATCCATGTCCCTACAAAGGACATGAACTCATCATTTTTTATGGCTGCATAGTATTCCATGGTGTATATGTGCCACATTTTCTTAATCCAGTCTATCATTGTTGGACATCTGGGTTGGTTCCAAGTCTTTGCTATTGTGAATAATGCCGCAATAAACACACGTGTGCATGTGTCTTTATAGCAGCATGAGTTATAGTCCTTTGGGTATATACCCAGTAATGGGATGGCTGGGTCAAATGGTATTTCTAGTTCTAGATCCCTGAGGAATTGCCATACTGACTTCCACAAGGGTTGAACTAGTTTATAGTCCCACCAACAGTGTAAAAGTGTTCCTATTTCTCCACATCCTCTCCAGCACCTGTTGTTTCCTGACTTTTTAATGATTGCCATTCTAACTGGTGTGAGATGGTATCTCATTGTGGTTTTGATTTGCATTTCTCTGATGGCCAGTGATGGTGAGCATTTTTTCATGTGTTTTACATTTATGCAGCCGAAAGTGGCTTTTTCTGAGCCAGCTCCTGAGGAGTCAGAAACACCCACACTTGGGAGATAGGACACCTTGATTCTGGTTGAATCCTTGCTGCAGAGCCGGAAAAATGTAAGTATTTCCCTTTTCTAGCCATTGAAGAATTACATGTGAACAATCTTTAAGGCCTCTTCTGCTCTGGAATTCTATGATTACTTCTAAAAATGATCACTTCAAGCCGCTTCAATCTGCATTACCAAGTGCTAGAGACAACGTGGAATAGATGTACTCTCTGAGAACTAAAGTTCTTGCCATTTACTTATATATTTGAAAAGGAAAGGAGCTGACATTTTTTAAGTGTATTATGAGCCAGGCACTCTCTTATATTGTCCATTATTATTTCAATAATAATTCATAACCTGAAGAAATTTGGGGAGGATAAAGTGAGTGCTTATGTGAAGCAGAGTACAATGCCTGGCAGGAAGTCTGCACTCAGTAAATGTCATTCTCTGGCTCCTCCTTCAGCTCCTCTTTTACCCAGCTCCCACCCTTTAAAGAGATGAAGAAACAGAAGCTCAGAGGGATTATGTAACTGCCCAAAGTCACCCAGATTTTCAGCTGCAGGGGCCATGTGTATCCTGTTATATTACACTGCCTCTGCAATGTGAAGTCTATAGTTATTGCCCCTATAGTTATTGTCCCTTGCTTGGAAACCTCCTACTTTCTGGCCCAGTTCCTCTTTGTGATCCAGGCCTGTGTTTGGGAAGTGGTCACCCAGAGATTTCAGGTGCACCACACATTTCCCTCTGCAGTATTATAACTGGTCCCACAGAGCGTGAACCCTCCATATAGACATTGTTAACTTCAGACTCTCATTCTTGGCCAACCATCCCTTAGGGCAGTCCTCTGCTCACCGAGGCAAGGGTTCTGTGGAAACTCTGCCCTCCAGCTCTGTTCCCCTCACACAGATATGGGAAGATGACCATATGGGGGAAGAGCCAAGGGGTCATTTTCAAATAATAGAAAAGGTAAGTTTGCTTGCTCAGGATTGAATTCAGAAAATCATATCCTTGGCTGGCAGAATATTGAGCACTGGAGCAAGAGTGGAGGGTGTGGGAGTAGCTACGAGAAGAGATGAGGATGAACAGTGACCCCAGCGAAGGAAGGAGGTAGGCTGGGAATTGCCTACTGAGAGGTATTGTCATTGGCCCACATATTAGTAGAGTTGAACAGGGGAAGTTGCTGAGCTGAATGACAGAGGACTGATCTTAAAGGCAACTTCATGCCTTGAAGATAATCTTCTTGTGAAATCATTAAGTCCATTTGTTCTACATTAGGCTTTCCTGTGTTGCCCTTTATTTAGCAGAAGGTACCATGGAGTTCTATTTCTAGTAGTAAAGGTGATTTTGCATGGATCATGTCCCACTCTGGTCTAATACCCAGTGTGCATAGAATAATCCTGGGTTTAGGATGGCATCGATGTATCTTTTGTATAAGATTAGGCAGGTGGTTCAGAAATGCTATTTCGTGGTAGCTAGACTTGATGGTTTTTTGTGGTCCCTTCCATCTCCAGGGTTACTAGCATTTTTGAGCTCTCTTTCTTTCTCCCCCTACCCTCAGCCGCATTCTCCCTATCTCCTCCTTACACAGGGCACTTTCTCTCCTAGGCTACAGAGGGCTGTCCACCTAACAGAACCCTACTGCTGGGGACCAACAATCTGGGCTCCCTAGTGGTGTACAAGATGATCCAAAATCTATTGCTTTGCATACAGTAAAACATAGTTTGCCTTCTAGAAGTAGCACAATATTCTGGAAAGAGTGCAGGCTTTGAAGACAGACAAACTTAATTTTCAATCCAGATACTGCCATTTCCTAGCTCTATGATGGCGAGCACAACAGTTGAACCTCCTTGAGCTCCATATCCTCATCTGCAAAATTGGGATAATCCTGGTTCTCATCTGCTAGTGGTGTTGTGAAGATTTACTGAGACAATTTATGGAAAGAATTTAGCTCAGTGCTTCACACAGAGTATGTGCTGAAGGCATGGTTCTCGAATGAACGAGTGAGTGCATATTGGTGTCATTCTTTCCCTTCCTCCCTATGATGAAGTGCTGTTAAAAGGCTTCTGCTCTCCTTTAATTAAGTGGTAAGAGCATGGATATAGAATTCAGCCAATTCAGGGACTGCTGTGTGATCTTAGTTAGTAGTTAAAAAATTATCTGAGGCTCAGTCTCTTTATGCATGAAATCTGGATAACAAGGCCAAGTGTGCAGAGCTGTTGTGACGATTAAAGGAAACAATGTATGCGATAGCACAGGACCTGGAACGTGGTGCGTGATTGATCATGCCAGGTCCTTTACTCTGCCTACCCCTAGGCACTTTCATGTATGTGGGCTCATTTAGTTCTCAGAACAACCATATGAAATATGTATTATCATCATAATGAGATAATGTATGTGGAAGGCACCTAGTACAATATGATGCAGGTGGTCAGTAAGTGTTTGTTTCCTTCCCTTTCTTTTTCTTCATTAAGACAATTATTATCCTGCCAACAATCGTGCTTTCGCATGAACTATGAATATTTTAAAGAATGAGGTGCTAATCTTATATCGTTATCAATTTAGAAGGCAGTCTGGACCCCTGGCTTATAATCAAAATTATGTTGATTTTAATAAGATGACAAAAGATCACAGAGTTTATAGATATAAAGTGCTTGCCTAATTCCTGCCTTGTTATGGTAAGTTATGAATAGATTAATTTGATATTTCAGAATGTAACAGTCATTAAGAAAGCATTTTCATATAAGTTATAGTTTTACATATTAACGCCATGCTTTCCTTAGCATCTAAAAGTACTGTTCTTTACTTACGATGAGAAGGAGAAAGTTTTGGATCTGTATTTGTAGAACTGGGGATTAGTTGGGGTTGAGTTCTTTTGACTTGAAACTGATCTCTTACCTGGTTTCACACATTACCCTCTATTATCTTCTATGTCATGTATTAGAATATGATTTAGAGAGGGCCAAAGAGTGGGTAATATTTGCAAGGCAGAGAGCTTTATGGTGAAATGAAATCTCATCTGATCTATGAGCAAGTTACTTCACACCCTTTTTCCTTAGTTTCATCATTGGCAAAATAAGTATAATATTAACATTTACCTGACAGGGTTGCTTTGAGGATTAAATAGGATAAGTTATGAATAAATAAGTTAATTCATCTAAAGACTTTAACATAGAGTTCACTGTGTAGTGGACTCAATAAATGTTAACAGCTGGCACTGCTATGGCCACCACCACCACCACTTCCACCACTACAATGATAATGATGTGACCATTATCTTCAAGCACTACAGAATGGTTAAGGAATTGGGTATTCTGTCTCATGAGGTACTTCAGTTCTCTGAAGGGTAGGCTGAGAACTTTCTTAATTTCAACTCCCTTTTTAAAATCCCTCCAAGGGCTCTGTGTCCATATTGCTTGAGTTACCATGGAAAGTCTGGGATCAACATTGATTCTTGATACACTAAGGCTCTTTCAGGGCCATAGGTGGATCATTCATATACTGTTACCATTGTCCAAAGCTTCAGCTGTAGAAGGTGTAGGAAACTGGGCTGAATGTTATTTGAATGCAGAGAAGCCCTCGAAAATTTTTGTAATTTGAATTGTGATCATTTCTATTTTAATTTTTCTTAGTTCCCACAAAGCAAACTTTCTTAGTTTTGTTGAGTCTCAGCTGATCAGAATTTTATAAGAAACGTTTTCCTGTCTCTAAATAAACAAGACTGTTATATAGAGAGATTTATCTAGGTGTCATGCATATTCAAGGAAGTAGGGAAAAGGCAATACAACTAGGTTTAGTGAATTCTCTTTTGAATACTGACCAGTTGTTTGGCTGTTCTGAAGACTAAATTAATACAGGTAAATTTCCTAAGTGGCATATCGATGGCTCAGGTGGGAATAGTGAACCTGGATGTGTTGTCCGGAAATTTTCAATAAGTTACAGACCAGTGTGTGAGCATGACTTTACTGACAATAAAAATGGGAGGTAATGAGAGCCATGGACACTTTTGTCCCATGAATTCTCAAAAATGAAATGATGAGTGGTTCAAATAATCTGTGTGAATGCAGAGGGCTAGACACTAGTGGTCTCTTATGGTTTCTTCTACCTCCAGGGCCTTAAGATTCTAGAATGCTTTACTCCAGCACCAATCTTTCTTTAGATGGTTTTCTTAGAACCACCCCTCTTCCTTCTTCCTTCCATGCCTTATATTCTTTATATTCTTCCTTCCCAAAATATTGTACTGACTGCACACTAAATGCCTAAGCACTGTTCTAGGCATTGGAGTACAGAATAATAAAGAGAAATGCTCCTCAACTCTCATGGGTTCGGCAATTTCTAATATTCTGGGATGTCCCTGACCTGATGGTAGGAAAAACATGGCTCCTCAGTCATGGTTGAACTTTATTTTGTACATACGCAATTCCTTATAAGTGAGTTTTTTTCCCCTTTTCTTTGACTTGCAGGTTTTGAAATCTTGGACAAAAGGAACATTTTTTAGAATGCAAGTGACCAAGTTGAGGTGGCATAGAAGTGAGGCTGAGGTGCCTCTGACACAGCCTCATAGCTTAAGCAGCTCAAGGTCTCTCCTGCTTGCTATGCTCACCTGGATTATAGAGAGGGGGTGGGATGTGTATAATTAAAATAAACCATCAAGCAAACAAGCAAACAACCAAACAGGATCACAAGGAAAAACAAAATTCAAACCAAACTGAAAGACAAAAAGAAAATAAACACACAAAACTCCTCTTTCCAGTGGGCCCCACAGAAACTTTCTTTCTTTGTCTTTGAAGGGCTCAGTCCATTTTTCTTTTAGTTACTTGATTTGATATTGAGGCTGCAGCATTAACACCTGGTAATTAAATAAATGGTCAATCCACTAGCTTTGTCTAAAAGGGAACTTAGGACCAGGCTGCCTGATCCCCACAAGCCCCCTCCCTTGCAAAAACAAACAAACAAACAAAAACAAAAAAGAAGAGAAAAGATTCATCTTGGCATCAGTTACTGACACTGGTTCCCAAAAGGGAGGGTGTTTGTGAAATGCCCTTCTGGAAGAATAGAGGAACAAAGCCAGGTGTTCTGTCGGTGTAAACTGGAAGCAAGTCTCAGCATGCTGGGGCTCAGCATGCTGGGGCTCAAGGCACGCTAGCACCATGGGCAGGAGTTGGAAACTCCAGGCTGCTGTGCTTAAGAAAAAGAAAATTTATTATGGAGTTTCATCCACTTATTCATGAGTACATCAAAAGGGTATTAAGCGCTGACTAGAATTGGGAATAAAAGAGTAAACCCAAACATCTTTTCACTTTTCTGGACTCAACAAACATCATTTCCATATGTTAACAACCTCCAAAGGGGACCATAGCCATCAGTCAAGTAAACAATAATGTTGAGAACAAAAATGTGAGTCCACTGATATCATACTTTTCCTCTTCTTTAAGAGATTCTTAACTGACTGACTTGTTTTTTTCTAGCCCAGAGAAGAGAAAACCTAGATGTAGGCGTAGAATGGGACCTAAATATCTCTCTTCAATTATCTGAAAGGCTACATGTAGAAAAAGAGTTAGATCTGTTATATAAAATCAATGAGCAGACCAGAGATGAATGAGCAGAATTTAAAGAGATTCTAATTTTGGTTTATTTCTAATAATTAGAGCTTATCAAATGAATATGTGGTCTTGGGAGCCAATAATAAGAACAATAATAATAGTGATAATTGCTATTGTTATTTTTAATGTATTTTGTATAGTACTTTAACTTTGGAAACACTGTGCCTCATTTAATCCTCAGTACTCATTTTGTATATCAGTCAAGGCAGATATCATTCTCCTGATTTTAGAGATGAAGAAACTGTGTCTCAGAGAGGTTAAGGATATTACTTCAGGTCACACAGCTAATATGAGATAAGCTGGAATTCAAATCAACACCTGTTGATTGGTTCTGAGGGAGTGATTAAGGAAGGACTCCCTTCCTCAGCTTGTTTCAAAATGTAAAGAAGCTGCCTTCAGATAGGAAGAATCAAATGGCAGCTCAAACTTCCCGTGAAGCAAGGGACATTTACCAGGCCACAGGCCAGTGTAGAACTGTGCTCTGCAAGCCAATCTGGATGAAAGTGAACTATTTTATTTATTGCCATTTCTATTTTAAGGCTGTGTTCTCTGATTTCAATGTAAAAATGTAGGTCTGGGCTGGTGGATGGCATCATGTACACCATTCTCTGTTCATCACAGCTGCAGTCACACTGTCTCCTGTGTACACTGATGTATGTTTGCTTGCACATATAAAATTACTTTCCTGGGACTGCAAACACAAACCAGGCTCACAGTTTGCCTAATACAGTGAAGGTTGCAAAAAGAAGCATATTTTACCATTTCCTGCATAAAAAGAAACAACAGAATTAATTCATTTGATTGACTTGCCCATTTTTCCCAGTAGTTTTCTCGGCATGGGGAAGACAAATTCTCCACGAGTGAAGACTGTATGTGTGTGTGAGTATGTATGTGAGGGCCACCCTATAGCAAGCCCTGTTCTAAAACTTGTCCTTTTCTCTTAATATGTTTTCCAAAGTTCTGCTTGATAATTATGGATTGTATCTGGAGGCCCACTCGCTAAAAGCAGGTTGAGTCATAAGCAGGTTGTAAGAGTCCAGGAGACCTGCAGCGATGACTAAGAGAGTCATTATTTGATGAAAAGGGGAAAATAGGTATTGCTTTGAATGGAAGGCTGGGGGAGCATGACGGACTTCTTGAGCAGGGGAAAAAAAAAAGCCACTTGGAAGCTAGCTGGCAGGGTGAGTGGGGACCGGAGAAAACCGGTCTTGTGCAGCAAGACTTGCTGCTGCATTTTAATCACATCTCGATGTGACTGTTTTCTTTCCCCCCTCTTTCTGTTTTTTCATCAAGAAAGAAAGGACTCAGAGAGAATTCAGCAGTAACCTAGCTCTTTAAACTTTGGACTATGCTCTCTTGCACATTTTAAAATTGACACCTAGAAATTTTTCATCATAAATTCAAGTAGATGCAAATACCGTATACTTTTTGTCACCTTGTAAATATTGAGTTTAAATTAAACTCTTGCATCACTCTTTTAACTTCTTCAATAGATTCTAAGTACCATAGTATTTTTATATCCATTGCCACCCATTAAAATACTAATGGAAAAGGTCTCTAACAGTTGGATATTTAACACCATTACCTTTTCTTCTTCAACTCACATTTCCATTCACTTGCTCCACAGAGTTTTATCCTAATATCTTTCATATTTTTATATGGAAAAGGCTTTTCTTGTTCATCCTATTATGTATCCCAATAAAAATATGTATATAAAATGAAATTTTAAACCAAATTTTTCTGTGACCAGAAGTCTCCAAAGTGTTAAAATAAATAAGTAAATAAATAAATAAGTGTTACGTAGCCCAAAAGTGACAGAGTAGTAATTAGAATCTAGGACTATGCTCTGACTTCCAGATCTCATCCACTCTGCTCTGCTCTACTCTGGAACCTCAGAGGAGAAAGCGAGCACAGCCATGGTAAGATTCAAGATGTCTGATAGGTAGTCCTTTCTCTTATAACATAGGAGGAAGGTAATTGTGAAAGGAGAGGGGAGAAGGGAGGAACCAGAATGACTACCTAACCTCAAGCAAATATTGCCAAATGTCCCCTGGTGGGGCGGGGAGGAAACAAAATCACCCTCAGTTGAGGACCACTGATCTTAGGCTATGCATACTCCAGTTTGAACATTGATTGCTTACCTATCTTATTAGGAATGTGAAAAAGACCCAAAGCAGTCAAATGTATTATTTGCACTTTATTCAGGAAAAGGGCAAAATCTGGTTGTCTGTTTAAATTCTCTTTCCAGGGTGGGTGCGGTGGCTCACGCCTATAATCCCAACACTTTGGGAGGCCGAGGTTGGGGAATCACCTGAGGTCAGGAGTTTGAGACCAGCCTGGCCAGTATGGCAAAACCTCGTCTCTACTAAAAATATAAAAATGAGCTGAGTGTAGTGGTGCACGCCTGTAGTCCCAGCTGCTCGGCAGGCTGAGGCAGGAGAACTGCTTGCTTGAACCTGGGAGGCAGTGGTTGCAGTGAGCCAAGATAGTACCACTGCACTCCAGCCTGGGCAACAGAGTGAGACTCGGTCTCAAATAAATAAATAATCTTTGCACATGAGTGGAGAGGGGGTTGTTGAATCCATCTCAAAGGTTTTGGGGCCTGATCAAACATTGGATCTCAAGGGAACTAAAATTAGATGTAAACATATCAGGGGAAGGGAAGAATGGAGAAGAGGAATGAAGTCACAAACAACAGAAATCATAATGAAAGCTGCCATTTACTTTGTGTCAATTGCTCTGCTAAGTGCTTTACATGGAGTATCTTGTTGAATAATCATAATAACCTAGGAGGTAATTGTAATCATTTGTTAGTTAGAGTGCAGGTTAGGCTTTTGTAACAAAAAGACTAAAAACTTTCAGTGACTTAGACAAAATAGAAATACATTTATTTCCATGAAAGGGCCAGGTAGGCTGTTCAGGGTTACTGTGGCCTCCAGGCTGCTTCTGTGCTGTTCCTCTGCAATTTCAATCCCCAGCTTCTATCACATGGTCCCAGATGGCAACTCTGGATTCTGCTATCAGGTCTGCATTCCAGCCAGTGGGAAAGATGAAAAGGGGAAGGTGAGAATATATACTTTTCTTCTAAGGGCACAATCTAAAAGGTACAAACCTCATTCCATTTATACCCTATAGGCTTGACCCATCTTGTAAAAGTAATGTGGACTTTAGCCAGGCAGCCATGTATCCAGTTACAGGGGCAGGTAAACTACACACTGAGGTCCAACAACCTCTTTCTGGTACATGAAATTTTAATGGAACATAGCCACTCCAATTCTTCTATGTATCATCTATGCTGCTTTCTCAAAACAATGGCATTCTTGAATAGTTGTGACAAAGACTGGGTCGCAACAGTCCACAAAGCTTAAAATATTACTCTCTGGTCTTTAAGAAAAAGTTTGCCAATCTCTGATAGAGAACAAGAAGGGAATGGATATCTAGAGACATCTAAGGGGCCCTGTCAAGATTCTTATTTAACAAATGAGGAAACAGAAGCACATAGAGGTCCCATAAAAAGTCCCAAGGTCACATATGGATAAGTGGCAGAGCTGAGATCTGAATGTGGTTCTGTTTGGCTCCGAAGGCAAAGCACTGTTCGCTGTATCATACTGTCTCACTAATTCATATAGCAAATATTTATTACATCTATTCTGTACCAGGCGATGTTCTAGGTGCTGAGGATTCAGTGGTGAATAAAAGAGAGGAAATATCTGCTCTCATGAAGTCTACATTAAAGGAAACAGACCATTAGAAATAATTAAGCAAAATATATTATACCTCAGAGGTGATACGTGTTATAAATAAAAATGAATCAGGAAAGAAGGGAAGACAGTGACAGAGTGTGGTAGGGATTCATTTTTCAAACAAATGGTTAATTATGGCCTCAATATTGGAGAAACCAAGGAGAATGAGTCTGAGCCAAAGCTCTTGAGAAGGAGGCAGGAGCCTGAGTTGAGAACACCCAGTAAAAACCCAGAGTTCCCCCTCAAAAGAGAGGTTAAACCAAAGGTCAGGAGCTGTACAGGAACTGGAGCCAAAAGAACAAAGACAGCAGTGTGGGCACCCATGGCTTGTGTGTGGTGTGTACACTGTGGTAACTGGTACAAGTGGGTGTGTAGGAAGAGAGCTTGCATAAAGGTACACAATTACACAGAAGAGTTTGCCTTTAATCCTTTTAGACAGAATCCTAAAGACTCTTTGCATGCAGACAAAAAAAAACATGCATGCACAGACGCATATACATGTAAATATAATGAGAGCAGGCAGTAAGTCAGTGCGATCTATGGAAAGATCATGGTTGTTGCAGTCCCGTGGAACTGTGAATTTCAGCTCTGCCGCATGTTGATTTGATGACTTTAGGCAAATTTTTGGTACTTTTTTTAGTCACGATTTATTGAGTGTTTTGTATGTGGCAGGCACTTTATATACATGATTCATCTAATCTTTACATAACTCTATATAGACAGATGCTTGTAATATCTTCAATTATTTTCAAGTTAAATTAAGTGGTAAAATTAAGTGGTGATAGGTGACAGTCAAGAAGTAATGAGAAATGTACAATTTTCTTCCTGTGCATTTATATTGCTTTATTTTATTTAAGTATAGTGATTAATAATCTTGGTTAATGCTTCCGTGGGCTCATTTTTATTAAAAATTTTGTATTTTGGAAGTAAAAATATTTAATGCTTGTTTAGTGCTTACTGTGTGTCAGACACCATTCTAATTACTTTACATGTACTTCTCAAAACAAAACTGTGAGGAAATACTCTTATGCACCTCATTTTTTTCTGAGATGAGAAAACAGATGCACAGAGAGGTTAAACAACTTACCCAAGGTCACACAGCCAGTAAACAGAGAGACTGAGATTTGACCCCAGGCAGCCTGGCTCTGGAGTTCATGTGTTTAATCATTACACTACATTGCCTTACAAAACAGACCAATAACCATATTGAATGAGAAGACATGCTAGCTTCTCTTTCACTTCTGGTGATGCATGTGGAAAGCCTGGTTATTTGTACTTTGTGATCTAACCCAGGGCCACTACCTCTTTAGTGTCAGCACATCTGAAATGGAGACCAAGTCCCATGGAGCGAATATTCCACTTCTAGAAGACTAACCTGGGAAACCCAAATTTAAAAAGTGATAATAAAGATGACAGCATGTGTGCTCTTTGTAAGTGTGACTACCTACAAATGTGTGTGCATGCGTGTGTGTGTGTTTAGATGTGTACATGTGAGTCTAACTAGTAGTTTTAGATGTCAGGGGCTAGCCTTTCTCCCCAGGAGCCTAAAATCCAACTTTTTATGGAGCAAGATTTAGAAATAAGAAACCCTTATTTTGTTTCAGGATATATACCTGGTTTTCCAGAATCTATTTTCTCTCTAGAGACCAGTTCTGCTTCCTCAGGCATGTAACTACCAAACAAGCATGGATGCTCCAGTAACATCAATGAAATGATTCTCTGCTTCAGTCCTAGTGTATCAGCTCTCATTTCATGCGCCGATCAAAAAGGCCAAACATAATTTGCTATCTGGCCGGCCTCTTCTTCGAATTGTCAGCATTTAGTAAGGATTTTCTGTGGGAATATCTTCTGTCCAAAATGACATAGAAGATTCCAAACATGGGCTCTACATGTCACCTTTGATTGTGAATTTGGGAGCCTTAACTTGTTACCAGTACAATTGTAATCTAGATGGCTACTTTAGGGATGAGGATAGATTTTTCACTGAGCCACTCCTTCTCTCATTTAGTCTCCTCATCCCTATTCCATACCCTAACCAGATGACAGGTTCAGCTGACTTCTAGAAACAGTTTTCTGAGGAATAATTTAACTGGCTATGATGAGGACCAATCCGCAAGAAATGCCCTCATCAGCACAGTGTTCTAATCACTGATAGAACTAGACTATGTGGAAAATCTAAGTGGTAGAGTGAGCTGACATATGGGTATGGAGAAGCTGACATTTCACCAGGAACTATTGACTTCTGTGGGGCCAGAAAATACCACTACGGTGGTGACCGAGTTTATCATACTGGGGTTTGGAGACCTCAAAGAATTGAGTCCCTTGCCCTTCCTGGTGTTTGGGGTTACCTATGTAGCCATCTTTTCTGGGAATCTTCCCCTCATGGTACTGGTGAGCACTCGACGGAGACCTCACACTCCAATGTTGTTCTTTTTGGTGAACCTCTCATGCCTGGAGATCTGTTATACAACCAACATTGTGCCCAGGATGCTGGTGGACCTGTTGACGGAAAACAGAATGATCTCTATGGTGGGTTGTATCATTCAAGCCTACTTATTTTTGGTCCTGGGCAGCACTGAATGTTATTTACTGGCAATGATGTTATATGATGGGTATCTGGCTATCCGTCAGCCCATGCATTATTAAAAACTAATGCATGGAACCATGTGCGTGGGGATAGTAAGTGGCTCATGAACAGTGTAAGCTGCATTCCAGGCTGCTATGGTATCCAATTTGAACTTCTACGGTGGCGATGAGGTTAACCATTTATTCTGTGACTTGAAACCTCTGCATAAGCTCTCCTGCTCAGATCTCTATCTGGTCAACCTAGTCTGCATGAGTCTAACAGCTCTCTTGACCCAGCTTCCTTTGGACTAACCCTAACCTCCTACTGGAGGATTTTTTCAATGGTGTTGCATATACCTTCCATATAGTAGTAGGCAGAAGGCATTCTGCACTTGCTAGTGGTTGTGATCTTGTTCTATGGGATCTTGATCCTGGTCTATGCTGTGCCCTTGGCTGGCCAAGTGCCAGCTCTCAACAAAACCTTCTCCTTGCTCTACACCATTGCTGCTCCCATGTGTAATTCCCTTATCAACAGCCTCAAACACAAAGATGTTAAAGAGGCTGTGAGGAAGCTGAGGATTTGATCCTACAATGATGAGGTTCATACAACTGACAAAAATTAGGGCAATCTGGAGGTCAAGGCAATGTTTTTGTCCTCAAGAAATTTCCAATCAGATTAGAAAAACACAGGATAGGTGGGGCGTGGTGGCTCATGCCTGTAATTCCAGTGCTTTGGGAGGCTGAGGCAGGCAGATCACCTGAGGTCAGGAGTTCAAGACCAGCCTGGCTAACATGGTGAAACCCCGTTTCTACTAAAAATACAAAAAATTAGTCGGGCGTGGTGGCACGCACGTGTAATCGCAGCTACTCGGGAGGCTGAGGCAGGAGAATAGCTTGAACCCAGGAGGTGGAGATTGCAGTGAGCCGAGATCATGCCATTGAACTCCAGCTTGGGCAACAGGAGCAAAACTCCATCAGAAAAAAAAAAAAAAAAGAGAAAGAAGAAAAAAAAGAGAAGAAAAGGAAAAACACAAGATAATTATAATTTTTATAACCTCAAATATTGGATAATTGCCAAATATTCTGATTTTAGGGGAAGAGTTGTTACTAGTCTCCTTGAAATAATCTAGTTTTTCTTGGGCATATTTATATTGCAAGAGGGGAAAAGTACTTTTGAGTTTATGGGAGGTAAACCATTCTGGGATAGATAATAAATAATTGCTCCACACAATCCCCCAAAGGTGCAATCTTGGAAGTAGGGATTGGCAGGTAAACTTTAATTGTGTTCAGTTTCATTTTTTAAAAAAATCACACCTGGAGGTTCTGGAGGTGGAGGAAGAGTGATAACTGTGTTACCCTCATAAGAGAGGAGAGCTCCCTAAATAAATAGTCCATGTTTATTTCCTTCACTGCCTAGACTACAGTTCTGGCTATGAGGCTATGATAATAATTTTGGACTTCTACTTGACCTGAGATTAAAAAGATAAAAATTGAATCTAATAGAACATATGGAAACCCACCAGTAGGCTAGCTTTGGAGAAATGTGCATTAAGCACTTATAGCAATTTGTTAGACATGTGGATTGCCTCACGGCACTTTTTTCGAGATTGCATTTTTTTTCTAGCATTTACAGCTACCCGCTGCATTTTCATTTATTTATTTTTGTTCCCCTCCCAGGTCCTTTTCCTGCTGTGTACCTGAGTTTACCTCGCTGGCTTCACTTGTGCTTCTGTTTCTTATTTTCCTGTTACCAGCTACCTAACATTATCAACTGATATATTCAAGCTACACTCCAAGGGAGAGTAAAAGCAAAAAGAGTCTGCTCTGAAAAGCAGATAATACACTTATTAATTTATTCAAGCAAAAATATTTATTGAGAGCCTAATATTATCCAGTCATTGTGCTAGATGCTAGGAAGAGAATAGTGAACAACATAGATACAGCTTCCAACCTCAAAAATGGTAAAATCTGGTGGCCTTAGTGTTCCAGTTGCTCGGAATTTATATTTTTACATTGTTTATATAATATGTAGATCTTGAAAGAATCATTTCTAAAGAGAATCTCTGCATGTCAAATCCCAATATTGTTATTTACCTTCATTTTAAGAGTAACTATAATAATTAATGGGAAACAACCTTATGTAAAGACCTAATAAATCTTTTAGTAGAACATGTAAACAGAGAAATACTCAGAATGTCCCTTGTTGAGCTAAACTCACCCTATTTTGTCCTTTAAGTTTCAACTCCAGTCCTACCTTCTCTTTGAACCCTCCATGAGTATGCTGCTTATGTCATTTCTCCCCCTGAGAAGTGCTTTATTTCTCTTCATCTGACATGTAGGATGCACTGCCCTGCACTTTTTATATATGTGTCCTGTCTTCTCATTAGATTGTAAACCCTTAAAGGACAGAGGCAGAAAGTTGTTTCTAGCTGTATCCTCAAGCACCCAGCATAATTCCCGTGCACACAGTCAGTGTTTGATGACCATCTTCACAGGATAAAATCCAAGATTCTCAGCATGAAATTGAAGGCCTTCTATTACTCTGTTCTTGTCCCTTTCTGCAGTCTCATCTCCCATCAGGCTGCACCTCACAATTTGCCACATTGTACCCTGTGCATCCTTATTCATGCCCTTTGCCTGGAAAATTCTGCCCATATTTATATTTCACCTGGCTAATGCCCCTCATCTTTTAATACTCAGATCCATCATCATCCTCTCCAGCAGGACTTGCTTGACCATTTTCTCCTATCCAATACACTGAAGCAAATGATGCTTTTCTGTGTCTCTACGGGATTCATTGTAGATATAGTTTAATAAATTATTATTTTATCTGGTTGTTTGCCAGTGTCTTCAGTGCCTAGGAGAATGCTTGGGATGTGGGAGCCACTCAATGAATATTTTTTGAGTGAATGGCTCAATTGTTTATGTGCCTTCCTCCCTCACTAAACTATTGTTATTTCCTTGTCATCAAGTACCACCTATAGCCTGACAATCCCTCAATAATTTAACACTGTGATAAATGTTATGAAGGAAATGTATAGGAAGGTATATCACAAGGGTATCTAATTTGGATTGGGTTAGGAATATCAGATAAGGTTTATCTGAAGTTATGACATTTGAACAGAGAACTGAAAGATAAACAGAAATAAGCCAGGCAAAGATAGGTTATAAGGTGAAGGGGGGTAGCAGAGGATTTCAGTGGCAGGACTAGCTAGCAACAAGGTCTGCTGTGGTAAAGTTCTTAGAGTGATTGGGAACAGAGAAAAGGCTAGCATGGTTAGAATGCAGTGATCAGGGGAGAGAGTATCATAGATGGGACTGGGAAGGTAGGCAGGAATCAGATAATGCATTGCTTCACTAGATTTCTTTGTGAGATTGGAATTCTTGAACAGTTTTTAGTCGAGTGACATGATCCATTTTATGTTTTAAGATCACTCAGATTGCTACATGGAGAACAACTGTTGATGGGACTGGAGGGCTAATCGATGTTCGGAAATCAATTAGGACACTATTACAATGTTACCGGTGAGAGATGATGTTGGTGTGGACTAAGAGAGTAGTGGCAGAGATGGAGAGAAATGAATTGAAGTTGATATATTCAGAGATAGAATTGATATCTATCTATCAATTCTAGATAGGTTTGGTGATGGATTATAGAAGGAAGCATCAATAATAACTTTCTGGTTACTACTTTGTGAATTGAATACATGCTTACACCACTCACAGGGATGGGAGACTCCTGGGATAGGGCCAGATTTGGAGGAGAGAAGTAATGATCACATCAACTTTGTGCAAGAGTATTCCAATATGGCAATGGCTGTCAAGTAGGTAGTTAAATATACTGATCTGGAACTCAGAAGAGACATCTAGGCTAGAAATACAAATTTAGATGCCATCAGCATGTAGGTGGCATTTAAAAGCATGAGAGTGGGTAAAATCATGTAGAGGAACAGTCCAGAGGGAGAAGAGAACCCAGAATGGAGCCCTGAGAATTCCTCTTTTTGAGATCATGTAGAAGAAAAATAACCAGCAAATGAGGAGGTGATAGAGAGGTAGGAGAAAAACCCTGAGTGTATAGGTTCATGCAGGTAGGGAGAGGAGAATGTTTTAAGAAGGAGAACTTAGTAAACTATGCTGAAGACTGTTGAGGGGAGGAGTAAGCTGAGGACAAAGAAGGGTTCATTGTATCTGATAACATAGAGGGCAGTGATGACCTCAGTAAAGACACTTTTGGTAGAGTGATGAGTGCAGAAGCCATATTGGAGTGAGATAAAGAAATGAATAAAAGGTGAAGAAGACACTATATGTAGATAATTCTTTGGAGAAGCCTGGCTCTGGAAGAAAATAGATTTGATGAGAGCTGGAACAAGAAGCTTAAAGGAAGATGTTTGTTTTACAATGTAAATAAAAGAAAATGTTTGAATACCGTTAGAAGAAGGATTCATTAAAGAGTGAGAAGTCTTCATTAAAGGGGTCTTCATTAAAGACCCGGCACTCTCCACGCTTGGCTCTCATTTCATTTCTCCACTTGGTTTGCCCTGTGGACCAAGGTCCCTGGGAACCTTGGGTATGCTTCCCCCGCCCCTACCCCAAATCAGCAGTCCCCACTTCAGGCAGCTTCTCATGCATCTGGGTTCCTATTGTCCCCAAGGGAACTGGGTGCACACCATGCAAAGCCCTCCAGTCCAACCCTGTCACCTTGCTCCTGCCCCCATGGAGCCTAGCTCTGCCAGGACTAGTGCTTAACTTAGCCTAAGCAGGCTCATTAGGTCAGTTTCAAGGAAGTAGTTCTGGCTAGAATGAACCAAAAAACAGGTGGCAGCTTTGGCAGGAGGATGCAGTTGAGACTACAGGTTGAAGATGCAGGGATATGGATGTATTCCCTGCAAAGGCAGGAAGGCCCATGGTCCAGAGCACATGTGAAGAGTGGGTCCTCTCATCAGAGTGACACTTACACTGTGACAAATATGTACTGAACGCCTACTATGTTCTTGGTTTTATTTCAAGTCCTAAGGATCCAACAATGAGTAAATCATGATCCTTGCCCCCCATGGAGCTCGCAATCTGATGAGAGAGATAAGCAATTAAACAGACAATTATAATTAGGTTGATTAATGCTATAAGCACAGGGTCCTGTGGAAGCACTAGGAAGAGGCACTGTTATGGGTTGAGTTGTGTCTCCCAAAGAAAGATATGTTGGAGTCCTAATGCCTAGTATCTCAAAATGTTGTCTTATTTGGAGGTAGAGTCTTTGCAGAGGCAATCAAGTTAAAATGACATCATTAGAGTGGGCCGTAATTCAATACAACTGGTGTCCTTATAAAAGCAGAAATTTGGACACAGACACAGACACGCACACAAGGAGAATGCCATGTGAACAGGAAGAGACTGGGAACATAGAAGCCAAGAGACACCAAAGACTGCCAGCAAGTCACTAGAAGCTAGGAGAGAGGCATGGAACAGATTCTTCCTTACTGGAACCAACCCTGCCTTGATGTTAGACATCCAGCCTCCAGAACTATAAGAAAATGAACTTATGTTGTTGAAGCCACTCAGTTTGTGGTACTTTGTTATGGCAGTCCAAGAAAACTAAACCAGGCATTTAAACCTATTCAGGGTGTGGTGGTCAGGTTAAGGGAAGACTTCCCAGAGTAGGTGTTATTTGTGCTGAATCAAGATAAATGAGTAAGATTTCATGGGTAGAGCCTGGGGAAGACATTCCATGTAAAGTGATCATAGTTTGCAATATCTAGGAAGTGAAAGGGAGTATACATGGCTAAGCTACTGCAAGTAATCCAATGTGTCTGCATGTAGAGCATGTGGGCAATGGTGGTAACAACTGAGACCTAAGAAGCTGGAGCTTCTATTCATGAAGGGCCTTCTATTCCCAGCCAAGGAATTTGGACTTTATCCCGAAGCCAAGTGGGTGGCCTTTAAATGTTCATTCCCCCCTCCACTATTCACCCACCTTACTTCATTTTTCCAGGAAGCCTTCTCTTACATTTATTGTGGCACTTCTCACACAGAACGATAAACAAGAATTCGCTTCTTGGTTTCTTCCAACACATAGTAAGCTCCTTGAAGGCCGAGATGATGTCATGTTTGCTGAGATAGATATGTCCAGTGCCTGGAAAGTGCTTGGCATATAGTAGGTCCTCAATAAATTATTGTCTGGTATGTTATTTGTGACTGCATTGGGACTTCCTGGATCTCTTCAGGGTGATATTCCAGGACAGGCCACATTTTCCCTTGACTCTGCTCTCCTCTTCCTTCCTCTCACGGATGACCCAGCACTCTCCACACTTGGCTCTCATTTAATTTCTCCACTTGGTTTGCCCTGTGGACCAAGGTCCCTGGGAACCTTGGGTATGCTTCCCCCGCCCCTACCCCAAATCAGCAGTCCCCACTTCAGGCAGCTTCTCATGCATCTGGGTTCCTATTGTCCCCAAGGGAACTGGGTGCACACCATGCAAATCCCTCCAGTCCAACCCTGTCACCTTGCTCCTGCCCCCATGGAGCCTAGCTCTGCCAGGACTAGTGCTTAACTTAGCCTAAGCAGGCTCATTAGGTCAGTTTCAAGGAAGTAGTTCTGGCTAGAATGAACCAAAAAACAGGTGGCAGCTTTGGCAGGAGGATGCAGTTGAGACTACAGGTTGGGGCAATGAAGTGTCTGGGTTTGACAGGTAGGTAGGGTCAGATAATCAGAGCAATCTCCAACTAAGCCAAATTTGACCCATGGGATCCCCGTTGAAGAAGGCAAAACAGAGTACTAAAAAAGGAAACCAGGAAGAATGATGGTCAAGGCAAGATGTTAGGCAGAAACCATGTGTTTTGCATTAGATTACATTTTTTTTTTGAGACGGAGTCTCGCTCTGTTGCCCAGGCTGGAGTGCAGTGGCATGGTCTCATCTCACTGCAACCTCTGCCTCCTGGGTTCAAGTGATTCTCCTTCCTCAGCCTCCCAAATAGCTGGGATTATAGTCACCTGCCCCCACGCCCGGGTAAATTTTTTGTATTTTTAGTAGAGACGGGGTTTCACCATGTTGGCAAGGCTGGTCTCAAACTCCTGACCTCATGATCCACCTGCCTTGGCCTCCCAAAGTGCTGGGATTACAGGCATGAGCCACCATGCCCTACCAGATTAAATTTATTTTTTAAAAATGTACATCCTGCACCTGTTGTTTCCTGACTTTTTAATGATTGCCATTCTAACTGGTGTGAGATGGTATCTCATTGTGGTTTTGATTTGCATTTCTCTGATGGCCACTGATGATGAGCATTTTTTCATGTGTCTTTTGGCTGCATAAATGTCTTCTTTTGAGAAGTGTCTGTTCATATCCTTCGCCCACGTGTTGATGGGGTTGTTTGTTTTTTTTCTTGTAAATTTGTTTGAGTTCATTGTGGAGAGGATGTGGAGAAATAGGAATACTTTTACACTGTTGGTGGGACTGTAAACTAGTTCAACCATTGTGGAAGTCAGTATGGCGATTCCTCAGGGATCTAGAACTAGAAATACCATTTGACCCAGCCATCCCATTACTGGGTATATACCCAAAGGACTATAAATCATGCTGCTATAAAGACACATGCACATGTGTGTTTATTGTGGCACTATTCACAATAGCAAAGACTTGGAACCAACCCAAATGTCCAACAATGATAGACTGGATTAAGAAAATGTGGCACGTATACACCATGGAATACTATGCAGCCATAAAAAATGATGAGTTCATGTCCTTTGTAGGGACATGGATGAAGCTGGAAACCATCATTCTCAGCAAACTATTGCAAGGACAAAAAACCAAACACCGCATATTCTCACTCATAGGTGGGAATTGAACAATGAGAACACATGGACACAGGAAGGGGAACATCACACACCGGGGCCTGTTGTTGGTGGGGAAGGGGTAGCATTAGGAGATATACCTAATATAAATGACGAGTTAATGGGTGCAGCACACCAAAATGGCACATGTATATATATGTAACAAACCTGCACGTAGTGCACATGTACCCTAGAACTTACAGTATATTAAAAAAAAAGACCAAAAAAAGTACACCCTTTAATGCCAGGCATTTCAACAAGCATAAACACACTTCAGCCTGAGCAATCTTACACACACACACACACCCCACAGATGCAAAGTGATGACACACAGACCCACGCCAGCACTGGCAGAACTAAGTGTGGAATGGTTGGCAGATACTGTCACACCTGATCTGTTTGCAATTGGCAGGGAAAGTGTGATTCTCTTTATGTGTGCAAGTACCAAATAATAGCCTCATTCATTCAAGTAGCCAAGTACTTTTCACTGTAATTGTTTCAAATGTATAGCTTTCTGTCTTGTAATACCAAGTGAACTTGATACAATTTAACTTTTTCTGGATGATTCCAGGACATCTTTATGCATACTAATTACTGTGGGCTGGGCTGAGATATAGAGTGCTGTTAAGTGCTGTCTCGAGGTGTATTGGACTCTATTGCTCCACGAAATGCCTCAGTGTAAATATCCTATTTACACAGAGACACATTACCCTTATATATGCACAGAAACACATAGGTATAAACACACACACACACATATCTTTCATGTAAATGTCTCCATACAAAATGCATACACAAATCATACTGCATAGACACACACATTGAAGTTACTCAAAAGCTACCTATACGCTCTTTGCAGCTAGGTTCATAAGTAACTCCCTTTCCTATAGCCAATAACCTGCTTCTTTTGTCATTCTCCTTTCTTCCTTTGCATGCTAATTATTGGGATTAAGGAGTTAGCACCTCATTCACTGAGTTGATGGTTTTAATTGGTCGCATCTGACTTAGTTAAAAGAAGGCATTTTGACTACAAAGAACTTCACTGGGAGATGGGCATAGGGCGAGTTATTAAAAGCAAGTGCATAACAGCTCCTTGGGAGGTCATTATTTTGTGCTTCTCCCCCCACCCCCCAGAAGTATGTTTATTATTGGTAGCAAGGTGAGAAGAAATTCCCTGACTTCATTAGAAACCCAGAAAAAGAATTTTATTTGCCAATATCTTACTTTCTTGCTGGAACACATTTCTTCTGGAGGGTGCTATGGCAAAATGGCCTGGCCCAAGCATACTTTTTGTCTAAAGGGAGCGGTAACAAACTCCCTGGGGCTTCAGGGCTCATCCTAGACAATACTCCCGCCGCTCCCCGCCTCCACACTCACACACAGCAAAACAGCCACCTCATTAACTCAAAGTTGGAAGTAACTCAGACACCACCAAACTACTTGTATTCACGTGTGCACCACCTCAGGGAGGGGAAAAGAAAAGTTTCACAAACATTTGACTAGTATCTATTTTATATGCATATAAACAATGTGCTCATCAAAAACCTTTATCTGTTCATTGAGCCAGGCTGGCAGAACCCAGTGTGACATGCCTTGGTTGGCGGATACTGTAACACCAGATCTGTTTGGCATTGGTCAGGAAGGAGATGTTTGTAAGTGCATGTCCCAAATAATAGAAGTGTCCCTTGCAGTACTAATTGTTTCAAACGGATAGGTCTCTGTGTTTTCATGCCAAGTGAACCTGACACAATTTGCCTTCTTCAGGTTGATTCCAGGCCATCTTTAAGGACATTAATCATTGGGTCGGGCTGAGATGTGTAGTGTCTTTAGGAGCAATCTTGAGGTGTATCAGACTGTTTAATTATCCAGTAAATGGCCGCAGGCTGTTTTTTTTTTTTTTTAAGAACTATTTTGTCTTATATCTAAAGTTTTTACTTACTGATAACATTGTTTATGCCTCCAGTAGTCCATTGACATTTTCTCTTCTATCCTAGGCTCAGAAAATAAGCTGAGTTACAATTGTGTATAAAGTAGGATTGTGAACCTTAGGGGGTTTTTCTACAAGTACTCTGGATGAGGTTTGGGGCATAGATTTTGTATCATCTCTTTTGGCTCTCCTAAGGTCTTTAAAGGTTATTTATTAGTTTTAGCTCTGTGAGTACTAGACAATTATGATTTCCAGGAAAGGGACCTTTAGATAAGTAATATATCTGTGTAGTTAGGGTTAGTATAGATAAAGTAAACCTTATTAATTTGGACTTCACTAGCTCATGACAGGGGACTGCTTTATTTATAGACTAGGCTTTGGAGTTTACCATTCCACCAGCTACAAAAAGAAAGGATATGCTTGGTAAACTAATACCTTAAACAAAATTACAGGGGTAATATAGGTTTCATTTACATGTGAAACATTGATTATATTTCTCTATTTATTAATATTGATGCCATTAAGCCATCTACTTGATAATACAATTCATTGTTTATATTTGGAGGTAACAATAGCAAACAATAACATCTCAATTAATCAATCCATTAAGTAGGAATTTCATTTGAATAAAGTTAGCCTGAGTACACAGAGACATAGAAGACTAATGGAAGCTCTCAGTCCTTGACTAGCAGCAGTGGCAGCTGAAGAAATGAGACAGCCTAGCTAGTTTCTTTTAATGGAGGAAGCTAAAGGTCTGTAGTATCTTCAGCTCAGCAATAACCAGTGTAGGGTCAAATCCCAAGGAAACAGAAGTACACTTGCAAACTTGAGTGAGCCACAACCTCCCCTTGGAGTATGGCTGGAATTGAGTATTGTTTCTGATGTTATTCTGTGAAGGAAGTTTCTGAATAAGAAGAGTCAATATTAATAGAGGTGTTACTTTATAACTTTGAAAGATATCCTGACTTTTCAGTAAGTCAGGCTGGTCTTCCCACTGTTTAATAATAGATAGGCTGGTACCATGCTAACTGTGTTATATATATATTATTTCATTTAATCTCTGTGAACTTTGCAGGTGGATATTATTTCTATCACATAGGTAAGAATTCACTTGACTACATTAGTGAATGATCATTAAGTTTCAAGCCCAATTCTAACTTCAGAGCCTGCTTCCTTAACCACTACCATATACTGTAATTAGTCAGGAGATAGGATAACACAAATAGTCTAGGGTGCTATAATAGGTATGTGTCAGCAACTAAGCTGAGACTTGGGGTAAGGGGCTCTCCCAAACCCTACTTACTTACCCTCGAAGCCCATATGGAAATGACCTTCAACTAGCTCAGGCTGATATAATGATGATGACAAGATACATGAAAGAGAAAGAACAATATAGGCATCTTAATTTCTAAAATAATTATCTTTGGGGTCACATATACATTGAGTTGTTATTCAATGTTGGGAACTGTGACCAAGGCCAAACTGGAAACATGCTTTAACTTTCAGGAACAAAACTGTCAAGGTCAGTTAATCGGTCTTGCACTAGCTAGTATTGGTGGTGAAATGCATGCTAGTTTCATATCACTGCAAAAATCAATGGCCATTGTTTAGAGCAAAATATCAATATAAAATATTGCATAAAATGAATTTGCAAGTTAGATACTTCATGTATTAAGAGATGCTTATGGGGGCATGAATAATCTCAAGAGCAAAAATTGGGACTGCTATGAAAGATTTAGGGAAGGTCTCCATGATGATGCATGACTGGGTCATCTAGTCATCCACAGGACAGATGGAAATATTGAAAAGGTCAGAGATTTGCTTCATTAAATGTCTTTATGTCTTGCAACTGTGAGAATGATGTCTGAAGAATCCAATTTGGATGAAGAAGCTGACTTGATCTGGAAGAAACCCTAAACACAAGCAAAGTTTCTATAAAGATGTCAATTCATTTTAAGTGATGAATGAAAACAGAAGGTTTGACATTTGTTTTGAACTTTCCAGGGAAGCTCAACAGAACAAGATGTTCTTGAGTAAAATAGTAACCAGGGAGGAAAATGGTTTTTCTGGTGTGATTAAGAAACAAAAGTGTTAGAATCTTCAGAGGCAAACTTCGGTCTGCCAGAGACCCCAAGATAGGCGCAGAATCCAGCTACAGATGAGGATAATGGAGTTGTGCTATTTTTCCAACAACCATGGCACTGTCATGTAGAATTCACCTCTCAAAGGTAGTCAGACTAATAGGATAGACATTCTGAAGCACTGGCAGAATTACGTGGTTGACTTCTTCACCACCACAGTGTTATGAATGATACATCACTTGTGTAATTTTCATTGTGCCTAGGCCACTCAATAATTCTTGTGGGTTTGGCTCTGTCCTAGGCTCTTGGAACAATCATAGTTTGGCACAGAAGAAATATTAGAAATTCAGGCTTACTCTGACCTTGTCATCTCATGACTTTACTTGGGATCCTACTTAATTTCCTATAACTCTTCTAGAACCCAAATCTCATATTTGGTCCCCCAATTAACACTCAAGATCCCTGAGAGTAGGATTCTGGTTTACCTCTCTACAAGTCTTTTTAATCCTTACTTGAATACTATATTTCTATCTGCTCTTGGGTTTCCTGGACTCCCTCTGCCTATTTCTTGCCTTAACCTCTATTATTGCCACTGCCATGTCACCCTGACAATTTGTCACCTGCTTGAGCATGCTCCATAATACTTAGACCCATCTTAGAGTTAGTATCACGCTGACTTGTCTGTTTAACTTTCAGATCCTGGCCTTCTCTGATTTGGCCCAAGGGCCTGAACTGCACTTAAGAACTTGTAACTAAAACTGATAGTTAAAGAATCTAACTTAGTTGAATGGTATGACTCAACTTAGTCTCCAAAGTTATTTATTACAGCAATCTCGGAAAGACTCTTGGCTATTTGTAGCATGCAAATCTATTCTCAAAAGATGAAAGTTAACCTCAGCTAAGGAGGACCAAAAGTCTGTGTCTAAGGATCTAAAAAATATACTCGAAAAAAGTCCCAGTGTTTTTTTTAAAACATCAGTGGAAAAAGTGTGTAGTTTCCCAGGGAACTTCTGTGAGAGGAAAACTCTCATTTGGATTATAAATTCTGATGGATTTGTCACACAATTATTCCTGTCACTTTGCTATTACTGTGAAACAGAGTTTGATATCAGCTTTGTTAAACTCCAATCTTGACCATGCAAAGAGTATTGAGACCTTATAGTCCCCACGCTGTATTTGTGTCTTCATTCATATTTATGCCAGCAATAATCTTGCACTACAGATGAAGTTGGGGGTGGAAGGTAAACTTGAGGAGCCTGTAGAGCTTGAGAAGAGGAAGAAACAGATTATGCATTAAAATTTAGAAATCTTGGAGACCCTGCCAGGATACTCTGAATATAGTTTGCCTCTATTTTTGGTTTGTACTACAGTTGACCTATGCACCCCACTCTGAATCCCAATTCATTTGGCTGGGATCCTGATACCTGCCTAACTCTTGGAAGTTCCTTCTTCCTCAGGTCCTGGACTCTACCTCTAGGTCCTTTCTCTGGAGTTCTACTTCTAGGCACACTACTCTGCAATTTAATTCTAGCTTTTCTCCTGAAAATGATTAGCCCTACTGCCCAGAGAGCCACTTTGCCTTCCTCCTTCCCAGCCTGGACCTTTGGTATAGCAATGCTAATACAGACAGTCCCCTGATGTTGAGGCAGATACTGTTGGCAACTTTCTTTTAGACCAGGCCCAAAACCCACTTTGCCTTTTCTTGTCTCAGACTTGCCTGTTCCAGGTTTCCTCTCCCTCTTTCCTGAGCAGCTGCTGAGGTACTAGCAAGCCATCTGGCTGAAACAGCAGGGTTAAAGTACAAATTGAAACTGGAGCTCTTCTAATCTAGTATGACAGTTTGTACTGATCAGGTTAATGGGGATAATTTCTCTTTGGCTTGTACAGAGACATGAAAATTTAATCTGATCTGCTATTAATTACTCTGTCCAATCATTAACATAGTGTTTCACTAAATAAAGAAAAATCTATTCACACGGCAGAGGCAAGCGTTATCAACCAACGCACGATAATAGAAAAGTATTGCCTTTTGTGTCCAGCAGGGAAGCTGTGCTACCACTGTAAGTAGGACATGTACTTTGACACGTTTCTCACCATTAGGGATGGACTGTCCTAAGCCAAACAATCTCTTCCAGTTCCCTCTGGGGGATTACACACATTTGTGAGATGATCGGCAGGGGATACTAAGGTACACTGTGGTTTTGGGAACAGAGTGAAACTAATTGGCTCACAGGAAGATTAAATAATCACATCTCTAGTGAGAGCAACAAAATGCCCTATCAAATAAATGAAATGACTCTAGATGGCTCTTTTCCCTTCTTTTATTAACAAGTATTTATTGAACAATTATTCAGTGTTAAGTGGCTGTGCTGGGTGCTGAGGATGCAATATTCAAACAAAACTGACACAATCCTACCTTTGCGAAGTTTCTAGTGCAAGTAGAGGAGAATTATATATATAATATATGTATTATATATACACATATATTATATATGTATATATGTGTACATATATACACATACATACATGTGTGTATATATGTATATATATAGTCAGATAATTATTTGATTGCAGTTGTGAGAAATTTATAATGAAAGAGAGTCAGGGTGCTCTAAAAGTATATCATAAAGGGACTAGATATACCCCCAAAATTAGCCAGATGAAAAGTGGGGTGAGGAAAAAGAAAAAATAGCATGCGTGAAGGTACTGACGAGGCAAGTGGGTCAGGAACTTAAAGCCAGGGGGGGAAAAGTTTAGAGAGCAAGAAAAACGCAAAAGATGAGACTGGAGATTTAGGCAAGGGTTTATATCTGTGTAGGCCATGAATGGATTATGGATGGACTACATGTCATTAGAGCTTGTGACAGGTAATCATGGCCACTTCCATGGAGCATTTGGGCTTTATTTTAAGGACAATGGGAAGTCATTGAAGGTTTCTAGGTTTAGTTGATCTTGGGCTAGTAGATATTTTTTTAAGTTTCCCAATGGCCAACACACTAAACATACCCCTGGACCTGTTTCAGAAACCTGGACTCAAAACGAAACAAAAGACATGTATGGATGGAGCAGGTAAGGCATTTCTACTCTGCATCTGCACAGAAGTCTAAGCAGAACCCCTGAGAGGCTGAAGAGTAATTACATTTCTACTCTGGATCTGTGTCTTAACCACAAGGAGTGTGTTCTGCAGGCTCTATTTCATAATTGAAGGTAATTACAGAAGTTAAAACTAGATTAGAGACAATTAGACCCTATACAACAGGGAACTCTGTGGGTGGTCAGGAAGGGAGTAGGGAGAACCAGCTGGGAAAGTGTTTCCCCAAGTACTTGGCATCCTTTGACTCATTGTAAGCAGAGGTTTTTGAGGTGTCTGTCAATGCTTCTGGTGCCTTTTTACAATTTGAGAGTGTTGGCAGGTGAAGTGAAGTAAACACATGCGCACACACACACACACACACACACACATCACTGACAACCAGTCAAGATTACCTTTTTCCTCAAGCCAAAGGGCTTCATAGGCCAAGAGCCAATAAATAGAAGCAAAGGGGAAAAAAATGTGAGGATTGCATACAATTAACTTATTTGACCAACTATTTTTTGTCCTGTTCTGGATCTAGAGACTGTGGGGGAGGCATGGTAAGCATATGATCTTGCCTTTAAGGTGCTTCCATGTGTATTTGAGAAGTTTGATATGGCTGGAGAATATATCAAAGTGGGAGAAGGGGAATGGTGAGGGGTGGGCTCAAGAGATGTCCAGAGGCCAGGCTAAGGAGCTCCGACTCCATCCAGGAGCACTGGGGAACCAAGGAGGATGATAAACAGGGAAAGGACAGGATCGTGTTTGGACTACAGAAAGATCCATCTGGCCAGTGTGGGGTGGGTAGATGGGGAGTGTGGCAAGGAGCAAGGTTGGGGGGCTCAGTTGAAGCTGCTTGTGGAGGGAACTGGGGGTGTCTAAGATCATGAGGAGAATGGTGGGGAGGAGAGGCCAGTGCAGAGAGAAAAAGGTGACTTATTTTAGTCTCTTTATTCAGTACACACCCATTGCTTTGATTAGCCATTGATTCATTTAATCAACAAATAATTATTTTGCATCTACTCTGTGTAGAGCACCATGCTAGGAAAAATTAAAAGGAATTTTATTTCAGTCTGTGATGGACCTGATTAAGTGTTCAAGTGAGTGGAATAGTCAATAACCACTCTAGGATGTTAGAGACAGTTCTGATCAGTGATGAAAGTGGATGATCTCAGAAACAACAGAAGGTGAAGTGTAGCAGTTGGAATGCACATGAACACTGAGAAGCACAGTGAAGGGCGCTGCTAGACAGAAGCTAAGAGGGTGTAATAGGAAGGACTGGAGGATAAGGGATGGGTAGGGTATAGCGACTATGTGTGTATGTAGGTATGTTTGGGGAGTGTGTGTGTATACACATGGACACAAGTATATAATGCAACCAGAAAACCTTAGGACCAACAAATATTTCTATAACGTGCGTACCCACACACACATGCATGCACGGAGGTGGAGAGAGAGAGAGAGAGAGAGAGAAAGAGAGAGAGAGAGAGAATGAGAGAATTTTGTGCCATGTAGCTGTTGCTACAAGCTTGATTCTTTCTAATTTCCCGTTAAAAGGCATCTATACATGGTGGTGTAGCCTGATGGAGTCACATTTGTTTTGGTAAATTTACTCTTTCCATGCAGGGTTAAACTTTAAGATCCCAAGAGCATTCGGCTGTGGAACCTGAAGGAGGGCGCTTGCTTTGGTCATTTACCCTGGAATGAGGGAGCAGCAGTGGTCTGAACCCCTAAGTACTCAGCCTACTACCTGGCCTCCTTCAGAGAAGCACAGGCTGCTGGGAACAGGGACTCCCTGGGGATGACGAGGGCCCACTGACTCATGAGCCTCCTCGCAACCTTTTTAATGTCCTTGCTTTTCAAGCTGTAGACGATGGGATTGATCATGGGGTTGAGCACAATGGAAGCTCAAGGAAGAAGACACTAAACACAAAGAAGTACATGGGGGTTTGGAGATTTCAGTCAATGAAAATGACTCTAAAGATGAGAATGTTCCCCAGCAAGGTAACTATATAGATTCCCAGAAATATCCTCAAAATGAAAAACTGTAACCCATGGAGACTCCCAAATCCCAGAAGGAGAAATCCTCCTTTAGGTCCTAAAGTGCAATGCTCTTGGGATCTTCAGGTTTATCCCTGTGTGGTAAGATTAAGTTTTCTTTGATCATGGTCAGATTAGTCATATCTGTGAGATTCAGGCATCAGATGTGAGAAAAGAAAACAATTCTAGCTAATTAGAAAAAGAGTTATGCTACCAAAGGAGAGCAATGGCACCAGAAATGCCATCTAGCACATACCTCAAAGGCCCTGTTTTTTCTCCCCTGGAATACATTTTCTGTTTTGTTCTACTAGGTGTATTTACCTAATAGTCATAGAGGAATCCAAAAGTATGCCCTGGAGACAGAACAGAAAGGGCGTTTCCTCTGCTCTTTTCTACTATTTCCCTTGACATAACCGGTGATGAATCTACCTTTGGGAGTTTCACAGTGGGAGGCAAGCACTACTTAATGGGGACATGGTGCAGAAGCTTCTCTGAACTTAATATTGCCCGAACTTCTGAAACTCAGCTTTTAAGACTCAATAGAAATGTGAGTACAAATCCCAAAATAACGTCAGAATTCAGACCACCCTATCTCCCACTGAAACCCTGAATCAGGGTGGGTTTCACCAGGAACATAATTGGAGGGAGGAGGGGGATTCAGAACTATTGATCTTAAAGTATCTGTAAGAAAAACAAGAGTTTCTTCCAGGCTCTGGGGATATGTGGCTGATTGCTTCCATGGCATCAAATTCCTATGGAAATTGGGGGAAAATGTATGTAAAGTTATTCACTTGAAATGTTAGAGAAAAATAATGTTCCATCCTTCATAAATGAAAATGACATTCCTGACTCACAAGCAGTAGGATGTGCATTTAGAGTTATTTTTCTTTTCTAGCAGTGATGATGGGTTAGAGTGAGTCATGGATGTAGCCTCCCCTTCCCCACATGCCCCCCCCCGTGGTGCCCAAAGACCCATATTTGTGAAATGACTGTCTGGTCTTAGTGGCTGGGCTGTGATGGGATTTGAGATCAGTCTGCCCTGTGACCTAAATTAGAGGTAACTGTGAGGCCTGAGTTAGCAGCTTAGGTCAATTGGTGTTCTAGGCTGAAGGCTCAGTCTGTAGCCAGGGAATATAGCCAAGCCATCTTTGTTGCTTTGTTTTGGGTAATAGCAAAGTGTCCCTAAAAGCTTACAGAGAAATCATATTTTAGTAAATGCAATCCTATTTTAAATCCACTTAGGGAACTGGCTATTCAAAGGAATGTTATTAAGAATGCTTCTGTGATGTGAAATAATGTCTTCATAATTTACCCTTTTCATCAATCTGTATTGTTAATACACTGCACATGTGTAAGGGCAAGTCCACCTATAGTTGGGGGATCCAGGACATCGTGGCTGCCTAAGGTAGTACTGATTATGATTACAGCGTGTAAAGAAAATCAATCAGCATTCAGGGTTATCCCTGGGGGTAACAGCTGCTTTCTAATTGGGGGATTAAACTGCAGTGTCCTCTTACCATTTTACCTTGTCTTCAGAGACTGCCAGCCAGTATTCAGAACTGACATTAACATTGTTAGATTTGTATCATTCAATCCCAAGTCTCCTTAATTAGTAATGGAATAAACTTCACTTTCCCTTATGGCTTATAGGCATGCTCCTTGGTACCTCCAAAGTCAGAGGCACATCAGCCTCCCTTAATCCCTTCCCATCTTCTCTTTTCTTGAAGTGAGGAGAAGTTAATGTAGACGCAAAAGAGAGGCTTCAGCTCAGGGCTCTATTCATTCTTTCATTCCTTCATTTATTCACTTACCACACCTTTGGACATATACTTTGTATCACCTGTTGAGCTAAGTAGGCACTGGGGGAATAAAACCATGAACAAGGAAAGCATGGCCCCAACGTTCCTAGAGTTTACATTCTAGTGGTAGAGGGAGATATTTAACATATGATTTTACAAATAATGGTGACATTACTATTGTGATCAATGCTATGAGGGAGAAATATAGGGTCCTGATACAAAGAATAATATGCATGGAGAGGTGACCTAGTTTCTGTGAGTTGGTCTGAAAAGGAAGTCATATTAAAATACAGTAGTCCAGGTAAGAGATGATGGCTTAAATCAAGCTTGGATGCAGTGAGATGGATTAATTTTAGGTCTTTTTACATAGTAGCATTGATATTTCTTTGTGTACTTTTCTGTATATATATTATACATTAATTAAAAGTTTACTCTAACAAAATAACATAGAATGTTGATGAATTGCATTAGGAGAGAGCATGAGGCACAAGAAGGAATTAAGGATGAATCCCAGGATTTGGTTTAACCAACTGCACAGATGATTATGTCTGTTCCTGAGGTGGGAAGACCAAGTAGGTAATTTAGTTGGCAGTGTGGAGAGGGGGATATATTTTTTTCTTTTCCTTTCCTTCTTTTCTCCCCTTTTATCAGATCTAGTGGGTTATGATCCATTTCTGGGATGACAGTTTCAATTCTCATATGGATCAGTAAACTGTTGACAGACACAGCTGTGGCCCTGAGAGGCAGGGCTCTCACCGTGGCCACAAAACAAGCTCTTAAAAAAAGTCTCACAAATTCTTGCCCTTGGTCTCAAAAGGGAAGAGAGTGAATAGGTCAATGTACCCTTTACTCGCTCAAAGCCCAGGGTTAGTGATTCCATGTCAGGGATATCTCTTTGCATGTGAAGCATGGGAGATCACATTTCAATGGGGACTGTTAGACTCCCTTTGACATGAGTCTCCAGAAAACCTTCATTAATCGCAGTGCCACTACCCAACAATTTCCATTATCTGAGGCCTAAAAAAATTGTTTTGTTTCATTTTGCTTTTGTGTGAGACAGATGACAAAAAAAAGAGCTCAGTCAAAAAAACAATTTTCAGAGGATGTCCTGGGGTCAGAATACATTCAGTCCTACTCTTTCTCTCTCCTCCATCTTCATTTACAGTTCCGGCCAATCAGAATTAATGCTCAAAATGATGGCTGGAGGCTCTAAAAGATCCTCAATCAGTAAAGAGTGATTCAAGTACATCATTATACTCGATTTACTAAGTAGGGACAGTAGACTCCGATATCTTAACAGAATTTTTAAAAGCAAAGACAATGGAAAACATCTTTGTTCTTAACCTCCAGTTACCCAGAAAATCTAATCAACCATATCCCCTTTACATCTTTCTTCTGATATTCCCTTAATCAGGATTTGTCTCAGTACTAATTCTCTTACATCGTTATGATCACCAGAAGCTATGCATTAGCATGAAAAGCTGTTTGGTGGACATATAAAGTACCCCCCTCCAGAGTTCATACCCCCACCCCCAAGATGTTAATAATTACAGAAATATGATAAAATGGAAAGTGTAGCAGCCTAAGTAGGGAGAGAGAGACTAGCTATAGAAGCTGAAACTGATTACCTTTTCTAAAGTCAATCCAGGAAAACCTCTTGGAAAGAAGGGCAGTGAGGAGGAATCCAAAGAACAGTTGAAAGTTGGATGCTGGAAGGGGGAAAAGTACGGCTAGACAAGGAGAGTGATGATCTGGCTGTACCAGTCAGGTACCCAGTGATCTCCCTCCCAACCTCCACCTCTATTCATTAAAACAAAAGATAAGTAACAAATACATAACACTCAAGTATGCTCTTGGATCTTTATCCTCCCCAAAGTGCAAATGGCTGCTATCAGGGGCAATTGTTTAATAATAAAGATCAGGGGTAGCTGGTAAATTCAGAAGATCATCTTGATAGCCCAAGTCTCACTATTTAGTTCAACTCTTGGTCCAAATATGTATTGCCCTGTTTCTGAAAGTGCTGAGAGAAATTAAGCTGGCGAGCAGGCAAACTACCCAGAGATAGAGACTGAAAGGGCAGAGAAGAGAAGACACCTTTGACTGGTACTATACTAGCGCTCCTAAAAAAGAGGAAGTTGATTTTGTTGGTCAACTCTCTCTAAAAGTAGTGCTTTTCTTGAATAATTCAATTTTGTGCCATGCAGCAGGAAAATTTGGTGGAAAGTTTCTTTTTTTCCTGTGAAAACAACTTGTGGAAGATAATAGACAGCTCACTTTTTAAAGGAATTGTACATTAATGCGAGAAGCCCCCTGGTGTCCAGGGGAATGATTCTGTTATTTGTGTTTTTGCACCTTGAGACCTGGAGACAGGCATTATTGAGACCTGGAGACAGGCATTTCTGAGATGCCTCAGACAAATATTATTGAGACCCAGAAATAGACCGGAAGATAGGCATTATTGAGACTTGGTGACAGATATTTCTAATTCAACTATATTCTTTTGTGCCAAATACTTTTTTTCCTGTTCTGTTCCATTTGTCAACACGACAGACAATGAAACAGGCCAGGAAGTATTTTGGGCCAAATGATTTGTGATGTGTCATTATGTGACATACCTAGCCTAAATGTGAAGAATGACAACAATTATCCAGGTAAGTTGTGCAAAGAATAACGAACTCATACTTTTGGTCCCAACTTTCAAGATATTTCACATAAAAATTTGGGGAGTCTAAATAACCTAGATAAACACCTAAAGTTTGTCATTTAACCTACAAATATAGACCAATTATGGCTGTTATGTTATAGCAAAACATCTGAAATTGATGGAATTCAAAGAACATTCAGTCAATAGAAATTCTAGAAAAAAAAAACACTTGGCCTTTACAATGCCTCATACTCAGCTTGAATGAGTTTACTTTCTAATCAGTTATATTTTTCTAATCGGCTTCTTCTGTTCATCTTGCTCTCTGGGGAAAAAATTGCATTTGCTAGATTTTCTATGCCTGCTCCATTCCCTTATAGCTAGGAGAACTGGAACATCCTGATCTATCATTCTAATACTTACTTGCCCATACCCTCATGGTGCTAGCCCTCTGAATAGTGGGGACATTTATTTGCTTGCATCCTTCACTCTTTGTCCTGGTGTTGGATGATAGAAAAAAACCTGAGTACCTCTCCTACTTGCTGCTCTCTAATCTCTACCCCATAGCATTCACGGGCTTTATCTATCACCACTCATCATTTCTTTTTGAAGCTCCCTGCTCCTATACTCCCATTCTCTGATGATGACAAATTTTACAGTTGTTAGCAAGCTGCCATAGCCATAGGAACATGGTAACTTCGGTCTGTACTAGAGAATTTATCATATCATGGGGAAGTAGTATATTGTAGTAGTTAAGAGCATAGGCTTTCATGTCAGACAGTCCTGAGTTCAAGTTCTGACTCTGCCATGTACCATGTGACTCTGGACAAGGAACTAAACCTCTTGGTGTTTCAATTCTCTCAGTTGTAACATGCAGAATACTTATGACAACAAAACTACTGCATACCTCAAGTGTTTTATTTAGGATTGAATGAAATAATCTATAAAAAGTGTTGGCAAGGTGCCAGCACTCCATAAGTGCTCAATCTCATTCTCATTTTGCAATGTGGCGCATATGTATACCATTACTTTTAAGTTGTTTCTTGTGTCGTCGCCCTCAAAAAATTGTAAGTGCCTCAAAAGTTAAGTGCAATCTCACAATTTTTCTATTGTTTTCCCCTGATTTTCTCCACATGTCTAACACAAGAGGTGAATGCCCAGTAGGAGCTTAGTAAATGTTTATTGGTATCACCTTTTCCCCATCCCAGCTAAAATCTGCAAGCTCTATTTTGGTCACTACTGACAGAAATCCAGAGAGATTTTTCTTACCTCTCATTGTCCTTTTCTTCCCTAGAAGGACTGGCCACCATGTCCTCATGATCTGGCTGCTTCGTTCATCCTGACAGAGAGTCAGGACCCACCTTCCAGAGCATTCTCAGTCTAGCTGCTTCTCTAACTGCCCAACTTAATATCCTGCCTTAACTTCCTCCCATTAGGGAGTCAGGTCCTGCCTCTTTGCTCAATATGTTTTTCTCATGAAAATCAATTTCCCTGAAGCCTGTTTCCCAAGGGTAATATTTCCCCCTCCCCTGGGAAAGTCAAACAAAACAGTTGAGTATACAAGAGCATCCAGACTGTCCTGTGCCAACAAATTTCTCACCAAACCCCGAGTTCTGAAGTTTGTGGGTTCAGAGGAGCAAATTACTACTCTGAAAGCCAAACTTCTCTGCCATGGTAATGAACAGGGCCAACCCTCAGCAACACTGGGGTATTGGGAAAGATTTTTCGGCAGCTACATTTCCTCTCGCTTTAGCACATTGCACCTTAGCTAATACTCATTTCATACTGTCTCTGAACCCTTTTGCCATCTCTCCACCTCTAGGTCAGTACTCCTAGGAGTTCCTTTCAAAATGTTATTTCCTCTTTAAAAATACACATTGCAGTTAAATACACATTGATTTTTAAGGAACTCACTTAATATAAAACCGAATATAGGCCTGTGGTGGAAATTTTGCATATAGTAGGCACTGAATAGTTGCTGACTAAACAAAATAAAGATCTAGAAATATAACTAGTTCCTCCTGAGTATGTTCAGTAATGAATCAATAGCAAACAGAAAGTGTTTTCAAACTTACACCTACTCACCCTCAGCTCAATACTCCTAGGAGGCCCCTTCAAAATATCAGCCTACAATCAGGCTTTGATTTGTAGTTGTTTCTTGAACACATAATGAATTTGGGATTTTTTGAATGAGGAGGTACAGAGCCTCATTACTGAACTAGCTATGATGGAAGAGTTTACTGAACAAATTCATGTTGTAAACAAGAATGCAAGGTGTCATACTTAACCTCCCTATGAGAACTGAACACACCTCGTATAAACCAATGTTGCTGATTACAAATTACTTATGTCTGTTCCATAAAGCAAATACCTCAGTTCTTTGATAACATTTTAAAGCTGTTAATTTAAATTACTGAATACACTCAAGAGGAAAATAATTGCATTTTAGATTCCCAACATATTATTCAGTCAGAAAATATTTACTGAATGTCTACTACATGGATAATATCTCGCTATGGATATATCTTGAATTATATAATGAGTGTGCTCTTTAAAAAGTATATACCTTTAAACTTTTGTAAAAATGCTTCAATTTCAAATGCATTAGAGGTGATTTCTAATAAAAGACGTCCTGTAGGAAATTGTGAAAGAGTGAGGAATGTTTTATAACCACTTGTCTGATTCCTATGGCTCTGTTTTATAAATTTAAATTTTTAAGATTTTCTCAAAGCGAGTCATCCCTGTAATTTAAATTGGCCTTTATCCCAATTACTTTAATTTGGTAATGTGGAACCCTGGATTTCAGATAGCATCAGGGAAACATACACCTCTACACCTCTAAAATCTCTTTGGTAAGACAAATTCAGAAAGCACGCTTCCTTTTTGTCTAGTACAGTATGACCTTTTTCTCTAAGGAAGGTCTTAGAAGCAAAAGCTGGCTTCATTCTTCTTAGAATGCATCCTTAGGGAGTTCACTAGGTGTATTTTTAGGGCCTTTCCCATATATATGTTTCTTAGGGTAAAAGCGAGGGATTTCAATCTGGGGGGTGATCACACAGTAGAAAAGACAGGCTGTAGGGTTCCCAGTGATGCTTCCCCCACAAAAGACCCAATTCAGAGGTGACTGAGCAGGTAGAGAAAGCAATAGGACTTCCATTGATGTGGGGGATCACAGAATGAGGATAGCAGTGTGGATATTTGATACCAGAGACTATAGCAAAGGGCTCACATCCACTGTGCAAGTGCTAAGAAAAAGGGACTCCTCTGGAGAACAGGTATTGATTTAAACAGGAGTAGTAGTGGAGTGGAGTGGAGAGAGCACATTCTTTAAAGTTCGAAAGAACTCATGAAATCACAACTTGGCCTCTTATAGTTGGATGACCTTGGGCAAAATTGCTTAAGTTCAGTGGACTTCAGCTACCACATTTGTAAAATGGGAATAATACCTACCTCATTGGGTTGTTGTGTGGTTTAAATGCAATTGCCTTGTGTGCAAAGTGCCTGCTAAAATAGATGCTCAATAAATATTAGTTCCCTCTCTCCTCTCCTCTTTCATTTTTTTTATGAAAGAAAATGATGATCGCTTCATTTACTGCAGAGAATGGCAGCTGGAATGCCAGCGTGATGTTGTGATTAGGATACAGGAACTGAGAATCAAGACTTCTTGCCAAGTGACATGTAAAATTCAAAGCTCATAGAAGCCTTATTTACTAGGCTATACATTTCTTGGGGGCAAAGGGCTGAGTCTATCTCATTTCTCTCTGTATTCACACAGTTCGCTGAATGGTAGAAAATCCAGAGGACACCAATCAAGCTTACAGGTGATCTCACATGGGGATATCTCTGCACTTAGCAGAACTTATTTAGGAGAAGCCAAGGAAAGAAACTTTGAAAATTGGATCACTAGTTCTCAAAGTTTAGTTGTATACTAAAAGCAAAGCTCAGGCTAGACAATCTTCAAGAGCTAAAGAATGTTATTGATAGAGAGTGGTGATTGGTATCTGAGCAGGCTAGTAAGTGCCATTACATAAAGGAGTCTAATTTCCTGCTCTGTATTTTTATCACAGGTTCCAGATGGAGAATTGGATCATAAGTTTAATGAACCCCTCTCATAAGAATTTGTAGTAGATAGGAGGGTGGTTTTCATCAAAGCTTAAGTGGTAAGGACAAAGGGACAAGATCTGAGGTTGTCATAGGAACCTCTTTCCCCTCAAGGGCCATCAGCAGGATTAAATAATGACCATGGTTCACACTGGCAAGACTAACAACCAGGCAGTCGGGTGAGGAACAAGATGGCAAAGAAAATGAGTGGGAGTAAGAGATGGGGGAAGAAAGAAAGGAAAGAAAATGGTGTTAATGCTACGACTAGCACTTTTAATCACTCAATAGTCATGCTTTATCAATCTCAGAACCCTCTATATTTTCTCTTTTTACCACTTAGGCATGTAGCCTCCAGTCAGGCAATGGCTATTTACTAAGTGCCTATTCCATACCACGTACTGTGATAGGTGCTGTGGTGATATGGACATGATCAGAACATGGTTAGAGTGCAAAGGAGCTTTAGGTCTGGCACAGAAGGTGATCGCTTTATGCCAGGGTGGGATGAAAAATGCCAAGAGAGGGGTTCAAGCAAAGTGCTAGAATTAGAAGTAGAGAAGGCTTCCTTGAGAAGGTAACACTTGAGGTGTTCCTTGAAGGGTGCAAAGGACTTCAGTAGGTGTGATTGGAAGAAGATATTCAAGGCAGAAAGAATGACTAAACAAAGAGATGGAAGAGTAGGATAAAATGATAGTAAACTTCTTTTTCTGTTTTCTGTGCACCAGGCACGGTGGCGAGCACTCTAGATGCAATACCTCATTTCATCCTTATAATAAACCTATGAGGTTAATAATATTCCATTATTATCCCTATTTTATAGATGAGGAAACTGAGGCCAGAGAGGCTGTATAAATTTCCAATGTTGCACAATTATAAAGTGGCAGAGCCAGGTTTTTAACTCAAGCCTATCTGAGCCCAAAGCCTATGCATACAATTAACCAATACACTAATTGCGAATCAGGTTATGGAAAGGAGTGAAAGCATAGTGTGTCTACAGCACAGAGCCCATGGAAAGGAGGAAAGGGAGAGGAGAATAGAAATGTAGCTGCAGCCAAACTGTGGGACCTCTTTCCTGGCAGCCTAAGGGGTGGGGCTGGATCTTTTAAACAATGGGAAATCATAGGAAGTTTTAAAGTAGTGGAGTGACAGTAAGAGTGGTGCTTTAGGAAGATTAATCTGTCAGCAGTGCAGAGGATGGATGGGAGAGGGGAGTGATTGGAGGCAGTTAAGAGGCTATTACAATACAATAGTCCAAGCGTAAGGTAGGGTACACCCTCTTCTTGAGCTAAGAAATCCAAAGTGGAGAACAGACAGAGGAGAGACATTGTGAAGGAAAAAGAAAAAGAAGTCCATGACTAACTAGATGGGGAGAGGGGAGTGGTGGTGAGGGATTGGTAGGGATAAAAATTAAATAAGGAAACTGAGGTTTGGAGCCTTTCTGACTAGAAGAATAGTGATGCCAGTCACAAAGTTGAGGGATGGCTACCCTGGAGAGAAGTCTCAACTTAAGAATGAAACTGGGATAAATCTCTAAAGGTGATCTTTGCAATAATAGAAATGAATGGGATCCGCTTGAGAAGAGAACAGTCAAGGGCAAAAGCTTGGGGGATGCCTCCACCGAGGAGGTATGGCTAGGAGGGATAGTTAGTAATGGGGTTAGGCAAAAGAGGTCATGGGGTAAGGCGAAGAAACAGGAAATCATGAGAAAGAGGTTTCTAGAAGGTTGAGTGATGAACACTGTTAATATAGTAGAGGGGTCAGAGAGAAAGAAGGATGCAAAGATACTGTTGAATTTGGTAATTAGAAGATCTTTCCTGAATTACCAGGAGCAGTTTCAGGATAGAGCCAGATTTCAGGGAGTGAAGAAGGAAAAGAGTAGGGGTGACAAATTGGAGACAGTGACTCTAAAAAATTCTCAGGAGAATTTTTGTGGTGAAATTAAGGAGCAAAACAGATACTTAAAGTGTGCTCAAGTATTGAAAGATGATCTCAGGGTAAGGATGACCTTAGCACAGCTAAAGGAAAATGTTTGTTAACTAACATTTGTTAGTGAAGATGTCGAGATTAAAGACGTGTGGTGAGGTCAGAGGTGACTGTGGCTGGAACAAGATTCTGCTGAAGGCGAGAAGGGATAGGGTCATGTGCCAGGTGGAATGTTTGTTTTGGCAAGTATGGTGGTGGTATCGTCCTTGGAAAATACAAAGAGACAAAAGAGGCCAACTAAAGATACAGAAATATTTGGAGATGGAGAGAGGGCATTAAACTAGAAGCATTCTGCATTTTCAAAGAAGTTTGTGCACCGTGCACTGGCTGGTCTTGGTGTTACCAGTAGATTATCTGTAGAATGGAAGGCAAGTGGACATGGGACTGAGAACTTCAAGAGTGTGTGTCTCCCTCAATTGATACAGCACCTGGCACACAAAAGGTGTTCAATAAGTATTATTTGGAATACATAAACAAACAAGATCTACAAAAGTCACTAAGAGACACAAACTACGATGTCATAGAAAGTGAATTTAAAAATTGCAGAACAACATTCACTGGAATGGTTAAGATGAGAAAGAAATGATACCATAGTTGGCGAAGACGTGCCACAAGTGGAATGTCTGTACACTGCTAGTGAGAGAGTAAATGGATACAGCCACTTTGAAAAACTTTGGCAAGCCTTATCTACTAAAGCTAAACATATGCATGCTTCATGATCTAGCAATTCCACTCCTAGATATATATCCAAGATGAATGAGTGTTTTAGTTCACCAAAAGACATGAGCAAGAATGTCCATACCAGGACATAGAAATTAATGCATCATAAAGGTTAAATGGCCTGCTTGAGTCCACTCAGGTTATAAATGGTAAGGCTGATACTTGAACTCTGGGCTTTCTTGCCACAAGTTTTTATTCAAATACCTCCAAAGGCTACTGGATACTGTTTATATAGTCAGAACTTTACATACGTTGTTGCTAATCTGCCCAGTCTTGCAGTATGTATATTATTGCTCTCATTTTACAGATTAATAAACTGAGGGCCAGAGAATGCTTACTCAAAGTCACTTGCCCCAAATGGTGGGTATATATATTTCTTGAGAACTGAGATGTGAACTTAGTTTTACCTGGCTCCAAAAGCTATGCTTTTTCTCTCCCATCAAGGAGTGGAGGCTTTTCTCATGTTTTGGCAAGTTGCAAGAAGGAAGTATGGTGGGCTGAGGTAGTTGAAATCATAAGAAGAGTTCAGTGAAAGAATCCTGTCTTGCCTGTCTTCGCTGCCAGTAAAACCAAAGCCACAGCCAGGTAATGTCCTCCCCCAGTTTTCCTCTGTGACCCACTCACATTATTGTTAAGGGCCTGGAAGACAAGGATGACTCTAGGCATAGTGATGAAGTAGTAAACACTCATCTTCTTTGTCACTCATCTCACCTATTGTAGGCAACCTATTAACACGTATATTTAACAGACACATGCATACACACATTTGCATGTACACATACACACACCTGTAAAGCTATTTCCTTAACAATCTAACTTTTCTAACTCCAGAAGAATTATTAAATACTCAAAGAAGTGTTTATTTTCGAGGTGACTTAAGCTATCCATTGCAGGAATACAGATCAAGAACACTCCCCATTCACTTGGGTTCCTGTTCTAATTCCCTTCTCACAGTGGGTGTTCTGAGATGTGTGGCAATTATCTCAGGCTCTAGGTTTTCCTCATGCTAAGAGTATCAGAACACCCCTAATTCCTCCACATCCTAATATTTTCTTCCTAAAGAGCCCCCTGCCTGACCTTGAATCATTCATCTTTAATAAAAGCAATCCTGAGGTGAGAGATCCTAGCCAAGGTGGACTGAGCCCTAAAAGACAAGTTTTGAGGTCGCCAAGTTGGGTGTAGAAGCTCTGACCTTTGCCAGGTCTTTCCTTACTCCCAAACAAGAACCTTGCAGTACAAGCCCAATTGCTCTCTCTGTCCCTTCCCTCCCTGAAGTCAGGTGTCTCAGGCTCAGAATATGAGAATTAGTTGTCATGGTAACCTGTGACTGTGCCTGATAGCCTCTTCTCTTCTCTCAGCCAGTTCTAGGACCTGGACATCTATTCTCAGTTCACCTCTTCTAATGTTCCTAAATCTAAGCCCAGGACTATATGCCAAGTTACACAGTTCCTGTGTGAGGTGGTGAAGAGGCCTTCCCCTGCATCCAAGGCAAGAGAAACAAGAAAGAGAGAATGGAGTAATAGGAAACAGTGCTTTAAAGAAGCTATCAGGGAACAGGGAGGCCAGGGCTACTAATTAAAGTTAATATATACACCTACTATGTACCCACAAAAATTAAAAATTAAACAATTTTTTAAAAAGTTAATTAAGCACTTACTATCTGCCAGTCACGGTAATGTCTTGTCCATTATTTCACTGATTTCTCTCAAATGACCTTATGAAATAAGTATTATTATCCCCACTATACAGATGAAGGAAATGGAAACTCAGAAAGGCAAATGGACTTGCCTAACATTGCACAGCTATGATTTCCACTTGGTCCTTATCCAAGTTTCCAAAACCCAGTCTCTTTGGATTACACTAGTTTATGGTTCATCATTTCTTGGAAGGAAAATAAGAGCTGCAGACAAGTCTTTCCTCAGCCCCTGTGCCTGTGAATCCCTCACAGCCTTTCCCCAGGAATAGATCCCCCACTTCAAATGCAGCCCCTCCTCAGACACCTTCTCCTCCATAGACTCCTTCCTTCCTCTTAAGTCACCTCTTTCTATTCTCCTGAGGCTCTCTACAATTGCCCTCTGGCCAAATCCTTGCTTTTCCCACTTTCTCTGGTAGATCCCTGACCTTTTCTTTCCTAAGGTATATCTTTAATGGCATGTCAAGGAGAGTGGGGTAGGCTAATTTCCTGACACAGGCGGAACAAAGGACATCTGTATTAGTTTCCTGTTGCTGCTACAACAAATTGCCAAAAATTTAGTAGTTGAAAGCAATATAATTTGTTCTCTTCCAGTTCTGCAGGCCAGAAGTCTGAAATCAGTTTCACTGGGCTGAAGTCCAAGTGTCAGCATGGCTGTTCTCCCTCTAGAGACTCTGGAGCCACCTTTTTCTGCTTTTGGAGCTGCATTCCTTATATTCCTTGGCTCACAGCCCTTTCCTTTATCTTCAAAGACAGCAGTATAGCATCTTCAAGTACTTCTTTGCTTCTGTCAAGCCTTTTCCTCCGTTCTCAAATTTCCCTTTGCCCCCCTCTTTAAGGACTCCTGTGACTACATCTATGGCCCGCCCAAATAATCCAGGGTAATCTCCCCATTGCAAAATCGTTAACATAATCACATCTGCAAAGCCTCTTTTGCCATATAAGGTAACATTAAGAGGTTCCAGGGATTCAAACCCAGAGATCTTTGGGGGCATTGTTCGGCCTACACAGCATCCAAAAAACACAATTTTAGTCTTGCACTGGGGACCAGTTGTCCTTCATTTCTGGAATGGATGAACCAGGAGCTCAGGAGTTAGAGTAAAAGGAATAAGCATGGATTAAGTTAAGAGAGTTATATAAACTTGAATTTTGCTGAAATGAATCCAGGTAGGGCAGGTGATTTCTGAGAGAGGGCTCTTTACTTACACACTGCCCCTACAGAGAGAGGTGGAAAGGAAGGTAGGACCGAGAGGTGAAAGATTCTTATCTTCTCCTTTCCAAAACAGTTGCCTTATTTGTTCTTCTCTTTCCTGGCTGGTTTCACTGGGCAGAGAACAGTTGAGAAAAGGGTGACACTCTGGCTCCAGAGACAAAATGAAGAAGCTAGAACGTCTCTATAGCTGACCTCTCTTCTCCCTTTCCACCTCTATATTTAGTCTCCTCTTTCCCCGTCCTTGTTGTCAACCAGATGCTTCCTGCTTGTTGAGAAGTGAAGCTACAATGAAGTGAAGCCTGGAGTAATGAATAGTGAGTGAACAAGAGGAGGAAGTTTCTTTAGGAGAAGCCCTCATGTCAGCCCACTTCAGGCCAAAGAAAAGCCTCCTCCAGCAGGCAGTCTTAGGGAGGTGTGGAATTTGGGATAGCTGCCAAGTAGAGTGACCAAGAGTTACAGGGTCACTCCTTGATAACCATTCACTTCTCTTCCTTGGTACTGAACATTGCTATCTAGTATATGGGGATCTTCAAAAGTCCCTTTCCACAAGTTTCTCTGCATGATGATTACCTTAAGGAACAATTTTAATCACACCTGGCAGATCTGGGCTAAAGCCTGGCAAAACTAGTGGAGAATGGGAATTTGGGGAGCTCAGATTTTGAAAACCATAGAAAGACTGGTTGGGATGGAAGTGTGGGGGCATGCCTGATCCGGGACTAAATTTTCATGGTCTTGGAGTGTCAACAGCAGCATCACAAACTCAGTGAGGTTTTGATTTATGAGCACCAGATGCAGAGTTGTGAACTGACGATTTTTGTAGAGTTAGCAGCTGGCTCCCCATATTTTGTTTCTGTTCCAGGACATCATCTATTATGTTGCCCAATGCTCCTCCTTATATAAAAACTCATAACAAATTCTTCTCCAAGTTTAGGGCCAGGAAAAAGTTTGTTTCTCCTAGTGAATATGTCTTCTTTCTTCTGCCAGGCAATGAAAGTAATAAAAAGGCACCCCACTCCACACCCAAGCCAGAGGGTTGACTTAAACTCTCCAGCTGTATGAGTTTTGAGTCTGCCAAGGGAAGGAGTATCACAGGTGATGAGGAAGCCAGAGGGAGCACTCAGAACTCACTCAAAATTGGGTAAGCAGGGCAGGCCACAACTTCAGAAGGGAAAGACTGGTCACCCACATGCCAAGACCAAATGGGGAATCCAGAGAATTCCCAGGCAATGATGACGGCACCAACAAATTCCAGGCTAAACCACGTTAGGGAGTTTTCTAGCAGAAAATTAGGAGCAAGTCCTGGCTTCTAGGGCTAGAAAAAGCCAGGAACATGTGGGAAACAGATCTCAGACAGATCTTCCTCTCAAGGAGGGTGAAGAAACTCTGGGAACTGGTGGCACTCAGGCAGAAAAAGGGCCTAGTTGTCCGTGGGATGTCCAGAAAAGTCTCTGGATCTGATAGCTCTACAGAAGTACACTGATCCATCTGCAACAGGGTTCAGGAAGTATTTGACTTTCTAAATCCCACTAACTTAAATGACCAGTTCAATTATACATTCCTGCAACCCTTTTTAATTGACCATGAGACAAATGGGTCACATCTTACAGAAATCTGTATGAAGACCAGCATGAATGGTATTATCACAAGACAAATGTAAACATCATGTTTTGATTTTCACCTTTGTTGCTAGGAAACTCACCTCTAAATTGTATGCTTTATTGAACACTCTAGAAGCATAATGGGGTGAGGGTGGGGTCAATATATTTTGTCACCATCTCCTTCCATTTGCACTGCTTTTATTCTTTGTTAACAGATTTTAGTCTAATTGCACCAAGAATTAACCAGTTGTAAGCCCCCTCAAATTCGTTTTGAAAGTAGACAGGCAGTAAATAATCATACAGATATATGATATTTTCTTTGTAGGCTTGTCAAATTTTTCATATGCCCTTTCTTGGGTTTAATGTGAGAGGACTATTGACCTTGCCTTAAGCTATGCTCACCTTTGTTCTTCAGATTTGTTGCTATTGGCCACAAGGGGGTCTGGGCCAGTGTATGTCCTGCTAGCAGTCGAAGGAGTCATTGCTACAAAGTAAAGAAAGTACCTCATTTTGCTAGATGCTTTTATTACCCTTGGCACCATAATAACAGTTTCCTCAGGTTTCTTGTCTTGGGAACACCTAATGGCAAGATGCTCTTGATACTTCAGTAACTAAAGCTCCTTTAATGGGATCCATGATGGACCTGCCTTGTTTTGTTTTATAGTGAAAAATGTTTTAAGGAAGTTGCAGTATATATTTTGTTGGTAAAGATGCCTTAAGCTATTAAGGCCATTTGTTATTTTCTGAAAGCAAGAGAGATAATGCTCCCTAATAAAATTCACTGCACTGCAGGTAGCTCTACGTTTGTTTCCTACAAAGTGCTCCATAGCTCTTGTGGGCCTGTTTCTCTCTTTCGTCTTTCTTACGTCCTTATAAGATGGTATGGGGGCACAGCTTTTTTAGTGCTGAGCAATTGGACTCTGAATCCCAAATAAGTCACAAATAGGAGCTGGCTTAATGCAAACGGCACTACCTCTTTGTAGCCCTCTCCTCTGGCCCTGGCTCCTCTGTTTGCTTCTCCTTGTTTCCAGAGTCCAGCCTCCTTGGGCCACTGATTTTGGCATCTCCTTGAAGACCCTCCCCTTTATTCCTACTCCTTGTCCACGATTCAGGCATTGAAGTTCCTCTTAACCCAATTTCTCCCCGAATTGAAAATGCAAATGTGCCTGCTTTATTGTCTGTATGTGTTAAGCTTCTACAAGAGGTTTTGTGCTAAGCACAATGTTCTGTATGGGGAAGTACAAGAAGGTGGGGGTGAAGGGAGCAGAATGGTCTCTGAACTGCCACTGGTCAGCAGCTAGAGTGCTTTGCACCCTTCAGGCCTGCGATTGGAGTGAGGACAGCAGAAGAGGTGGATCAGGGCAGACAGAACCAGGAAGAAGTACTGTGGGTATTTTATCATGGAGCCAGGGTAAGTTGAACTGAAGAACTGACAGACAGTCATCTCAGGGAGAGGAAACAGAAATTTCTCTCTCATCCCAAATCTCTGGGCACAAAATTGTCTTTACAATTATACTGTTAAAAGGACTTCAGCTCCCAGGAAGGGGAGAAAAGCACAAAATGGGGTGGCAAGGGAGAAAGGCTGTGGGTTTCACATCTCCCTTCCAGACCAGATCCAAGACATCAGGAAAATATACTTTTCCCCAAATGCAATGCTATATGATGTTACACACAAAGATCCGAGGTCAGTTCTACATGGGTAGAATTCGCAGACAACTCTGTGTGCTAATAGTTCACCTGTAATACTAATTGAAGATGTTTATTTTTCTAGCTTCTATTTTTAAAAGCCACTGAAAGTTTAATAATATAAAGGTTTCAACTTTGACATCTAATGGACTAAACCCATGTTAGAGGGCTGAAATTTTATAATCACCATCTGATGGGACTCAAGAGTATTAAAAACAGAGGTTTATACAGGAGCAGGCAGGGATGGTGGCGGTATGCAGTCCATGGATCAACAACTGGCTTCTTTTAACAAAAACATAAAAGCTATTTCCAGCTGAAATTCTCAGAAACACTATAGGAAATTAATATAACTGATTGATGTGATCTCATCTAATACAACTGGGAGTTGAAGCTTTATCCCTCTAGAACAGGTGATTAGAGGCAAATGAGGGGCAGGTTCCCATGGCAACCATTTGGCTATCTCAGACCCGAAGGAGGCCTCTGAAACAGAAGCTTTGAGAAGGAATATGGATTTTCAAAGGGAAAAAATATTAGACATTTGTCTTTTAGGGCTATGCTGGAGTGCATAGGGGATTAAGGTGGTGTGAGGGCATATCTAGAGTTGTTCTGTGAGTGCTGGGGACAGATTTTAGATACTGTTCCAGTCCCTTGAAGCTGAAGAATCACTGCTTTGTTTGGTTACTTCTCTCTCTACAACGTTCTGCGAAGGGAGACAGTACAGAAAAGGATCAGAGTGTCCATGGACATTCCTGTGAGCCTGCTTGGGCCATGGTGGGTGTGAGTGTCAGGTGAATCCAGCATGCCCTTCCCTTCACAAATATCTCCTCTCCTCCTTGAACTATTTCAATCAAACATTCTAGCCTGTGATGGGACTAAATGAATCTTTAGGGTGGCAGTGCTGTGCTGAGGGAGGAGTAGCAGAATATCAGTCCTCTTTGCATGAAGGGGTGTGGCTGAAGCTTTCTGTTCACTCTCTGTTAGGAGATTAAGGTTCTGTTTTATGGCAGCCACCAGTGGTTAGGGGTACAAGTCAAAACCAAGGGTCATTGATTGCTCTTCTTATTCTGAGGACTTTTCCATCTTCCTCTAATTACTCCTAAGCCACAGCCATTACCTTACCAGCCTCACTCTTCCTTCCTTTCCTCTTTAGAAGTGAAGTATTATAAGGTCTCCTGTTATTTTCTTTCCCCAGCTATTTGCACTTTTCTGTGGTTCCACCTCCTGCTTCTATCTGCGCCCCCCCTCCTCCCACACACACTCCCTAGGCCTTTGCTGACATCTGAGATGTCAGATTTGATGAAATATCTGTTTGCCTGCCCCTGGAATCTCAGAGGCCCTATAGGATTCCTAATCTAGGCCAACAGTGCCACTGAAGGATGAGGATCAGGGATAGATATAACACTTTCTAAATTCCTACTATGTGTTTTCACATACACTGACCCATCAAATCTACAAAATAGCCCAGCAGAGTAGACATTTTGTTATTCCTGTTCTACAGATGATGAAACTGATACAAGATTCACATGACTTGCCTCAGTGATTACAACTTGTAAGTGGCAGAATCAGGATTTGAGCCCTGGTCTTCTGGCAACCAATTCTGGATTTTCTTCCACTCCATTAGGAGAATGTGAGGGGTCGACATGTTCCCAGGGACAGCTGTTACTGTAGTGTCCTAAAGGCTGATGGAGAATGGGAGGGGCATCTTGGAAGACTCTGTTTAACTGTTGTAACCCCAGGGGCTTTACCTTGGTTCTCACTCAACCAGAGAATAATTGCAAGTAATTCATTCTCAGTCTCTCACTGGAGAATACCCAGTTCTCACCATAGGCTCTTGAATTACCTGAACCAAGAGTTCTCTCCACCCTGGCATTTTGATTTCCATTCAGGTATTCATCTCTTCATTCACCCATTCATTCATTCACTCATTCATTCATTTGATCAACTTAATTGAGTATCTCTTAGGTGCTAGACACTATGCAAAGAGTTGAAGATCCATTGATGATGCAGCCATAGTCCCTACTTTTCTGAAGGATTCAGAGACATCGATAGGAAATGATAATAAAACATAGTAAGAGTAGTGATAAATTTATGGACTGATTTGCAGCATGGACACTTTGACCAAAGTTGGGGGTGAGCCAGTTGTGAGGGTTTATCTTTGTAGGAATCAATCTCTCCTGGCTCCCAGGTACACCCCCAGTCCCCCACATTCCTTCTCCAGGTTCCTATGAGTAGTAATACTCAAAGTCACTATTTTTTTTAAATTGGGTTGTTGTGCAGGAACAGAAAACCAAACACCACATGTTCTTACTCGTAAGTGAGAGCTAAACAATGTGAACACATGAACACAGGGAGGGGAATAACACACACCGGGGCCTGTTGGTGGGTGGGGGAAAGGGGAGGGAGAGCATAAGGACAAATACCTAATTCATGCAGGGCTTAAAACCTAGATGATGGGTTGATAGGTGCAGCAAACCACCATGGCACATTTATACCTGTGTAACAAACCTGCACGTTCAGCACATGTATCTCAGAACTTAGAGAAAAAAAAATTAAGTTGGGTTGTTGTTTTTGGTGGAAGATGGGGAGATATGTTCATCATATGAATCATCAGTTGGAGTGGAGTCTTTCAAGAAAAATATAATGCACAAATACTCTTTATTGAATTTCTGGGAAATATTCTAGGAAATTAGCCCACAACCAACTAATGTAATTCCCTCTAACAGGAATATGTCCATTGAATCTAGAGAGCTTAGATTGCCTTGGTACATAAAGAAGTAAGTAGAATGCATTTTTTTTATTAACCTGCTTTGTAAATAAATGTCCTTGTATGAGAACATGATCTCTGAATGCTGTCTTCTACACGACCCTCTTCCTGTGTCCTCTCTAGGAGTGGGTGCCCATGTGCACTGCAGTGACCTTTTCTTCTTTCTAGTCTTCTTTGAAAGCTTGTTTTCTCTGGTTGTTTTTCTTCGAACAGACTTGATATAGAAATTCACACTGTGGTGTGAATGGATAAAAACAACTTAATACTGTACCCCTTATGAGGTATTTGCATTTTAACGAAGACCAGCCACTCAATTTGGAGACATACGTTCTTCTTTTTAAATTTCCATCCCAATAATCAATCTGTTTTTCAGAAACTTATGCACAAAGTCCCAGATTACAGGTCTTCTAGACTTAAATTCTAATGGGAACATTGTAAATTTGACTCTTCGGGAAATATTTTAAATAGTGGGAGCTCTTTCTCTTCCCTAACAATTTCCAACTCTGGCACAGCTGCTCAATGTGAAGTTTGTAATTTCTCCTTCCTTCCCAGAAGTACTTTTGGCTCAGCTTAATCTATTATGCCTTTGCAGACACCATTGAATGCCTCTAGTCCATGCAGAGTGGAATTGAGAACTGAAGTTGGACTTCCGTCATCCTTGGGGTATGAAGATAGGATAGGAATTGATCTGATTCTGGTTGGTTGTTGAGACAAGAATAACTTGGCCTCTCCTCATGTGTGAGTACTGTGGGCAGACAAGCTCATATGTCCCCTCACATGTGCATGTAACCGCATGTGGTCTTACACATATTTGAGGCTAAGGATATTGTGGGGGGATTGCTGAAAGATGGGCAATAATAAAGACTCAGCATGTTTCAGACACTGTGCTAAAGGAGCTATGTATCCTCAAAACCTTTGTATGAGATAGGTATTATTATTACCATTTTAACGATGAAGAAACAGAATCTCAGATATGTTAAATAAATTGCTTAAAATCACAAAGAAAATTTAAGAGACTGGGATTTGTACCTCAGTCTTGATCCACAACCTATGCTTTAAAAAATAATCACTACAATATACTACTTTGCATAGGAGTAGGTAGATAGATGAGGTACAGTATTCCAAACTGAAGAGAGATACAAGCTTGAACAATGTCCTAGAAATAAGAATGGACAAGATGTGCTTTAGGGACACTAAGTAGCCCCGTCCAGTGTAACCAGAGGCAAGAGTTCTTGTAGGGCAGTAGAGGAAAGAATTCCTGCAACGGTTGTCTGGGGTCATGTTGTGGAGGGTACAAATGTTGATCCAAAGAATAGCTTCTCTCTCCTTTATCTAGTATTTCAATTATTAAGGAGCTAAAGAGGTTTTCAGAAAGTATAAATGAAAATATTTTCAGAATTATATAGAGGACTTGGAGATAAGTGAAAGACTAAAGTCCTAACAGAAACATATTTAATAAAAGTAATCATTCAGCACCATAAAGCATTAGATGAGGTCTATTGTGAATTGTTTTCCCTATGCACACACAGAGAAAACATCCAGTATTGTGATTACCAAGGTAATTTGTCTTAAGGTTAATAGATGGTTGGAGAAAATGATGTTTTGTTGTGTTCCATTCTACAGGGGCCAAAAGGTTCTGTTTGGCCTGTATAGCATTTACAAAGAAGGTACTGGTCTAATAATCCCAAAATGACAATCCCAGTAACATCACAAAATGACTTCTATTGTTGGATGGAACAAGTGGGAATCTAGGTAATAATGGAAATGGCTTCCTATGTGGCACTCCCTGGCCTGGGAGACCACAGGCCTGGACTCCAATTCTAGTTCTGCCACTAATTAACCATGTGACCTTGAAACAGTCACTCAGTTGCTCTTGAGCTCAGTTTTCTCACTTATAAAATGTGGGAGTTGCAGGAGAGTCCCTGCCTGCCCTCCTTGTCACTTTTTCTTTTGTGTTTTTAAAACGTATTTTTAAAAATTTCACAAGTATTATGTGGATCTTTTCTCATTGTAAAAATGTTAAAGAATACCAAAATCCCCATTCAGCTCCCACTTCATCTCTCTTCTGAGATACAAATTATATTTGTAGCATCATTTTCCAGACAATTGTTATGTATCTGTAGTCATATAGATACATGTAGTTTCTGGGGTTATTTTAAAAATATATGATATCAAACTGTGTGTATTGTTCCACAAGTCAATTTTTGTTTCCATTGAACAGCATGTCTTGGGGATATTTTCATGTCAGTACATATAAATCTATTTCGTTCTTTTTAACTGCTACATAGTATGCATATACAGTACCATCATTTGTTTAGCTATTTTTCACTGATAAGTATTTGTTTACAAATAATCATAGCACAGTTCTGCAGTGGACAGCCTTGGGCATCTCCTTGTATGCATGTGCAAGTGTTTCTTTAGGGTATATTATTTGATGTGGAATTGCTAGGCTTTAACATTTCAGTTTTATTCCACACTGTCAAATTGCTCTCTAAACTACTAGTGCCAATTTACACACCTGCTGGCAGTTTCATTACAAGTTGATCAACACTCGATATGGTCAGACATTTTCATTTGCCAGTCTTATGGATGAAGAAAGTTATCTCTGGTAACTTGGAAGGTTAAACATTTTTTCCTATGTTTCTTATCCATTTGCATTTCCTGTTTGCTGGTCAGTTGCTCATTATATCCCTTGTCCATTTATTAGAATGGATTGTTTATATTTTTGGTATTGATATGAAGGATTATACTTTTTATATTCATATAAGTGCATATGTCAATAACTATAAAATTATATACAAATTATAATTATGTTATAGAATACAATTTCATTTAACTTTGCTTGTGGCGAATACCAAATAGAACTTAAAAATTCTCAATTCTGTCAAATTTATCTATTTTATATGATTTCTGCATTTTGAGTCTTGCTTAAAAAGTCTTTTTCCTCTCTGAAATTATTTCTACTATATTTTCTTCTAATAACTTATAGTTTTGCTTTTTTATAGAACTCCCTAATCCACTGGGAATTTATGTTTATTTTGTGAGGAAGGGATCTCCATCTCCAGCTGAGTCTATGTGTGTTTACGTGTGTGTATATACATATATATGTTTTATATATACATGTATATTTACATGTAATACATATTTATTCACAAATATTCTTACCAATCATGAAACGTCCTAACATTTACTGAAGCGTACATCATCTCCCCACTAATTAGAGACACTTCTTTATTAATCATATAATGAATTTCCTTTTATTTACATGGATCTGGTTTATGATCCTATGTTCTGTTTCACTGACCTCGTTGGCTATTCCTGTGTCAATACTATATTGTCTGAATAAACTGTAAGTTTCTAACATACTTTGATGTCTGATAGACTAAATCATTTTTTGGATTCCTTTTCCAAAATTGTCTTGACTATTTTCATACAATTTCTTTTCTTGGTGAATTTTAGAATCAGCTTCAAATTCTGTAAATATTCCTACCTAGGTTTTGATTGTAATTGAATTTAATATAAAGAATAATTTGGATAGAAATGACATTTCTATAACAGTGATTCATCCCATCCAGGAACATTATAAGTCTCTTGATTTATTAAGTTCTTCTTTTAAGACCTTCAGTAAAGTTTAGAATTTCCTTAGATAGGTCTCGAATATGTCTTCTTAGGTTTATTCAGGCTTGAATGTGTTTTATTACATTTCTTCCTAAGTATTTCATTACATTTTTCCTATTGTGATTTTTTTTCCTGTTACATTTTCAAATCTGTTGCTTCATTTATTTTATTTTTTCAAGAAATATTACTTGGGTGCCCACAATATGCCAGACATTGTGTTTGGCCCTGGGGATTAAAATGGAACAAAACAGACTTTTTAAAATTTCTAGTGAGTTTTTTTTTATTTATTTGGCCTTTTCTTTCTTTTTTTTTTTCTTTTTAAAATTAACTTTATTTATTAATTTTTCTTTTACTACACTTTAAGTTTTGGGGTACATGTGCACATTGTGCAGGTTAGTTACATATGTATACATGTGCCATGCTGGTGCGCTGCACCCACTAACTCGTCATCTAGCATTAGGTATATCTCCCGATGCTATCCCTCCCCCCTCCCCCCACCCCACCACAGTCCCCAGAGTGTGATATTCCCCTTCCTGTGTCCATGTGATCTCATTGTTCAATTCCCACCTATGAGTGAGAATATGCGGTGTTTGGTTTTTTGTTCTTGCGATAGTTTACTGAGAATGATGATTTCCAATTTCATCCATGTCCCTACAATGGACATGAACTCATCATTTTTTATGGCTGCATAGTATTCCATGGTGTATATGTGCCACATTTTCTTAATCCAATCTATCATTGTTGGACATTTGGGTTGGTTCCAAGTCTTTGCTATTGTGAATAATGCCGCAATAAACATACGTGTGCATGTGTCTTTATAGCAGCATGATTTATAGTCCTTTGGGTATATACCCAGTAATGGGATGGCTGGGTCAAATGGTATTGCTAGTTCTAGATCCCTGAGGAATCGCCACACTGACTTCCACAAAGGTTGAACTAGTTTACAGTCCCACCAACGGTGTAAAAGTGTTCCTATTTCTCCACATCCTCTCCAGCACCTGTTGTTTCCTGACTTTTTAATGATTGCCATTCTAACTGGTGTGAGATGGTATCTCATTGTGGTTTTGATTTGCATTTCTCTGATGGCCAGTGATGATGAGCATTTTTTCATGTGTTTTTTGGCTGCGTAAATGTCTTCTTTTGAGAAGTGTCTGTTCATGTCCTTTGCCCACTTTTTGATGGGGTTGTTTGTTTTTTTCTTGTAAATTTGTTTGAGTTCATTGTAGATTCTGCATATTAGCCCTTTGTCAGATGAGTAGGTTGCAAAAATTTTCTCCCATTTTGTAGGTTGCCTGTTCACTCTGATGGTAGTTTCTTTTGCTGTGCAGAAGCTCTTTAGTTTAATTAGATCCCATTTGTCATTTTGTCTTTTGTTGCCATTGCTTTTGGTGTTTTGGACATGAAGTCCTTGCCCGTGCCTATGTCCTGAATGGTAATGCCTAGGTTTTCTTCTAGGGTTTTTATGGTTTTAGGTCTAACATTTAAGTCTTTAATCCATCTTGAATTGATTTTTCTATAAGGTGTAAGGAAGGGATCCGGTTTCAGCTTTCTACATATGGCTAGCCAGTTTTCCCAGCACCATTTATTAAATAGGGAATCCTTTCCCCATTGCTTGTTTTTGTCAGGTTTGTCAAAGATCAGATAGTTGTAGATATGCGGCATTATTTCTGAGGGCTCTGTTCTGTTCCATTGATCTATATCTCTGTTTTGGTACCAGTACCATGCTGTTTTGGTTACTGTAGCCTTGTAGTATAGTTTGAAGTCAGATAGTGTGATGCCTCCAGCTTTGTTCTTTTGGCTTAGGATTGCCTTGGCGATGCGGGCTCTTTTTTGGTTCCATATGAACTTTAAAGTAGTTTTTTCCAATTCTCTGAAGAAAGTCATTGGTAGCTTGATGGGGATGGCATTGAATCTGTAAATTACCTTGGGCAGTATGGCCATTTTCACGATATTGATTCTTCCTACCCATGAGCATGGAATGTTCTTCCATTTGTTTGTATCCTCTTTTATTTCCTTGAGCAGTGGTTTGTAGTTCTCCTTGAAGAGGTCCTTCACATCCCTTGTAAGTTGGATTCCTAGGTATTTTATTCTCTTTGAAGCAATTGTGAATGGGAGTTCACTCATGATTTGGCTCTCTGTTTGTCTGTTGTTGGTGTATAAGAATGCTTGTGATTTTTGTACATTGATTTTGTATCCTGAGACTTTGCTGAAGTTGCTTATCAGCTTAAGGAGATTTTGGGCTGAGACAATGGGGTTTTCTAGATATACAATCATGTCGTCTGCAAACAGGGACAATTTGACTTCCTCTTTTCCTAATTGAATACCCTTTATTTCCTTCTCCTGCCTAATTTCCCTGGCCAGAACTTCCAACACTATGTTGAATAGGAGTGGTGAGAGAGGGCATCCCTGTCTTGTGCCAGTTTTCAATGGGAATACTTCCAGTTTTTGCCCATTCAGTATGATATTGGCTGTGGGTTTGTCATAGATAGCTCTTATTATTTTGAAATACGTCCCATCAATACCTAATTTATTGAGAGTTTTTAGCATGAAGGGTTGTTGAATTTTGTGAAAGGCTTTTTCTGCATCTATTGAGATAATCATGTGGTTTTTGTCTTTGGCTCTGTTTATATGCTGGATTACATTTTATTGATTTGCATATATTGAATCAGCCTTGCATCCCAGGGATGAAGCCCACTTGATCATGGTGGATAAGCTTTTTGATGTGCTGCTGGATTCGTTTTGCCAGTATTTTATTGAGGATTTTTGCATCAATGTTCATCAAGGATATTGGTCTAAAATTCTCTTTTTTGGTTGTGTCTCTGCCCGGCTTTGGTATCATGATGATGCTGGCCTCATAAAATGAGTTAGGGAGGATTCCCTCTTTTTCTATTGATTGGAATAGTTTCAGAAGGAATGGTACCAGTTCCTCCTTGTACCTCTGGTAGGATTCGGCTGTGAATCCATCTGGTCCTGGACTCTTTTTGGTTGGTAAGCTATTGATTATTGCCACAATTTCAGATCCTGTTATTGGTCTATTCAGAGATTCAACTTCTTCCTGGTTTAGTCTTGGGAGAGTGTATGTGTCAAGGAATTTATCCATGTCTTCTAGATTTTCTAGCTTATTTGCGTAGAGGTGTTTGTAGTATTCTCTGATGGTAGTTTTTATTTCTGTGGGATCAGTAGTGATATCCCCTTTATCATTTTTTATTGTGTCTATTTGATTCTTCTCTCTTTTTTTATTAGTCTTGCTAGCGGTCTATCAATTTTGTTGATCCTTTCAAAAAACCAGCTCCTGGATTCATTAATTTTTTGAAGGGTTTTTTGTGTCTCTATTTCCTTCAGTTCTGCCCTGATTTTAGTTATTTCTTGCATTCTGCTAGCTTTTGAATGTGTTTGCTCTTGGTTTTGTAGTTCTTTTAATTGTGATGTTAAGGTGTCAATTTTGGATCTTTCCTGCTTTCTCTTGTGGGCATTTAGTGCTATAAATTTCCCTCTACACACTGCTTTGACTGCGTCGCAGATATTCTGGTATGTTGTGTCTTTGTTCTCGTTGGTTTCAAAGAACATCTTTATTTCTGCCTTCATTTCGTTATGTACCCAGTAGTCATTCAGGAGCAGGTTGTTCACTTTCCATGTAGTTGAGCGGTTTTGAGTGAGATTCTTAATCCTGAGTTCTAGTTTGATTGCACTGTGGTCTGAGAGATAGTTTGTTATAATCTCTGTTCTTTTACATTTGCTGAGGAGAGCTTTACTTCCAAGTATGTGGTCAATTTCGGAATAGGTGTGGTGTGGTGCTGAAAAAAATGTATATTCTTTTGATTTGGGGTGGAGGGTTCTGTAGATGTCTATTAGGTCCGCTTGGTGCAGAGCTGAGTTCAATTCCTGGGTATCCTTGTTGACTTTCTGTCTCATTGATCTGTCTAATGTTGACGGTGGGGTGTTAAAGTCTCCCATTATTAATGTGTGGGAGTCTAAGTCTCTTTGTAGGTCACTCAGGACTTGCTTTATGAATCTGGGTGCTCCTGTATTGGGTGCATATATATTTAGGATAGTTAGCTCTTCTTGTTGAATTGATTCCTTTACCATTATGTAATGGCCTTCTTTGTCTCTTTTGATCTTTGTTGGTTGAAAGTCTGTTTTATCAGAGACTAGGATTGCAACCCCTGCCTATTTTTGTTTTCCATTTGCTTGGTAGATCTTCCTCCATCCTTTTATTTTGAGCCTATGTGTGTCTCTGCACGTGAGATGGGTTTCCTGAATACAGCGCACTGATGGGTCTTGACTCTTTATCCAATTTGCCAGTCTGTGTCTTTTAATTGGAGAATTTAGTCCATTTACATTTAAAGTTAATATTGTTATGTGTGAATTTGATCCTGTCATGATGATGTTAGCTGGTTATTTTGCTTGTTAGTTGATGCAGTTTCTTCCTAGTCTCGATGGTCTTTACATTTTGGCATGATTTTGCCACGGCTGGTACCGGTTGTTCCTTTCCATGTTTAGTGCTTCCTTCAGGAGCTCTTTTAGGGCAGGTCTGGTGGTGACAAAATCTCTCAGCATTTGCTTGTCTGTAAAGTATTTTATTTCTCCTTCACTTATGAAGCTTAGTTTGGCTGGATATGAAATTCTGGGTTGAAAATTCTTTTCTTTAAGAATGTTGAATATTGGCCCCCACTCTCTTCTGGCTTGTAGGGTTTCTGCAGAGAGATCCGCTGTTAGTCTGATGGGCTTCCCTTTGAGGGTAACCCGACCTTTCTCTCTGGCTGCCCTTAACATTTTTTCCTTCATTTCAACTTTGGTGAATCTGACAATTATGTGTCTTGGAGTTGCTCTTCTCGAGGAGTATCTTTGTGGCGTTCTCTGCATTTCCTGAATCTGAACGTTGGCCTGCCTTGCTAGATTGGGGAAGTTCTCCTGGATAATATCCTGCAGAGTGTTTTCCAACTTGGTTCCATTCTCCCCATCACTTTCAGGTACACCAATCAGACATAGACTTGGTCTTTTCACATAGTCCCATATTTCTTGGAGGCTTTGCTCATTTCTTTTTATTCTTTTTTCTCTAAACTTCCCTTCTCACTTCATTTCATTCATTTCATCTTCCATAGCTGATACCCTTTCTTCCAGTTGATTGCATTGGCTCCTGAGGCTTCTGCATTCTTCACGTAGTTCTCGAGCCTTGGTTTTCAGCTCCATCAGCTCCTTTAAGCACTTCTCTGTATTGGTTATTCTAGTTATACATTCTTCTAAATTTTTTTCAAAGTTTTCAACTTCTTTGCCTTTGGTTTGAATGTCCTCCCGTAGCTCAGAGTAATTTGATCGTCTGAAGCCTTCTTCTCTCAGCTCGTCAAAGTCATTCTCCATCCAGCTTTGTTCCGTTGCTGGTGAGGAACTGCGTTCCTTTGGAGGAGGAGAGGCGCTCTGCGTTTTAGTGTTTCCAGTTTTTCTGTTCTGTTTTTTCCCCATCTTTGTGGTTTTATCTACTTTTGGTCTTTGATGATGGTGATGTACAGATGGGCTTTTGGTGTGGATGTCCTTTCTGTTTGTTAGTTTTCCTTCTAACAGACAGGACCCTCAGCTGCAGGTCTGTTGGAATACCCTGCCGTGTGAGGTGTCAGTGTGCCCCTGCTGGGGGGTGCCTCCCAGTTAGGCTGCTCGGGGGTCAGGGGTCAGGGACCCACTCGAGGAGGCAGTCTGCCCGTTCTCAGATCTCCAGCTGCGTGCTGGGAGAACCACTGCTCTCTTCAAAGCTGTCAGACAGGGACATTTAAGTCTGCAGAGGTTACTGCTGTCTTTTTGTTTGTCTGTGCCCTGCCCCCAGAGGTGGAGCCTACAGAGGCAGGCAGGCCTCCTTGAGCTGTGGTGGGCTCCACCCAGTTCGAGCTTCCCGGCTGCTTTGTTTACCTAAGCAAGCCTGGGCAATGGTGGGCGCCCCTCCCCCAGCCTCGCTGCCGCCTTGCAATTTGATCTCAGACTGCTGTGCTAGCAATCAGCGAGACTCCGTGGGCGTGGGACCCTCCAAGCCAGGTGCGGGATATAAACTCGTGGTGCGCCGTTTTTTAAGCCGGTCCGAAAAGCGCAATGTTCGGGTGGGAGTGACCTGATTTTCCAGGTGCGTCCGTCACCCCTTTCTTTGACTCGGAAAGGGAACTCCCTGACCCCTTGCGCTTCCCGAGTGAGGCAGTGCCTCGCCCTGCTTCAGCTCGCGCACGGTGCGCGCACCCACTGACCTGCGCCCGCTGTCTGGCACTCCCTAGTGAGATGAACCCGGTACCTCAGATGGAAATGCAGAAATCACCCGTCTTCTGCATGGCTCACGCTGGGAGCTGTAGACCGGAGCTGTTCCTATTCGGCCATCTTGGCTCCTCCTTATTTGGCCTTTTCAAGGTAAACAGTTATATTGTTTCTTACTTCCCAATATTTGTATTTCTTACTTTTTGTCTCACTGAATTGGCTTCGACCTCCAGTATAATGCTGAATAAAAACAAAGATAGTGGGAATTTTTTGTTTCCGTAGTTTAGGGAAATTTTTCGTTTCCGTGGTTTAGGGGAATTTTTCTGTTCCACCATTAAATGTGATTTTTTTGCTGTAGATTTATAGTAGATATCTTTCACAAATTAAGAATATGTTATTCTTTTCCAACTTTACCTAACATTAGGAAGATGCTGTTAATTAGGTCTATGTAAAACACTCATGTATGTTCCTGAAGATTCAGCTGAATCTAAAGTTTCATGAGATCACTCTAGCCAATGAATTTCCAATCATTCAGTGATTGTGATTATATTAACATTTATGCAAACTGTTTTTTAAGAAGTGATTTTTAGCATGATTCTACTCATTCATGTTTGTATGCATTTGTTAATCAAAGATTCAAAAGTTCTAAGAATGAAAACATGCTCAAATTGTATATATGAACTCTGAGGAACAACAGAATAAATGTTAATAAAACTTTAGTGGCGAGATCAAATAAACTAAAATATAGAAACTAAACTTCAAATCAATAAAAAAACAAAACATTGGAAAAATCAAAGAGTGAAAATCCTTAAGATTAATTAACGGGAAGTATCAGATTCAAATTTGTCAGTGAGGTGTAATCAACAACGAAGCGCATAACCTGGGAAAAATGTGTTACAACTGTAAGCTCAGTCTGCTGACTGAAAACAGTAATGTTTTATCAATACTAAAATAAGATCTGCTAGAATGGTGTATGTTATGTTGAGAATAGCTAGTTTCATGAAATAATTTGAGGCATCTATTTAGGTGATTATATAATTTCTATATTTTAGTATGTTAATGTAGTGAATTACATTAATAAATCCTCTCATATTAGGTCATATTTATTTCATGGGAAAAGCCTCATTGGTCATGGCTCATGATGTATTTTTTAATATACTGCCGGGTTCAAATTGCTTATATTCTATTTAGCATTCTGAATCTATCTTCGTAAGTGAGATTGGTCCCATAGTTTTCTTTTTTCTGTTGTTTGCCCAAATTTTTGGCATCACAATTATGCTAGACTTGCAAAATGAGTTGAAAATATTTCGTTGTTTTTCTATGCTCCAGAATACTTCTGAGAGCATAAGAGTGATTTGTTCCTTGAGGATTTGATAGAATTTGTCTATTTCAATTTTTTGGCCCCATGCCTTGTTTTAGGGATAAATCTATGACTACTTTTCTGATTTTTGGTCAGTTCAGATGTTCTACCCCTTCTTCAGTCAATTTTAGCAATTCATGTTCTCCTATAAAGTAATTCATTAAGTACTGATTTTCAAAATTTTATTGTCATAAAATTATACATAATTACATTTAATGGAACATTAAATATCTTCCACATATGTAGTTATTTTAACTACTGTTCTAAGCATTGTTGACTTATATCTTCTATCTGTTTTCCTTGATCAGACATCCCCATAGGTTTAGCTATTTTAGTAGTCTTTTCAAATCAATTGTTTCCGTTTTTATCCATCAGCACTACCCTTTGTTGTTTGTTTGGTTTTGTACTTGTCAATATTTGTTTAATTCATGCTTTTATATTTATGTTCACTTTTACTTTCTCTGAGTTAACCTTGTTCTTTTTCTAACATCTTGAGTTTCTCATAAATTTATTTAGGCTATGTATTCTTTGAGTGCCATTTTGGCCATGCTCCATAAGTTTTGCTGTACAGTGCTATCACTCTTGCTCATTTCTAAATAGTTTGCAGTGTTAACTTTAATGTTTTTCTTTGACCTGGAGCCATTGAGAAGGAATCGTTTAATAATTATGTAGAAATTCTTTATAATTTTTTGGTTAACCATTATTGCTAATTTCTAGTTGTGTTAATATGTGTTCAGTGTATGCAGCCTTAATGTTTTATGCTTTTCTGAATTTGCTGAGATTTCCTTTGTAATTTTATACCTAGTTATATATAGTCAAATTCTGTGCATGTCCCATATATGTTTACAGACTAACTATTCTCTGCTTGTTGGATGCATTCATGTACATAGCTATTGTATGAAACTCATGAATTTTGTTCCCCAAATTCTCTTCATCTTTATTCTTGTTTCTACTTGACCTGTTGTCAGGTTTCTGAGCGAGAGGTGTGGAAATTTTTTCATTAATGTTGTGGGTTGCCATTTCTTCTTGTTTTCTTGTTCATATTTATTTTCTTTATTTCAAAACTGTGTTCTTATGAATAGTCTAATGATTGGTGTATCTTCCTAATGGATTGTACCAATGTGAAATATCACTCTTGTCCCTTTAAATTTTTGTCTTGTTTTATTTTGCCCCACATTAATATCGCTACATCTACTTTATTTTTGTTGGCATTGTCATCTGTTTTTCTCAGTTCATTTATTTTCAAGTTTCACATGTCATTTTGTTTAAAGTGTGTCTCTTTTAAACAGGATGTGTTTCAATCTCGTTATTTGTTCAATCTGAGATTATCTTTTAGTAAGGGGATTCAACCCATTCTGGTTTAATATTATTGTTGATACTTATGATTATCCCTGCCATCTTATTTTACCTTTTCTATTATCATGATTCTTGTTGGTTTTCTCTTTCCAGTAATTTATGGGATTGGTGGTGTTTCCATATTTTATTCTTTGTTCTCTAGTAGTTTTTTGGAAGGTTTATGTTATATTTCGTATTCCAGTGGCAATGCTTAATTTCTTCAAATTTACTCAAAGATATATTCTCCATACATTTCTAGAATTTATGATTATTTATATACTTATCTGAAAAAGGCAACAACCATTGCAATATTTTACCTTCCTTTTTTCTTTTCTCTTAAACCTCTCAAGTTTTCATGTTGAGATCATCTAGGATTTAGTCCATATTGCTACTATTTTTTAACAATAATAATTATTTAGATTTAATTACAGTTTTTTACGGTTTCACTGTTCGCCATTGTTTCTTTTACTCCACATAATCCCTTCAGATTCAGTTTTTATTTTGCTAGAGTACATCCTCTAATAATTCACTCAAAGATGAATAATGGTTGGTGAAATATTTGTTCTTGCATGTCTGAAAAATATTTTCCTTTTGCAACAACCCTCAGCCTTCCAACTTAAATTTTAGTCTTTCTTAGTATAGTATTCTTGCTTCCAAATTATTTTTTCTCATAAATTTGAGGCTAATCCATTACTATTTCTGAACATGAGTATTGCTAATGAGCAATCTGATACTAGCCTGGTTCTCTTTCCTGTGCAGGTAGCCTGCTCGTTGCTTTGGAAACTTTTACAAATTTTGTTGTCTTTATCCTTAGAGTTCTCATATTTCACCAATATGTGTCTTAGGTACAGATATCTTTGTATTAAACTATCTTTTTCAGTGACTGGTATGTGATTTTTATTTGAAGGCTTTTGTCTTTCTTCAACTTTGAGAAATGGTGTACTGTTATCGATGTTTTAGGTCAATTTCCCTTTCAATTTTTCTTTGTTCTTCTTTAACTCCTAGTTACTCTGCTTCCTTGGGCATTAGTCCTGATTCGTGAGTTTGGTGACTCCATTTTATAGTGCTGGTTTTCCCCAAATGTTTGTGAATTTTATGTTAGTGCTCATCATGGATTTTGAGAACCTCTGTTTGCTTCTAGATGACATTTCTGTTTCTCACAGCCTGCACACTCATCAAGATTTTGAGAAAGGACAGGCCATGCTGCTGAGTGGAGTGTATAAGTAGTTCATCTTCTGGGTATGAAGGCTTCCTGTTTCTCCTAGGTGTGGCCAACCACTTGGTCTTGCTTCTGCAACCTGCCTTGCTTTTCCAGCCCAAGCATCCAAAATACTTTTTCTAGCCTGAGAAACCATCTATGCTGCCCACTACCTGACACAGTTAGGCAGAGGAGAATGAATAAAATCAGTCAGCTGCTCAAAATGGGGTACCCTAATAAATAATGATTTTCCTGTGGCTTCCATATACCACCTGTTTCTCCTGTCTCTGGGCTGGGAGATCATATGGAGTCATGGCCTCCTTATTCAGTCATCCTCTACTACATATGTTTTAGGCTGTGCTTTTCTCCATTAATTTTATTCCCTTTACCTTTTGACTCAAAAGGATTCCTCAAAATGTATGACAGGCATATATATTTCTTATTTTTAATTTCTGTTGTGAATATATTAATTTTGAATATATATTTTCTGTCATTTATAGAGATTAGGGGCTGGAGAGGAAAGCAGCCATGTGAGCCTATTCTACCTTTAGTCACTTTCTACAGGGATAGGCCTGCTATAGTCATACTTTCTTTCTCCTTAATTAGGGAAAAATCTGGAATACACGCTGGGCGTGGTGGCTCACGCCTGTAATCCCAGCACTTTGGGAGGCCGAGGTGGGCAGATCACGATGTCAGGAGTTTGAGACCAGCCTGACCAACATGGTGAAACACATCTCTGCTAAAAATACAAAAAAAATTAGCCGGGTGTGGTGGCGCATGCCTGTAATCCCAGCTACTCAGGAGGCTGAGGCAGGAGAATCGCTTGAACCCAGGAAGCAGAGGTTGCAGTGAGCCAAGATCGCGCCACTGCACTCCAGCCTGGGTGACAGAGCGAGACTCTGTCTCAAAAAACAAAAAGACAAAACAAACAAACAAACAAAAAAAACCTCCAATACAGAAACAACTTTATGGGAAGTACTTCATACAAACTATGAAATTGTGAGCAAAGTCTAACATCCCATAAGATGATGGTTTGTGAGGAATGCCCTGGGCCCAAAGGGAATGATCCTAATAGGCCATAAAAAAAAGAACTACAATCACTTTTAAAGTTTGCTCATGTTAAACCATGAATCCACATACAGTGCAGAATGTACTAAATTCTTGAACAACATTGTAGGCTGATTGTTTTCATAGAACATTGACTTAAGATACCTAAGTTTCAAGCTGGGCATGGTGACACATGCCTGTAGTCCCAGCTACTCGGGTGCCCGAAGAGGGAAGATCACTTGAGGCCAGGGGTTTGAGGCTATAGGGCATTGTGATCATGCCTGTGAATAGTCACTGAACTACAGCTTGGGCAATATACTGAGACCCCATCTCCATTAAAAATAAATAAATATATACACAAGTACATAGATAAATAAATAAATAAATAAATAAATGGGCCTATGTTTAAAGCTTCTGCTTGAAAGAATAAAGAAAAAGGTAGTTTTAAAATGGAAAGTCATAAACATCCAAATCTTAAAAATTCATGAATTTAGATCATATTGGAAGTAGTACTGGTCAGATAGTTTGGTGGAGATGGAGAAAGAGTGTTTTGCAGTGTCAGAGTGGCTTCATTAAACACAAAGGGAGAAGTGATTTGCAGCTGGAAATTTCAGATTCACCATAAAATTAACATACGTGCCCGATGGGTTCTCATCTAATAAAACTGAGAGAGTGCTTGGTATCCTAAAGGCAAAACAACTTAATAAAATTAATCTATCGTGCTCCTAGTGCTTAGGTACTGCAAGGCTTCAATGATGCATTTTTCATTAAGTGACTGGGTAAATATAATTCTCTGTGTTAGAAAGTCTGAGTCCTTATTCTAATTTATTGAAATTAGAAATAAAGAACTTACTTAATGACTCATCAGTGTTGGGAAGACAAAGGAGAGGGCACCGTTTTATGGTGGCCCCTATGACTAGAAGAGGGGTAGTATGAATTTTTATTGGGCTTGAACCAACAGGGTTCTTCCGGGACTCATTTATTCTTCCCAGACACCTTTGTCCCAATTTTAGGGGCTAGACAAACTCCATACTACCCTCATTTAAATCTTCTAATGTGCATTGAACTCTCTGCCTTTATGTAAGGGGCAGACTGAGCCAGGAAAAAGGAGCTAAGCTAGAGCCTGACCTTTGTATTTCTGTCATGTTTTACAGAGTAATCCCAGCAAGGGAAAGAACTGACTCGGGGCAGGTTCAGCCTAGCTAGTGTTATCTTTGTGTGTGTTGGAAGGAGCAGAGAGGGCTAATGAGAAGGCATCTGCTTGGGTTGATGTGAAAAGAACCCTGGGACAAAGGTCTCTTATCCCAAAAGATATACCTCACCTGCCTGCCCCTTTCACCATAGGTTTCCAACATTAGTTAGTCATTCAGTCCCTTGAAAAAATAGAAGTCTCCTTTTAACATGCAAGCGCTCTCAGGAGGTATAAATTGTTCATGTTTCACAAGTCCTCTCAAGCGCTGGAGTCAAATAAGACTCATGCCCCCAATTGTCACTTATCTTAGGTAAATTCTTAATCTGTCTTAGCCTCAGCTAAACCATCTGCCAAATGGAGATGATAATCTCTACCTCAAAGGTTGTTTTGTTAAATGAAAAGCAAATGTGAAAGTACCCAAGAAAGTGCCTGACATGCATCAGATGTGTCCTTACCTTCTGTCACTTGATCTGTATCAGTCAACTGAGGGGGGAGGTGGCAAAATGGAGTGTAGAAGTGGGTCCCAAAGAATCTAGAGGAGTAGGCCCAGGCAGGAAAAGCAAAATACAGAAAGGCCAACTCTGACTCAGAATTATGTCCAGGGTTGGAATTTCTGTGGGTCAAAGTGCTGAAATAACATGCAGTAGCAGTTCAAGCCTGCTGTTAAGTAGCACTAGCACGATGGTTCAAAAGAGGGCTTTGTGACTCAGCCTTGGTTCTCAACATAGTGGAGAAGAACTCTGCTTATCATTTATATGACACTGGGTAAGTTACTAATTTGGCTGAGCCTCAATTACCTCCTCTGTAAAATTAAGAGTATAATAGTGCTTTCCTTAGAGTTATTGTTAGGCTTAAATGTGTTACTATGCATACAGTGGCTGGCACAAAGTAAATGTTCAGTAAATGTAACTTGTCATTAGTATTACCAGTAACTCTACTATTACTATTATTTTATCTTCCAGAGTTAATAAATTATTTGTAAGTTCCAGAGCACTTAGTCCTAGGACCAGATTTCAGATGAATTTGGGAGAAAACTAAAGATTTTTTTCTAGTGTTACCCTACTTCTTATTTCAGAGTCTTTTTAGGCCTGGTGGCAGCCCCCCACCCTAAAGGGTTCAGTGTCTTATTCCCTTTCTATTATTTGCCTTTTCATAAACTCTGCCCTCAGAGTTTCTGGAGGGAAGACTCCGACATGAATTCTTGCTAATATATGAATGGGTGTTAACTCAAATCCTGCACCTTCCATTGAATTTACACTTTTAATAAAGGCAGTCTCTTAATTTCAGAGACCATTAGTTATTTTATTCCCTTCAACTCCAGGGATAGATTAGCAATAAACAAGTGGCTCATGTACAGACTTTTATGGTCAATTTTTCATACAAACTAGTAAATGAAAAACAGCTTGTGATGGAAGAAGCTCAGACCAACTTGATCAGGGCATGTGAGGAATGACTTGGGCCCAGAGAGAGAGATTCTAATAAACCAGGAAAATGACTTTCTTAACCCCCATTGTTCATTGACGTCAAGTCCAAAATGCACAAGCCTGGGCGCTGAGCAGGCTTGCAAGTTTACTTGTCAAAACAATTTAAGACCCTTGACATTTGGGTTTCTTTTTAGCCAGGCAAAATAGGGGAGAAGGAATTTTACAATATATATTTTAAAACATCATATCAGAAGGATGCTGAGATTCATCTTGGCATTTTTATTTTACCATTTGCTTCCCCAAAGTACTTTTAATCGGGTGCATGTTAAGTTTGGGGTCAGTAGAGGACGAGAAGGCATGTTGGGCACCAGAATCAACCATTAGATTTTTTTTAAAAGGAAAACATAATATCCAAATGCTCTTTCAAGCTACAATTCTCGGAGATACTCCAAAGAAAATAGCGCTTAATTGGCTCATGTGATCTTCCCTAAGTAGTTATCTACAAATATATCCAATAGGTCCAGAAAGTTTAGACTGCTGAGGCTGAGAAGAGGTGAGTGGGATGATGTATTTTGTGATTAAGCAGCTTGGTATATTAAAGTGTCATTGTTAGAACATGAGTTGTAAGTGCTCTTCTCCATGCGCCCCTCTCACTCCTTGTTCCCCAGTGATCCCTCTTGTGCCCCTGGATGGTCTTTACTTCTTTCTGGCCTTCGTCTCAAAACTTGTTTTTATAGACGCGCGCTTGCGCGCGCGTGTGTGTGTGTGTGTGTGCGCGCGCACTTGCATTTGCATTGAATCGGACAACAAAAATTCCCACTGTGATGTGAACGAATAAAAAAACCCAGCTCAACAAGATATTTGCATTTTAATAAAGAATATAAAGTCCTAAAGATAGAATTTCAGGCACTAGTAATTATGGAGTAGGGGGCTTCTTGGCCAGATGGAGCTTTATTATGTTTCTTTTTACCATGTGCCTGCAATATTTAATTAGGCTCTACTCACATCTATCTGGCCTTTGTAATCATCTGGCTTGCATAAGAAGTTATAGGTAGCAGGCAGTAGCTGATGTGAAGAGGCCCCACTGGGTTAGCAGTAGACTTAGCAAAATGTGGCACATATGGGCTACTAATTTTATTTAAGTAGGCTTTGTTCACCAACAGAGGAAGTTGAAACAGTATCTGGCATTCATTCCACATTCTGGCATTCTATAATAGCAAGTGCTATCATGTATCAAGCACAGTGTTAAATGTTGAGCTCCAATCAGTAATAAGATATGGTTATTTTCTTGGAAGAACTCAGAGTCCAGTGGGAAAGACAAGTAAACATTAAAAAATACAAAGTGATTGGACAACTGGCTAGCTACTTGAATAAAATATCTGGATCCCAAGTGACTCTTCACCGAAATAAATTCTGGATTGATCAACAATTTCAATATTAAAAGATGGAAAAACCATAAGGTACTAAATGAAAACATGGTGATTTCTTTTATAATCTTGCAATGAAAGAAACCTTTCTAAGTAAGCATGCTACAAAAACTGAATATATATATATATATATATAGATAGATAGATAGGAAAAATTTGATACAGTTGACTACATAAATACTATCATTTCTGTATGGCAGTAATAAATAATTAAGCAAGTCAAAAGGCACATGACAAACTAAGAAAAAAATGTATTACAAAAATGACAACAGACTACTTTAAAAAATATACCTGAAGCATTTACAATTCATGAAGGGAAAAGACTCTAGAAATTGGATAAGGAATCTTAACAGAAAAAGAAATATAAATACCCAATGGATATAAAAATTCTGCTCAAACTTGCTTTTAATTGTTTAAAGACAAATCAAAACAATGAGTTATAATTTTCCCCTATCACATTTAAAATTTGATGAAGTTTTATAGAACAAGGTTTCTGAGGCTATAGGGATGCAGTAACTCTCATGCACAGTCAAAGTAAAACTTGGAGCTATATATTTGGAGGGCAATTTGACATATTTATCAAGGTTGTAAAAGGCCATAATCTTTAACCCAGCAATTCCAGCTTTAAGAATTTATCCCTAGGGCACATTTACATAAACAAGCAAATATACATTTATAAAAGGATGTTCATTATAACATTCTTTCTAATAGCAAACCAAAGCAAAACAAAACAAGCACAGCAGTACCAAACCAAAACAACAATAGAAAAAACAGACAGTCTCTTCAATGGGTAAGTGAATCACAGTACATCCATCCTTTGAATATTATGTAGCAAATTAAAAAAAAGTATATATATATATATATATATATATATATATATCTCCTCTGATATGGGAAGCGCTCCTAGATACATTGAATGAAAAAAGCAAGGTACAGAACGGTATGATCTGATCTATGTGACAACAAAGCATATGCAGATATTCTTGCATATGCATTAAACAATTCTGGAAAAATACACAAGAAACTGTTAACAGAGAGCTTACCTCTGGAGATTAAGACTGTGGTGGGAGGCTCTGATATGGACATATTCTACTTTTCAATTCATAATCTACTGTACTGTTTGCATATTTTAACCATGTGCATTTATTATTATTACCGTTCTTTATCACTAAATAAATACTATTTTATATGTAAGTGAAATATAATACACACCAACTCCAATTATAACATATATAATATGTATACATATATAGATAGAAAGCTAGACTACTACACAGGCTACTCTAATAGCATAGGAGATGGTCACCTAAGCCAAATAATGTCACTGTCATGGTTGGGGGTAGGGGGAGGCTTACTGAAAGAAGGTGATAGCCGCACTGTATTTTGATTGATGACTAAGAATTAGGTGAAGAAGAGAGTTGTAGGGGTTACTCCAAGAAAATACATATTATTCTATATTCTATATGTTATTGTAGAGAACAGTAACATAAAGAAATTATTGATTGGGAGCTGCAGTATGGTAGGGGATGTTAGGCTGGAGAGTGGGAGCAGTTGAAGTTGGAGATAGAGACAGGGACTAGAGACTTTGAAGGGCTTTGCCTGCCATGCTAACTACATTAGACTAAAGTCTCAGGGACTAGTTTTCTTGAAAACGATGAACTAAAAGATTCACACTGTGATGTAAATAAATAAAAACAGGTATTTGCATTTTAATAAAGCACAGAATGTTCCACAGGTCCAATTTCAAGCATTGGTAATTAGGGAAGAGGAATCTCCCTCATGTCTCTCAGTTCACACATTTATGAGAGGATGACACACCTGGTTGTCTGCGTACCAGACTGTTCTACTCAGTAGGGAACTTGCCACCCTTCTGAAGGTGGGGGAGGATTCTATTTTCCAGAAACCCCCTAGTCCATCACTGGTAATAAGAAACTAGGGATAAAGGGTGGCTCCCATGGCAACCAGTGCCCACAGCCCTGTAAACACTTATAGCTGAGAGGGACTGGGAGGCAAACAGGTGTTCTAACCAGCTAGGTCTGCTGGTTTCTTTCCATTGGTACCACATGGTCCAGGGGAAAGTGCACAGATTCTGGAGTAAGACAAACCTGAGTTTTCATACTGGCTTTGTCACTCATTAGCTCTGTGACTCTGGGCAAGTTACTTAATCTTTCAGAATTGCAAGTCTCTTGTAGGGTTGTGTGAAATAATGTATTTTAAGCACTTAGCACAGTGCCTGATGTGTAGGAAGAAATTGATGAGTGTTAGCTTTTGTAATCATGATTATTCCCACTTCCGCATGAACCCACTAAGGATTGCTATAGTCTTTGCCATATTTATTAAATTATCATTATCCATTCTTACCCATGAGTCTTCCAAGAACTTTTGTCCTCTTTCTCCAAAAGTCCACCAAATATTATTATTATTATTTCTTCTTCCCTATGAGCCCATTGTCGATTATTGTTCCGTTGTCATTATTTTGAAAGTCACTGATGATATTATCTCCCCTTCCCTGTGAGCCTCCTGACTCCACCTCGTGACTTCTCCAGGCCCCACCACTGGAGGGAGCAGCAGAGCTGAAGCGCTGTTCCTGCCTTCCAGAGCCGCCCTGCTTGCTTTTAGCATGTGAAGAGGGCCAACAAGGCAGAAATGAATGGATTTCCAAGCTCTGCCTCCTCTCCTACCTTTCCTCCTATGCTCGCCAAGGTCCCAGCGTCTCCTACAGTTTGGGGTTTGTGTTCTCTCATCTTTTCTTCCTTGTTGGAGTGATTGAAATAAATAAGTTCAACCAATACGTGGAAACAAGTCAGCTTGAGTTTCACCAGAAAGCGTAGGAGGACATAGGTATCAAGAGAAGGTGAAAGAATTCTTCAGATGTGGATGGAGTCTATGAACCGCAGACACAGAATTTCTAAGAAGATATGAATGTGAGATAATGAAAGTTACTTCTTTTTCCTGAGCTCTTACACTGTGCTAAGCACATAACATCCTTATTGCACTCATAAGAGTTTGACACTCATTATTCTCCTCCTGCAGATGAGGATGCCGAGGCGGGAGAAATTAAGGGACTTGTCTAAGGTCACAGGCTTGTCTGCCTCCTGGGCTGGGGACTTTAATCTCTACCTTAAGCTGCAGTTTAAAGAGAAAGAAAAAGAAAACAAACTTGAAGTTGAGCAAACATGGGGCAGAGACAGCTCAAGGTTATTTCTCTTCATATTTCAATGATAACCTCAGGTTGTGATTTTTAGAATTTTTCTCTTGTATTTTCCTTTTAAATTTGTTATGGCTTTGTAGCCTTTAACTTTTGTTTGCAGTTAGTATCCTTTGAACTTCATTATCTGTTTTCTCTATGATTTCTAAGAGAAAAATCTGCAGAAAAAAATAATTACAGCTACCATTTATGGATTACCTTTTGCATGCTAGGCAATTTACAGACATCATAGCGAATCCTCTAACAACTCTCAGGATTAGGTCTATTATTATTCACTTCAACTTTACAAAAAGAGAGGCTGAGACTCAGAAAGTTTTCATGGCTTATCCAAGGACATGCAGTTGGTAAGTGGCTAAGTGGAAGATTCAAACACTGGGCTCTTTCGCTCCAAAGCTCATGTTCTTCCCCATACTATAAAACTGACTGTTTGTGTACCACGCTACCTCAAAAGGGTTTATGGCTTGTTTTTGGTCAGACAAGGAAAAAAGAAAAGAATCACTGTGTGTTAGCCTTGGGAGGAGGATGAGTGGGAGCTGTTTAACAGAGAGCACAGAACAATGCCCAGGGCCCATGGAAGACAGAGGAGAATGGTGAGCTGTTGGCAGAGTAAGAAGCATCCCCAGGAATTTGTGTCAACAAACCCCTCACCCCGAAGTTGTTGCCTTCAGTAGTGTGACCCTTGAACCACTGAGTGGCATCTGGAACTAAGATGTGATACCAGATGGGTTATTTTCCCTCTCTCTCTGACACAACTAGGCTGACAGAAGGTTTAGAATAAAATGTTGGAACCATTTTGCGAGGTTTGAAGGGTGTGAGGAGTAGGGACAAGCTCATTTCTGAAGAAGGGGAAGGTAAATGAAATCTCATGTTTTCTTTGTCTTCAGGAGGTCTCCAGGAGGGGATGAGTCACTGGAAAATCTTTTGACAGAGCCTTTAATGAACAGTACTCAGGAACTTCTAATGCTCCCTACCAGGTCTTCCCTTATTAAGTCCCCTAATGTGTGACCAGTGTGTAAAGCAAAGGGATTTGCCCCAAGTTGACTCTCTGATGTTGTAAAATGGTCAGTAGTGTAATAATGGTGACCCTATTAACAGACAAAGTGGCCCTTTTCCATGTTGTCCCAAAGGATTGTCAGGCCTGGCGCCAGCAAGAATTGCTACTGAGGGAGGAATCTTGCCTAGAACTTTTTTGAGACCTGCCACCATCCAGTCTGCTCTTTGTTCCCCTTTGAGCCTGGCCTCATTTGGCTGTTCTCCCTCTGGTATGCCCCTAGCTAGTGTGCCAGCCAAGCTGTTGCCCTTCACACACCCCACCCACAGACCGATATGCTTGCTCCCTTTGCTTGGCTGCCAGGGAGAGGATTTATATCAAGATTGCTCAACTAGGAAATGCCGAGTTCCATACAATTCCAATGCTTGCTTTCTGTTACACTTTTGTTATTTCATAGTCTTGACCTTTAACCTTTATGTCGAGAAATCCTTGTGGATGAGTCTACCTTTGAATGATTTGTCTTGCAGCCTCAGGTTTAATATTCTGTGTCTCGAATTATTTTAGATGCCTGGGCTAGTCTGCCTCTGCTCTCATTGACCCGCTATCAATAAACACAGGGTTTGCTTAACAATAGGGCATATTCTGTTTTATGTGTGTACTCACTCTGATCAAAATAGAGATGTTTATAAATGGAGTTCTCTATGGAGGTCTAAGCCAAACCACAACCTGGGCATTTCTATAGTACTTTGTAAATTGTTGTGCAAGTGGTAGTGTTAGATAAAATAACACACTGAGGGGAAAGTGAGTTTTTATTGCTATAAAACTACTTTAACCTAACCTTCTTCCCACACATTTCACCCTTCTGGCCCCTCAATTATGGTAGTAGGGAGCAGTAGGAGAGCAAGAGTAACCCTAAAATCACCAACATTGAAATACAGTCTCTTAAGTCAATACTCTTAGTCAACAACATTTTAACAAAAAACATTGTCTTTACGCATAGGCCTGTAGTAGGCAGGTGGGAACCTACACTTCAGCAGTTGTATGAGCCAGGGGGTAATTTTTGAGGTCTAGCTTTAGAAGAGTGTGCTCAACCTTGGCTGTGCATGGGAATAACCTGAGGACTTTAGGAATACTAATTCCTGGGTCCCAACCTCAGAGACTTTGATTTAGGTAATCTCGGGGGGTGGGGTGCAATCTGGTCATAGGGATTTTAAAGAGCTCTTTTGGTGATTCTTGTATGTAGCCAAGGTCTAGAACCGTTAATCTAGAGCCTTGTTGCACAAAGTATGATATGTGTGCCAATAGAATGAACATTACCTAGGAACTTGTGAGAAATGCAGATGATCAGGCCCTGCCCCAGACCTACTGAATCAGAATCTGTGTTTTAACAGAATGCCCTGGTGATTCATATCCACATTAAAGTTTGAGAGGCACTGCTCTAGAAGTGTCATCTCTTGAAAAGCACACTCTGGAAAGAACACTAGCATAGTCAACCAACATGCCTGCTGGCATTCTGGGTTTTCGAAAATATGACAAATAAACCCTATGACATCAATTGCAGAGGGAGTATCTGCATCAGTCTAAGAAAGATGAACTCTCCCACTACAGAAAAATGAGAGGAAAAGGTAGACAACTTAGCATGTAGCACTGTTTCTTTCTGGTCTATGTTGTAAGCTTGGATTCTTCTGCTGGTAGTCTTCAAAGACTCATGGATACGGAGAGAGGTGCCAAAAGACTAAATAAAACAATGATTTTCCCCCCAAAGCAAGGAGAATCTGCAAATGGTAGCCTAGTGAGTTTGACGTTGTTCCCCAGCAAACTTCTAGAATAGATTTCATTTCATCTTCCATCGCTGATACCCTTTCTTCCAGTTGATCTCAGGGGTATATTAATGAAAGTACAATGTCCATCACATTGGAGGTGATAGTTTCTTTGTTTCCAAAGTTGATCAGAACATCTCTAAGGTACTGTTTTACTCTGATTGTTGCATTTCCAAAAAAAAAAAAGATGTTTTATCCGGAAAAATGAAGACTTAAGGAAGAATTTTGTGTTACACATTTTCTGTGGGTCAATGGGTATACAAGCTGGAATAAGGCAGCTCCCAGGACACTAAAAAATTTCCTGACCATTATAGTTACCTGATAATTGAAGGACAACCATTCTTTACAGTTAGTAAAGCCCCTCCCCCTCCCCCTCTAGAAGAGTTCAAGCAGAGGCTGGTCAGCCACTTGTTTGGTATGTTGTAGAAAGTTTGTGCATTGTATCATCTCTGATGGCTCTTCCAATTCTAACATTTTCCAAGTCTAGAATTCCTTCACTGTGTCTGGATAAATATGATCAAGTCCAACTTTGGGTCATCAGTTGATGAATTCCCCAAGACTGACTGTTGGGGTCAAAATGGAGCAATGGCTTGAGTAATGATTCTGCAAATTAAGGAATCATTGGCTAGTTTTGACAGGTTTCTTGCCAAGTGCCACCTTTTACAGGATTTGTCTCAAGCTCAGAATTAATTTTGGCCTCTGCTAGCCTGTGATTTCACGTAGATTGTTCCTGGACCTTTTGCATATGGTACCAAAGATGGCCTTCTAAAATAACCAGGGATTTCACCACAAAAGCCATCCTTTGTAGGCCAATAACTCATGAATGGCTTGAATTTCTCCACAAATTCTTACCACGCCCAGTTGAAAGCATGACTCTAGCCAGGATCCTGCAGAGTTAATTTACCACACAATATGATAGTTTTGGCTTAGGGTCCATTGTTTGGGGTGGGGAGGGGCCTGAGGGAATATCTTTCTTCTCCAGACCTGTTGCCACTAGTCATGTGGTTTCCTTTTCAGGGATTTCCCCAGAATGGGGACCATCTCATCACATTGGCCCCCTCCTCAGCTTTGGAATCACTTTATCTCTCTCAGGGAGGGAAGTTGAAAGAATTTTCAACTTCTACAGCAGAGCCGAGTGGCTTGGACTTCTGGGAGGGAAGGGGAGAGATCGGGTCTAAATTTGGGAATGCATGAGTCTTCCTTCTCAATGATCCTACAGGCCAGCTTCCATGCATAAGTGGGGCCTGGACTAGATTTCCACAGGAGGACTGCAGGTTTTGTTGGACAATGATGATGAGTTAGGCCAAGGCACCTCCTTCCCTTGAGAGTTGCAAGGTCAGGATCTCAGAGAAACCTGAGAGAGCATAACTTAGTGGTTATAAACACAATCTTTGAAACCAGACTGCCTGGGTCCAAATCTTGTCCCTAACACTTGCTAGCTGTGTGACCTAGGCAGCCTACTTAACCTCTATGTGCCTCCATTTCCTTTTTTGTAAGGAATGTGAATGGTGATAGTACCTACCTCATAGATCTGTTGTGAGGATTAAGATGCATAATAAATGTAAAGCACTAGAACAAGGTCTAACAAACATAAGTGTATGTGAGTGTTTGTTCAATAATATACATCAAAGAGTAGGCTGAGAAGGTGGTCAATTTAGTAAAAATATTTATTGAATATCTACTGTGTTCCAGATACTCTGCTCACTGAGGTTTAGCGTGGGAGAGTCTGGCTTTGGAAGCAGGCAAACTTGAACTCTAATTCTAGCTCTGCCCTTGCCTATGAGCTTGGTGACCTGGGAGGATGGTACTTAATCTCCCTGAGCCTCTGTTTTTTCATGTGTAATATGGGGGTAATAACAGCAAGGAATCTTACACAGTGTTGTTGTTAAGAGAAAATGAGACAGTGCCTATAGATCTGACACATAGAGAGGAGCTCACTAGGTGGTAATACATGACTTCTGTAAGCTGGGATCCATATGATTAAACCCAACAAAAATAAATGGCAAGTCTACATTTTAGTTAAAAACCCAATTTCAAAATAACACATCACTTGCACAAGTAAAGGACAAGAAAGGATTGAATTGGCAAGAGCTTGTGTGAAAAAGAGCTGTGGATTTTAGTTGACCACAAGTTTCCTGCGAGCCAACAGTGTGATCTGGCTGCCCAAGGGCTAATGTAATTTTAGATGGCATTAATAGAAATGGTGAGTTGAGATTCCGGCCAGTGATGGTTCCCTGTCCTCTTTACTCTGTGCTGGTCAGATTGCTGCAGATGTACAGGACTTTATCCTACTTACAATATTCCTGGATGGGCAATGACAAGCTCATTGACAAACTGTCCAGAAGTAGCGACCTGGGTTGGGGGGAATTGGCAAACTCTTTCTTGAGGATGAGATGAAAATAATCTGGGGAGGGAAACACTAAGGCAATATTTGAAACAGTTCTTTCTTCTAGTGAAAATGTTTACAGAACACACCCCACATCCAATCTGTCAGCAAATTCTGTTGGCTCTTTCCTCAAATTATATCAATATTCTGACCATTTCTCATTGCCTCTTCTGCTACCATCCTGACCTAAGCCAGCCTGTCTTGCCAAAATTACTACAATAGTCTCCCAGTAGATCTCTCTGCTGTCACTCTGGCCCCCTCTGTCTGCTCTCCAAACAGAAGGCTGGAGGGCCCTATTTAAATATATCTCCAGTGGCTTCCTATTTCATTCAGAGCATAAATCAAAGTCCTCATAAAAACCTACAAGGGCTTTCTGAGCCTGGTTCCTATTACCTCTGTGACTTCAACTCTTACTCTCTTCCTTGCTTACTATGCTCCAGCCACACTCCTTTACTCACATTCCTCAAACCAGCCAGGCATTCTCCTGTCTCAGGGCTTTTGCATCTGCTGTTCCCTCTGACCAGAACCCACTTTGCCTAGATATTTGCATGTCTTGCTCCTTCACGTCCTTCAAATTGTAATTCAAGCATTACCTTCTCAATGAGGTCTTCTCGATCACCCTTTATAAATTGTCACAATCTCCCCCACAAAACACATCTCTGTATCTCCTTTCTCTGCTTCATTTTTCATTACCGCACTTATCATCATCTAATATTCCATATACTTTATTACTGACTATATTAATTGTTTGCTTTCCACACTAGAAGGGCAGGGATTGTTGTTTGTCTTTGTCACTACTGTAACCAATGCCCACAACAGTGTTTGGCATACAGACAGCAGCCAATAAATATTTGTAGAATAAACAGATATATAAAATATATCAAAGAGGTGCTCTGTTTAAATCTGATAGGGGTAGGGTAGGCATGAACTTTGCCATCTCTGGAACCTGAATAATTGAGAGTTAACTACATGAACACATTTGCACATGAATGCTGGCCAAACTCTAGAAGCACCACTGAGTGAGCACTACAGGACATGGGGGAGACAACTCCCATCTTCCAAACTTTGGAGGATTATTATGTATAAGAAGTAGATTTCATCGGGGTTGCAACTTGAATCAGAACTAGAGCCAGTGAGTATGAAGGGAGTACACACAGGTAGATACGGAATCAATAGAATGATTTGAGATTCTCAGGTTGTCTGATGAAGTGGTGAGCTCTCTAGCTTTGGAAGTGTACAAGAAGAAGCTGTATATCTCTCTGTTAGTCTTGCTATAAAAAATTTTCTGAACTGGCTGGAGGATTGATTGGTTCATACCACCTTGACAATCTTTGTAGCTCTGAGATGCTACAGCCAAAAGTCAAAAGTGTGTGAGCTCAAGGATGAGGGGTAATATATGTTTGTTTTTTACAACTTGAGAGAGGTCTTTGGCCTTTCTTCCTGGAATCCCAGAGACAAATTTTCCTTGCAAAAGTTCATTCCATCCTAATTGCGATTCCATTTCCCAGAAATTACCTGATGCTGGGCTGATGATTAGTGGCCAGCCAGGGGTAAAGGGACTGATTCCCATGGCAACCAGGTTGAAAAAACATACCATGTGGAGAATTGTCAGCAACGAGCTACGTTTGCATTATAAATAGATATTTAATTCATTGAGATAGTTTGTGACAACTTCTGCATTATAAATAGGTACTTAATTCATATAGATAGCTCTGACAGCAAGTAGGAAAGTTAAACCCCAAAGCCACTCTTTGTCTTTAAGTATTTCAGAGTTAATTGACAACCATTTTTTTCCTTCTAAAACATGTAGAACTTGGCTAAGTGGGAGAACGGTATATGTGAGTGTTTTTAGAAAGCCAACTAATAGTCCAACGTCACAACATTTCTCACTATTTGTTTCTCACTGAAAGATTTTTCAGAATTTTCCCTGAGTGCAAGAGTATCTCTCTTTGAATCCTTTTGACACAGGAGACCCCAGGTTCAATGTCTGGATTTCACAAGAGTCATTTCCTGTCATGTTTGTCTCACTGTCACCCTGCTTTTCTAACTCAGAGGCATCTCAAAATTTCAGTCCTTGGCCCTCTGCTCTTATCTTCCCATTTCTCTTTCCCTTGGTGAAAGCTAAAGCAATCACGTTATCACTTGCTAACTTACACAACTTTACTAGCCTTGACAATATACACTTTGGAACACCCAAAGGTTGGAAAACAGAATCAGATCTGATCAAAGGACGTTTATCCTAAGACTGAGGACCAACTCTTTCCAGTGTTCAAAATATACTGCTTGATTGAGGGTTAGGGATGGAGAGTTTGAGGGCAAAAAGTGGTGTTCAGCAGCAAGCAGCAATTAAGTTTGGCTAAACTCAAATGTAAAAGTAATTTTGAAATGCAATTTTTACAAATACTATAGTAAATTAGTATAAGGGACTAATAGAATCTCATCAAATGGAAATCAGAGTGGGACTTTGTACTTCTACATTCCAAAGAGCTTAATACAAATTAGTCTATAATACTCAGAGTGTTACATTTTGTAAGGATTAAGGTAAATGGGATGCTTTTTTTTTTCATTAACTTGCTGTGTAAATATGCTTCCTAATGCAACCATATAGAGGAGTTGCTTTCTAAACTTTATTATAACCAGGGTTAAATAACTCACCAGGTACTGTACCCTTGTACATTGCTCTATTGAACAGTGTTAGCTTAGAATTAAACACTGCTGGGAGGCAAGTTTAACTTCTTTAGGGTCAGATTTGAAGGGGTCATGACCCCCTCTCAGACCTGTAGGTCAATTTTTCTGAGGTCTTTAACAAGCTTTGAGGAACTAGGTAAGCCACCCACCCCATTCCAAACGGCCTAATGGCCTAATGTGTACTGAATTCCCACTCATGGGGCAAGTGGCCTTCTAATCCAGGGGGAAAGATCAGTGGCTGAGAATGGGAGCTAGCCCCCCGCCCCACCATTTCCCCATTTGGAATCCTGGGAGGTGACAGTGGCAGGTCCCCTGTTCCAAACCATCCACCTCATCTGCTTACTGGCTTCTTGAGATCCCACCATTACACGCACATTCCTTTGGGAAAATGGAACTCTCTTTAGAGAGGGACAAAGTATCAGATTTGATTAATTGTTCTTACTTAAGAGTGAATTCATTTACACCCTGTGATTGCTAGGTAAGGGTCACAAAGCACGCTTTTCCAGTTTCAAAGTGCTGCTGAGGGCCAATCCCACTGTTTGAAAGTGGATGTACTATGGACCCAAACGTAACACAATGAAATGCATGTAATGTCTGTGTTTTCCCTCCTCAGGCTCAACTTGGAGAGAGTGTTGCCATTCATTCATTCATCTATCCCATGGAAGGGCAAAAGAATACTCTGGTCAGTGACTATGTGTCAAACCAAATTGGGAAGTAGCTATTTTGGAGCCCCCTCCCCACGCCCATCCTTGAACAACTTTCTCTTTTCTTGTAGCCCTGCACTCTCTTATTCTGCCATCGAGATCAGCTCCAATACATCATTTCTAAATTGTTAGTGGAAAACAGACCAATAGAAGACCACAGCCATAGTTTTTGAAGTTAAATAGTGAATACTCTTTTTATTCAGAAGAATGCATTTTTAATAGAATTTCATGCGCCAGTAAATCAGTACAGTGAGGAGTTACAGGGGTGGGGAACCTCTCTTCAGGAAACATCTCACTCTGGCAGAGCTCTCAACTCCCAGAATCCCCTTTACCCCGCTCAGGTGATTAGAGACCAAGGAACAGCAGGTGGGGCTGACTTGCAGGGTAACTGGTTGGATTTACAGGTCTCTGAGAGCAAGAGAGAGGAGAGGAAAGCTCTTGTAAAGGAGGAGATTATTATATTGGAACGGGCAGTTCCACAGAGATTCTCTGAGAGGTTGATGAAGGAGAATTGGCAGGGGTGCCTGGTTCTCCTTCTTGGTTACACTCTTCAAGGGCAATGGTCTGGTCTCTTCCGTCTGTCTCTGAGCCTCTATGTAAAGAAAAAGACATGAGTAAGGGAGGACCCAGAAACTGAAAACAGATTGCACAGTGGGGCTCAGATACTAGGGGAGCATTTGTATGATTGTTTTTCTAGCACCACCTGGTTCACAGAAGGGGGCCATAATGAGGCATTTATTTACCTGGTTCGCAGTCGAGGCCACTTCTTCCACTCTATGGCTAGCACTACCCCCAAGGCTACAACAACCACCACGATTAGGCTACTTCGGACAATGTTCCCTACAGTGCACTCCTGAGCAACAGGCCCTGTGGTGATGAAAGAGGAGAAACCGAGGCCATGGAGATTAGCGTGTGTATGTTCCCCTTGATCTGGTATTGCCCCACACTCTGGCCTTCTTTAGGGTTCACGTGGGAGCCATCTGTTCAGACTACAGAGGGGGTGGGCAGTGGCAGAGTTTATGCTGAAGCAGAAGCAGCCCTCCTTTCCTTGGGGAAAAGAGGCCTGAAAAGAAACCCACTCACTATCTTCAAATATATTTAAGGTCCCACCTCCTCACCATCCTTAGGAGAAAGATGACACACTTCAGGTCCCTGGCTCCAAAGCTCCTCCATTCTCCTGATTTGGGATGTCTCCCTGGGGACTGTCCCTGGGATCCCAGGTGTGTCACACCAGGACCATGGAGAGATTATTCTCTTACCTGCTGCCCCCACCAGCTCCAGGGGATCACTAGGCTCTGACCAGATATCAGGGTAGGCCTGGAGGCGGTAGCTGCAGCTGTAGTTTCCAATGCCTTTTCCTTCTACGTTGTTGATGACAAAGTCTCCATCCTCTGAAAACTGCTGAGGTGCTTCTTCTCCATCATGTTCTAGGACAAATTCAACACCTGGCAGGGGTCCTCGGCACTGAAGGGTGATGTCCTTCCCTAGCTTGAACATGGTGCTGGGCCAGGCTGACAGAGAGGGTTTAGGGGGCTTATCTGCAACCAACAAGGACACAGAGTTAAAAGAAATGATCCTGAACTTAGCCTTTTACCCCCTTATTGCTTACTGCTAAAAACTACAAAATCATGACTTGTACTGAAGTCTCCAGGACCTTACCAGTCACCCAGATCTCCAGGGAGTCACTGTGATTTGAAGCTGCAAGGGGAGCAGAGTCCAAATAATAAACACAGCTATAGATCCCAGAGTCTTCACCTCTCACTGCTGGCATCCAGAAGTCAGCCCTGTACCCACTTGGCCTCTGTTGCTCTAAAGGCTCCTGAGCCCCCTCCTTCAACAGGACAAATGTTGAGTCCGGCAGTTCCCCTTGACACTGAAGAGTCATATTTTCGCCAGGGGCCACCATGGGACCAGGCTGGGCTAATAGGCTGGGTTTGGGGAGTAAGCCTGGAAGAAATGAACTCCTGGTCAAAGAGAAGAGGTCACTTTCCAGTGCATCACCCCTGGGGTCTCTGCTCAATAAAGAGGAAAGGCAATTGGTTGCCTCTCCTCGAGCTCTCTGAAAACTATCTCCCATGAACTAGTCTATTCCCTCCTTTCTACACTTCCATGCCCACTCGACAGCCTCTTCCCCTTACCTGTGACTAGGAGTTCCAGGGTGTTGCTAGGTTGTATCTTGATAGAACTGGTCCAGTCAGGGTGGTAGCAGCAGCTGTAACGCCCCATGCTAGCACCAGATATATTGGTGATGGGGAATGCCCCGTCATTACTGGTGGATCCCCAGAGCTGCATTGAAGTGGCTTCTCCTTCTTTGTGCAGAATGTATCCTACTCCATGGACCGGCCCTCGGCACCAGAGAGTAACATTCTGCCCCATGGGAACCACAGAACTGGGCTCAGCAAACAACCATGGCTTAGGGAATGTGTCTAGAAAGAGACCAAGGTTGTAAAGTGGTGACTATAGAAACTTATGAGTTCCTGCTTAAATTAACAGTCTATCTTTCTCCTCTTGGGCATGGTAGTTCCCCTCCGTGGCCTAGCCTAGCCTTCCAGGAGGAATTACTCTCCCTAACCCCTTCTCCAATGATCTCCATCCCAGTCCCATGTCCGGTCGGTCCTTACCAGTCACCCAGATCATAAGGGGCATACTGAGATATGACCCCCTGTTTGACATGGTTGTCTCATAGTAGATACAGCTATAGTTCCCAGAGTCCTCTGCTCCAACAGTGTGGAGAAGGAAGTCAGCTGAGTTCCCTGAGACACTCCGAAACTGTAAGGGAACATGGGCTCCCTCCTGCAAGAGGGCGAACCTCATGCCCTGGAAAGTCCCTTGGCAGCGCAGGATCACACTCTTCCCAGGAAACACCACAGGACCTGGCTGTGCCAGGAGAGTGGGTTTGGGGTAGAATTCTGAAATTAAAGAGACCACAGCATGAGATAAACCCAGCCCTCACATCCTGCAAATAGCCTTTTAAAGTGTTATTGTAAGACACAATATATGTTTGTTGTTAAAAATTAGAAAATATAGAAAAAAAAACTAATGAAGGAAACACAATTCTACCACTCAAAGATAAATATTTTTAATATTTAATTGCCATTTATTCTTTCCATATATTCTCATGTCCATGTAGCTATAACTGTTTACATAATTGGGACTCCACTTATGCACAGTTGTGTAGTTGTGTAGTATGCAGCTGACATTTCAAGGTCGTCTCCCTTTCTCTGAGAGCCATCCAGCCCACCGGTCTCTGACAGCCCAGCTAGAGAAAAAGTGGACATTGAGCCTAAAGCTCAATGCCAAGCCATAAAAATGTGCAGAAATAGGGCAAGTTGAACCGAGCTCTTGGGATTAGACACCCCCATCTACCTCATTTATTTCCCCAGAAGTGAATTGCTTGCCTCCCCACTGCCTTTGTTTCTTGTTCCTGTAATAATAACATGAGCAGCTGTGCATCATGGACTGGTCACTATGGGCCAGCCGCTGTCCTAAGCACTTTCTCAGTGTGTTTTAGAAGAAACATTTCTTCCTCTCCCACTGACAGCCTTCCACCCACCATCCCAGGGTTGGCACCACCTCTACCTGGAGTCCCCCCTCCTAACCTGTCACCACGAGCTCCACAGGGTCGCTGGGCTCAGACCAGATAGAAAAGTCATAATATCGGCAGCTGTAATTCCCTCCATCACCAATGCCCACCGAAATGATTAGAAAGTGAGCTGCACTGGCCCCCGGACTTGCCCAGGACCTGTCACTGGACGCTATTTCACTTCCATCTTTGTAAAGAATAAAGCTCATATGCTGGTGGGGGGTGGAGCAATTGAAAGTCACTCGGGCACCAGGGGTGACCACAGGGCTGGCCCATGTCTTGAAGAAGGGCTTAGGGTACATTTCTAGAAGGCAAAAAACAAAAACAAAAACAAAAAACAAAATACAACACAAAACCAAATTAAGAACAAGAAAGAGAGAAAGCAAATATAGCAAATATTGGTTCTAGGAGGCTTCTCTGCTTTTAAGTAAGTGCATTTAAAAAGTAAGGTAAATCCACTTTGCAGATGGACTTCTCACACAGGGACCCTTCAACCCCACCCCTCACTACCTCCAGATGAGTCCTCAGTGTGATCAGGGCAGGCAATGGAGGCTAGTAAAAAGGTAGAATTTTTCTTGGGGTTCTGCTGATTCTCTGAGCCTCAGTTTGCCCATTTGGACAAGGGGAAAATGGTACCTGCTTCACCCACCTTGAAGAGTTGCTCTATGGTGAAGTGAGATAATTGATGTGAAAATAATTAGAAAAATTAAATCACCCTCCACGAACCAAAGCTATTAATAACGATTATGGCTATTAATATCGTGCAGCCAGAGGCCCTGGCACTCCCAGCGCCACGCCTGCCTGGCTCTAAGATTGGACACAGGCTCTCAGGACCAGCAGCAAAGTTTGCTGCAGGGAGAGGAGTGTCTGACCCAGGGCTTTGCCTTTCCCTCCACCCTGCCCCCTTTCCTCCCACACCCTTTTCAGCTCTACCTTTTATGACAAGCTCCAGCGGCTCACTGGGCTCAGACCACTTGAAGGGGCGTTTTTCAGTGTGAGTGCGGCAGCTGTAATTGCCTTCGTCTTTATCCTCCATTCTCTGGATTGTAAAGAAGGCTTCTCTTCCAACAGCACCAAGTTGCTGGACAGGTTCTTGCTCTCCCTCCTTATACAGAGCAAACCCCACGCCTGCCAGCCATCCTTTGCACCGGAGTTGTAGTTCCTGGCCCCGGATTGGAGGGGAAGCAGAAATGACAGGTTTGGGGAGGATGTCTGGAAAACAGAATGGGGTGAAAAAGGAGTCAGAAGTTTGCAGTTGCCCAGATGGGATACTCAGGGTCACTTTGTCAGCAAATAAAGACATTCATTCTGGGCTGGCCCTAGGCTCTTCCAGTCAGTCTCCTCACACTCTCTTTCCCATTCCGCCCCTCCCCCTACCCCATAACCCCCTACCATTTCAGTGCCCCTCCTCTCCTACATGCAGCACGAGCCCCTTGGGCTCCAGGGTCCCTGTGAGTTCATTCCCTCACTCCCAGGAGCAGTGTTGGAGTCCCAGGGGCACTGGGGATAACTCCCAGAGACCCTCTACATTTTCTTACCTGTCCCCACCAGCTCAAGTGCCTCACTGGGCTCCGATACAGCCATCTCCTCCCATGAATGGCAGTGGTAGCTCCCGGTGTGGCTCTGGGTCAGGGCGCCAAGGGGGAAGGCAGCCCGGACCTGCTCTGAGGCCGGGCGAGTGGCGATCCACCCGGTCCCATCCTTCAGCAACACAAACTCCTTAGTTGAGCCAGAAGGGCTTCTGCACCAGAGGGTTAAGTTCTTCCACGGGGCCAGAGGAAAGTTGGTCTCTGCCCACAGCTCAGGCTTAGGGGTTGGCATGACTATTTCTAGAAACAGCAGAATTAATGAAGCCATCCTCCCGCCTCCCTTCCCCTCCCTCCTCCTTGCCCTTGAACCCTCTACCCAGATCACACTGCCCACCTCCCCTTGCAACCCAAATCCAAACCCTTTCCTTCTTTCCTTCCTTCCTTCCTTCCTCAGGTGCTGGGGAAAGGGGAAGCTGGTGTCTTATAGCTGAGCCTCAGAAAAGTGCAGAAGCTTGGAGGAAATTTTGCAGGCAGAAAGGCAAAGTTGGAGGCTGAATTTTGCCAGCAGCTTTAGCAAGTGCCCCTTCCTGGCTGTCCTTCCCTCCCAACCAGTCACTCCCTGGCCAATGACACTGACACTCTGTAGTTATTTCGGATCTCCAGGGAGGAATGTCCCAGTCTGGAGCAGGAAAAACTCACCAGTCTCTTCTATCAATACCCCATTGCACAGTCCTGCAAAAGAAATTGCTGCCAGGACTCGGCCCCCTCCCCCACCGGGACTTCACCCCGGCCTTCTGCCCGGGGCCCCTTCCCCCACTTGTACTCACCACAGCAGAGAAGGGCCGTGACTATGAAGAGCATGGTGACCCCTTGAGCTGTTCCCAGCAACCAGGCTTCTCTAGTGAGACCAGAAAAGAGATGAGAGGAGTTGCTGGGATGAGGGGGAGGGTGGAGGAAAGGGGGCGGCAATTTATGTCATTGGCTTACTCGCTACCCAATGGGGACTGGATATGGCCAAGATAATGGGATATAATCTTATTTGACATCAATGACTTTTCTTTTTGAGGGCCTTACCACCTACAAACCTCTTGCTCTTTCATGACCCACGTGTCCCCCCCGCCCCCTCCCCACTCCGCAGCCTATATCATATGTCAGCTCCCCATGGCCCCTGATTAGGTTGTTGCTGGAATTGAGATGTCAGATGTGAAAACGCTTTTGTATTATTTGGAGCTCTCAGAACCCCTGGAGCTCATTGTGATCGGCAGCTCTGGGTGGTGTGTGTGGGGGTGGAGGGAGAAACCGTGAGTATTTCTCAGTCATCAAGTTTAAGTTCGGAAGCAGTTGTTGTGGCAGTATTGGTCCTCAGACCCACCTGCCTCACCTGCCTTTGTTATGGAAGGGTTGCCTAGGCAGCTGTGATGAATTACTAGAAGATTGTCAGTGCCGAGCCAAGCTTTTCAGAGAGTAGAAACTCTCCCCTCACCCAGATTATAACTAGAAATGTGCAGCAGCTTTGGGTCATGAGTCTTGTAGTATTAGATGATATTAACCCAAAATCCATTGGACAATTTTTACTTAGAAAACACTGACCATCCTTCCTGGTGAGGAAAACATGATTTTCAAGCTGCTTTCTCTGAAATCTGGTTCCTGATCTTATTCTTTGATGCAGTGTTGCTGGGCTGGGGTGGGGCACATAAAGCTACATTTTTTTTTTCTAACCACTGGCTTGGAGATTACTCTAATGAGTACGGGACCCAGGTCAGGTTCCGGAAAGAAGTAGAACTTGACCCCTGCTGAAACTTTTTGAAAACTCAAAGGGTGGTGGTTTTTGCAGAAGGCTTAGGTGGCTCCCTTCTGATTGCCCAAGTATTCTGTCCCTCAGATTCCAGTGGAAAACACAGACACATATAATCATAATCATAATCCATTGTGCATTGAATACTCCCAGACACACTGACCACAGTTGCAGGGCGGGGGGTACAGCCAGAAGCAGGGAGTAGGGGGAAGTAGACAAGGTATTCAGGAGCTAACATCCCTACTGGGTCAGAAGTGGTCATTTCTCTCCTTGTTCCCAGTAGAGTAGCCTGAGCACAAGCCATGGGGATGAGAGAGGCAGATGGCCCAGAGCACACCACAGAATCAAAGGAAATGGCAGGAGAATCTGTTTGGCCTGTGAGTTTGTGAGTCAGAGGAAACAGTCTGATTCTGTTGCCCCGTCCAATATCACATCAGATGGCCATCCAGGTCAAGTCTATATTCCCAGAATGCTCTGCACAGGTGGTTGGAGGCCACAGTGTCAGAGACTGGTTACTAAGGCAACTAGGATGCGTCACAAGGCTTAATAGCTCCTGAGAGCTAGGGATAAGGGTGAAAAGTTGGGATAGGAGTTGGATAACAGTCTGGGAGACAGGACAGCATGGCTTCTTACAAGAGGAAAAATCCAGAACAAGTTAATGAGGGAGACATCAATCATCTCTGAGGGCAGGATGGTTTGTGGGCGAGATTTGGGCACCCTCCAGGGGGGGATGTCAGTGAATGCAGTTCTGATTACTCCTCTTGCCTCTGAGAACTATGCATTTCTCCACCCGCTGGCTTGAGTGCTGACCCCTCTGTGAGGCGAAAGAGACAGGTGGGGTGAGAAAGTCTTGTTCCCTAAGCCCAGAAGATGGGGGTTCTATAGGGTTTGCCTCTGTGGCTTGTCTCAACTAGGGCATGACTCATTCTTCAGACTCTGTTAGGTTGGGGAACAGGGGGCTGGGACAAGACAGTTACCTGATTCTGAGTCTCCGACACTTCCACCTTATCCACAGCACTACCAACAGCAAGGCAACAAGCTGCATGATTAGAGACAACCTGATAGCTTCATTCAGAACGTAATTCCAGGTGAGATAGCCTGTGGCCAGAGAAGACCAGAATCAGAGGCCTTGATGGGGACAGGGGCAGGTGAATACATTCATGGGGTGAGGACAGTCTGGTTACTGACAGTGCTTATATTGAGAAGGTGAGGCAGAAGTGGCCTTCTTTTTCATGGAGAATGGGAGCCTTGAAATTATCCTGCTAACTGCCTTTGAGGAATTGTGAGACCACCCCAGGGGAAGGGTGCTGAAACCCAAGGGCTCTGATTTTCAGGCCTCTGACTCCCTTTCCCATATCTTTCTGGGCACTGAACTGGGATCCCTGGGGTATGGAGGGGCATTCCTCTGAAGAGTTATCCTCTCACCTGCTGGCCCCATCAGCTTCAGGGGCTCACTGCGATGTGACCAGATGTTAGGATGTGTCTCTATGCGATAGCTGCAACTGTAGGTCCCTGTGCCTTTCCCGTCAACATTACTGATGATGAAGTCTCCGTTTACTGAGAATTTTTGGAATGTTTCTCTTTCTTCCCATTCCAGAGAAAATTCCAGTACTGGATGAGATACTCGGCACTGAAGGGTGATGGCCTTTCCTAGCTTGAACACAGTGCTTGGCCAAGCTGACAGGGAGGGTTTGGGGGGCTTATCTGAAACCAATCCAGAGACCAGAGTGAGAAGTGACCTCAAACCCAGTACCCTCTCCCCCAGAAAATGTTTCTGAGCTCCCCATTTGATCTTCTCTTCCTTTCCACTTCCACTTGGCCAGTGGCTTCAAGATTTGACTGTGCATTAGAATTCCTTTGCCCACCCCTTGGTGATCTAAAGATTCCTGGTTCCTTACCTTCAATCAGGAAGACCTCATACCTGTAAGCTTCCTCTGGCCTAAAGAAAAATAATTTTCCCAGGGGTTACAATGGGGCTGTGCCATACTGAGAGGTGGAGCTTGAGGAACAATCCTGGGAGACAAGGTCCCTAAAGTTTTGGAAGAAAGTTCTACACCACCTTCCTAGTGTGTGTGTGTGTGTATGTGTGTGTGTGTTTTGCTCATAGCTCTCAGAGGATATGAGGCTACTAGCTCCTTCTTACAACACCACAATGATGATAAAAACAAACAGGTTGATAATAAAAACAGTTGTTAACACTTGCCTACAACCATAAGCTCCACAGTGTTGTGTGATGGCATCGTAATGGAGGTCTTCCAGGTGAGAAGATAGTGGCAGCTATAGATGCCAGTATCACTGTAGGTTACATTGTTGAGGAAGAATGATGTGTTGTCATCGATGCTGGTGGCATCCAAAAATTGAAGTGGTTTGTCTTCTCCTTTCTTATAGAGTGCAAGACCCACTCCATCCACTGGTCCTCGACACCGTAGGCTCACATTCTGACCCATTTGGACCACAGCACTGGGCCGAGCAAGTAGCCAGGTCTTGGGGAAAGTGTCTAGGACGAGACCCAGAATAAAAAGCACTAGTGATTTCACTTCCTGCTCCCACTCCTTAAGATTCTTTTCCTTCTCTTCCTCCAAACCACCCTTGGAAAAACCTGCCTACACCCAGTTTTACAAATTCTGCTCCCTTCTCTACTGTTAACCCTGGCCACAGGATTAGGTTCTCCAGGGAGCACAGAGGGAGATTTATATCCTTAGCCGTTAACCTAAGTTTCGTGGCATACCCGTCTCTTACCAGTCACCCAGATTTTCAGGACATCACTAAGGAGTGAACCTCTATATGATGCGTCATAGTAAAAACAGAGGTAATGTCCAGTATCTTGGATCTTCAAAGACTGGAAGAAGAAATTTGCCTCATTTTTTATTGTCTTCTTGTGGTAAAAGGACTTCTCCAAGTCTTCAACCCTCATTAGAGCAAAGGTCATTCCATAGATTGGCCCTTGGCACCTGAGATTCAGGCTTTCTCCAGGTGCCATGATGGGCCCAGGATGGGCTGTCAAAGTTGGTTTGGGGTAGAGTCCTACAAACGGAAGAGACCCTAAAGTTAGAGGCAAGATGATTCTTTCCTGTTGTCTTCTGTTTTCTCTTTCTTAATTTCTTTGAACAAGAAGTGGTAGCTGAAGTTTACCTTCTCTTCCCTATCCCTTCCTTGGATCTCTGCCTCTGTAACATAATCAAGGGTAGATTCACTTATGCCCCTGTTCTCTCTCAAGAATCTGCCAGCTTCACTGAGCTCTAACCATGTGTAGGGGTGTATCTCAGTGGAAGATCTACATCTATAATTCCCTGTATCTTTAGGCCCCTGAAATGCCAAATGTAGTTCTTTCAACCACCAGAAAAACCAAACCTCTGAAAATAACAGTGTTTTCATCTTTGCAGAGCATGAATGCCACTGAAATATTAAGGAGAGCTTTTGAATACATTAAGCTCATTTAAGACCCTACTTCTACAACAAGACTGAAAGAAGCCAATAAAGAGGGTTTGGCCAGTAAGTCTGCAACCCAAATAAATCTTTGTTATGGGGCCACACATTCCTTTCCATGAATTGTTTCTCCAAGGAGATTTTACATGAAAGTGAGGGCAAACCTCACCTCCTACCACTCCTTCCTACCCCCACCCCAATGCCAGGCACACTTATCTATTCATTAAGGAAGGATCAGCTCTGTCATATGCTCACTGAGCATTTAGTATGCATCAAGCGTCATGTAGGTCTAGGTGTGTATGAGTAAAGAAGACACAGTCTCCGCTAGCAAAAAGCTCATGAACTGGTTGGTGGGGGATATTGGTGAACAGGTAACTACGGAAGTGTATGTTAGTGGAATCTATGCTGAAAGGGCATGAGTACAACAAACATTCATACACTCAGTTCAAACAGGCAGTTTTTGTTCTTTGATCCTCAATAAAAAGCTATACTAACAAAATTAATATCTACCATTTATTGAGAACTTATATGCCAGGCACTGTACATATATATTTAGGCAAATCCTCACAACAACCCTGTGAGGTAGGCATTATTAAACCAATTTTGCAGATCAGGAAGCTGAGGCACAGAGAGAAGCATTACACAGTAGATCAGATAGATACTGTTATCCCATTTTTAGAGTAGAGGAAGCCAAAGCACAGAAAAGTGAAGTGACTTGCTCAAGACCACACAGGGAGGCAGTGTCAGAAATAGAACTAGAAACCAGTATTACTGCTTCTAAGTCTAGGGTACTTTCTGTAGCACCACAGCTTTCCCCAAGCCTATTTAGCTGGATAGAGAGACTAAAGCAAATGTGGCCAATTCCATCTAGAAACCTCCAGGCCATGGGGTGGGGGAGTTCGGGCTGGGACATGTCTGGCATTTTACATTTTGGGGAAATTTCTTCTATATTTAGAGATTGGTGCTGCCTTACTAGCTCTACTGATAGGGAACCAAGGTGATTTATAAAGCCATTTCTAAAATATGAGCTATCACATTCTTTGTCATTTGTTTTTTTTTTTGTTTTTACTCACCAACACTAGCAATCCATTCTGTTTTCCACATATAAAAATAACAATTACAAATAAAATACATTTGCAAATTTAAAACTCCATTTATAAGATTGCAGTGGCAGTGCCTGGCACATATTAGGTGCTCAATAAATACTGGTTGAATTAATGAATGAATGCATGATATTCAACAAGTTGAGAACAACAAAGCTGTGATGAGCTGAAGCTGCTGGCCAGTTGGCTGGGCTCCTTTACTAGCCAAATGATTGGCTCCCATACATCTGCCTTGCAGCACATGCCATTCTAATTTATATCTCAGTAAAACTTCAAACGACTGTAGCTTATGGGGCCTTGCAGGGCCTAGAAACTGGCTGAGGAAAGTAAAATCAGAAACCCTAGCTCAACCAGCCATGATACCTGGGACAACAATTGCCAGATGCCAGCAGCCATAGCCACACCCACCTGCTACAACCAGCTTCAGGGGGTTGCTGGGCTCTGACCACAGGGTGGGGAGCATCTGGATATGAGTGCGGCAGATGTAAACCCCTTCATCCTCAGGTGTCAGGTTGTCAATGGAGAATATGGCCATTGTCCCAGTTGGGACTTGGTAATCCACAGGCTCTGCATATCCCTCTTTAAACAGCATGAATACCAAATCCTGCAGCCAGCCATGGCAGAGGATGTTAACATTACATCCAGGAAGAGGGGGGGTCTCAGCCTGAATCCAGAAGATGGGCTTGGGCAGTTGGCCTGGAAGGATAGAATGAACTGGAATTAGGTAAAGCAAGGATAGTACTGTCTAGGGAGCAGCAGAGGAGAGCTCTACTTTAATTGAGGTTTCCCTGTATGATCCTTGTTTGCCACCCCTCCTTCTCCTATCTCTGCTCCAGAGTCTGCATCCCCCCTCTGCATTGCCCAATACAAAGTAGGCCCTTATTTACTAACTGTGGGATGCGTGCTTGCATGCATTTGTGAAACAAACTCTCCCCTGGAAGGCAAGTTTGAATCTCAGGAGCTGGAGTTGATTCTTGAGTATCACTGTCATCTTACCTGGTGCCTCCAACTCTAGAACTTTACTGGGCTTTGACCAGCCTGTCTCCTTCCAGTAGCAGCACCGGTAAAGACCTGCATTGGACTCAGTAAGGGCACCTATAAGGAATGAAACTTGGAAGGTCTTGTGGGAAGGGCGGATCCAGGTCATCTGTGTCTTATCCTTCAGCAGCAGGAACTTGCTTGATATCCGAGAGGGGCTTCGGCACCAAAGCGTGATGTTCTCCCAAGGGGCCTGGGGGTAGTTGGACTCTATCCACAGCTCCGGTTGAGGGTCCATCACTGTTATTCCCAAAGATCAAAAAGATATGAGCAGTCCAACCCTCTCCCTCCCATAACATGTCCCACAATGTCCCTTAAAATTAGCCCGGACCCAGATCCCTCATTTTGTCTTCCCTTGGGGACAGGAGTGTGATCCTGTGGGGCATCGTATAAGAACCCCAAGATATTTTGTCAAGGGGTCCAAATGAATTGGAGAATAAAGTCTGATGGTCTCTTTTCCATCTGAGATAAAGCTTTTTCACCATGCCATAGGAAACCAAGTCCTCTGATTCCCAATCAGCCCAATCTATCTCTGGAATCTCAAGGCATTATGTCCAAGGTCATGGAGACACGCCAGCATCTTGGATCCTTTAGGAAGGAGGTGCCTGAGAGGGCAGGACTCACTTACCTATCGATGTCATACCCAGACTCATCCCTGAAAAGAGAGATTATGGTAAAGGAGAGCTCCTTTGTTGTCTCCATCCTGTGCTCAAACCTCAATACTTTCCTCTCCCACCCCTAATGAGTGGGTACCTATGACAGGGTCACTTGCCCCTCACCCCTTCCTTGTACTCACGAATGCAAAAGAGCAAAACAGTGAATGTCTTCAGCATGGTGGCCCCCTCCCCTGGTCTGTCCAGGGTCATGGGGCCTCTGGTGCTGGCTGTGTGCTCTGAGTCTTGAAGAATTTTTCTCCTCAGCAGGTGGTGGGATCTAAAAGCAGAATTGTTTTTACTCAGAGGACTTGTCCTGCTCCTTAAAGTTTAGTTTAGATGGCTAAATTGCACTTGACAACCCTACATTGTACTTCCTCACAGGCATGCAGGGTATTACAAGGTCACCTGCTGCTTCCTCTCCTTGCTCCTTTCCCTCACTTCCCTATCCTCCTGCTCAAGGTCTTTGTTGGTATCAAAGATGTCAGATTTGTTGAAATATGGATTTGTCTCTGGGATCTCAGAAGCCCAGAATAGCCTGCAGAAGCTCCACAGGATGGGGGAGATGGGAGGTGCAGAGTCACCTTTTCAGATATGCATATATATATATATATATATATGTATATATGTATATATACGTATATATATGTGTATATACATGTATATATATGTGTGTATATATACGTATATATGTGTGTATATATATACGTATATATGTGTGTGTGTGTGTGTGTATATATATATATAGAGAGAGAGAGAGAGTCCTCCAACAACTTAAGAGAGGGGGCATTACTACCATCCCCATTTTACTGATGAATAAACTGAGGCTTAGAGAGGTTATATAATTTGCCCAAAGTCAAAAGATATTAAATATTAGAGCCCAAATTAGAATCCATGTTTAACTCCAAGGCCTATGGATCTAAAACAATGATTTAAACTCCCAGAGGTACCCTTCACTCCCTCTTCACCCTCCCTTACCCCTCTCACTTGATTCCTTGGATATCCTTCCCTTCCATAGAATGCTTTAGATCCAATATTACTCTCATTCTTGTCTCCTACCCCTAAAAGCTCAATACCCCAGTGTCAAGCATGTGTTAGAAAATCAAGCTGCTTGAGTTAATTTACATAAGGTCTAAATGATTCTTTCGTTGCCCTTAACTTCTAAACAGTTTTGTTGATTGCCTCTAAGGGAAATGGAATTGTTTGAATCTCAGGAAATACGGCAAAGATATTTGAGTTCAGGGAGGCTTTCCATTCTCCCTGACCAAAGTCATTATTTACCATAGGCCTTGCATATACACAAGGTAGACTCTTGAGCTTTCATGCCTCTCTCCACCTCCCCCCACAGTAACCTTTCACCAAGGGAAGGTATGTCCCAGCCACGCAAACTCAAGCTAATTCTCTTCCACCAACTTTCTACTGGGAGTCTGAAGTCCTGGCTGACTCCAGCTGTTATTAAATCTTAGCTCAGAAGAGTGGGGAAGAGGCAGCTCCCAGAACAGAGAAAGGAACTGATTTTGCTTTTCCAGACTGACCTTGGACCTCAGCCTCTAACTTGCCCCAGTGCTAACACTGGGTAGGATGGAGGAGCAGGAAGAGGAGGATATTTCGTGTTCAAAATATCTGGACTGTAGGGAACAAGTGGACAGTGAGAAATCCAAGGAAGCATAGGTCCATTGTACATTTTTCACTTTGTATCGAAGGATTTTCAGATTACCCACTCTGAATTTTCCTTATCTGTAAAGTCGGGGAGTAATATCGACCTAACATTATTGTTGTGTTGGGTTAGAGATAATACATGTACAGTGCCAGGCACATAGTGAACATTACATTTTAAAAAGATGCTTATTTTTTCTTCTTTTCAAAGGGGGCATCCAACTGGTGTAGGGCCCTAAAGATGCCCTTTCCATCTCAGTTCCTACAGTCCCTTGCTCCCACTCCTCTCAGGGCCAGGCCAAAGCTTGGATGCTACCCTGTTGCTTTGTTACCCTGGGGCTTTGGGCCAGGAGTTTTTGGGGGAAGCCAGGTTCCACTGCCAAGGGACAGGTTCAACCTGGGATTACACCCAGGAAATGCCATCTGAGGTTTCAGCCTTGCCACTTGGACCCCTAAACCAGGATCTTTGCCTACTGGGGGATTGAGGGGAGTCAGGGAAGCTGGGCTTTTTGGCATGGCTGACCCCTCCTCAATCACTAAGGAAATTGTACCATTTATATTCATCCCAGATGATGAATCTTATACCGGGGGAACATGAGAACAGCCCCAAGCCTTGGGTTAGTTGGCCACGCCCATTTTGGCCTTTCACCCCACCCCCACCCCCAACTTTGGCTGCCTAGCCGTTTTACCCTTCCCTGCTACTCCACCCCAAGCACTTTCCCCACCCTTAGGCAGCGCCGCAGTGCTTTTGAGGGTGACATATCTGAAATGTCTAATGGCTCGCCCCCTGCATAGCTTTGAGGGCTCCAGGAATCAAAGGGGTTGGGCTCGGCGGGGTGCCGGGTACATGCTCAGCTGAGGGTTTGGAGGGAAGACTGAGAAGGAAAAGGGGAGATATCTACAGTGCCCAGAGATTCTCACCGAGGCAGGTCTGGGATCCGGGAAGGAAAGGAGAAAGGCAGGAATGAAGGGGGTGGGGGGACAGACTGGGGAGCAGTTTGATTTACGGCAATTAATTACAGCAAGGAGACTCTTTCGGGGTTTTGTTTAGGATCCGGTGGCCAGTATTTAATATTCAGCCACTGAACTATGCGCTCATTTGTAGGTACTTACGGTAGTTGAAGGCCCGCTCCGATGTTGGAGATTCTCCAGTGAGCTCCTCCAGATGCAGCAAACTGCCCGGCATGAGAAGAGCTGTCTAAGGACAGCCTCTTCGGCTCTGAGCCCCGCCTTCCTCTCTCCCCCGCCCGCCTGCCGGCCCGCCCCAACCTCCTCCCCTCCCTGCGCCGGGCTCTGGGAGCCCACCTACACCAACTCTGCCTGGCACCTGCAGTCCTCTGACGACGGGGATTTCTACGCCCCTCCCAGCCCCCCGCCTCTCTCCGGACTCCCTGCAGAGGTTGCTGGAGCCAAATTCAGGCCCCTGCCCCCTCGCCTGTCTCTCAGAGTTTCACTGGGTCACTGTATTCTGGGGGGGAGAAGGCCAGCTCTCAACAAGATTTGTAGATCCTTCTCTCCAGCTCCCCAATACCTTTATCGGGATCTCAGATCTTCCCCTGCCCATTTTAACGCCCCATTTATGCATAAACATCACCACAGTTTAAGTGCCTACTATGTGCCCCTGGGCCCTGGGATCCATTATTTCTCATCTTCAGAGCAACTCTGCAAAATAAGTGTTACTCCCCTCAGTTTTACAGATGAGGAAACTGAAACTCAGAGAGGGTTAAGTAACTTGGACAGCCTTCAAAGTCCATCTTGGGGTAAAAGCCCAGGCTTTAGAGACATACAAATGTATATTTTAGTCCACATTTTACATTCAATAGTTGTGTGACCTCAAGCAAGTGAGTAAACTCTCTGAGTCCCAGGTTCCCCAACAGTAAAGTAAAAAACAAACAAACAAACAAAAAACAGCAGAACCTATTTCACAAGGCCTCAATGGGATGATGTAAGTAAAACTCACAGCACAATAGGCCTAGCATATAGTAGGTGCTCAATAAATGGTAGTGGTTGCTGCTGCTACCACTACTACTACTACTACTATTAATCTGTAAGCCCTTCCCCAAATGTCTTAGAGTAACATGATTTTAATAATATAGAGCAACCTTTCACAAATGTTGATTATGAAAGACTTTTTATAATGATAATGTATGAATAAGACACTAATCAAAGCTCCTGATATATAACATATGATAAGATTAAAGTATAGCATCCAATGGGCTCACAGACTAATTGATAAGAAATATCAACATGATAGACTAATTGGCTAAAAAATAGACAAATTTTTCTTTATGTACATTTCCTTTTTTTTAAGACAGTCTCACTCTGTCGCCCAGGCTGGCGTGCAGTGGTGCAATCTTGGCTCACTGCAACCTCCACCTCCCAGGTTCAAGCAATTCTCCTGCTTCAGCCTCCCGAGTAGCTAGGATTATAGGCGCGCACCACCACACCCAGCTAGTTTTTGTATTTTTTAGTAGAGACGGGGTCCCACCATGTTGGCCAAGCTGGTCTGGAGGCTCAGCCTCCTAAACTGCTGGGATTACAGGCGTGAGCTACCATGCCCAGCCTTTTATGTACATTTTCTACCTGCATAAAAGATTTCAAATTATCTAATGAAAAACACTTTAATTCAAGAACAAACTGTGTAAAAATAAAGTAACAGCTCTTTTACAGCCAAATTGATTATCATATCTTCATGCATCAGGTGATATCAATTGTGGCTTCCATTATAAACTATAGATTATTGTGTAATGAATAGAATAGGCATATGAATAAAAAGATGTGTTTCTGGGCAAGTTATTTAGCCTCCAAGCCTCAGTTTTCTTATTTGTAAAATGGGGATAATAATTGCACTTACTACAATGAAGGGTTTGGGGTAGGATTGAATGGAAACCTTCCTGTAAGCCACCACATAGCACCTAGGACACAGCAAGCAGCCATTGATTCAACACAAATGTTAAGTACTTTCTTTGTGGCAGGGATTGTTCTAGATGCTGACAATTCAGAAAGGATGACAGTTTCTCTTCTTAAGGAGTTTGTAGTCTAAGGATAAATCATACTAGAGAAGAAGTAGGAGGCAGCCAGAGAAGGAGGAGCCTTGAGAATCAAAGAGGATTGCAATAGAAAAGATCATCAAGTAAGTCATGATAGTATGTGTTTGGATAATTGCAAGCACTTTGCTTGTACTGTGTGCCTAAACTAGGGAGCAGTAGCAGAGAAGGAGGGGAGGGTCAGAGTTCCCAAAACATTGAGAAGGCAACATTAGACAAACTTGATGGTTGTTTGGAAGACAACAGTAATAGTTATTATCTGTCAGGGTGAAAACATCCATGCCAATTTTCAAAACATTTACAGTATAGAAGAGCTTCAAGAAAGTGGAGCTTGAAGGATAGAGGTGAAGCACCAAGGTTCACAAGGTGTTGTGGGAAGCCTTTCTCCATAAGCGAGTCTAATGTAAGATGATGATATTTTTTAAACCTAACTCTGTTTTATATATCCCAAACAGGAGAAGCCCAGGGCAAACCTGATCCCTTCCCAGTGTTGTACTGATGTTGGCTAGCTCTGTATGGTTCAGGAGAACCCAATGTGCACATCTTATCTCATCCCAGCATTCAATGACATAATGGTAGTAGCTTGAAAGTGGCCATGGTCAGAGAATTTTCACCACAGTCAGGGAATTTTCACAACCGAAGAAGTAAATGCTACAAATCAAGTTTCTCCCAGCAACCTTCACATCTCTGGAGCTGTTTTTAAACATTTACTAGCAAACCATGTTTTTTCCAGTTTTATGTTTTAGGACAGTGATTTTTACTGGGAAACAGGAAGGTTTCCAAACTGCTCAAGGATCCTGTTAAGTTTCATACACTCTCAAGAAAGTTATGAGCACTGTGCTCCATTCCCCTGTCCCCAACCTCACTACTCTAGTAAGCCATCTGAGGACTGTGTCAGATCTCTGGAGAGGTCTGTGCATTCAAAGTTTGACTGTGTGTTTTAGCATCCCACCCCACTCCTCAGCCAGTCCCAGGCCCCATCCCTTTCTGCAATGGAGAAGCAATGTGGAGTAGACCAGTGAGGAACTCAGCTGGGACTAAGCAAGTGGCGTTCTGGGGCAGGGAGGAGGTCCAACCAGACAGATTAGGTTCCAACGGCAAGACCTGATGAGGAGGGGGTTAGGCTTTGGAGGTGGGGAGGTCAAAGCTGCAAAGGAAAGCTGGGGCCAACTCACAGAGCTTGAATTTCAACTTATCTTTTGTCAAGCACTTTAATTATTAAGGGCAGAGTTTGGGGCACTAAGTCATTTCCAGAAGCTATAACTGAGGGCATTTTCAGGAGTGTGCAGGAAGCTTCCTAGAATAAACCAAATTCAAGTGATGAATTAGAACTAAAACTTATTTAATCAAAACACTCATAGTGGGGCATTAGACATTAGATAGAGGCCTGGATGATCAGGCTTCTGGGTGCTTGTCACAAAGCAAACCAACAATGTGAATACCTAGGTGATTTTAACAAGTTTAATGGGTGGAGGGAGAAAATGAGGATTTTTGTGTGTGTGTTTCAGTGTTAGCAGAATCACAAAGTTCTTTTTGGTTTATGTACCATTTACCAAAAAAGGTAACCTACTAGTCCACTGTCTCCAAATGACAATTCTCTTAGCATCACAATATGGCTTTTGTTTATACGAGGAACAGTGTGTATCTGAGTACATGGTGGGGGAGGGTGTTCAGAGACAGATATCCAAAATGCAGGAGAGCTCCGAAAGTGGGCTTCAAAGTGTTTCAGTATTCCCTTTTCCTGTGTTGGATGAAGTTGGTGGCTCCAGAATGAAAGGAGGTAGGCTCAGCCTCACTGCCTAGAGCAGGCAGGCACAGGTTCTATAAGCAGTTTAGGCCTGATCCAGGAAGGATGCTTCCAGATACCAGTGCCAGGAAAGCCTTTTTCTGTCTCAGAGTCTGACTTGCCCCCAGTGTGTCCAAATTGTAGGCATTTGCATGGTGGGGCAGGGGTGGGAATGGGTGTGTTGTGGTGGGGGGTTGGGGGGGAGGGGGGAATGCCGCTTGGGAAGGCACAACTGGTCTCTCTAATATTTATTTACTCGTAATCACTTGTCCAAAGGAAACTATAGAAGTCAATAATTTGGTTCTTTTATTCCTATGTATTGTATGATTAAACAATTATATGATTAAGTAAAGATGGCTAAACTGCAAGAGCAACACAAATTAGCAATTTAAAAACTCATCATTGCAACATTACCAACTGTTTATAATCTGTTCCTAAAAACATCAGTTTACAGGCAATTATTTAAATATACATGTGTCTCTTCCAATTCTACTTGTTTTGTGATCTAGGATATGGTCAAACTTTCTAAAAGATTCATGTACCCTTGACAGAAGATGAGGAAATACTTTCTCCATAAAAGTCTGTTAATTTCATATAATTGATTGCTTTCAGGTAGACAATACAAATTATTTTTTTTCTTAATCTATCATATTTCAATGTCTCCCTATCCAACTCATGCTTAATTATTATCTTGCTGTTTTCATTTTCTCCCTCCCATTTATCCCTCCTTCATTCTTTCCCATTTTCCTTTTTGTACTTTCCTTATCATCCTTTCCCATGCATTCTGTGTGTGTGTGTGTGTGTGTGTGTGTGTGTGTGTGTGTGTGTGTGTGTATAGCTATAGATATACACACATAATAACAACTTGGTACAACCGTAAATTTTTACTTCCTTTTCCGCTAATCACCCTGGCAAAAACGCAATTAATTATAAAAATAAGATCTACACTCTCTTAAGAAATGTGGCTTTGAAAGTGAATTTAGTCACTTATCTCCACGAGTATCTTCTCCCTGGGCTGCAGCTGTTTTCAGCAAAACCAATAGTTTGGGAGTTTTACTGACAAATGCCTTGAAGTCATCTTGACTGCCAAAGATTTTCCTCTCATCTTGAAATAAGAAAGATAGCTTAGCTGAATGGTTCACGTGGGGCTTCAAGCCCAGGAACTTCAACTAGTAGATTTTGCTTCAAATTGGTCTCTCATCCACTGTTACTAAGGTATACTCAGGTGTCAGTCCTATATTTATCTTGTTGAAAATCACTTCTTTTTTGAGCAGCTTCTGAGACAATTTCTTTATCTTTCAAGTTTAAGAATTGTACAATAATATGCTTTGGACTTTTAGTATGAGAGATACATTTGAGTGGGAACTTATAAATTTTCTCTGTATAGAAGTCGAGATCTATGTTTAGCTCTGGGAAATTTTTATCAACAGTTTCCTTAATAATGGTTTCAAGGCTAATCTCTTTATTTTCTGCACCTTCAAGGATGCAAGATACATAAATATTGTACCACCTTGATGTGTTTTTGAGATCTATCATGTTTTCTTGCACCATGAAGAACTGTTTTCTTAGATGTTTTATCTTTTAAGACTGAAGCTCAATTTTGTCCTCATTTGTACTGATTCTCTCTTCCATGATATTTATTCAGCAATATTTCTTTCTTAGGGTTTCTTTCCATTCTTTGGCCTCACTAGTAGTGCCCCACAGTCTTTGCTGAGCTTTTCCTGTGTGCTTTTTAAAATGTCCACATGGTCTTGCATCAACGCCCTCACCTCGGCCCTTTGTCTGGGTTCTGCCTGCTGCTCCTCCAGGACAGCCATATCTCCTGAATTCTCTGGGCTTCCTGGTTCCTCCTCAGCATCACAGTACTTATTGGTTGCTACTAAACTTGTTTTTATCATGTTTCTCATTCTAGATCAGGTAGGTTTCATTTTCTTTTTGTGCTACTCTCATAGCTGAGGTTTCCATTGGCTTTGTCAGTGTTCCCGAAGCCCAGCAATTTGGTTCGGAGCACAGCTGCTCCTTCTATCCTCTCCCCGAGAAGCTCAGGAGCTGAGGTCTTTTTATTGAAATGCAAGACCTATTTTAAGCTGAAATCCTCAGAAATGCTATAGGAAATTAAGATATCATCAACTGATGTTCTCATCTAACAGGATTAGAAGTAAGAGCTTCATAACCTTACAGATAAGGTAAAGAAGTACATAAGTGCATAAATAAAAATAAACACACACATATAAATATGTAAGTGCACTAACTACCTGAATACATAAATATACAAACACACAAAAGTAATATAAATGAACACACAAGTGCATAGACATAGAAATAAATATGAACGTAAAATGAGTCTCATATGTTCATAATATTTAGCTTCTGCCTGGCTGAGAGTTCACAGAATATGTTTGTGATTAAGCAACAAAGTACATCAGAATTATAAAGCAGGGAATGAGAGGAGTTTACCTACATGTTTCAGTGTTTGTGGAAAGGGATTTTGACTTAGTGTCGGGGGGTCGAATTTCAGTCCTGGCAGAGCCACTTACTAGCTGGGTAATAGTGTGACATTTGGCAAGCTACTGAAAGTTATTTGAGTCTCCATCTCCTCATCAGTCAAATGAGTATTCAATAACTGTGAGCTAAATCTGAATATAGAACTTTCTGTTTGCCTCATCCTAATCATTACTTTTTAAATATATCTTTTTACAGTGAATATCTGGGATTTTGATTGGTGGGAGTGGAAATAGGACTTGATAGGGAGGGGGAACCTGAAAAGGTCCCAAATGGATACCATCTCAGTTCCCAGATTCTTTTTGAACAATTAAAGAGTAAATATTCCATTTGACTATACCCAAAGTATTATAGAAAGATGGAAAAATACACTCTATCTTCAAGGTTATGAATTCGTGGGAGATATATTCATATTCACAGCTAAGGATGATATAATGCAGAACACAGTATGGAGCGTGAAACAAAGCATTGTCATAACATAGAGAGGAGAGCATTTAATTCCAATTTGCAGTGCTTAGAAGTTCTTCGTTCAAGTCCCCCAGACTCAAGCATCTCTATCATTGAGCATGGTGAGGTCACCTTTATGGTCTCCTGCTCCAAACCATCTGCTTCACCCACCTGATGTCTTCCTGGCATCCCACCATATGATTCACATCTTTGGGAATACAGAGCAAAGAATCACAAAGTATTGTAGTGCATGGTGTGTGGAGATAGTGGCAGAAAATGAGGTTGGAGACCTGGACAGGAGCCAGAGCATTACAAACCATGTGTGCCCTAATAGCACTTTTTAGTACAATTTCACATTTGTGCCAAATGAAAGGCCAGGTCATGATCTAGGTCCAAACAGAGGGCTTTTAACCAAGCAGAAAATGACCTTCTTTAGCTCCTAATGCTCTCCCTGATGTTAGTTATGCTATCCTGGGCACAGATCCTCAGGGACAGGACTCAGAGGCCACTTTCTGAGCTGACAGTCCACCTGTTCCTCTAATTCAGTCTCCTAGTAGTTCAGGTTTCTGTTTCAAAAGAAAACAAAAACTGGAGATGGGACAGTTTACAATTAGAGTCACATGTATTAGACACCCATGTTTGAAGACGTTGACCCTTTTCAAAGCTCTAATAATTTTTAAATCAGGCTCTGTCTTAGACTTCAATGTATCCAAGCAGATAACGTTTAATGGGGTTTGTAGGAGAACATTTTAGAAGAGGAGATGGTGTGTAGGGAAAAGAAAAATCGAAATTAGGTCTGGTAAATTCAAATGCAAAAGGTGATTTAATCTGATTCTCATCTGTGTTCTCAGAAATACTCAGAATTCGTATGGAAAATTAGTATAAGCACCTAATAGGATTAACCTAATAAAAATTAGAACAGGTGCTTGGTATTTCTACATTCAAAACAACCGAAAAATAGTCTTTAGTGCTCGGAGTGCTTAGGAACTGTGAGATCTTAGGAAAATGGGATTTATGTATTCCTGCATTTATTCAAAAATATTAATTGCACACCTACTTTGTTTTCTAGTTCTGGAGATATATCAACAAAGAAAACAGAAAAAAAACCCATATATCCATCTATAAATATTTGTTGTAGTTATCTGAGTAAATACATTTTCTAGTGTTTGAATATAAGGGGCTATTTTTATAACTCTACTGTTACTAAAGATACAGAACTGACTTTTGCTCCAAACTATAACAACAAAATTCTTGGATGTCATTTAGCAATGTCTGGGATTGGTTTGGGTGTAGATGACTCTAAAGAGATTTTTGAATGGCCCTATCCAATTTTCTTTCCCTTAAGCCATTTGTTCAGAATCGAATGAGAAAGTAAGGCAGGAATGGTAGAAGTGTAGAAGAAAGCCCTTAGCATGTTTAAAAGGGGGTAGAGGAAAAGGCCATTTGGCATTAAATATCCCTTTGATTAACTATGTGACCTTTACCTACAGAAAATTTCTTCTTAGTGTTTTTAGCAAGATCTTCAGAAACTTAGGATGGCATAATCCAGTTGAGGAATTGCAGTGCCAAGGAAATCTACTCTACAATTGTTGTTAGGCACCATGATGTTAAAAATACATATTAACTAATGGAAATAGTGCTGGACACTAATTAAAGTATCCAAATGACTTTTCATTATTAATAACCCTGGATTTCAACAAGGAGCACTTGCTGTGGAAGTTCTGTGACTATCCTGGGCACAGTATGACAATATTTTAAAAATATGTACACCATGAAAGAATCCCACTTGAAATAGCTGTAAGATGGCACCAAAAAATTACCAAGTGGAACTTAGCATAGACTTAAAATGAGGTGGAAATTTATTCTTATGACTTCTATCTAAACTAAAAAGCAGTTTAAATTTTATATGCTTTGCAAAATATATGGCAGACTTAATACCATATGCTTTCTTGAATTTCAAATGGTTAACTCCAATACTCACTTATTTAGCCAACCTTTATTAAATGCCCATTATAAACAAGGAACACTTAAATATTTGGTGGAATAAGATGGGCAAAGAATGGATGGAAGAATGGATGAAAGAATGCAAAACCCTCTAGGCATACATTAGCAGGTAAAAGATTAACAAAATATTTTCACTGCCCTTCTAGTAACTAAAAGACTAGAAGAGGAGCAAAGACATGTAAGCAGATAAAAATAAAAATGTGCTAAAGTTTGATAAGAAAAGTGGAGAGAAAGTGGTCATGGAAGTTTAGCAAAGAGCAATATTCTCATCTGAGGGGATCAGCGAAAGCCTTGTGGGTAATGTCACATATGAACTGAAGTATGATTGGATTCATCTGGCAGCTGTAAATACTACATGGTTACTTCTCTGACAGTAGAGACTTATTCATCTGTGTATCTCCTGTGCCTAATACAGAAATAATGCTAATAATAGTTAGTACTTATGAAGTGCTCACTATTTGCAAGGCATCACGTTGAGCATCTTACAAACATTGTCACATTTTCTTTCACAACACTCTGGAGCAATGCTTATAACAATAGCAGTAGCAGCAGCAGGGGCAGCAGCAGCAACAAGAGCAAACAATATTTGTTGAATGCTAACTATGAGCCAGGCACCAGTTTAAGAACTTCCTATAGCTATTAGCATCCATTTCTTACAGATGAGATAACTGAGGCTCAAAGAGGTTAAGCAACTTGCCCAAGATAATACAAGCTAGTCAGAGGTAGACCGGGGGCAGTGGCTCACGACTGTAATCCCAGCAGTTTGGGAGGCCGAAGCAGGAGAATTACTTCAGTCCAGGAGTTCAAGACCAGCTTGGGCAACATAGCGAAACCCCGTCTCTACAAAAAATACAAAAATGAGCCGGGCGTGGTGGCGTGGGTCTATAGTCCCAGCTACTCATGAGGCTGAGGTGGGAGGATGGCTTGAACCTGGGAGGTCAAGACTGCAGTGAGCCATGTTCACACCACTGCACGCCAGCGTGAGAGACAGAGCAAGACCCTGTCTCAAAAAAAAGAGAAAACATTAGTCAGAGGTGGAGCTGTAATTTGAGCCCAGGTCATCTGATTCTAAAACCCATGTTATTGTGGCTCAATACCTGTTGCTTAGAATAAGTAAATGAAAATGAAAAGAGGAAGAAAAAGAGATATTGTGAAGATAGAAACCATTGAATCTGCAAATTGTTGGGGGAGAAAGAGTAAGACCAAGAGCAAGACTGAAAGAGAGAGAGAGCGAGAAACTGTCGCTGTATTTTCAGTCTAAGCTAAGAAATGTAAAGATTTTTCTCCTGTAAAAGACAAGCTCTCATATACTGGATTTTTAAAATTATTTTATAAAGTATTTGAGAAATGTTAAGATTTTTAAAAATATCTAGAGTAATATCCCATAAAGGTTACCTAGAAAAAACTTCAAAGAAGACACACAAAATGTACATGTTGGTTATTTTCTATGTAGTGAAGAATTATTGGAGATGCTCTTTTTTCTTCATCCCTGTATTTTATATTGCTACAACAAATAATTTATGATTAAAAAAACAAAATTTGAGAAGTTGGGTAACAATTTAGGGCAGAATTTTTAAATAATCAAAATTATTTGTTGTTAAGAAATACACAATAGGCCAGCACAGCGGCTCATGCCTGTAATCTCAGCACTTTGGGAGGCTGAGGTGGGCAGATCTCTCAGGCCCAGGAGTTCAAGACCAGCCTGGCCAACATGGCGAAATCCTGTCTGTACTAAAAATACAAAAATTAGCCTGGTGTGATGGCATGCACCTGTAGTCCCAGCTACTCGGAAGGCTGAGAGGCAGGAGGATCACTTGAACCCAGGAGGTTGAAGCTGCAGTGAGTGGAGATGGCACCAGTGCATTCCAGCCTGGGTGACAGAGAGAGGCTCTGTCTCAAAAACAGAAAAACAAAACGAAAACAAACAACAAACAACAAAAAGACACATCTAAATATTTAGAAATTTATGTTAAAATGAGAAAAAATACACTGGTTTGAATAGGTAAAGCAAAGCAGCAGAAAGAAAATGTATATCTATACAGTGTGTGTAAGTGAATAGTTTATAGTTCATATGATGAGTTACATTTCATATATACATATCATAATTTTAGAAATAATTTTTTAAAATCACCAGAATAATAAAGTCTTTACTCTTCCTGTAGCACTTATTTCTGTTGATTTTCCTTCTTTTAGCACCAATGCTGCCTACCTGTCTTTCCTAAAGTTGCCATTTGCACCCAAAGAAACCCATTCCTAGTTTACATAACTGATCATATTACTGATAATATCATTTGAAGAGTTCTCTTCTTCCCAACTTCTTAAATATCATCTTGAAATGATCACATCTTAATGTAATTACACTATTTTTACTGAGCTAACTAGCTGTTTAGTTGAATTGACTTGGATATTTGGTTAAATGGAAAGTCGGTAGGGGACTTTTGAAGAGTCGGGTAAAGAGAATTGGACAAATGGGAGGCTAATTGCCCAAAAAAAGCCCAAATTGTGGGCCTCATATGACAATACAGATTGCCATGGGAACCAAGGAAAAAGAAGAGGAAGAAGATAGTTATTAGCGTTTTTGAAATTGCTTTTAGTTCTGCTGTCCAATTTTCATTAGGTCAGATCTGATGGCTGTTATTATTTTTATTATAATTCTTTGTCTATGTATAGCACCATTGTTTCTTTTCCCCCAAAGTGCTCATAGATCCATTTTGCTCATTTACCTTCACAACAATGCTATTATGTAGAGCCTGGGTACATGGGGCCAATGCTTATTTTCTTAGCTAGCTTAGTGTACAGCACCTAATTGCAGAAAAACAATCTGTTCAGAGGTAATAGTGCTTTTGGACTGAATGTTGATACGTCATATATAATATAGCCATTATAATTGGTAATGGACATAACAGCCTTATGATACTTTTGAAAGATGCTATGAATAGTATTCTTAGCAACTATAAAGGACTAGGCATACATTGAGGAGAACTGGAAATATACTAATTATGTATCTGGATTGAGAAAGTTTTCTTTAAATTTGTGTTCCCTCAGAGTTTAGGGAGAGTAATAAAAGCAAACAACAATCTAAATTTTCTCTTAAAATGAGAAGACCATTCTGTGATTTTATAAATCTGTCACCTTATAACTTGAGGTCATCTGCTAGAAATCATTCATGTGGAAAACATCAACAGAGAGGTTTTTCTAAGACTCATGTTTATCACAAGGTAATAAGGTTAGATTGAATTTTTTAATGTAATTTTAATTTCAGCTCTAAATAATTTGTATCTTTTTCAACATTAAAAACACAAAAAGTACACATAAACACAAAGTAAGATCTAAAAATTTCCTGAAGTACATTAGCCACCCCATTTATATAACGAATATCTTCTTTGTTTGTGACCGTCTCAACATTAAGCTAGATAAGTAGATGCAAAAATGAAGAGAGTTTGATTTGTGACGCTGTCCATTGCCCAGCAACGAGGGATTATGGTTGTTTTTGCAGCATTGCACCATTTTAGGAGGCTGGGGACAGTCTAGGCATATGCCACTTTTTTTCCACCTTGCCTGAAACAAACAGCAAAATGAAAAAATTTAATGTATTATTTATCAACAGGTTAAATTTGAGAACATTTACATTTTAAAGATGAATTATGAAAATCTAAATGTCCTTGAATGCTTAATTATCTGTGCCTTCTTTCTGAAAAAATTAATTATCAAAATGAAAACAGAACAAAATGGTACATTTACATGAGTACAAAACTGATGAGAGTTATTCTCAAAAATCTCTGAAATAAGCTTAATAATGCATCAAAAATAATGTTTAAATGTTCACAAATATGGAACATAAATGTAAAATCCTGCATTTGGATCCCAAAATCACCAGATGCACAAGCAGAGGATGAGATGTGACTAAGTAGCAACATGCATAAAAAAGATTTAGGGGTTTTTAGGGACTGTAAGCTCAATATTATTCAGTTGTGTGTTGTGGCTGCATAGAAAACCAAATCCATCTTCATCTGCATTAGTAGAAAGATAGAGTCGGAAACAAGGGAGTGATAGTGCATCCCAGCTCTGTGCTTGGCAGACCTGTACTTGAAGTATTCAATGAAAATAGCAGGATGGGGGGAACATACGGGTAGCAGCCAGAAGCTACAAGGCATCTAGAAGGGAGAAAGCAGGTTGCCTAAGAGTCTGGAAATCATTCTGGTGAGGGGCTGCTGAGAGACTTGGGCTTATTTACCCTGGAAACCTCTCCACTCCCTAACCTTTTCTTTTCTCTCTCTTGCCCCTATTTCCCATCTTCTCCATTTCTTTCTCCTATCCTTCCTCCCTAAATAGTTCCCTCTCTAAAGCTATTTACCAAATTTGGCTTTTTGAAACTGGTATTATTTCCATGCATACCCTAAACACCACACTTCCTGCAGCCCTTTTTTCTTTCTCCCTGGTTCTTCTGCCTCCTCAATCACAGCCATCAGGACTGAACCACAGTAAGTCCCTTCCCCCTCCTCAACCCTTCTTTTTAGAAAGGGCTTCATATCCCTGGGAAAGGAAATAGAATATGAATTAACTAACACAGACCCTTAAGCTGAGGCCTTGTAAAAAATGGCCTAGGTTCAAAAGAAGCAATTCTAATAAAGCAATAAAATGAACTTCTTTAGTCCCGCTAATACTTGTTGGCATTAGACATGGGAATTTGAGCACAGCTCCTCATGGGTGGGCCGAAAGTGCACCTGTAACACTAATCTAGGATGCTTAAATATCAGGTTCCCATTTACCAAGAAAAAAGGAGGGGGGAGTTTGTTAATACAAAAGCTTGAACATAGAACATTACCGCCTGAATGATTAAACCTATTTCAGAGGGCTGAAATCCTAATGACACCAATTTGTCAAAACATAAGAGTTTTAATGGGGAGCAGGAAGGGTAGGCGGTGGTATGCAACGTAGGAATCAACAACTGCGTACTTTAAAGCAAAACATAAAAGCTCTATCTGGCTGAAATTCTCAGAATCACTATGGGAAATTAGGTGTAATTGACTGATGTGATATCATGTAATAGAAATAGGACTGAGTGCTCAGTATCCTCACAGTTAAAACAAGTAAATAAAATGAGTTGGCAGTGCATAAAATGCTTATGGTGTGTAACAGTTCATGTAAATTGTCTACATCCTTGATTTAAACATTTTTGTAAACATAAATTTCTATGCTAGAAAGTTACAGATGGAAGGGAAGATGAAACAATAAAATAGAAAGGGCAGGTAAAAAGGGAAGGGAAGGACAGATGGAAAAGAGAGGGAGGGGAGAAGGGGACAAAAGAAAAAGAAGAGGGGAAAGGAGGTACAAAAATAGAGTAAAAATAAATTTAAATGGGAAAATAAGAAAACAGGAGAGAGGACGCAAATATTTGAGTGACTACGTCTCCATTTTCATAAAATCATCAAAGAAGTGAGAAACTACAGGGTTGTTTTTCGAATTTTGATCACAACAAATCCTTGTAATAGTGCTGATAAATTAGACTGGGTGAAAAGGGAGAGAAGTGTGAGTCCTGATGAGTTCTTGGTCCAGTCATCTCTTCCAGGACCCGTTCATCTCTTGCCAGGTACACTTGCTCTGAGTAGAGGGGCTAGGCAAGTACACCAGCACTGCTACTCGAATGCTCACAGCAACTTTATTACAATAGCCTTAAACTGGAAACATCTCAAATGCCCATCAACTGAGGAAAGAATAAATTGTATTACATTCAAACTACAGAATACTACTTAGCAAGAGAGAAAGAGGAGAGAGAGAGAGAGAGAGAGAACAAACTACTGATACATACAAGGACTTCAATGAATCTGAAAGAAATACTATGTTAAGTGAAGGGAGCCAGATCCAAAAGCTTATATATTGTATAATTCCATTTATGTGGCGTTTTAAAAACGGGAAACTATAGGTAGGAGAACACACTGGTGATTGCCACTGGTCAGGGTTAGAAGTACACAATTTCTGCAAAGGGAAATGAGGCAACTTTTGGAGGAAAAGGAAATCTTTTTCTTGATTGTGGTGGTGGTTATATGTCTATGTGTGTTTGTCACAACTCAGAACTGTATGCTTACAATTGGTGAATTCTAAATTATACGTCAATAATGCCAATAAAAACAAACAAGCAAAAACAAATGTCCTAGGTCAATATGCTACTAGTGGTGTTGCCCTTACTTCTTTCCCCTCTCCAGGATGTGTGTAGAAAGAAGATATCTAGGGGCCCAAAACAGAGATTGGAGATTTAAGGATGCTTGTTCACAGAATTCTCCATTGTCTTATTAATCAAGTTGAGATTTCTTACTCTAACATTGAAGGTCCTCCATAATGTACCCCACTCTGCCTCTCCAACCTTGACTGCCAACATTCTTACATGCATCTTCTTGACTATTATCAGGCAATTCTGCTCATTTCATACAACATGCCCTTCCTGCCTACTTTCCTATAATACACATACTATGTTTATTTCAATCAATTTGCCTTGGTTGATGCTGGTTTCCCTCCATGTTCTGGCATGTCTTACCCTTATTTATTCAACAATTTATTGAATGCCTACTATGTGCTAAGTAAAGTGCTAGTAACTGAATATACATTAAAAAGTCTGTCTAAACAAATTCGCTAAAGTCTCTGCCTTCACACAACTCACAGGCAATTAAGCAGGTCATTACACTGTAGTTTGGAAAGGGCCATACGATAGCAGAAAATACAGGATATTAATACTATGGACAAAAGGAAGCCATGCAGACTTGGAAAGATAATCAGGACTTGATTCTCAAAGGAAATAACATCTAAGAAGAGACTTGAAAGATACTTTGGGATGCTCTGGGCACAATCGGGAGAGTACTCCATGTAGAAAGAGCTACAAGGCAGAAAGATCTGAAGGTAAGTGAGAGTATGGGAAGAAATTTCAGCATTTAAAATAATTTAAGTACATCATGAACATAGAAGATAAAACAAACAAGACAATGATAGTGGATAGAGATGCTTGAGCCAGGTTACAAATGGCTTTTAACATCATATCAAGGAGTGTGAAATGGAAGAGTGGTATCCTCATGTTGGAGTTGAGAAAGATTATTCAATCTACAGTGTGGAGAATGAATAGAATAAGGAGAGGCAGGGAGACAAGTTAGTAGATGAGGCATTTTTCTAAGCAACATTGACTACAGTGGTGGCAGGTGTAATAGAAAATATATATTTAAGAGATGGGAGTAAAATTGGCATTATCTATGCATAGATTTGATAGTTTCAGTAGAAGAAATAAGGTGGTATCAAGGATGACTCTCAAGTTTCTGTTTGGAAACTTGATGCATAGTGGTACCATTCACTAAGTTGGGGACACAAGAAAGAGAAGCAGATGATAAATACAAATTCACTCTTGGACGTATCAGCTCATGTTTTTTACCCTTGACCACTCTTGTTCACATCAACCTCCCCTATGGGAAATCCTAGAGCCTGGGCCGTTCCCTTGAGTCTTTGTGTTTGTACAGACTCCTGAAGGAGAATGGAAATCCTTGGGGACAGGGTTTCTGTCTGAGACTTCTATCACCTCACAGGCCCTATCCAGTGCTAAGCATAGAATGAGTTGTCAAAAACACTTACTAATCAATTGAGCCCTGTCACGGGGCAATAAAATGTGATGTGCAGGTGGGCTTGTGTCATACCCACTACTGAAAATGGTTAGCGATAAAGAAGAGTTTCAGTACAAAAACCAAAGAAACATAGCAGGGAAGGTTTAAGAAGTGCCTCAGTTTACCCAATTAGAAAACAATTTCATATTAAATCCAACAGAGTTACTTAATATTTAAATAAGAACTGTTGATAGATTATTTTGTAAAAGAGACAATCCTCTGGTGATCTTAAGAATCATACCCTTTGAGAATCTTCAAGTTGGAAGAATTCTGCAAGGTTTACTAGTCCAACCCCCAGTTGTTACCACAATTCCTTCTATAATATCCTTGCCTGTGGTCATCTAGCTGGTACTTATATACCATTAATGAAAGAGAACTCATTATGTTCAAACTCAACCCATTCCATCTTCAGATAGCTCTGACTGAGTGTTCTTGTTTATAATTAACCTAATTATGTCTCCAAAATGAAAGTGTTTCATTTATGTATTATTCATATGTTTCAATGCAGAGCTTATAAACCTTTTAGTTTTCCGTTCTTTAGGTCAGCTCTTACCAGTTTCTTCAGCTATTCCTTATATGGTATGGTTTTGCATTCCTTACCCACCCTGGTCACACATCCGGGTATGTGGCAGTTTATTCATAACTTTCATGTATTCTGGCCCCAGAAATGAGCAAAGTACTGTATTCCAGGTGTCATCTTGAAAGGACAGAGAGCAGCAGGGTTATTGCCTCCCTCATTTTGGAAATTTTTCTCCTGTAAATATAATCTAAACAGATAGCAGCTTTTTTATCTATGGCTAATTGTGGATACCTATTGAATGAGTGTTAACTTCAAACTGTCTTTTACATACACTGCTGCTAAGCTATGATCTGTGGGAATCAAGTAAAAATCTCAAAGTGCAGTTTAAGTTCCCTCTCTTCCCATTTATTTTATCAAATTTTAAAGTGAAAATTAATAGATTACATCTCTCCTCACTGAGGTTCATTTGCCTTTTTCTGTTGGGTACATGAAGATTTTATGTAACAATGATTCTTATATCATATTTATCTTGGAGCTTGCTATGGAGTGAAAATTTTTGTCCCACTAAAATTCATAGGTTGAAGCCCCCAATGTGACTGTATTTTGAGATAGGGCCATTATGGGAGGTAATTAAGGTTAAATGAGGTCATAAGGGTGGGGTCCTGATCCAGTAAGATTTGCATTCTTATACGAAGAGACACACTCTCTCACCCTGCAACGTAATAGTGAAAAGGCAGCTGTCTGCAAGCCAGGAAGAGAGCCCTTGCCAGAAACTGACCATGCCAGCACCTTGATCTTAGACTTCTAGCTTCCAGAATTGTGAGAAAACAAATTCCTGTTGTTTAAGCCATCTAGTCTGTGGTATTTAGTTATGGCAGCCTGAGCAGATGAATACGGAGCACCAGCTTAGCACAGGGCTTGACATGTTACCAGAGTTTAATGGAAGTCTGGCTATTTAATTGAAAGATGGACATTGTCTACAAACAGTAAAAAGTGAAAATTACTTTACTCATACTTATCGTGCCTTGACTTTTGGCATCTGCAGTAATATGGGACCCTATTATTGGTCATATGAAAGCCAGTTTGGGATCCTGAAATCACACCCAAAAGATCACTGACTACCTTGCTTCACCTTTGAAGGACAATTTCACTGGATATAAAATTATATATTGGTAGAAATTTCTTTAAACAGTATGAAGATTTCACTTCACTCTCTTCTCACTTGTATGGATTCTGACAAGTCTACTATAAGCCTTGCATTTTCTTCATCTATAGATAAGGTGTTTTGCCTCCCTGCACTTTGTCTTCACTCAAGATTTTCTCTTTGCATTTGATTTTTGCAGTCTGAATCAAAATGCCCAGGGGTGTGTGTGTGTGTGTGTGTTCGGTACTTATCTTTCTTGGTGTTCTCTGAACTTACTGGATTTGTAGTTTGGTATCTGTCACTAATTTGTGATGTTCTTGGTCATTTAATGCTTCAAAAATGTCTTATGCTATCTTCTCTCTTTCTTCTCTTTCTGGGATTCTAACCAGATTTTTTACCTCCTTTGATATTATCTTATAGTTATTGTATATTTTGTTCTTTTTCTCCCCTCCTCCTGTCAGAGCCACTGAAAGGATTTTCCTAATTCTCATTATGAGAATATTGTGCAATTCCTGGAGGAAAAGCCCACAAAAGTGTGGAGAGCCCCTCTATGATTTTCCCCCTCATAAACTTCTCACTCTCACACTAGTTCACATTTAATCTCCAGTAATTTTTCATAATTACTAGAGAATTGATTAAATAGTCATACTGTTTATGGTTTCCAGCAGGTCTTCATTAGATAAACAGATATGAATGCGCCTATCTCTCCAGCTTTTGAGATGTTGGGTTGTTCTGCCATCTCAATTCTCTGAGGCTAAGAAAAGTCATCAGTTTTCTATTTACTGTCCAGCATTTTTTTATTGTAAGGATGCGAATGGCAACTTTCAAGCTCCTTACATGTTAGGGGTGAAAGTGGAAGTCCCCTTTATTTTTTTAATTAAGAGAAAAAAGTTTTTTGTATTTGCTAAGATCTCTACCCTTTTCAATAATCTTCATTTATTCCAAAATATCTGAGTTTCTAACTGGTATTATTTCTACTCTGCCCGAAGAAATTCCCTCAGTAGTTATTGTAGCGTAGGTCTGCTGGTGACTAATGTTATTACGGTACTGATGGATGGAAATATTTTCTATTTTGCCTTCATTCTTGAGAACTATTTTTGCTCAATGTGGAATTCTTGGATGAGTGTTTGCTTCTGTGTTTTAGTTCTTTAAGATGTCATTCATTCCACTGTCTTCTGGTCTCCATAGCTTCTGATTAGAAGTCCATGGACATTTGAATTGTTGTCCATCTGTATGTAAATTGTCATTTTTCTCTGGCGACTTTCAAAATATTTCTTCATAAAAAGCACCCAAATTTGAAAGGAAAAAGTAAAACTATCTCTAGCCACAGAAAATGTAATCTCATATACAGAAAATATAAAAAGGAAATATTAAAAATCTACTAAAAGCTATTAGAGCTAATGAACAAATTAAGATTAACACATGCAAGTTCAACACATAAAATTTGATGTATTTCTATATCCTTTCATCGAACACTATGAAAAATAAATTAAGGAAACTTTCTATTTACGATACAACAAAAAGAATAAAATACTTTGAAGTAAATTTAACTGGGTAATTTATAAAGGATGTAATAAACTGGGTAATTTATAAAGTCTTGTGCTAAGAAGTACAAGATTTATACAGTGAGAACTACAAAACATTGTTAAAAAATTAAAGAAAACTTTTAAATACATGGAAAGACATCCTGTGTTCATGGATTGGAAAACAATATTTAAAGATGACTGCTATGGTTTTTGTGTGTCCCCCAGAATTCATGTGTTGGAAATTTGGTCCCCAGTGTGATGTTGTTGAAAGGTTGAGCCTTTAAGGGGTGATTAGTTTGTAAAGAGGGAGTAAGGTTGCTCTCATGGGAGTGGTTTAATTCTCACAGGGATCAGTGAGTTCCTGCTCTCACAGAATTGGATTAGTTACAGCAAGAGCAGGTTGTTATAAAGTGAGGCTGTCTCTTGTGTTTTGTTTCTTTTGCAGGCACCCACTTCCCCTTTCAGTTCTCTGTCATGTTATGATGCAGTAGGATGCCCTCACCAAAAACCAACCAGATGTGGTCACTTGATGTCAGACTTCCTACCCTTCAGAACCATGAGCCAAAATAAAATTCTTTTAAAAAAATAATAACCCCCCTCAGGTATTCTGTCATAGTAACAAAAAATGGACTAAAACAATGAAAATACTATTCAAAGTGATCAACAGACACAACACAATCCCTACCACAATCCCACTGACTTTTTTTTCTTACAGAAAATGAAAAATGCATCCTAAAATTGATGTAAAATCTCAAGGAATACTGAACAGCCTAAAGATTTTTAAAATACAAGAAAAAAAGTTAGCTCACACTTTTTGGTTTTAAAACCCTCTTCAAAGCTATAGTAATCAAAATAACATAATTCTAAGGACAGATACATAGATTAATGGAATAGAATTGAGGCTCCGAAACTATATGCATACACTTATGGCCAATTGATTTTCAGCAGGTGTGCCAAGACTATTGAATGAGGGAAAGAGTAGTTTCATCAACAAATGATGCTGGGTGTTCTCTGTCATAGGTGGGAACTGAACAATGAGAACACATGGACACAGGAAGGGGAACATCACACTCTGGGGACTGTTGTGGGGTGTGGGGAGGGGGGAGGGATAGCATTGGGAGATATACCTAATGCTAAATGACGAGTTAATGGGTGCAGCACACCAACATGGCACATGTATACATATGTAACAAACCTGCACATTGTGCACATGTACCCTAAAACTTAAAGTATAATAATAAAAAAAATGATGCTGGGACAACTGGATATCCATATGCAATAGAATGTTTTGTAGATATTGTCTAATCGATGGTAAAATTTATATGGAAATGAAAGGACCTAGAAAATTCAAAGCGATTTCAAGAAAAGAACAAAGTCAGGGGACTTACGTAACCCAGTATCGAAACTTACTACTAAGCCATAGTAATCAAGAGAGTGTGTTGTTGGCACAAGGACAGACATTTAGACCAACGGAAGCAAATTAAATTTTCAGAAACAAATTCTCACATTTACCTCTTCAACAAAGATCCCAAGACAATTTGACAACGAAAAGGGTAGATTTTTCAATAACAGATATTGTGACAATTATATACCCCAATACAAACAAAATGAAAAAAAAAAAACCTTACATACTTACCTCACATCATACAAAAAAATTAACTCAAAGGCATACTAGTCCTGAATTTAAGAGCTAAAACTACAACATTTTTAGAATGAAGCATAAGAGAAAATCTTTCTATTTTGGGGTAAGGCTATGATTTCTTTGATACAACACCAAAGACATGGAAAAAATAATTTGTGAATTTGCATTTTATTAAAATCGGCATTTGAACACCAAAAACCATTATTAAGAAAATGAAAAAACAAACCAGAACTGGAGGAAAATATTTGCAAATTGTACATCCACTAAATCTTTTTATCCAGAATTTATGAAAACTATAATATCTCAGTAATAAGAATACAAACGACACAATTGACCACTTAAAGATTTAAATAGAAAACTCACTGAAGAAAATAACCAAAGGGCTAGTAAGCACATAAAAAGATACTAAATATCATTAATCATCATGGAAATGCAAATTAAAGCCATGATAAAATACCAATATACACCCTCTGGAATGTCTACCATCAAAAAAACCCAGACTATACCAATTGTTGCCATAGATGTGGAAGACAGTGTGGAAGTTTCTGTAAAGTTTACTGTAAAGTTATCATGTGACCGAACAATTCCACTCACAAAAATCTACCCAAGCGAAATAAAAACATATGTTCAGACAAAGACATATACAGCAATGTTCATAACATTGTTCATAATAGCTCCAAACTGGCAACATGGCAAGTGCCTATCAAGTGATGAATGGACAAAAGCAATGTAGTTTATCCACACATGAAAATGCTTTTTGGCAACTTAAAAACAAGCCACTGATATGTACTATAATAGGGATAAACCTCAATAACATTATGCTAAATGAAAGAAGCAAGACACAAAAGCTGCAGATGTATTATTCCATTCAACTAGAATATTTAATAAAAAGGTAAAATTTTTACAAACAGAAGGCTGGTCAGTGGCTGTCTAGAGCTTTGGGTAAGCGCTAAGATTAACATTAAACAAACACAAGAAAACGTCTTAGAGAGATGAAAATACTTTAAAACTGAACAGTAGAGATGGCAGGATAACTCTGTAAATCTAATAAAATAATTGAATTGTTACACTTAAACAATGGGTGAATTTTATAGTTTGTAAATTAAATCTCAATAAAACTGTAAAAAGAAAGCTAAAAAGAGGATATTATGAATAAATTTATGCCAACAAATTCAGCAGATTCCCTCAAAATAGAGCTTACCAAAAACTAACTGAAGATGAAAAGATATGAGAAAAACGAGTTCGAGACCAGCCTGGCCAACATGGTGAAACCCTGTCTCTACTAAAGATACAAAAATTAGCCAGGCGTGGTGGTGGGCGCCTGTAATCCCAGCTACTGGGGAGGCTGAGGCAGGAGAATCGCTTGAATCCAGGAGGCGGAGGTTGCAGTGAGCCGAGACTGTGCCATTGCACTCCAGCCTGGGCCAACGACAGCAAGACTCCATCAAAAAAAAAAAAAAAAAAAGTCATCCAAGATGACTGGAGAACCCAGAATGGAATAAAGACTATGGCAAACGTATATAACTCTATTAGAAATATGATATACCTTAATTGGAGAAGGTGGAGAGGGAAGAAGCTGACAATAACTTTGGGAAACTGGTTTGTCTTGTACTATTTTAAAGATAAAAACAAAAGTAATGACCTAAACACTGTAATCTAGTTAATAAACATATTTCTTTTATTGGTATGATTTAGCAATTCTGAAACTACACTATACATGTACTAGGGTTGAAAAAATAAGCAAGTATATTATAAATGGTAAGAGCCAAGTTCCTCTATCAGAGAAAGAAGTAACAAATAAGCAGTTCAAGTGTATTAGCTTTTTATTGCTGCTACAACAAATTACATAAACTTAGTGGCTTCAAATAATGCATTTTGTTTTATAGTTCTATAGGGCTAGAATTCCAACATGGTTCTCAATGGGCTAAAATTAAAGTGTCAGCACAATGCATTCCATTCTGGCGGCTTTAAGGGATAATCTGTTTCCATGCCTTTCCCCGATTTTAGAGACCGCTCATATTCATTGGCTTATGGCACCCTTTCTTTCTCTTCAAAGCCAGCAATGTTTTATCTCTCTGTGTCTTTCTTGCATAGTAGCTGACTCCCTGTTTGGCCCTCGTCATCTACTATTAAGGACGCCCTTGTGATACATTGGGTCCATCCAGACAACCCAGAATAATCTCCATATTTTATGGTCAGCTGATTAGAAACAATTCCACCTGCAATCTTAATTTCTTTTTGCCAGGTAAGGTAACACATTCACAGGTTTCAGGGATTAGGATGTGAACATCTTTTGAGGACCATTATTCTGCCTACTACTGGAGGAATAATAGAATAAACCCTGTATTATTGGATTAAAGTCAGAGATAGCAGTGTAAACTCAAGTTTGTTTTAATATATACACAAGTAGATACAAAATAAAGTATAGATAAGTGTATATATATACATAGATTTCCTAGCTCTTAGCACATAGAAGTAGTAACACCTCAGTAGTAACAAGCAAACTTAGTTCCAGATCTTGGTTTCTAAACACTATCCTCTAATAAAAGCAGTTAGGGTTTCTTGGAGAAATGGATGATTTTAGGGCTGATACAAAAGAGACATGGATTAACTTACAGTGGCTGAAAGTGCTCAAAAATGACAACCACAACCAAAAGGATAAGATGATGTCAAAAGGTTATAGTACCCAAGCTGAAAGAATCCTCAATGGTCAAACCTGAACAAATTGGAACGACAAATTAAATGATGATAGTATTGTATTTTAAATCAAAGGATAAATGAGTCCATACTGATATACATAAATAATTGAATAAATGAATGGGGGAATAAAAATGATTCTCACTTATAGAAGAATTCCAGTTAATAATGGTAGGAGAAATGAGAGAAATAGAAAATCATAGTTAGAATAGCAACATAATAATCTGCAGGCAAGCTCTGTTAATAAATGCTAAAATTAGTAGGTGAAATTTTAAGGAGACATAGGATATTTCCATCTCCCTCCCAAATATTATGTATTTCTGTGGTTTTAAAAGATATGTTAATAAACTCTTTTGTACTTCTTCTAGGAGGTGGAGTTAAATTCTTCTCTGTATAACTGTAGGCTAGACTTAGTGACTTGCTTCTAATGGAAAGACTATGAACTGTTACTGAGTATGTATTATGTATGTACTGAGCATATATATATACATATATATGTATGTACGTATGTATGTATATATTACTGTGAAGACTAGTTTCAAGTAAAAACACCTATAAAACACCACCTTGACCAAGTGGCCAAGGTTAACATCACGAGTAAAAAATCTTATTTCCTGATATTATATGCTGAGAAGGGCACTTCCACCTCTGTGATATTCTTCTTCTTAACATATGACCCTGGTCTAATCTGGAGAAAACATAAAAGTTAAATTAAGGGAGATTCCATAAAATTATTGACCAATACTCTTCAAAAGAGTCAAATTTGTGAAAGAAAAGGAAGACTGAGGACAGTCACAGATTGGCGGAGACTAAGGAGCAATGATAAAAACAATGTGGCATCCTGGATTTGACACTGGGACAAAAAAAAATCCATTAGTGGAAAAACTGGTAGAATCCTAATAAAGTCTGTAGTTTAGTAAAGAGTCATGTGCCAAGGTTAATTTTTGGTAAATGTAAGCATCATGGTTATGTAACATGTTAACAGTAGGGGAAACTGGGCGAAATTAGACTGAAACTCTCTGTAGTATTCTTACAATTCTTCTGTAAGTCTAAACTTATCTCTAATCTTTTTAAGGGGGAAAAATGTGAACAGACATTTTCACAAAGGCAAATACATGAACGGCCAGTACACACAAAAAAGTATTCAATATCATTTTTATCAGAGAAAAGCAAATTAAAACCACAACAAGATATCAATACACACCCACCTGAGCACTGAAAATAAAGAAAACTGTCAACACTAAGTGTGGGCAAGGATGTGGAGTGATCAAAATTTTCCTACACTGTGAGAGTATAAAATGGCACAACAACTTTGAAAAACGTTCTGGCATTTCTTATAATACCAAATTATGACTAACTAATTACTTGCCTTTATATTTAGTAAATAAAAAAATGTCAAAATAAAAAGTTGCACAGAAACATTCACAGAGGATTTCATCATAATGGCAAAAACTGGGAAGCAGCCTAAATGTCTATTAATATGAGAATAGATAAATTTTGGTATATTCATCAAATAATTGAATACTATGCACAATATTAAGGAACAAACTAAGACTACTTGGAATATTATGGATGAATCTCAAAAACATTATTTTCTGTGAAAGAAGCCTCATATGTAAACATACTTACTGTCTTATTATCATATGAGGTTTCAGAACAGATAAGACTGATGTACTGTGGGAAAAAAATCAGAACATGTTTGCCTCTGGGGGTATGGGGCAAGAATTGACTGGGTTGGGGAAGGAGAGGACTCTGGGATGATAGTAGCAATCTATATTTTGAAAGGTATTTAGGACATACATATATGCATTTGTCTAAACTCTGCAAATGTGGATTTAATGCTTTTGCATTTTATTGTAGATAAATTTTACATCGAAAGAAAATCTATAAGCAACGATTTAACTCTAGTTAATTATACGAATTCTCTAGTTAATTATACGAATTCCCTAGTTAATTATACAAATTCTCAAAGATTTAGTGAGGAGTATATTGATGTTTGCAATTCACTTTGAAATGCACCAAAAAATCAAATGGATTCATGGATGGAGAGAAGGATGGTTGGACTGATAAATAATTGATAAAATAACTGCAGTAAAACGTTAATGGTAGAATTGAGGTTGTATACTTATAGTTGTTTATTTTAAGTTATTTTCAACTTTTTTGTGAAAGTTATTAAGATCTTTGTTTAAAAACTGGAAATAACATACTTATAAATTAACCATTTTAATTGAACCATATCCATGGAGTATGAAAGAACGATTTTTTAAAAAGCAGAGTATGTTTTGGAAAAATTTGCATCAAAACAGATTAAAATTAAAATGTGGCACTTAAAAGCTGATCAAGATGGAATCAAGAAAACAGATAAGCCATGATGTATTTGCTAGCTGGGTGCCAAAGCCTTGGTCGTGGAGTGACTGGTGGGGAGAGGGCTTAAAGGTGGTAGAAACTTAAATAGTAGCTGTAGGCCTTATGGCTATTAGACAATCTTCAATTGTTACAGAACTACTGCTGTGTACAGTCCAGTTGACCTATCTTGAGGAAGAAATGCCTTCTTGGGCTAAAAACTGAATGGGTAGGATCAATGAGAGTGCTGAACTAGAAACAGATATTCAAGAGGCAGGAGTAGGACTGGAGTAGCAAACAAGACAGAAAAGGCTGTAGTTGGTTGCTATCACCATCAGCATCTCTACATCGTGTCTCAGAGTCCTAAGAAGGCCATCAGAAGCATTGGGGTATATTTTGGTTGTCACAATGCTTGGGAGGTGCTATTGACATTAAGTGGATGGAGAACAGTGATGCTAGCTGTCCTGAATGTCTGGGATAATCGCATATAATGAAGAGCTGTTCTCCTACACAGCTTTCAAATATTCCAGTGAGCTTTAATAATGTATGTGAGAAAACGGTTTATAGTTATCGAATTTTGTCTTAACAGTAGCTTTTATCCTACTGTTTCCTGTATCTCTCTCTGCCTTGTATGTTTTCCTATCTTTTATGTGATGCCTCCCAATCCTTTTACTTTTCTTAAATATGAACTTATTCAGTATAAGTTGGTGCAATCATGTATTTCATTATGTTGTCTGATGGAGTCGTGCCCTTGCATTTATATATTGAAATACATATCATTTTATTGTAAATTACTTTCCTTTCATTCCTCATTTATATTTCAGTTAGGTCACTGTATTGATTTTTTTGAAATTATGTATGTAGGTAAGTTATACTATCTATGTACTTCATTTAAGGATAGTGAAGAGGGAGTCACAAAATATTTGTTATTAAGAGGGAGTATTAGGTCTCACAGGAATGAGAACTACTGATCTAGAGCTAAGAATGAAAGATAAACATGGATAATAAGTGAGGCTTTAGGTTGTTGAAATCCTGACTCATTATTACCATAGTAGGAGGAACAAATATTCAGTATGAGTGAGCCACTGGAGCAGAAAGTTTCTGCCTGAGAAAAATCATTACCAGTGTGTGTCAGGCCCTTTTCATCAGCATGTCATTTTATCTTCACAACAATCCTGTAATATATGTTCTATTATTATCCCCATTTTTCGGATGATAATTGGACCTCAGAAAGATGAAATCAGTCCTAAGTTCTCTTAGTCGCTGAGTGGCAGAACCTGGAGTGGAACTCAAGTCTGTCTGATACCAAAGCCCCATGCTTTCTATTATCCTACTCAGCCTCTACAAAAGCAAGCTAGGGAAGAAAGTGCCAGATGTTCCCTTCCCTCTACAGAAGCAGCAGCCTGTGAGGATCCATGAGTACTAATCTTTCAGCATGTATGGAGTGCTTCAAGCTGTGCTAGGAAATCAGAAAAAAAAATAACATAGAAGTCCCTTGCCCGCAATGAATTTCTTGTCTAACTGGATATGTAAGATGTATAAGTATAGTGTTAACTTAGAGGATAAAGAGAAAATGGTGATAGCTGAAGAAACAGCAAGGAAAGTGTGTGTGTGTGTGTGTGTGTGTGTGTGTCCCATTGTGTCTCATGTATGTCTAAAGGAAACCTCCACAAATATTTACTGAGTGTCTACCATGTGCATGGCAAAAAGCAGAGAAAGAAATTGAACGCATGGTGAAATGCTGGGACATCAAACCAGTCTTTGGGATGGTGGGAGGGGAAGAGACCAGGGCACAGAGGAAAGGACATATCTGCTTGTCAGAGGCCAGCGCCCACAGGAGAAGGGGCCTACAACATGAAAGAAATTTGAGATGCCAGCTAGGGAGGCATTGGCCAGACCTGCTGTGCAAAAGCCAGGATGAGGTTATTCTTTTCCATTGAGTAAGCGTTGAGAGCAGAGGAGGCAAGTTGAGAGGCCAAGGAGACCAGAAAAGGTTTGGGACAGGCTGTGGGCATGAATACAACCAAAGAATCAACAATAAATGAATAAAAGATTGTGGAGCTGCCTGCAGGGCTCCGGGGAAGTTAAGCTGCTGGGATTTATGCATTGGTTGATTATCCACTTTGTGCGCCACCCATAGTAGATATTCAACCCCAGGCAGCCGCCTCTGCACCTTCCCCACTCTTGGCCTGCTAGCCAATGTTCTGTCTCATTTATTTCTAACTTATGAGCAATCTAAGCAACAAATTATAAAGACAGAGCATACACACATAGGGTTTGCTGTTATAATTAAAATTTACAACAAAATTAATCTGACACATTTAATGATATGCATAATTGTTATTGTACTGGGTGGCAATTAGGCATAAATTGTAAACAGTTCACATAAATGCCTGTAATTAGAATTACTTCCACACAGTTAAACCAAATTCTTAGTTTCTTTCCTGAGTTTGTCAGCCCTTGTATATCCCTCATCTGCATCTACGTCAGCAGTGCAGATACTGAGTTGGTGTGAATCATCGCCTTCTTCAAGCACTTGTTACCATTAGAGAATAAAATCTGGGGTCCTTTTGCTCAACAGTTTCCTCTGGCTGCTACCCACAGGGCCCTCTCACCTTAAGCGCCCATGAAGAGCCAGCTCTCTCTCGTGGTATCCTCTGCCAACTCAGGGGGTGCTGCCTGTCCTCTCCAGAGGGATTTCAGATGGGGACAATGAGGAAAACCCTGGCTAGTGATGGTAACATAGGGGAGAAAATTAGCTCTGAATTTTAGGGGGCAGGTGGATCACAGGGCAAGAAAATGACTGAATTCAGCATATAACCCCCTTCCCCCTGTTCCTGATCCTATGAAATGACTAATACTGTCATCTTTATGAATGTCTTTAAGGGGATACATTCTCACTTAAAAGAAAACGCCATTTCATCCTAACCCTCAAAACATCGCTCCCTCCATTCCAATGAGGCTATTTCCTGAAATGCCTTTAAACTCCAGATAGGTGTTGCTTTTACTTTGCCATTAAAAATAAATTTTAAAATCCCAAGGGAGCCAGCATATCAATAGGAATACATACCTAAACTTTAGAGTCAGATAGATCTAGATGCCACAACTTGCTAGCAGTACAATTTTGGTATTTACCCTTTCTAAACCTCAATTTCCTCATCTGTAAAATGGTGATAATAATAGTGCCTATCCCATACAGCCATTGTGAAGATTTCATAGGATCACGTATATAAAACATTAGCACACAGCCTGGAGCATAGTAAAATTTCAGTAACTGTTGGATGCATTTATTACTATTGTGGCAATTGTTGCTTTTACCTGTAGCCTTAGCTTCCTCATTATTTTGATGGTCCCTTCATTTGTTTTCTTCTGTAGGAAGCAGAACTGCAGGAAATGTATGAAATGCTAGTGGTGAAATCTGGATGGTGAACCCACCAATGACCTTAAATCAAACAGAACAGCACAGATGGCTCAGACTCTCATCTATATTCGTATTTGTTAGAGGAAGGTTGGTGCTGACCTGGAACATGGCAAGACCTGGCATTAAGAGAAAACGGAAGCCAGGCCAGATGACAGATGAAAATGATCATTAGAAACATTCATTTCATCACCAAAAATGTATTAGCAGAACCTCAGTGCCTTACCGATATAAGTGATTTAGGCAAGATATTTTAGAAGGGAAGAGAGCGCATGTGAGTTAACATGTGCAACAGCATGACAAGGGCACTAATGGAGGGGTATCCTCAATACAGTGGTAACACCCAGGATGGAGGAAGTACTCCCTTCTGCTTGGGTGGTTCAGGGAAGCTTCTCTTTAGAGAAGCAAGTTTTGAAGTGAGTGTACAAATACACTAAATTGTATAATTTTTTTTAAGCCAGTGTTTGTCAAGAGGCATTTTCTCATACAGCTGAATTTTCTGAACTTACCTTGTGCCTCCTCAAATGACATGGATTTCATGGCCACTATCCCACTTACCATTCCTCCATAACAAGCCCCAAAATTAGTGGAATAAAACAATTGAATTATGCTCATGGATTCTATGGCTCAGGAATTTGGTCAGGTCATAGTGAGAATGGCTTATCTCTATTTCACAATGTTGGGGACCACAACTTGGAAAATTTTGTGACTGGAGGGGACTTGACAGCCAGGAAGTGGGATCATCTAGAGGCATCTGTGCTCACATATCGGGCAGCTGATGCGGGTTGTTGCTGTTGCCCTCTGTTACTGTCCTGGTCATGCTCTATTGGTCAAAGCACAGCAGTCCTTCTATATTAAAAAGGAGGGCACATAGATTCCACTTCTCAATGGGAAGAATATCAAAGAATTTGAAGATATGATATAGACCCTGTGGGCCTTAGATGGATATCACTTCTGTCTCCTTAGAGACTGTCAACTGGAACACCTCTACACAATTTGTCCATGTGACTTGGTCTTAACAGCATGGTGACTTCAGGGTAATTGGACTTCTTACATGGTACCTTGGTGCTCCAAAAGCAAGTTTACAGCAGACAAGGCAAAAGCTTCCTCATTTGGTATGACCCAGCCTTGGAAGTCACTCCCACCATTCTGAGTCCTACCATTATGCCTAGGAGACCCTTCGTTGGTACTCTTGTCATGCTCTATTGGTTCAGGCAGTCACTAGAGCATCTCTCTTTGATATTCAAAAGGAAAGAATATTGATCCCACCTATTGATGGGAGGAATATTTTAAAATTTGTGGATATGTTTTAAACTCTCCTTAGCCACCCATTTATCAGACCACAACCATTGAATATCCACCCATTGACTAACCAGAAGGTAAGAATGCCAAAGGCATTTGTTCATTCATTTATTCATTAAGTATGCATTGAGTACTTACATGGGACAGGCACAGATGTTCTGGGAGACGGACATGTAGAACATAAATATACAAATAATTACATAATCACTACTTTGCTAGGTGCTAAGAAGAATAATGAAATATTGAAATAGAGCCTAACTAGGTGGGGGTGATGGTGTTGGCAGGGAAGTAAATTTAGAAGAGGTGGCCAGGAAATCTCTATCGGGTGTCAAATTTAAGGAGAGAGCAGAAGTATAAGGAGCCAACTACATCAAGTTTTGAGGAAGAACATGCTAAGCAGAGGGAATAGTATATGCAAACATTCTAAGGCACAAAAGAATTTACAAATTCAAGAAAGTGAAAGAGGGTCTCAAAGTGGCCACAACACAGAGAGAGAATAATTGTACATGACGAAGTTGGAGTGGTATACAGGGGTCAAACTCTTAGCAGTTTAATAGGACCATTCCCCCTTAGCCTGCCTTTTACTACTATTAAGCACCCCTTCATTTACCTTCACATAACTTGTTACAAGAACTTCAGTACGAAAAGCATAAGAATTAAGTAAAGAGAGAAGGAAATGTGGCTCTTGCAGAAAGAGCAAGATGCATCTGGTCTGGTCATATTGTTTGGGCTGCCATTAAAGGCCAGATACTAGACCAAAGGGTCCAACGTTTCCACAGAGCTGCTCAGTAAACTAACATATGAAAGACCTTGATACCCAGCTTGTGTCTTGCTTGCCAAAGATGAAAGTAGACTGATACCCTGGCAAAACCAAGAAGTCTCAGAAGCCCGGCCTCTATTTTTCTAGCCTCTACTTTCAGATCACTTCACAGTTATTCAGATACCTCCCTGGTCCATACTTCTTTACTATATCAAAACAAGAAAGGACCCAATGACATCCAATTATGATAATGATGATAACCACTAAAATAATAATTAACGTGTATCAAGTATCTCCTGAGCGCTAAGAGTTTTACATGCATTATCTCTTTTAATCTTCATTTAACATCCTTGTGAGGTAATATAGTACTAGTATTTCCATTTTACACCTAAGAAATTTGAAGGTCAGGGAGGCTAAGTTATTTGCCTAAGGTTACAGAGCGAAGACTCACAAACTCTGAGTGGTGAACCCCCATTTTTAAGTACTATTGAATATTGTAACTCTTCCAGATAGTGAAATATACAGTCAGGTACCTAGAAATTTGGCATATGCAGTGCCCCTAAAGGTGAATATTTGCCTGAATTTTTCACCTGTATCCTGATGCTTGGCTTTATCTAGGCCAAACTGAACTGTGGCTTCTACAAAAATATCTTCCCCTTCTCAAGGCATTGCTTTCATACTCTAATTTAGGTTTTTCTCAAATGAGTTTTTATTTGCATTCTGGTTTAAGAATCAAGTCCTTAAACTTACACAAACTACCACTTTGATCTACAGTATCCTTGGAGAGCATAGCATTTAATCAGCTTCATTAAGTACTTTGAATTAAGTGATATGCAGAGAACAGCTTGCCTTTAATAGATCTCCTTACCTGATCTCAATGGGGCCCTGTCTTAGGTATTAAACAGGAGAAACCCAATTAGTTCTAGTTGTTGCTCTCCATGGATGTGTTGCCTTCTCATTGGCAGATGGCAGCTGGTGTTGTGAAGGAAGCAATGACCCTTAAATTTTCCAGGTGGAGACAGCCCTCCCTCTTCTTCTTCATGACACTTCTTTTTTTCCCCCAATACTTCATACAATCCACATATCTCCAAGACCTATAACTCCAGAGTTTAAAATATGAGTATTAGAAATTGGTGATCTCCTCAACAGAGGCCAGTTGTATTCCCAGACCACTTGATAATACCTTGGTTTGGCTTAGTTGAACAAACATTTATTGGGTGCAGGCTCCGTATCTGAGACCATGTTGGTGTTCCAGTGGTTAGACAGGAGAGTTTTGAAGTTAAAGTCACATGATTCTTATTCTTTTTGTGCCTAGAAGAGTACTAACCAGTCAGTGTTTTTGCTTAAATTGATATTTAACATACTTATATGTTACATTTATATTTAACGAATATTTCAAGTGAATGAATGAATGCTTTAGGTCCCCTTTCCAAGGGTTCAAGATAATGCTGCTTCCTGACACTAAGAGGAAATTCTCAAGATTCTCCACCTGTCACCACAAATTCTGCTGTAAAATTTGCTCCAAGACAAATATCAAACTTCTAGAACCAGAATTATCCTTAAGACATTAAGTAGTTCAGCCTCTGCTTCAGGCAGGTGAACAACTACTCTACATGTAGGATAAACGTCAGCATGAATTCATTATTAGGTGAAGAGGCAGGCATAAATTCAAAAACTTACTGTACAATGTAATTGGTGTAAAATATAAATATGTACAAAGTGCTTTAATAGCATAGGAAAAAATAGGGCCTAACTTTAGAGGGATGTTGAAGGATCAGGGAGTGCTTCACTGAGTGTGTGACACTTTGATATTTGACGTTTGATATTTTAAGGATGAAAAGGTGTTAACGTGAGAAAATGAGGCAGAGGCAAAAGTAGAAACAGCATGTGTAAAATCACAGAGTCACAAAGAATATGAGACCCTTATTCTGTTCCTAATTGTGAGTCATTGTGGCAGAGGTTGATTAAACGCCAGAGGGATGCAGTCATGTTTTCCTGATAGGAAGTTCACTATGGTGATAATGTAAGAAAGAGCCCAGAAAGCCATTCTTAGTTCATGCCAGCCCCTTGCTAGCCTTTATGATTGCTATGGATGGAAAAGCACCAGAGATACAGCTAGCACTTTTCCTCCTTGGGTTTTTCACTCTAGAAATGGAAACACACCAAGTTATTGGAAATTGTTATGCTCAGTGGATGTTGAGCTATGCTGTGTTGGATGATAGCACAAGTGTTAAGTCAAACATCTATGCTATACACTTTTTTTTTTTTTTGGCATTTAAGGCACTATGAGGGAAGTATAGAAGCAGTAAGTGACAAGATCCTTGCCCTCAGAGCTGATAACTTGCCTGTGAGAGAAAAGAAGCTTCCCAAGTATCTAGAAGTGCTTCCACACTGGTATATAAATGTGGGTTGTTGAACATTTCTGCTTTTTGTACAATTTGCAATAATTTGTTAAACTTTGATTACTTTTCAATAGGTAATTTATTTACATAATTCCCACCTCAAAAGGTACACCTCCCCTCTATTTAGTTTCTCTACCAAAAGGCACCCAATATCACCAAATTCCTATATTTCTTTCTAGAACAGTCTATTAATCTATAATTAAGTTTTAAATATTTTTCTTTTACTGTTTTTGCACAACTTGTGCCACACTGTGCACATTGCACTAACCTTGTATTTTGCACTTGCAATAGATTATGGAGATCTTTCCATATCAACACATGAAGAGCTGATTTGTTCTTTTTTGTTTGTTTGTTTATGGATGTATTATATTCCATTGTGTGAATGTGCTTTAATTTATTGGACTAGTTAGGTTGTTTTTAATCTTTTGTTCTTACAAATAATCTTTAAAAAACTAATTTTAATCTTAGGACATTTTTTATCTCATGCATTTTCATCAAGACTTTAGGTGAAGAAAGGAGAGAGACTAGGATTTAAATTGCATTATTTTATTGTATTACTTTTTTTCCCTTCTTCTTACCTCACGTTAACCCATGTTCCCCTATAGAAAGTTATCTGCAGTAATGTCTTCTATGATCCAAGAAAGCCATTTTGGGCAATCCAAGATTGTGGGCTCCCCCCATTTAGTGAAAAGATCATGGGTTTGATGTTAGGCAAACCTTGGGATCAAATTCAAATTCTGGTTTCACTATTTTCTAGCTGTATGGTCTTTAGCAAGTGAGTTAATCTTTGCATCTCAGTTATAGCATCTGTAAAATGGGGATAATAACAGTAGCTACCTCATGGTGTTGCTGTGGGGATTTAACATGACAATCCATGCAAAGGACTTAGCATAGTGCCTGTCACCTACGAAATGTTCGACAAATGAACATTTAACACTCTTCTTATTCACTAATGTGGAGAAAGTTGATAGAACAAAGGAAAACTCGTCAATTTCACAGTAACGATTCTTGACACTATAGAAACATTTCCACTTTTTTAAGGTTTTTCAGAAGGTGCCAAAAGCCACTAAAAATTTCAAACTCTTTTTGGACCAGTTATATGTTCCTTATTGCACCAATTTTCTCAGAACTACCTTCCCATCCTTGTTCCTTAAGGTGTAAATGATATGGTTGAGGGCAGGGGTAAGCACTGTATACAGAATAGAAAGTAACTTCAATAAGTCTTCATACAAGACTTCAATAAGTCTTGATGGGAAGCCATGAACAATGCTCAGTACCCCATAAGAGAGACTAACTACAGTCTGATGGGAGGAACAGGTGGAGAAAGCCCTCTGCTTTCCTGTGGCAGAAGGAATCCTCAGAACGGCAGTGATGATGTGATCATAAGAAGCCAGGGTCAGCAGGAAGGGGCCAAGGACAAATAAAGAGGTGCATATAAAAGAGGTCATCTCAGCTACTTCAGTGTCAGTGCAAACCAGTTTCATGATGGGCTTCAAATCACGGAAGTGATCGACCACATTGGTGGAACAGAATGTTAAGTGAAAAATGAGGACCATGAGGAGAGTGAATGCCAGAAATCCAGCCACCCATGAGGCACTAGCTAGCTGTAAGCAACTCCAGTGGTCCATGATGCTGAAGTATTGCAGTGGGTTACAGGTGGCTATATAGCAATCATAAGACATTACAGCCAGGAGGAAGCATTCTGTAGCCACCAAGGCAAAAAGTAAAACTGGGAAACACAGGCTAGAAAGTAAAAAGGCATATGAGCTGATGGCAGTCCTCAGCCTCATGGGCTCAATGGTACTGGTGCAGCCAATCTCTAGGAAGAAGTGACCAAGAAAGAAAAACATGGGCGTGTGAAGGAAATGATTAGCTGACACCACAGTTAGGATCGCAATGTTGCCCATTAGAGTCACCACATAGATGGCCAGAAATATCCCAAAAAGAAGAAACTGAAGGCCATGGAGATCCCCAAAACCCAAAAAGATAATTTCTGAAATTTGAATCGTATTTTCTTCTTCAGTTCCAGCCATGATTTGGATCTAAAAAAAAAAAAAATATTTGAAGAATAACCATTGATCTGATACTTTTTTTAGAAAAACATCAAACTGCTTTAAAGTGTCACACATACCGAGCATAATTGGCTTCTTTCTGGAAGTCCAGGATTATTACACTTAATTAATAAATTTGACCCCAGTCCTCCAGGGGCCATTTGGAAAGTTAATCCATGACTTCAATTATCCCATCATATTTAGAATGTATAGACTCTTAAAACTGTAACTGTGACACATAAATATGTACATTTTTTCCAATATGTATTTTGGAAAATGCTCGATCCTTTCAGATCTTAACTGGTTGTTCCCACTGCTGTGCTGGTGTTATCATCAACAATGAATATTCCTAATTACCTGTGTGTAAATTTCATAAGAGCAATGATTAAATCTGTTTCTTGTTTTAGAAATTCTATACCAATTGAATTATATTTTTATTTGTGGTAAAATTATAGTGCTTTATTTCATCATAACGAAGGATGTCTAATCCTTAAACTTGTTTGATAGAAAATTCGTTAAACATTAGTAGAGGAGGCACAGAAGAGCAAGGGTGAACTACTGATGGTGGGGAGATGGTATAGCATAGCGGAAAAAGACATGCCTGAAGTCAAATCCCAGCTTTGCCACTTACTGGCTGTGTACCCTGGAGCAAGTCACATCACTTCTCTGAAAGTTGGTATCCTCATCTATAGAATAGTATATTAATTCGATGTAACACATTTTGCACAATTACTGGTCCATATTAGGTACTCAATACATTCATTCATACATTCAACAAATATTTACTAAATGCTTACTCTGTGCCAACTCTTAGATAGGTGCTTAGAATAAAATAGTAAAAAAAGTCAATACTTTTTTAACACATCAGGAATACCCTCTACATTTCATGGAGTTAGCATTTCAGTGAGAGAGAAAGAAGAAAGACTAAAAACAAGGAAAGAGACCCATAAAGAATTGTGAATTGTTTACTATGAATGTAAACAAACAAGGACCCAAAATATAAAATATCCTCTCTCTCTCTCTCTCTCTGTGTGTGTGTGTGTGTGTGTGTGTGTGTTTGGGAGAGGGGTATTTTGTTCGGAGTGGCCAAGAAAAGCCTAAAAATTTGAGACCTAAAAAAATGGGAAGGAGATAATAATGCAAGAATTAGAAGTGGGGGTGAGGGAGAACATTCTAGGCAAAGAGTATAAGCCATGAGCATGCAAACATTGAGTGTTAGAAAAACTAATATAAACTTAAAAAGACCAGCATATTGTGGAGAGACAGAGAAGAGAGAGAGAGAGAGAGAGAGAGAGAGAGAGAGAGAGAATGAGAGAAGATAGAAAAAATAGGAAGGGCCAGATCATTCAGGTTCTTACAGATCATGCTAAAGAATTTAGATGTTTTTAAAGACTGTAGGAATCCACTGGAGGGTGTTAAGCAGTAGTGATGAAATTTACAGCTGAAAATCATGTTTCCTGCTATCTGATAAATGAATTAGAGAGAGAACTTCATGGGTAGAGTAAGACAATTTAAAAACTACTTCAGTGGACCAGGTAAGAGGTAATAGTAAACCTGAATAATGTTGTTGCAGAAAAGATAGAAAAAAGAGAGATTCAAGACATATTTGGGAGGTAAAAATGTCAGGACTTACTGACATATCAGATATGGAGAGTAATGAAAACTGACTATGAGAGATGACTCATGGGTTTCTGGTTTGAGTAAGTGGTGCCATTTACTTGGATAGTGAGATTATATAAAAAGAAAATTTAGGGGAAACATAAATTCAATTTGTATTGTTTGAGGTGTCCATGAGAATTCTGGGTAAAAGGAAGAAACAGACAGCTAGATTTGAAAGTATGTAGCCCAGAAGAGAGGGCTGGACTAGGGTATAAGTTTAGGAGGTATCTGAATATAGATAACATTGAAATCCATGGGAATGGAGATATTATAGATAAAGAAGTATGTGCTGCACTAAGCTTTAAGAGTCTCTCTCGAGGTGAGGGGCGCCTCTGCCCGGCCGCCCCTACTGGGAAGTGAGGAGCCCCTCTGCCCGGCCAGCCGCCCCATCCGGGAGGGAGGTGGGGGGGTCAGCTCCCCGCCCGGCCAGCCGCCCCGTCCGGGAGGGAGGTGGGGGGATCAGCCCCCCGCCCGGCCAGCCGCCCCGTCCGGGAGGGAGGTGGGGGGGTCAGCCCCCCGCCCGGCCAGCCGCCCCGCCCGGGTGGTGGGGGGCGCCTCTGCCCGGCCGCCCCTGCTGGGAAGTGAGGAGCCCCTCTGCCCGGCCACCACCCCGTCTGGGAGGTGTGCCCAGCGGCTCATTGAGGGCGGGCCATGATGACAATGGCGGTTTTGTGGAATAGAAAGGGGGGAAAGGTGGGGAAAAGATTGAGAAATCGGATGGTTGCCCTGTCTGTGTAGAAAGAGGTAGACCTGGGAGACTTTTCATTTTGTTCTGTACTAAGAAAAATTCTTATCCTGTTGATCTGTGACCTTACCCCCAACCCTGTGCTCTCTGAAACATGTGCTGTGTCCACTCAGGGTTAAATGGATTAAGGGCGGTGCAAGATGTGCTTTGTTAAACAGATGCTTGAAGGCAGCATGCTCCTTAAGAGTCATCACCACTCCCTAATCTCAAGTACCCAGGGACACAAACACTGCGGAAGGCCGCAGGGTCCTCTGCCTAGGAAAACCAGAGACCTTTGTTCACTTGTTTATCTGCTGACCTTCCCTCCACTATTATCCTATGACCCTGCCAAATCCCCCTCTGCGAGAAACACCCAAGAATGATCAATAAAAAAAAAAAATTAATAAATTAAAAAAAAAAAAGAGTCTCTCTCCCTTAGGTCTAACAGAATAGGAGAAGGCAGAAAAGGAGATAAAAAAGGAGGATTCAGTGAGATTGGATGAAAACCAGGAGGAAATCAAATAACAGAATCCATGTTTCAAGAGAATTGTTGACTGAGTTAATAAAAGCTGTTGTGAGATTAAGATGAAGACAAAAAACAGTCTCTTACATTTAGTTACAAGAATAATAGATTTAGCAGAGTGATGAGTGATGGGGACTGAAGGGGAGCAGAGAAATTGGGTGGTAACTATAGAGAGATGAGCATTAACCCTACCTTTTGTATGCTGATGAGAATGACCCAGCATAGAGGGGATATTGATGATGCATATGAAAATAAGAAATAAATTTTTGGAGCAAAATCTTTTAGAAAGTGAGAGAGGATGGGATACAGAACACAAGTCAAGGCATTCACCTTTGGTAAAAGCAGAAACACTTCATCCTTTTCACAGGAGGAAAGCCAGAGAAAACAGATGCCATTGTAGATAAGTTGCCACATTTAATCTTAGGAAGATGACTGAGTTTGCCTCTATGGCTTTTGTTTCCTCAATGAAGTACGAAAAAAGGTCATGATATAAGAGTGAGGGGTGGGGAGGGCATGTTGGGAGTTTGAGGGCAGAGGGAAAACTAAAATAGTCATATCTGGAAGTGAGAAGGCTTTACTACTTAGAACAAATACTATGATTTTCGGGTAATATTGAGAGGAAATTTGATCATTGAAATCATGAATTTAAGAAGGTGAAACCAGATTGCTTTCTTGAGTGGTCTTCTTTGGCAATGTTTAGCTAACAGGGTAGAGTAAGTAGATATCGTTGGTTTAAAATCAAGTTTGGGATTTGCCAAGTTAAAACAATGGAAGAAAAGGAGGACAAGAAAATTGAGATATTTTCACAAAAAAAGTAATAATGAAAGACTACATGATAAATATGAGGTCTTTCCCACTTCCACTGATTATGAAGTCATAGGATATTAAAGACGGAAAGGACTTTTAAAGTTTCATTTGATAAACGCTTAAGTTTTATAACTGAAAAAGAAGATTCAAAGAGGTAAAGTGTCTTTCTTAGAATCTCAGATCCAGCCAGTAATAGCAAGAACTGACACCCAAGTCTCATTTTCCAGTTCTTGCTCCTTCCATTACAACATGCTGTAATATTTTTTACTCACTTTTCATCTCCTTTCAGTGCCCTGAACAAGGATCTTAACGTATACTACATAAGTCTGTGAAGGAAGACTTACCTCTCTTTCAGTAATTTACATGTCTGGAGCATAATACTTTTCAAATAACTTTCAGATCCATTATTATTTTTAATCTTCCAAACTATCTTGTGAGGTATTTGAGAATAGGTCTTTGATTTGTCTCGCTGAATTTACAGATGAGAAATCTGATAATGATGATTACTACAGCAGCACATTGTACTTGTATTTCAATTATAATTTTTTTCCTGAAGATAAAAAGTTAATCTTATGCATGTTGATGTAATTTTGAATTTACAGGATGCTAATTATATTACGAGCCAGGAGTTTTTGTCAGGTAACTGGATAATAGGAGCCATATGGAGATTACCATCATCGGAACTGAACAACAAATGAAAGAAATTGAGGTAGTTTCCATGATGGAGATGTAACAAAAAAACTTGCTTTAGGAAAAAGGGGTTTGGAGGGCAGAATGAAATAAACTGTTTCAGAGCCATGGTGGGTATCTAGCAAAAGTAGAACCTTCTTAGGAGAAGAAGAGAGAGAATATTCCATGGAGAGAGAATAATGGTCAAAAGGGTCGAGTAACTTGAGGACCATGTCAGCCATTGATTTTGGAGTGTTTGGACAAAATGAGTAGGGGGCAGAGGACAGGAAAGGCAGGGAAACTCATATTTTTTTGGAGAAAAAAAGACTAGAAAAATTTTCCAAAATTGTGTCATAGAAGTGGGAGAAACAGAGAGTGATGTCATAGAGTCCAAGGGAGAAGTGGAGCCATCAGAATTGTTAATAAAGAAGGTGCCATGAATATTGGAGAGCTGGGGCAAGAATCCCAACTGAAGTGAGGTTGGTGGTGGGGGGATAAAGGGAAAAACAACAAATGTGGGTTATAATTTCAAGAAGATTGTTGATGAAGTAAAGGAGGCAGAGAGAGCACCAAAAAGCTAAGGGTGGAAGAGAGGACAGAGAGTATTTTTATTCTTGCGTTTTGGGTCTTAGTGAAGAAGAAACTTGGCCAAGATGCTACGCAAAGAATCTAGGTCCAGAGAGAAGGAAATATGAAATACATGCAAGAGGATGAATGATGAAGCAAAGGGAGTCTCTGAGGAGGTTGGAGGAGACGGGATGGGGAAATACACAAGTGGAGGCGTTGTCTTCAGGCAGAAAAGAAAGGTCATCATTTAGGAAAAAGGAAAGAGAGTAAACATGGATGTGGGGATTGATTATGAAGATAATTACCTCATCATTTTCCTTCCACTTGAGTTTGGAGATTTAATGAGCCCATGGTAGAGATGTTCACTTTCCTTCCTTAGAGCCTGGCTTCTTATTCCATTGATATGTGTGAAGCCCCAAATACTTAGCCTGCCCAAACTATTGCTTGGAGCTTTCAGCAGCCTCTGGAGGCCCTGGCCTAGATGGATCGTGGCTCCGACCCATGTGACATGTCAGATACCCCAGTGTCCAATTTCACACCATTAGTCAGCAGTCACTGAATGCTCAGTCAGGATGTCATGAGAACCCTTCATCGATCTCTCACTTAAAAAGCAAAGCTCCCCTGGGAGCCAAACTTAAAGATAATTGGTTTTCTAGTGGAGCCCAAAGTGAGTTGCTAAGACAAGTAGCTGGTTAGCTGTACCACTACTGTGTTGTTTGACCTGAAGTAGATCCAGCAACAGCATGACAGATTATCTTATTATATATTCTTTACAAAGATCACTCATGACCTTAACAATCATAGTTTCCCAATCTTTCTTTTCATACCTGCACAATTATTATTTTCTCTCTGACTTCCCTGGAGCTCAAAAGGCTTCTACAAGGAAGAACTAAGAGTATGTCACCCAAAGGCATGTTTAGTTTTCACATGGTAGTGGCCGAAGCAATTTTAGCCCCTACAGTGCCTCCTTTGGGTTTAGAAGGAGCATAATGCTTGCCACCTTATTTATCTTTTAAGCGCTCCAACAACCTTCTGCAAGCAGGGACTGGCACATACAGTTCAAACAAGAAATCCAATTATCTTTAGGTTTGTCTCTCAGGGGAGCTTTGCTTTTTAATTGAGAGATCGATGTCAGGTTCTCATGACATCCTGAACGTCCATTCAGTGACTGCTGACTAATGGTGTGAAATTGGATATTGGAGTATCTGACATGTCAAATGGGTCAGAGCCACGATCTCTCTAGGCCAGGGCCTCCAGAGGCTGCCGAAAGCTCAGAGCTATAGTTTGGGAAGTGTACCATGTGAGAAGTACTGAAACTAGTGGCAAAAGAATCTAGGTTCTAGACCTAGATCTCCCACTGCCTGTGCAATTTGGTGTCACATATCTTCACTTAGTCCCAGTTTTTCTTGCTGTGAAAGGGGGCAATAACTCCTGCCTTGCTGACCTCACAAGTTTATTGTAGGACTCAAATGAGATGCTGTATGGGAAACCACTTTATTAACTACAAAGCTTCATGCTTCATGCTAGGAACATACTTGATGAACATGAGAATTATGTTGCTGACATCCACAGAAGTTGAGGATAGTTTTGTTTTAGGGTTCAAAGAGGCCTGGACTCCTAGAACTGGAAGTAGAGCTCTTACTTTTTTACATCATTAAATATACCCTAAAACATCCAAATCCCCTTACCTCAAAGCCTTCAGTCAACCTTAAGTGAATTGCACATCTAATTAAAAGCACAACTGTTATAGTTTGGTTTTTATAATCCAATTAAAAGTCTTCTTACACAAGCTGTCAGAGGCAGTTTTCTGAACAGTTACCTTGTCATTTTTCCATCCTTGGTAGACAGATTGCATCTGACCTCCTGGGTAAGTTTCCTCAGTGCTGGTTTTATATGCTTTCACTACTTTCCAGGCTGTACAGAAATGGTTGGGGAGTGGAACCTTTCCTTACAGCTCTTAGTGAGGCTTCTCTTTCTTTGATGGCTGTATGAGCATCCTGTAAAACAGAGTACTTGCACAGATATGACTGTTATCTCTGTTATCTCAGAACATCACCATTGTCGCCATTCAGTTATAGCATTCACACACAATATCAGGTCACTCCACTAGGTCAGGCTCAATGTCTAGCAGAAATGACAGACATGTAAATGAACAATCAAATTGCAACATCACAAGTGCAACAACAGGACTCTTTATAACATGTAGGTGTAGCACAGAGAAAGGAATTTCCGGATCAGTTTGCAGGGAGGTAGTGCCAGTGAAGACCTATTGGAGAGGACTGCCATTGGCATTGTTCTTGTTTATTTCCCCAAACAATTTCCCATTTATTATTTTATTAATCTTTATGATGCCTTGGGTTTTGAAGGATGAATAGAAGTATGTTAAACCAACTAGAGACAGAAAGAGTTTCAGTCAGAAAGAATAGCATGTGCTACTAAGAGGCAGGAGAGAAAACTAGAGAAATAGGCAGGCACCAGACAATCAGGAGCTGTGTACACCATCCTAAGGAGTGTGGACTTTATCGTGAGGTCAGTGAAGAGCCATTAAAGAGTTTCAAATCGGGAAGTGGAATAGTTATGTTTGTGTTTTATTTTTTACTTTAATTTTTAATTTAAATTTTTTTGTGGGTACACAGTAAGTGTATACATTTATGGGGTACATGAGATGTTTTGATACAGGCATGCAATGTAAAATAATCACATCATGGGGAATGGGGTATCCATCCCCTCAAACATTTATCCTTTGTGTTACAAATTGTCCAATTACACTCTTTTAGTTATTTTTAAATGTACAATTAGGTTATTATTGACTATAGTCAACCCCGTTGTGCTATCAAGTAATAGGTCTTATTCTTTCTACTTTTTGTACCCATTAACCATCCCCACCTCTCCCCAGCCCCCCACTACCCTTCTCAGCCTCTGCTAACCATCCTTCTACTCCTATGTCCATGAGTTCCATTGTTTTGATTTTTAGATCCCACGAAAAAGTGAGAACATGTGACGTTTGTCTTTCTGTGCCTGGCTTATTTCACTTAACATAATGATCTCCGGTTCCATCTGTGTTGTTGCAAATGACAGGATTTCATTCTTTTTTCTGGCTGAATACTACTCCATTGTGTATATGCACCACGTTTTCTTTATCCATTCATCTGTTGATGGACATTTAGGTTACTTCAGAATCTTGGCTATTATAAACAGTGCTGCAACAAACATAGGCATGCAGAAATTTCTTTGACACCCTGATTTCCTTTATTTTGGAAATTCCTCAAAAAACTAAAAATAGAGCTACTATATTATCCAGCAAGCCCACTGCTGGGTATGTTTTGTTTTAGAAAGCTATATACTTTTGGTGGCTATGCAAATAAGTTATAAGTAAAGGAAAAGATTTGAGGCAGGCAGTTCAGTGAGAAGGTTGTGGCTTCAATCTAAGAAAGAATGGTGGCTATTGGGAAGGGAGAGGAGGAAACAGCTTCAGATGGTAGTTATATCACTGTCATTGTCACTAAGACCATCTTCTCCTTTCATTACAATCAACTTTATCAAATGCAATTTCTGGAAGAAAATAGTTTTACTGAGTATCCCCTAATATACAGATGGATCGTAACCCTGAAATTCGTATGCGATTTGGTTATTCTATGTCAACTCACATTTCCCATAGAAATAACAGCAATCCCAAATCCCTGGCCATCCCAGAGAAACCCATAGAGAGCACAAGGTGCTTGAAAAATGGTTGAGTTTGCAGTAAAATATAGTTGTTCTGTAGTAACATTTGTTGTCTGAATGCATAGGTGAACAAATTAAGGAATAAACACATGAGAATAGTTTACTAGCACAGGCAAGGCTCTGTACTAGATACAGTGGGAGATGCAAGGATGTCTCAGATATAACTCTTAACCTTGAAGGAAATGAGAAAATCTTTCAGCTTGTCAACCCCTCAAAGTGACATCTCCTGCCTAATTGTCAGCTTGCTGGTCTTTAAGCTTCAAAATTAACTTTGATTAAAAGAAAATCCAATAAGTGTCATGTAATGTTCCATATGCAAATAATACTAACCTAAAGATCACACAAGGTGTCGTCTTTGATTTTAAGCTCATGAACTTTTAAAAAACTAAGTTGAATGCACAATGCATAATTTGCACGTGGTGAATAATTAAAACAGTATAACTAAGCCTCCCTCCAATCCCAGACCTCCCGTCTCTCTCTCTAGAGGCAAGTACTAAAAACAGTTTGTTGTGGGTGCTTTAAGAAATTTTGTATGCTTATACCAACGTTTATATACATTTATATTTTTCCATATTTATACAAAAATGATCATACTTTTTCACTTAATATATTTTATGGAGCTTTTTCATTTAATATATCTTGGTGATTTTTCTGTATCTGCACATAGAGACCAACCTCATACATTTTGACAATTGCATAGTGTTCTAGCATATGGATGGGCCATTATTTATTTATTTTTAGTTCAGAGCTTGTTTTCTGAGAAATAAAACATTATAGGTACAGTAAAATTTCCTTTCGTCCCCAATCCCATGTCTTCTGAGCTCCGGGGGCAACCACTACCTTAACAGACGATGTGTGTCCTCTATGTTCATGTTTTTTATCCTTCTATTACATATGACTCTATCCATAAACAATATGTGGTAATATTACATCTGTTTTAAATTTTGCACAAATGAAATAATAGTTTTTTGCAACTTGCTTTGTTTTTCTATTTCACATTTTATTTTTAGACCTAGCCCTGTTGATACATACAGTTCTCATTCATTCATTGTTGATTTACCTTGCTCCTCATTATACTGAATACTAGTGGTTTGTTTTTCCTTATAGCATACTTGCTAAAAATAACAGTCTTACAAGTGTAATTATTTTTCTCAGATCCTTGCTTTGAGGTTGCACTGGATACATTAATAGAAGTGTGGGAGATTCTTATAAATTGAAAGAGAAAATAAATTGAAAACATGAAAAAATTTTGGTGGTAGAAAATTATAGACTTTTTTATGTTAACATATTTTAGCCAGTACAAGTGTTGTAAGGAATGTCCTTGAACTTGTTTCCAGTATTTCTTTAAGGTACCTAAGAGTTAAATTGCTGGCTCAGAGTATATACATATTTTCAGTTTCACTAAGTACTGCCAAATTCTCTAAAGTGGATGTATAAACTCACATTCCCAAAAGCAGTGTATAACAATTTCTGTTTCCTCACATTCTTGTTGGCATGTGGTATTAGCAGATGTTTTTATTTGGGGCAATCTGATGGCTATGGAATAGTATCACTATGCTAGTTTAATTTGCATTTCCTTGATTATTTATGAAGATAAGTATGTTTTTATCTACTTACTAGCCATTCAGATTTTCTCTTCTGTGCATTGTTCATTAATATATTGCCCACTGTTAATTTAGGTTGGTTGTTTTTTAACTAAATGGAGTACTTTATGTCGTCCATATTGATTTGTTATATATTTGTTACAAATGTCTTCTCTAAGTCTGTCACTTGTCTATTATCTTTATCTTATAATACAGAAAGACAGAGGCTTTATTTCCCTATCAATATGCTCTAATTAATCTGTAATTTACAATTTGTGTTTTTTGTGTCTTATTCAAGAAATCCTTTCCTACACTGAGATCATATTATTCTAAGTATCTTTTAAATTTTAAAAGTTGTTTTTAAGATTTAGTTTTTAAATCCATCTGAAATTGATTTCTATATGTGATATAGTAATCTAATTGTATTTTTTCTGATTTGAATAAACAATCATTCTTACCCCATTTATTGAATAATCCATCCTTTTCTCCCATGATTTGCAATGCCAATTCTGTCATATACCAAGGCTCCTTATATTCTCTGATTTGTGTCTAGGTCTTTCCTTTCTCCCACTGATCTGTTTGTGTCTCTCTGCATAAGTACTATACTGTTTCAATTATTATAGTTTTCTAAGTCTTGATAGCTGTAGGACAAGTCCTTCCTACTTGTTCTTCTTCATAATTATCTTGAATATTCTTGGTCCTTCAATTACTCATATGAATTTTAGGATCAGCTTGTTAAACCTCATTTGAAATTACGTCTAGAATTGCATTAAATTTATAGATTAGTTTTTGGGACATTGGACATCTTTAAGTTGAGTATTGCTATATCTGAAAATGGTAGGCTGGGCACGGTGGCTCACACCTGTAATCCCAGCACTTTGGGAGCCCGAGGCAGATGGATCACCTGAGGTCGGGAGTTTGAGACCAGCCTGACTCCAGAGAGAGAGAGAGACAGAGAGAGAGAGAGAGAGAGAGAGAGAAAGGGAGAGGAAAGGAAAGGAAGAAAAACGAAAAGAAAAGAAATGAAAATGGTATCTATCTCCCTTAATTAAGGTCTTCTTTAATATCCTTCAGTAATACATACAATGTTTTCCATAAATACTATGGGCATCATTTGTTAGACTTATGTACTTAATAGTGCTGCTTCTTATTGTGAATGGGAGCTTTATTTTAATTAGCTTTATTGAGGTATACTTTACAAACAATTGATTTTATGAGTTTTGGCAAATGTATGCAATTGTGTAATAGTCATTATGATCAAGATGCAGAACATTTCCACCACTCCAAAAACCCCATTCTCCTTGAAGTTAGTCTCATTTCCCATTGAGTCCTTGGCAATCACTTTTATGTTTCCTGTCACAATACTTTGCCCTTTTCTAGAATTTCATATAAATTAAGCTATATGACATATAATCCTTTGTGCCTGTTGTCTTTGGTGCAGCACAATGTTTTTGAGACTAGTCTACCTTTTTGTTTGTATCAGCAGTTTCTTTTTGTATTGCTGAGTAGTATTCTATTGTATGGATGTACCCAAGCTTGTTGATCCATTCACTAGTTCATGGTTGTTTGCAGATTTTGGCTATAATGAATAAAGTTACTATGAACATTCACATACCAAGTCTGTGAGTGGACATGCTTTCATATCTCTTGGGTAAATTCCCGAGAGTGGGATTGCTGGGTTATATAGTAAGTGTATGTTTAACTTTATAAGAAATTGTCAATCGCTTTTACAAAATGACTGCACCATTTTGCATTCCCACAGCAGGGTATGCAAATTCTTGCAGTTTTCCCTTATCCTGAACAACACTTGATATTACAGGCTATTTATTTTATTTTTAGCTAGTGAATAGTAACTTTCTAAAAAGTTATATTTTCTAATTGCTTTTCTACTGTTTAAGAATATTATTGATTTTTAAAACATATCTCCCATGCATCAATATTGATGGACTTTCTTAACAGTTAAAATAGTTTTTCTGAAAACTCTTTTTAGCTTTCTATGTAGTCAACCAAATTATTCATGAATAATGACACTCTCGTCCTTTCCAGTGCTTAAATCTATTTCAGTTTCTTGTCTTAATGAAATGACAATGATCTCATGGATACAATGTTAGATACTAGTTTTGAGAGTAGATATCTTGTCTTATGACTCTAATGAGAATGCTTTTTAAGTTTCTACATTAATTATAATGTTAATTATAGGTATTTCATATATATCCTTTGTCAGATTAAATGCTTCCCTCTATTCTTGATTTGTTTACACTTTTTTACAATACAGAAGTGTTGAATTTTATTTAATTTTTCTGTATCTATTGAGGTTAGTATGCATTGCTTTCTCTTTAATTAGCTTAAGCAGTGACTTGTAATAAATTTTCTAATGTTAGACTGTCCTTTAATTCCTGGAATCAAGCTCGTTTGGTCACACTGTATTTTTTTTGTAGATTTGCTGAGTTCAATTCACTAATATTTTAATTAGGACTTTTTAAGACTTTTTATGAAGAATGATACTGGTGTATAATTTTTCATCTTTCTAACAAGTTTATCTGGTTTTGGTATCAAGATTTCACTAGCCTCATAAAATGGGCTGGGCACATTTTCCTTTTTATCTGTTCTCACACCAGTCAGAATGGTTATTATCAAAAAGTCAAAAATTACAGATTTTGGTGAGGTTGCAGAGAAAAGGGAATGCTTATAGGAGTGTAAATTAGTTCAGCCCCTGTAGAAAGCAGTCTGGAGATTTCTCAAAGAACCAAAAATAGAATTACCATTCAACATAGTAATCCAACTACTGGGTATATTCCCAAAAGAAAATAAATTATTCTACCCAAAATACACCTGCATTCACATTTATCACAGTAGTATTCACAATAGCAAAGACATGGAATCAACCTCGGTGCCCATCACTGATGGATCGAATAAAGAAAATGCAGTACCTATACACCATGGAATACTATGTGGCCATTAAAAAAGAATGAAATCATGTCCCTTGCAGCAACATGAATGCAGCTAGAGGCTATTATCCTAAGAGAATTAACACAGAAAGGGAAAATTAAATTCTGCATGTTCTCACTTATAAGTGGGAGCTAAACATTGGGTAGACACAGACATAAAGATGGGAACAAGAGACACTGGGGATTCCAAAAGTTGGGAGGGAGGAAGGAAGGGAAGGGTTGAAAAACTACCTGTTGGGTACTATGTTCACTACTTGGGTGATGAGATCAATAGAAGTTCAAACCTCAGCATCACATTTAATATACCCATGTAACAAACCTGCACAAGTACCCTCTGAACGTAAACTTTTTAAAAAAAAATTAAACTGAAGAAAAAGAAAAAAAATTATGCTTTGGCTTGATAAAGCATTTTTATTTTTGTTATTGTTTCCTATTTTATTAACTTCCGTGTTGATATTTATTTCCTTTCTTTAACTTTCTTCTGGTTGGCTTCCTGGTTATTATTCTAACTTCTTGAGTTGAATGTTCAGCATATGAATATTCAGTTATGTTGTTTCATATTTCATGGATCATATTTTCTTATAAATATGACATTAGTTGCACCCTACAATGCAGTATATGTCATTAAGTAATATTTATAATTTCCATTATCTTTTCTTTATTTTGTTTAGAAGAGTTTTTGTCCAAATTTATGGAAATTTCTTAGATTAAAAATTATTTTTGATATTTTCATTAATTTCTATCTTATCAAAGTTTGATTAAAATGTTATTAATATGATAGTGAAGTAGCTTCAAGTACATATTCACAGTACTTGCAAAGTCATCATTCTTATTATGAACAGCATATATCGAATGTCAATTTGTTTCCAGGCAACTAAGGTGGTTACACAGGTCTGAGACATGTTGGTCCTTCACTCAAGGCATAAAATCTAGTAAAGGAGGCAAAATAAGGATATAAGAAAAGTAAAATAGAATAAAGCACAATAGGAGTATAGAATGATTGCATGCTGTAATCATTGGTCCTAAAGTTCCAAGAAAAGAGTGTTTAGAATGTTCATAAGGCAGCAGTGTGGAGGATGAATAAATAAGGGACAAGTTTGGAGGCAGTGAGACTAGTTAGGAGGCTACTGCGTAGTCCAGGCAAGTGACAAAATAGCGAAAAGCCTCCTCTCGGACAGAGGAATCTCTAACAAGGAAGCCAGCAGCAGGAAGTAAGATCCTCCAGTAGTGGGGCTAGATATACCCTACCCACCTAAGTCTGGCTGCCTTTAGACTTGAAGCTACTTCACTTAGACACACTTGCTTAGATTCTGCCCAAATGTACCCTGGCATGAGTTTTGAGTCAGGAAGTAATTTCCTGATGGCCTCTGTGACCAAGGGCTCAAATTTGCTGGTCATCTGGTCAATCTGAAAAGTCTGGACTCTAGACAGAGAACAGAGTAAAGCCATGGGTCTTGGTCTGCAAAACACATTACTCTTACCACAACTCTAAGCAGCCATATACTCAAAGCCATCTTGGGTCAAATTAGGGAAACTAGGAACCAGTTAAGATCCTTTTCACAAATGGTGGTAAATAGTGAGGTCTATAAAGAAAGTTACTGTAGATATCAGCCCTAGGCAACCATCTCCTCATTTCCTCAGTGTCTTTTACTTCTAACTATGCCTTCCGCCCTGCTCTAGACAAACCAGGCCTCTATGCATCTAAATCCTTCTATCTCACCCTATGATCTCTATTTCCCCTTTTTCTCTTCACTACTCATCTCCAAGCTGATCCCTCTTCACTTTTTCTAGATTTTATTCAAGCCACCTACCTCTTCATAAGTACTCTCTTATGAACCCAATCTATCTTATGTCCCTCCTCATGAGTCCCAGCCTCACAGTTTAAATCTAGGAGGTGCTTGCTGGTTGGCACTTCAATAATCCAGGAGGTGATACACCAGAGTGGAAAGAACATGAGCTCTTTAGACAAACAGATCTGGATTCAAATCCTGTATTCACCATTCACTAGCTGTGTGACCTTGAGTGAGCTACTTAACCCTTCCTAACTACAGCATTCTCACTGGCAAAAATGGAAGAAATAATAGCAACTACCTCACAGAGTTCCTGGGAGGATTAAATGAGATAACTGATTTAGCATTTAGCACATAAAAAGCATTAAATCCATGTTAAATAAAAGGTCATAGTTCAGCTTTCTTAGGGGTCGGATCTTCACTAGTCCCTAAATAGGTTGGAAGTTGACAAAAGGTAGTGACCACAGCTTTCTTCTTCCTCATCCCTCTTCAACTTTGCATCTGGTGTAGGGTTTTGTATACAATAGGTGTTCAATTTATTTTGTGGCCTGGTTGGGCATGATCTAAAGCCGCATGTAGGAACCAACTATGGGAAAGGGAGTGGGTCTTAGGAGGCTGAATTTATTATAATCGGAGAGTCTGGACTGTTAATTCTCATGATTAAAAAGAGACCAGGATGATTGTCAGGGATACAGATACATGAAACCTACTATAGGCAAATTTCTCAGAGGGAAAAAATGTGGAAATCATGGACCCTAAGAGTATGGAGAGAGGGTGGCATCTTGCCTTATACTGAAACAGGGATATGTAATATAAAGGGAGTTACAGAGTCAAATAGTCCTGAATTGAAATCCAAATTCTACTGCAGAGAATTTGTGCGACCTTGGGCAAATCACCAAATCTTTCAAAGTCTCAGTTTCCCCATCTCTAATGTGAAGATAATAACTCTTGACTTCTAGAGTTGTGAAGAAAATTCAATGCACGACCTGTTTTAAATTCCTAGAATAATGTCTGAGACACATTTGGCTACCAAAATATATCACCTCCATCTCTTTCCCTTCCCTTACCCTCCTTTACTATTTTGGATAGCGTGGGGACCTGGGCGTGGGGAAGGAGAGGAATTGTAAACCTTCATGAGGAAGTCCCAAATGTTTTCTTCACATCCTTGTTCCTCAGACTTTGGACCATGGGGTTGAGCATGGGAATAGCCACTGTGTAAAACAGAGACCAGCATATCTCTGTCTGGTGAACACTTCAAGGATAGGTGCAGGTGAAGGAACACTGTGGTTCCATAGCACAGGCTGACTGCTGTCAGGTGGGAAGCACAAGTGTTTGCCTCAAACTGAGGGCATTCTCATAATTAAATGGAGACAAGGAAGATTGTCTGGGACACCGATACATTAAAGCTACTAGAGGCAAAGGTAAGAAGTTGAAGGCCTTGCAGGTCAGAGCAGGAGAGTTTTTAAAGCCTCGGTGGGGGAGGAAATAACAGAATTAATGAATGATGGCACAGACTTACAGAAGATCAGATGAAAGATTGTGCTACTAGGGAGCACCATGTTCATAGCTGGTGGCCACCAGCTGCAAGCAGAGCTTTGGGGACATGGTGATATGGTAGAGCAGAGGATTGCAGATGGCTTCTTAGTGGTAATAGACCATGGAGGCCAGGAGGAAGAACTCGGTGTCAGCAAAGATTTTAAAAGCAGCTTAACTGGGCCATGCAACCAGAGAAGGAGATGACTTGGCAGTCAGAAAAGAACCCCATTGATATTTTTGGGACTGTTACTGAAGAATAACAGAAGTCAACAGAGGACCAGTTGCTGAGGAAGAAATACATGGGGGTGAGGAATTGGGGACTGACCACAATGAAGGCAAGGAGGCCCAGGTTTCCATCACCATGACTACATAGATGGGGAGGAAGAGGGCAGAGAAGGTGGGATGAAGCTGAGGATCATCAGTCAAGTCCATGAGGAAGAATTCACAATGCATCACAATGGTGAGACACATAGAGCTCAAGTCTTTAAAGAGAGACCTATGGGGGCTGGGCCTTGCTTTCCAGGCCATGACACGTCATATGTGTTTACTATGGCAAGTGCTGCATCTGGCTCACTCTTCTCTTGCCACCCTCCAGCCTATTGGCTACAAGGTTTAAAAGCATGAGGATGAACTTTGGAGTCAGAAGAATGGATCAAAATCTCATCTTTGCCACTTACTATCTGCAACCTAGGGCTGCTATCTTAACCTCTCTGAGTCTTCTCTGTAAACAGGGATAAAACACCTATTTTGTAAGACTGGTTGTGAAGATTGAAGGTGGTGGTGAGTGTATGTAAAATGTCTAGCATGGCATGAGAAGAAGAGCAGATTACTCAATGAGTTCTAATTATCTTTTTCTTTCCACACTCTCCTTCATCCCAACATTGAACCTGTCCTCAGGTAATGCCCAGCCTAAACATAAAGTCAAGGATACAAATATTACACATAGGAAGGACCCTAGAAACTTCTTAGTCTTTTCATTATCATATTTCATATTGGTTGGCAGGGAGCAGGGGGTAGGTTGAAGGGCAATATCAAATACTATAGTACAGAAGTAAAAGGACAAGCTCGAAGGTCAGCCATGTGTGGGTTAGAATCCATTTCTAACTTGCTAGCTGTGTGACCTTGAGCAAATGACAACCTGTGTGAGTTTCAGTTTCCTCATCTGTAAGATGCGAGTACCAAGTATTTCCTATTTCATTAATTTACTGTGAAGATGAAACGAGATTATTTGTGTAAAGCACTTAGCAAAGTATCTGGAAAAAAATTGCCCACAGTTTCCCAGGGGGGTTTGTGGAGTGCCAGAAACTGCAACCCAGGTGCCCTGACTACAGTATTCTTCACACTAGGGACCACAGCCTCCGACTTCTCTTCTTTCAGAAATATGGAACCTTTGTCCTCACCAGAACACAGGGGGCTGTTTCACCCATGGTTTCCTAAGAAATAGCAATCATGAATTCTGCTTAAGGTCATGTCTACCCTTTCTCTTAATCAAGGAGAATGCCAATGTACTTTATAATTTTTTTTTTAAATTATACTTTAAGTTCTAGGGTACATGTGCACAACGTGCAGGTTTGTTACATATGTACATATGCGCCATGTTGGTGTGCTGCACCCATTAACTCGTCATTTACATTAGGTGTATCTTCTAATGCTCTCCCTCCCCCCTCCCCCCACTCCACGACAGGCCCGGTGTGTGATGTTCCCCTTCCTGTGTCCAAGTGTTCTCATTGTTCAATTCCCACCTATGAGTGAGTACTGTACTTTATCTTAATGTTTTTTTTCTGTCAGAACGTGGGGTAGGGAAGGACACACTATAGCACTGCAAAAAGGTTTTATATCATTGGATTTAGAGTCAGAACACCTAAGTTTGAGTTCCGATATATACTATTTGAGCTCTATAGTGCTTAGTAAATTCTATCTGAGTCATAGGACCTTCATCTGTAAAATAAGAATAATAACACTTGCCCTCTAATCTCACAGGTTTGCTGCAAAGATCCAATGAAAGTCTCTAGAAAAATGCTTTGTAAACTATAAATATAGTCAGAGCAGATACTCAGAGAGTATTACTGAGAACCAAATCACCTTTAGAAAACTTTCGATGACAATTGTTAAATTACTGCTCTTCAGCCCTCACCTTCCTGGCTGCTTCCCTGGTACTTGCCAGCCCACTTTGGATTTCATAACACTGGCCTCCATCTTCTTCTGGGCTCCTGGTCAGACTATAGAAGATAAAATTAGATTGTTCTCTGGAAATTTTGGGTGCCCCTGTCCCTCTGAGTCTGTGATTGCCTGTTTTTGGTTGGTGTTCTATTACAGTGACCTTTACGGCTGCCTTTGGAAAGTGAAGTTTCCACAGAGTATAATACTGGTTGTTAAAAACTTACATTTTATCCTGAATGTAGAAATTGCTACCATTAATAAAGTACCTAATAGGTGCCACACATTATATTGGGCAATTGCCACAAATCATTTTATTTAATAATCCTAACAACCTTAAGAAGTAATTACTATTATCACTACCATCTTTCAAACCAAGCAACTGAGACTTAGAAAATTCCAGTGCCTTACTCAAGGGCTCATAGCTTTGGATGCATGGCAGAACTGACATTCAAGCAGACGTCTGCAACATTCGAATACTATTGTTTTACCCATGTTGACTTTTCTGAACATAGTGTCATACACTTAAGGATTATGAAGGTTTTTTTCAAGAGATTTACAAATTTATCCTTTCTTTTTATCATGCTAATCTTGGAAATAATCAAGTGGTTTCTATTAATTTTACAGATGATCAATCTAAGCTACAGAAAGTTAAATGCGTTGTCCATGGGCATACATACATTCACTCATTCAACAAATATTCACTGGGTCCTTGGTGTGTGCCAGGCAGTGCAATAGGCACTAGGAGTAAAGGAGTAAACAAGACTGATCAAGTCTCTATTCTCTTGGACTTTACAATCTAAAGGAAGAGATAGACAACAAACAAATAAAGAAATGCTTTTACATCTCAATAAAATTGCAAAGAAAGTAAAACAAGCTAACAAACTAGAGAGATCTCAGGGTTTCAAGAGCAACATTAGGTAGAGTGGGAGGGAAAGACTCTCTGAGGAGGTGACATTAAAAGCTGAAATCTGAATGGTGAGGAACTAGCCATAAAAAGATCCAGAGTATGCACAAATGCTTAGTGACGAAGTCAAGGATAGAGCCCAGGTCTCCTAAATTCTACACAGGGCCACTGTTCCCAATTGGAAGTGTGGCCAAAGTAGAGGTTGACTAGGGGTATGGAATATGTGTGACATTCAAACTCTTGTCTACAAGCATTCCTTTCCTTTATCACCCACCTTCCTTCTTTGAATGTCTCTAGAAGTTATGAGTATTCACTAGCCACTTTCTTGTTTCTGTACTCATCCAAAATGCTTCAGGCCAGCTTCAGTAGTTGGGCTTTTTCCAGATGTTCTCTTGGCAGGCACAGAAAAGTTCATGTGCCATAACAGTAAAGCCTCTGGAACTAAGCTCCAACGTATAATCCTTCCCCATTTCCTCCTCCAGGCTTGGCCATTTCCCTGTAACTGGCAGAATCATTAATATAGCAAAGTTTCTGCCTTCTTGACTGGTCTACTGGGATGCCCAGAAAAGTAAGCCCAGGGGCTGAGCAGCTGTGACGTCCAACATGGCTGGAGCATTAAGCAGAGCCATCCCCAATGGGGTGTTTTCACTGACTCATACTGAGAGTGTGGGGACCTGTAGTCACCACTGAGATGTTTTAGGAACAGTTGGAAGAATAAAATTGAGTATGAGATATATTGTGATATAAACTTTTTATCTAAAATGCCTTCTTAGTCATATTAAAAAGTCTCAGCCACAATTAAAATACCAGCTCTCTTCCCAAACATAGGGATTCTAGGATTTATGTGCAAAATGGCCAATACAGAAGATCTACTAAGAATATATTTCATTTTATGACCTCTCATATCACCTTGTTTATGCAACCCTTTATAAACTGTAAATTACTTTTAAGCATCAAAGAATTATTTAATTAGTTTTCATGAGGTCAGTAAAGTTCCTCAGTGCCACTCAGTGTTTTAATAAATATTCTTGTACTTCGGGTGTATGTGGCTGCCAGTTGCCTTGTACCATCCTTTTCCATTTTTCTCAAATCAGATTTGAGTTGTGCAAGACTTATTTCCATGCATTTGCTTTATTTTGTCAATTCAATCCATGTTTATTAACCATCTCTCATGTACTTGTTATTATTCTAGGAGCCAGGGATACAAAATCAGAAGTAAATTAATTTGTATCTCCTATATACACTCCATTTTCACTCCTAAGTACATGCCTGCATGCACACACACGTGCATAAGTACACACACACACACGCACACACACAACATATACACACAAAGTCTTTTGTTTTTTGAAAGGCAAAAGCAGCCTCACTCTAGTGCTAGGTCATTAGCAGCTTTTGTAGAAAATATCAAGTTATTATGCATTTTAAGGGCTCGAGCTATTGATTTTAAGGCAAGAAAATTGCTTAAAAAGTGGACTTTATAAACATCTCTCTTGTGGACCGATTCATTTAATTCTATTGCTTGGCTATGCAGAATTTTGTAGCCCTTTTAAGTAGAGAAATTATTCTTTTTCTCAAGTTAAATGTAGTACATTAGGTGATATTTGAACCAGTTTATGGGCTTCTGCTGTGGCATGATGAGCTGACTTTATGTATTGAAGAACTCTGTCCCCAAATTTAATTATCTTGAGACATCACCACCACATAGAATAAAATGAGCCATTTTGTTCATTGCATCAGCAGCCTTTGCTGAAATGGAGGTGATGGGATAACAACTTAAAGGCTAACTCATTAATGCTCAGGGATGAATGAGGTAATGTGTCAGCAGACCAAATTGGTGCCCAAATGTTTTCATCTAGAGGCCCGTATCTCCTTCCCTCATTGTGATATATTAATGGGGATGTCTTGATCCGTTGTCGCTGTCTGTAGACATTTGAATAACGTAGAAGTAATACCTTCTGGGCACTCAGGCCTGTGCGCTATCAATTTTTCAAACTCCAAAGGTCTCTCAGTGGATAGAAGCAAAATTCTGATAGTGCCATAAAGTGCCTAATTTATAAAGATTCAAACCACGGCATCAGTGCAGTCCCTGCTTTTTTCTGATAGGTGTTTTCTACTGAGCACTGCACCATTCCTAACTATTTGGTGGGGGTAGTGGAGCAAATTAGTTCTCCAAATTGTGAAGCCTGTGGATTTATGCATAGTTGAAACCATTTCCGTTCTAGCAATGTCTAAGTGGGTGACCTTTCTGACGTTAATTTGTTTCTCCATCTGTGCCATGCATTTTGAGAGGACGTGAAGAATAGGCTTGATGATACCCAAATGCATTTCCCCCTATTTTGTATTGCTGTGCTGATGGCTTGAAGGAGGAGTTACCTATACTGGGGACAGATCCTGGAGATGTCCTTTCACCAGTGTGCATTGAATGAGGCCAGAAAATTCATCTTCATGGAGCCTGGAACATGGAAGGTTTTACTGTCCTCCTTGAAATGAATGTCCTCTCTTAGTTATGATGTCATCTGGCCATTTGCTGTCCCAAATTAAATTTTCTCCTACTCTTCCCTGGCTCCTGAATGTGTTTTGTGTAGCTTGGAGGTTACAATTTCATGTTACATATTTTTAAAAGATTTATTGAGCCAGTCAGTAGAAGGAATTGTACTAAATTTAATCACAAAATTTCATGTTATTCTTACAACAACCCTATGAGATAGGTACAATTTTATTTCTATTTTACAGATGAAGAAAGTGAACCAGATAAAGTAAATAATTTTCCCAGGATCAAATGGGTGGTATGTAACTAAGCCAGGAATGATTATTGAAGTCCTTCTGACTGTACAAGGTATGCTATTTCTGCCATAGCACACTGAAATCATCTTTTAAGAAAATGTATTTGCCAATCTACTCAGCATTTTTCTTTAAAATGAATAGTTCTCAACACTGGGTGCACATTAAACTCATCTAAGAGCTTAAGAACATACTGTACACAGGTTCCATTTTCAGATTCTGCTGTCTGGTTTGGGGCATGGGCATCCATATTTGTAAAAAGTTTCCCAAGTGACTCTAGTAAATTACCAAATTGAAAACTGAATTTAGAGTTTGGGGTAATGAGTTCCTTTTCCTGTTTCCTGTTCAGAAGGAGCATATTTAGCCCTAGTTGCTTAATTCCTCACAGGATCTGAGCAAGAATTTGTAGCTTTTACTCAATACGACAGTCAGGGAGTGGTCTTTTCACAATGGCTAGGGACTGTTGTCTTTGCATTCTCACAAGTGCCTCCTTATCTATAGAATCTTGGCCATCATTGAAATGGATTGAAATAGTGACCTGCAACACAGGACAAACTCATGGAATCTTATGAAGTAAAAGGCATTTCAGGAGTGACTGTAGGCACCATCTTCATCCCTTCCCCACAAAGAGGTTAGGAGAGATACACGCTCTATCATAATTTTCAAAGATAGGTGGTACCTTCACTGAGCGGTACTTTCTATTTCTTTTATGTAACAAACTTTTATCAAATGTATATGTACCAGGCACTGTTAGTTGTTCTTGGCTGAGGTGATATTCCCCTTATAAAGGATGTTTGGAATTGTGTCGAATTTTTTTTGATTGACAAAATGATCAGAAGAATTATTATTAAACCACAGCTGTCCAGGGATGCTAAATGTTCCATAGTGCTCAGGACTGTCTTGAGCAATTCTTATAATAAGAGTGATTTCACTCCACATGGCAATAACACCTTTATTGAGAAACAATAATAGATAATCTGGATCTGGAGTTCAACATGTTGCCCCTTCAAGGACACTGGCTACAATCACCATCATCCTGCTCCCGCTGAGGCTTTTGGAAGGACTTTTCAGTCAGTTTTTCAGTCAGCAACTATCAAGTCCTTACTGTACATTGAAGCCTTAACAGGCACTATGTAAAAGGAGAAAAAAGACAGTCTTTCTTTAACTTCAGAGAGCTTACAATCTAAGTGGCAAGACAAAATATACACTTATGAATAAGATGAAGAAGATTCCCCAAACAATATGCCAGCTAGTACATATACCAAGCCAAAAGTGGGTGGCATAATGAAAAGAACATAATATTCAGAGTCCAACAGAACTTAGATCAAATATTGGTCTCAAAGTCTTATTTTTGTCCTATCTTAGGCATGGTACTCAACATCTCTGAGTGGCAGTTTTCTAATCTGTAAAATGAAATATTTACCTTGTAGCATTTAAATAAGTATTACAAATAATGCATGTAATTATCTAGTACAGCACTGGTAACATAGAAAGTACTCAGTAAACAACATTTTCTGTTAAGATCATAATATAATAAAATGTATTTGACTGAATAACATCATCAGCTAAGTGGAACTAATTGATATTTGTAGAGCACTCCATCCAACAATAGAGGGATACATTTACCAAAATAGGCTATATCTGAGATCATACACCAAACCATAACACACTTGAAAATAAGTGAAATTACATATAGTATCTGACCATAATTGATTTAAACTAAAAAGCAATAAGAGAAAGATAGCAAAAAAATCTTTAATCACTTGGAAATTAAGCAACATCCTCTTAAACAATCCATGAATCAAAGAGGCAATCTCAAAGGGAATTAGAAAATATTTGGAATGGAGTAAAAAAGAAAATATACCATATCAGGAAACAAAAGATAACAAGTGTTGGCAAAGATGTGGTGATACTGAAACCCTTGTACACTGCTGCTGTGGATGCAAAATGGTGCAGCCACTATAAAAAACAGTATGGGGGTTTTTCAAAGAATTAAAAATATAACTACTATGTGATCTAGCAATCCCACTTCTGGGTACATATACAAAGGAAATGAAATCAATATGTCCAAGAGATATCTGCCCTGTCATGTTCATTGCAGCACTATTCATAATAGCCAAGATATAGACAAAACCCTAGTGTCCATTGACAGATGAGTAGATAATGAAATGTAGTAGTATATCTATGCAATGGGATATCACTGAGCCTTAAAAAGGAAGGAAATCTTGCCATTTGTGACAACATGGATGAACCTGGAGTATTTTGGCATAATGAAGCACACCAATAAGTTAAGTGGCATATTTCGTGAGATAAGCCAGTCACAAAAGGACAAATAACCATGTTTCCACTTATATGAGGTATCGAAAATAGTCAAACTGATAGAAGCAGAGAACACAATAGTAGTTGCCAGGGGCGGGGAGGAGAGAAAAATGGGGAATTGTTTAATGGGTTTAAAATTTTATTTATATAAAGTGAGAAAGTTCTAGAGATTTGCTGTACAACATAGTGCCTATAGTTAACAATACAATATTGTGCACTTCAAAATTTGTTAAGAGGGTAGATCTCATGTTGAGTGTTCTTATCATAACAACAAAAGCAAAAACAAAGGGACACAAAGAAACTTTGGGAAGTGGTGGATATGTTTAATACCTTGATTGTGGTGATGGTATCATTGGTGTTTGCATATGTCTACATTAATCAAATTATGCACATTAAATATGTGCAGTGCTTTGTATATCAGTTATACCTCAATAAAGCTGTTAAATGATAAAATTTTAAAAAATTAAATTAATAGAACAGAATAAAAGAAAAAAGAGGGAAGGGAATAAAGGAAGGAAGGAAGAGGGAAGGAAGGACATACTGATAGAAAAGGAAGAAACTGTCTCTATTTGCAGACAACATGGTTGTCTATGTAGAAAATCCAGGGAATGTAAAAAGAAGACTTCCTAGAACTAATAAATGAGTTCGCAGTGTCATAGGATGCAAGGTCGACACAAAATTTAATTGTATTTCTAAATACAAGCAATGAACAATTGAGAATCAAAAGTATAACAATATATATGCACCACCTTTTAAAATGGCTCTAACAATGAAATAGTTAAGTATTAATGTAACATAATTTGTGCAAGATCTGTATGCTGAACACTATATAATGCTGATGAAAGATATCAAAAAAGACCTAAATAAATGGTGGGACATACCATGAGTATGGATTGGAGGATTCAATGTAATAAAGGTATCAATTATCTCTAAAGTGATCTATAGATTTAATGCAATAGTAATAAAAGTCCCAGCAGGTTTTTTGTTGCTATTGTTGCTGTAGACAACAGGAATTTCTAAAACTCTAAATTATAAAATTTGTATGAAAGGACAAGAAAAATAAAATAGCTAAAACAATTTTGAAAAAAAAGAACAAAGTTGAAGGACTCGTACTACTCATTTTTAAGACTTACTATAAAGGTACAGTAATGAATACAGTGTGCACTGACAAAGAAATAAACACATCAATGGAAAAGAATGGAGAGTTCAGAAATAGACCCATACAAATATGGACATTTAATCTTTGAAAAAGGTGTAAAAGCAATTCATTGGGGAAAGAGTAGTCTTTTCAACAAATAGAACAAGTAGTCATTCATACGCAAAAAATCGAAAATGAACCTTGACTTTAACCTCACACTTACACAAAGATTAATTGAAAATGGTGGATATATATAAAAATCAAACCTAAATCTTTAAAACTTTTGGACAACATAGGTAAAAACCCATATAACCTGCATTTGGATGAAAAATTCTTAGAGAGAAAATCAAAACACAATACCTAAAACCAAAAAAGTAGATAAATAATTCTTTGTTAAAATTAAAACCTTTTTCCCTCTCAAGGGCACTGTCATGAAAATAAAAAGGGAAGCTAAAGACTGAGAAAAAATATTTGCCATTCATATATCCAACAAAGGATTTTTATTTAGAGTATATAAATAACTATGAAAACTCAACAGTAAAAACATCAAATTAGAGAATGGGCAAAAGGCATGAACAGACATTTCACTGAAGAGGGTATACAGATGGCAAATACATGCAGGAAAGGATGTTCAACATCATTAGCCTTTAGGTGAATGCAAATTAAAAGCAAGATAAGGTAACATTATGCAACTATTAGAATGTCTTAAAAATACTGGAGTACAAGAGCTGGTGAGGATGTGGAGCAACTGGAATTCTTTTACATTGCCGCTGGGAATACAAAATGGTACAGCCACTCTAGAAAATAGATTGGTAGTTCCTTGTTATGTTAAACATGCACTTAACCATATGACCAAGTCATTGAATTCTCAGTCATTTTTCCCAGAGCAATAAAAACATATATTCAGAGAATAACCTGGACATAATTGTTAATAGCAGCTTTGTTCATAACAGTGAAAAACTGGAAACAATCTAAATGTCCTTCAAAGGGTGAGTGGTTAAACAGACTGTGGTACAACCATATATTGGAAAATACTCAGCAAAAAAACATTTATGCCTTGGAGGCTCTTAAAGCCTCAGACAAATGCACATAAATGTAAAAGGTATACAGATAACAAAATAAAGGTATTTGACTAATTCAAGGAAAGTCAAGGTGATTCTACTTTGTGCCATGTTGTGGATGAGGACTTCTAGTGGTGGAATGGAAGGGCTTGGGAAATAGAGAAACATGATTCAGGGAGGCAGTCATTGGACATTTATTGAGTGCCTTCTGAGCTATGAAGTGCACTAACACAGCAATGGGGACTAGTACGCTTAAGATTTATTATACAACAAGGAAATGTGTAAGTAATTGCAATAGGAAATCAGGTCCCAGTCATGCAGGGCTTATAGATAAAGTGCATTCATAACAAGTTGGGTGTAAAGAAAATAGCCTGCCATATATAAAATCATATTTTCTGACTGACTGCCATTACGACTGGAGAGAGGTAGGATTTTTATTTCACTCCAGCTAACATAAACATCACATTCCAGGCTGCAAATTGTTGATTCAAAAAACATGCTGACTTTGTTGCTACATATAAGGTTTAAGTCTCTCATAATCTCTGTCAGAAGCAAGTCAAATGGTCAATCAAGCCACTTTAAATTTCAAGCTGTTTTAAAGCACCGTAGGATGATATACCGCCAAGCTAATTCTTATTTAATAGGAATCTCCCTGATCTCAGGTCACAAATATATAGTGGAAAAGGCACACGCTCTGGAAATATACATAGGATCCCAGTGGTACTGTAGCTCCACCATCATACCATTTGTGTGACCTTGAGATTTAAACTCTCTGAGCCTCAGTTTATTGTATGATGGACTTTGTTTCATGGTATCATGATATATAAGAAATCAGCTATGTCACTGAAGAAAATGGTACAAGTTTGTACCTATGCAAGTCATGCAGAGATTTCTGAGATTCAGTAAAAACAATAAAGTAGGCCCAATTTGCATATTGACATTTTAATAACCAAGATTTGAACATGCCTCTTATTATCAAGTAAGTCTTCCATTGCTAGTAGTGTATTAAATTTAATGCTTGTAAAATGCATAAAGAATCTGCATTAAGGGAATATGTACACCATGTTTACTTTTAATGAACTAGTCAGTGATACCTCAAATGGTTTAATAAACATTTTCATCTGAACAGAAAATAAAGAGCAATGAGTGGAATTCTGAAAAAAAATGATTATCAATAATTTGTTTTTCAGATTAGTTATGGGATGATAATGACCTTAAAATGATGGGGTAGCAGCAGATGGTTGGACAGCACAGGCTTACTAAGTTCACATTGGAGTTAGAGAAATCAGGGAGTTTAAAGTTGGGAGTCATGTTTCAGAGAAGGACAACTTGACCCAGAAAGTAATGTCACTGAAGTGAGCACAAGTGGGAATTGAAGAAGGGGAGGTGGAACGGAAGAGTTGGGGGGAGGGCTGAGGTGAAGGCTCTAAGATACAGTTTTTCTCAAACAAATGCCAGTTGAGTCTCAAACTGGTGAAAGGGTGGAATAAAGGTTCACAAGTGGCAACATTGTCATCATAGGCCATTGTGGCCAAGGGAAAGAACTCTGTGATACACAAGATGCTGAAGAAGTTAATCTGTGCTTCAAGACTCCAGAAAGAGAAGGGCAGCACTGTACTTCAAAAACATTTTACTAGGACTCTGAGCATGGAAAAAGTGAATAGCAGAAATCTAGGCGAGACAGACATATAAACCGAGACTGATCCCAATGAGAATGACCGTGCCCAAATTCCCTATCGTAATGATAGTATACAAGAGGATTAACAGCCTGAAGAGAGGGAGTTAAGCTAAAGATAATGGTGAGAGGAATCAGTCATCCCTTGAAGGCACTTTTCTGCTACACTGGGATTTCTCTCCCATGATTTCCAAAAGGCATCTGGGAGAGAACTCCCAAGTCACAGACTCAGAGATCCAGATAGAAATCTAATTTGAGAGATCTTCTTGTCTTTAGATTGGTGAGGGTCTCAATTTATGATTGTCAATCCTAATTCTAATGTCTCTGTTCAACCTCAGTGATCTCTTATGGCATAAGAATGTTTTGAACTCCACATTTATTTATATTTATGGTTTATTTTTAATTCCTTCTGGGAAGGGCAGGCCATAAAATTATGGGAGATGACAGTGAAATTGAGTGAAGCTGGGAGAAGACTGCAGAGCCCAGGAGGCTGTAAAGAGACCAGATATAGTGCATCCTCACTCTTGCCTTTCTTCCTTGCTGTAACTTCTGTCTTGACATAGATAGCAGGAAAGGGGTCAGATCTGGGGCCCAGTCTCGCTGTGGCTTTCATGTAATAATCCAAACCTAAAAGTTAAGTACCCTCAAAACCAAAGTTTCCCAGTTCTAAATCACAGTTCTCACTGTGCCATTTCCTTCTCAATAGAATTCAATGTCTCCCCACTCTTACAGGATCAAGTACCAATTTCACAGCCTGACATTCAAGGCTCTCCTTCCACAACCCTTTCCAAATTATTTCCAGCCTTGACACTTACTGCCCATATTTAGAAACCTAGAGTGGGGATTTCAAGCAGTAAGAATTGTATTCGCTTTGGCTGAGGGAGTGCAATAATTAAGGCCTGAGGGGTAAGAAACTCCACTATCCTGACTCTGTGTACCTATCCCTGGGGTAAATGTTGGGGAGCAGAGCCTGGTGTGAGAAGAGAAGAACAGGATTCTAACCAATATTGCAATCTTCTGTTGATCAGACTGGGACATTAGGACAATGATGGTGCCACAATGGGTCTGCCTGGTTGTATGCGAGCTTTTCCTAATCCAAATATTAAGGAAGTTCCAACTTCTTACTCTCTTGAGTCAATTCCAGCCTCTGTGCCTTTATGCGTACCAATTCACTCATCTGTGTTTTCCTTTTCTTTCCTCTCAGCAGTTCAAGCTTCTCCTCCTTTAAGTTACAGTCAGAATGCTCTCCTTCAGAGGAAGCTTCTCTGCTTGATGCTGTGTCAGTATCCCTTCTCTCCTTTCCTTATTGTTTCTGGAGTTTATTCATGATCATGTTAATTGTATCATGTTAATCATGTATGCTGCTATCATGAATGACTGAATTCAGGCCCTTAACTAGATCCCAAGCCTCTTAAGGCAATTGTTCATTGCCGTTTTATTCTTCTCTTCATCCAATTCTAGTCTCAAAATTTTATTCTCCCTTGGCATGCACAACTCCATTTCCTGTAGGAGGATCTACTTCTTTCATTGCCCTTTCTCAGTCTTTTTCTGGCTCCTCTTCTACTCAATCTTCAATTGTTGGGCTTCTTTTATTCACTCATTTGTACATTAATTTAATTTACAATTGCATTTGTTGTATACCTACTACGTGTCATAACGCAGTCTATGCATGTTGTCCATGACTGCTTTCCCTTCCTTTCCCTGCTTTTCCCTTCCAATCCCCTTTTCTCCCCTTTGCTTTTCTCCCCTCTTCTCTTCTCCCCTCATCTCTTCTCTCTTCTCTATGCTTCCTAAAACAGACTCAGTATTCTCTTTTAGTTTCAACCAAGAGCTTATCATTTCAAAACTCTTACTTTTACGAAATGTTCCTTTTCAACTTCAATACCATTTCTAGCTGTACTGGACTTTCTTTCTTGGATATTATAGAATCATCTCAAGATCAGTGTATCCCAAGCCAAATAGCATCTACCTCCTTCAGCCTGGTCTTCTTTCTGGATCTCCACTTTCATTAACTGTCAAATGTTTTACCAATCTGACATCATCACTGACTTCCGTATGTTTAACCCATATGTCTAATCGGTTACAAAGTGTAACTTACTCAGCCTTCCAAAAAGTTCTCACGTTTGTTTATACCCATGCTTGCATATTTCTACTGTTATTGCCTTACTTCTGGCCTTCATTTTCTCTCATATGAGCTACTACAATCCCCACTTTAGTGATCTTTCTTCCCAGCTCCCCCCAGTTGATCCTCCACCTGCTTCTAGAGTTATCTTGTTAAGAAGATTTGACCATGCCATTCCTCTGCTTTAGAAATGTTTATAATTCTCCACTGTATACAGCACAAAGTCCACCCAATTTGGCATAGCACAGTCAGACCAACAAAATCTGGGCCCAAATCAATTTTCCAGATGTACTTCCCATCATTCTCTCCATGTGTCTTATACTTCAGCTCCAGTTAAAATACAGTTCTTTACCACATAAGTATGTAACATAATGTGAAGACCCCTATTTTAACCCTGACTGCACTGTTTCAAGGTATTTATAAGCATCTTTAGGGCAAGGACTGTGTATTATTCATCTTTGTAGCTCTGGTGCTTACCATAAGTAGATCTCAATAAATATTACATAAACTCATAAAGGAATGATGACCTGGATTCATAGTTTTATATTCTTACATATTTTTATTGACACATAATAGATTTACATACTGAGTTTCAATTTCATTTCTGCCATTCCTTAGCAATGTGACTTTTGTTCAGTTCTAAGCCTTAGTTTCCTCATCTGTAAACTGGGCTTAGCAATAATTGCCACCTAGCCCTATAGATTTTGAAGGGAATTTTCATGTTCCTTTTCTGTCTTGTCTTCTCAAGCTTCTCAGGGCCCTACCCTGACTTTGGCAGACAGTGGCAAAAGGAGTGAGAAGAGGGCTGTGGGGCCAAGCTCCGAGCAGCAGCTGCAGTGGGCCTGCCTCACAGCTGCTGGCCAGGCTTTTGGGAATTTTGCACTGTTAACCCTTTGGGTCTAGTTCTTGAGAACCCTATGGATTATTCATCCTTCAACTCAGCTTCTTGTTTTCTGGGTAACAGACACAGATTATTTACCTATGCACCTGCTTCTCCCTTTCTGAGCAATCCTTCTCATGCAGACAAGTAATCAGACACAACATTCTCTCCCATGTCTAAAATTGGATGACTTCTTAAACTTTCCCCATCTTGTTGACTCACTTGTCAGTAAGTTCTCCTCTTTCGGGGACTGCAGTGTTCCAGGTATGGCTTGACCTGCAGGACAAACTGTTAGACTCAAATGTCTATTGTTTTGGACATTCAGAGTCTATTGCTGATAGCTCAACTTGTATAGCTTTATTTAGCAACTGTGTCACACCCTTGCCTTACATCAGGCTCAGAGTAAGTGAAAAACCCCAGGGCATTTTCACACCGATTGCTGGCATGACAAACCAACCTCTACATGTGCAGTTGATGTTCTAAACCTTTAAGCAAGACTAAGAAATTGTTCATTTCCACTCATCATACCAGTATGCTGATATTCTTTAGAATGATGATTCTATTATGCTGATATTCTTTAGAATGATGATTCTATTATCCACCTTTTCCATTCCCATCCATGTGTTCCTCTCTTTTCATACCCAGCTTTGGGTCATCAGCCCATTTGCTCATTTGTCCTTGTCTTCATCAACATAATCTGTATTTCCAAATTTTTTATTGTGGGAAAATACATATAATTTAAAATTTACCATTTTAAACTATACAGTTCAGTGGCATTATCTGGCCGGGCGCGGTGGCTCACGCCTGTAATCCCAGCACTTTGGGAGGCCGAGGCAGGCGGATCACGAGGTCAGGAGATCGAGACCATCCTGGCTAACACGGTGAAACCCCGTCTCTACTGAAAATACAAAAAATTAGCCGAGCGTGGTGGCGGGCACCTGTAATCCCAGCTACTTGGGAGGCTGAGGCAGGAGAATGGCGTGAACCCGGGAGGCGGAGCTGGCAGTGAGCAGAGATCGCGCCACTGCACTCCAGCCTGGGCGAAAGAGCGAGACTCTGTCTCAAAAAAAAAAAAAAAGACACAAAAAAACAGTGGCATTATCAACATTTTATGTTAAAAATTTTCAGACCTATGGAGAAGTGCAATAATGCCCATATACCCTCCACCTAGAGTCACTCTTTATAAACATTTTACCATGTTGCTTTCTTGCTTTCTCTCCCCTCACCTCTCTCTCTCTATATATATCCATATATCTATATCTATATCTATATATCTATATATCTATATATAGATATATATATATAGAGAGATAATATATATATATTCCTATTTACTGGAGGTGTGACATTTAAAAATATACTATGGCTCTTGTATACACCAATGGATTCTAGGAAGGAGACATGAAATCACACTTAGCAGTATCCAAGTGAGTGGAGCAAGGGAAACAACAAAAAAAATACCAGTGGTAAGTGGTTAGTGTTTATTGGTTATCAATCTATTAGAAAGTTTTTATTGAGTACCTACTATAGTTATAAGCCCAACACTGAAAAATTATGAAATATAGTCCCAGTCTTTATGAAGCTAATGATGTGTTTGGGGAAGGTGACAATTGATTTTTTTTAACATGTCACCACCTTTTTGTCTGCTTACTTCTAGCCTTGCCCTTTCTGGAACTTCAATGCATCATTCATAGTATCATCAAAGTTATCTGTTGAAAACTCTACACTCATTTTCTTTTTCTTTTCCTTTTTTTTTTCTTTGAGATGGAGTCTTACTCTGTCGCACAGGCTGGAGTGCGGTGTCGCATTCTTGGCTCATTACAAACTCCGCCTACTGAGTTCAAGCAATCCTCCCACCTCAGCCTCCCAAGTAGCTGGGAGTCCAGGCGCAAATTACCACGCCCGACTAATTTTTGTACTTTTAGTAGAGACGGGGTTTCACCATGTTGACCAGGCTGGTCTCGAATTCCTGACCTCAGGTGATCCACCCGCCTTGGCCTCCCAAGGTGCTGGGATTACAGGCGTGAGCCACAACGCCTCATTTTCTTAACCCTGGATTCACCTTAAGAATGCCATAGGACAATTTTAAAAAGCCAAAATATTTGCTTTAACACAGATTGGTTATGTAAGAGTCTCATGGGTAGGTCCTGAACATCATATTTCTGAGGATCCCCAGGTAATTCTTATGCATGGTGAGGGTTGACAACCACTGCCGTGGACTGATTAAGCCTCTCTCTTTTTTGAAACGCTTACTGTCTTGTCATTCCCTATATCCACACCCATTAGCATAGCTACAGTGACTTCCATAAACTGGCCTGGACTTCATCTCCTAACACTCCTTCCATAACTCTTCATAATCTTGCTACACCCAGTGCTGCTTCACAACTTTGTACCTTTTCATACCTTGTATCTTCTGTATGGAATATCCTTATCTTCCTTATCTGCCTATCAAAATATTATACATCCTTTAAAATTTGAATGACATCTCCTTCAGGAAGTTTTCCTGAACTTACTGTTTCCTTAGCTTGTAAACATTTTTATTATTATCCTTATCACACAAAATGAATCATAAACATCTGTTTATGCATCTCTCCCCTACTCAACTGTGAAGTCTGAGGGCTGGGTATGTACATTATTTACCTCTGTATCCCCAAAACTTAGCCAACAGAACTGGCAAACAGTAGGTGCCCAATACATATTTGTGGACTAAGTAGATTAATGAATTTTTAAAAAATGTTTTAGCATCTCTAAGACAAAAAAATGTGCAAGAAGGAACAAGGCAGATTCAAAAGAAGAGGTCTGTCAGTTGAATACTCGGTGAGATATCTGTCCTTGGAAAGAAGGGATTTTGTCTGGAGAAAACTAGGCTGTGCTAAGAAGAATAACTAATTCTATACAGACAGGCAGCCAAGAACAGGCTGTGGCCAAAGTGTTGATGGATGACAGCTGGAAGTATGGCTTGTGAACCAACTAAAAATGACACATCAATCTGAGCTGCAAAATAAATCATTGGGACTCCAAAGGCTTTTGTTCACTTTAAAATCTCACTCTACATGAACATTTAATAAGAACACTTCAAATTGTTATAGCACTTTACTACTTTACACTTTACACATTCACATACATAATCCCCTGTAAACTTCCCAACACCTGTTACAAGAACAACATTATCAACCCAATTTTAGGATAGAAAGCTGAGGCTCTAAAAATTTCATTAATTAACCCAAGGTCACACAGATGATAAGTGGTAGAGGCAGAGCATGAATAGATTTTGAGATAAGAAAAGGAGAAGGAATAAGAAAGCCACAAAAAAAGTGAGCAAAAATAAAGAAAAAAATCTACAATATGCACATTATGTTTCATTCTGGGCTTTATTAACTACAAGTTTTTGTTGTTCTTTTCTCAATAATAGTAAAGGGGTTGGATCAGAGAAGGGGGCGCTCCTAGGTTAAGAGTTGTTCATCTATAATGTATGAGGTATGGTGCAAGTCACTTTACATTTAGTATCAATAATAGCCCTATACGGTAGATGCTGTTATCCACACTTTCAACATGTAGAAATTGAGATGCAGAAGATTTAATCAATTTGCCTGAAGGTCTGTAAGAGTTGGAAAAAAATTTGCACCCCTGTTTGACTCTAAAACCAGTGTTATTTGTATAACATCATATGCTTAATTCCTGTGTTGTGTTAGTTACATGTAAGAAAAATGTTGTAATGAAAGTATTATTTAGAATGTCTAATATATTTTTATGAAAATAAGACAGAAAGAGAAAGAAAAAAACGGTGTTCTGAATAAGGTTGAAGTAATCATGAAAGTCAACTTGGAAGAAAAGTGAGACTTGACTTGAGTCTTAAGAGATGGGTAAAATTTGAAGCACCAACTAGGCAAGGGAGGGCATTCTGGAAAGGGATAAGAACATGGAGAAAGGCACTGAGGAGAGTGGCATCTGCTGGAAAGTCAGAAAAGAACCCAAGAACTGTGGGTGTGGGAGTTTGCTACCATCGAAGAAGTGCAAAATGTCCTAAACTTCACTGTTGGAGGGATATATTCTTCCCCCTAAGATTTTCGGGTTGGAGGAAGTTACATTCTTAGATGCGAACATCAACTGAGGGCCTTTCTGGTACAAGGAAATCGAATTGCTGATTGCTGGGATGTGTTATGAAAGGGAGCAAGCCACCAGTTATCATCAGCTCCCTGCGGGGCCCCACTGTCGCAACAGTGATAACTGGGAAATAGATCTTGAGATAAGAACAAGAGAAGAAATCAGAGATGAGTTCAGCAAGCTTAAAAAAAAGACCCCAAATAGGTATCTTTTATAGATTAGGTTTTTTATTGAAAAAGTAATACATGCAATTCATACAGAAAGCTTCAGAGTACAAAAGGATATAAAAAAGCCAGTCTACTTCTGCACATACAAACATATGTACATATATGCATCTTTCCTTATTAAAAAAGGGCATACACCTGCACACCATTGTGAGTCTTTTAAAAATTTCAACAAATTAAATTGGGAAATAATTTTATTTCCACACATGTGGATCAGTTTTATTTTTTAATTGACAATATTATTTCAATATATGAATATGCACTAAATTTTTTATCCTATCTCTTATAATAGACATTTGCCTTAGTCCCATTTTTCATTAACACAAATAATACTGCAATGGACACCCTTATACTTGTATACATTTGCATACTGTGCAAGTATTTTCATAATATACATTTCTAGAATGGGAATTACTTAGTCAAGGATAAATACATTTTTCATATTAAAAGATACTGCAAAATCGTGCCCTCCAAAGAGGTTGCACCAATTTATAATCTCATCTACAAGTTATGAAATGCCCATCTCTCTATCCCCATCAATACTACACATTATCTAGCTTTTAATCTTTTTCAATATAATGAAGGGAAATGATGTTTCATTATTGCTTTAATTTGCATTGCTTTAATCATCAGTGAGGTTAAGCCTCTTTTTCTGTGTGTTTATTAACTTGTATGGCTGTTTTTCAGTGAAATGTCCATTTATAGCCTTTACTCATTTTTCTATTCATGATTTTGCTTTTTTTCTATTGATTTGCAAGAGATTTTTACATATTAAATAACTTAGTCCACCCTGAGTGAGATAAATTGAAGATGTTCCCCTAAATTGCTTTTTGACTGCATTTATTATATTTTCTACATGAAAAAAGTTTTGAAAATTATATGTAGCTAGATTTATGAAATTTTTCTTTTTACTTCCTGGATTTTGCATCTTCCTTAGAAAAATCATTTTCACTTCAAGACTACATATAATTATTCCATGCTTTCTCTTGGTGTCTTTACAATTGCATTTTCCATTTGACTCCTTTATATTTCTAGAACTTATTTTGGGGTAAAGAATTGGGTAATCTCTATTCTGTGGTGTTAATTTATCTACTCACATACTAGAACCAAACTGTTTTAATCAGTATAGATTTATAATACCTTTTAATACGTGGTGGGTAAAGTTTCTCCCAACACACTCCTTCCCACCTCCCACCACTGACTTTTCGTTTTCAAAATGGTCCTGGCTAGTCTCACACTAAATTATGTATATATATATAACATAATACATAATTATATATACGATAGAGGACACACTGATAACCAAAGTGATAGATGGCTGTGGTCTCAAGAGTGAGAGATGCTCCAGAACCTCCATTCTGAGAGGCACGCGCGCGCGCACACACACACATACACACCACAAAACATACAAATAATGTATTTGAAAAATATAATAGTTTAGAGGTGAAGTCCTGGGAATACCCACAATGGATCAAGAATAGGGTTGCCAGATTTAGCAAATAAAAATACAGGATGTCTAGTTAAATGTGAATTTCAGATAAATAATTTTGGGGGTATAAGTATGTCTCAATTATTGCAGGGGGCATGCTTATGTAAAGACTATTTGTTGTTTATCTGAAATTTATGTTTTACTGGGTGTCCTCTGTTGTATAGGCAACCCTAACCAAGGGGAAAATGAAGAGTAGCTTAAAAGTACAAAGGAAAATTGTATGCAATGATGAATTAACACATTATGGTCAGTGGGAAGCCCTTAATACAGGCACTTAGACATTGGCTTGAACAGAGAAATTACAATTCTGGGGTGTGAATTAAATAAGCTTGTTTTGTCTTCCCAGCTTTGGTTTGAAAAATGAAACTTCTTAAATAAAATGCAAGAGGCTCAATTGATTTGAAGGCTTTTTGGCTTTCTGGCTCCAGTTTAAAAGAAAAATCAGTTTAATAGAAATTGGAAATTAAGATTCTGTTTTATTTGTGCCATACTATGAAGACTTTTGATATATAGATTTTCTTTTTCAGATTAGTGTTTCAAGTTTAAATTATTGGGAAACTTCCCAAATTGATTTTTTCATTTGGGGTTGGTGGGGAAATGTCATTCTTATTAATCACTTTAGATAATAAGTCAAGTAGAATCCCTTATGATTTATTGTCTTTTATTTTTAAGTGACCAAGTGATTTGGATCTGAAATTAAAGACATTCTCTAATTCATGAATATTTGCTTAACTAATTCTTTCCTAAAAATTAACTTGACTTTTGGAGCAAGCTCCTGTGCTTGCTCCTGTGGCATATTAAGAAAAGCTTTGGCTCTGGAGTTAGAAAACCTGGATTCAAGTCCCAGATCTTTGTAGCTCCGTGCTGTAAATGTGTGGCAAGTGGCTCAATGTCTTTGACTCCTAGTTAGTTCATCTATAAAATGGGCGTAGTAATTCTTACTTCACAGGGTTGTTGTGAGAATTAAATGAGATATACAGGTAAAGTGCATGGCACTTTACAGGTATTTAATTATTATCAATTTTTTTGTAGATACTTACATATTGAAAAGTATATATATTTGCAAAATCATTTTCATTGATGCTTTTCTAGAGGGTGAAATTTTGTGTGCATTTGAGTTCTTTTTAAAGGCTGATGAGTTCTCTATTTCTATGAATATGGGAGAATGCTACATAAATATAATATTGATATAATGTTGGTATGCTCAGCATGAAACAAAAGAACCCAAAATATATAACATGTATCAATGGGGTTCCTTATGGAAATTTACTGAATTGTAATAATAATGTTTGCCTTTCTGTTGGAAAGAATAAGATGCAAATAAAGTCCTTTTAACTGCCTATGGGCGGGATAAGCACCAGCTAGTCTTGGAGGGGTTGAGTCTTATGACTATTCTATGGTGCACCCTTTGAAATAAGCCTGTTCTTGGCCACATCAATTCACAGATGGAGGGTGTATGGTTTCTGCTATTTTTTTCCACTGGAAATTTGTCAAGGATTTGTTATATGCTGCGGAATGGTTAGATGTGGGGAAAAAAAGCCCAAGCACCATGGCTGGCCCCAGGATTTTGGGACAGGTGTTGATAATCTGTAAGAGTAGGAAGGCTGCTGATGAGAGTGCGTGATATCCAAGAAACAACCAGAAAAAGGCAACTAGAGACAGGAGTTTGAATGTTCCATAGATCATCCCTTGTCCTTTTCTCCTTTATGGGCTCTCCTCACAATAACTGGTAGGAAGTTAGAAGACCTGGGTTCTAGTCATTAATTGTCTGTGAGTTCTGGAGCAAGTCATTTCAGTTTGCTGGACCTCATTTTTCTGATCTGTCCAACTGAGTTTGGGGGGAGGAGATGCCTCAAATATCTCCAAGCCTGGTGTGAGAATCAAATGTGAGAACAGACTTGAGTGTTCTTTGAAAAAGCACGCAGTGCTGTATGCAAATGCAAGTGTAGAGATTATTATTTATCATCATTTACAGTGAAAGCAAGGATAATGTGATAAGGACAAGCAATCGTTCTCTCTGGTTTAGATAGAGGAGAGTGGGAATGGCCTTAGGAAGCATCCAAACCTGGAATTTCTCAGGAGACTGAGAAAACAGCAAACTCCTCCTTCAACATCTCTTCTTCTCCCACTTTTATCTGGTCAGTTTCATGGCCCAGACCCAGTCAAGAACTCTTCTTCTCTGCTAGTGTTTCTCATAAGGGTATAGTTGTCTGCATACCAATAGCTGGATAAACACTAAAGCTCTGTTGAGAGGAAACGTGAGGGAAGTTTAAAACCATGAATAATATGGAGAAGATGAATATTAACTTTTACATTTAATTTAAAAGTAAAACTCTACTTCACAATTAAAAGAGAAATCTTAGGAGGAAACTTAGGATCCATGAAAGGAAAGTCGTGTCATCAGTCAAATGAAAAGCTTGGACCATCAGATTATTTTTAAAGGTCCCTTCCAGCTTTGACATTTTAACTGAGAGTTCTTGTGACAAAATCTCAGCTACCTTTCCAATACAATGTCCCTACTACTCCCAGCCTCTCGGTGTAAGCTAATTTTTCTGCCTTTCCTTCCTAGCCTGTCTCAGTTGCTCTTGGCACTACCTTCCAAATGCAAACTCTATCCCCTTCTCCTTCACCTAGATAAAGCCTATCGAGCCTCCTTTGACACTGAGTTACCAATGATGAAAGGGGTAATTATTGACACAGCAATATGCTAGGTGTTTTATGTAATTTTTAACCCTCACATAAGCCTTTTGAAATGAACTTTAGTCTTCCCTGTTTATAGGAAACTGAAGCTCATAAAGTTTAAGTAACTTGCTGAAGATCACACAGCTAGTGCCAAAGTTAGGATTTGAATTAAAATCTGTCAGACTCCAGAGTTGGGCTGTCAAGTTCAAGACTCACCTCACCCAGCCCCAAAGACCTTCACTCTCCTCAGACAACTTCCAAGTCTTCAAACCAAGCCCTGCATTTAATGCTATCATGTCGTAGACTTACTTGATTTCATATCTTCTTTTCCCAATTCATTTTTTGGTTCCTCACGAGAAAGGACCATAGCAAATTCAACTCTCTATACTCAGTGGTTAGTTCTCTGACTTGCACACAGTAGGAGCTTAATAAATATTTGTTGATGAGTAGACATCACATTAATTTGCTGTTCAAAACCTGTGTTTGAGTATTAAATATGTTTTACCAGTGGAAGAAAACCATAGCTAAGGTAATTTGTGAGCCGAAGCCATTGTTACTTCTGTTGCTAAGGGAAGTCAGTTACCCTGGGATACTAATTAACTGCAGCTATTGTGGAAATTAAGCCAGCAGCCCCCAGCGAGTTCAGAGAGCTGACGGGAGGAGGGAATCTAGAAGGTGTCAAGTAAGAAAGTATATTTTCTGATTTGAAGAAAAGTGACCAAGGGAGGGGGTAGCTTGCACACTTTCAGCACCATCACACCTCTGTGAAGCCTATTTCTCTTCCTTAGTGGGCAAAGAGGTTGTTCTCTATAATTAGCTCAAACAGTCGAGGCAAGGTGAATAGACTGCCTGTGGCTGAGACCTACACTTCAGGCTTTGCTAGCATTGAGAGATACGCATCTGAGGGGCTTTGACGTCAAAGTAGCTCCAAGGCTGAATGAAAAGTACTGAAGAGACTCTTGATGCTAAGTTAAGATTCCAGTTGAAATGATGAAGGGAAATGAAGAGATCAATAAAGAAAGGTAACAGACTCTACCTGGGGTGCTCGTTGCATTTAAAAGAATTATCTACTCTGCTGTCTAAATTGGAGTTCAACAGTTTTAATAAAGGGACTTATTTATGATTCTAGAAAAAGTCTGAACAGTGCACTTATTTATCTGCAACATAGCCAGAGCTCAAACTTGGACATAAGTTGCTCTAACAAACTAGTTCCACCTAGTGATAGTGTACCTAAATTGCAGTTTGTTTTTCTGAGAAAACGAAAACATGGCCTTTACAAGTGGTCACTGCAGCACTGAAGTCATGACATTATTCAACAGCTGAGCACCAGCTTCGTGAGAAGCCCTGGGCTAGAGACACTGACGCGTGTCTGGGGAAGAGGGAGTGAGTGCTTTGCAGATTGGCTAAGCGAGGCAATAATAAAACTTCTGATTAACAGCAGGAGGTGAGAGCACCAAGCCTACAGGAAGCATATGAAATAATATTTAGAGACCAGGGCAGGTGGGATTAACTCTGTCTCTACTGACTCATGCTGTTGAAAGATCTGTATACGAACTCAAAACCTCCCTTCTGCATGACAGAAGGCCATGAAAGGGTGAAGAAGAAAATTCCAAGGAGGTTCTGACCAGAAGGACAAGAGGACACAATAAAATTCAGCAGCAACCTGGTACCCTTGTCTTTTCATGCAATAATTCTATAAGGAGATTATCCAACTTCACCAGAGCGACACTGAAATCTTCTTGGCTTTAGACTCACATATCCAAATGCCTACTTAGTTAAGCACCTTCCACTCTGAGCATCCAAAGCTATGAAAGCAACAGGTAGGCCAAAATACAGGTCTACAAGTCTGGCAAACCCTAATCAGCGCTGCCCTGCCCTAGGAATTAGTAGAGCAACCACACCCATCAATGCCAGAGATATGGCAGCAAGTGCTGAGCCTAAAATGTTCTGGTGAATCAAGCCATCTGTGATTCAGAGAAAAGCAAGTTTGATAGCACATCTTGTGGGCAGGTTTCATCAAGCTCACTGGCTTGCATGTGGGGCTGTTGCACCGATATTTGGGTAACAAGACCCTAAAAATACTCCCCAAAATTCACAAGCCTTTTATTCTATTGTGGATAGATGCAGCTCCACTTGAGGCACAGATGTTTACCCATCCAGTATTCCCCACCTCCACATCACTCTCCTTTGCCCCACAGTTTCCTGCTCATGCCAAGACTCCACCTCCAACTCATCTCTGGGATAGCCAATGAGCACCTGGGGCCTTCGTGCTGTGTCCCAGGTTTTCTGTCAAGGAACCAAGCTTCTAGTGACTACACAGATTTCAGAGTGAATCTTTTAGGTTCCTCCTAGATTACAAAGGTTAGAGAATGAAGGAGTAAGGCTTGGGAATCTGTATCTTAATGAAATCCCTACAGTTTGTTTTGATTCAGCAAATCGGCAGACAAGACCCCAGACTGGATTTTGTCCCAGCATTTCCATTTCCACCTCCTCTAAGAAGTTTCCCAGTGTTGTCAGCCCTCATTGATTTTCTCCTCCTTTTGAATTCATGTAACATAAAAGCAAAAATTGTTTGGGAGGCTGAGGCGGGTGGACCACCTGAGGTCAGGGATTCGAGGCCAGCCTGGCCAACATGGCGAAACCTCGTCTCTACTAAAAATACAAAAATTAGCTGGGCATGGTGGCGCATGCCTGTAATCCCAGCTACTCAGGAGGCTGAGGCAGGAGAATCGCTTGAACCCAGGAGGCAAAGGTTGCAGCAAGCCCAGCAGCCTGGGAGACAGACTGAAATTCCATCTCAAAAAAAAAAAAAAAACCTAAAAAAAAACAAGAATTGTGTGCTTTTAAAGGGCTCCCAAAAACCAATCAATACAAATGGTTACCTGGAGCAGGAATCCCCTTCACAAAACCCCAGTACATGCTTATCTAACACCTGCCTGGCCAGCCCTCCCCACTTTTTATAGAATATAGAACCCACCACCCACCAGGCAGCTATTTCAACCCCCATCACCTTTCTTAGGAACGCTAGTAGCCAGAAAAATCTCTTCCATCTCACTGATCCCAAATCTTCCCATGTTGCAGCCAGAAACCACCTGGGGGATTGGTAACATTTTAAAAAGAACTGTTTAAAACATTTGCAAAGTTTTCTGTTGTAAAAGTACTGTCCTTTGAAAGTGATGCTCTCTCTTTCAGAAAACAGTTCGTAGAGATTCTTTTGCTAAAGCAGTTTGTAGTTGCTCCCCTGGGTGTGTGTCTTCTATTAAGGCAATGATCTCAGAATTCTTGCTACAAAAGCCCAAACAAAATGCTAAATCCCTTCAAGCATCCCTGAACAGGCAGATATATTGGTGGTCAGCTGCGGAGGGCAGCTTGGAAACTAAGATCAATCTGCTTTAGCTTCTGTGCTTTAGCAGTATTTTCTTAAATTGCTCTTCTCTGTTGCTAGTTGCTTTAAGGCACCTTCTGTTGAAGGGAAAATTTGTGCATGTAAGCCCCAAGAAACCCCTACCTAGTATGGAACGCTGGAATCAAAAATTCATTTCAAAGGAGGAAATAGGGGAGAAATTTGTGGATGAAAATAATTCTCCCTTTTACCTTGCAAAAGTCACCAGGCAGAGTCTTCACTTAGGCTGGTATCAAATAATGATTCATTCATCAGGATTGAATTGAAAACTCTTGAGTGCCAGAAAGGATTCCTGAAAAAGGAAACGGATGGTGACTGCCATGTTTCATAACTCCGGTGGGTGCCACTTACAATTGGAGGGACATGGAGAAGGCTCCAAAGGATGGTTCCCTGGTAGCAAATAAAACAGGTGGCAAAGAGGAGGTCTAGCAAACAGGTTGAAACCAGAGTAGGGCATGAATTTGCTCTGGATAATAAAATTAGGTAGCATTGAGGGTGCGGGTGTCTGTTTGGAGCTCCAGTTCTGCAAGGTCTAGGAAAGCAAATCCAGCAGAAGACAGAAAAACCCAGCTCAGTCCCGGGTACTGATATATTGCTAAGGAAGGAGGGGATGTTGATAGGAAGTTAATATAGGGACTTGAGGACTCCATACCATAAGACCAACTTATAATGAGGGGACTAGAGAGAAAAGCAAGTCTGGAGTGGAGAAACTGAGGCAGAGCTTGCAGATGGGGGATTTAGTTGTCCTAGCTGGAGGAGCAGGAAAAGGTCCAGGTATTGAGTTGGGAGCTTATGGGACTGATGCTGCTTGCATGTCTCAAAATCCTATTGTACTTCTAACAAACAAGCTTGAAAACCTGGAATTTTCAACTTTTTGACAATAGAAAGTACCAAACTGACTCCCAGAACACATAGACAATATAATCAAACCAATTACCAAATAAGAAATTGAGAAAATTGTTGAAGACAAATTCTCCCCTGAAAGCACCAGGCCCAAATTGTTTCTTGGGGAAGGAGTGGGTTAGAGAAATGTTGGTAAAATGATACAAAATTCCAGTTAACAGGAGGAATTAGTTCAAGAGATCTATTGTACAGCATGTTAACTATAGTCAATAACAAGTACCAGATTCTTGAAAGTCACTGGGACGGTAGATTTTGAGTGTTCTCACCACAAAATAATGATAAGTATGTGAGATAGTATATACGTTAATTAGTTCAATTTAGTCATTCCACAATTTATACATATTTCAAAACATAATGTTGTATATAACAAATATGTACAGTTTTTATTTGTCAATTAAAAGTTAATTAATTTAAAAGGAACCATAAATTATGTGAGTACAGTGAAAGGCAGAAATTGATAAATCTGTAACACATGTGGAATTAAAAATGTACAAAGGCCTAAAACAGGGAGGAAGATCCCTTCCAATGAAAGACCCTTGGGGATGTTTCATTAACAAACTAACATGTGGTATTGGTTATTGATTCAACAACAGCAAAAAATATTCTGGCTTTACCCATTCAGAGCTCTTTTAGTTGGCTCCCATGTCCCCTTGACATATACCCATTTTTGTAGGGATTTTTAAAAGCACTTTCCTATTTTCTGACACTGCAAGATGCTTCAGTCTCATTTTATATAATTCCTGCCTTGGTCCTAGAATCAGCAATTTCTTCAAGGAGTCCTGATTCCTTTTACTGGAGGATACTAAAAGAAACCATTGACAAATCCCAGGTCATGCAGATTTCCCCATTTGCTTCTAAAAGTTTTACAGTTTTAGCTCTTAAATTTAGGTCTTTGGTTCATTTTGAGTTAATGTTTGTTATGAGATTAAAGTTAAGGGTCAAACCTCATTCTTTTGCATGTGGATATTTCAGTTTTCCAGCACTTTTTGTTGAAGACAATTGTTCTATTTCCATTCAATGGTCTTGAAACCCTTGTCAAATATAAATTGATATAGATGTGAGTGTTTATTTCTGTGCTCTCAATTCTCTTCCATTGGTCTATATTTTTGTCCTTAGGCCAATACCACACCCTTTTGATTACTGTAACTTTAAGTAAGTTGTAAAATCAGGTAGTATGAATGTTCCAACTTTGTTTTCTTTCTCAAGATTGTTTTGGCTATTTTGTCACCCTTGCAATCCCATATTAATTTTAGAATCAGCTTCTCCATTTCTGCAAAAATAAAACAATAACAGGGCATTGAGATTAGGTTTGAGACGGCATTAAAACTCTATTTTTTTTAGGTAGTATTGTTAACAATATGTAGTCGGCCAATTCTTGAACCAGGTGTCTCCCATTTATTTAGGTCTTCTTTAATTTATTTCAGCAGTGTTATGTAGTTTTCAGCAGGCAAGTCTTGTGTTTTCTTGGTTAAATTTATTCCTAAGTATTTTATTCTTTTTGATGCTATCGTAAATGAAATTGTTTTCTTAATTTCCTCTTTGAATCATTCAATACTAGTGTATAGAAATATGCTAAAATCACCCAATACATTGTTACTGTTATTACTGGGAAAAATTTTAAGTCTATTAGGAAGTGATGACTTTCAAGCTCTTTAAATATTGGAGGTGAAACTACAAGTCTTCAATTCTATTAGATTTTAAAGGAACAGAGTAGTTTAATGCTATTTAATCTGTTTCAGAGCATAGAGAAAGAAGAAAAGCTTCCAAACAGATACCAAAAACTGACAAAACTATGCCCAATTCTCAATTATTAACACTAATGCAAAAGTACCAAATTAGATGTTAGCAAATAGAACCCATCAACTAATTAAAAGAAAAATACACCAAGAAAGTGGGTTTTATACCAGAAAGTCAAAGAGATTTCAATATTAGGAAATCCATTAACACAATTAAACATGGAAAAAAATTATAATCATTTCCATAAACAACAGTATTCATTTTATGAAATTAAATGGTCATGCTTGATTAGTAAATGGAAGCTATTACTAACAAGACAAAATAAACTGAGAAAGACTGAAAAAGAAACAGAAAGTGAGGAAGGAAAATACTAGCAACCTGCTAAATGGCAAGATACCAGAAGTATTACTATTAAAGTCTGAAATAAGGCAAGGATATCCACTATCATCTCTATTATTTAACATTATTTGGGGGCATTTCCTAGTACAAATAGATAAGGATTTTTAAAAATGCCATCAACATTGGAAAGTAGTTAAAATTTTCATTTTTCATAGATGATATAATTGTTTACCTTAAAGCAACAGAAGAAATACATGTAAATTATTAAAAACAGTAAGAAAATTCTCTTCTTTTTCCTTCCTCTTCTCTTGGAGTTGGTGGTGTAATAGATTTAGAAGGTGGCAAAGTGAGGAGGCAACAGGCTGAGGAAGTGGCAATAGGTCCATTAGCTGAGGAGGTCACTAATGTAGTCAGGAGATTGATTATATACAAGAGTATTGAACATATTAATAAATATATTGAGAGTAATAGGAGCTAGCTTTCTCGCTGTCAGAAAGTGATTTACAAATGTGGGGAGGGAAAAGGCTAGAAAGATTCCTGGTATTTGGGATTTTAATTGGAGCTATCGATATGTACTCATGCTTTACACACATACACATACACACTCACACACACAGAGAAATATAGATATGTGTGCAGTGTGAATGTGTTGTGTACTCACACACATATACAAACACATATTTCCTATGTCTGTTAGAGGCCACTAAGTGAACAGATCTTGGGTTCTAAATATCACCCCCTCTAAAAGGACTCAGGGATCTTTGTAAAATGATTGATTCTAGAACTGGAGCAGGGAAAGTACGTGATCCTGGAACATGTTGTTGTTTTTGAAAGTAAGGAGGAGATCAAAGAATGATAGAGATGTGTATAAAGAACACTGGAGCAGGTCTGAAAGGTCTCTCACTAGCTCCTATATCCAAATATAGGATAATTTTAGTGTCAAAATAAATAATGTTAGTAAAGGATAACAATCAAGTGAATAATATAGGAATCCATCCATGAGTCCATACCAAAATTTCAAAATGAAAGAAATAAAAAGAAAATGAGGACGTGAAACTTCCTTAGAGTAGAATGTTAACTAATGAATGTAGAAGGAATGATATAAAGATAAACATGACCACTTAAGAATGACCATAGTAGTGGCTGATTTAGGCAGCGATCATCAATGAATGCTAAGGCAGGTGAGTGGGTGTTTGAAGAACAGAATAGTAGAATAGACTCAGAGGATCTCCTTACAAAATACATAACAATTACAAGGAGAGAAAATGTGACTCCTTGTTGGGGAAACATGGCAGACACCACCTTGCCCAGGTAATGAACATTATCATCATCACTGGTGGAACAGAGTTGCCATAATACCCCCCTTGATGCATTACTCTGCTTACAGTACGGCATCATTACTACAGTCTTCTTGCCAGGAATACATGACCTGAGTTTGGACAGGAGTAGTTACCAAATAAACAAGGGTTGAGGGACATCATACAAAATGAAAGACATGTACTCTTTATACTGTCAAGGTCATGAAAGTCAAGAAAGACTGAGGAAATGTTCCAGACTTTAGGAGACTAAAAATACATGAAAATTAAATGTAACACGTGACTCTGGATTGGATCCTGGACCACAGAATAGAAAGAGACATGGTTGGGATACTTGGAAAAATTTGAATAAAGTCTTTGGGTTGGGTCATAGTGCTGTATCAATTTTTATTTGCTGATTTGGATATTTCTATTTGTGACTATGAAAGATAATGTCCTTGCTTTTGAGAAGCACACAGTGGCATATTTTGGGGCAGTTGGGCATAATGTCTGAACCTTGCTCTCAATTCAATTAGTTTTTAAAAAGAATATTTTTAAGTGAGTAGTGGTTTTGTTTGTTTGTTTGTTTTTTAAAGAGCAGTAGTACTCATTTTAAAAGGGTTGTGTGTTTGTGTGTGTGTGTGTGTGTGTGTGTGGAGAGAGGGGGAAAAAGAGCAAATATGCTAAAATGCTAGCAATTGTCTAATATGAGTAAAATAATATGTGAATTTTTTAGTTTTTTCAATTTTTAATAAGGTTGCAATATTTCAAAATAAATTATATAAAAAGCCCCACCACACAACGTTGTAATTTAGACCTAAGAAAATCATTGAAATAAATATACTGTAAGTAGAAAAAATGATTACTATAAATATTTTCCTAGCACAAAAGGTGATTATCATTTTAATATTAAGATTTTAATATCATTCAAAATTAATCCAAATAAGCTGAATGCAGTGGCTAATGCTTGAAATACCAGAAACTCAGGACCCCATCTCTTAAAAAATATAAAAAATTAGTTGGGTGCCTGTAGTCCCAGCTACTTTGGAGGCTGAGGCCAAAGGATCACTCACTGGAGCTTAAGAGTTCAAGGCTGCAGTGAGACATGACCGTGCCACTGCACTCCAGCCTGGGTGACAGAATGAAACCTTGTCTCCAAAGAACAAAAAAAATAAGAAATTAATCAAAATGTATAGTTTATTTATGTAAGATATAGGCTTACATATATATTTAGTTCTTTCTTTTTTTTAGACAGGCTCTCACTCTGTCAATCAAGCTGGAGTGCAGTGGTGCAATCACAGCTCATTGCAGCCTTGACCCCTCAGGCTCAAGTGATTCTCCCACCTCAGCCTCCCGAGTAGCTGGGACCACAGGCGCATACCACTACAATTGGCTAATTAAAAAAAATTTTTTTTTGTGGAGATAGGGTCTTGCTATGTTGCCCAGGCTGGTATATTTAGTTCTTTAAAGGATAGCAGAAATTAGTAAGATGGATGACATAAAGATAAAAATTTTAAAATGCATGTGTTGCTATATAAATACATCTTTTAGATGTCATGAAAAAAGACATTACATTTACAGTTGCAACTGTAATAGCAAACACCAAAAAAATGAACTCTAGGAATAAAGCTACTGAGAAATGTGCAGGGCCCACATGAAAAATATTTAAAACATCAGGTTGTGTCATAAAACTACATTTAAGTAAATGGAAACATATACTTAAAATTTAATTATAATATTAATGTGATCCTATTAAAACAGGTAACATTTTTAAAAAAAATTAATCAAGCTTATTTAAAAATTTCTCTGGAAAAAACCTGAAGAACACAACCAAGGCCTTTCTACCAAAAAAAAATAATGAAACAATAATGAAATACAACATTTCATGTATAATAAGGTAAAGGTAAAGCAAATTTCAACGACACTGGTTCATGAGATCAATGAGACAAAATAGCCAAAAAGAAACCCAAGTCATGTTAGAATTTGGTATATGAAAAAGACGGCACTTAAAATAAGTAAGAAAAATAATAGATGGCTTTATCAACAAATGTTGCTGAGACAAATGGATTTTCCAATGGAAAAAATAAAGTTGGCTCCCAATCTCACTCCATACACCAAAATAAATTTGAAGTGGATCAAAGGTGTGAGTTAAAAATGAAAACAAAGTACTAGAAGCCAACATGGGGTATCTTGTCTTCAATTCCAGAGTGGAGAACTTTCTAAGTATGATACAAACCCAGAAGCCATAAAAGACAAGACAGATAAATTAATTATTCAAATATGTATGAACTTCTTCTGGAAAAATGGAATGTATGTATTGTTTCCTATTTCTCCTGCAAAGTACAGATAAAATCCCTGGAGATTATATATGAAACAACCACAAGAAGACAGAAAGGTGAAAAGAAAAAGGCAGACAAGATAGAGACCTCAGGACCAAGGAATGGCATTGTGGTGAGTTCCTTGAGTATTCTTTTTGCTTCTTATTTCCAATCCAGGTAACAAAGACACTGTAAATATAAAATCATCAAAGGCCACTACCAAAAAAAGAAGTGGTAAGAAAAGCCTATTCTCTCTAGCTAAAAAAGAAAACTTTTAGACAATAAGCACTCTCTGACCACATACCACAGAAAATGTTTGACCCATTCCCACTCCTGGAGCAAAGACCAAATGAAGAACTTAGACTTGCACCTTCCCCGCACTAAAACAAGGTGCCCTGACATCCTTGTCAGGGTGATGTCATAGGCCAGTGGGAAGTAGAGACTTCCACCACTGTTGGCAATAATGAGACATAATGATAATATTGGCCACATAGGGAGTAGTAATGAGGATCTCTTCTACATACTACCCTATGCCAATAAAGACCAAATGAAAACCTGAACTTCCACCCTAACCTAGCAGATGTCAGAGGAAGTCAGTTAAAACGTAAAATTTAAATAAAATCAAGAATATCATAACAACTGAAATATCCAGATTTCAACAAAAAATTATACCAAGAACTAGAAAAATCTCAACTTGAAAAAAGTAAGACAATCAAATCAACAGATACCAATCCAATGTCGACAGATATATAATTATCTTATAGGGACTTATCATCATATATTATAATAATGTTTCAGCACAAAATTACAAACACACGAAACAAAAAAGTAGAAAGTCTCATCAAAGGAATAGAAATTCTCAGCAAAAATTAAAGATATAAGAAACAGCTCATGGATATATTAGAAATGAACAATACAATAGCTGATTTTAAAAAATGAGTTAATGGGCTCAGCAGCAGAATAGACAGGACTGAGGAAGAAATCATTAAACTTGAATATAGAACAATAGAAATCAATCACTTTGAATAACAGGGGAAAAATGAAAAGAGTCCAGGGACATACGGCACTATAAAAAAAATAACTAGCATTCTGGTCATTAGAATCTCAGAAGAGTGGGGAAAACTTAAAAAGTTTGAAGTTTTAGGTAAAAAGGAAAAAGACTGAATATATAATGGCCAAGAATTTCCCAAATTTGGGCCCAATGTAGTGGCTGATACCTGTAATTCCAGCACATTGGGAGACTTTGCAGGAGGATCAATTGAGGCCTGGAGTTTGAGATGAGCCTGATCAACATAGCGAGACCCCATCCCTTTCTGTAAATTATATAATATATAATAAAAATTTTAAAAGAATTTCCCAAATGTGGCAGAAGACACAAACCAACAGATTCAAGAAGTTGAGCACACCCGAAACAAGATAAATTCAAAGGTGCACATCATAATTAAACTTCAGGAAACTAAAGTCAAAAAAAAAATTAAAAAGCCACTAGAGAAAAATGACACCTTATCTAGAGGGGAATACCAATTAGAACTAAAGGGAGTTCCTCATTAGAAACTACTGAAGGTGCAAGAAAGTGGCACAATATTTTTCAAGTGCTGAAAGAAAAGAACTGTCAGCTCAATAATCTATATATAGTAAAAACATCCTTCAAGAAAGAAAGAGAAATCAATACCTTCTCAAATGAAGAAAACCTAAGAGATTTTTTTTTTTTTTTACCAGACCTACCCTAAAGAATGGCTAAAGAAGTTCTCTAAAAAGAATAGAAATGATTTTTTTAAATCTTGGACTATCAGGAAGGAAGAAAGAACAAAAAGAGGGAATATATGGATAAATATAATTGAACACTCTCAAATGTGTTTGTGGTGGAGAAAACATTTAATACAATTATATATTATATGGAGGAGGATAAAAATATGTGAAGAGAGGTAAATTTTCTATACATCACTTGAACAGGTAAAATACTGGCACAAGTATAATTACGTAAGTTATGTATATATAATGTAATAACTAATGCAACTAGTGAGGAAGTTATACAAAGAGATACACTCAGAAACACTATAGATACTACACTTGATCTTAGCCAAAAGGCCAAGAAGGGATAAAAATACTACAGATAAATAAAAATTGAATTCTAAAAAAAGAGTAAAAAGTTAAATAAACACAAAGGAAGACAGTAAAAAGAAAATAGAGAAACAAAACACAGAGAGAACAAACAGAAAACCAACAGTAAAATAGCGTAATTAAGCCCTAACATAGCAATAATTACATTCAACATAAATTGTATAAATACACTAATTAAAAGAGATTTGCTAGTGGATTTTTATTTTATTATATTATATTATATTTTATTTTATTTTATTTTATTCAGATGGAGTCTCACTCTGTCACCCAGGCTGGAGTGTGGTGGCCTGATCTCAGCTCACTGCAACCTCTGCCTCCTGGGTTCAAGTGATTCTGCTGCCTCATCCGCCTGAGCAGCTGGGATTACAAATACATGCCACCACATCTGGCTAATATATTTTTTTTTTTTTGTATTTTTAGTAGAGATGCGGTTTCACCATGTTGGTCAGGCTGCTCTCGAACTCCTAGCCTTAAGTTATCCACCTTCCTCAGCCTCCCAAAGTACTAGCGTGTTTTTTTAAATCCTCAATTACATGCTGTTTAAAAGACACTCACTTCTCCTGTAGTAGTATAGGTAGGTTGCAAGCAAAAGGACAGAAAATATTAAGCCATGCAAAGATTAATCAAAAGAAATCAGGAGAAGCTATGTTGATATAGCCTCGGAGCAAAGAAAATTACCAGTGACAGAGACGGACATTGCATAATGATAAAACTGTCAATTCACAAGAAAAATGTAACAATATTACATCTATATACACCAAATAACAGAGATACAAAATGTGTGCAGCAAAAACTATAGAATAGAAAGGAGAAATAGTCAAGTCCACAATTGTATCTGGAGATTTCTTTTTTTTTTATGTTTATTATTTATTATTATTATACTTTAAGTTTTAGGGTACATGTGCACAATGTGCAGGTTAGTTACATATGTATACATGTGCCATGCTGGTGCGCTGCACCCACTAACTCGTCATCTAGCATTAGGTATATCTCCCAATGCTATCCTTCCCCCCTCCCTCCACCCCACAACAGTCCCCACAGTGTGATGTTCCCCTTCCTGTGTCCATGTGTTCTCATTGTTCAATTCCGACCTATGAGTGAGAATATGCGGTGTTTGGTTTTTTGTTCTTGCGATAGTTTACTGAAAATGATGATTTCCAATTTCATCCATGTCCCTACAAAGGACATGAACTCATCATTTTTTATGGCTGCATAGTATTCCATGGTATATATGTGCCACATTTTCTTAATCCAGTCTATCATTGTTGGACATTTGGGTTGGTTCCAAGTCTTTGCTATTGTGAATAATGCCACAATAAACATACGTGTGCATGTGTCTTTATAGCAGCATGATTTATAGTCCTTTGGGTATATACCCAGTAATGGGATGGCTGGGTCAAATGGTATTTCTAGTTCTAGATCCCTGAGGAATCACCACACTGACTTCCACAATGGTTGAACTAGGTTACAGTCCCACCAACAGTGTAAAAGTGTTCCTACTTCTCCACATCCTCTCCAGCACCTGTTGTTTCCTGACTTTTTAATGATTGCCATTCTAACTAGTGTGAGATGGTATCTCATTGTGGTTTTGATTTGCATTTCTCTGATGGCCAGTGATGGTGAGCATTTTTTCATGTGTTTTTTGGCTGCATAAATGTCTTCTTTTGAGAAGTGTCTGTTCATGTCCTTCGCCCACTTTTTGATGGGGTTGTTTGTTTTTTTCTTGTAAATTTGTTTGAGTTCATTGTAGATTCTGGATATTAGCCCTTTGTCAGATGAGTAGGTTGCAAAAATTTTCTCCCATTTTGTAGGTTGCCTGTTCACTCGGATGGTAGTTTCTTTTGCTGTACAGAAGCTCTTTAGTTTAATTAGATCCCATTTGTCAATTTTGGCTTTTGTTGCCATTGCTTTTGGTGTTTTAGACATGAAGTCCTTGCCCATGCCTATGTCCTGAATGGTAGTGCCTAGGTTTTCTTCTAGGGTTCTTATGGTTTTAGGTCTAACATTTAAGTCTTTAATCCATCTTGAATTGATTTTTGTATAAGGTGTAAGGAAGGGATCCAGTTTCAGCTTTCTACATATGGCTAGCCAGTTTTCCCAGCACCATTTATTAAATAGGGAATCCTTTCCCCATTGCTTGTTTCTCTCAGGTTTGTCAAAGATCAGATGGTTGTAGATGTATGGTATTATTTCTGAGGGCTCTGTTCTGTTCCATCGATCTATATCTCTGTTTTGGTACCAGTACCATGCTGTTTTGGTTACTGTAGCCTTGTAGTATAGTTTGAGGTCAGGTAGCATGATGCCTCCAGCTTTGTTCCTTTGGCTGAGGATTGACTTGGCGATGCGGGATCTTTTTTGGTTCCCTAGGAACTTTAAAGTAGTTTTTTCCAATTCTGTGAAGAAAGTCATTGGTAGCTTGATGGGGATGGCATTGAATCTGTAAATTACCTTGGGCAGTATGGCCATTTTCACGATATTGATTCTTCCTACCCATGAGCATGGAATGTTCTTCCATTTGTTTGTATCCTCTTTTATTTCCTTGAGCAGTGGTTTGTAGTTCTCCTTGAAGAGGTCCTTCATATCCCTTGTAAGTTGGATTCCTAGGTATTTTATTCTCTTTGAAGCAATTGTGAATGGGAGTTCACTCATGATTTGGCTCTCTGTTTGTCTGTTGTTGGTGTATAAGAATGCTTGTGATTTTTGTACATTGATTTTGTATCCTGAGACTTTGCTGAAGTTGCTTATCAGCTTAAGGAGATTTTGGGCTGAGACAATGGGGTTTTCTAGATATACAATCATGTCGTCTGCAAACAGGGACAATTTGACTTCCTCTTTTCCTAATTGAATACCCTTTATTTCCTTCTCCTGCCTAATTGCCCTGGCCAGAACTTCCAACACTATGTTGAATAGGAGTGTTGAGAGAGGGCATCCCTGTCTTGTGCCAGTTTTCAAAGGGAATGCTTCCAGTTTTTGCCCATTCAGTATGATATTGGCTGTGGGTTTGTCATAGATAGCTCTCATTATTTTGAAATATGTCCCATCAATACCTAATTTATTGAGAGTTTTTAGCATGAAGGGTTGTTGAATTTTGTCAAAGGCCTTTTCTGCATCTATTGAGATAATCATGTGGTTTTTGTCTTTGGTTCTGTTTATATGCTGGATTACATTTATTGATTTGCGTGTATTGAACCAGCCTTGCATCCCAGGGATGAAGCCCACTTGACCATGGTGGATAAGCTTTTTGATGTGCTGCTGGATTTGGTTTGCCAGTATTTTATTGAGGATTTTTGCATCAATGTTCATCAAGGATATTGGTCTAAAATTCTGTTTTTTGGTTGTGTCTCTGCCCGGCTTTGGTATCAGGATGATGCTGGCCTCATAAAATGAGTTAGGGAGGATTCCCTCTTTTTCTATTGATTGGAATAGTTTCAGAAGGAATGGTACCAGTTCCTCCTTGTGCCTCTGATAGAATTCGGCTGTGAATCCATCTGGTCCTGGACGCTTTTTGGTTGGTAAGCTATTGATTATTGCCACAATTTCAGATCCTGTTATTGGTCTATTCAGAGATTCAACTTCTTCCTGGTTTAGTCTTGGGAGAGTGTATGTGTTGAGGAATTTATCCATTTCTTCTAGATTTTCTAGTTTATTTGCGTAGAGGTGTTTGTAGTATTCTCTGATGGTAGTTTGTATTTCTGTGGGATCGGTGGTGATATCCCCTTTATCATTTTTTATTGCGTCTATTTGATTCTTCTCTCTTTTTTTCTTTATTAGTCTTGCTAACGGTCTATCAATTTGTTGATCCTTTCAAAAAACCAGCTCCTGGATTCATTAATTTTTTGAAGGGTTTTTTGTGTCTCTATTTCCTTCAGTTCTGCTCTGCTTTTAGTTATTTCGTGCGTTCTGCTAGCTTTTGAATGTGTTTGCTCTTGCTTTTCTAGTTCTTTTAATTGTGATGTTAAGGTGTCAATTTTGGATCTTTCCTGCTTTCTCTTGTGGGCATTTAGTGCTATAAATTTCCCTCTACACACTGCTTTGAATATGTCCCAGAGATTCTGGTATGTTGTGTCTTTGTTCTCGTTGGTGTCAAAGAACATGTTTATTTCTGCCTTCATTTCGTTATGTACCCAGTAGTCATTCAGGAGCAGGTTATTCAGTTTCCATGTAGTTGAGCGGTTTTGACGGAGTTTCTTAATCCTGAGTTCTAGTTTGATTGCACTGTGGTCTGAGAGACAGTTTGTTATAATTTCTGCTCTTTTACATTTGCTGAGGAGAGCTTTACTTCCCAGTATGTGGTCAATTTTGGAATAGGTGTGGTGTGGTGCTGACAAAATGTATATTCTGTTGATTTGGGGTGGAGAGTTCTGTAGATGTCTATTAGGTCTGCTTGGTGCAGAGCTGAGTTCAATTCCTGGGTATCCTTGTTAACTTTCTGTCTCATTGATCTGTCTAATGTTGACAGTGGGGTGTTAAAGTCTCCCGTTAATAATGTGTGGGAGTCTAAGTCTCTTTGTAGGTCACTCAGGACTTGCTTTATGAATCTGGGTGCTCCTGTATTGGGTGCATATATATTTAGGATACTTAGCTCTTCTTGTTGAATTGATCCCTTTACCATTATGTAATGGCCTTCTTTTTCTCTTTTGATCTTTGTTGGTTGAAAGTCTGTTTTATCAGAGACTAGGATTGCAACCCCTGCCTTTTTTTGTTTTCCATTTGCTTGGTAGATCTTCCTTCATCCTTTTATTTTGAGCCTATGTGTGTCTCTGCACGTGAGATGGGTTTCCTGAATACAGCACACTGATGGGTCTTGACTCTTTATCCAATTTGCCAGTCTGTGTCTTTTAATTGGAGCATTTAGTCCATTTACATTTAAAGTTAATATTGTTATGTGTGAATTTGATCCTGTCATGATGATGTTAGCTGGTTATTTTGCTCGTTAGTTGATGCAGTTTCTTCCTAGTCTCGATGGTCTTTACATTTTGGCATGATTTTGCCACGGCTGGTACCGGTTGTTCCTTTCCATGTTTAGTGCTTCCTTCAGGAGCTCTTTTAGGGCAGGCCTGGTGGTGACAAAATCTCTCAGCATTTGCTTGTCTGTAAAGTATTTTATTTCTCCTTCACTTATGAAGCTTAGTTTGGCTGGATATGAAATTCTGGGTTGAAAATTCTTTTCTTTAAGAATGTTGAATATTGGCCCCCACTCTCTTCTGGCTTGTAGAGTTTCTGCCAAGAGATCCGCTGTTAGTCTGATGGGCTTCCCTTTGAGGGTAACCCGACCTTTCTCTCTGGCTGCCCTTAACATTTTTTCCTTCATTTCAACTTTGGTGAATCTGACAATTATGTGTCTTGGAGTTGCTCTTCTCGAGGAGTATGTTTGTGGCGTTCTCTGTATTTCCTGAACCTGAATGTTGGCCTGCCTTGCTAGATTGGGGAAGTTCTCCTGGTTAATATCCTGCAGAGTGTTTTCCAACTTGGTTCCATTCTCCCCATCACTTTCAGGTACACCAATCAGATGTAGATTTGGTCTTTTCACATAGTCCCATATTTCTTGGAGGCTTTGCTCGTTTCTTTTTATTCTTTTTTCTCTAAACTTCCCTTCTCACTTCATTTCATTCATTTCCTCTTCCATCGCTGATACCCTTTCTTCCAGTTGATTGCATTGGCTCCTGAGGCTTCTGCATTCTTCATGTAGTTCTTGAGCCTTGGCTTTCAGCTCCATCAGCTCCTTTAAGCACTTCTCTGTATTGGTTATTCTAGTTATACATTCTTCTAAATTTTTTCAAAAAGTTTTCAAAGAAGTTTTCAACTTCTTTGCCTTTGGTTTGAATGTCCTCCCATAGCTCGGAGTAATTTGATCGTCTGAAGCCTTCTTCTCTCAGCTCGTCAAAGTCATTCTCCATCCAGCTTTGTTCCGTTGCTGGTGAGGAACTGCGTTCCTTTGGAGGAAGAGAGGTGCTCTGCTTTTTAGAGTTTCCAGTTTTTCTAGAGTTTCTGTTTTTTCCTCATCTTTGTGGTTTTATCTACTTTTGGTCTTTGATGATGGTGATGTACAGATGGGTTTTTGGTGTGGATGTCCTTTCTGTTTGTTGGTTTTCCTTCTAACAGACAGGACCCTCAGCTGCAGGTCTGTTGGAGTACCCGGCCTTGTGAGGTGTCAGTCTGCCGCTGCTGGGGGGTGCCTCCCAGTTAGGCTGCTCGGGGGTCAGGGGTCAGGGACCCACTTGAGGAGGCAGTCTGCCCGTTCTCAGATCTCCAGCTGCGTGCTGGGAGAACCACTGCTCTCTTCAAAGCTGTCAGACAGGGACATTTAAGTCTGCAGAGGTTACTGCTGTCTTTTTGTTTGTCTGTGCCCTGCCCCCAGAGGTGGAGCCTACAGAGGCAGGCAGGCCTCCTTGAGCTGTGGTGGGCTCCACCCAGTTCGAGCTTCCAGGCTGCTTTGTTTACCTAATCAAGCCTGGGCAATGGTGGGCGCCCCTCCCCCAGCCTGGCTGCCGCCTTGCAGTTTGATGGCAGACTGCTGTGCTAGCAATCAGCGAGACTCCATGGGCGTAGGACCCTCCGAGCCATGTGTGGGATATAATCTCGTGGTGCGCCATTTTTTAAGCCTGTCGGAAAAGCGCAGTATTCGGGTGGCAGTGACCCGATTTTCCAGGTGCCGTCCGTCACCCCTTTCTTTGCCTAGGAAAGAGAACTCCCTGACCCCTTGTGCTTCCCGAGTGAGGCAATGCCTCGCCCTGCTTCGGCTCGTGCATGGTGCGCACACCCACTGACCTGCACCCAATGTCTGGCACTCCCTAGTGAGATGAACCCGGTACCTCAGATGGAAATGCAGAAATCACCTCTCTTCTGCGTCGCTCACGCTGGGAGCTGTAGACCAGAGCTGTTCCTATTCAGCCATCTTGGCTCCTCCCCCTGTATCTGGAGATTTCAACACCTGTGCCAATAATTGATAGAGCGAGCAGGCAGAAAATCAGTAAAAATATAGATGATCTGAATGGTACTATCAATTTTATCTAATTGATTTTTTTTTGTTTTTATAAGTTTTTATTTTGAAATAAGTTTAGATTCACAAAATCTTACCAAAATATTCCAGAGTTCTTGAATGCCCTTAACCCAGCCTCTTCCAAAGATAACAACTGACATAAGCATAGTTCGTTACCAAATACAGGAAAGTGAAGTTGTTACAATACTGTTAACTACACAATTTATTTGGAAATCACCAGTTTTAACATGCATGCATTTTTGTTTGTTTTTTATATGTAGCTTTAAGAAATCTTAACACATATATTGATTCATGTCACCACCACCGTAATCGAGATTCAGAATGTTGCATCAATGCAAACTCCCTCATGCTACTTTTTCATAGTCACAACCTCTCCTCAGCCCTAACCCTTGGCAATCAGAAATGTTTTCATCTTTAGTTTTGTCATTAGTAGCATGTTATAAAAATGGAATCATACAGCATGTACCCTTTTGGTATTGGCTATTTCAACTAAAGCAAATTAACCTGAAATCCATCCAAGTTGTTCTGCATATCATTGTTCTGTTTTTATTGGCCACTAATAATCTATGATACGAATATACCACTATTTGTTTATTCACCCACTGAAGGACATCTAATTGATATTTATAGAGTATTCCACCTAACAACAGCAGAATACACATTCTTTTCAAGCACTCATGGAACATTCACCAAGATAGACCATCTCCTGGACCATAAAACAAATATCGACAAATTTTTAAAAATTGAAATCATACAGTATATGCTCTCTTACCACAATGGAATATAGAAAAAATAACAGCAAATTTTCAAAACACATTGGAAACTAAACAACATCTTTCTAAGTAATTCATCAGCCAAAAGAAAGCCTAGAGGGAAGTAAATAAATGCATTGAAGTAAATGAAATGAAAATACAATGTATCAAAATTTTTGGGATGCAGCTAATGCAGTGATAAGCAGGAAATTTACAGCAGTAATTTTTTATTTTAGCCAAGAGGAAATAGTCTCCAATCAATAACTTAAACTCCCACCTCAAGAAACAAGAAAAAGAAGAGCAAAATAAATCCAAAGCAAGCATAAGGATGGAAATAATAAAGGTAAGAGCAGAAGTCAATAGGGTTGACAAGAGAAAAACAATACAGAAAATCAATAAACAAAAATTTATTCTTCGAAAACTTTGAAAATTCTTCATAGAAAAAGAAACTCTACTATAATCAATGTTTAAAATATAAAACTTTGGTGGGGGGGGAATATCTGCAACACCTATTACAAAGACTAAGTTTCTTAACATATGGAAAGTTCCTAGCAGTCAATAAGAAAAATGACCAACAGCCTATTCAAAAAATGGGCAAAAGAAAATGAGCAACAGTTCACAGAACACTGAACATGTCTTTACATACTCCAAATGTTAAGATTAAGAGGTTTGATAATATATTAATTTATGATAATATAATAAAAATATGAGAAAATACCCTCATATATTGTTGATGGAGCTGTAAACTCTCTGAAATCACATTTTATTTGGTCCAGCAACTCCAGTTTGATGAATTTATACTACGGATATACCTACACATATTTTAAAATACTTATACAAAAGGATATTTATTGTACATTGTTGCAGTAGCAAAAGATGGACTATAAGCTAAATGTCCATCAATAGGAGACTGATTCAATTATTGTGCATTTATGCTATGAAATATCATGCAGTCATTAAACAAAAAATATTTGATGTGGTGGATTGAAAACATGTTCACAAATCCTTGCCACTCCAATCAAGATGTGGAGTCTGACTGTTTACTACCATTTTAAAATGTTTTCTTACATGAATGTGGTATTTAAACACAATTTGGAATTTTACCTTGTATAACTTAAGAAGCAGAGAGAGTTTGTTTAGGGGGTAGATCTTCCTTCTATGAAGCAAATGTTCCATTATTTCCTTCTGGTTAGAAGTATCAGTCCCAGAGAATGATTCTATGGCTCCTAAAATAACACTACTTATAATGACACCTAGTCAGAGCTAGATTGACTGATTATTTTCTTAGATAACAGCCTTTTTGAGAAAGATCACATATTTAGATCAAACCTGGCTGTTTACATTGTACAAGTTAAAGGTTTTTAGTATATTAACAGAGTTGTGCAACCATTACCACAATCAATTTTAAGATATTTTTAACATCCTTCCCCAAATCTTACATCCTTTAGCAGTCACTCCTAATCTCTTCTTCCCTAGCCCATGGCAACCACTAATACACCTTCTCTCTCTATGGATTTACCTATTCTGAACATTTCGTATAAGTGGATTCATACAATGTGTGGTCTTTTGTGTCTGGCTTCTTTTACTTAGCATAATGATTTTAGGTTTATTCATGTTGTAGCACGTAGCAGTACTTCATTATTTATTGCCAAATAATATTCCATTTTATGGATATGCCATATTTTGGTTATCCATTCATCAGTTGATGGACATTTGAGTCATTTTTGCCTTTTAATTACTACAAATAATGCTGCTATGAGCATTTATGTACACGTTTATGTGTATATCTATGTATTGAATTATTTTAGATATATACCTAGGAGGAGAATTGCTGGTCCACATGGAAATTCTGTTGAACCTTTTGAGGGACAGTCAGGCTATTTTCTGAAGTGGTTGAACCATTTTACATTCTCACCAGTAATGTGTGAGAGTTCTGTTTCCTCCAACTCCTTGCCAGCACTTGTTATTATATGTCTGATTATAACCATCCTAGTGAGTGTGAAGTAATATACCTCATATACCTTTATATATTTTGGATATTTATAAGAGCCTGATCAGACATATGATATTCAAGTTTTTTCTCCCATTCTGTGAGTTTTTTTTTTTCATTTTCTGTTTTGTAGCAAATTATATAGATTGCTTTTTAAGGAAATCTAATTATTTATTTGACAATTGTGCATATAAAAGTTAGAAGTGAGAACATAATGAGTTAGGAGTGCAGCCTCTGAATTCATATATATCTGGACGTCCAAACTTAACAGACTTTTTCCTGCTTAAAATCATGAAAGTAATTTTGTTTAGGTAGCCATTCTTCTGGCATGTTTGTCCAACCATACTCTTAAGGGAAACCTTAAATATTAATCCAGTCATAGTGACTCAATTCACATTGCCATTGATTGCTAACAGTGATGATGTGACAATTCTTTTTCCTTTAATAGATTTATTGAGATAAAATTCACATGCCATAAAATTCACCCATTTAACGTATACAGCCATTTAACGTATAGATTTTACCTATTTAACGTAACACCCATTTAAAGTATAGATTTTTAATGTATTTACAGAACTGTGCAACCATCACCACAATTTAGTTTTAGAACATTTTCACCATCCCAAAGGGAAGCCCTGTACCCATAATCAGTCACTTCCAATTCTCTCCCTGCCCTAGCCCCTGGCAGGCACTAATCTACTTTCTGTCTTTATAGATTTACCTATTCTGGACATTTCACGTAAGTATAGAGTTATACAATATGCAGCCTTTTCTATATGGCTTTTTCCATTTGGTATGGTGTTTTCAGGGTTCATCTATGTTGCAGGATATATCAGTACTTCATTCCTAGATATGGTTTGGATTTGTGTCCTCGCCCAAATCTCATGTTGAATTATAATCTCCATTGTTGGAGGAGGGGCCTGGTGGGATGTAATTGGATTATGAGGGTGGATTTCCTCCTTGCTGTTCTTGTGATAGTGAGTGAGTTCTCATGAGATCTGGTTGTTTAATGGTGTGTAGCACCTCCCCCTTGGCACTCTCTTCCTCCTGCTTCTGCCATGTAGGACATGCCTGCTTCCCCTTCACTTTCCACCACGATTGTAAGTTTCCTGAGGCCACCCCAGCCATGTTTCCTGTACAGCCTGCAGAACTGTGAGTCAATTAAACATCTTTTCTTTATAAATTACCCAGTCTCAGGTAGTTCTTTATAGCAATGCAAGAATGGACTCATACATGCGGCATGTATCAGTACGTCATTCCTTTTCATGATTGAATATTCCATTGTATGGATGTACCACAGTGTGTTTATCCATTCATCCATTGATGGACATGGATAAACATGTTGGGTTCTTTTCAACTGTGGGCTATTTTAAATAATGTTTCTGTGAAAATTATTGTACAATTTTTTGTGTGGACATATATTTCCATTTTTTCTTTGCTAGATACACCAGAAAGGAAATGCTAGGTCACATTTTAACCATGTTAAATTATTATTAACATGTAACCTTTTGAGGGACTGTCTGTTTTATACAGTGGATATACCGTTTTGCATTTCCACAATGGGAAATTGAACTTTCCAGTTTCTCCACATTCTTGCTAATAAGCTGATTCTTTTTTTTTTTTTTTTTTAGATGGAGTCTCGCTCCTTCACCCAGGCTGGAGTGCAGTGGCGTGATCTTGGCTCACTGCGGGCTCTGACCCCAGGGTTCACGCCATTCTCCTGCATCAGCCCCCCGCGTAGCTTGGACTACAGGTGCCCGCCACCTCGCCTGGCTAATTTTTTGTATTTTTAGTAGAGACGGGGTTTTACCTTGTTAGACAGGATGGTCTCGATCTCCTGACCTCGTGATCCACCCGCCTCAGCCTCCCAAAGTAAGTGCTGGGATTACAGGCGTGAGCCACTGCGCCCGGCCAATAAGCTGATTCTTAATGGAGATGACAGGAACCTAGAAACCAAAGAGGATCATGAGAAAGAGAAGTAGTCAGGGAATCAGGTCAGAGACAAGGAAACAAACAAAGGATTGGAAGGCTCATGGATTCATAGCAACCAAAACTTCAAGTAGTTTAGATATTATGCCTGCCTAGATTCAGAGCCCCTGCTCTTCCCACTGTATTATATTTCTCTATGAGAAATTTTTTAAATGGAAATGAGGGAAAAGTGAGTTAGAGGAAGAGGATAGGAAAGCACTTAATGAGATTGAAAGCTACCAAAATTATCCTTTCTCTGTTGAAGCAGAAATAACAAAGTCCCAACTTCAGGCACTGAACAATGGAAGTCATATCTGATCCTTGAAGAGGATGGCTCTTCCTTTACCCTGAATTGAATCTATGTTCATCTGCCACCACTGTGCCATTTATCACTTCCAATCACATTCAAAGAAGTAGCGATATCTCATTCCCAAGGTTCTGCATCCCCCTGTTTAGCCTTTCCCACCCACATGGGCTCTACGGTTTTGAAGATGTCTTGTTGGTTTTTCTGCAGCCTGGGACCAGGACACCACACGCTCAATGGATGTTGTAAGGAATTACAGGTGATGTTTGTGTCTTGTGAGTATGGATGTGGAGATCATACCCTTCAGTTAAGAATAATTCTAATTCTACTATCCACTAGTCTTTTTCATAAAATGGAGTTGCAAAGCCTCCCAAAGCTGTCTCCTGTTAGTGGTCATTATCCTTATTGCATTCTGTTTTTTCCATTATTTAAATGAAGACATACTGTCCGGCATCTCCCCCAGGCATAAGTTCTACTAGTAATGACAATTTTTTCATTAATACCAATTGTATACATAATCTTATTGAGTTTCCACAATAACCTAGAGAGAAAGAAACTGTGATTACCTTTAGGTTTTATATGAGGAAACTGAGGCTATCGTGCCTTTGGATTGATCAGAGGCTGAATTTAAAGATAAGTTAACATTGTTGGACAAACAAAAGACCTCCCAGCTCTCAAAAGAATATCTACTGGAGGTAGGTGGAAGAGAAGGTGGGTAGAATTAGGGTTTTCAATGTGGACAATAATCAAGTACAAAGGAGACAGTTATCTATCCAGATGGTTTAGACTAATGATTCCCAACATGCTTCATGTTGTGACATGCTAATTTTGTCTAATTTTATTAATTCCCTGAAGCAATATGTGGGTTCTTAAAAGTAATTAAAGTAGAATTAAATGTTATGTTAATTAAACATGGCTTTAAATGAATTTGAGATGATGTGAATTTGTTTTGCCCCTTGGGATAACTGCAAAGTGCTTATCCTGATTTTGTGACAACTCAGAGTATTAGGAACTGAAATCTTCAGAAACTTGAAAGAGGTGACTGAGCCAGAATATCTATCAGGTCCCTGAGTTTGCATCTTAGAAGTTTTGTCCTAGTTGTCATTTGGTACCCGTGGGAGGTAATTCCAGTGTTATGGTAAAGTTCATTCTAGAGATGAATAATCCTCCTCAGATTTACCTTTCTTTTTATCTTTTTCTTTTGGGCTGCTCCTTCTCCTTCATGCTATCACTATAGTAAGGCAACTGGACCGCCATGCTTATTGGGTTCACTCCCCATTTACCTCTCTGTCCTGCTTAGATTTCTCCCACTTTCGGTTCCCATGGCCAGGGTCCTGTCTAACCTATTTTCCAAGCATCAAAAGTGTCTTTACAAATCTGTTCTGCAACTCCCACTACTGATGACTTCTGTGATATTCCTCCTTTGGTCAAGTTGGTCTTCTTTCCTCCTCCTCTGTGACTTGGAAGCCTTTAGTTCCCACTATACCATATCCATAAGGATTCATTATTCTTAACATTGTCAGTTGGCCCTCTGCTCCAGATCATGCACATGTCCTTCTACCCCTCACCTCCCACCTGACTGCTCTCAGCCTGTGCTATAGACTCAGGGTGTTTGCCTGATTCCCCTTGACCCCCATCCTTGGGGTAGACACTTACTGGGCTGAGATAGGCTGGTTTCAGTGCCCGTGCCAAGGTAGTCTGCATGTTCCACTGCATAATCTGAGGACAAATGTCTGGTAAAATCTTTCAGAATTCCAGTCATTTCTCCTGTCCGCCTGTTCAAACTGAAGTTTCATTTAAAGCCTTTGTGTTTACAAGAGGTTTGATCATAGAAGGCAAATCTTCCCAGTAATGTCATTTAGCCTATGTTTTTATTTCTGCATTTAATAAAATGCAGTCAAATTCCAAATTGTGTATTTCACTCTTGCTTGAGCATATTGATAGAAGCTGTTGTCAGCTATGTGTTCTTCCTATCAGTCTTTTCAAAGTTCTTTGTTAACAATTAGTCATCAGGGTTCATCCATACATTGTTGTATTACACAATCATTAAACTCAAGGGGAAAAATGCTTATTGATGTGCATATTTTTCCCGATATATTTTAAGTGAAAAGAGCAGGGTAAAAAACCGTATTACATTATTATTCTATTACAAACACATTTACACACACACACACACACACACACCCCATGAATATATTTTAAATGGAAGATTAAAAGGACACCAAAGTGCTAACAGTGATTGTCTCTAGGTGCCAAGATTGATCAATTTATATGTTCCCCTTCCTTCTCCATATTTTCCAATTTCTCAATAATGAGTGTGTAATTCTTTTATAGTCAGGAAAAAGTAATTTTAGATAATTCAATTAGTTATCAAGGTCAACCAGCATGTGTGGAAAAGGTGACAATTCTTACTGAAGAGAAATTAACACCTTTATTGTTATGAATTGAGGTTACTTTTTAAAGTAGGAACCTATCTCTAAAATTAAAATGGAAGTGGAAACTTACTGAGTTTGAAAGAATCATTTTACATATCACTTTTCAAGTAAAACCAATTTCTATTTTGCTTTTTCTTCAAGTGCTTAAACATTTTCTCTTCTGGGGCCCTTATTTTATGCTCCCCAAGAGAAAGGGCCATGTCTCCTATTTCCTTTGGCATCTCCCACTCCCTCCCCACTCTCTTTCCTGTACTGCTATACACCCAAGAGTAAGTCAGTGCACACGATGTGCACGCAGAAAATGTTTGTTAATGGACTTGGTTATTTCCGTTTTCTACTAAATCTCATCCTAGTCATGTTTTCAGAATCATAGAACATGGCTCCTTACTCCTCAGAAGCCTGGTATCTCTCCCTACTGCTCTTGCTTAGTGCCCTGGGTCCCAGAACTCCACCCTTAGATCTTCACTCTTGCAGTGTGAGGTAGACCCCAGCCAGTTCCGAGCTCCAGGGCCCTTGCAAGGATGCCAGGTTTACGCCAGCCATTTTCCCTGACTCATGGGGGCTTGGCCAGCAGGTCAGTCACTACCCAGGAGGCCAGTCACTACCCAGTCTCGAACATTCCTCCCTGAATCAGATGCTGCTGACTGGATACCTCCAAGAATCCCAGTGGGTTGACAGAAGTGTCAGCTTTAGGCCAAAGGAGTCTCTGGGATGTCCTTGCCTTGGACAGAAGCTGGGGACCACACAGCCAGCTGACTCTGCTGCCCTGCCTTTGGGGTTATTGCATCTTGCCACTGGGCCCCCCAAACTATCCTTTCCCTCAATACCTGCTCATTTGCTCAGGTCCCCAGATCCGGCCTAGGGACTGTCTCGGCAGGGTCCTTCTATCAGAGAGCCCAGGACCAGATGCTGCTCTGAGCACCACCACCCAGAGCAGCACCAGGGAGGGATGCCCAGCCCAGAATAGCTGGAGCAGCCCCCCTGCCCCCACCCCCTGCCGACCAGGGAAGCTGACTGAGCTCACCCTGAGTGTGTGCTGGGGGGCAGAGGAGACCATGCAGATGTGCTGAGAGCTCCCTGGAAAGCAAGGCTCAGCTTCTTCTGCTACTGTCACCAGCAGATGGAGAGAGGGGTCAGTATTTATCCTCTTGTAACACCTGAGGGGACAGAGTTGCTGACATGTCTCATAGAGTCCTTGTCCCCCACCTCCCTCACCCATTGCCCACACTCCCTCATCCTCTCACTTCAAGAGGCCTTGTTACCCCCCTAAAGGCCTGGATTAGGCTCCACTGGTTAAAAATCTTGTTCTGACTCCAAGTCCCCTAGAATGTCCATACCTTTAAGGGCTGGCACTGGTGCAGCAGGACTGAGGTAGAGACCCCAGAGATTCACTTACATAGCTGTTTCCAGTAGCCAAATGACCAGGGACCACTATTTATGAGACAATAGGATATCCCTTTCCTGAGAACATGTTGGCCAAGCAGCAGAAGTGGGTGTGTTGTCCCTGAGGCTGAATTTGGTGGTCTTGAGACCTAGCATAGTGAGGCCAAACACTGACTTGGATGGGTGCTGAGCCTGTGAAGGAAAAAACTCTACCAGAGAAACCTGACTGGGTTCGCTTTGTTTGTACAGATCTAGTGGAGTTCCCCTTAAGCCTGAGAGGCCACTGGAGCCTGAGAGGCCACTGGAGACCAAGTCTGGTTATATGCTGTAGAAGCTGGGTAAATACCATTTGGAGCACAGGTCTGCAGCAGATCCAGAGTAAATAAAACCTGATACCTGCATTGGACATCTAAAAAATTTTGAATCTGGCAAGCTATAAATGATAACACGAAACAGTTATTGAGTGTGTGTGATGTCTGGATACTATTCTAACCAATGTGAATGCATCATCGCATTTAAACCTCGCAGCAAATTTAAGAAGTGAGTAATGTTATTATTCTTATCTTACAAATAAGAAAACTGAGAGATAAAAAGGTTAAGTAACTTGTCTAACATCACAGAATTTGGAAGTAAGGGAAATGGGTTTCAAAGTCTGGCAGTCTGATTCTAGAGCTTGTACTCCTAACCACTACATTATACTGCCTGACAAAGATAAAAGAAACCCCTCTCTGTGAGCAGGGCTGGCTTCATGAGCATGTGATTGTACAAGACCTTGAGCTTAGGAGTGCTCTGCACTTAAAGTTTAATGTCACTGTCTTGAAATTTTAAATAATTTGAATATTAGCATAAGTGAAATGCAAAATCCAATGGGACAATCGAGTATTCACTGGGAGTTTGGAATATCTGATAACACACAGTCCCACTTTTCACCACCTCTCCACTTCCCTGGGGTAGGTTTTTAGCTGTCACTCGCTTCTTTCTTAGTACCCAGGACCCCATCCAGCCTCCCCTTCTCTATCCTGCCCAGTAATAGCTACAACCCTCCACACAAGGGAACTGAGCCAGGGCACAAGGAGAATTGGGGTCATACACACATACCCTGCAAAATCTCACAGTTGGACATGATAACAGCAATCTGGCCCCAAGTGAGCAGTGTCATGGTGCATTTGGCAGGTTATCCAGCAGAGCCTATTGCCCACTCCAATCCAGACACCTAGTGCATACTGTGCAGAAGTTGTAATACTCTTGGTGGTTGCCTGACCACAGTGGGTTGGGGCAGCCTGCCCATGGGAACGGGATACACCTGGTTTCACTTCCTCCATGCTGAACAGAGCATGATGCACCTATCTGTGCAGAAGCTGATATAAGGAAAAATCCAGTAACAAGTGAGTCATGCACATGGGCAGCGAGTCACTGGGCAGAATCACTGCCCACTTATGAAGTTCTGCACTTGCTCCACAAATATCCCTGTGCCTGTGCAGGTGTGGCATTAAATAACAAAAACAGCATGGCAGGTTGAGAGAGAGACTGCAGAAGAGAGAAAAACAAAGCTTTATATCTGAGCACCTTTAATAGCACTTCTTCCTGTTTTTTTCAACATGGAGCTTCACATTTACATTTTGCATTGGGCCTACAAATTATGTAGCTAGTCCTGCCTACAAGGACACTCTATTACTAAAGAATTTTGCTATCCTCTGAGATCTACCATTTCCCATATAGAAATGGTGAAGGCTGATGAGGCTGTAGTTGTCTCTGGTATTTCTAGGGCTGTTTGGAGGGTGGGGGACACTTCAACTAGCCAAAGAGATAGATGCTAAGTCAGTGTCTGCAATTCAGTCTGATAAGGCCCATTTTTTTCACCCTTCCAGCTTGTTAAGCATTACACAACATGAAAGGGCTGTAGTAGACAGTATTCTAAGGTCGTGAATCAGGAAATCTGAATGCTAATTCTGCCTCTGCTACTGACTAGCTGAGTGATCTCCAGAATGGTGCCTTTCCTTGGGGATGCTGTTTTTTCATTTGTGAAAAAAAGCAGATTTGATTACTCTAGTGTTTTCAAACTGTCCTTGAGTTTCTGTAGAGGTGCCTCAGGGATGGAGAAGTGAGTACTAGGCTATGGGTGCCCCATACTTTCTTCAGCCAAACATCTTCCACTTTCATGTTTTGTAAATTTTTGTTCTGTATTTAAAATTCTTTTTAAAAAATCATTCCAATGCTTAAAAAATTAAAATCCATCAGTCTAAATTCTCACTATGGGCCCTTTCACCTCTGACTTCAGATTCTGAGAGTTTCTAATCATGAACCTCACAAAGGAAACAAATGCACTTTTATTCCAGGAAAAAATCTTCCATGTCCTTGAGCCAGTGACCAGAGAAGAGCAGAAATCCAGGGAGGACAAGGGATTGACCTGGGTAGTATTGAGCTGGAAGGTAAAAGCAATGAACAAAAAGAGGTTCAGATTCCTTATTTTGGAGCGACAGTGTCAACAAGAAACATCTGCCAAACCACGAGGACCAAGTAGAAGCTGGTGTCCCAGGAGGTAAGATTTTCTACCTTTCCTCCATTGCACAACAAGCTATAACCATGCCTGGTGGAGAAAATGGATGAATAAGGAAGGTTAGCTGTGAGTGAATTTCAATTCTGCTAATGTTTTTTGAACCATTACCAGATAACCAGGCCCTGTGTGGGACCTAGGTGGGAGCCAAAAAAAAAAAAAAAAAAAAAAAAAAATGGCTCTATCCACTTAAAGGGTTTCAATCTAGGCAGACAAAACAGAATATCAGAAAATTGCACAAAGAATTTCATAAGAAGGGCAAGCGTCATAATGCTACAAAAGGCATGCAAAGTGCAATGGGAGAACAGAATATGCACACTCAGTTTCCTCTGAAATGTCAGGAAAAGCTACCTAGAAATGAAGATAGGATTTAAATTTGGATTTAGAAAATGAATAGAACTTGGACAAACAGGGCATGGAGAGATTTACATATCATATTTACGAGTTTCAAATTTATCTTATAGGCAAAGAGAGACGTGGAAATTTTAAGCAATTTGGAGGGTAGAAGAAGGCTGATGTGGTCGGATTTACATTTAAACCTCTGTGGTTGTTGTGTGAAAGTAGATTTCACAAAATCCGGGATGGATTCACGGAGAAGGGTTAAAGGACCATTTAGCTAATCCTGGCAAAAAAAAAAAAAAAAAAAAGAGTGTGCCAGTGATGGTGGAGGCATTTGTGAGGGAGAATTGACAGGATTTGGTGATTGACTGAATGTAGCGAGTGGAGGGAAAGGAAGTGTTAAGGGTTGACTCAGGTTTAGGGCTCAAAAAACTGGATGGTGCCATTCACATAGGTAGGGGACAAGGAAAGAAGAGCATCAGGTTTAGAAGGGTTCAATTTTTGAGATAATAAATTTGAAGTGCCTGAGAAGCTACCAATTGCAGGTTCCAACTGGTAGTTGGATATAAGGATCTGAAGCTCTAAGGGAACTGGGTTTCACATGGCTACCAAGTAAACCGCACTGCCACACTCAAAACTAGGGTTTAGGGTTTTTTGGAAGATGGCTACTAGGGCTATATAGTTTCTGGGAGTAGTAGAGGCAGAAGAAAAACTATTCTTAGAACTCAAAGATCCCTAGATTATAGATTAGGCACTAACCTAGATATAGATAAATGCTACTTTCTGCTTTTCCTTGCAGCTTGACCAATTTGATTATTTCTCTCCAACTAGTTGTTTGATTTTGGTCACCTTCTCTTCTTTAGGCATTAGTTTTCTCATTTATAAAAGAGCTTAAGCTTTTGTATTATTCATATATAAGATTGTAAGCTTTTAAAAATATCTTGTTGTTCAATATATTTATACAAAATAGCAATATCCAGGAATTTCATGCAACCTTACAAATTCTGAGAATGAGTTAGCCATGGACTAATGAATTAATTGGGGTTTTATTTACACTTGCATTGTATGTTAGAAGTATATTCAAGAATAGCAATGGACTTGGCCCTGGTCCACTCAGAATTTGCATATAGAAAAATTATAGCTGCAATTCCGGCCTGGAGTTCCTACTAACCAATGATTCATTGTTCTTTACAAAGGATTTGCAAACTCTAATTAGTGAGCCCAATCTATTATTTAGCTATCACCCTATTTAAGATTCACCCCTACAAATCTCAATAATTGCACATGAGAATTCATGTATATGCTTACATTTTTAAGTCTCACAGTGCAGTGGTGGTAGAGCATTTGGAATAGAAACATTTAGAAGTGTCCTGAATCTTTATGACAGACACGTACTGAACTTAATTCAGTCTTTGGAGCACTAAGTAAATCCTCAATATAAGGACATGCATGGTACAGCAAAGTTATTTGCATCCCAGTTGTCATCCATGTTCTCTTCTATAACTTACAGTCAAATTATATAGTTTCCTAACCTTGTTATCTTGGAATTATTTTAACTAATGACTAGGGTTATCACACAGGCTTACCACTCAAACTGACATATTTATACCCACATACATATTTCCCTCCTAAATATTTCTTATCAGACAATTGTTTCATAAAATATATATTATTTTGTTTATATAATTTCTGCCTACGGTGTTGCTGTTGATCTAGACAACTACTTTTAAACAATTAGTTAGAGTAATTCAGTTTTTCTTAAGAAGACTTCATTTGCAGGCAAGAAAAACACTGTGAATAAAACCGTGAGCAAGTCTTCACAGAATATTTTGCATTTTTGAGACACTCAATAGAAGATTAAGGACTATGTCTCAGTGTTTTTCATAGGGCAACTTTCACTTCCTCATTTCTCAAACTATAGATGAGAGGATTTAACATGGGGATCACCATTGTATAAAATACTGACACAATCTGATTTCCTGCCCCGGATCCATGTCGCGAGGCGGGCAAGTAAGTGTACATAGTTGTTTCATAGTACAGGCTAACAGCAGTCAAGTGGGAGGCACAGGTGGAGAAGGCTCTCTGTTTTCCAGAAGCTAAGGGAATTCCTAGGATAGTCATGAGGGAAGACATGTAGGAGACAAGGATCACCACAACGGAGGTGACCAGGGTGAATCCCCCACAGCCAACCACCAAGATCGGGAGGTGATCCAAGGATCTGAGCAAACCAGTACCAACAATGAGGGAATGTCACAGAAGAAGGCAGGGAGGACACATGGTTGACAAAGCAATAGTTGTGTGATGGAAGTTGTCACAGTGACCATCTTAACTAACCCACCAAGGTAGCATCCTGCTACCAAGAAAAGACAATGGCCTCTTGACATGGTAATGTGGTAGAACAGTGGGTGACAGATGGCAGTAAAGCAGTCATAGGCCATGGAAGTTTAAAAAATTGCATTCAGCAGAGGCAAAGATTACGAACAAGCTCATTTAAGTTATACAGGAAAAGGAAAGAAACATACTGCAGCTTAGAAAACAAATTTGCTAAATTCTGTGGAATTGTAATGGAAGAGAAACAGACATCAAGGAAGGACTGATTAGAGAGGAAAAAGTACATGGGGTGTGGAGGCGGGAGCTGACTCTGATCAGAACCATAAGGCCTAGATCCTCCAACACAGTGATGATGTAAGCAATAAGAAAGACTCCAAATAGCAGGACTTCAAGCTGAGAGTTATCTGTCATGCCGAGAAGGATGAAGTCAGTCACCATGGGTGAATTTTCCACTGGCACAAGCTGAGAATTATCCTTAAGTAGTTAAAAGTTCTTTAGACACTCTTTAAGCGAGAAAATAAGAGAAAACTGGATGATATGGATAAAATGATACCACACAAAACACACAAATCCACAAAATTCTCCAACCCTGCCTCTCATCTACATTCTTACTTTAAATAACTTCTCAAATATTATCACCATTTTCCAGGTATAACATAGAAAATGTAAATGCTGAAGGAAAAGGGGAGGGTGGGGAAAGAAGGTAAAAAAATTCAGAAATAAAAGGAACAAAGGGAAAAAAGTAAAAGTCTAGTCTGCAAAAGGTGCTTGATAATATTTATTGAAGGAATGAATAAGTGAGGGAGAAAGAAAATGGGTGTCGTCAAGAGATGCTCTTTACTGAAACAGGACTACAAACTCTTAGAAAAAAAAATCCATGCTATGGAATTATATATCACTCTCTCTCCCTTTTCCAAATCATGCCCAAGGAATTATTGAAAATGTAACAATAGGGCAAAAATGTTAACTCATTCCATCTTCACAGATAGTTCCCCCCCTTTGAGTATTTGTGACATTATTTCTGAGACAGCAGAAGTCACCAATACTCACTATTCTGCTTGACCAGTAGAGTGCTTTCCAAGATCTTGATCATCATTTCACTGGTAGATTATTGCAGAAACCCTCATGCTCCTAAACGACCATAAGAAACTGAGCTCAAATTTGAAGGCATCACTTGTATCCTGTGAAAGAGAAACCACAGAATGACCAAACCCCTCAGAAATTATGTAGCTCCTGGCTGATCATCACCTGCTGATTCCTCTAACCATGCTTGGGGCAAAGGTAATGCAGCTGCAAAACTGACTGTGAATTCTACAAGGACTTATTGAGCAGACATGTCTGAGCAAAGGACCAGATTGCATAATGGTTGGCATCAGGTGCCACTGGGGCTAAGTGCATGGTCACTGTTCCTCTCTCCTACAGTGATAGATTATCTCTGATGCTGGCTTGCTGCCTCGAACAAATGCCCTGAGTGAAGTGCCAGATAAGAGAAGGGATGAGTCCACCTCCATTTATAAAATCTAAACTAACTCAGAGCCCCTATGGCTCACTGGACGGCCATCAGTAAGTGGTGTCTAGAAGGGATTGCTGTATTTGGCTATAGGTAGACGAGGGGACATTTGAGTCTCTGACCATTAGTTAAAAGGGCAATCTTGGAAACAACAGACACTGGGGACTCCAAATGTGGAAAGGAAAGGATTGGAACAAAGGTTGAAAAACTACCTATTGCGTACGAGGTTCACTAACTACATGATGGATTCAATTGAAGCCCAAACCTCAGTGTTACGCAATATACCCATATAACAAATCTGCATATGTACCCCCAAATCTAAAATAATAAAAAAAGAAAAAAAAAGAAAGCCATTGCTGTTTCCATTCACCATAAGACACAGGTTCTTTACTTGGCAGTAAAATAACCAATTCTGGAGCTATAAGAATCTCTTTGAATCCTGGATCGGGAGATCACTGGCTCAGGTTTAACCTATCTAAACTTGAATTTACAAATCTGTAAGGGAGGGGCACTAGTAGAACATATGTCACTGGACAATTGTGAAGATTGAATAAAGTATTGTAAGTAAAGCACTTGGCACATATTAGATGCTCACTGATTCCTACTTTCTCCATTCCTTCATGACCACTCCCATTTACTACTTTTTTTCTCCCTCTCTATTTTACCAAATGGAAGCAGAGGTATTATGTGTCTACATTATTATTATTTTAGATGGACAGAAGTGAACCTTTGACAGACTAGCTGAAGTATACTGAAGTATAATTTCCATACTCCACTCCCTATTACACACACACGCGCGCACACACACACACACAGAGAGAGAGAGAGAGAGAGAGAGAGAGAGAGAGAGAGACTTTGCTCAGAATGGATGAAAGAAGGGTCTTTCACTTGTGATGGTAATTCACTCATTTTTGCTCTACCCAAACTGTGAGTGTTAACTTCCGCTGCCGCTGCAGCTGCTCCTGCTGCTACTCTACACAGCACCCCACCCAGGGGAACATTCAGCAACTTACACGATTAAATGGAAAGACTCAGGGAGAAAATTTGGAGCTGAATGAAGGTTATGGAAAGAGAACTGTTTTCAGAGACAAAGACATGAGTTCTAGTCCTGGCACTAATTTGTATTGTCATTCAGCTATAGAAAAGCCACTTAACCTCTTTGAGCCCCATATTTTCTCATCTAGAAAATGGTAAAAAAACAATACCTACTATGCCTCTCTTTTAGGGTTGGCATGATAAGATAATGAATGTGAAAGCACTCTGTAAACTCTGAAGGGTGATATAATACACATGGAATGGATCCCTATTATTATTCCATCATGGAAGGTGGGAGAGGGAGGAGGAAGATGGCAAGATGATAATTTTCTGTTGCCTCCTCCAGTTCCTGCTTACAGAGTTGCACTCTTTGCCCTCCCACACACCCCCTACACACACATCATCTGCTCTGCCTCTCTACTGTGAAAGTTTCAACCTGGGAGGCTTGAAACAAACAGCTCTAAGCTGTTCACTTATATTGTATCGTAAAAAATAATTTTTAATGTTAGTTTCATGTTCTTGTATCATTTAAAAAATTTCCCATTTTAGAATAACTCTATTTCTTGATGTTCCCATGCTCTGCAGGTATTTAATAAATATTATTTCAAAGAGTAAGTGACTCTCTATTAGCCCCTAAAACATGATGAAATCTTTTTTATAAGACAGAATTTCTTGTTCTTCCCAAAGGAAATAAACAGACAAAATTATGACTTTATGAAGGAAATGATTTGATACTCCCATTCCCATGTGCCACTGCATTCACTAGTGTCATGATAGCAGCCAGAACAGTTTTATTATTATTTTGGCTAATGTATCTTGGATGTTTACCTGTTGGAAATAATCAAGCACTCCTATTTATTGAAGAAGTGACCCTTCATGTTTTTAAAAAGTGAATTCATGTATTTGTCCCTGGAAGCAATTATATTTTCAGTACTGGTTCTTAAAAAAAATTGATTACCCCTTTATCAGTTCTTTAGTTATGTAGTTCACTGTGAATCTTCCAAAAATAGCCTAACATTTAGAATTTAAGTAAAGTTTCACTTATTTACCTATTCAATAAAATTTCTTCAGTGGTTAATAAATGTCAGGCTTCCAAAATATCATCTATTCCTATCCGCCCATTTCCGGGTGAAGAAACAAGTCCAGAGAGGTCAAGGGACTTGCTGGAGACCTCACAGTGAATTAGCGACAGAGCTGGTGTTGGAACCCAGATCTCCTGACCTAATTCAGTGACTTTGTAACACTATCTCTCTTCTTTCTTAACTTATTTTCTGAAGTTATTCTGGAGCGGACTTTCACCTTTGGTATATTTATTCTTCCAATAACAGATAAAAGGTCATTCTCTGTCACTGTGTTTGAGCTATATGATCTTGAGCAAATTGCTTGCTCTTTTTGGGTCCTAGTTTCTTCATCAATAAAATGGAGCAACTAGACTAGGTGGTCTCTGAGGCTCTTTCCAGCTATGAGCTCTAATTTCCTATGGCTCTGTGAGTCATACTGTACACAGATCACTGATTATTCTCAACACCTAATAGAGAGAAGCTGGGAGAGCAAATTTCTGTGGTCTATGCTACACAAACCACTCCACCTTTCTCTGCTCTTTCAGCCCTCACTGCATCAGAAATGTCATATTTACTTTCGGTCTCTGTTCAAGGAACTAAAGACCACTGAGGGAAGAGCATGGGAGGGATGTTTTCCAAATTTCCTAACTACCTTAAGGCAGAAAGAACATGGTCAAAGATCTTGTCAAAGCATCCAGGCACATCCTAATAGTATGATTGGGCAAACTGCTCAACCTCTTTGCCATCAATTTGCTTGTTTAAAATGGAAATAATGTTACCTAATTTACATGATTATTTTGATGATTAAATAAGACAAAATACATAAAGTGCTTAACTGATATCTAGGTGCTTAATAAATGTTGCCTTTGCTGCTCCTCCATTTTTATGGTATGATTCAACTTAGATAAAATGTCCAGAAATAGACAAATCTACAGAAACAGAAGGCAGATTAGTGGTTACCAGGGTCTTGAAGAGTGGTACAGGAATGGGTGGCATGGAATTTCTTTTTCAGGTGATGAAGATGTTCTAAAATTGATTGTGATGGTGGCACACCACTGAATATACCAACAACTATTGAACCACATACTTTTTTTTTTTTTTTTTTTTTTCAGATGGAGTCTCACTCTATCACCCAGGCTGGAGTGCAGTGGTGTGATCTCGGCTCACCACAACCTCTGCCTCCTGGGTTCAAGTGATTCTTCCACCTCAGCCTCCTGAGTAGCTGGGATTACAGGTGCCTGCCACCAGGCCAGCTAATTTTTGTATTTTTAGTAGAGGTGGGGTTTCACCATGTTGGCCAGGCTGGCCTCAAACTCCTAACCTCAAGTGATCCACCCACCTCGGCTTCCCAGAGTGCTGGGATTACAGGCGTGAGCCACCATGCCTGGCCTGAATTGCATACTTTAGATGTGCGAATTGTATGGTATTTGAATTATATCTCAATAAAGCTGTTACCAAAAAAGAATCATGATGAATATTGGGGGAAAAAAGGGTTTATTATAGATCAGTCATCCTTGGATACATCTAATCTACTGACCTACAGCAGAGTTCTGGTAAGCACTGAATGAGATTATCAATTTAAGAGTACTTTGAAAAATTTAACACTGACAAAAGAAATGTATTCAGATGATAAAATCATAATTGGAGAAATAAAGAAAGACATGAATAAATGGAGACACAGTACTCCTGATGGGCAAGGCTAAAACTGTGAGAAAGACAGACAATACTCTTTAAGTTAATGTATAGACTTAATGCAATACCAACTAAAAATTCTACAGGATACTTTACAGATCATGACAAACTTATAGTGAAATTCATCTGGAAGAATAAAAAGACAAAGATGCCAAAATATCTTCTTTTATGTAATGATGGTAGATAGTCTCTCAGGTTTTAAACTTTATTACAAAGCCACACATATACAAAGACTCTTTGGCATTGGGTCAAAAGCAAAAATTGATCAAGGAATAGTGTATTTTAGAGAAAGAGAGCCAAACTCTTATATTAAAAAAATTTTTTCTGGTAGGCTAAAACACACACATATAGGGAGCAAAAACAAGTAAATGTTATTGGGAAAATTAGTAAGAAAAGTGAAGCTGAATATGTAACACATCATATGCTTTAATAAAATTCAGATAGATTAAAAGTTAAACATAAAAATCTAAGCGTGAAACTAGGAAAAGAAAAACATAACAGCATTGTTTCTCTAGCTATTGTGGCCATTGAAAAAAACGAGGTGTCATCAAAGCCAGAATGATGTGTTCAGAACCAGGATGGTGGGTTCAAATATATGACTAAAAATCTTTTGCATGCTGTACTATAGTAAAATGAAGATCAAAAAAGAAATAATCAAAAGGGAAAAATATGCTGTGAGCAGAACTTTTATTAGGCTGGTGCAAAAATAATTGTGGTTTTTACCATAAAAGTAATGGCAAAAACTGCAATTGCTTTTGCACCAGCCCAATAAAACACACTAGTCAAAACAAATTAAGAAATAATAAAACATATAAGATCAATGTATGAAGCTCACTTGATACATTCTCATGGTCAAAGAGAATGGATAGCATGCGCAGTAGAGAACGCATTGAGTATAAAATTACATAACAAAACATACAACTTCAGCAAAACACAAATTAAAACACAAAGCTTTCCCCAACTTGGCAGGCATGTATATAATAAAGACAACTGTTTGCTAGGAAATAGGTAACCATGTAAATTATTACTGGCAATGTTCATTTCCAGAACATATTATAACAATTTGCCCAGGTAATTTCATTTAGATATTATATCTTTCACTTCCAAAGATATAAAATAAATGAAAATAAATTATGCAAAAATGTTCATTATGTTGCTATTTAAATATTCATCTACTGTATACATATATCTGTAAATCACCATGTTATATGCTTAGGGGATTCATTTATGTATAAGGCACTGCAATCACTGCCCTCATGGAACCTATAATATAACAGGAAAGGCAATGTATGTTTAACTTTTTCTTTCATGGAAATAAAGGCAAAGTACTACAGGAACAAAGAAGAGGGACTGGGGAGTGGACCAGCGTGGGCGTGGGGAGAAGAAAGGTTTCATGGAGGAGGTAGCACTGAACATAGGCCTTGAAAGGTGAGTAGAGTTTGATGAAGGATGAGAGTGGTTAAAAGAGGAAAGTTCATTCCATGAAAAATTCCAAATACCTAATAACTGGGGGATGGATAAACACACTTTTGGATATTAACAGACTAGATATCTATGTAATCACCAGAAACAACCAAAAAAAATATATTTGTGAATTAACTTCAAGACACATAAAACCACGTCTGTACATTAAAAAGGTTAGGCGGGCACTCAGCATGCTGGATATCCACAATGTTTGATTCAGTAAGGTTGCTCAAGTTCCAAAATTTTAAAAAGTCAACAACACTATATAAAGGTGAGTGCTAAGTCAAACTTACAGGCATTTGCTCTGATCTTTCTCTGGGATTAAACTCTCAGGGTCAGGAGCGCTGTGAGCACTGGGTTCCTGCAATGTCTTCAGAAAGTAAGAGTGGTAGTTGCTTGTGGTTACCGCAGGGGGCTGTATTCTGTGCTTCCTCCGCTCTTATATCTCATATGAACACAAGTTATCTGCTTGATGTGTCACTTTCTCCCCCCACCCCACCACACCTTCAGCCTCTCTCCCCCTCACACCCTAGCCCACTAAATCCTCTTCTATTTCAACAAAACAATCGCAATGTCTAGTTTCCCAAATCCGTGCGTAATGGTACAGGAGTTAGGCGTGCTCAGAACATCTGTCTTGTTTTACTAAGTCTACTGACGGGGGAAAAAGAACAGCAGCCGGGATTGGGAATCTTAGTTTATGTAACCTTGGAATTCATCGGCTCTGATTTCTGCCTGCTACATTCTTACCCAGATTTATTGTGTGTTCCCTCTGCAAACAAAATAGAAATGTGAAAAGCAATTTAGGATTACTCAAAGAAAAACGTGTCTCTCTGCCTGAAGTTTTTGAAGTTACAGGTCCCAGTCAGACACGTGAAAATAGACCAGTTTTTATTGTATGGTCAAAATCAGTGGCTCTCAGTGAAAAGGCCCATCCCACTGTTGATGCCCCCTCCACACTTTGTGGGATTTCAACAAATTGCACAAGGCTATCATACTCATCTACAATTTCTTGTTATTTTTTTAAGGAGCTCTTCAGCATTTCACCCATCTCCCCCAATTATTTCTCCTGGAAAGACTGAGGCATTTAGCTTCTTGGACTTCTCTCCATATAAATGGCCACTCATGGGCCAACTGTGTGGTGTTCAAGACAAACAATATACATCATGTAATAAAGAATCATTCTCCCCTGAGGGAATCTGAGACTAATTGAAAGGTTACTGTGTAATAGGCTCCATTTTCTTAATCATATCTTGTGTTTGTGCAAATGTTTAAAAAAAAAGCCTCCCACCAATGTATTTTTATCCAAATGCTGCTCAATTCTATTATAATAATTTTATTGTCCTAACATCCCTGTGAAATCAGTAAACCAGTGATGGAACAAACAGCTCTGCGTTGGTTTGAATCAGGCACTATGTTCAGGTTCCCAAATTAGAAGGAGCAGTGGTCAGATTGTCTGAAGAGATGGACACTGGCCGTGGCACTAACTAGTTATCTAACCATTGTCTAATAATGGTCCTCATTTCCTCTTTTGTAAATCAAGAGATTGGAGAGACAATTTGCAGAAGTTTTTTTCCACTTCTAAGATTCAATGAGTCAAAGTTTGGAGACTTATTTCAGAGGCAACCAGCTATGTACAAAATATAGTATTACAAAATAGAAAATATGTTGGCTTTGTAGCAAAAATACTTGGGCCTGAATCTTGGATTTACCACTAACTAGTAGTGTTACTTTGGCCGAGTCACCCTCTCTAATCCTCACCTTTCCTCTATAAAATGGAAATAAAAAGTCCTTATATGCTTATTGCGATGATTAAATAAGAAAACATACATAAAGCAAATGGCATGTGACGGATTCTCAATAAATGGTAGCCACACTTAACTGCTTCATAGGCCAACTGGAGCATTGTCTCCAGAACATATTTGTACATTTCTTATCTATAAATATTCTTTCTATATCTAAAAATAAACATGGATCTTCTCCACTTTTTCAATTAAAGAATGGATTATCAAGAGTGTAATTACTATATTAACAACTCAATTTTACATATGAGGAAAATGAAGTTTATATGACTAGTCCGAAGTCACACAGAGTTAATGACAGAGCTGTCTAGGATCCAGGTCATCAAATCCCAGGATGGTATATTTTACACACCCAACTGATACTCTTTCCAATAGGCCATGTTGCTATTAACAGTTTGTGGTGTCAGACAAAAATAATAATGATTTTTATACACCATATTACTTAGCTAAGTCTATCAAGAACAGAAAAACAGAATACTGGAAATCTGAGTAACTCAAGCTAAAACACTTTTTCTAAATTTCAAGACAAAATAACTAAACAGAAACATTTGAGTAATTGAGGGAGCAGCAAGACAGATGAATGTCACTATTTGTCTCCCCATATCTACCTTTGTCTCCCTTCAAGTTAGTCTGCTCATCTGAATGAAGGGTACCACTGTTTAGCCAGAAACCTACAAGAAATCCTTAATAGCTTTATATCTCCTTCTATTTCACCTCCTCCCTTACCTAAATGTAACCAAGTCCTTCTAATTCTATCTTCTAAATTCCTCTTAATTCTGGTCAATTCTTTGTACCTCGCTTTAACAGGTCATAATCATCTTTTCTCACCTGGACTACTACAACAACCTGTTACTTCATCTCCATTTGGCTGTTCTTACTACCTAAAAATCAATTATGTATAGCTAGTTGATCTTTTTAGATGAAAACAAGAATATGTACCGAAACTTGAAATTTTATGTAGTAAAATTTTATTTGTGTAACTTGTACACCACTTTTCTTCGAGTTGCTAATTATCTCATTTTTATTTGACTAACTTGCTATATGTATATATCTATTTTTCCACAAATGCTATCAGATGTTATGACTACAAATATATTTTTCAAAATAATAAAATATGCAAAATTAATTTATTCAAAAACTTACTGGATGTCTATTATGTCCTAGACACTAGGGATGTATAGTCAACAAGACAGACAATGTCCCTATTCTCATAAACATGTATACTAGTGGACAGAGAAAGATAATTAGCAAACATATAAATATATAATACAATGACAATGCTATAATGAAAATGTTAAAGGCCATGATGAAAAATAAATAAGAGTTTATAGTTAAAGAGAGTGAACCAGGCACTCATACTTATCTATAAATGACATATAATTATTTTAGTGGCATAAACCCATGAGGAAAAAGAAAAACAGGAAAGAGTATGAGACAGCAACTTTTAGGAATAGAAAGGCAAAAGAGCAAATATCAGCTGATTAGCAGGCCTAATAAACTGGAATCTTAAACCAGCATTGAGGAAGTTAAGAACAATTTGCACCAAGGAAGCATCAGGTACTTCTGTAAGTGAGGGCGAAAGTGGAGCTGAAAACAGAGGGATTGGTTGAAAGATGGTTTAAGAACCAATAGGCTTCCAATTCCCCTCCTTCATTATTCACAGCTCATCATTACCCTACATACTTCTCTCTTACAGAAGAGTGGAGATTTAGTCTCTGATAAATAAAATACAGAGTGTTAGGATTGGGTGTCTCATACAGAGCTGAGTGTGAGATTAAGTGAACATCTAGCTATATACTACATATTGAGATCACCAACCGTCTTTTCTTACATGGCACCCAAAAACCTAGAACCAAGGTCTATATTTCCCACAAGGAAAAGTGGAAGATTATTTACTGAGAAAATCTGAGCAACTTTATAGTAAATTATGTAAAAATAATTAGAAGATCACCAAAGGAAGAGAGCCAGCTAAATCATCCTATAGTGACACTCACCATGACAAAAACTTTTAATCAGCTTTTTTGTGTTCCATTCAAACATAACCAAACATCTAAGGATTCCCAGACGTGATTTTTAAAAATTCTATGATGAAGACAAGGAAATAAAACAATTTAAGAAAAGAGATTGCAGTGAAATGATCACTTACAAATCATTAAGATTATTAGAAATATGAAAGAAGATATTGTAGTCATTAAAAAGAACAGTATACTATTAAAAATGAACATTAAATAAAAGAACTCTTAGATATTTTAAATGAGAGCAGAAATGAAATTTCACTAGAAGTAGTGGAAAATGAAGTTGAAATTTTATGGAAAAACCAGACCAAAGAGACAAAAACATAGAAAATAAGAAATAAAATATTTTTAAAATTAGAGAATCAAACCAGGAGGTCCAACATAGGAATTGTAGGTTTTCATGAAAGAGAAGAGAGCAAATGGAGGAGACAAAATTATGAAATAAATCAATCAAAAATCCCAGAACTGAAGAAATGGTTTCTAGATTAAAAGGGAAATTGAGTTCCTAACAAAATTGATAAAAGTTGACCCACACTAAAACACACCATGTTTAAAGTTAAGAACATTGGACACCAAGCAAAGATTATATTTGAATGATGGAAATTGAGCAGAAAGGCAAAGGTAAGTAAGGGCCAGAGATGACCATAATTGCACGGGAATGTGTACCACTACTATATCTAACCCATCGAAGTTTACCTGCTTTACTCTAAAAGGATATTCAGTATTCAGAGGCTTCTCTCTATTTTCACTGTTCCATCTTAGTCCAATCCACTATTATCTTTCTCTTGGATTACTACAATAGCCTGTAACTGGTCTCTCTGCCTTCACTCTGGTTCCCTATAGCCCATCCCCCAGACAGCAGCCAGAAGTGGAAATTGCAGTGTAAATCAGACCCTTTCTCTCCTCTTCTTAATCTCCCAATGGCTTTTCATTTCATCCAAAATTAAATCCAAATTCTTCACACTCGCCTTCTAGACTCTCCATAATATGGCCCTTGACTGCCTTTTGACCTCATCATTAGTCTTTTTCACTCCTTTTGGCCACACTGATCTTCTTCATGTTCTATGTACATGCCCAGCACATTTACAACTTAGGGCTTTTGCACCTGCAAGTCTTTTCCTTAAGATCTTTTCATGGCTTGCTCCTTCTCATAACTTAGGTCTCAGCTCATTTGTCACTTTCTCAGAGAAAAATTTCCTAATCAGCTTATCTAAAGTAGTCACTGAGAATTCTAGCAGGGGCTTCAAGATAGCTAACTAGAAGCATCTTGTGCTCACCTCCTCCACTAAGAAGAAGGAAAATAATGAGTAAATTGTCACATTTCAAATAAATCATCCAAGAGAGAATGCTGGAATTCAACAGAAAAGTGATAGGAAACACCTAAAGCAAGGACAGAGAGGAAAGCAAGGCAGCCTGCTCAGTTGAGATTGGCTGAAAGCCTAGAGATACTCCCCAATGTGTGGAAAGAGTAAGTGAGGGACCCTCAGCAGACTACATTCCCACTGTGAACTCCTGAAATCCTAGCCACAGAAAAACTCCTAGATTCTCATGGGCCTGAAATTAACATAGGGAGCTGCCTGTAGACAACATGAAAGCATTGTTTTAGGGAATGAGCTAGTTCTGGGTCCCACAATCACCCCAAATCCTAAGCAGCTACAGCAAGGAACCATTTTCAGAGCACAGTCTCTTTAATAAATTGTGCTGGGAAAATTCGATTGCCATATACAGAAGAATGAAACTGGACCTCTATTATTCACCATATATAAAAATCAACTCAAGATGAATTAAAGACTTGTATTAGTCCATCTCGTGTTGCTATAAAGGAATACTTGAGACTTGAGACTAGATAATGTACAAAAAAAAAGGAGATTTATTTGGCTCCCAGTTCTGCAGGCTGTACAAGCATTTCACCAGCAACTGCTCAGCTTCTGGTGAGGCCTCAGGAAACTTTTACTCATGGCAGAAGGTGACTGGGGAGCAGGCAGGTCACATGGATCATCTCCATGATTCAAACACCTTCTATTAGGCCCCATCTCTAACACTGGGGATCACATTTCAACATGAGATTTGGAGGAGACAAACATCTCCACTATATTAAGACTTAAGTATAAGACCCAAAACTATAAAACTATGAGATGAAAACATAGGGAAAACACTTCAGGAAGTTACCCTATATGGGCTAAAAAGGGGAGGAGACTTTTCTGGAAGCTGCCCACCCCTTTCCCAGAAAACTCATGAATAATCCACTCCTTGTTTAGCATATAGTCATGAAATAACTATAAATATAATCAGTTGAACAAACCATGCCACTGCTCTGCCTATGGAGTAGCAATTCTTTTATTCTGTTACTTTCTTAATAAACTTGCTTTAACTTTAAAGAAAAAAAACATTTCAGGACCTTGGTCTAGACAAACATTTTATGCCTAAGACCTCAAAAGCACACACACACAAAACAAAAATAGGCAAATGAAACTATATTAAAATCAAAAGCTTCTGCACGGCAAAGGAAACAATCAACAGGGTGAAGAGACAATCTGCTGAATGAGAAAATATTTGCAAACTATCCATCTGACAAGCAACTAATACCCAGAATATACAAGGAACTCAAACAACTCAACAATATGAAAACAAATAATCCCATTAAAAAGTGGGCAAATGACATGAATAATTTGTCAAAAGAATACATATAAATGGCCAACGGGTATATAACAATATTCAACATCACTAATCATTCAGGGAAATGCAAATCAAAACCACAGTGAGATATTGTGATACACCAGTTAGAATGATTAGTATGAAAAAGACAAAAAATAACAGATGCTGGTGAGGAAAATGGAACTTATACACTCTTGGTGGGAATGTAAACTAGTACAACCATTATGGAAGACAGTATAAATTCTCAAAAAACTCAAAATAGAACCACCATACAATCCAGCAACCCCACTACTGAGTATTTATCCAAAGGAAGAGAAATCGGTATGACCTACACTTGCATGTTTATTGCAGCTAATAGCAAAGACATGGAGTCCACTACTGCAATTGCAGTGGTACCACTCTAACAGCACTCGGGCTGGGGAAGGAACAAGAGGCCTAGTCAATACGTTGGTACCTCCAGCACTCTGTAGCCACCATATAGAGACGAGTTCAGCCCCTTTTCATTGAGAACCCCTACCTCCTACTCCAGCTGGCAGGGCCCCTGGCTCATGACCACAGAACTGTCACCCCAACCATGGCTGAGCATACCCACTGGTAGTGGCCTGGAGTTTCCCTAGGGAGAGGTTTTCAGAGGCATCCAACAGCCCCTCTGCCACTGCCACAGCAGCATTTCCTTCCCTGCTGCAATCATTCTGGGAAAGAAACAAAGAGCCTGAGGGTTGGCTCTTTTCAAATATTTTTTGAAATCTTTGTTCCCCTGCCAGCTGTCTTTAAGGACAGCATGCTCCCTAAGCCCCACATCACAATAAATATTATTTAACACAGACCAATAATTCCATATCACATTTGAAAATACACCTGAGCATCTAGCGTGCCACAGTCACCATATGAAGAGGAGACCAATCTCTCCTCTCTGTGAGCCTTCAACACCCTACTCCCCAACAAGCTATGAGCAGTGCAGCTACCCCACCCCACTGACTGAACACTCCCAGTAACTGTGGCTCCATGTTTCTTAGAGGTGGAGCCCCTAGGGGACACGAAAACCTCTCTGCCACTGCCTCTGCAGTGGTACTGCCCCTGCTGCCCTCAGACACTGTTCAGAAGAAGATATACAAGCAGCCAACAGGCATATGAAAAAAAAAGCTCAACATGATTCATCATTAGAGAAATGCAACTCAAAACGGCAATGAGATACCATCTCAGATCAGTCAGAATGGCTATTGTTAAAAAGTCAAAAAATAACAGATGCTGGCGAGGTTGCAGAGAAAAGGGAATGCTAGCCAGGCGCAGTGGCTCACTCCTGTAATCCCAGCACTTCGGGAGGCCAAAGCAGGTGGATCACTTGAGGTTGGAGTTCAAGACCAGCCCGGCCAACGTGAGGAAACCCATCTCTACTAAAAATACAAAAAATTAGCTGGGTGTCATGGCAGGTGCCTGTAATCCCAGCTACTTGGGAGGCTGAGGCAGGAGAATCGCTTGAACCCGGGAGGCAGGGATTGCAGTGAGCTGAGATCACACCACTGCACTCTAGCCTGGGTGACAGAGTGAGACTCCTTCAAAAGAAGAAGAAGAAGAAGATGGAGAAGGAGGGGAAGGGGAAGGGGAAGAGGAAGAGGAAGAAGAAGAATAAGAAGAGGAAGAGGAAGAAGAAGAAGAAAGAAAAGGGAACGGGAACACTTACACACTGCTGGTGGCAGTGTATATTATAGTTCAGCCACCATAGACAGCAGTTTGGAGATTTCTCAAAGAACTTAAAGCAGAACTACCATTCAACCCAGCAATCCTATTACTTGGTATATACCCAAAGGAATATAAATCATTCTACCATAAAGACACATGCACGTGCATGTTCATTGCAGCACTATTCATAATAGCAAAGACACGGAATCAACACAAATGCCCATCAGTAGTAGACTGAATGAGAAAATGTAATACATATACACCATGGAATTAATGCAAATGCCCATCAACGACAGATTAGATAAAGAAAATGTGGTACATATCCACCATGGAATGCTATGTAGTCATAACAAAGAACAAGATCATGTCTTTTGTGGGAACATGGATGGAGCTGGAGGCCATTATCCGTAGCAAACCAATGCAGGAACAGAAAACCAAATATCTCATGTTCTCCCTTGTAAGCGGGAGCTAAATGATGAGAACGTATGGGCACATAGAAGGGAATAACAGACACTGGAACTTACCTGAGGGTGGCAGGTGGGAGGAGGAAAAGAAGCAGGAAAAATAACTACTGAATACTAGGCTTAGCACCAGGATGACAAAATAATCTGTACAACAAACACCCGTGACACAAGTTTACCTATATAACAAAACTGCATGTGTACCGCTGAACCTAAAGTAAAAAAATTAAAAACGAAGTCACGGAGTCAACCTAAGTGTCCATCAATGGATGGATGGATAAAGAAAACATGATGTTACACAAAGTGGAATACTATTAGGCCATTCAAAAGAATGAAATCATGTCATTTGTAGCAACATGGATGGAACTGGAGATCATTATGTTAAGTGAAATAAGCCAGACAGAAAAAAGACAAATACTGCTTACATGGAGGTTAAAAAAGTTTATCTCATGGAGGTAGAAAATAGAATCATAGATACCAGAGGCTGGAAAGAGTGTGTGCATTGGAGGGTAGATGGAGAGTTTGGTCAATGTGTACAAACATACAATTAATTAGATAAAAGAAATAAGTTCTAATGCTTGATAGGAGAGTAGGGTATTATAGTTAGAAACAATGTATTGTATTTTTCAAAGTAGCTGGAAGAGAGGGCTTGATTGTTCCCAGCACATAGAAATGATAAACACTATGGTGATAGATACCCCAAATATGCTGACTTGATCATTATACATTATATGCATGTAATGAATATTCACTATATGGAATTAATAACGTGGATTGCCCCTGCAAAAGAGACCCCTGGAGATACAGACTCTCCTGGATTACCAAGAACACTCAGATTGGTAATAATAGATTTCCGTTTCTTACAGGTCTTATGACAGGCCTTGTTAGGGAGGTAGTAATTGTCTTAGTCTACTTAGTTGGGCTGCCATAACAAAAATACCATAGATGGGTAGTTTAAACAAGATAAATTTAGTTTTGCAGCATTCTGGAGGGTGGAAGTCCAAGATCCAGTTGCTAGTATGGTTCCTTTCTGGTGAGGGTTCTCTTCCTGGCTTACAGATGATCACCTGCCTTCTCATTATGTCCTCCCCTGGTTGGGGGGTAGGAGGGAGAAGAGAGGGCTCTCTAGTGTCTCTTCTTATAAGGGCACTAATTCTATCATGAGTGCCTCACCCTCATGACCTCATCTAAGCCTAAACAAACGTTCCAATCTCCAAATACTATCATTTGTGAGGTTAGGGCTTCAACATTTGAATTTGAGGAAACACAATTCAGTCCACAGCAGTAAGGAAACTGATAGGGGAAAGTGGCAACATGGCAGGCAGGATTATTAGGGGATGCAATTGACTGAATAGAGGTCCTAATCACATTTTCTTCTAGATTTGTGTATCTGTGGAGCTCACTGAAGAACTCTTATGTTTCCAATTTGTCAACTCCCAGCACTCCCTTCTCCATTCTACTACCCTCCCAAACTACTCTGTGATAAATCAAGGATTGTCATATTCTAAAGTGTTCCAATGGGATTAAGTTCCATAGACAGGGAAGGAATTTCTTCGTGTTTAATAGATAAGAAATCTAATACCCATCGTAGGGAAGTAATATGCTCATAGTCTCACTGAAAACAGTATTTCAAGCCAGATTTGCGACACATAGTTCTTATCTTCCAGCAGAAAGCTTTTCCTTCTGAGTACTTGTCTATTTTCTGAATAGACCCAGGCCTCGGGTTGGTTATGAGATAATTCAACAGAGATTTATAGGCTGCTAAAATGCTGGGTCACTGTAATCCATACTCTGTACTTCACTGTTATTTCCATCTTTCTGGATACGCTATCCCAGTAACTGAAAATTAGAAAGAGCCCCCCTGCCCCCAACCTTGTCCACCAACCTCCAAACATCATTAGGGAAGAAGTACACTGTGTACTTGTTCCCTTGGCACTTCAGGTGGCAAAATTTTATCCTTTCTCAGGCCAATTAAAAGTTTGCAAGCACTTTGTTCCCCTGCCAGATGTCTTTAAGGACAGCATGCTCGCTAAGTCCCACATCACAATAAATATTACTTAACATAAACCAATAATTCCATAGCACATTTGAAAATATCAAGATTACTGCTGAGATTGAAACATTGACTAGAAAAGAGCCCCAATGATTTCCTGATTATGAAGCAATTATGGATGTGGAAACTGTCACCTTCCCAAAACTCAAGTCCTCCAGGAAGCCTTTCAGGATTAAAAACCGACCCAACATTGACTACTCAATTGCTCCACTTTGCATTCTATTGTTTGTTCTTGTTTAGTTGTTGCTTTGAAAACACTATTTTGGGATGCAAAGTTGTCAATGTGCATGTGTATGCTCTCTCCAACTAACTTGTGTGTTCCATATAGCTGCTTCTCAGTATAGTCTTGACCGCCTGTGCTTTATGTGTTCTAAATTTCATTTTCACACGTTTCTTTTCACTGATACAATAATCAGAAGTTGTGGGGAAGCGTAAGAACTAAGGTTTGACAAAATATAGCTCATGCAACAATTAACACATGCCGAATAGTAAAATGTGATAATTCTGCAACACTGGGAGCTAAATGGTTTAACTTTGATGCCCAAATATCTCGCTTCTAAATACCCTTTAATATTTCCCCATGTCCCAGTTTCTCCCTTATGTTGATGCCAACAAAACCTTAATAAAGTGATCATTGAGGTATGACCTCAGAATGAAAGAAAATATGATTCTTCTCAAGGACATCTACATATAAGAACTCTTTTATAGGAGATGGTAAGCAATGAACTTGATGCGTGAGATTAGATGGAACAGGGATGCTGTAAGTAATCTGGTCTTTGCTGTCCCACTCTTCCCAGCATTTCCTTTCATTGTTGTTAAGGATGTTTGTGGGAGAAGAAGAGAAAAAAGTAAGAAGGGGCATCATTGGGCCCTTGGCTGCCCTCTGCCAACTGTGTGAGAATTGGAGGAGAGAGGAAACCTATAGGCTGCTTCTCTCGTTTCATTTCCTTTTCCCTAATCCTGAAGAAGAACTGCAATATTGTCTCCTTCTCTCATTAATGAAGCAATGAATAAATGGATAGCCTGGTGGCCCACCTCAGAGAGGTTGCCAATGAAGCAGTAGAGATTGGCTTCAATTTAGTTGACAAGCTGTTAACTGTTTCTAGTGTTTTTCACAAACTTTTATTAGACAGATTACTTAAAGCTGTTTTATCCATTTTCTCCCTATTTTCTCATTTCTTGATCTCAAACAAGAGGGTACCTCCACCACTAACTCTAGGTGACCTCTCTTAGCTAAACACTCTTCTGTAATAAGCCCCTTACCCACACATAAAACATAGGTGAACCGATTCGGCAGAATGTAATTTTATTGTCATGAACTCTCTTAGCTGGAAATTGGGAAACTTCATGAATTATATATCAAAACATATATACAAAATACACTGTATTCGTTGAAAAGAAATTGTACTATTTCTACTACCCACCTTCAAGTCATATGCAATCACGTTTCTGCCACAACATGCATAAATGTATCCGACTGGAAATCATAGAATTGTCAAATATCAGAGCAGGAAGGGAATGTAGAGATAATTTAGCCTAACCCTCTGATTTTACAGAGGATGAGGTGAATAACCAGAGAGAGGACTTTACAAAGGTCACTCAGGTAGTTGAGAACAGAAGTGAGACTAAAACCATGGGCATGTTTATGAGTCTCTGTGTCAAAACAAACATGTATTCAACCAAAAACTCAAGAACTACCAAATGAGGAAGCACCAATCTTTTCAAAGCAACAATGATCTCATTCATCATGTTTGAATGTCCCTTTTCCTTTCTGAACTGTTTTGCTGCTTGTTGTCAATTCCCAGGACACTTCCCTTCCCCTGCTTCTGAACAGCCCCCACAAATGAGCAATTCCTAAATGCATTTGCTATGACGTATGCAAAGGCTGCCACTCAGAGAAAAGGTCAGTGTCAGTGTCCTCTGTTTCCAAATATGCCTCTTTTAAAAAAATCAGGCATAGCAATACTGAATACCAATTGCCTAAAGATTCACAAATCTCCTCTAGGAAATTCCATGGCTCCTAAAGAAATGGCAAATCCAATGAAAGTTGTTATGTGATTTACCAAGCTTAAAAAGGAACATAAAAGGGGCATGAATAGACACCATTTTTCTACTGGCCTAGGGAATTGTGCTGACGGGTCTGCAAGAGTCAGACATGATGCCTCATTCCTCTGTCTTTATACTCAGCCATCTCTCTAGTGCCTTAGAATGTCAAGCAGGTCCCAGGCATGCTCTCAGGTCACGAGATATAAGGAGTCAGGTCTCTAGGGAGCCTCCAAAGAGAGAAGTGAAGACACTAAGGACAAAAGTAATTATTTATGGCCATTTTGCTTTGTATTTCTGATGTTAGTCCTTTACTGGTACTTCTCAGTCTGCTCTGAATTCTGAATTTTCCACAACACAAAATAATACTTGCTGTTTTTTTTCAGATGCTACCAGATATCATTAATCAGATGGTTCACACAGACTTTCCCGTCATGAACACATCTTGCTAGTCTTACCTTCCACCACCCTCTTCTGTGCTATAGCCATACTGGACAATTCTAAGTTCCTGCATACATCTTGTACTTTGAGGCCTCAAAATTTCTACCACTGTATCTTTACAAATGATTTTTCTAATTCTAGAATGCCCCCAACCCTTTTATAATTCTTCAAGACTCAGTTCAAAAGTCATTTCCTCCTTAAAGTCTTCCATGATCACCTACTGCCACCCCAGATTAATTCTTCTATGTATAATTTCTATTCTCCTGTTAATTAAATTATTCACAAATTATTGAGTACCAATTATTTTTCAGGCACCGTGGTAAGCATTGGAGATACAGCAGAAGAAAGACATGGTCCCTATCCTCATACAATTTACAAAATAGTAGAAAAGATAAGTAGTTGACATAAATATTTTTTGTAAGAGATGTATAGGTGGCTATGGGATGTCACTGCAAGTGATCTAACCCAGTCTTGAGAGGTCAGAGAAAGTATACTCAAAGAGGGAGTATTTCAATTAAGACCTAAAGTCAGAACATGAGTTAGCAGATGAGGAGTTATTGCCTTCCAGACAGATAATACAGGCATAGAAAAAAACAATGAGGCAAGAAGAGACTTGAGGTTCTCAAAGAAATCAAAAGAAGGAGAAAGTAGCACAACATAAGGATTCAGAAGAAGACCAGGCATTATAGGCTTCTTTAATAATTGAGGATCTTTTGATTATTAAATACTCAAAAACAACGGATGCTGGGGAGGTTGTGCAGAAAAAGGAACACTTTTAGACTGCTGGTGGGAGTGTAAATAGGTTCAACCATTGTGGAAGATGGTGTGGTGATTCCTCAAAGCCATAGAGGCAGAAATACCATTTGACCCAGCAACCCATTACTGGGTATGCCCAAAGGAATATAAATCATTCTATTATAAAGATACATGCCCGTGTATATTCATTGCAGCACTGTTCACAATAGCAAAGACATAGAATCAACCTAAATGCCCATCAATGATAGACTGGATAAAGAAAATGTGGTACATATACACCATGGAATACTATGCAACCACAAAAAGAAATGAGATCATGTCCTTTGCAGGGACATGGATGGAGTTGGAAACCATTATCCTCAATAAACTAATGCAGGAATGGAAAACCAAACATTGCATGTTCTCACTTACAGGTGGGAGCTTAAGAATGAGAACACATGGACAAAGGGAGGGGGACAACACACACTGGGGCCTGTGGGAGGGGTGAGGGGAGGGACAGCATCAGGAAAAATAGCTAATGGATGCTGGGCTTAATACCTCGGTGATGGGATGATCTGTGTATCAAACCACCATGGCACACATTTACCTGTGTAACAAACCTGCACATCCTGCACATGTATTCCTAACTTAAAGTAAAAGTTGAAGAAGAAAAATAATGAAGGACCTTAAACTACAAGGAACAGGAAGTCACTGAAAAGCATCAGCATAGAGACTGTTTGGAAGGAAGAAAAGTACAAGCAGAAGCATCATTGGTGGCTTGGAATACAATGATGGAGAAAAGTGACTACATTTGAGAGATATTAAAGATGGGGAATCTATAGGACTTAAATAATTGCATCTTAAGAAAGAAAAATGGGAGATGTCAAAAATGACAAAAATTGATAGTGCTATAATTCTCTGAGGCGAGGAAAAATTGAAGAGGGCCAAGATTGGTTTTAGGCAGTGGGATGGGTAGATAACAAGTTTGGTTTGGAAAATACTGAATTTGAGGTGCTTATGAGATATACAAGTGAAGATAACAGCAAATAGTAAATTAGGTGTATGGCTTTGAAGCTCAGAAGGGAGAGCTAAACCAGAGATAAGAAACTGAGAGTCGTCATCATAAATATGGTAATTGAAGTCATGAAAGTGGATAATTTTATTCTAAGGAGAGTAGAGTGAGCAAGGAAATCTCTTTGAAATCAAAACAAACATTTAAGAGTTATATAGAAGAGCCATGAAAAGAGGTAGAGATAGAATGGTAGAAGAGATAGAAGGAAAACCAGGGGAGTAGGGTTTGCAAAATCAAAGGAAAGAGAGTATATTAAGTAGGAGACTAATCATCTGAGGTGAATGCTGTTGAGTTGCCAAGAACGAAGAATTTAGCAATGTGAGTGTCATTGTGACCTTATCAAGAGCTATTTCAGTGAAGTTGTGTGGGGCAAGCGACAGATTGGAGTGGGTTGAAGTGAAGAAATGGAAACAGAAATGTAGACAATTCAAGAAATTTGTGTTTAGTGGTAGCAGTGCGATTGTTCAGTAACTGAAAGGGCTAAAGAATCCAGAGTGTTTTGTTTGTTTATTGGAAATACTAGAAGATGTTTAAAAGCCTAAGCAAGAACCCAGTAGAGAAATATTGGTTGAAGATATAGACAAGCAAGAAGTTAACTGATAGCATAAGTCTTTGGGGAAGGCAAGAGGGTATGGGATCTAGAATATAGGTGGAGGGATTGTCTTTTAATAGAAGGAAGTATTTACCTCCTTGGTAACATGAAAGAAAAAGAGAATAGTCAAAATGTCTACGTCTAAATTTGGAGATAGAATTGTCTCTAGATTTAGTGGTGGAATTTTGGAGGTAGAGTTGAGTAGGTGGTAAAGCAATTTGCTGAGATTGGAGGGAATGAGAATAAAATGGAATTTCGAGAAGATAATTTTTAGCCAAACTCTCTGGATGGAATTTTTTTTCTAGAACTCCCTCCTGATTATTAAGAGATAGTTTAATACAGTGGTTAAGAACCTAGAAGGCCTTGGGTAAATCACTTAACTTTTTTCTATCCTCAGTTTCTTCATTGTGAAAAAAGGATCATAATTTTACCTACCTCATAATTTTATAACAAAAATAAATTAAATGAGTTATTACACATGAAGGGCTTAAAACAGTGCCTGACAAATAATAAGAACTCTTGTGTTGCTTTCATTCTTTTTGTTTGTTTGTTTTAAGACAGAGTTTCGCTCTTGTTGCCCAGACTGCAGTGCAATGGTCTCGGTTCACTGCAACCTCCACCTCCCGGGTTCAAGCGATTCTCCTGCCTCAGCATCCCAAGTAGCTGGGAACAGGCACCTGCCACCACGCCCGACTAGTTTTTATATTTTTAGTAGAGACAGAGTTTCACCATGTTGGCCAGGCTGGTCTCGAACTCCTGACCTCAGGTGATCTGCCAGCCTCAGTCTCCCAAAGTGCTGGGATTAGAGGCATGAGCCACCGCACCCAGCTGCTTTCATTCTTAATGCTCTCTAAATACTACCTGAATCAGTTTGCTATTGGATTACACAGAGATGCTAAAGACAAACTATTAGGTATAAAGGAGGGTGAAATTTTTCTTTGAATGTTGATGTTTTAGTTTTCTAACTAAAGTATAAATGTAACAGAGATACAAGGTTTGCTTTTATTCTTAGTTATATATATTTTTTACATCTCAGGAAATCAGTGAATACCAATATATCCCAGTAGAGAGGACTTGGTCCATAGAGGATGGAGTTGAGAGTTGTTTCTAATAAGGAGCCCTGAGGCTTCTGTTCTAAGTCCTAGGGTGATTCTTTTTCCAAATTAAGGTGCAGAGACAACATAAGCAGTTGAGGTTTTCAATCCTGTTCCAAACCTCTTCTCTGTCTTTTTCTGTATTAGAAGGAGGAAAGGTTTACATCCATAGCTGGGAAAATCAACAACGATTATTTTAAGCCAAGAAAGTGAAACTGTTTCGTAGCTATTAGCTACAAATATTAGTACAAATAGCTATTAGCTACAAAACATCTGGAAAGTTCCATAGGAGGGAAACCTCAACCCCAAAATACAAACATTTGCTCCCCACATTCATTGCAAAAGTATTGTACCAACTTAGTGACCTGAGTATAAAGGTTGAAAGACTGAAGATAGACACACACTTAATTGTAAAAGATGGTGTAAGTTTGGGCAGAGTAGATGAGAACAATCAAATGAAACTAGCTGATATGGTGCCTTGAAGGTCGGATCAGGAATGTGGGCTGCCATACTTTGCTAACACAATCTACATTAATGAAAAGCCTGGATTACATGTACATAATAATATGCCACTTTATTATTTTCAGTACATTCTGTACAGACAAAATGGCTAAGTGTTGCCAAGCAGAGGTCCCACCAGACCTGATACTGCCTAATTTATAATTAGCACATTTGTTTGTTAGTATGCAAATGAGTACTGCTATAGTTCTTAGAAAAAAAAATGCGCCATTGAATAAGTGCAACATTCTTCCAGCAGTCTTGCTCTAACTATTCATTAGTGCTACCAACCTCTTTTATCATAGAAGGTATGAAGTAAAACAGCAAACTTGCAAAAGTATGTGAGTTTACACAATGTCAGTTTAGTGTTAGACAGGGAAGGTGGTATGAAGACATGGCAGGCCTCTGTGTAAGTAGCCATTGTATAAAACGGATCTCACAGTAGCATATAAAACAATTTAGATAAGGTACAAAGTGGAATAAGTAAAGACAAACCTTCCCGTTTGTAAGCCCATTTGCTCTAATTCGGATTTATACAGATATGGCAAAAACACCTTCAAGTTAAGATTCAAAGCCTAGCTCCACCACTTACTAGTTTTGCGACTTTGGCTGAGCATGATCTCATGTCCTAGAACATCAGTGATTCTCAACAAATATTATTTATTGACCCCCTCCTTCACATATCTGAAGACACAGTAGTACAGTAGCAATATAGCAAAGTAGTTCAGCAAGAGAGCTCTGAAATTAGACTGACTGAGCTCAGAATCCTGACTCTACTACACTGACTATATATCAATTTAATGAACTTATTCAGCCTCTTTAATCCTTGATTTCCTTATCTGTAAATTGAACGTCTTAGTAGTCCTACTTAACTCATAAGGTTGTGGTGAATATTTGATAAGGTAAGCCATGTAAAGCATTTAGCAGAATGCCTACAACATAGTAAGCCCTCAATAAACACCTAACTCTTAAAGTGTTAACCCTAAGCTTTCTTCATTTTGGTTTATGCCCAATGAACTCCCTACAAATGGTCTTGTTAAGGACACTAAGCCCTACCTGTATGTTGCCTAATTCAGTGGATATTTTTATATTATTTTTCTGCACCATTTAATAGAGATAACTACTTTTTCCTTGTTGAAATGTGAAAACAAGGAAGATTTCAGGAAGAAGTGAAATTCATACATGATAAAATTTTGGATCAGATGCTGGAAGGGGATTATGGAGTCTCTGTGTCTGGAGCACTAAAAAGTGATCAGCAGTGTATTTGGGCACTCACATGCCCAAAGGCAGGGGCTGGTTCAGATCTTCTCTGGAGATTTATTTTTGCCTTTAGGGTCTGTGATTCTCCTAAATTAGAGAATGATAGCAGCTACTATTTGTGCAGTAATAGCTAAAATGCAGGCCTGGGCATTTTACACGTGTCCTTGCAATGCTCACAAAACTCCTGTAAAGTAGATATTCTCCACACTTTAAAATTGATTAAATAGCCTTAGAAAAGCACAGATGTCATGAAGATAGTGAGCTATAATTCCAGAATATTCTTTTTTTCATTTATTCACTCGTTCTTGTATAAATCAATCAATATTTATTGATCACCTACTATGTGACAGGCACTGTCTTTAGTACTAATGTACAGCACTGAACATAAAAGATAAAATCCATGCCCTTATGCAACTTGTATTTTAGTAGGGGGATAATATGACCCAAGAGTTTCTGGTTCCAAGGCCTCATTCTGTTCTATAAGGTAGTATAATACACTGATAGGCTTTCATGTCATGTTACCATTTTACAATGAAGTTGAACTTTTTCCCCTTTTAGACACAGCAGAACCATGCACCAAGGAAATTGAACTACTATCTCTAAATTCTTTCTCCTGGGAATCACAACGAAGCCTAAAGAGCAGCAGTTTATCTTCATGCTGTTTCTATGCACGTATCTGGTCACTATGGTAAGAAATTTACTTATCATCCTGGCCGTTGTCAGTGATGCTCACCTCCATGGCCCCATATATTTCTTCCTTGCCAATCTATCTTTCACTAACGTCTGCATCACAACCACTACAGTCCCCAAAATCTTGGCAGATATTCAAAGCCAGAATTCAACCATATCCTTTGAAGGATGCCCTGCACAAATGTAGTTTTAAATGTTCCTGGTGGATCTGGATAATTTCCTATTGGTAGACATGGCATATAATTGATACATTGCCATCTGTCACCCATTACACTATATGTGGTAGTACTGAGTCCCAAGAACTGTGCCCTGTTGGTTGTGACTCCATGGGTTATCTCCAACCTTGTCTCAATACTGCATCTCAGTCTGCTAAGCCACTTAACTTTCTGTGATTTCACATATCTTCTATGACCTGGAACCCATTTTAGGGCTTGCTTGCTCAGACACCCAAATCAACAACTTGATAATTACTGCCATTGGGGAAGTAGTTATCTTCATCCCCTTTACCTTCACATTCTTGTCTCCTATGGCCTTATTGGCAGCACTATGCTTGGAGTTCCATCAGCCAAGGGGAAGTAGAAAACATTCTCTACATGTGGTTCCCATCTCTCAGTTGTGCCCCAGGTCTTCTATGGGTTCATCATTGGAGTCTACTTTCTCTCCTTTTTTGCCTACTCAGCAGAAAGGGATGAGGTAGCTGCTATCATGTATACAACTGTAACTCACTTGATCAAATCATTTATCTGTAGTCTAAGGAACGAGGACATGAAAGGAGCACTGAGGAGACCACTCAGCAGACAAGGTTTTTCTGGAGATGGTGAGCCCTGCCATACAGATTCTCGTATTAACCTTTTAGATTTGGATGAGCACAGAGAGGATCCAGAGTCTTAGGCTAGTGTGCTTCCTTGGCAGTTTCCTTCCCATCCATTTCCTGCCCCTAATCCAGACCCAAGACTCTAGATCAGACTCATTTTCCCATTTAAAAAACACAACAACAAAACAAAACAAAATGCTCCTTTATTTCACAGTCTTCACCACTCACATACAGAACTTTCCCTGAATAAGCACATGGTTGTATCATGCTTAACAATTGTTCTCTATTTTTTAGTTTCTGTCTCCTCCCTCTACCAAGCCCTACATGCTAGATTATAGATAAAGAAAGAAGGAAGGAAAGAAAAAAGGAAGGGAGGAACTGATGGTGATATCTCAAAATAGCTTTTAGATAATACCATGTCAAAGTTCACAACTTCCAACCTATAACTTAATTCTCACAATAACACTTTAAAGTAAATATTATACTGTTCCCACATACTAGGCAAGAAAAATGATGTACTAGAAGAATAAAAAATTAAGGTGAAAACAGTCATGTCACTTGTCTTACTCTGAGCCCTACTGAGGCTCCCCACAAAGTCAAAGTTCTTCAGCATTGAAGATCCTCTATCACTTGGACCCACCTATATTTTCAGGAGTATGAATCATCACTCACTAACTCCCACCATCCTTGGTACATCCTACTTTCTAGCTACACTGAACGCTTTGTCATTCCTTGAGCAGTCTATGAATTTGCTATGAATTTTTAGTCTACATGTTATGTCCAGTCCCTGTTCCACTCTCTCTTCCTACAGACATTCAACACTTTCTTTAAGGCTCCATCTCAAGTGTTACATCCTCTGTGAATTCTTCCATAATTCTCACATCTTTCTAGGTAAAATTACTTACTTTTCTCCTCTATAGCACTTTACTTTGTTATTATATAGCTTAGCAAATGAATTATAATTATCACGATATATATGGTGCTATCCAACATGCCCTGAGCTGTTTTGGGGAATGATGCAGAACTATGTTTTATTAATCTCTGTGGTTCTAGTCTGAGTATAATGCTGAGAACAGAGTGGGTGCTCAGTAAGATAAATTGAATTAAAAAGCTACCATTTTTCAGAATGAAAATATTAGCTTCCTTCAGAATGAAAATATTAGTTTCATTGCCTATCTGTTAAGTTATCCTAGATGAGTAATTAATGTCACTGTCCCACTGATATAATCCATGACTTAGTTATACTAACATCTGCCTCCCAGCTGCCCCCATTGGCCATATATCTAGGACACTCTGGGGTTAAAACCTTTTGAGACAGGAGGCTAAAAAAGTGACATACTGGGTAGGTACAAGGAGTCCAAAATAATCAAGAGGGACAAAGAAAATAAGTTACAAAACATACACAAGAATAGAAGGGCTTGAGGTACATAAGGATTTTTGTATGACTATGGAAGTTAAGGCATGATACCAGGGCCCTTTTATGCCATATCTGTATAATATCCTAATGTTTGGTCATGGAGGATATTTTAGGCTATTCATGCACCTGGTACCACAAAGACATATCCCACTGAGTTATACTGCCTAGGTTGAAAGAACCTGGCTCATTGTTTATGACATCTTTCAGGGCTGGATTCAGGGTTTTGTGATTACACAGGCACCACATTGGGTCTACCCAGTGCTACTCAAAGTGTAGTTTGCAGACCTACTCCAACCACACAACTATTTGTTACTGGCCAATAGAGATATTAGGTGTGACATAAGTTTAGAAACTGAGACTGAGCATTTAGAAACAGAGAGATTTCACTTTCCCTGAAATTTTTATTTTATAAAAGCATTCATCTATGAGAACTTGAAAATTTTAAAAAGCTAGTCATCTCATACAATTAGAGAAACACTGGATGATTCTTCTATTTCTTCTTCTCCTCCTCCTTCTTTTTCTTGTCCTTCTCCTCCTCCTTCTCTCCTCCTCCTTCTCTCCTCCTCCTCCTTCTCTCCTCCTCCTCCTTCTCTCCTCCTCCTCTCTCCTCCTCCTGCTTCTCTCCTCCTCCTCCTTCTCTCCTCCTCCTCCTCCTTCCACCTTCTCATCCTTCTCCTTTGTCTTCTTCAAGATAAAATCTTAAGCAGGACTCTGCCTTATGAATGAGTTTTTAGCCAATTCAATCAGGATTTGATATTGCTTAGTTAATTTTAAAAGTCAACTAAAGCAAAGAGTCATTAAACCTCCTTACACACATACCCTTAATACTTTTTTCAGAATATGCTATCTTGACTTACTCCATGTAAAGATATATTCCTTAGCTAATCTTTGGATGTAGGGCCAAGACCTTTTCCTTGACTATGGGTCAACTGATTGAGTTCTGCATAACCATTTCTACATAAATCCCCCCCATAATATATTATTCAAAATGCATCAGCTTTGGCTTCCAGTTTCAATGTTTTAACAAGGGAAGCAAGAACTTAAAGACAATCACGAAGCAAGCTAAATGTTTAATCCTCCTTAGGTAGTTTTCAACTTTGTCTTCAATCTTTCACATCTAATTTAATACAATATTTTTAGTGACCTGCCTATTTTGAGTCTTTTCAATGCATGCAACTGTTTTCATAGAAATGACTTTCTTTCGTCTTCATATTTTATTGTTTCATATAATTTTAATTAAACTTAATTTAGGTTTAATTAAACTTATGGGGGGTGGCTGGCTATACGGCTGAATAGGAACAGCTCTGGTCTGCAGCGAGATCAATACAGAAGGTGAGTGATTTCTGCATTTCCTACTGAGGTACTCGGCTCATCTCATTGGGACTGGTTAGACAGTGGGTGCAGCCCACAGAGGGCAAGCTGAAGCAGGGTGGGGTGTCCCCTCACCTGGGAAGCACAACGGGTCAGGGAATTCCTTCCCCTAGCCAAGGGAAGCCATGAGGGACTGTGCCATGAGGAACGGTGCATTCCAGTCCAGATACTACGCTTTTCCCATGGTCTTCACAAACCACAGACCAGGAGATTCCCTCAGGTGCCTACACCACTAGGGCCCTGGTTTTCAGGTACAAAACTGGGTGGCCTTTTGGGCAGACACTGAGCTAGCTGCAGGAGTTTTTTTCATACCCCAGTGGCGCCTGGAATGCCAACAAGACAGAACCATTCACTCCCCCAGAAAGGGGGCTGAAGCCAGGGAGCCAAGTGGTCTAGCTCAGCAGATTCCATCCCTATGGAGCCTAGCAAGCTAAGATCCACTGGATTGAAATTCTCGCTGCCACCACAGCAGTCTGAAGTCGACCTGGGATGCTGGAGCTCGGTGGGGGGAGGGGTGACCTCCATTACTGAGGCTTGAGTAGGAGGTTTTCCCCTCACAGTGTAAAAAAAGCCAACAGGAAGTTCGAACTGGGTGGAGCCCATCACAGCTTGGCAAAGCCACTGTAGCCAGACTGCCTCTCTAGATTCCTCCTCTCTGGGCAGGGCATCCCTGAAGGAAAGGCAGCAGCCCCAGTCAGGGGCTTATAGATAAAACTCCCATCTCCCTGGGACAGAGCACCTGGGGCAAGGGGCGGCTGAGGGCACAGCTTCAGCAGACTTAAATGTTCCTGCCTGCTGGCACTGAAGAGGGAAGTGGATCTCCCAGCACAGTGCTTGAGCTCTGCTAAGGGACAGACTGCCTCCTCAAGTGGGTCCCTGACTCCCGTGACTCCTGACTGGGAGACAGCTCACATCAGGGGTCGACAGACACCTCATAGAGGAGAGCTCTGGCTGGCATCTGGCAGGTACCCCTCTGGAACGAAGCTTTCAAAGGGAGGAACAAGCAGCAGTCTTTGCTGTTCTGCAGCCTCCGCTGGTGATATCCAGGCCAACAGTGTCTGGAGTGGACCTCCAGTAAACTCCAGCAGACCAGCAGCAGAGGGGCCTGACTGTTAGAAGGAAAACTAACAAACAGAAAGGAATAGTACCAACATCAACAAAAATGATGTCCACACGAAAAGCTCATATGAAGGTCACCAACATCAAAGACCAAAGGTAGATAAATCCATGAAGATGAGGAAAAACCAGTGCAAAAAGGCTGAAAATTCCAAAAACGAGAATGCCTCTCTTCCTCCAAACGATCACAACTCCTCGCCAGCAAGGAAACAAAACTGGACAGAGAATGAGCTTGACGAATTCACAGAAGTAGGCTTCCGAAGGTGGGTAATAACAAATTCCTCTGAGCTAAAGGATCGTGTTCTAACCCATAGCAAGGAAGCTAAGAACCTTGAAAAACAGGTTAGAGGAACTGCTAACTAGAATAACCAGTTTAGAGAAGAACATAAATGACCTGATGGAGCTGAAGAACACAGCACGAGGACTTCGTGAAGCATAAACAAGTATCAATAGCCAAATCGATCAAGTGGAAGAAAGGATGTCAGAGACTGAAAATCAACTTAAGGAAATAAAGCATGAAGACAAGATTAGAGAAAAAATAATGAAAAAGAATGAATAAAGCCTCCAAGAAATTTGGGACTGTGAAAAGACCAAACCTACGTTTGATTTGCGTACCTGTAAGTGATGGAGGGAATGGAACCAAGTTGGAAAACACTCTCCAGGATATTATCCAGGAGAACTTCCCCAACCTAGCAAGACAGGCCAACATTCAAATTCAGGAAATACAGAGAACACCACAAATATACTCCTCGAGAAGAGCAACCCCAAGACACATAATCATCAGATTCACCATGGCTGAAATGAAGGAAAAAATGTTAAGGGCAGCCAGAGAGAAAGGTCGGGTTAACCACAAAGTGAAGCCCATCAGACTAACAGCAGATCTCTCTGCAGAAACCCTACAAGCCAGAAGAGAGTGGGGGGCAATATTCAACGTTTTTTTAAAAAGAATTTTCAACCCAGGATTTCATATCCAGCCAAACTAAGCTTCATAAGTGAAGGAGAAATAAAATCCTTTACAGACAAGCAAATGCTGAGAGATTTTGTCACCACCAGGCCTGCCTTACAAAAGCTCCTGAAGGAAGCACTAAATATGGAAAGGAAAAACCGGTACCAGCCACTGCAAAAACCTACCAAATTGTAAAGACCATCAACACTATGAAGAAACTCCATCAACTAACAGCATCCTAATGACAGGATCAAATTCACACATAAAAATATTACCCTTAAATGTAAATGAGCTAAGTGTCCCAGTTAAAAGACACAGACTGGCAAACTGGATAGAGTCAAGACCCATTGGTGTGCTGTATTCAGGGGACCCATCTCACATGCAAAGACACACTTAGGCTCAAAATAAAGGGAAGGAGGAATATATACCAAGCAAATGAAAAGGAAAAAAAACACAACAGGGGTTGCAATACTAGTCTCTGATAAAACAGACTTTAAACCAAGAAGGATCAAAAAAGACAAAGAAGGGCATTACGTAATGGTAAAGGGATCAATGCAACAAGAAGAATTAACTATCCTAAATATGTATGCACCCAATACAGGAGCACCCAGATTCATAAAGCAAGTTCTTAGAGACATACAAAGAGACTTAGACTCCCACACAATAATAGTGGGAGACTTTAACACCCCACTGTCAATAATGGACAGATCAATGAGACAGAAAATTAACAAAGGTATTCAGGACTTGAGCTCAGCTCTGGACCAAGCAGACCTAATAGACATCTACAGAACTCCTCACCCCAAATCAACAGAATATACATTCTTCTCAGCATCACATCACACTTATTCTAAAGTTGACCACATAATTAAAAGTAAAACACTCCTCAGCAAATGCAAAAGAACAGAAATCATAACAAACAGTCTCTCAGACCACAGTGCAATCAAATTAGAACTCAGGATTAAGAAACTCACTCAAAACCGCACAACTACATGGAAACTGAACAACCTGCTCCTGAATGACTACTGGGCACAGAACGAAATAAAGGCAGAAATAAATAAGTTCTTTGAAACTGACGAGAACAAAGACACAATGTACAAGAATCTCTGGGAAACAGCTAAAGCAGGGTTTAGAGGGAAATTTATAGCATTAAATGCCCACAGAAGGAAGCAGGAAAGCTATAAAATTGAAACCTTAACATCACAATTAAAAGAACAAGAGAAACAAGAGCAAAGAAATTCAAAAGCTAGCACAAGATGAGAAATAACTAAGATCAGAGCAGAACTGAAGGAGATAGAGACATGAAAAACTCTTCAAAAAAATCAATGAATCCAGGAGATGTTTTATTGAAAACATTAACAAAATGGATAGACCATTAGACAGACTAATAAAGAAGAAAAAAGAGAAGAATCAAATAGATACCAAAAAATATGATAAAGAGATATCACCACTGATCCCACAGAAATACAAGCTACCATCAGAGAATAGTATAAACACCTCTATAAAAATAAACTAGAAAATCTAGAAGAAATGGATAAATTCCTGGACACATACACCCTCCCAAGACTAAACCAGGAAGAATTAGAAACCCTGAATAGACCAATAACAAGTTCTGAAATTGACACAGTAATTAGTAGCCTATCAACCAAAAAAAGCCCAGGACCAGAAGGATTCACAGCCGAATTCTACCAGAGGTACAAAGAGGAGCTGGTACCATTCCTTCTGAAACTATTCCAATCAATAGAAAAAGAGGGAATCCTCCCTCACTCATTTTATGAGGCCAGCATCATCCAGATACCAAAACCTGGCAGAGACACAACAAAATAAGAAAATTTCAGGCCAATATCCCTGATGAACATCAATGCGAAAATCGTCAATAAAAAACTGGCAAGCCAAATCCAGCAGCACATCAAAAACCTTATCCACCACGATCAAGTCGGCTTCATCCCTGGGAAGCAAGGCTGGTTCAATATACACAAATCAATAAACGTAATCAATCACAAAAACAGAACTAATAACAAAAATTACATGATTATCTCAATAGATGTAGAAAAGGCCTTCAATAAAATTCAACAGCCCTTCATGCTAAAAACTCTCAATAAACTAGGTATTGATGGAATGTATCTCAAAATAATAAGAGCTATTTATGACAAACCCACAGCCAAGATCATACTGAGTGGGCAAAAGTTGGAAGCATTCCCTTTGAACACAGGCACAAGACAAGGATGCCCTCTCTCACTACTCCTGTTCAACATAGTATTAGAAGTTCTGGCCAGGGCAATCAGGCAAGAGAAAGTAATAAAGGGCATTTAAATAGGAAGAGAGGAAGTCAAATTGTCTCTGTTTGCAGATGACATGGTTGTATATTTAGAAAACCCTATCGGCTCAGCCCCAAATCTCTTAAAGCTGATAAGTAACTTCAGCAAAATCTCAGGATACAAAATCAACATTCAAAACTCACAAGCATTCCTATACGCCAATAATAGACAAACAGAGAGCCAAATCATGAGTGAACTCCCATTCACAATTGCTACAAAGAGAATAAAATACCTAGGAATCCAACTTACAAGGGATGTGAAGGACCTCTTCAAGGAGAACTACAAACCACTGCTCAAGGAAATAAGGACAAAAACAAATGGAAGAACATTCCATGCTCATGGATAGGAAGAATCAATATCGTGAAAATGGCCATACTGCCCAAAGTAATTTATAGATTCAATGCTATCCCCATCAAGCTACCATTGACCTTCTTCACACAATTAGAAAAAACTACTTTAAATTTCATATGGAACCAAAAAAGAGCCCATATAGCCAAGAAAATCGTAAGAATCCTAAGCAAACAGAACAAAGCTGGAGGCATCACAGTACCTGACTTCAAACTATACAAGGCTACAGTAACCAAAACAGCATGGCACTGGTACCAAGACAGAGATATAGACCAATGGAACAGAACAGAGGCCTCAGAAATAGCTCCACACATCTACAACCATCTGATCTTTGACAAACCTGACAAAAACAAGAAATGGGGAAAGGATTCCCTATGTAATAAACGGTGTTGGGAAAACTGGCTAGCCATATGCAGAAAACTGAAACTGGACCCCTTCCTACACCTTATATAAAAATTAACTCAAGATGGCTTAAAGATTTAAACCTAAGACCCAAAACCATAAAAACCCTAGAAGAAAACCTAGGCAATACCATTCAGGACATAAGCATGGACAAAGACTTCATGACTAAAACACCAAAAGCAATGGCAACAAAAGCCAAAATTGACAAATGGGATCTAATTAAACTAAAGAGCTTCTGCACAGCAAAAGAAACTATCATCAGAGTGAATAGGCAGCCTACAGAATGGGAGAAAATTTTTGCAATCTATCCATCTGACAAAGGGCTAACATCCAGAATCTATAAGGAACTTAAACAAATTTACAAGGAAAAAAAACCTGTCAAAAAGTGGGCAAAGGATATGAACAGAGACTTCTCAAAAGAAGACATTTATGTGGCCAAAAAACATGAAAAAAAGCTCATCATCACTGCTCATTAGAGAAATGCAAGTCAAAATCACAATGAGATACCATCTCACGCCCGTTAGAAGGGTGACCTTTATAAAGTCAGGAAACAACAGATGCTGGAGAGGATGTGGAGAAATAGGAATGCTTTTACACTGTTGGTGGGAGTGTAAATTAGTTCAACCATCGTGGAAGGCAGTGTGGTGATTCCTCAAGGACCTAGAACCAGAAACACCATTTGATCCAGCAATCCCATTACTGGGTATATACCCAAAGGATTATAAATCATTCTACTATAAAGACACAGGCACACATATGTTTATTGCAGCAGTATTAACAATAGCAAAGACTTGGAACCAACCCAAATGCCCATCAATGATAGATGGATAAAGAAAATGTGGCACATATACACCATGGAATACTATGCAGCCATAAAAAAGGATGAGTTCGTGTCCTTTGCAGGGACATGGATGAAGCTGGAAACCATCATTCTCAGCAAACTAACACAGGAACAGAAAACCAAACACCACATGTTCTCCCTCATAAGTGGGAGTTGAACAATGAGAACGCATGAACACAAGGAGGGGAACATCACACACTGGGACCTGTTGGAAGGTGGGGGGCTAGGGGAGGGATAGCATTAGGAGAAATACCTAATGTAGATGACGGGTTGATGGGTGCAGCAAACCACCATGGCATGTGTATACCTATGTAACAAAACTGCACGTTCTGCACATGTATCCCAGAACTAAAGTATAATATTAAAAATAAATAAATAAATTTTTAAAAATAAAATAAAATTACGATTAAGAAACAAATGCAAGTAACAAAAACAGGTTTTGGGAAAAACACAATTGTTACTTTGTAAAGTAAGACAGGATTGGTGGCATAGGACCATAATGATGTGGGCATATTAGAGGATAGCCAACGGGCTGGACGCAGTGGCTCATGCTTTTAATCCCAGCAATTTGGGAGGCTGAGGTGGGATGATTGCTTGAAGCAAGAGTTCGAGACCAGTCTGGGCAACATGATGAGACCCCATAGCTACAAATAATAATAATAAAAAAAAATAGCCAGGTGTGGTGGCAGACACCTATGGTCCCAGATACTTGGGAGGCTGAGGTGGGAGGATTGCTTGAGCCCAGGAAGTCAGGGCTGCAGTGAGCTGTAATCATGCCACTGCACTCCAGCCTGGGCAACATGGCAAGTCCCTGTCTCAGAAGAGAGAGAGAGACTAGCCAACTAGTTACAATTATTCATTGGGGTATTGCCACTGGCCTGAAAATTTTGCACAGAGAATGGATAGTGTCTTTAATTTAGAGCGTTTACATGAAGATCAGTTAAGGGAAAAGTTAGTGCATATTAAAAAGATAGAAGCAGAGCTGTTGTGATTAAACCTGAGGGAAGGGACCTGGGCGCCTGCCCTTTAGTCTACTCCTCACTTTAACTTTGGTCATATGTAGAAATTTGGTCTCTAATAGGATGCAAGAATTTATAGTAGTGATGACTACAGGTTGCCCATGCCCTAAGGAAGATCTCCTCTCCTCCCTAGCCCCTTCTGAACTACTCAAGATTCTTGTTGTAGGACAAACATATGCAGTTTCTAAACTCACTTACCAAGTTGATGACAGACAAGCAAAAATAAAGGTATACAAAAAAGGAAGTAAAGAGGTGGACTGTTGCCATGCCAAGAAAATAAGATTTCAGTTCCCAGGACCTATCATAAGGCCAGAAGAGGCCAGAGCAGATCGTGTTCAGCCTAAGATGTCGGTGAGATGACAGAAAATCCTTTTCTGTAGTGCCTGTATTGCAAATGAAAATACCAAAGAAAAGGCCCTGCCTCTATGCTGCTGATTTTGCCATTTTGGAGGGAAGGGAGCATTTCTGAACATGTGGCTTCCAGAAGACAGAGACTATATCTTCTTCATTTCTGAGGCCCTACTTTCCATCCCGGACCTTTTCACAGAGTAGGGGCTAAAACTACTTACGAAATGAATGAATAAAAATTTGCCCTTAAGTCCAAGATCTTGGGCAGAATTATGCCTGATCTGGAATTTTAGATAAATCAATCACCTGATCCCAAAATATCTGGATCTTCAGTAGATTTGATTGCATATTCCATAGCCAGAACAAATTCATTTATAGATTAAGCCAACAGTTGCCTACAGCATGTAATTTGAGATTCCTCAAAAATATAAAAAAGAAACATGTGACATACTTATGCGATTTTGTATGAAGAAATGAGGAAACTCGATGCCTTTATTACAGATGTATCTGCTCATGATGCTCTCAACACCAGATAAGGAAGATAGCTCCTGTCCCTGGGAGCTTACAGTGTAATGTAGTCTTCTATACACCATTTAGCAACCAAAGAAAGAAACACATAAATACATTGAAAAATGAATGATGCTTTTGCATTTTGAATGAGAACAGAATGAAATGCCTAATGGAAATTACGGAGAAGCAGTTTTTGTAGGGTAAATTGATAGACACAGTATCCGACAGACCTGGTTTTAATTCTTAATTCTTTATTTCTCAATCCAATTTTTACCTGTATGACCTAGGGCAAATCATTTCATTTATTTGGTCCTCAATTTCTACATGTGAAAAGTGAGGTTAGTAATAACTATCTCAATGATTTGTTTTATAGGCTAAGTAAAATATTGGGTATAAAGTGCCTGTCACATAATACATTCTTATTACGTGTGAGCTTCCCTCTCTGTTTCCTTCCTTTCTTCTTTACATGTTTAGATGCTGAAGGTCCAAAAGGACATTACCTATATTGCAAGTCATCTGGAAGTTTACCTCAAGAAGGATAGGGATTTAAAACGCTGTCCAAAAGAAGTAAAGAAAATAATTTGAAAATAAATACAGATGTGGAAAAAACTAAAAGAGTATGAGAATTCAAGGGAAAATTTCAGTTCAAAGTAATTTACTTATGTATCAAACATTTTAAAAAATAATGTTTCTTAAGCATCTTCTTGTGTAGTTCTTACGAAGACTGGCCTTGAACTTTATAAAGGAGCATTTTCTTTCTTTTTTCTGGGTTTTGAATTTTTTTATTATTATACTTTAAGTTCATGTATTATTATACTTTAAGTACATGTGCACAACGTGCAGGTTTGTTACATATGTATACATGTGCCATGTTTGTGTGCTGCACCCATTAACTCATCATTTACATTAGGTATATCTCCTAATGCTATCCCTCCCCCCACCCCACAACAGGCCCCGGTGTGTGATGTTCCCCTTCCTGTGTCCAAGTGTTCTCATTGTTCAATTCCCACCTATGAGTGAGAACACGTGGTGTTTGGTTTTTTGTCCTTGCGATAATTTGCTGAGAATGATGGTTTCCAGCTTCATCCATGTCCCTACAAAGGACATGAACTCATCAAAAGGAGCATTTTCAAGAAAACAAATCACTTGCATTTTTATTAAACAATAGATAATGGGGCTTAACAAAAGAATTCTTACCATGTAGAAAATGGATACAGTCTGGTCTTGGTCCAGAAAATAGTTGGAAGAATGTCACATATATAAATATAATGTCCCCATAGAAGAGAATGATAGCTGTTAGATGTGAAGAAAAAGCAAGAAAACCTTTAGATTCAACTACAACTGAGAAGATCCTCAAGAAAGTGACAATGATGAACATGTGGGAGACAAGGATGACTGGTCAAGAGCTCATCCAAATGAAGCACCCAGTGAAAAAGAACAAAGAATTCATTATGTAGGTGTCTGAGCAGGAGAGGACCAAGAGTGGGAAACTGTCACCAAAAAAGCTGATGATGGTTTGAACTTACAAAAGGCAAATATAGAGACTGAACCTCCTAAAAACATAGTATGGATAACTCCATGCTCGTAACATGAAGCCACTAATTGGATACAACAAACTTGGGACATAGTGACAGGATAGAGCATGGGTTGTCTGATTGGCATATAAATGTCCTTGCCCAGGGAGGCTAAAAGATTGCATTCAGTAGTCACAAAGAACAAAAATACCAGCATTTGTATCACACAATAGGAGAAGGAAATTGTCTCTGCCAAAAATTTCACCACTGCCTTGGAGACTGTGGCTGGGAACAAACAGAAATGTCTGAAGATAATTTTTCAACCCCCACTCTCTCAACACCCTCCCCCATTTTGGAGTCACCAGTGTCTATTATTTCCATTTTATGTCCATGTGTACCCATTGTTTAGCTCCTTGAATCCATAATAGAACATATATTTTGAAATATAATAATATAATTTCAAAAAAACTAAAAAATAAATTTATGAAGGATAAACTTTAGAGGACAAAGTACATGGTGGTATGGAAATGGGACTAACTCTGATAAAGATCAGGAAGCCAGTTTCTTACAAACAGGACTGCATAACTATTCATAACAGCAAAGACATGGCATCAACCCAAATGCCCATCAATGATAGACTGGATAAAGAAAATGTGGTAAATATACACCATGGAATACTATGCAGCCATAAAAAGGAACAAGATCATGTCCTTTGCAGGGACGTGGATGGAGCTGGAAGCCATTATCCTCAGCAAACTAACACAGGAACAGAAAACCAAACACCATGTGTTCTCACTTATAAGTGGGAACTAAACAATGAGAACACATGGACACAGAGAGGGGAACAACGCACACTGGGGTCTGGGCAGAGGCAGGGGAAGGAAGATAATCAGGATAAATAGCTAATGCATGCGGGGCTTAATACCTAAGTGATGGGTTAATAGGTGCAGCAAACCACCATGGCACGTTTACCTATGTAACAAATCTGCGTGTACTGCACTTGTATCGCAGAACTTAAAAGAAAATAAATTTTTTAAAACAAAGAAAAATAAAAGTCATCTTAGTGCACAGTTATACAGGAGGCGTAGTCATTAAAATTTTGGCAACAAATGATCGAAGAATACAACTCATAAGAGAGTATATATAAGAACCCAGAAATGCTCTGCATTTCTATAGCAGTAAATTTCAATGTTTCTAGACATGAAAAATACTTTCTCTTTTTTCTTTTTGAGACAGGATCTCACTCTGTCACCCAGGCTGGATTACAGTGCAGCCTCGACTTCCAGGGTTCAAATGATCCCTTCTCCTCAGTCACCTGAGTAGCTGGGACTACAGGCGCTCATGACCACACCCAGCTAATTTAAAAAAATGATTTTTTGTAGAAATGCAGCCGCACCATGATGCCCAAGTTCGTCTCGAACTCTTGAGCTCAAGGGATTCTCCCACAGAAAAATAACTGCATATACCAAGACAAATGCCCAAAGGGGATCACTTGTATTTGTGGATCGTATGTGATTCCAGATGAAACAAAGTTTGTCATCAAATTTTATTAGCAAACTGTGATTCTTTAGTGCATCCCTGATCACAACTGCCGCATCTTATTAGCTCAACAGAAGAATGTTCCATTGGTAAAAATAACAACAGTTAGAATTTCTGTACACACACAGTAGTCAGTGGAGATATGGAGTTATTACCTTGGAATATGGAGTGTTAAATACAAGAATGCAAGTCTTTATTTTTAGAAGCCTGGAGCACAGACCTTCCTTCAGATCTCATCCGGGAAAACAGTGATTAACCTGGTATTTGACGTCAGCCAGATCATTTCATTGTCCCAATACATTAACTCCATAGCCTCTCACTACTCCTACATAGAACATTGCCTGATATTTTGTATGCAGTAGATGCTTTGAGACATTTTCATACTCTTTAGTTATGCAACAACTTTGAAGAAAATAACCCAAAAAATAACCCAAAAGAAAGAAATAGTGTTTAGAACAAAAGCATTAGTTGTGAAGGTCACTGCATTTTCTATATTTTGTATAGAAATACACTGTATTTTGTATATTTCAATATGTAGTTACGAGTGTTTGGCTTCTGAAGTTCATTAACTCATTCTATGACCTAGGACCTTGGCTACGCCACGCAATGTTTTATAAACTGATGACACAGGTATGAAATATATAATTCCTGTCCTGAATGAGCCCACAGGTTAAACGTGAAGATAGTCTCAATACAGGGTAAGAAGTACATGTAGGGAACTGAGTACTGAGTCCAGATAAACGCTGAATACATCTACAGCTCCTGGGTGGGACTTTGGGACCCAGTGACTTAAGACTCCTCAAGATCTCAAGCTGACATTCTCAGTGCTTTGGAAGGTACCATTTTGAGACAAACTATTATATCTGCTAATTCAACAATACCATAGAATTGAAATTCCCAATGTCCTCTAAGATCTTGTCTCACTTTGCTTTCCTAGACAGTCAGTACCCTACTTACTTATGCTGACATCTTACACTTTCCAAAGATGCGAACTTGCTTAAAATTAGGCATTTCTTGCACAACCAAAGAAAGTGTCCTTCAAGCACTCAGCACTCACTTGTGTGCTTTTTTAGTAATACAGGCAGTGATAGGAACACAAAGCAATGGAGATGAACCAATAATCCAGGACAGAGAAATTGCTTACATTCCCGGGAGGGGAACACAAAACTAAGAAAAATATATATATATGTTCACTTTACATTTCACAGTCATTAAAGAAATTTTAGCTAATACTATCAAGGCAGGTCAATTAATTTAAACATGCCATTGAAAATGGTATTTTATAATGTTATTTGAAATGAAGGAGATAAAAATGCTTGATCTGAAACCTTACATGTCAATTACAGAAAGCTCACCTTAGACTCTAGTATTTACAAGAGAAGTTCTTAACCATGGTTTCTCATCTGAATCTCATATGTTGATAGTGGAAACCCATGCAAAATCCACTTAGCCAGAACCTCTGCATGTAGGCCCTCATCACATGCTTTTTTGGTTTGAGAGGTAATCAACTTTATTGAAGTATAATTATCATCTAAAAATGCACCCGATTTAAGTGAAAGTTCAAGGAGTAGGGACAAATATATACGCAATTAAATATAGAACATTTCCACAACCCCAGAAAGTTCTCTTCTGTCCCATTCGAGTCAATTCATCCCATTTTTGGTCCTAGACAGTCACTGATCTGCTGTCTGTAACTATAAATCAGTTTGCCTCAAATTTCATATCAGTGAATGAATTCATATAGTACCTAGTATGTATGATCTTTTAAAGTATCCATGAGTGATTCTGATGGAGTCAATGTTGGGAACCACTGATATAGAGGCTCCATAAAGGACAGAATGAAAGATGACCATCATCAGCTGAATATAAACCAAAAGGTTTAGATTCTAGAGCATGTGTTTAAATCATGCTTACAAAATTCCTATAGTTCAAAACTGAGGTCCATGAAAATTTTTTGGATGAAGATTAAGATTGATATTAAATTACAGTTTGGAATCCTGTTACATGTCTATAGCTACATAGCTAAGTGAAACACTTGTCTCTCAGATCCGTTGTCAAATCCAAAATCCCCCTCTTTTAAATTTTGCCTCAAAGTGAAGTTAACCAGATACCAAAGCATATTATTTAGCAGTGTGAGTCTACAGTGTGAAAGAGGAATGAGGACTGGGGCTGAGGAAGCATTTTAATAAACTTGACCATGAATACCATAATAGGGCTTATTGGCATGACCTGAATCAGTACGTATGTACACAAGGCCAATGACTCGTTGTTATGGAGCAATGGTCTGGACTTTGCCACTATTTCCATGACTGCCTTCTCCTTTGTCCTTAAAATGGACTCTTTCTTACAGAGCTAAATGTGTTTAAACATTATGTGGTGTACTATTTTAATATTCTTTTGGGAGTGAGACAGAAAGCCAAAAAAGAAAGCCCCGACCCAGGTCCTTCTTGTTCTCTGTTCCGAAGAGGAACCCAGTGACATCATGTCCATATCTTCAACTTTATCTGAAGAAATTGTACCATCAGGCAGTTACCTTGGCTTTACATCTTTTCCTTGTTACCATGAAAAAATAAGGAAAGGTCTACAGAAATAATGTTAGTTCAACGTTTTGAATGTGTATAGGCAATAGCATTTTTCTCTTTTCTCCATAGTGAAGCATAGTGAACCACTTACATAATAAACATTTTACACCTAAATCCAGATTAATTTAATACAGATCTTCTTAAAGTATTCAGTAATTCACTGGGCCATAAAATTTGCTTATTTAAAAAAAGTCTATGTAACCTAAAAAACTATGTCTATATTTAGGCAACCATCTCAGAGATGTGTGTTCAGAGTAAAAGAAGGGGCTAATCTAGAGAATTTGGCCAGCTTTTGGGGGAAAAAATCTCATGTGTGCTTAAGTCACAATGTAAAAAATGCATTTCAATGATAGTGGTATTACAACATTTAACTGTATTCATACTGATGAGAATATCTCACAACTATCAAAATGAAAAAACATTTTGTGGAATACATCTCAAAAATGCTTTGTGGAAAAACAGTAAAATATGATGCCATTGAAAACTGTTGGAAATACGATAAATATGTATAAATCTAACTTGTTAGGATATTAAATACCTGAAATGCAGGGAATTCAGAAACATTTGTTGTGAAATAAGACTTCCCAAGTAAAAGGACATCAAAAATATCATGGAAGGTTAATTATAAACATGGACACCTCCCCACATGTATGGAATGTGAACCAAAAGATTAAGGGCAGTTTCCACTCATATACGAAAAAATAACAAGTCATGCATTTAAGCTTAAAGAACACCCCAATTAAAGACACAATTGAAAAACAAATGTATATATGAAGGGAAAATAAGGCCCCTAAGGAAGAGGAATTGGAAGAAGGGGCCAAGGCAAGAGGATGAAAGTGCTCGGCGCTGGTCCCAGGTAAAGTTATGACTCTGGGCAGGTGGTCTGAGGATTGCCCATTTGCAGCTCCATACCCATTTCCCTCTGACATCTCTCCCTGCCCACTCAGGCTCCTGCTCTGACCCTAGCGAAACCCTGCTTTGGGTGAAAACCTCTAGATCATGCTCACCACAGTACAAAAACTAATCCAGCTCCATGGGCTCCTGGGAGTGGCTGGGGCTAAGCAGGGGAGAAGGGGAGGAAGATGGTGTGCCTCTTCATGGCTATCACACCAGTGAGTTCACTTAAAGGAGTCTGGTGCCCCTGGGAGAAGTTGCTGTATGATGCCTCCCCTCCCTTCCTAGATCTGAGTGGGGCTGTGCCTGGTGATGGCCCATCTCTGAAAAAAATGTACTGTTGAGAACAAGCACCAATTTTCTGGCTACGCTAATAAGAGCTAAGTGACGCAGTGGACAAAGCAATGATGCTGTTCCTGGCTCAATCTCTCTCTTCGACAATGATAATTTGCCACATCAACTTACCTTCCCAGACACAAAGCATCAGAGGATTAGCTATTAAAAGAAAGACATTTTCTCGCTCATTACAGCCTGCAATGTAAAATGTCCAGAAATACAAGGAGTCCTGTTTTCACCATTAAAGTAGAAATTATTTCCGGCAGCTTTGGGAGAAAATGCAATTATTTTCCTTCCTGTCACAGTGTTTTCAAACTCACCTAGAGATGAGAGCACCCTATTAAAATGGACTCATTGTTCGAATGATGCCAGTGAATGCGCTTCTCTGACCTGGGGGTGGGAGACTGGCCCCTGAGTCCTCACCCCTTGGGATTCAGGGTCACTAAGGGCAGAGGTAATTAGACAGTGCTGAGCCACTGCCACTTACATGCTAGTCACAGGAAGAGGAAACTTTTCAAGGAAGAAAGTGAGCAGTTCAGGTAGAGCCCACCCATTTTGCTAATAGCCAGAGCTCACATTGCCAGTTTGCTGCAGACTTTTTTGGTTGCTCTATTCCTGGAAGTCCAGTGGCTCCCTGCCCCTTGCGAAACCTCACAGTTTGGATCTGCTTAGCCATGGGTCTTTCTCCACTTGCCTGTTGCCACAGGGAAAGAAAGACACCCCTAACTCCATCTGCACTGAAACTGAGCTCATTGGCTTTGGGCAGAGCTCTCAACCAATTTGGCTGTTAAGCAAAGTTGCTCGAGGTGGCAGGTTGCCTCCCTGCAGGGTCCACTAGACTTTGTTCTTGTCACTGGGCTGGTCACAGTCTCAGTCTCCAACCCAGGTCCACTTGCTCTCTGTTCCTAAGAGGAACCCAGTGAGATCATGTCCCTATCTCAGTACAATCTCCTTCTCCGAAGTCAACATTCTGAAGATGACTTCGGAGAATGAAGATGACTTCGGAGATGACTTCAGAATGAAGAAGAGTCAACATTCTGAAGATGACTAATTGACACCATCTGGCCTCATGAGCTATCATATCACCATCCAAGATGAATATCCAGAATAAATGAGTAAGGAGAGCCCCCCCCGCCACCACCACGTCACACACCTTCTCACTATGTTTTCACTTTAGTATTGCTTCTATAGTGCAATGGGAATTCACTGCTATAATATAAGCATACCACTGATGAACTCTGATTTATAATTATTTAAAGATTGTTCTTGTTTTGGAGTGGAAAACAGATTCAAATAGAAGGCAAGGGAAAATTAGAGCTTCAGTGGTTGGGGTATACATAATAGTGTGAGAGAGGTAATAAGAGAGGAACATAGAGAGACGTACAAGAGAAATTTTACGTGTAAATACGCAGTGTTTGTTAACGAATTTCAAATAAGGAGTAAAGGCAAAGGAGGGTAAAAAGATGACTCCCAGTTTTCTTGCTTGAATAACTTACTTCATGAGAGTTTCCTTGACTGAGATAGGGAAGACTAGACTTGAGAACAGAGTTTGGGGGTAAATCTGGAAGTTTCATGAAGCAAATCGCTTTCTGGCCATTCCTCTCCACTCTCTCCAACTCTCTGATTTGACCTGGTAGAAATCAAATCTACCCGGTCAACCTTATCTTGTTAAGGCCAGCCAAGCACGACTCAGTGTTCACAAAGGGTAGTTCTGTATTCTTATTTTAATGTGGACCCAGCATAGACTGTGAAAGGAATCGGTTACCGTACTGGTAATTCTTATACAATGGCAAATATCTTTTTTTTTGAACATTTAAAAAACTATATTTACTTTTTAAAGGCAAAATGGTGACATTTTTGTATATACAAAGATAATTTGTCACCAACAGAAATATTCTGTAAAATATATTCAAGGAAGTTCTGCAAGAAGAAAAATAGCTGGAGGTCATTATCCTTGCAGACTAACACAGGAACAGAAAACCAAATACCTCTTGTTCTCATTTTTATAAGTGGGAGCTAAATGATAAGAACACATAGACACATAGAGGGGAACAACAGACGCTGGGCCTATAGGAGGGTGGAGGGTAGATGGAGGGAGAGGATCAGGGAAAATAACTAATGGGTACTAGGCTTAATACCTAATAGTCTGTACAACAAACACTCCTTGATACAAGTTTACCTGTGTAACAAACCAGCACATGTACCCCTGATGTTAAAATAAAAGTTTTAAAAAAGACAAATGTCTTGATGCGAAATTGAACCTACCATCCATAAATTTTCTTTTTCCTTTTCGTTCGTTCTTTCCTTCCTTCCTTCCTTCCTTCCTTCCTTCCTTCACTCCCTCCGTCCATCCCTCCCTCCCTTCTTTCTTTCTCTTTCTTTCTTTCTTTCTTTCCTTCTTTCCTTCCTTCTTTCTTTCTTTCTCTCTTTCTTTCTGACAGGGTTTTGCTCTGTCACCCAGGCTGGAGTGCAGTGGTGCAATCTTGGCTCCCTGCAACTTCTGCCTCCTGGGTTCAAGTGATTATTGTGCCTCAGCCTTCTGAGTTTCTGGGATTACAGGCACGCGCCACCACACCCAGCTGCTTTTTGTATTTTTAGTAGAGATGGGGTTTTGCCATGTTGGCCAGGCTGGTCTCAAGTTCCTGGCCTCAAGCAATCCTCACGCCTTGACCTCCCAAAGTGCTGTGATTATAGGAGTGAGCCACAGTGCCTGGACCAGAAATTTTCAATTAGAAAATCACAGATGTGTAATTCATATATTTAGATGTTTGAGATTTTTCTCTTTCGATCCAGATATTTCATATCCTATTGACCACATCTTGAGCTCACCAAAGAAACTGAAGAATTGCGTGGTCATTCTAAAGACCACTTGGTGAGGTGATGTTTTCTTCCTGGGACTCTCATATAGCAAAAGATCGGAGTTATTTGACCACCTGCTTCATTGGTGATGCAAGTGCCAGAACCTTAGGCATCTGAGAACATTATTACACTTTTCCCTGTCAAGGGAGGATTTGTCATGGCTGTCATTCTTGAAGACATGTAATAAAAATGTCATGATCTGCTTCTGTCTTAAGAGAGAGACAAAGCCTAGGTTGCCATGACACCAAACAATTTAATAACAAGTGGAAATTTCAATCAATCCATTGATCAGTCAATCCTTTCATTTCCAGAAGGAACAGACAATATATCCAGAATAATATGCCTTTTTTAATATCTTGAAAGGACAACCAAAACATTTTCATCAACTTTCCATACAATGTTACAAATCATTGAAGCAATTATCCTTCCAGTTTTTCATTTAACTGGATAGTTCAAACAAAAATGTTAATTTTGTTGAAATGAGTTGACACATGTTCTGAAATCCCCATATCACCTGACACCTCTGGGCAATTTAAGTTGCTTTCATATTTCAAGCTCATAATACTAATGGAAATCATACCTACAATAACATAGATTAACTTTCAGCCCATAAGAACACAGCTTCCCATCACTGATAAATAAGGTATAAGAATAATGACTGTAGGACATGTGTGTGAGTTGTAACTCCTGCCATGTACATTTTTTTTTTGTATTGAGTCAGTCATAGACTCTTTTCATCCCTTTTGGGAAACAGTATAAATTTGTGAAATGCTTTTGTGGAGTAAGAGTAAGTTGGTGGTCGGCATAATGAATGGCTGTGATGTCAAGGCCAGGATCTGTTTGTCCACCAATCTTTCCTACTCCTAGATCAGTCTATTTATCTATTATTATATCGCTGAAAGTTGTTTGAAGCAGATTACAGAGCTAAACATAATGCAAGATACACATAAAGCCATGAGTGAGGTTAATATGCAAGTTTATATAACAATCTATGTACAATGGTAAGAAATGACCCACAAATTTAGCTTGGATCTACACAGTAGCAACAGCAAAGGGGCAAATACAATTAGAGACAAGAGCCCCAGTGTTCACAAAAGTATTATGAAACAAAATTTTCATCGGAAACAGTTTTCCTGGTATAAAATGCAGGGAGAAATTTGTGTGGTAGGTCTTTAGAAAATTGGAAAATGTGTCATAGAGAACAATCCTCAAAAGCATTCTGCCAGTAAAGTACAATAAGTAGCTAGTTTCTTGGAATCGTTTTAATGATATACTTCAGTGTAGGCTGAGAGTATATGTCAAAGGGTAATTTCACTAAAGTAATTCTAAGAAGAGACAAAATAATGTGGTCTAAATATACATCCCTCTGATGATTCAGTTTGATTGCTAAAATACAAATCTGGAGAGGCAAACGTAATATATTTCATTTAAGCTACTATACATATCACTTTTCCCTCTCACATCTCAATTTTAGGTAAGATATGAACAGCAAAAATTAAGACTGTAGTCTCTGATGACCAATTGAGCTAAAGATTTTCCAGGTTGCCAATTAAGGACCACCTCTTAAATGTTAATAGTTTCCTAACTAGCTTTGAAGTAGCTATCATGTCATGAAAATTACGAAGATTACTTAATTATTTCTGAATGGATGGCCACATATTGCATATTCTCCAAAATATAAGCAAATGGGCTGACAAAGTCCCAAAGTTCTATGACATAGCCCAATATATTTCTCTTAATTAAAAAAAAAATAACCTGTACCATTCCGTGGTTTTAAATATATTCATGAGGTTGTGTGACCATCACCAGTATTTAATTTGACAGTATTTTCATCACCCCAAAAGCCACCCCAGACACATTAGCAGTCATTCTTTATTCCGCTCATCCTTCCAGCCATTAATCTACTTTCTGTCTCTATAGATTTATCTATTCTGGACACTTCATATAAATGAAAGAATATAATATCTTGATTTTTGTGACTGATATCTCATAGTATTCACACGTATTCAAGGTTTATACATCTTGTAGCATATACCAGTAATTCATTTCTTTTTATGGCTGAATAATATGCCATTATATGGATATACCAAATTTTGTTGATCCATTCATCACTTGATGGACATTTTGATTTTTCCCAATAACTAATATTATTATGATTAATACTACTATAAACATTCATGCACAAATTTTTCTGTGAACATATGTTTTAAATTATTTTGTGTATATACCTAGAAGTGTAGTTGCTGAGTCCCGTGATAACTTTCTGTTTGACTTTTTGGGGAACTGTCAAACTATATTCTAAAGTAAATGCACCATTTAATATTTCCACCAAAAATGTACTGGGTTCCAATTTCTCCACTCTTGCTACCAAATGTTATTGTCTGTCTTGTTATTATAGTCATTCTAGTAGGTGTGAAGTGGTATCTTGTGGTTTTTATTTGCACATCCCTAATGGCCAATGATGTTTAGCATCATTTCTTGTGCTTACTAGCCATTCACATATCTTCTTCAGAAAAATGTCTACTGAAATCTTTGGCTTATTTATTTTAAGAGACAGACACAGGATCTCACTCTGTTGCCCAGGCTGGAGTGTAGTGGCATGATCATACCTCACTGTAATCTCAAACTCCTGGGCTCAAGTGATTTTTCCACTTCAGCCTCCGTAATAGCCAAGACTACAGATGTGTGACACCACACCTGGCTAATTTTTTAATTTTTTGTAGGAGATGAGATCTCCGAATGTTATCCAGGCTGGTCTCAAACTCCTGCTTTGCCCATTTTTTCTTTTAATTTTTATTTAAGCTTCAGGGGCACATGGACTGGTTTGTTATATAGGTAAACTCGTGTCATGGGGGTTTGGATGGCCCATTTTTAATTGGGGTATTTATCTTTTTATTATTGAGTTGCAAAAATTCTTTACATATTCTGAATACAAATTCCTTTTCAGATATATAATCTGTTAATATTTTCTTCCAGCCTATTCATTGTCTTTTCACATTCTTGATAGTATTCTTTGAAGCATAGTTCCAACTTTGACAAAATGGAATTTATCTTTTTGTTGTTGTTATTGTTGTTGCTAGTGTTTTCAGGGTAATGTCTAACAAACCATTGCCTAACCTAAGGTGATGAAGATATACACCTAGGTTTTTATTTAAGACACCTAGGTTTTATACTTTCAGCTTTTATAATAAGGCTTTTGATCTCATTTGAGTTAATTTTTGTATATGGTGTGAGGTAAGAGTCCAACATCATTCTTTTGCACGTAGATATCCAGTTGTTCCAGAACCAATTATTGAAAGACTACTAATAAGAGTTATTTATAACAAACCCACAGCTGGCACAAGACAGGGATGCCCTCTCACACCATTCCTATTCAAAATAGTGTTGGAAGTTCTGGCCAGGGCAATCAGGCAAGAGAAAGAAATAAAGATATTCAATTAGGAAAAGAGGAAGTCAAATTGGCCCTGTTTGCAGATGACATGATTGTATATTTAGAAAACCCCATCATCTCAGCCCAAAATCTCCTTAAGCTGATAAGCAACTTCAGCAAAGTCTCAGGATACAAAATCAATGTACAAAAATCACAAGCATTCTTATACATCAATAAGAGACAAACAGAGATCCAAATCATGAGTGAACTCCCATTCACAACTGCTTCAAAGAGAATAAAATACCTAGGAATCCAACTTACCCTAAGGGATGTGAAGGACCTCTTCAAGGAGAACTACAAACCACTGCTCAACAAAATAAAAGAGGACACAAACAAATTGAAGAACATTCCATGCTCATGGATAGGAAGAATCAATATCATGAAAATGGCCATACTGCCCAAGGTAATTTATAGATTCAATGCCATCCCCATCAAGCTACCAATGACTTTCTTCACAGAATTGGAAAAAACTACTTTAAAGTTCATATGGAATCAAAAAAGATCCTGCATCGCCCAGTCAATCCTAAGCCAAAAGAACAAAGCTGGAGGCATCACGCTACCTGACTTCAAACTATACTACAAAGCTACAGTAACCAAAACAGCATGGTACTGGTACCAAAACAGAGATGTAGACCAAAGGAACAGAACAGAGCCCTCAAAAATAATACCATACATCTACAACCATCTGGTCTTTGACAAACCTAACAAAAACAAGAAATGGGGAAAGATTCCCTATTTAATAAATGGTGCTGGGAAAACTGGCTAGCCATATGTAGAAAGCTGAAACTGGATCCCTTCCTTACACCTTATACACAAATTAATTCAAGATGAATTAAAGGCTTAAATGTTAGACCTAAAACCATAAAAACCCTAGAAGAAAACCTAGGCAATACCATTCAGGACATAGGCATGGGCAAGGACTTCATGACTAAAACACCAAAAGCAATGGCAACAAAAGCCAAAATTGACAAATGGGTTCTAATCAAACTAAAGAGCTTCTGCACAGCAAAAGAAACTATCATCAGAGTGAACAGGCAACCTACAGAGTGGGAGAAAATTTTTGCAATCTACTCATCTGACAAAGGGCTAATATCCAGAATCTACAAAGAACTCAAACAAATTTACAAGAAAAAAACAAACAACCACATCAAAAAGTAGGCAAAGGATATGAACAGACACTTCTCAAAAGAAGACATTTATGCAGCCAAAAAACACATGAAAAAATGCTCATCATCACTGGCCAACAGAGAAATGCAAATCAAAACCACAATGAGATACCATCTCACACCAGTTAGAATGGCAATCATTAAAAAGTCAGGAAACAACAGGTGCTGGAGAGGATGTGGAGAAATAAGCACACTTTTACACTGTTGGTGGGACTGTAAACTAGTTCAACCATTGTGGAAGTCAGTGTGGCAAGTCCTCAGGGATCTAGAACTAGAAATATCATTTGACCCAGCCATCCCATTACTGGGTATATACCCAAAGGATTATAAATCTTGCTGCTATAAAGACCCATGCACACGTATGTTCATTGTGGCACTATTCACAATAGCAAAGACTTGGAACCAACCCAAATGTCCAACGTTGATAGACTGGATTAAGAAAATGTGGCACATATACACCATGGAATACTATGCAGCCATAAAAATGATGAGTTCATGTCCTTTGTAGGGACATGGATGAAGCTGGAAACCATCATTCTCAGCAAACTATTGCAAGGACAAAAAACCAAACACCGCATGTTCTCACTCATAGGTGGGAATTGAACAATGAGATCACACACCAGGGCCTGTCATGGGGTGGAGGGAGGGTGGAGGGATAGCATTAGGAGATATACCTAATGTAAATGATGAGTTAATGGGTGCAGCACACCAACATGGCACATGTGTACCTATGTATCAAACCTGCACATTGTACACATGTACCCTAGAACTTAAAGTATATAAAAAAATTTTGAAATCTAAAAAGGTAAGCCTCTAACCTTGTTCTTTTTCAGGTTGTTTTGGTTGTTGTCGTCCCCTTGTACTTCCATGTGAATTTTAGATCAGCTTTCCAATTTCTGAAAAACTGGTAGGTGAAATTTGATAAGTACTGTGCTGAATCTGCAGATCAGTTTGTGAAGTATTGCCATTTTAATATTAATTTTTTTTGAGGCAGAGTTTCACTCTGTCACCCAGGCTGGAGTGCAATGGCAGGATCTCAGTTCACTGCAACCTCCGCCTTCCAGGTTCAAGCGATTCTCCTGCCTCAGCCTCCTGTGTAGCTGGGATTACAGGCATGAGCCACCCCACCCAGCTAATTTTGTATTTTTAGTAGGGACGGGGTTTCACCATGTTGGTCAGGCTGGTCTCGAGCTCCTGACCTGAGATGATCCACCCGCCTCGGCCTCCCAAAGTGCTGGGATTACAGGGGTGAGGCACCACGGCTGGCTTAATATTAAGTCTTGCAATTCATGAACCATTTATTTAGGTCTTTTAACATTTCTTTTGGTGATATCTTAGTTTTTAGTATATAACTCTTACACATATTTTAAAAATTACTCCTAACTATTGTATTCTTTTGATACTATTGCAAATGAAATTGTTCTTATTTTGCTTTTGGATTTTTATTGCTAGTGTATAAATATACAATTGATTTTGTATATTGATGTTGATAGTCATAACCTTGCTGATCTTGTTTACTAGCTTTACTAGTTTATGTGTGTGTGTGTGTGTGTGTGCGCATGCGCGCGCATGCGCGTATTCCTTAGTATTTGCTATATAGATTATATTGTTCGTGAATAGAGTAGTTTTGCTTCCTCTTTTCCAATCTGGATGAGTTTTATTTAATTTTCTTGTCTGAATGCCATGGCTAGAATCTAGACTACAATGTTGAATAGAAGTAGTGAGAAGGAACATCCTTGTCTTCCTGATCTCATGGGAAAAGCTTTCACTCTTTGATCGTTAAGTATGATGTTAGCTATGGGTTTTTTGTAATGACCTTTATTAGGTTAAATAACGTTCCTTTCTATTATTATTTTGTTTTATTATGAAAGGCTGTCGAATTTTGTCAAATACTTTTGCTGTGTCTATTGAGATGATTCTATGATTTTCTGGTCCTTTATTCTTTGAATATGGTATATACTATGTTGATTTATTTTCATATGTTGAAACACTCTTGTATTTATACAGTAAGCCTAACTTGGAATGATACATAATCCTTTTTGGTATTGCCAAATTTGGTTTGCTAGTATTATGATGAAAATTGTTTCATCTATATTCATAAGTGTTATTATTAGTCAGTAGTTTTCTTTTTTATGATGTGTCATGTCTGCTTTAAAACCAGTGTGATACTCCCCTCAAAATAAGTTGGACAATCCCTCCTCTTCTACTTTTTGCAGAATTTGTCAAGGATTTATGTTAATTTTTCTTTAACGGCTTGGAAGAATTCACCTGTGAAGGCACTAAGCTTGGGATTCTCTTTATGGATAGTTAATTGATTGCTATTCATTGTAAGTCTATTCAGATTTTCTATTTCTTCTTGAGTGAGTTTCAGTAGTTTGTACTTTTCTATTAATTTGTCCTTTTAATCTAGGTTATATAACTTGCTGGTGTACAATTGTTAATAGTATCCTCTACTAATTATTTTCATTTCTGTAAGGTTACTAGTAATGCCACCCCTCTAATTCATGATTTTAGAAGTTTTCTCTTTTCTTGGCCTGTACACTAAACTTTTGTCAATTTTGTAATATTTTTGAAGAATCAACTTTTGGTGTCATTGATTTTCCTCTTTTGCTTTTCTATTGTCTATTTCATTTACTTCTGTATATTCTTTATTATTTCCTTTCTTCTGCTTGCTATGGGTTTAGTTTGCTCTTCTTTCTCTACTTTCTTAAAGTAGAAGTTTGGGTTATTAATTTGAGGTTCTTCTTTGTTAATATGGAGATTTACAACCTTAAAATTCTAAATACAACTTTAGCTGCATCATATAATTTTGGCAGGTTGTGCTTTTGTTTTTATTCGTCTCAAAGTGTTTTCTGATTTCCTTTGTGACTTTTTTTCTTTGGCCTATTGGAAAGAGACTGTGTCATTCAATCTCTACGTATTTTTAATTTATAAACTTTTTTGCTATTGAGTTCTAATTTCATTCAATGGTGATCAGAGAACTTCATATTACTGCAGTATTTTTAAACTTGGTGAAACTTTTTTTATTGGTTAGCATATAATCTATCCTGGATGCTGTTTGATATGCACTTGAAAATATTCTGTTTTCTGTTCTTGTTGTGTGGAGGGATCCATAGATATCTGCTAGGACTAGCTGTTTTGTTGTGTTTCAAGTCTTCTCTTTCTTTACGTTCTGTACAGTTGTTGAATTTATTATTGAAAGTAGACTATCGAAGTCTCCAACTTTTATTTTTAAATTGTCTGTTTCTCCCTTCAATTTTGTCAGTTTTTGCTTCATTTATTTTGGGGCCCTATTAAGTGTACATATACTTACAATCACTATGTCTTCTTGGTGGATTGATCTTCTTATCATTATAAAATGTCCTTCCTCATTTCTAGTAACAATTTTCGTATTAAAGCCTATTTTTTCTGTGAACATTTTCATAGTGTACCCATTCTAGTTTGATTATTGTTTGTGTAGGGTGTCTTTATCCCCTTTTTACTTTTGACTTATTTGTGTTTTTGATTTAAGATGTGTGTGTGGTGGGGGTACTCTTTACATGCTCTGGCAGCCAGTTTACAACATTTCTTTACCTTTTAATTTCATACTTGTGCAGAGCTTTCAGGTCTGCCAGAAGTGTAAGTTTAGGGCCTTCTTAGTCTTCCCTGGGCATGGACACGGTTCTACACATGCATATGATCTTCTAGAATTCTAGGAATATATAGGAGCTTTTGGATGCCCTGCTCCCCAGTTTTTCCTTTTAAGACTTTTGATCAGCTTTTCATTTGCCCCAATTTATATAATCATCTCAAGCAGTAGCAATGTTAAACAATTGGTATTGGTTGTTTTCAACAATTGTCTTGTGTACGATGCTGTTCACACAGAGGTGTCTTTGAGTCAGATCAAATAAAGAAAAAGCCTGTGGGTAAAACTTTTCAAAGAGCTGCAAGAAAGTCCAAATAGTGAAATCTCCCCTAGAATTGAACTTTTAGAGAAATCCAAAACCTTTCTCTATCCCTCCAGTTACTTTTAGGCTGCTGCTTTTTACACCTACCATGATCATGAGACTGTTGATTTTCAAGACTACAGAGAAATTAGAGAAAAGGGAATGTGACCAAGGTAAGTTAAAATGGCACAAACATTACTATTCTTAATGACATTCTTCTATCTTTTATTCTTCTTTTTTCTCATGTGGCAAATCCTCAGATGAGCAATAATCTTCATTTTATAATGCAATTTGAGGGCTTCTATTTTCCAATCTGACATGTAAGTAATCACTCCCGTCCGCACAATAAGAAAAAAGCTGAACAAACTAAAATCAACAGCTCTTCTTAGATCCATAAGAGCACTGATATCACAGGACAAATCAATAATCCCAAAATTAGAGAGCCGGGCAAGCAGATACAGAGAATCCCAGCTTACTGGAGCAGAAATCTCCATGGGAACTAGTACTGGGGCAGATAATCTTAAACTGTAATTAGTGAACTACTGGAGACTCAGTGTAAGTATGTTTGAGAATGAAAAATTCACAGGGCTAAGTCCTTGTTGAGGGGTCGGGGGCACACTTTTGTAAGTTTTACAGTTACAAGCCCTACCATGTGCTCACAGTGAAGATCTGAGAAAAATTCACTTGTGCCTCTGGCAGGGACAGGAGAAAAGTCATTTTATAATATTCCCAGAGCATTTTGTTCTTTTTAACAAGGCCAACCTTCAAGGAAAACTATTTTTCTAAAGCTTAACCGATTGGAGATTTACCAGAAACTAACCAAACTGGGGGAAAGGAAATATCCAACTTAATCCCCACCTAGACACTCTGTCTCACCTAAAGAAGGTAGGACTAACTGAAAATCAATTTTGAAGGTCAAATTCCAGAGACACTGGCTCACTAAAAGACTGAGATTGCTATGGTCTGAATGTTCGTGTCTCCTCCAGATTCATATGTTGACACCTAACCCTCAAGGTAATAGTATTAAGAAGTAGGGCTTTGGGAGGTGACTAGGTCATAAGGACTCTTGCCTGATGGATGGGATTAATAATTTAATTTTTTAAAGTTAAAAGGAGCTTGTTTGTCCCTTCTGCCATGTAAAGACACAGCTAGAAGATGCCCTCTGTGAGGGCACCCTCACCATACACTGAACCTGTTAGCAAGTTGATGTTGTACTTCCCGGTCTACAGAACTGTGAGCAACACATTTCTGTTGTTTATAAATTACCCAGTCTAAGGTATTTGCAGCCCAAATGGACTAAGACATACTCAGGATTATACCAAACTTTGCCTCCATTCACACTTTACCTCCACATCAATAGGGTTAGTGCATATTAACAGAGAACTACAATGGAAAGAACTACATGTCACAGACCTTATTTTAAAAGTCTCTAGAGAAGTCCAAAGATAATAGGAGCCACAAAAACAAGGATGCTAAATGAAATTTGAGCCTCTGACATTTACAGCTCCAGAAAACGGTTAATACAACCTGACTCCTATCAAGATAAATATCAAAGCTCACACTAAAGGCCGGTTTACCTTAGCTCTTTAAGCAAGTACATCATATTCAGCTTTCAACAAAAAATTACAAGGCATACTTTAAAAATTTTTTTTATTATACTTTAAGTTCTGGGATACATGTGCAGAACATGCAGGTTTGTTACATTAGGTATGCACACGCCTTGGTGGTTTGCTGCAACCATCAACCCGTCATCTACATTAGGTATTTCTCCTAATGCTATCCCTCCCCCAGCCCCCACCACCTAACACGCTCTGGTGTGTGATGTTCCCCTCCCTTTTAACAAAAATTTATGAAAAATTATGAGACTAAAAAACACAGGTTGAAGAGATAAGATAGTGCATCAGAAACACTCAGATATGGCAGAGATATTGGAATAATCACACAAGGAATTTAAAACAACTATGATTAACATGCCAAAGGCTTTATACGGAAAATAGACAATATGCAATATTAGATAGGTAATGTAAAAAGAGAGATGGAAACTCTAAGAAAGAATCAAAAGAAAAAGTTTGAAATCAAAAACACTAGAACAGAAGTAAAGAATCTTTACTTCTTGTTGATTGCACATCTTTGGTGGGTTTATCAATGGGCTGGACACAGGCAAGGAAAAAAATGATGTGCTTGAAGAATGATAATAGAAGTTTCTAAAATGGAAATGCAAAGAGAAAAAGACAGAACACATTATTCTAAAACTGTGGGGCAACTAGTAAATGTGCAATATATGCATAATAGGAATACAAGATAGAGAAAAATGATAGAAAGAACCAGAAGAATTATTTGAAACAATAATGACTAACAATTTCCCCCAAATTAATGATAAACACAAAACCACAAATCCAGGAAGCTCAGAGAACGACAAGCATGATAAATACCAAAAACATTTAGATGGATCACATTTAATCTGAAGAAAATCAATGACAAAGAGAAAATCTTGAAAGAAGCCAGAAAGGGCTAAAATAATCTACCTTATCCACAGAGGAGCAAGGATAAAATCACATTGAACTTCTTTTCAGAAACCATAGAAACCATACAAGCCAGAAGAGAATGCAGTAAAATATTTAACGTATTGAGAGAAAAACACCACCAACCTAGAATTCTGTAGCCAGAATAACTGACTGTCAAAAGTTAAGGGAAATAAAGACTTTCTCAGGCAAACAAACATTGAGGTAATTTGTTGCCAGTGGAACTGCATTGCAAGAAGTATTAAAATAATTCTTCAGAAAGAAGGAAAATTATATAAGTCAAAAACTTGGATCTACATAGAGAAATAAAAAAAATTACAGAGGGAATAAATGAAGGTAAATAATATTGTTTTTCTTATTTTTATTTATCAGATAACAGTTTATTCAAAAAATTATAGCAGTAATGTATTCGGTATTTATCACTTATGAAATGTGAAATGAATTTTGGTAATGTTATAAGGTAGGGGAGGAAGAAATCAGAGCTACTTTGTTATATACTATTTTCTTTAAATGTGGAGTGGTATATGGTTATTTAAAAGAGGACATGTAAAATTTATATTACAAATTCAAGGGTAATTGCTAAAATGGTTTTTGCAAAGAATTATAATTGATGTGCTAAGAGATGAGAAAAAATTGAATTATATGAAAAAATCAAGCCAGAGAAGACTGAAAAACAGTGGAAGATAAAAAAGAAAAAACGAGCAAGAGTGACCAATAGAAAACAGTAACAAATATAACAGATACTAATCCAACTACATCAATAATTACTTTGTATGTCAATAGTCTAAATATACCAATTAAAAAATGAAGGTGTCAGAGTTGATTAAAAAAAACAAGACTTGACTGTGTGCTGTCTACAGAAACCCACTTTAAATATAAAGGCACAGATAAAAGTAAAGTGATGAAGAAACATATTAATATGGTTTGGCTCTGTGTCCCCACCCAAATCTCATTCCGAATTGTAATTCTCAATGTTGGAGGAGGGGCCAGGTGGGAGGTGATTGACTCATAGGGGATCCCTCTTGCTGTTCTTGTGATAGTGAGAGAGTTCTCCTGAGATATAGATGCTTAAAAGTGTATAGCACTTCCTGCTTCACCCACTTTTCCTCCTCCTTTGGCCATGTGAAGATGTGCCTCCTTCCCCTGTGCCTTCCACCATGATTTTAAGTGTCCTGAGGCTTCCCCAGCCATGCTTCCTGTACAGACTGTGGAACCATGAGCCAGTTAAACCTCTCTTCTTTATAAATTACACAATTTAAGGTTGTTCCTTAAAGCAATGCAAGAATGGACTAATACACATATCATGCAAACACTAATTGGAAAAAGCTGGAGTACTTATATTAGTTTCAAGCAAATCCAACTTCAGAGTAAGAAAATAGTCGGAGGTAAGGAAGGGTATTACATCGTGATAAAGGGGTCAATTTTTCAAGAAGATATAACAATCCTTAACGTGTATGTACCTAACAACAGAGTGTCAAAATATCTGAGGTAAAAAACTTGATAGAAATGTAAGGAGAAATAGATGAATCTACTATTATAGTTCAACATGCCTCTATCAGTAATTGACAAATCCAGCAGACAGAAATTCAATCAGAACATAGTTGAACTCAATGGCAAAATCAATTAGCTGGATCTAATTGCAACCTAAAGAAAACTTCACCAAATGAACGGTTCTTCTTTAGCTCATAAAGAATATTTACCAAGTTAAACAACAGTCTGAGACATAAAATACAGCTTAACAAATTTAAAAGAATAGAAGTTATACAACACATATTCTCAACCACAATAAAATTAAACTTGAAATCAATAGCAGAAAGATAGTTGGAAAACCCTGAAATACACGGAGATTAAATAACATATTTCTAAATAACACAGAGATCAAAGAAGAATTTACAAGAAAAGTTTAAAAATATTTAGAACTAAATGAACATACAACTTATAAAAATGTATGGGATGCAGCAAAAGTAGTGTTTAGAAGGAAATTTATAGTATTTAATCCATCCATATATTAGTAAAGAAGAAATATCTAAAAATCAATAATGTAAGCTGTCATCTTGGGAAACTAGAAAAAAAAGAGAAAAATTAAATTCAAAGTGAGCAAAAGAAAATAAAAATTAGAGCAGAAATCAATGAAATTAAAAATAGGGAATCAACTGAGAAAATCAAGGAACTCAAAAGCCAGTTATTTAAAAAGATGAATAAATTTGGTAAATTTGATAAATGATACATTTGATAAGTAGTATGGATAAAACATCATCCAGCTCAACTAAGGAAAGAAAGGAGGCACAAATTACCAATATCAGAAATGAAATGGCGGGGGGAAAGGGGCCCGGTGGCTCATGCCTGTAATCTCAGCACTCTGGGATGCCAAGGTAGGTGGATCGCTTGAGGTCAGGCGTTCGAGACCTGCCTGGCCAAAATGGCAAAACCCTGTCTCTACTAAAAATACAAAAATTAGTCAGGTATGGTGGCACAGGCCTGTAATCCCAGCTACTTGGAAGGCTGAGGCACAAGAATCACTTGAACCCGGGGGGGCAGAGGTTGCGGTGAACCAAGATTGTGCCACTCCACTCCAGCATGGGTGACAGAGTGAGGGTCTGTCAAAAAAAAAAAAAAAAAAAAAACATGCACACAATTAAATGAAATAGGAGCCATCACTACTGATTCCACAGACTACTGATTCCAAGGATAATACAGGAATATTATGAGCAACTCACATCCACAGAGTTGATAACCTTGATGAAATCCACCAATTCCTTTAAAGATCTAAACTACCAAAGATATAAACTACATTCAGAGAGAGAAAGATAATCTAAATAGGCCTAACCTATTGAAGACATTGACTCAATAACTAGTAGCCCTCCAAAACAGAAAGCACTAGGCCCATATAGGATCAGCAGTAAATTCTACCAAGTACTTAACAAGGAAATTATACCAGTTCTCTACAGTCTCTTACAGAAAATAGAGGCAGAGGAAATACTTCCTAATCCATTGTATGAGGCCAGCATTACCCTAATATCAAAGCCAGAAAAAGACATTTTAAAAAGAGGAAAACTATAGACCAATATCTCTGATGAACATAGATGCAAAAATCTTCAAAAAATATTAGCAAATTGGATCTAACAATGTATAAAAACAGTTATACACCATAACCAAGTGAGATTTATTCCACATACACAAGCCTGGTTCAAGATTCACAAAACACTGTAATTGATCATATCAATAGGCTAAAGAAGAAAAATCATATGATCTTATTAATATATGTAGAAAAAGCATTTGACAAAATCCATCATGGATTTATCATAAAAACTCTCAGAAATCTACGAATAGAGAGAACTTCTTCAACTTGAATGAACCTACAGCTAACACAAGACTTAATGGTGACAAACCAGTTGCATTCTTCCTATCATCAGGAACAGTTAAGGGTTGATCCCTCTTACCACTACTATTCAACATCATACTGGAAGTTCAACCTATTTTAATAAGAGAAGAAAGGGAAATAAAAGGTATACAAATTGGGAAGAAAGAAATAAAATTGTCTCTGTTTATAGATAACATGTTTGTCTATATAGAAAACCCCAAAGAATCAACCACAGAAAAGTCTTGGAAATAAAAAACCATTATAGCAAGGTTGCAGGATACATGGCCAAAATGCAAAAGTCAATTGATTTCTTATATTCCAGCAATAAAAAATTAGAATTTGAGATTAAAAACACATTACCATTTACATGAGCAAAAAGTAATGAAATACTCAGGCATGATTCTACCAAAATATGTACTAGATCTATATTGGGAAAACTAAAAAGCTGATTAAGCAAACTGAAGGAAATCTAAATAAATGGAGATATTCCATGCACATGAATAGGAAAATTCGATATTGTCAAGATTTCAATTCTTTCCACCTTGATCTAGAGATTCAATGCCTCCCAATCAAAATCTTAGAAAGTTATTTTGTGAATATCAACAAACTGATTCTAAAGTTTATATGGAAATAGAAAGGATTCAGAAGAGTCAACACAATACTGAAGGAGAAAAACAGTAAGAGGACTCATATTACCCAAATTCCAAACTTAATATAAAGCCACAGTAATTAAGACAGTGTGGTATTGGCAAAGGAATGAACAATTGATTAATGGAACAGAATAGGGAGCCCTGACATAGACTCACATGAATATAATCAAGTGATTTTTGACAAAGGAACAATACCAATTCAATAGAGAAACTGCAGTCTTTACAAGAAATGGTGATGGAACAACTGGACAAACACCTGCCCCCCAAAATGAACCTAGACACAGATCTTAAACACTTCACAAAAAATGACTCAAAATAGCTCATGGAGCTAAATGTAAAATGCAAAACCATAAAACATCTAGAGGATAACATAAGAGAAATTCTAGATGACCTTGGGTTTGGTGATAACTTTTTAGATACAACAGCAAAAACATGATCCATGAAAGAAAAAAATAATAAGGTGGACTTCATTAAAATTAAAAGCTTCTACTCTGTGAAAGACACTATAAAGAGTGTGAAAAGACAAGCCACAGACTGGGAAAAAATATTTGCAAAACACACATCAAATAAAGAGTTGGGGGTTCCAAGACAGCCGAATAGGAACAGCTCCAGTCTACAGCTCCCAGAGTGAGTGACGTAGAAGAAGGGTGATTTCTGCATTTCCAACTGAGGCACCAGGTTCATCTCACTGGGGCTTGTCGGACAGTGGGGGCAGGACAGTGGATGCAGCCCACTGAGCATGAGCCAAAGCAGGGCAAGGCACTGCCTCACGCAGGAAGCACAAGGGGTAAGGGATTTCCCTTTCATAGCCAAGGGAAGGGGTGACAGACAGCACCTGGAAAATTGGGTCACTCCACCCTAATACTGTGGTTTTCCAAGGGTCTCAGCAAAAGGCACACCAGGAGATTATATCCTGCACCTGGCTCTGAGGGTCCCACGCCCACAGAGCCTCACTCATTGCTAGCACAGCAGTCTGAGATCGAACTGCAAGGCGGCAGCGAGGCTGGGGGAGGGGACCCCGCCATTGCCCAGGCTTGAGTAGGTAAACAAAGCGGCCTGGAAGCTTGAACTGGGTGGAGCCCACCGCAGCTCCAGGAGGCCTGCCTGCCTCTGTAGACTCCACCTCTGGGGGCAGGCCATAGCCGAGCAAAAGGCAGCACAAACCTCTGCAGACATAATGTCCCTGTCTGACAGCTTTGAAGAGGGTAGTAGTTCTCCCAGCATGGAGTTTGAGATCTGAGAATGGACAGACTGCCTCCTCAAGTGGGTCCCTGACCCCGAGTAGCCTAACTGGGAGGCACCACCCAGTAGGGGCAGACTGACACCTCACACGGCCAGGTACCCCTCTGAGACAAAGATTCCAGAGGAACAATCAGGCAGCAACATTTGCTGTTCAGCAATATTCACTGTTCTGCAGCCTCCGCTGCTGATACCCAGGCAAACAAGGTCTCGAGTGGACCTCCAGCAAACTCCAACAGACCTGCAGCTGAGGCTCCTGACTGTTAGAAGGAAAACTAACAAACAGAAAGGACAACCACACCAAAAGCCCATCTGTACGTCACCATCATCAAAGACCAAAGGTAGATAAAACCACAAAGATGGGGAAAAGACAGAGCAGAAAAACTGAAAATTCTAAATATCAGAGCACCTCTCCCCCTCCAAAGGAACGCAGCTCCTCGCCAGCAATGGAACAAAGCTGGATGGAAATGACTTTGACAAGTTGAGAGAAGAATGCTTCAGATGATCAAACCTCTCTGAGCTAAAGGAGGAAGTTCGAACCCATCGCAAAGAAGCTAAACACCTTGAAAAAAGATTAGACGAATGGCTAATTAGAATAACCAATGTAGAGAAGTCCTTAAATGACCTGATGGAGCTGAAAACCATGGCAGGAGAACTACGTGAAGAATGCACAAGCTTCAGTAGCCGATTCGATCAACTGGAAGAAAGGGTATCAGTGATTGAAGATCAAATGAATGAAATGAAGCGAGAAGAGAAGTTTAGAGAAAAAAGAATAAAAAGAAACGAACAAAGCCTCCAAGAAATGTGGGACTATGTGAAAAGACCACATCTACGTCTCATTGATGTACCTGAAAGTGACGGGGAGAATGGAACCAAGTTGGAAAACACTCTGCAGGACATTATCCAGGAGAACTTCCGCAATCTAGCAAGGCAGGCCAACATTCAAATTCAGGAAATACAGAGAATGCCACAAAGATACTCCTCAAGAAGAGCAACTACAAGAAACCTAATTGTCAGATTCACCAAAGTTGAAATGAAGGAAAAAATGTTAAGGGCAGCCAGAGAGAAAGGTCGGGTTACCCACAAAGGAAAGCCCATCAGACTAACAGCAGTTCTCTCAGCAGAAACTCTGCAAGCCAGAAGAGAGTGGGGGCCAATATTCAACATTCTTAAAGAAAAGAATTTTCAACCCAGAATTTCATATCCAGCCAAACTAAGCTTCATAAGTGAAGGAGAAATAAAATACTTTACAGAGAAGCAAATGCTGAGAGATTTTGTCACCACTAGCCCTGCCCTAGAAGAGCTCCTGAAGGAAGCACTAAACATGGAAAGGAACAACCGGTACCAGCCACTGCAAAAACATACCAAATTGTAAAGACCATCAATGCTAGGAAGAAACTGCATCAACTAACGAGCAAAATAACCAGCTAACATCATAATGACAGGATCAAATTCACACATAACAATATTAACCTTAAATGTAAATGAGCTAAATGCTCCAATTAAAAGACAAAGACTGGCAAATTGGATAAACAGTCAAGACCCAGCAGTGTGCTGTATTCAGGAGACCCCTCTCAAATGCAGAGACACACATAGGCTAAAAATAAAGGGATGGAGGAAGATCTACCAAGCAAATGGAAAACAAAAAAAGGCAGGGGTTGCAATCCTACTCCCTGATAAAACAGACTTTCAACCAACAAAGATCAAAAGACACAAAGAAGGCCATTACATAGTGATAAAGGATCAATCCAACAAGAAGAACTAACTATCCTAAATAATAATGGAAGACTTTAACACCCCACTGTCAACATTGGACAGAACAACAAGACAGAAAGTTAACAAGGATATCCAGGAATTGAACTCAGCTCTGCACCAAGCAGACCTAATAGACATCTCCAGAACTCTCCACCCCAAATCAACAGAATATACATTCTTCTCAGCACCACATCGCACTTATTCCAAAATTGACCACATAGTTGGAAGTAAAGCACTCCTCAGCAAATGTAAAAGAACAGAAATTATAACAAAGTGTCTCTCAGACCACAGTGCAATCAAACTAGAACTCAGGATTAAGAAACTCACTTAAAACTGCTCAACTACATGGAAACTGAACAACCTGCTCCTGAATGACTACTGGGTACACAATGAAATGAAGGCAGAAATAAAGATGTTCTTTGAAAACAATGAGAACAAAGATACAACAAACCAGAATCTCTGGGACACATTTAAAGCAGTGTGTAGAGGGAAATTTATAGCACTAAATGCCCACAAGAGAAAGCAGGAAAGATCTAAAACTGACACCCTAACATCACAATTAAAAGAACTAGAGAAGGAAGAGCAAACACATTCAAAAGCTAGCAGAAGGCAAGAAATAACAAAGATCAGAGCAGAACTGAAGGAGACAGAGACACAAAGAACCCTTCAAAAAAATCAATGAATCCAGGACCTGGTTTTTCAAAAAGATCAACAAAAGTGATAGACCGCTAGCAAGACTAATAAAGAAGAAAAGAGAGAAAAATCAAATAGATGAAAAAAAATGATAAAGGGGATATCACCACCGATCCCACAGAAATACAAACTACCATCGGAGAATACTATAAACACCTCTACAAAAATAAACTAGAAAATCTAGAAGAAATGGATAAATTCCTGAACACATACACCCTCCCAAGACTAAACCAGGAAGAAGTTGAATGCCTGAATAGACCAATAACAAGTTCTGAAATTGAGGCAATAATTAATAGCCTACCAACCAAAAAAAGTCCAGGACCAGACGGATTCACAGCCGAATTCTACCAGAGGTACAAGGAGGAGCTGGTACCATTCCTTCTGAAATTATTCCAATCAATAGAAAAAGAGGGAATCCTCCCTAACTCATTTTATGAGGCCAGCATCATCCTGATATCAAAGCCTGGCAGAGACACAACAAAAAAAAGAATTTTAGACCGATATCCCTGATGAACATTGATGCAAAAATCCTCAATAAAATACTGGCAAACCAAATCCAGCAGCACATCAAAAAGCTTATCCACCATGACCAAGTGGGCTTCATCCCTGGGATGCAAGGCTGGTTCAACATATGCAAATCAATAAACATAATCCAGCATATAAACAGAACCAAAGACAAAAACCACATGATTATCTCAATAGACGCAGAAAAGGCCTTTGACAAAATTCAACAGCCTTCATGCTAAAAACTCTCAATAAACTCGGCATTGATGGGACGTATCTCAAAATAATAAGAGCTATTTATGAAAAACCTACAGCCAATATCATACTGAATGGGCAAAAACTGGGAGCATTCCCTTTGAAAACTGGCACAAGACAGGGATGCCCTCTCTCACCACTCCTGATCAACATAGTGTTGGAAGTTCTGGCCAGGGCAATCAGGCAAGAGAAAGACATAAAGTGTATTCAATTAGGAAAAGAGGAAGTCAAATTGTCCCTGTTTGCAGATGACATGATTGTATATTTATAAAACCCCATCATTTCAGCCCAAAATCTCCTTAAGCTGATAAGCAACTTCAGCAAAGTCTCAGCATACACAACCAATGTGCTACAGTAACCAAAATAGCATGGTACTGGTACCAAGACAGAGATATAGCCCAATGGAACACAACAGAGCCCTCAGAAATAAAACTGCATATCTACAACCATCTGATCTTTGACAAACCAGACAAAAATAAGAAATGGGGAAAGGATTCCCTATTTAATAAATAGTGCTGGGAAAACTGGCTAGCTATATGTAGAAAGCTGAAACTGGATCCCTTCCTTACACTTTATATAAAAATTAATTCAAGATGGATTAAGGACTTAAATGTTAGACCTGAAACCTTAAAAACCCTAGAAGAGCACCACTGCACACCAGCTTGGGCGATAGGGCCAGACTCCGTCTCAAAAAAACAAACAAACAAAAAAAAACCCGTAGAAGAAAATCTAGGCAATACCATTCAGGACATAGGCATGGGCAAAGACTTCATGACTATAATACCAAAAGCAATGGCAACAAAAGCCAAAATTGACCAATGGGATCTAATCAAACTAAAGAGCTTTTGCACAGCAAAAGAAACTACCATCAGAGTGAACAGGCAGCCTACAGAATGGGAGAAAATTTTTGCAATCTACCCAACTGATAAAGGGCTAATATCCAGAATCTACAAAGAGCTTAAACAAATTTACAAGAAAAAAACAAACAACCCCATCAAAAAGTGGGCAAAGGATATGAACAGACACTTCTCAAAAGAAGACATTTATGCAGCCAACAGACACATGAAAAAATGCTCATCATCACTAGCCTTCAGAGAAATGCAAATCAAAACAACAATGAGATACCATCTCACAGCAGTTAGAATGGCGATCATTAAAAAGTCTGGAAACAACAGGTGCTGGAGAGGATATGGAGAAACAAGAACACTTTTACACTGTTGGTGGGACTGTAAACTAGTTCAACCATTGTGGAAGTTGGTGTGGTGATTCCTCAAGGATCTAGAACTAGAAATACCATTTGACCCAGCCATCCCATTGCTGGGTATATACCCAAAGGATTATAAATCGTGCTACTATAAAGACACATGCACACGTATGTTTATTGCAGCAGTATTCACAATAGCAAAGACTTGGAGCCAACCCAAATGTCCATCAATGATAGACTGGATAAAGAAAATGTGGCACATATAACCATGGAATAGTATGCAAACATAAAAAAGGATGAGTTCATGTCCTTTGTAAGGACGTAGATGAAGCTGGAAACCACCATTCTCAGCAAACTATCACCAAGGGCAGAAAACCACACACCGCATTTTCTCACTCATAGTTGGGAATTGAAAAATGAGAACACTGGGACACAGGGCCAGCAATATCACATACCGGGGCCTGTTGTGGGGTGGGAGAAGTGGGGAGGGATAGCATTAAGAGAAATACCTAAGTAAATGACAAGTTACTGGGTGCAGCACACCAACATGGCACATGTATACATATGTAACAAACCTGCATGTTGTGCACATGTACCCTAGAACTTAAGGTATAATAATAAGAATAAAAAGACTCAATTCTACGTATAGCTTATCTTGGGCTAGGTGGAATCTGTCATTTACAGAGTGATCATCCTCATCATGAGTCCTATTATCCATAGCTCAAGAAACCAGGAGGTGTAATGGTTACTAGACAGGGTCCTGTGTAAATTTTCATCACCTCAAGAATGACTAAATATAGCTGGTTGTTTACTCTTCTAATTTTAATTCTGTTGGTTTAAAACGTGAGGAGAAAGCCTCCACACAGCACATTCAATGTGCTCTGGTGTATGGCCACAGACTCCCTTGATTTTAGATTATTCAGTCCTCTTAATTTACACTGTATCGGTAGTACTCTTTCATGTTGTACAAAGGATTTTATAGTTCCAATTTTGAAAAGCACCTAATGAAAATTCTTAACTCCAAACTATTTAAATATTACTCTGAATAATGGTCTCGAATACTTGCAATTTGTTTACTCTTATAATTGTACTACTAAAGTCTCATTTTTGAACTCAGAATATAGACTATTAAATTATTTTAAACAGGCAACTTCATTACTCCACCCAAATGATAGACCTTATTAACCATCCATCATTAATGCATGCCAGTCTCCTTGACAAAATGCAAATCTTGGATTCTCAAGCAAATGTTTACAAGATGAGCAGGTAGGATCTCAGAATGGCAATATGCTAATGAGAAATTTTATATTTCTATCATCTTGTAGGATTATCCACTGGGAAAATCATAAGATCATTTGTATCTCTTATTGATTATTATTTGATATTTGATGTATGGAAACAAGTTGTATAAGTTAGAGTATATGAATACAGTATGGAATGCTGGCTAGTGATTCTTATATAGAACCTCTACTGTAGTACCATGAAGAGTCATTAGATACACAGTTTTTAAAGAGATACAGAACAATTTTGAATAAAGTGGCATGTGTTTTGGCCACTCTTTCTTTTAAAATTTGTTTTGATGACTGGAGACCACTTTGGACAATTTGGATTCACAAACTCTGTCATAAAAAAAGAAGGATAAACATTCTTCTATATGCAGATGATTTGATTTTACTGCAGAAAACTAAGATTAATTTCAAAAGACACTGTCCCTGCCGTCTAAATACTGTCAGTGCTAATGGCTTCAGATCAGCTCTCCCAAAATCCAAACCATTATTTTTAGTAGAAATCTTCCAATATTTAAGCAGCTTATGAATAACAGCCTTATACAGCATGACCATGTATTTGGTTATGACTATGTATTAGTTACATTGGAATCATTGGCATATGTATTCTCTCTGTAAATTCACCAAGAAATTACATTGTTTTGCTTTTGCGTTAAATGAGATGTTCTATAATTACTTTGTTGAGGTTTTTTTAAAATTACTATAGTGGGTAATTAGTAATACTTGCTTTAAAAATATTGAACACTAGAATAATTGCAGATATGCCATATAAGTGTTGTTTTTAAATTATATGTTTTTAAATTAATAGATTATTTTTAAGAACAGTTTTAGGTTTACAGAAACAATTGAACAGAAAGTACAGAGAGTTCCCATATACTTCCCTAGCCCCCTGAGATAATTTCCCCTATTAGCATTTTGCATTAGTATGGTACATCTGTTATAATTGATATATAAATATGGATGCAGTATTAACTAAAGTTCATAGTTAGCATTAGAGTTACTCTTAGTGTTGTACATTCTACGGATCTTGACAAATGTATACTGATATGTATCCACAATTACAGTATAACACAGAATAGTTTTATTGCCCTAAAAAAATCCTCCGTACTCCATCTGTTTATTCCTCCACCCCTTTCCTCCAAAGCCTGGCAACCACTTATATTTTTACTGTTTTCATCCTTTTCCCTTTCCAATAGTGCTGTATAGTTGGAATCATACTGTGTTGCCTTTTCAGATTGATTTCTTTGACTTAACAATACATTCTTAACATTCATCTACGTTCTTTAGTAGCTTGGCATCTTGTTTCTTTTTATTGCTGAATAATATTCTATGGTATGTATGTATCACAGTTTGTTTATCCACTCAACTATTGATATTGAAAGGCATCTTGGTTGCTTTCAAGTTTTGGCAATTATGAATAAACATGCTGTAAAGATTTGTGTGCAGGTTTTTGTGTAAGCAGTTTTCTTCTTTTTTAAAAATTGTATAAATGTAAGGGGAAAAAGTTCAACAACTAATTTCGGTAAGTACTAAGAGATACAATTGCTGGATCATATGGTTAAGAATACGTTCAATTTTGTAAGAAACTGCCAAACTGTTTGCCAGAGTGACTATACCATTTTGTATTCCCAATCAGAGTTACTGTTGTTCCACATCCTCATCAGCATTCAGTATTGTCAGTGTTATAAATTTTAGCTATTTTAATATCTGTATAATAAGTATCTCATTTTAAATTGCAATTCCCTGATGACTTGATATTGAGCATCTTTTCATATGCTTGTTATTTGTGTATCTTTTTTACTTTCGTTTTTTAATTTTAATTTTCTAACTTTTAATTAAAAATAAAAATTGTATATATTGTATATTTATGGGTTACAACGTGATGTTTTGATGTATATTTACATTATAGAATGACTAAATCAAGCTAGTTGACAAATCCATCACCTTACATACTTCTCATTTTTTTCATAATGGAAACATTTAAAATTTACTTTTAGCAGTTTTAAAATATACAAATGCATTATTATTTATTATAATCACCATTCTGTATGATAGATCACTAAAGCTTATTCCTCCTGTCTAACTGAAATTCTGTACCCTTTGATCAACACATCTCCTTTCCTCGCCTATTGCCCTCTCTCAGCCTCTGGTAATCATCATTCTACCCTTTCTTTCTATGAGTTTGACTTTTTTAGATTGCACATTTAAATGAGATCATGTGGTATTTTTATTTCTGTGCCTAGCTTATTTCGTGTAACATAATATTCTCTAGTTTCATCTATGTTGTCGCAAATGACAGGATTTCATTCTTAAGGCTGAATAGTATTCCATTGTCTATATATGCTATATTTTCTTTATCCATTCATCTGATGACAGACACCTAGGTTGATTCCTTATTTTAGCTATTGTGAATAATGTAATGAACATGGGGTTGCACATATCTCTTTGACATACTGATTTTATATTTTTGGGATATGTACCTAAAAGTGAGATTTCTGGATCATATGGTAATTGTATTTTTAATTTTTTTGAGAATCTTCATAGTGTTTTTCATAATGACTGTATTGATTTACATTCCCACCAACAATGCACAAGTGTTCCCTTTTCTCTACACCCTCACCGGCACTTGTTATGTCTTGTCTTTATGATAATAGCCATTATAACAGGTGTGAGGTGATATCTCATTGTGGTTTTAATTTGCATTTCACAGATGATTAATGATGATGAGTATTTCTTCATGTACCTATTGGCCATTTGAATGGCCTCTTTTGGGAATTGCCTACTTAGGTCCTTTGCCCATTTTTAAATTATGTTATTTCTTGTTGTTTGCTATTGAGTTGAGTTTCTTATATAATTTTAATATTAGCTTTTTATCATATATATGGTTTGCAAATATTTTCTTTCAATCTGTGGGTTTTCTCGCCACTCCTTTTTTTTTGCTGTGCTGAAGCTTTTTAGCCTGATGTAATTTCATTCATTTAATTTTGATTTTGTTGCCTGTGCTGTGTATCTTTTAAGGTGAGGTATCTGTGCAGATGTGTGTTTTTAAAATTTCATTGGTTGTATTCTTATTGTTGAGTTTTAAGATGTCTTTGTATGTTTTGAATACCAACTCTTTTTTTTTATACTTTAAGTTCTAGGGTACATGTGCACAACGTGCAGGTTTGTTATATATGTATACATGTGCCATGTTGGTGTGCTGCACCCATTAACTCGTCATTTACATTAGGTATATCTCCTAATGCTATCCCTCTCCCCTCCCCCCACCCCACAACAGGCCCTGGTGTGTGATGTTCCCCTTCCTGTGTCCAAGTGTTCTCATTGGTCAATTCCCACCTATGAGTGAGAACATGCGGTGTTTGGTTTTTTGTCCTTGCGATAGTTTGCTGAGAATGATGGTTTCCAGCTTTATCCATGTCCCTACAAAGGACATGAACTCATCATTTTTTATGGCTGCATAGTATTCCATGGTGTATATGTGCCACATTTTCTTAATCCAGTCTATCATTGTTGGACATTTGGGTTGGTTCCAAGTCTTTGCTATTGTGAATAGTGCCGCAATGAACATACGTGTGCATGTGTCTCTATAGCAGCATGATTTCACTCTGCTGGTAGTTTCCTTTGCTGTGCAGAAGCTCTTTAGTTTGATTAGATCCCATTGGTCAATTTTGGCTTTTGTTGCCATTGTTTTGGTGTTTTAGACATGAAGTCCTTGCCCATGCCTATGTCCTGAATGGTATTACCTAGGTTTTCTTCTGGGGTTTTTATGGTTTAAGGTCTAACATTTAAGTCTTTAATCAATCTTGAATTAATTTTTGTATAAGGTGTAAGGAAGGGATCCAGTTTCAGCTTTCTACATATGGCTAGCCAGTTTTCCCAGCACCATTTATTAAATAGGGAATCCTTTCCCCATTGCTTGTTTTTGTCAGGTTTGTCAAAGATCAGATGGTTGTAGATGTGTGGTATTATTTCTGAGGGCTCTGTTCTGTTCCAATGGTCTATATATCTGTCTTGGTACCAGTACCATGCTGTTTTGGTTACTGTAGCCTTATAGTATAGTTTGAAGTCAGGTAGCATGATGCCTCCAGCTTTGTTCTTTTGGCTTAGGATTGACTTGGCAATGCAGGCTCTTTTTTGGTTCCATATGAACTTTAAAGTAGTTTTTTCCAATTCTGTGAAGAAAGTCATTGGTAGCTTGACGGGGATGGCATTGAATCTATAAATTACCTTGGGCAGTATGGCCATTTTCACGATGTTGATTCTTCCTATCCATGAGCATGGAATGTTCTTCAATTTGTTTGTGTCCTCTTTTATTTCGTTGAGCAGTGGTTTGTAGTTCTCCTTGAAGAGATCCTTCACATCCCTTGTAATTTGGGTTCCTAGGTATTTTATTCTCTTTGAAGCAATTGTGAATGGGAGTTCACACATGATTTGGCTCTCTGTTTGTCTGTTATTGGTGTATAGGAATGCTTGTGATTTTTGCACATTGATTTTGTATCCTGAGACTTTCCTGAAGTTGCTTATCAGCTTAACGAGACTTGGTGCTGAGACGATGGGGATTTCTAAATATACAATCATGTCATCTGCAAACAGGGACAATTTGACTTCCTCTTTTCCTAATTGAATACCCTTTATTTCTTTCTCTTGCCTGATTGCCCTGGCCAGAACTTCCAACACTATGTTGAATAGGAGTAGTGAGAGAGGGCATCCCTGTCTTGTGCCAGTTTTCAAAGGGAATGCTTCCAGCTTTTGCCCATTCAGTATGATATTGGCTGTGGGTTTGTCATAGATAGCTCTCATTATTTTGAGATGCGTTCCATCAATACCTAGTTTATTGACAGTTTTTAGCATGAAGGGCTGTTGAATTTTATTGAAGGCCTTTTCTGCATCTATTGAGATAATCATGTGGTTTTTGTCTTTGGTTCTGTTTATGTTATGGATTACATTTATTGATTTGCGTATGTTGAACCAGCCTTGCATCCCAGGGATGAAGCCCACTTGATCATGGTGGACAAGCTTTTTAATGTGCTGCTGGATTTGGTTTGCCAGTATTTTATTGAGGATTTTCACATCAATGTTCATCAGGGATATCGGTCTAAAATTCTCTTTTTTTGTTGTGTCTCTGCCAGGCTTTGGGATCAGGATGATGCTGGCCTCATAAAATGAGTTAGGGAGGATTCCCTCTTTTTCTATTGATTGGAATAGTTTCAGAAGGAATGGTACCAGCTTCTCTTTGTACCTCTGGTAGAATTCGGCTGTGAATCCATCTGGCCCTAGACTTTTTTTGGTTGGTAGGCTATTAATTATTGCCTCAATTTCAGAACTTGTTATTGGTCTATTCAGGCATTCAACTTCTTCCTGGTTTAGTCTTGGGAGGGTGTATGTGTCTAGGAATTTATCTATTTCTTCTAGATTTTCTAGTTTATTTTTGTAGAGGTGTTTATAGTATTCTCCGATGGTAGTTTGTATTTCTGTGGGATCGGTGGTGATATCCCCTTTATCTTTTTTATTGCATTTATTTGATTCTTCTCTCTCTTCTTCTTTATTAATCTTGCTAGCGGTCTCTTTTGTTTATCTTTTCAAAAAACCAGCTCCTGGATTCATTGATTTTATGAAGGGTTTTTGTGTCTGTGTCTCCTTCAGTTCTGCTCTGATCTTAGTTATTTCTTGCCTTCTGCTAGCTTTTAAATTTGTTTGCTCTTGCTTCTCTAGTTCTTTTAATTGTGATGTTAGGGTGTCGATTTTAGATTTTTCCTGCTTTCTCTTGTGGGCATTTAGTGCTATAAATTTCCCTCTACACACTGCTTTAAATGTGTCCCAGAGATTCTGGTATGTTGTATCTTTGTTCTCATTGTTTTCAAAGAACATCTTTATTTCTGCCTTCATTTCATTTTTTATCCAGTAGTCACTGAGGAGCAGGTTGTTCAGTTTCCATGTAGTTGTGCGGTTTTGAGTGAGTTTCTTAATCCTGAGTTCTAATTTGATTGCACTGTGGTCTGAGAGACAGTTTGTTGTGATTTCTGTTCTTTTACATTTGCTGAGGAGTGCTTTACTTCCAACTATGTGGTCAATTTTGGAATAAGTGCGATGTGGTGCTGATAAGAATGTATATTCTGTTGATTTGGTGTGGAGAGTTCTGTAGGTGTCTATTAGGTCCGAGTCTTAAATATGTATGTGTGCCATTAAAAAATTGCTGACAGTAGCAAATTATAATGGACAGATAGAGAAGTCTTTGTGCTTCCCTTCAGCTAACTAAATCTTTATATTGACCACAATGATAAAATTATGGGGACCAGGACTATGATCAGGAAGCTGAGATGGAGATCAGAAACTCACAAATGTGCAGGATAAATCTAAGAGCAAGAGAAGATCAGAGAAGTTGTTCACCACATTGGATCTGCCAAAGAAGAGCTAAGACATAGTGTTTGATGTTGTTATTGAAATACATACTCTCTTATTGTAATGAGCCATCAGAATTGAAATTAAAAGCTTTTAATGTGAGAATTGGGTAGAGAATGAGTTACAAATAATAATATAGCAATGGCAGATCCTGGAGGCCAAAAGCTAAAATTCTGCAGTAACAACAAAAATGAACAAACTGAGTTTTGACCCATAACAAAGCAATGAGATAACCTTAAGCAGAAATAGAATGTTTACTGTCCTCCTTAGGAAAATTCTTGAGGAATAATACATGCAGGAAGAGACAAACAGGAGTTTCTATGTCTTGGATATGTCAGAAATTCCTGAAAGTACCAAATTTCTTTTACTCCTTCCTATCAGATCAGGATGCTGTCTCAGACAAAAAAAAAAAAAGATTGTCATTCTCATCAATAATAATAAGATGAGAAGGTAGGCACTCAAATCAGCCAGGTGAATATATAATTTCTACTTTCTCTACCTTCTAAGTGTGGTCTGTGGTTAACTCATCTGCAGAATGAGTTTGACAGGTTACGGTAAAAATTAAATGAGATAATATATGCAATATTCTTTGAGTATTGCCTGGCACAAAGTAAGTTCCAAACCAGTTTCTGTGAAAAAAATTTATCAGCATCATTTTATTAACATGGTTTTCTTAATAATAATAAAAAAAAGCAGAGAAGCACTCAATGACCAAAAATGGACCCTGTAAAAAGGGTGTGACGTCTCTTGCCCTCAAAGAGGTTCTAGGTTAAGACACTATCACACTGATACACAGAACCTTAAGGAAGACTGACACCAGAAATTACCATCAAGTGCAGTTTTTCAAAGAAACTAGGCTACCAGCACAGTGACTCTTGCAATGCCTTTAACCTGTGCTTCTAGGTGAAGTTAACTACCTTGTATTATTAGACCTTTATGCCCTATTAGAACTGTCTTGGTGAGAGGCAAAATACAGCTTTTGGTGTACTGCAGCAAAGTGTAATGGATGACATACAAAAACTGCGCTTAGAAGCTAGGAGATAATAAGGGAATAGTAGATTGTAGAACTAATAACAAATAGCTCCTCCTAGTAGTTAACTCTTCCACTGTGTTTATTCCATACCACTAGCTGTTAATATCACTAGATGATTTTAACGAATACTTTGATAAACGTTCGTTGATATTGAAGGTGTCTCTTTGCAGAAACATAGCAAGTCCTCTTCCCTGCTGCTATTCATTTGCATTTATAATGCATTAATTGAATATTTATTTTTGTAAACCACTTGGCTAGGCACTGTGGCAGGTTATGGGAAGAACATGACATTGATCCTGACTTTAAGGGCCTGAGAATTAATAAGGGGAGGTAAGACATGAGTGCAAAGCTCACCAGGTCAGAGTAGAGAATGGAGAGGTTCTAATAATGCGGCTGAAGCACATGGTGAATGATGAGAAAGGACGAAAGGGATTTAGAAGTCCTTGAAGGGAGTTAATATTTGCATTTGTGATTATTTGAGAGGAGTGCTTTAGACATGAAGAAAAACACTGCAGCAGTAAATTTTAGGAAATGTTTGGAAAATAAGAAAATAATCTCATAAGGTTGAAAGGGCAGGTGGGAAGAGACTCTGAGTGACATGTCAAAGGTTGCTTTTAAAAACATCTCAGAGGCTCCTGAATGTCATGACAAAGAATTTAAAAATGTTTTTGTAGGCAACAAGTAGCCAGAGAAGATTTCTGAGCAGAAAATTGTACAGCCAGACATATGCTTTAGGAAAGCTAACATACTAATAACAAGTAGAATGGATTGGGAGCCAGAAAGTCTGGAGGCAAAAACAAACAAACAAAAACAAAAAACAAAACACAAATTTCATGATGACTTCAATAGTCTGATGAAAGCTTACTAGACTGTGAACAAGGAGATTAGAAATAGGAAAAGAAAGGAGATGACAAAGTCAAGAGATGTTGAAAATGCGTAATTGCTAGGCTTTGGTGATGGATGAGATGTGAGGAACATGAGAGATGGAAGTGACAAATATGACTGTCATATTCAGTCTGGCTGACTGGAAAGATTGAAATATCATTAATGGAGACAAGGAACACCAGAAGAAGAAAAGGAATGGAGGTGTTGATGATGTGTTTGATTTTTAAAAACAGCTCTGAAGAGGAGGACTTCTCAAACTTTAAGGTACATGCGAATTACGTGAGGATTTTGCTAAAATGAAGATTGATTCACTAGGTGAGGAGCAGAGTTTGAGATTCTACATTTATAACAAGCTTACAAGAAAAGTCAATATCACTGGGCCTCAGATCACACTTTAAAGCAGCAAGGCTGCAGAGGATAGCAGGCTCAATAGTCAGGGAGAATTTTGGTAGAATAAGGCAGGCCTGCCCAGTAGAAGTGCCAAGAAATATGTTTGAGCAAAATACTAATTTAAAAATCTATATAAAAGGAAAAAACATGCTTTAGGCCAAATACATTTTTTAATTAGCACATTTAGTTTTAAAGTACTTGTAACTGTTTTGCTACTTATTCAAAGTATCCATATGCATGTATGCATACTCATTCTTCAGCTTCACACATACAACAAACATATACAATTTTTTACTCATTACATAATTTTATTTCATAGAAATTCCTAATAAACACCTAAGTGTCTTGGGGAAAGCCAATATCTACGCTGACAAATTAAGATGGAGAACTAAGAAATTAATCCTTTTTTATCATATCATTTTTACATAAAGGACTCACAAAACGGACTCTAAGTTGCTCTCTCCATCCCCACACATTCAGAATAAATGTAATCATATGGACAAATAATTCTTTCATCTTGTAATTCTAAGACTGAAATGTGAATTACCTTTATATGGTACCTCATCACTAGTCAGTAAGTGAACATTTTGGTCAGATACAATATTTAGCATGATGTAATACAAATTAAATATTTCATTAATTTTATATCTTCTCTAAAGAATTTGGCTAATTCGACCCATATCTGGAGATGCAGATGGATCTTATTTAATAGGCAGGGAAGGTACATTGATATAACATTAATACTTGACTGTGTACAACTTCTCAGGGAAGTTACGCATTTACTTTTAACCAAGAAGTTGGTTTCTCTATTGTTGAAAAGAAAGAACATCAAAACAGCCAAGATACCTGCTGTGGAAATGTCTCTTTCATTGGTCTCTGAAATCTCTATTTTACACTGACTTTCATAAGAAGTATCTAGTCTTCCCTACTCGGTCACCTGGGAAGCTGTGATGTTAACTGCCAAGGACCCGTGTGGCAAAAAAAAAAAAAAAAGAAAAGAAAAGAAAAGAAAAATACTGAAACTAAAGGACAAGAAGAGGCTCCACATGAATCAGCAAGCAGGGTCAGTGTGAGTCCCATCCCAGGTGTGCCTTGTGAATTTGTAAGAGGAAATACAGAGCCTTGCAGGTGGCATTTCCCCTGGCAATTAGTTTTCAAAAGGTCCCCTGCAAATTCTCAGCAGGAATGATGAGCCTATTTCCAAAGCCCTTTCCAACAACCTTCAGATTTCCGGCATTCAGATTGCACTTAAAAATAACAATCAACTTGCCAATCTTTTTTAGCAGCCTTCTAAATAGGTTGCTGTTCAAAGAAATAATGGGAGAGGCAGGGTGAGAAAACAGCAGGCACTTGATAAAGGCTACTATGAATGACTGAGTGAAATGAATGAATGCATAAGGGCATGAATGAAAAGCCTACAAAAGCCATTCTAAATCTGTAAATGATCAGAAAAGTATTTTTCCTAAGGGAATTATTTCATCTCAATTTGGAAATACTAGTTTCTGGACTCAGACAGTGCATATAATCTATTTTCTCTTACAGTTGATTTGCATTTATAAAAGTAGGGTGTTTTTTTTTTCCAGACAAAGCACATTATAAGAAAAAGAAAAAAACTGATAACTTTGTTATGTCCTCAGTCTAAGCCTTTGAATCTCTTTGGTTGAAATGAGAAACCTGTTCCTGCTGGCTTTCATCCAGTGTTGCAGCATTTCAAGGAAGTTTCAGCTGCATTAGACTTGCTCTCAACCCATTAAAACCCATAAAACCTAGGGGGAGTTCAGAGGGACCCAAAATAGGAAGAAGAATAGGTCCTCCTCTGCTGCTATCCAAACCCATTTCCCACAGTCAGTATGATTTACACAAAGTCAATTTGTTTTCTTTTTTACCTTTCAAAAGGAACTTTATTTTATATTTTATTACCTATATTTGATGTGTAAAACATGGTTTTTGAATATATGTATATATATAGTAAGATGATTACTACCATCAAAAAGATTTTCATATCTATCTCCTCTCATAGTTATCCCTTTTTTGTGGTTAGTGATATGGTTTGGCTATGTCCCCACCCAAACCTCATCTTGAATTGTAGCTCCCACAATTCCCATGTATTGTGAGAGGGAGCCAGTGAGAGGTAATTGAATCAAGGGGGTGAGTCTTTCCCATGCTATTCTCGTGATCATGAATAAGTCTCATGAGATCTGATGGTTTGATAAAGGGGAGTTTCCCTGCACAAGCTCTCTTCTCTTGTCTGCCACCATGTGAGACGTGCCTTCAGTTTCAGCCATGATTGTGAGGCCTCCCCAGCCATATGGAGTCATGAGGCCATTAAACCTCCTTCTTTTGTAAATTGCCCAATCTCGGGTATGTCTTTATCAGCAGTGTGAAAATGGACTAATATGCTAAGGATACCTAAAATCCAAAAAAAAACTGGCACATAGGAGGCAGGACAAAATGACAGCTCCCACTCACACAGACAGAGCAGTGTGTGGAGACTCACATCATAAACTTTTGCTCCAAGAACTACTGCAGGAATATATCAGGAAAGCCAAGAGAATCCATGGATCCTATGAAGGAGGCAGATTGCTCCCACAGAACCTGGGAGACAGCACAAATACTGTGAATTCCCAAACTGTGAAAGTGGGAAAGGGGGATCATCCACCCCTGAACACACACCATCACTGAAGGTGCAGATCACAGGAGAAGGATTTGACCTTACCTGGAGCTAAGATAATTTAGAGATCTGAGTGAAATACAGGGGTAGAGGAAGAAGCAGGAAAAGACCTGTAGGCACTCTTGGTCCCCAGGGAAGCCATTTCTGACTTGTCTCTCAGGGGTCCTTGGGGAAGGCTGCCAGAGGAACTGGGAAAAGACCACAGGGAGAAGGAAACCTCCAGCTGAATTGTGTAACAATTCCAAGTGAACACGAAGTTTCCTGACCAGAACTTGGGAGAGGGCATGAATATGGTGTGCAGACTCAACAGGCGGGGAGGTGCGAAAGCCCTGCTTGCTTTCTCAGCTTGGAGGCTGGTATCCTGGGGCAAGTTCTCAGCCCTGCCTACCCACTGCCTGGAAACAAACTCGGTGCTGTTAGGGGGGTGTAGGGTGGGAATGAGACCAGCTTTTTAAGTTGCACGTGACCTGGGTGAGGCTTATACTGCGGCAAGCCAACCCAAAAAGAGTCTGAGCTCAGCCATGCCTAACCCTGCCTCCATTTGATGGTTCTTCCCTACCCACCCTGGTAGCTAAAGACAAAGATCATATTTTCTTGGGAGTTCTAGGGCCCGACCCACAGTCTGATCCTCCCTATATTACCACACCTCATGCTTTCTTGAAAGTGCCAATTCCTAGCAGGAGGCCATCCAGCATAAAACTAGTGCAATAAACAGCAATAATACTACTAAGGACACTCACAGAGTCCATTTCACTCCTCTGCCACCTCCACCAGAGCAGGTGCTGGAATCCATGGCTGAGAGACCTGAAGAAAGCAAGACATCACAGGACTCTGTGCAGACACCTTCCAGTACCAGCTGGTAGCCTGGTAGCCCACTGAGTGGCTAGATCTAGAAGAGAAATAATCACTACAGTAAGGCTCTCAGCAAGCCACATCCCTAGGAAAAGGTTGGGGGGAGAGTAAAACATCAAGGGAGTACCCCATAAGACAAAAGAATCTGAACAGCAGTCTTGAGCTCCAGATCTGTCCTTTGACATAGCCTACCCAAATGAGAAGGAACCAGAGAAAATTCTGGCAATATGACAAAACAAGGTTCTTTAATACTCCCCCAAAATCACACTAGCTTGCCAGCAACAGATCCAAACCAAGAAGAAATCCCTGAATTGCCAGAAAAAAGAATTCAGAAGGTCAATTATTAAGCTACTCAAGGAGGCACCAGAGAAAGGTGAAGTCCAACTGAAGGAAATTTTAAAAAATGATACAAGAAATGGGGAGAAATCTTCAGTGAAATAGATAGCATAAATAAAAAATAATCACAAGTTCAGGAAATAAAGGACACACTTAGAGAAATGCAAAATATACTGAAAAGCCTCAGCAATAGAATCAAAAAAGCAGAAGAAAGAACTTCAGAGCTTGAAGACAAGGTTTTAAAAATAACCCAATCTACAAAGACAAAGAGAAAAGAATTTTTAAAATGAACAAAGTCTCCAAGATGTTTGGGATTATGTTAAACAACCAAACCTAAGAATAATTGGTACCCCTGAGGAAGAAGACACATCAAAAAGTTTGGAAAACATATTTGGGGGAATAATAAAGGAAAACTTCCCTGGCCTTGCTAGAGGTTTAGACATCTAAATACAAACCCAAGGAACACCTGGGAAATTCATCACAAAAAGATCATCACCTAGGCACATAGCCATCAGGTTACCTAAAGTCAAGAGAAAGGAAAAAATCTTAAGAGCTTTGCAGCAAAAACACGAGGTAACCTACAAAGGAAAACCTATCAGGTTAACAGAAACCCTACAAGCTAGAAGGGATTGGGGTCCTATCTTCAGCCTCCTTAAACAAAACAATTATTAGCCAAGAATTTTGTATCCAGTGAAACTAAGCTTCATCAATGAAGGAAAGATACATGCTTTTTCAGACAAACAAATGATGAAAGAATTCACCACTAACAGGCCAGCACTACAGGAACTGCTAAAAGAAGCCCTAAATCTTGAAATGAATCCTGGAAATACATCAAAACAGAAATTATTTAAAGCATAAATCGCACAGGACCTATGACATGCTGTGGCTGTATCCTCACCCAAATCTCATCTTGAATTCTCATGTGTTGTGGGAGGGACTCAGTGGGAGGTAATTGAATCATGGGAGCAAGACTTTCCCGTGATGGTTCTCGTGATAGCGAGTAAGTCTCATGAGATCTGATGGTTTTAAAAATGGTAGTTTTCCTGCACAAGCTCTCTACTCTTGTCTGCCTCCATGTGAGATGTGCCTTTCACTTTCCACCATAATCATGAGGCCTCCCCAGCCTCATGGAACTGTAAATCCATTAAGCCTCTTTCATTTGTAAATTGCCCAGTCTCAGGTATGTCTTTATCAGCAGCATGAAAATGGACTAATACAGTAAAATGGTACCCATAGAGTGGAGGGCTGCTGAAAAGATACCTGAAAATGTGAAACTGACTTTGGAACTGGTTAACAGGCAGAGGTTGAAACAGTTTGGACAGCTCAGAAGAAGACAGGAAAATGTGGGAAAGTTTGGAACTCCCTAGCAATGTGTTGAATGACTTTGACAAAAATGCTTATAATGACATGGATAATAAAATCCAGGCTGAGTTGGTCTCAGATGGAGATAAGGAACTTGTGGGGGAACTAGAGCAAAGGTGACTCTTGTTATGTTTTAGCAAAGAGACTGGTGGCATTTTACCACTGCCCTAGAAATTTGTGGAACTGTGAACTTGAGAGAGATGATTTAGGGTAGGTGGGGGAAGAAATTTCTAAGCAGCAAAGCATTCAAGATGTGACTTGGGTGCTGTTAAAGGCATTCAGTTTCAAAAGGGAAACAGAGCATAAATTTTGGAAAATGTGCAGCCTGGCAATGTGATAGATAAGAAAATACCATTTGCTGAGGAGAAATTCAAGCTGGCTGCATAAATTTGCATAAATAACGAGGAGCTGAATGTTAATCATCAAGACAGTGGAGAAAATGTCTCCAGGGCATGTCAGAGACCTTTGCAGCAGCCCCTCCCATCACAGGCCCAAAGGTTTAGGAGGAAAAAGTGGTTTTCTGGGCCAGGCTCAGGGTCCCTCTTCTGCATGCAATCTAGGGACTTGGGGCCCTGCATCCCAGTTGCTCTAGCCATGGCTGAAAGGGGCCAATGCAAAGCTTGGGCTGTAGCTTCAGAGGGTGCAAGCCCCAAGTCTTGGCAGCCTCCATGTAGTGTTGAGCCTGTGCATGCACAGAAGTCAAGAATTGGGGTTTGAGAACCTCAATCTAGATTTCAGAGGATGTATGGAAATGCCTGGATGTTCAGGAAGAAGTTTGCTGCAGGGGCAGAGCCTTCATGGAGAACCTCTGCTAGGTCAGTGTGGAAGGGAAATGTGGGATTGGAGCCCCCACACAGAGTCCCTACTGGGGCACTGTCTAGTGGAGCTGTGAGAAGAGGGCCACCGTCCTCCATATCCCAGAATGGTAGATCCACTGACAGTTTGCACCATGCCCCTCAAAAAGCCACAGACACTCAATGCCAGTCCATGAAAGCAGCCAGGAGGTGGGCTATACCCTGCAAAGCCACAGGGGCAGAGCTGCTCAAGGCTGTGGGAGCCCACTTCTTGCATCAGCATGACCTGGCTGTGAGACATGGAGTCAAAGGAGATCATTTTGGAGCTTTAAGATTTGACTGCCTGGCTGGATTTTGGACTTGCGTGGGGCCTGTAGCCCCTTTGTTTTGGCCAATTTCTATGATTTGGAAGAGGCTTATTTACCCAATACCTATTCCTCCATTGTATATAGGAAGTAAGTAACTTCCTATATGGCCTGTAATATAAAAAGGCTCCTAAGTAGAAGGGATTTGCCTTATCTCAGATGAGACTTTGGACTGTGGACTTTTGAGTTAATGCTGAAATGAGCTAAAAGTTTGGGAGACTGTTGGGAAAGCATGATTGATTTTGAAATGTGAGGACGTGAGATTTGGGAGGGCTCCGGACAGAATGATATGGTTTGGCTATGTCCCCACCCAAATCTCATCTTAAATTCCCATGTGTTGTGAGAGGGACCTAGTGGGAGGTAATTGAATCATGGGAGCAGGTCTTTCCCATGATGTTCTCATGATAGCAAGTAAGTCTCATGAGGTTTGAAGGTTTTCAACATGGGAGTTTCTGGGCCAGGCATGGTGGCTCACACCTGTGATCCCAGCACTTTTGGAGGCGGAGGTAGGTGGATCACCTGAGGTCAGGAGTTTGAGACTGCAACCCGGGAGGCAGAGGTTGCAGTGAGCTGAGATAGTGCCACTGCACTCCAGCCTGGGCAACAAGAGAGAAACTCCATCTGAAAAAAACAAAAACAAACAAAAAAATGCGAGTTTCCCTGCACAAGCCCTCTTCTCTTCTCTTGTCTGCCACCATGTGAGATGTGCCTTTCACCTTCCGCCATGATTGTGAGGCCTCCCCAGCCACATGGAACTGTAAGTCCATTAAACCTCTTTCTTTTGTAAATTGCCCAGTCTTGGATATGTCTTTATCAGCAGCATGAAAATGGACTAATACAAACTGTAAAATAAAAATACAATAAATAAATAAAAACCAAGGTATTCAGGCAACAAATAGCACAACGAATGGAATACTACTTACATCTCAATAATAACGTTGAATGTAAATGGCCTAAATGCTCCACTTAAAAGATGCAGAATTGCAGAATGGATAAGAATTCACCAGCCAAGTATCTGCTGCCTTCAAGATACTCACCTAACATAAGGACTCACATAAACTTAAGGTAAAGGGTGGAAAAAGACATTCCATGCAAATTAACACCAAAAGCTAGCAAGAGTAGCTATTCTTATATCAGATGAAACAAACTTTAAAGCAACAGCAGTTTAAAAAGACAAAGAGGGACATTATATAGTGATAAAAGGCCTTGTCCAACAGGGAAATATCAAAATCAAAATCCTAAATATATATGCACCTAACAATGGAGCTTCCAAATTTATAAAACAATTAGTACTAAACCTAAGAAATGAGATAGACAGCAACACAATAATAGTAGGGGACTTCAATACTCCACTGACAGCACTAGACAGGCCATCAAGACAGAAAGTCAACAAAGAAACAATGGATTTAAACTATACCCTAGAACAAATGGAGTTAACAACAGATATTTACAGAACATTGCACTCAACAACCACAGAATACACATTCTATTCATCAGCACATGGAACTTTCTCCAAGATAGACCATATGCTATGGCACAAAACAAGTCTCAATAAATTTAAGAAAACTGAAATTATACCAAGTATTTTCTCAGACCACAGTGGAATAAAATTGGAAATCAACTCCAAAAGGAACCTTTAAAACCATGCAAATACATGGAAATTAAATAACCTTCTCCTGAATGATCACTAGGTCAACAATGACATCAAGATGAAAATATAAAAATTCTTTAAACTGAATGATAATAGTGATACAACCTATCAAAACCTTTGGGATACAGCTAAGGTGGTGCTAAGAGGAAAGTTAATAGCATTAAATGCATATATCAAAAAGTCTGAAAGAGCACAAATAAACATCTAGGGTCACACCTCAAGGAACTAGAGAAACAAGAACAAACCAAACTCAAACCCAGCAGAAGAAAAGAAATAACCAAGGTAAGAGCAGAACTAAATGGAATTGAACAAAAAAATACAAAAGATAAATGAAACAAAATGCTGGTTCTAAGAAAAGTTAAATAAAATTGTTAGACTATTAGCAAGATTTACCAAGAAAAGAGAGCAGATCAAAATAAGCTCAATTAGAAATGAAATGGGAGCTATTACAACTGAAACCACAGAAATACAAAATTTTATTCAAGATTACTATGAACACCTTTACACACACAAACTAGAAAACCCAGAGGAGAAGGATAAATTCCTGGAAATATACAACCCTCCTAGCTTAAATCAGGAAGAATTAGAAACCCTGAACAGATCAATAACAAGCAGTGAGATTGAAATGGTAATTTTAAAATTACCAACAAAAATAAGTCCAGGACCAGACGGATTCACAGTTGAATTCTATCAGAACTCAAAGAAGAATTGGTACCAATCCTATTGGCACTATTCCACAAGAAAGAGAAAGAGGGAATCCTCCCTAAATCATTCTGGGAAGCTGGTATCACCCTAATACCAAAATCATGACAGGACATAGCAAAAAAAAGAAAACTGCAGACCAATATCCCTGATGAACATAGATGCAAAAATCCTTAAGAAAATACTAGCTAACCAAAACCAACAGCATATCAAAAAGATAATCCACCATGATCAAGTGGGTTTTATACCAGGGATATAGGGATGGTTTAACATACACAAGTCAATAAATGTCATACACCACAAAAACAGAATTAAAAACAAAAATCACATGATCATCTGAATAGATGCAGAACAAGCATTTGACAAAATACAGCATCCCTTTATGATTAAAACCCTCACCGAAATCAACATCCAAGGGACATACCTCAATGTAATAAAAGCCATCTATGACAAACCCACAGCCAACATAATACTGAAAGGGGAAAAGTTGAAAAAATTCCCTCTGAGAAGTGGAACGAGACAAGGATGCCCACTCTCACCACTTCTATTCAACATAGTACTGGAAGTCCTAGCCAGAGCAATCAGACAAGATAAAGAAATAAAGGGCATCCAAATTGATAAAGAGGAAGTCAAACTTTCACTGTTTGCTGATGATGTGATTGTATATTGTATACCTAGAAAACGCTAAAGACTCCTCCAAAAAGCTCCTAGAACTGATAAATGAATTCAGCAAAGTTTCAGGATACAAAATGTATGTACACAAATCAGTAACTCTGCTATACACCAACAGCGTCAAGCCGAGAATCAAATCAAGAACTCAACCCTTTTTACAATAGCTGCAAAAAAATAAAAACTTAGGAATATACCTAACCAAGGAGGTGAAAAACCTCTACAAGGAACACTACAAAACACTGCTGAAAGAAATTGTAGATGACACAAACAAATGGAAAAACATCCCATGCTCATGGATGGGTAGAACCAATGTTGTGAAAATGACCATCCTTGTAAGTTGGATTCCTAAGTATTTTATTCTCTTTGAAGCAATTGTGAATGGGAGTTCACTCATGATTTGGCTCTCTGTTTGTCTGTTATTGGTGTATAAGAATGCTTGTGATTTTTGTACATTGATTTTGTATCCTGAGACTTTGCTGAAGTTGCTTATTAGCTTAAGGAGATTTTGGGCTGAGACAATGGGGTTTTCTAGATATACAGTCATGTCGTCTGCAAACAGGGACAATCTGACTTCCTCTTTTCCTAATTGAATACCCTTTATTTCCTTCTCCTGCCTAATTGCCCTGGCCAGAACTTCCAACACTATGTTGAATAGGAGTGGTGAGAGAGGGCATCCCTGTCTTGTGCCAGTTTTCAAAGGGAATGCTTCCAGTTTTTGCCCATTCAGTATGATATTGGCTGTGGGTTTGTCACAGATAGCTCTTATTATTTTGAGATAGGTCCCATCAATACCTAATTTATTGAGAGTTTTTAGCATGAAGGGTTGTTGAATTTTGTGAAAGGCCTTTTCTGCATCTATTGAGATAATCATGTGGTTTTTGTCTTTGGTTCTGTTTATACGCTGGATTACATTTATTGATTTGCATGGAGAACTACAAACCACTGCTCAATGAAATAAAAGAGGATAGAAACAAATGGAAGAACATTCCATGCTTATGGGTAGGAAGAATCAATATTGTGAAAATGGCCATACTGCCCAAGGTAATTTATAGATTCAATGTCATCCCCATCAAGCTACCAATGACTTTCTTCACAGAATTGGAAAAAACTATGTTAAAGTTCATATGAAACCAAAAAAGAGCCTGCATCGCCAAGTCAATCCTAAGCCAAAAGAACAAAGCTGGAGGCATCAAGCTACCTGACTTCAAACTATACTATGAGGCTACAGTCACCAAAACAGCATGGTACTGGTACCAAAACAGAGATATAGATCAATGGAACAGAACAGAGGCCTCAGAAATAACACCACATATCTACAACTATCTGATCTTTGACAAACCTGAGAAAAACAAGCAATGCCGAAAGGATTCCCTATTTAATAAATGGTGCTGGGAAAACTGGCTAGCCATATGTAGAAAGCTGCAACTGGATCCCTTCCTTACACCTTATACAAAAATTAATTCAAGATGGATTAAAGACTTAAATGTTAGACCTAAAACCATAAACACTCTAGAAGAAAACCTAGGCATTACCATTCAGGACAAAGGCATGGGCAAGGACTTCATGTCTAAAACACCAAAAGCAATGGCAACAAAAGCCAAAATTGACAAATGGGATCTAATGAAACTAAAGAGCTTCTGCACAGTAAAAGAAACTACCATCAGAGTGAACAGGCAACCTAAAAAAATGGGAGAAAATTTTCGCAACCTACTCATCTGACAAAGGGCTAATATCCAGAATCTACAAAGAACTCAAACAAATTTACAAGAAAAAAACAAACAACCCCATCAAAAAGTGGGTGAAGGATATGAACAGACACTTCTCAAAAGAAGACATTTATGCAGCCAACAGACACATGAAAAAATGCTCATCAACACTGGCCATCAGAGAAATGCAAATCAAAACCACAATGATATACCATCTCACACCAGTTAGAATGGCAATCATTAAAAAGTCAGGAAACAACAGGTGCTGGAGAGGATGTGGAGAAACAGGAACACTTTTACACTGTTGGTGGGACTGTAAACTAGTTCAACCATTGTGGAAGTCAGTGTGGCGATTCCTCAGGGATCTAGAACTAGAAATACCATTTGACCCAGCCATCCCATTACTGGGTATATACCCAAAGGACTATAAATCATGCTGCTATAAAGACACATGCACATGTATGTTTATTGTGGCACTATTCACAGTAGCAAAGACTTGGAACCACCCCAAATGTCCAACAATGATAGACTGGATTAAGAAAATGTGGCACATATACACCATGGAATACTATGCAGCCATAAAAAATGATGAGTTCATGTCCTTTGTAGGGACATGGATGAAATTGGAAATCGTCATTCTCAGTAAACTTTCACAAGGACAAAAAACCAAACACCACATGTTCTCACTCATAGATGGGAATTGAACAATGAGAACACATGGACACAGGAAGGGGAACAACACACTCTGGGGACTGTGGTGGGGTGGGGGGAGGGGGGAGGGATAGCATTAGGAGATATACCTAATGCTAAATGACGAGTTAATGGGTGCAGCATACCAGCATGGCACATGTATACATATGTAACTAACCTGCACATTGTGCACATGTACCCTAAAACTTAAAGTATAATAATAAAAAAATAAAAAATAATAATAAAAAAAAGAAAAGAAAATGACCATCCTGCCAAAAGCAATCTACAAATTCAAGGCAGTTTCCATCAAAATACCACCATCATTCCTCACAGAACTAGAAAAAAAAAATCCTAAAATTCATATGAAAAAAAAGGAGCCCGTGTAGCCAAAGTAAGACAAAGCAAAAAGAACAAATCTGGAGGCATCACATTACCTGACTTCAAACTACACTATGAGGCCATAGTCACCAAAACAGCATGGTACTGGTATAAATATAGGCACATAGACCAATGGAACAGAATAGGGAACCCAGAAATAAGCCCAAATACCTACAACCAACTGATCTTTGACAAAGCAAACAAAAACCTAAAGTGGGGAATGGACATCCTATTCAACAAATGGTGCTGGGATAATTGGTAAGCCACATGTAGGAAAATGAAACTGGATTCTCATCTCTCACCTTATACAAAAATCAACTCAAGATGCATCAAGAACTTAAGTCTAAGCCCTGAAACTATAAAACCTCTAGAAGATAACATCAGAAAAACCCTTCTAGACATTGGCTTAGGCAAAGACATCATGATCAAGAACCCAAAAGCAAATGCAACAAAAACAAAGATAAATAGGTGAGACTTAATTAAACTAAAGAGCTTCTGCACGGCAAAAGGAAAAGTCAGCAGAGTAAACAAAGAGTGGGAGAAAATTTTCACAATCTATACATCTGACAAAGGCCTAATATCCAGAATCTACAAGGAACTTAAATTAGCAAGAAAAATGAAACAATCCCATCAAAAAGTGGGCTAAGGAAATGAAGAGACAATTCTCAAAAGAAGATATACAAATGGCCAACAAACGTATGAAAAAATGCTCAACATCACTAATGATTAGGGAAATGCAAATCAAAACCACAATGCAACATCAACTTACCCCTGCAAGAATGGCCATAATCAAAAAATCAAAAAATAATAGTTGGTGGTGTGGATGCAGTGAACAGGAAGCACTTTTACACTGCTGGTGGGAATGTAAGCTGGTACAACCACTACGGAAAAAAGGGGAGTTTCCTTAAAGAACTAAAAGTAGAACTACCATTTGATCCAGCAATCCCACTACTTGGTATCTACCCAGAGGAAAAGAAGTAATTATACAAAAAAGATACTTGCACATGCATGTTTATAGCAGCACAATTCACAATTGTAAAAATATGGAACAAGCCCAAATGCCCATCAATCAACAAGTGGAAAAAGAAATTATGGTGTGTGTGTGTGTGTGTATATGTGTATGTATATATATATAAAATGGAATACTACTCAGCTATAAAAAGGAACAAATTAAAGCCATTCACAGCAACCTAGATAGAACTGGAGAATAATATTTCAGGTGAAATAACTCAGGAATGGAAAACCAAACATCATATCTTCTCACTCATAAGTGGGAGCTAAGCTATGAGGATGCAAAGGCATAAGAATGATACAATGGACGTCGGGGACTTGAGGGAAAAGGTGGAAAGTAAGTGAGGGATAAAAGACTACAAATTGAGTTCAGTATATACAGCTCGGGTGATGGGTGCACCAAAATCTCACAAATCATGGCTAAAGAATTTACTCATGTAACCAAATACCACCTGTTCTCCAAAAACTTATGAAAATAAAAAAATGAAGAAAAAGAATATCAAAAACCTATTATCTTAACAAATTTCTACCATACAATACAATATTATTAAGTATACATCTCATGCTGCATATATGATCTCTAGACTTATCCATCCTACCTAATGGAAAATTTGGGCCCTTTGATGTATATCTTCCTATTTCCTCTCCCTCCCTGGTCTTGATAACCACCATTCTACTCTTTGTTTCTATTTATGCAATTTTTTTAGATTCTACATACCAATATTTTTCTTCACTGAGCAACGGGCTTGCTCTTCCAATAAATTATACTGTAATATATAGAATTCCCTAAATAATCAGCTTTAATTTCTTCAAAACAAAATGAGGAGTTTCATAAGATGACCTTGGAAGTCTTCTTTTATAAATATTTTTAATGAACTTGATAGACTATTTTAAGAAAAAAATAAAATAGTGCCTAAAAATTAATTTTCATTTATAACTTTGGAAAGAAAACTGAAAATAATTATGCGCTCTAATATGACTGTCTTGAAAAAGGATTCGTGTTAACAACTGAGTAGAGTATATTGCAACTAACACCATAAAAAGCAATCCTGGAAAACAACATATGATGAACGATTCCATTGAAAACTAATGAAAATATGGCAAACCTAATTGTTAAGGTGATAAATACCTGACATGCAGGGCATAAAGAAACATTGCTTGTAAAATAAAACTTCCCAAGTAAAGGGGAACAAAAAATATCACAGGTGGTTTGTGATAAATGTAGACACATTTCCACATGTATGAAATGTGAACCAAAAAGAAGGTTAATAGCAGCTTCCATTCATATAAGAAAAAAGAACAAGTCAGCATTTAAGCTTAAAGAACACCCCAATTAAAGATACAGTTGAAAAACAAATGTATCCATGAAGGGAAACTAAGGCCCTTAAGGAAGAGGAATTGGAAGAAAGGGCCAAGGCAAGAGGATGAAAGTGCTCGGCACTGGTCCCAGGTAAAGTTATGACTCTGGGCAGGTGGTCTGAGGATTGCCCATTTGCAGCTCCATACCCATTTCCCTCTGACATCTCTCCCTGCCCACTCAGGCTCCTGCTGTCTCCCTAGCAAAACCCTGCTTTTGGGTGAAAACCTCTATATCATGCTCACCACAGTACAAAGACTAATCCAGCTCCATGGGACCCCTGGGTGTGGCTGGGGCTAAGCAGGGGAGAAGGGGAAGAAGATGGTGTGCCTCTTAGCGAAGGTCACACAAGGTTGGGGCAGGATGCCTCCCCTCTCTTCCTAGATCTGAATGGGTCTGTGCCTGGCAATGGCCAATCTCTGAAAAAAAATGTACTGTTGAGAACAAACGCCAATTTTCTGGCTACGCTAACAAGAGCTAAGTGACGCAGTGGACAAAGCAATGATGCTGTTCCTGGCTCAATCTCTCTCTTCGACAATGATAATTTGCCACATCAACTTACCTTCCCAGACACGAAGCATCAGAGGATTAGCTATTAAAAGAAAGACATTTTCTCGCTCATTACAGCCTGCAATGTAAAATGTCCAGAGATACAAGGAGTCCTGTTTTCACCATTAAAGTAGAAATTATTTCCGGCAGCTTTGGGAGAAAATGCAATTATTTTCCTTCCTGTCACAGTGTTTCCAAACTCACCTAGAGATGAGAGCACCCTATTAAAATGGACTCATTGTTCGAATGATACCAGTGAATGCTCTTCTCTGACCTGGGGGTGGGAGACTGGCCCCTGAGTCCTCACCCCTTGGGATTCAGGATCACCAAGGGCACAGGTAATTAGACAGTACTGAGTCACTGCCACTTACATTCTAGTAGCAGGAAGAGGAAACTTTTCTTTTTTAGAGTGCTCTAACTTTTTATTATCCTTGTGAGAAAGTACATATAGTGATCTGAAGTGCAAGAGTGACTTGTGCAGAATCTCCTATAAGCAGCGAGAAAACCAGTGTGAAGTCCTACCTCTTGACACCAAGTCTAGCGTTAACATTACCCTCTGACCTGTATTAATACGATATGTTATAGAGAGACCAGATTCCCGCTTCCTATGTAATTCATAGAGTCATCCCAGTCTGCTCAGCAAAGGAAGTCATAGCACAGGGGTGCCGTTGCCCCGGAAGCATTGCAATCAATCATCAGTTTGGGATTGTTTTCTTTCACTTCCACCAACAGCTTCTCGATTTCCAAATTAGTTCCATAGGTCTTCAACTGTAGGTGTTTTAGATTACAGTTTGGGTTCTCTAACGCCTTAAAGAGAATCCATAATCCACGAGCCATGTGATTGAGACTCAGGTCCAAGTTTGTGAGGACTTCTTGGAGTAGCTTTGAGAGATGTCTGCAGCCACGCTTGGTGATATTGCATTGCTGTAACACCAACGTCTGCAGTTTACACTCAGGGTAACTCGAACCCTCACCCAGAAGCTTCACCCCTTTATCCCCAGTGGGGTTCTTGGCCAAGCACAGTTGTGTCAGCTGCTGGCTGACAACCAAAACAGCAGCAAGGTCCTTGCAACTGGCTTCTATAAGATGACAGTTTTCCAACGACAACTTCTGCAAGATGCTATTTGGGTGTCTCACTGTCTCCTACAGCAACTTGGCACCCTCATCCAGGACCTCATTGGCTGAGAGGTGTAGGTACCTCAGGGACTGGTGGGTCTTGAGTGCAAAGGGGAAATCAGCCCACTGCCCCATGGTGGAAGAGGAAATTTTTCAAGGAAGAAAGTGAACACTTTAGGGAGAGCCCACCCATTTTGCTAATGGCCAGAGCTCACTTTGCCAGATTGCTGCAGACTTTTTGGCTGCTCTATTCCTAGAAGTCCAGTGGCTCCCTGCCCCTTGTGAAACCTCACAGTTTGAATCTGCTTAGCCACGGGTCTTTCCCCACTTGCCTGTTGCTACAGCGAAAGAAAGACACCTGTAACTCCATCTGCACTGATACTGAGTTCTTTGGCTTTGGGCAGAGCTCTCAACCAACTTGGCTGTTAAGCAAAGTTGCTCCAGGTGGCAGGTTGCTTCCCTGCAGGGTCCACTAGACTTTGCTCTGGTCACTAGGCTGGTCACAGTCTTAGTCCCTGACCCAGGTCATCTTGTTCTCTGTTCCTAAGAGGACCCAGTGAGATCATGTCCCTATCTCAGTACAATCTCCTCCTCAGAAATTCAGAGTCAACATTCTGAAGATGACTAATTGACACCATCTGGCATCATGAGCTATCATATCACCATCCAAGACGAATTTCTAGAATACATGAGTAAGGAGAGCCCCCCTGCCAACCGCCACCACCTCACACACCTTCAAACTATGTTTTTACTTTAGTATTGCTTGTGTAGTGCAATGAGAATCCACTGTTATGATATAAGCATTCCATGATGTATCCTGATTTATATTTTTAAGATATCATTTTTGTATGTCATGGATATTGTTTTTAATGTGTATACTGATACGTGTTTTCTTTGCTTTTTGGTTGTGTTATGTGCCATAGGCTACACGACATCTTGGGCAAGCCCAAAAATTGAAGCAGAAGTTAACAGTAAAGGAATGACTTCTGATTCCCTAATCATGTCTACCTAGGTCCTCTAAAGCAGTCATTCAATAGGTACATAAAAATTATACTCTTGACAACACTTTGAGGTATACTCAGTCTCAAAATTTTTAAGGTAGGTTTCCAAGGACCAATTCCTCCCCAAAGAGCAACTGTGGGCTAAGCTGTGGGAAGCCTAGAAGGGCAGAAGGCTTTGTGAAAATATTCCTTTAACACTAGCGCTATTCGAATTCTCAGCTTTGGGCTAATCAAGTGATAGGAAATATGAGCCTAAGGCTAAATCACTGAACTGAGAACCTTACAGTGGGGCTAACGTGACCCTTGGACTGTGGTATTCACTAGCTACCAATGGTAGCAGAAGCAAATAAGAAAATAAATATTTGGAGCACAAAATTCTCACAAAATAAGATGATAAAATGAGTTTACAATTAAATATCACTAAGTGTAAGAAAAGGACACAATAAGTAAGAATAAGGAAAAGCATCAAACATTGGATTTAAATTCACAAGGATTTAAGATATTACAAGTGTTGTCCAATGTTTGCTACTGTTGAGGACAGTTAAACTAACAAGAGACTTTACAACAGATATAATGAAAGACAGAGGATGTCAAATGTTGTGAGAACACAATTGTCAACCTCAAATTGTATAGTCAACAGTTATTTAAAGAATACAAAAGTAAACTAAGAATACTTACAGATAAATAAAAACTGTAAGAGTTTACCGCTAAGAAGACCCAAATGAACTTCCAAATAATATGTTACAGGAAGAACAATTATTTTAGAAGGAATGTCTGGGATGCAAGAAGTAATGGTGATAAAATAAAATGTTAGCAGTATGTGCAAATACAAGCAAGCATTATCTTTACAAATGATAACAAGTAGTACTATTTCATGGGATTACAAAAAAATCAGAAATAAAATACTGGTCAATAATAGTGAATAAGCTGTAGAATAGGTAAGCAGAGTTAAAGTTTATTGTTTAGGAGAATAATTAAGATTTTTAATGTAAGATTTTGTTAAAGTAAATAAGCATGGGAAAATTTCAAAGTAACAGTAAATTGATGAGAATAGACTTATAACTTCCAAACAAATGGAAATAATAAAAATGGAATAAGGGAAAACATGAATACCCAGTGTTATAGTTTGGATGTTTGACCCTTCTGAATCTCATGTTGAAATTTGATCCCCAATGTTAGATGTGGGGCCTAATGAGAGGTATTCAAATCATAGGGGTGGATCCCTCATGAGTAGATCAGTGCCCTCCTTGGAGGTGGCAGGAATTAGTGAGTTCTTGCTCTATTATTTCCCTGGAGAGTTGGTCATTCAAAAAGAGCCTGGAATCTCCCTCCCCTCTCAATCTTGCTTCCTGCCTCACCATGTGATCTCTACACACACTGACTCTTCTTCACCTTCCGGCATGAGTGGTAGCAGATTAAAGCCCTCACTACAAGCAGATGCTGGTGCTGTGCTTCTTGCACGGTCTGCAGAGTTGTGAGCCAAATAAACCTCTTTTCTTTATAAATTATCCAGCCTCAGATATTCTTTTTATAGCAACACAAATGGACTAAGACATAGAGAAACATTTAATAAAGACACACACATAGCAGTAAGAAACAAGAAAATATGAAAAGTAAAACAAATTGAAGTAAAAAAGTGAGATTGTATAAACAAGTCCAAACATATCAATAATTACAAAAAACTTTACATAGATCAAAATTGTCACCTAACAGAGATTTTCACACTGGATACAAAGACCAATAAAACCCAGATATATGTAGTTGCAAGTCACACACCTAACGCATGAGGGCATGGGGTTGAAGGTAAAATGGTGAGAAAAGATAGACCAGGCAAATACTAACCAAAATAAAACATATATCTATATTACTATTTGAAAACCAAAGCTTAAGACAAGTGAAAATCATCACTAGAGAAATAAAAGGTTGCTACATAAAAAAACATTTAGTCTACCAGTGCAGTAAACAATGCAGAGCTTTTTCAAAACAAATTAGCTTCAAAATGTATAAAGCAAAGTGTATAGATTTACAGGAGACATTAATAATCCTGACATTTTACTGGTGAGATTTCAACACAACTTTTCTTGATTATTTACAGGTCATTTAGATAAGAATTAATCATTAATGATTTGTAAACTGCAATTAATAAGCTATAATGTACATAAATTGAATTCTGCACCCAACAATTAGAGAATACCAATTATCCTCATAAATACACGGAGTATTTACAAATATAGATTATAATAAAGGGTAAAGGAAGTCAAGTTTTCAGAGAACTAGAAACTGACTAAAACATAATTAAGTTAGATGTCAATAATAAAAAGACAAATTTTTTAGTTCCTATACATTTAGAAATGTAGAAGCAAAACCCTAACCCATGGATTGAAGAAGAAATAACAATAGAACTTTATTATTATTATTATTATACTTTAAGTTTTAGGGTACATGTGCACAACGTGCAGGTTAGTTACATATGTATACATGTGCCATGTTGGTGTGCTGCACCCATTAACTCATCATTTAGCATTAGGTATATCTCCTAATGCTATCCCTCCCCCCTCCCCCCACCCCACAACAGTCCCCAGTGTGTGATGTTCCCCTTCCTGTGTCCATGTGTTCTCATTGTTCAATTCCCACCTATGAGTGAGAACATGTGGTGTTTGGTTTTTTGTCCTTGCGATAGTTTGCTGAGAATGATGGTTTCCAGCTTCAACCATGTCCCTATGAAGGACATGAACTCATCATTTTTTATGGCTGCATAGTATTCCATGGTGTATATGTGCCACATTTTCTTAATCCGGTCTATCATTGACGGACATTTGGGTTGGTTCCAAGTCTTTGCTATTGTGAATACTGCCACAATAAACATACGTGTGCATGTGTCTTTAAAGCAGCATGGTTTATAATCCTTTGGGTATATACCCAGCAGTGGGGTGGCTGGGTCAAATGGTATTTCTAGTTCTAGATCCCTGAGGAATCGCCACACTGACTTCCACAATGGTTGAACTAGTTTACAGTCCCACCAACAGTGTAAAAGTGTTCCTGTTTCTCCACATCCTCTCCAGCACCTGTTGTTTCCTGACTTTTTAATGATTGCCATTCTAACTGGTGTGAGATGGTATCTCATTGTGGTTTTGATTTGCATTTCTCTGATGGCCAGTGATGATGAGCATTTTTTCATGTGTCTGTTGGCTGCATAAATGTCTTCTTTTGAGAAGTGTCTGTTCATATCCTTTGCCCACTTTTTGATGGGGTTGTTCGTTTTTTTCTTGTAAATTTGTTTGAGTTCTTTGTAGATTCTGGATATTAGCCCTTTGTCAGATGAGCAGATTGCAAAAATTTTCTCCCATTCTGTAGGTTGCCTGTTCACTCTGATGGTGGTTTCTTTTGCTGAGCAGAAGCTCTTTAGTTTCATTAGATCCCATTTGTCAATTTTGGCTTTTGTTGCCATTGCTTTTGGTGTTTTAGACATGAAGGCCTTGCCCATGCCTATGTCCTGAATGGTATTGCCTAGGTTTTCTTCTAGGGTGTTTATGGTTTTAGGTCTGACATTTAAGTCTTTAATCCATCTTGAATTAATTTTTGTATAAGGTGTAAGGAAGGGATCCAGTTTCAGCTTTCTACATATGGCTAGCCAGTTTTCCCAGCACCATTTATTAAATAGGGAATCCTTTTCCCATTGCTTGTTTTTGTCAGGTTTGTCAAAGATCAGATAGTTGTAGATATGCGGCATTATTTCTGAGGCCTCTGTTCTGTTCCTGTGGTCTATATCTCTGTTTTGGTACCAGTACCATGCTGTTTTGGTTACTGTAGCCTTGTAGTATAGTTTGAAGTCAGGTAGCTTGATGCCTCCAGCTTTGTTCTTTTGGCTTAGGATTGACTTGGCAATGTGGGCTCTTTTTTGGTTCCATATGAACTTTAAAGCACTTTTTTCCGATTCTGTGAAGAAAGTCATTGGTAGCTTGATGGGGATAGCACATCACTGGACAATAGAACTTTTAAAATACTTAGAACTAGATTATTTTTTAAATGCTTTGTATAACAATCCTTAGATGTAGATAAACTAGTACTTAGAAGGAAAGTTACTGCCTTCTAATATTTATTGAAATACTAATTTATCTCAATATTAATGTGCTAAGTATCCAATTTAAGAAACTTGGATATAGAACAACCAAAAATACACAACAAAAAGAAGATGTAGCTTTTCATATGTCAATTATACCTCAATAATGTTGTTTTTTAAAAAGGTAGGAGATAAGGATAAGAATAACAATCAATGAAACAGAAAACAAAGAGACAAAAGGAGAGATATACAAAACCAAAGACTGCTTTTTTGGGAAGATTAACAAAATTGGCAAATCTTTGGTAAAACTTATTAAAAGCAAAATGGATGGCAAAAACTATAATTCTAGCAATGAAAAGTGGATCATCATTACAGATGCAGCACAGATTAGAGTATAAGGTACTACTATGAACAAATTTATGTCAAAAATTAAAATCTAGACAGACAAATTTCTGGTCACATGTAAATTACCAAAACGTATTAGAATATACAGTCTTAGTAATTGTATGAGTCCACTCTCATGCTACTATGAAGAACTTCCCAAGACTGAGTAATTTATAAAGGAAAGAGGATTAATTGACTCATGGTTCTGCAGGGCTGGGGAGGCCTCAGGAATCATGGCAGAAGGCATCTCTTCATAGGGCGGCAGGAGAGAAAATGAGTGCCCAGCAAAGGGGGAAGCCCTTATAAAACCATCAGATCTCGTGAGAACTAACTCACTATCAGGAGAACAGGATGGGCTAAACCACCCCCATGATTCAATTATCTCCAACTGGTCCGTCCCACAACATGTGGGGATTATGGGATGTACAATTCAAGATGAGATTTGGGTGAGGACACAGCCAAACCATATCAGTAATCCAATAACTATTAGCAAAATTGAAGCAGTGATTAAGAACTTTCCCCAAAAAGAAATACAAGACCAAAATGATTTTGCTAGTGTTTTCTCTCAACATATCAAAGACCAGATTATTTCCATATTAAATAACCGTTCTAAAAAATAAAATAGGAAATACTAGCTAAATCATTCTATGAAATTATTAAAAGTAATGGCAAAAAGCAATTACTTTTGCACCAACCTAATATTGTAATCTTGCTATCCAATCCAGAAAAAGACAATATGAGAGGAGAAACCATAGTTTATTCTCACTTGTGACCCAGATGTAAAAAATTCTAAAACTAAAAAAATAAATAATTGAATTCAACAATATATAAAAATAAATAGACAGTGACCAGGCTGGATTTATCCCTAGAAGTCAAGCATGATTGACCTTAGAAAATGAGTAAATATTATTATATTAATGTTTTACTAACAAGAAAAAATGTAATAGCCTTACTAGACACAAAAAAACACATTTGGTAAAATTCAATGCCAATGTATAATATAAATTTTTAGCAAATTAGGATTAGAAGGAAAATTTCATAATCCAATAAAATGTATCTAGCAAAACCCTGATCAAACATTATATTTAACAGGAGGACATTAAAATTATTCCTTTTACTATCAAAAATTTTAAAATGATGCTATCACTAACTTTATTCAACACTTTCCTAGAAGTCTTGGTATTTTCAGTAGGACAAGAAAAAGAAATTAAAGGCATATGAATGCAAAATGAAAAAAACAAAAATGTTATTATTCACAGATTATATGATTGCCCATATAGGAAATTGAAACAACTATACATAAAAATTCTTAGAAGTAATAATTTAGCAAACTGAATAGCTATAATATGAGCTTTAATATATCTATTGCATTTCTATACACCCAGCAACATGTAAAAAATATAATTTTGTTTTAGACAGTTTCTCGCTCTGCTGTCACCTAGGCTGAAGTGCAGTGGTGATCATAGCTCATTGCAGCCTCAAATTCCTGGGCTGAAGTGATCTTCTCACTTTATTTATTTATTTATTTATTTATTTATTTATTTATTTATTTATTTATTGGAGAGACAGGGTCTCTCTATGTTGCCAAGGCTGGAAAAAATGTAAGTTTACAAAGACACCATTTAAAATAGAAGGAAACTATAAGGTAACTAAGACTAAATATTGCAAAAAATGTGTAAGATCTGTAAGTAGAAAATTATAACATTTATAGTGAGATATTAAAACAAATAATTGGAGTGGGTCATTTATAAAAGAAAATATCCAAAGGATATGAATTCTTCTTGATTCATAAATCCAATAAATTTCCATCAGAATTCTAAAATGATTTTTTAGGAATTTGATGAGGTACTTCTAAATTTTATATGGAAGTACAAAAGGATGAAAATAGCCAAGAAACATCTGAAGAATGTGGAAAATTGACCATCCCAAATAGCAAAGTATTTTATAAAATCATATTAATTAAAGCAGAGTGTTATTGATGCAGTGATATACAACATGGATAGGAACAGACACATGCAAATATAGAACTTTTATGTGTAACATAGGGGGCATATATCACATGTAGAAATCTATAGGAAATGGCTGGGCACTGTGGCTCAGATCTGTAATCTCAGCACTTTGGGAGACTGATGCAGGTGGATCACTTGAAGTCAGGAGTTCAAAATCAGCCCGGCCAACATGGTGAAACCCTGTCTCCACTAAAAACACAAAAATTAGCCTGGTATGGTGGCGTGTGCCTGTAATCCCAGCTACTCGGGAGGCTGAGGCAGGAGAATCGCTTGTACATAGGGGGTGGAGGTTGCAGTGAGCCCAGATCGCGCCACTGCACTCCAGTCTGGGCAGCAGAGTAAAACTCCGTCTCAAAAAAAAAAAAAAAAAAAAGAAAGAAAGAAAAGAAAAGAAAAGAAATCTATAGGAAAATAAAACTGGATCTTTCTCATGATACCTAAAATTCAGAAAAGTAAAGATCATAAAATTTTAAATAAAATATAAAAGAATATCTTTCTGATACAGAGGTAGAAATAATTTATTTAACACAACACAAAAAATAGCCATCTAATAATATATTAACACAGGCAGCTATATTAAAAGTAAGAACTTCAGTTTAGATACAAACACCAAGACAAACTACAACTGGAGAGAAGATATTCATGACGCATCCAACCAATACAACATTTGTATTGAAAATACACAAAAAAATCCACATATTAATAAGAAAAAGACAAACAACCCAATACAGGTTGAACATTCCTAATACCAAAATCGAAAATCCAAAACTTTTATAGTGCCAACATGATGCCACAGGTGGAAAATTCCACACCTGACACCTTTACCTTCTGATGGTTCAATGTACACAAACTGTTTCATGCACAAAATTATTTAAAATATTATATAATATTACCCTCAGCTATGTGTATAAGGTGTATATAAAACATAAATAAATTGTGGTTACACTTGGGTCCTACCCCCAAGATATTTCATTATGTATATGCAAATATTTCCAAATCCAAAGAAATCCAAAATCCCAAACATTTTTAGCCCCAAGAATTTCAGATAAGGGATACTCAATCTATCATAAATGGATAAAGAATTTGAAGAGGCTTTTCATAGAAAAGAAAACTAAATTGCCAAAAATATATAAAATTATGCTCAAATTTTAGATATATAAAGTGATTAGGGGAATGAAAATTGTGATTACAATGACATTGTTTTAAAACCAAAACTTTAGAAATCTGAGAATACCAAGTGTTAGTATGCATACCACAGAGAAACTCTTGCACATCTGCACCAGGAAACATGTACAGGCACTGTTTATAACATAAAAACTCTGCAACTTAGACATCTGAATTAGTCAGAGTTCTCTAGAGGAACAAGAACTAATAGGATGGATGTATACATAAAGCAGAGTTTAGTAAGGAGTATTGACTCACATGATCACAAGGTGAGGTCCCACAATAGGCCATCTGCAAGCTGAGGAGCAAGGAAGCCAGTCAGAGTCCCCATACCTCAAAAGCAGAGAAACTGGTAGTGCAGCCTTCAGTCTGTGGTCGAAGGTCCAAGAGTCCCAAAGCTGAAGAAGCTGGAGTCTAATGTTCCCGGGCAGGAAGCATCCAGCACAAAAGAAAGATGTAGGCTGGAAGACTAAGCCAGTCTGGTCTTTCCACGTTCTTCTGCCTGCTTTTATTCTGGCCACGGTGGCAGCTGATTAGATTGTGCCCACACAGATTGAGGGTGGGTCTGCCTTTCCAAGTCCACTGATTCAAATGTTAATCTCCTTTGGCAACACCCTCACAGACTCACCCAGGAACAATATTTTGCATCCTTCAATCCAATCAACTTGACACTCAATATTAACCATCACAACATCTATTAGCAGAAAATGGATAAATACGTTGTATAATCATATAACAAGTTACTATGCAACAGCAAAAATGAGAATGAACAATGTTAAGTGAGAAAAGTCTCAGAAAACTGTATACAGTAGGATACCAATCTTAGAAAGCTTAGAAAAGAGTAAAAGTAAATAATATACTATTTAGATATACATACACAATGTGATAAAACTGAATTTCAAAAAGCAAGTAGGATGATAATATAATCGGAATAGTGAAAAAGTGAATTATCATATTCACTTTCCAAACTACCAGGGGCAAAATCTTTTACTTTCTCAGACAGTAAAGTTATTTGACTGCCTGCTTTACCTGCAAGTACCATAACCTCAGGCACCTGGACACATAATTGTAAGAAAAGATGTGTTGATGCTATCATTCTTGATGAAATGCACTGAAAATGTCATGTTCCCATTCCTCCTTAAGTAAGAAACAAAACCGACATTGCTATGACACCTAACAACTTAATACAAGGTAAAAAATCAAACAATCAGGTACTATTCTGTTGTTTACCAGAATTATCAAACAGCTAAGAGTGGTGTGACTACTTTTTATTTTTATTTTTATTTTTTTTGGTCAGATGGATACAGCCAGACACATTTCAGTGACTCTTGAAATGATAATAAAAGTAATTTAAGCAAATATCAACCAGCTTTCTCATTTAACTGCATATTTAAAGTAAAAGTGTTCATGTTAATTGAACAGATTTGAGAAATGTCTCCAAATCCCCACATCATTTTTTCAAAAATTCTGATCAACCAAGTTGCCTTCCTGTTGTGCAAATGTGTTTTTCTCATTTTTCTCCCACTTATTTATTTGCTTAAATGGTTCGGTTCTCAACAGGCATACAAGTTACATGAACAATGTACCATAACCACCAGGTGGAAAATGAAAAATTCATCCCGAGCATGTATATGACCCCATGTGGAACAAATTTGCCTCACATTGACATTCATTTATTCAACATTTAAATATATTTAATGAATACACTCCATTCCAGGGATTGTGCTTTGAATACAGTGGTGAATTCAGTTTCATTGAGGAGATCATCACATGACTACATCATTACAATATAACATGTGATATATATATATTGCTAGAGATATGCTTGGTATATTTTAATAAATAGGGCAAAAAGGATATGTAACCCAGTTGGCAAGAAAAAGTAGCCCGGGAAGCCATGTTTGAATTGGTGGTGCCTAAATTGAAACTTAGTTGGGAGGAGCCAAGATGGCCGAATAGGAAGTCAAATTGTCCCTGTTTGCAGACAACATGATTGTATATCTAGAAAACCCCATTGTCTCAGCCCAAAATCTCCTTAAGCTGATAAGCAACTTCAGCAGAGTCTCAGGATACAAAATCAATGTACAAAAATCACAAGCATTCTTATACACCAACAACAGACAGAGAGCCAAATCATGAGTGAACTCCCATTCACAATTGCTTCAAAGAGAATAAAATACCTAGGAATCCAACTTACAAGGGATGTGAAGGACCTCTTCAAGGAGAACTACAAACCACTGCTCAAGGAAATAAGAGGATACAAACAAATGGAAGAACATTCCATGCTCATGGATAGGAAGAATCAATATCGTGAAAATGGCCATACTGCCCAAGGTAATTTACAGATTCAATGCCATCCCCATAAAGCTACCAATGACTTTCTTCACAGAATTGGAAAAAACTATTTTAAAGTCCATATGGAACCAAAAAAGAGCCCGCATCGCCAAGGCAATCCTAAGCCAAAAGAACAAAGCTGGAGGCATCACACTACCTGACTTCAAACTATACTACAAGGCTACAGTAACCAAAACAGCATGGTACTGGTACCAAAACAGAGATATAGATCAATGGAACAGAACAGAGCCCTCAGAAATAACGCCGCATATCTACAACTATCTGATCTTTGACAAACCTGAGAAAAACAAGCAATGGGGAAAAGATTCCCTATTTAATAAATGGTGCTGGGAAAACTGGCTAGCCATATGTAGAAAGCTGCAACTGGATCCCTTCCTTACACCTTATACAAAAATCAATTCAAGATGGATTAAAGACTTAAACGTTAGACCTAAAACCATAAAAACCCTAGAAGAAAACCTAGGCATTACCATTGAGGACATAGGCATGGGCAAGGACTTCATGTCTAAAACACCAAAAGCAATGGCAACAAAAGACAAAATTGACAAATGGGATCTAATTAAACTAAAGAGCTTCTGCACAGCAAAAGAAACTACCATCAGAGTGAACAGGCAACCTACAAAATGGGAGAAAATTTTTGCAACTTACTCATCTGACAAAGGGCTAATATCCAGAATCTACAATGAACTCAAACAAATTTACAAGAAAAAAACAAACAACCCCATCAAAAAGTGGGCGAAGGACATGAACAGACACTTCTCAAAAGAAGACATTTATGCAGCCAACAGACACATGAAAAAATGCTCATCATCACTGGCCATCAGAGAAATGCAAACCAAAACCACAATGAGATACCATCTCACACCACTTAGAATGGCAATCATTAAAAAGTCAAGAAACAACAGGTGCTGGAGAGGATGTGGAGAAATAGGAACACTTTTACACTGTTGGTGGGACTGTAAACTAGTTCAACCATTGTGGAAGTCAGTGTGGCGATTCCTCAGGGATCTAGAACTAGAAATACCATTTGACCCAGCCATCCCATTACTGGGTATATACCCAAAGGACTATAAATCATGCTGCTATAAAGACACATGCACATGTATGTTTATTGTGGCATTATTCACAATAGCAAAGACTTGGAACCAACCCAAATGTCCAACAATGATAGACTGGATTAAGAAAATGTGGCACATATACACCATGGAATACTATGCAGCCATAAAAAATGATGAGTTCATGTCCTTTGTAGGGACATGGATGAAATTGGAAATCATCATTCTCAGTAAACTATCGCAAGAACAAAAAACCAAACACCGCATATTCTCACTCATAGGTGGGAATTGAACAGTGAGATCACATGGACACAGGAAGGGGAATATCACACTCTGGGGACTGTGGTGGGGTGGGGGGAGGGGGGAGGGATAGCATTGGGAGATATACCTAATGCTAGATGACGAGTTAGTGGGTGCAGCGCACCAGCATGGCACATGTATACATATGTAACTAACCTTCACAATGTACACATGTACCCTAAAACTTAAAGTATAAAAAAAGAAAAAAAAAAGAAACTTAGTTTAGTTTGTTGGTCGTGCGAGGGAGAAACAGCATGAGAGAACACATTACAGTGAGAAACCATATGATGTGTTTCATATGGGGTGATATTCCATTCATTATTATTGGAGTTCCAAGTGTAACACACTGAGCAGTAAAAGTGGTGTGTGCGGAAACATCTCCTGGAGAGTCTTGTCAGTAATATTGAGGAATTCGGACTTCATTCCGCTAATGTTATGAATCATATTAATAGATTTCTTAACATTGAGCCATCATTGCTTTCTGGGAATGAGCTCCATTTGTGCTGCTTTATTCTATTTGCTAAAATTTTATTTAGGGTATTTGAGTCAATATTCACGAGTAAAACTGATCTGTTGGCTTTTAAAAAGTAATATATTTGTCAGGTTTTGGTATTGGTGATATTTTGCCTTTGTAAGACATTGAAAACTGTCCTTTCCCATCTGTGTCAGTGGTTCTCAAACTTTATGCACATAAGAATGACTTGAGAAGCTTGATAAAAATGCACATTCCCAGACCTCACATTCACAGGCTATAATTTGACAATTCTGGATTACAAAAGCAAATTTGAGCACCTCAGGTGCTCCTGAATCAGATAATTTAGGAGCAGACTTTTTTGAGAAACAATGTAATATGCTCTAGGTCAGTGTAAATAGCATTGGAGTTACTCTTCTTAAAATGTTTCGTGGAATACATTCATAAAAACACTCAGACGTTTCAAGAGGTGAACTCTTCGACAACTAAAATTTTTTTCTATATAACTTTTCTGTCTAGATTTCCTATGTCTTCTGGGCTTAATTTTTTTAATGTATATTGTCCAAGAAAATAATCCATTGCATTCAGGTTTTCAAATGTAAACACAAGCTAACAGTTGAGCTAAGCATTATTATAATTTTGATTTCATCAGTATCTGCAGCTATTTCTTCATTCTAGTTCCTAATTTTGTCTGATTTTACTACTGTTAGTTTCTGGACATTAGAAGATTTTGGTTTTTTGTCTTTCTTACAAGATGTTGAAGAAGTTTATTTTTTCAACTTTAATAAACATTTATAATGCAGTTTAACATATTACAGAAAAAATTAGACTCATAAGCATACATTTGGTAAATTTTCACAAAGGGAATACACTCATTAACCCATACTACATCAAGAAATAGAACATTAAGCATATCCTAGAAGTCCCTGTGTGTTTTTTCCTAATCAGTATATTGTCTCTCCAGAGGCACCCACTGTCCTGACCCCCAACACCATACATGTATCTACTCTTTTGTGTCTGGCTTCTTTCATTCAACATTATGATTTTGAGGCTCATCCACATCTTTGTATATAGCAGTGTTTCAATTTCCAGTGCTATATGTTATATTGTATGAAATACACTTTATATCTAATATCCAATTGAATATTTTTGTAGTTTTATTAATTTTTGGTTTTATCATTCTCTAATTTGAATATGATCTAAATTATTTCTGTTTTAAATTTACTAAGCTTTTTTTAAATTGAGTTATTGCAAATTTACCATAGTGAAATGAAAAGAAGCTATATACTATTTACAATGGCAAAGTCATGGAACCAACCCAAATGCCCATCAATGATAGACTGGATAAAGAAAATGTGGTACATATACACTATGGAATACTACACAGCCATAAAAAGGAATTAGATTATATCCTTTGCAGAGACATGGATGAAGCTGGAAGGTATCACCTCAGCAAACTAACACAGGAACAGAAAAACAAACACCACATGTTCTCACTCATAAGTGGGAGTTGAACAATGAGAACACATGGATACAGGGAGGGGAACGACACACACCAGGGCCTGTTGTGGGATTGGGGGGCAAGGGGAGGGAACTTAGAGGATGGGTCAATAGGTGCAGCAAACCACCATGGCACATGTATACCTATATAACAATCCTGCATGTTGTGCACATGTATCCTGGAACTTAAAGTAAAATAAAATAAAATTTAAAAAGAAAGGAAGCTATGTTTTCTGTTTTCAGGGTACATAGTTCAATGCTTATTTTATTAATGTACCTTTAAAATTTTGAAGTTTTATAGGTCACCTGTATTCTTTTTTAAAAGAACTTTTAAATTCAGGGATAGCAGGTTTGTTACATAGGTAAACTGCATGACACGGGGGTTTGGTGTACAGATTATTTAGTCACCCAGGTAATAAGTATACTACCAGATAGATATTTTTTCCTGATACTCTCTCTCCTTCCACCCTCCACCCTCAAGTAGGCCCTGGTGTCTGTCATTCCCCTCTTTGTGTACATGTGTTCTCATTGCTTAGCTCCCACCTATAAGTGAGAACAACTGGTATTTGGTATTCTGTTTCTGAGTTAAGTTGCTTAGGATAATGGCCTCTACCTCCATTTATGTTGCTGAAAAGGACAAGATCTCATTCTTTTTTATGTCTGTGCAGTATTCCATGGTATATATGTACCACATTTTCCTTATTCAGTTTATCATTGATGGGCATTTAGGTTGCTTCCATGTCTTTGCTATTGCAAATAGTGCTGCAATGAACATACACATGCATGTCTTTATGGTAGAGCAATTTATAATGTTTTGGGTATACACCCAATAATGTGATTGCTGGATCGAATGGTAGTTCTGTTTCAAGTTTTTGGAGAAATTGCTATACCGTTTTCCACAATGGCTGAACAGTTCCACTAGCAGTTTATAAATGTGTTCCTTTTTCTCTGCAACTTGATTTGACATTTCTGATTTGGCTCTCAGTTTAGATGCTGTTGGTATACAGGAGTGCTAGTGTTTTTGTACATTGATTTTCTATCCTAAAACTTTGCTAAAGTTGTTTATCAGATCAAGGAGCTTTAGAGCCTGGAATATGGGGTTTTCTAGATATAGAATCATGTTGTCTGCAAACAGGGATAGGTTGACTTCCTGTCTTCCTATTTGGATATGTTTTTTTTTCTTTTATTTTTATTTTTATTTTTTTTTCCTTGAGACAGAGTCTTGCTCTGTTGCTCAAGCTGGAGCGCAGTGGTGCGATCTCAACTCACTGCAACCTCCACCTCCCAGGTTCAAGCAATTCTCCTGCCTCAGCCTTCCAAGTAGCTGGGATTACAGGCACATGCCACCATGCCCAGCTAATTTTTGTATTTTTACTATAGACAGGATTTTGTCATGTTGGCTAGGCTGGTCTGGAACTCCTGACACCAGGTGATCTACCCACCTTGGCCTCCCAAAGTGCTGTAAAAGTGGTGTGTATAATCCCAATGAATGGGATTACAGGTGTGAGCCACCACACCCGGCCTTTTATTTCTTTCTCTTGTCTGATTGTTCTGGCCAGGATTTCCGCTACTATATTGAATAGAAGTGGTGATAGAGCACATCCCTGTCTTGCTCCGGTTTTCAAGGGGAATGCATCCAGCTTTTGCCCATTCAGTATGATGTTGGCTGTGGGTTTGTCATAGACGGCTCTTATTATTTTAAAGTACGTTGCTTCAATGCCTACTTTATTGAGGGTTTTTTAAAATGAAGAGATGTTGAATTTTATCAAAAGCCTTTTCTGCATCTATTGAGATGATCATGAGGTTTTTGTTTTTAGTTCTGTTTATATGATGAATCACATTTATTGGTTTGTGTATGTTGAACCAATCTTGTATCCCAAGGATAAAGACTGTTTGATTGTGGTGGATTAGCTTTTTGATGTGTGGCTGGATTCTATTTGCTAGCACTTTTGCATCTATGTTCATCAAGAATATTGGCCTGAAGTTTTCTTTTCTGTGTGTCTCTGCCAGGTTTTGGTATCAGCATGATGCTGGCCTCGTAGAATGAGACGACCCCTCAATTTTAAGGAATAGTTTCAGTAGCAATGGTATCAGCTCTTCTTTATACATCTGTAAGAATTCAGCTATGAATCCATCTAGTCCTAGGTTTTTGGGATTGGTAGGCTTTTTACTACTGATTCAATTTTGGAACTCGTTATTACTCTGTTCAGGGTTTCAATGTCTTCCTGGTTCAGTCTTCGGAGGTTATATGAGTCTAGGAATTTATCGATTTATTCTAGATTTTTTAGTTTGTGTGCATAGAGGTGTCACAATAGTCTCAGGATTTTTTGTATTTCAGTGGAGTAAGTGGTAACATCTCCTTTGTCATTTCTAATTGTGTTTATTTGGATCTTCCCTCATTTTCTTTGTTAGTCTACCTAGTGGTCTATGTATCTTACTAGTATTTTCAAAAAAAGTCAACTCCTGGATTCGTTGACCTTTCGTATTTTTTTTGTGTGTGTGTGCTTCAATTTCCTTCAGTCCAGTTCAGTTTTTGGTTACTTTCTTGTCTTCTGCTAGTTTTAGGGTTGGTTTCTTCTTGCTTCTCTACTTCCTCTAGTTGTGTGTTAGGTTTTTAATTTAGATCTTTCTAACTTTTTGATGTGGGTGTTTAGTCCTATTAACTTCCCTCTTAACACTGCTTTAGCTGTGTCCCAGATATTCTGGCATGTTGTATCTTTGTTCTCATTAGTTTCAAAGAACTTCTTGACTTCTGTCTTAATTTCATTATTTAGCCAAAACTCATTAGGAGCAGGTTGTTTAATTTCCATGTAACTGCATGATGTTGAGTGATTTTCATAGCATTGATTTCTATTTTTATTGCACTGTTGTCCTAGAGTGTGTTTGGTATGTTTTCAGTTTTTTAAAATTTGATGTTGAAGGTTTTATGTCCAATTGTGTGGTCAATTTTAGCATATGTGCCATGAGGTGATGAGGAGAATGTATATTCTGTTGTTTTGGGGTTGAGAGTTCTGTAGATGTCTGTTAAGGCCATGTGGTCAAGTGTTGAGTTCAGGTCCTGAATATATTTTGTAAATTTTCTGCCTTGATGATCTAACACTGTTAGTGGGGTGTTAAAGTCTCCCACTATTATTGTGTGGGAACCTAAGTCTCTTTGTAAGTTTCTAAGAACTTGTTTTATGAGTCTGGGTGCTCCTGTGTTGGATGCATATATATTTGGGATAGTTAGGACTTCTTGTTGAATTGAACCTTTTACCATTATACAATGCCCTTCTTTGTTTTTTATTTTTTATCTTTGTTGGCTTAAAGTCTGTTTTGTTTGAAATTGGGATGACAATCCCTTTTTTCTCTTTTCCATTTGCTTGGTAGATATTTATTCATCCCTTTATTTTGAACGTGTGACTGGCACTGCACATGAGATGGGTCTCTTAAAGATAATATATCATTGGGTCTTGCTTTATCCAGCTTGCCACTCTGAACTTTTAATTGGGGCATTTAGTCCATTTACATTCAAGGTCAGTATTGATATGTGTGGATTTGATCCTGTCATTGTGTTGTTAGCTGGTTATTATGAAGACTTGTTTGTGTCATTACTTTATAGTGACACTGCTCTGTGTACTTAAGTGTGTTTTTATATTGGCTGGTAATAGTCTTTCCTTTCCATATTCATCATGCCTTTCAGGACCTCTTATAAGGCAGGCTTGGTGGTAATAAACTCCCTCAGCATTTGCTTGTCTGAAAAGCTTCACTTATGAAGCTTGGTTTGGCTGGATATGAAATTCTTGGTTGGAAATTCTTTTGTTTAAGAATGCTGAATATAGGCCCCCAGTGACTTCTGGCTTGTAGGATTTCTTCTGAAAGATCCACTATTAGCCTGATGGGGGTCCCTTTGTAGATGACCTGCCCCATCTCTATAGCTGTCTTTAACATGTTTTGTTTTGTTTTTTTCCATTTCGACCTTGGAAAATCTGATGATTATATGTCTTGGGAGTGTACTTCTTCTGTAGTATCTCACAAAGGTTCTCTGCATTTCTTGAATTTTAATGTTGGCCTCCTTAGTGAGGTTGGGGAGGTTTTCATGGACCATATCCTGAAATATGTTTCCAAGTTGCTTGTTTTCTCCATGTCTCTTTCAGGGACACAAATGAGTCATAAATTTGGTCTCTTACATAATCCCATATTTCTTGGAGGTTTCGTTCATTCTTTTTTATTCTTTTTTCTGTATTTTTGTCTGACTGAGTTATTTCAGAGAGCCAGTTTTAAAGTTCTGAGATTCTTTCCTCAGCTCAGTCTATTCTGTTGTTAGTACTAGCAATTGCATTATAAAATTCTTGTAGTGTGTTTTTCAGCTATATTAGATCAGTTTGGTTCTTTTTTATAATGGCTATTTCTTCTATCAGCTCCTGTGTTGCTTTGTTGTAATCCTTAGATTCCTTGGATTGGGTGTCAACTTTCTGCTGAATCTTGATGATCTTTATTCCTATCCATATTCTCAATTCTATTTCTGTCATTTCAGCCATTTTGGCCCTGTTAAGAACCCTTGCTGGGGAATTAGCCTGGTTGTTTAGAGGAAAGAGGCCACTCTGGTTTTTAAGTTCCCAGAGTTCTTGCTGTGGTTCTTTCTCATCTGTGTGGGCCTGTGTTCCTTTAACTGTGGTGTAATTTGAGTACAGACAGTAGACTTCTTTTCTGGATGTTTTCAGAGTGTCAAGGCTTTGTGCAGGGTCTTTATTTATAGCTGAATTGTTGTCCTTGATTTCACAAGGGGGGTATATTAGCAAAGAATTTTTGGTGTTGAAGTTTGGCCTTTAATCCATCTTGAATTAATTTTTGTATAAGGTGTAAGGAAGGGATCCACTTTCAGCTTTCTACATATGGCTAGCCAGTTTTCCCAGCACCATTTATTAAATAGGGAATCCTTTCCCCATTGCTTGTTTTTGTCAGGTTTGTCAAAGATCAGATAGTTGTAGATATGTGGCATTATTTCTGAGGGCTCTGTTCTGTTCCATTGGTCTATATCTCTGTTTTGGTACCAGTACCATGCTGTTTTGGTTACTGTAGCTTTGTAGTATAGTATGAAATCAGGTAGCGTGATGCCTCCAGCTTTGTTCTTTTGGCTTAAGATTGAGTTGGCAATGTGGGCTCTTTTTTCGTTCCATATGAACTTTAAAGTAGTTTTTTCCAATTCTTGAAGAAAGTCATCGGTAGCTTGATTAGGATGGCATTGAATCTATAAATTACTTTGGGCAGTATGGCCATTTTCACGATATTGATTCTTCCCACCCATGAGCATGGAATGTTCTTCCATTTGTTTGTATCCTCTTTTATTTCATTGAGCAGTGGTTTGTAGTTCTCCTTGAAGAGGTCCTTCTTCCTCAGGGATCTAGAACTAGAAATACCATTTGACCCAGCCATCCCATTACTGGGTATATACCCAAAGGATTATAAATCATGCTGCTATAAAGACATGTGCACACATATGTTTATTGCGGCACTACTCACAATAGCAAAGACTTGGAACCAACCCAAATGTCCAACAATGATAGACTGGATTAAGAAAATGTGGCACATATACACCATGGAATACTATGCAGCCATAAAAAATGATGAGTTCATGTCCTTTCTAGGGACATGGATGAAGCTGGAAACCATCATTCTCAGCAAACTATGACAAGGACAAAAAACCAAACACCGCATGTTCTCACTCATAGGTGGGAATTGAACAATGAGAACACGTGGACACAGGAAGGGGAACATCACACACTGGGGACTGTTGTGGGGTGGGGGGAGGGGGGAGGGATAGCATTAGGAGATATACCTAATGTTAAATGACGAGTTACTGGGTGCAGCACACCAACATGGCACATGTATACATATGTAACAAACCTGCAAGTTGTGCACATGTACCCTAAAACTTAAAAGTATAATAATAAAAAAAAAAGTTTTTGCCTGTGATCCAATAGGTGGTGCTTAAGCAAAACAGTCTGTCGGTAGGCTCTTGCTCAGCCAAGTGGCTCCTCTGTATTTCCTCATGATTGCAGCTGGACTCCCTCTCCGTGCTCTGAAAGTGTGTGCTCCTCTCCCACTGGAGTGCTGGCTGCAGATCTCAGCTTGACACTCCCAGGTTGCACACCACAGCTCTGGGGTGAGCTCAGGCTTTATGCTCTCTCCCCACCTTGGAGGCAGCAGGGGAAGGGGCCTTAGCAGTGGTTGTGGCAGAGGGCCTTTCACTTGTCTCTTGGGGTTTCGCCCCAGAGACATGTGGAGCTACCATCAATTGGTGCAATGGGCCCAGGATGGGATGGCTGCACTGTGGGCCCAAGCTGGGGGGTAGAGGTGGTGAGGGGGCCTGCCTGGTAACAAGCGGGTGGTGCATGTGGGTAACAAGGGAGACAAACTGGCCTCTTCTCTTGAGAGGAACTGCAGCTTGCTGGAGGTGTAGTTAAAGCACTTAGGGTCTTTGCTCCTTACCCAGTCTGAGGGCAGCAAGGGCAGTACCACTGCAGTGGCAAAAGCCCAGAGGGGCTTTTGGTTGCCTCTGGGAGCTCCACCTCAGGGAAATGCAGATTGTTCAGCCAGGGGGTGGGGCGACTGCACTGTTGGCCTGAGCTGGGGCCCCACTTGTTGAGGAGCAGGGGGTCAAGGGCTCACAGGGAGTAGAGACTGAACTCCTCTCCATATGGTGACTGTGGCCTATTGGGAGGTTGGGTGAAACTCTCAGGCTCTTTGTTTCTTCCCCAGACTGAGGACAACAGGGGCAGAACCATTGCTGTGGTAGTAGCAGAGGGGCTGTCCGTTACTTCTGGGAGCCCCTCCCCGGGGAAACTCAGAGCCACTAGCAGTGGGTGTGCTCAGCTGTGGGTGAGGCAGTTGATCTGTGATCCTGACCAGGGGCCCTGCCTGGTGAAGAGTGAGGGGTGGGGGCTCACAAGGAAAGGAGACTGGATTCCTCTCCATATGGTGGCTGCAGTGTGCTGAAAGAGCCAGCATAGTGACTAAACCTGTTGTTCCTTCCCTAGCCTGAGAGTGGTTATGGCAGTACCACCGCAGCTGCAATGGCAGAGGGGTTGTGGTTTTTTCTGGGATTTCTTCTTTATAGAACTGCAGAGCTACCTCCAATTAAAGCGTTCAGGTGAAGGCAGTGTAGTTGTGCTGGAGTCTCAGGTTGCAAGGGCTCGCCTAGTAAGGAGAAGTGTGAACAGGGACCCATGTGGAAAATGGTAAGGTCACTTTTTCCACGAGGCGTCTGGGTTGTGCTGGGGATCTGCACCAGTCCCTAGTCACCAAGCACTCCACAGCCTGAAAGCAACAGCGACAAGGGCTGTGAGACAGCAAAAATAGCAGCTTACCTCTGCCTGTGGGAGCTTCCATCCCAGGGAAATGGAGAGTTGCTATCAGCCCGAGATCTGCCACAGTGGGTGGCAGGGGGTGGCTGTAGTCCCAGGCCAGTAGGCTTTAATCCTCTGAGGTACAGTAGAGGTGAGGCTTGCAGTCAGTAGCTGCTCAGCCAACTGGATTCAGCCCCTTTCCTGGGGGCATGCAAGGGAACCTGACCTCCCCCATTGCTGGAGTTACAGCCACTATTGCAGGGATCCAAGCTTCCTGGGACTCCATATGTCCTGAGCGGCAGCTTTGCCCAAACTCCCTGTAGCCCTGCATGACAGTCTGAGAGCTACAGACTGTGGAGTGGGCTCACAAGGGGATGTCCTGAGCCCAGGGTTGCAAAGGTCTGTAGTATAAGTATGGGTCCCCGGGGACTCTAACTCATGCGCTATTTCCTGGTAGTGGGGAACTCTCCCCTGGCTCTACGCCCCTCATGGGTGGGCAGTTGTCCTGTGTGGCTCCTCTCCATTCTCTGTGGGTTGTTTCCTTGATGAATCCCAATGTGTACACCTGGATGTATCAGTTGAGGAGCTAGGATTTACTCACCACCTTTTATTCTATCCATGAGCTAGAAGTACACTAGCTGCTTTTAGTCAGCCATCTTGAGAAGAATCCATTTATTACCTTCCCTCCCCCGATATTCTTGCCTTTTGTTTGTCATCCATCATAGGCTGAAAGAAACATGTCAAATATATAGATTAAATATTCCTAGTGTTTATACATTCCACTTTGCACTTTGTTCCCTATAATTTTTGCTTTATACATTCTGATGATAGTTTATTTTGTGCATAAAGATTCATGGAAATTAAACCCACATTGTCTTGTTTACAGCTTTTTGTCTGATTTCATACTTCTATGATGATAATAGCATGCCCCTCTTTTTAATTTGCATTTTATTACTATGTTTCTGTCCATCTTTTTTAGTTTCATTCTTTCTTTGTCATTTTTATCAGCTTTATTCATATAAAATAAACTGAACATATTTAAAGTGTATAATTTGATCATTTTGAATTACATATACACCTGTAAAACCATCAAAGCAATGAAGACAATGTACATATTCATCACCTTCAAAAGTTTTCTCACGCCTCTTGGTAATCCCTGCTTCCAGTCCAAATCTTTCCCACCCTGTCACAGGCAATTACTGTTCTGCTTTATTTCACTAAAGGCTAATTGGCATTCTCTAGATTTTTATATAAATGGAATCACTCAGTAGGAAATTTTTGCTGTCTGGCTTCTTTCATTCAGCATAATTATTTTGAGATGTATCCATGCTGTTGCATGCATCATTAGTTCATTCCTTTCATTCCTTTTTATTGCTGAGTAGTATTCCATTATATACGTATAGCACATTTTGTTTATTCACTTGTTGATTGACATTTGGGTTGTTTCCATTCCAATGTTGATGGACATTTGGGTTGTTTTGTCCATTACAAACAAAGCTGCTATGAATATTAGTATATGAGTATTCACATATACATATATTTTCATTTCTTTTGGGAAACTAGGTAGCAGTGAACTGGCTGGATCATATGGCAGGTATATATTTTCAGAGACTGCCAAACTTTTTTCCAAAGTTGTTAATATCTAATTTTACATTATCAGTAGCCATGTATTTTACTTTGTTTGGATGCTGAATACTTTTGTATTCCTTTAAAGTTTCTTAGCTTTGTTTTTGACACAGTTAATTTCCTTGGAAAGAAATTTAATCCTTTGGGGGTCTTCCTTATAAGTTTTGTTAGGCAAAGACAAGAGCAGTATTTATTCTAGGGCTAATTTTGCTCCTTGATGGATGCAAGTCCTTTCTGAGGAGTATTCTACCTAATATTACTGAAATATGAACTTTTCCAGTTTGTCTGGTGGAAAGAGTTATTCCTAGCTCTTTGTGAACTCCAGAGATAATTTTCCCTGACCCTTTCCGATGATTCTTTCCCCAGCCTTGGGTAGTTTCTTTATATGCGTGTGTTTATCCGTTCTCTCCTGAATATTCAAGAAGGACCTTCTGCAGTTTTCTGAAGTTCTCTCTGTGCAGCTCTCTCTTCTATACTCTTTTCTGCTAACTCTAGCCGTTTTGGTCTCTCCGAACTGCCAATTCTGTCTCCACAGCACAAGCACCTGCCAGGTTCTAAGTGAGTTTCCCCTCAAGTCAGTAAGCTGGGACAATTGTAGACTTCAACACAGTTGTTTCTCACCATTTAGAGATCACTGTCCTTTGTTGCCTGCATTGGTCTGAATGTTTGTGTCCCCTTCCTCCAAATTCATGTGTTGAAAGCTAATCCCCAATGTGATAGTCTTAAGAGGTCAGACCTTTGGAAAGTGATTAGGTCATGAATGCAGAGCCCTCAGGAATGGGATTGGTGCCATTATAAAAGAGGTTCCAGAGAGCTACCTTGTCCCTTCCACTATGTGAGGACACAGTGAAAAGGAGCAGTCTATGAACCAGAAAGTAGTCTCTAACCAAACACAGAATCTACTACGGCCTTGATCTTTAACTTCACAGACTCCAGAACAGTTGTGAAAAATAAATTTCTGTTGTTTATAAGCTACCCAATTTATGACATTTTGTTATAGCAGCCTGAATGCACTAAGACATCACCTAAGTTCCAGTACCTTGAAAAGTATTTTATATATTTCAGCCAGTTTGGTTGTTTCAGAAAGGGTAGTAAATGTAGTACCTGCTACCCCATCTTATTTTTAGTGCAACTCTACACACACATACACATTCGTATTCAGCTAAATGTCTTTCTCTTAATGGGTAAATTATCTCATTTCTACTTATTGACATGCCAATTCTTGCTTTTATTTGTTGTTTCATGCTATTCTTTGTTTATAATTTCTTTTGTGTTTTGTCTTTTCCTTTATTATCTACTTTTCCTTTGTTTAATTCAATTGTGTCCTCTGAAGTTGATACAGTTTTTAGTTCCAAATTCTATGTCAATAACTATAGTTTTATACAATAAATTTAAATTATGGTTTATTTATCAACTGTAGAGAATACATTAGTGACCACCCACTATAATGGATGCAATAATTACTACATAATACTTCCCAAAGTTGCCTCCACCTCCTGATTTCAGTTGTTTGTGTTCACATTTTTAGCTCTTCTGATAGTTGCATATTTTATATATATATATATATATATATATATGATGAAAAAGTCTTATTTCATTGGCTTTTTAAGCAGCTACTATGAAAGGTAAAGGAATAATATATTTAAATATTCTCCCAACTTCTCTCTACGTTTACAATTGCTAATTTAGATCAGAAAGAGTAGTTACATCAGGGCCAGGTGCGGTGACTCATGTCTGTAATCCCAGCACTTTGGGGGGCCAAGGCAGGTGAATCACTTGAGGTCAGGAGTTCAAGACCAGCCTGGGCAACATGGTGAAACCCTATCTCTACTAAAAAAAAACAAAATTAGCTGGGCACAGTGGTGCATGCCTGTAATCCCAGCTACTGAGGAGGCTGAGGCAGGAGAATCGCATGAGCCTGGGAGGCAGAGGTTGCAGTGAGCCAAGATCACACCACTGCACTCCAACCTGGGCAACAGAGTGAGACTCCATTTCAAAAAAAAAAAAAAGAGTAGTAACATCATTATTTCTATATCATTAAAGGTTATTGTGGTAGAATGTGGATATACACCAATCTCATGATCTCTTCTTAGGAACATGGAAAGTCTACATTTTCCAGCCTCCCTTGCAGCTAGATTGGCTCATGTAACCAATTCTGCTAAAGGAATGTGAACAAAAATGATGTAAACAACATCCAGGTTTGGCTTCTAGAATTTCACATGAAAATCTTCCCTTTCTGTCTCTCTTGTGCATTCACTTGAAAGTAAAGAACTGCAAGACAGTAGAATAAAACATTGGAAAGTGCCTTGGATTCCTAAGTCACTGTGTGGAGAGTAACCACTAAAGAAAGTGACTAAACTGTCAGCAGTGACGTGAACAAGAAACAACCATTTAGTGAGTTAAAGCTTTGATATTTTGATGCTGCTTATCATAGCAACTACCAATAATTTTCCTAAATAGTACAATTGTTTTTATTCTGGTATGTAACCATATATCCCACATTCTATTTTAAAATGTGTTCCATGTTTATCACCAATCCTTCTATTAATATTTCTTCACATGTATCTTAATTGGTTGAATTTTCACAGAGAACACTTTTCAGAAATTTTGTTATCTATCCTCATAGGACAAATAATGACCCCTTAGAGATGTCCAGACACTAATACTGGAATCCTGGAATCCTGATAATATGATGTATGAAATTGCAGGAGAAACTTAGGTGATAGAATTCAGGTTATTAACCAGCTAACATTAAGATAGGGAGATTATCCTGGGTTTCCAAGGAGGGACTAGTGTAATTGCATGAGCCTTGTGAGACTGTAAGCAGGGAAACCAGCCAAGCTATGAAACCAGCCCAGACTTCTGAACTACAGAAACTGAAATAATACATTTACGTTGTTTTAAGCCTTGAAATTTGTGGTAACTTGTTACAACAGCAATAGAAAACTGTTACACCTGCCTTCTTGCACATGTCTGTGATCATAATAATTGAGTGACAACTTGACTGTGTAAAATTTTGGTTGGTCTTATTTTCTTCTCCTTAAGACATTGCAGGCACTTCTTCACTATTTGTTTTCTAGTATTGACTATCATTGTATAGAAGTCTGATGCCAGGCTGATTTTTTTTTTTTTTTTTTGGCCCTTAGAGTTGATTTGATGGGTCGGAGGGTAGCCTGGGCACACACAGGCTTCTTTTATTTAGAATAAGTGGAAGTAGAGTAATGTTAAGTAGAAATAGAATAATGTTAGCAGACTATGTCATGGTATTGATATTTTTATATGACACAAAAGGCTAAACCAAAGGACAAGAAAAGACTGTATGTGAAAAAGAAAGTATGGGCAGTGCATATTCCATCCCAGGCATGCATTGTGAATTTGTGAAAGGAAAAGTAGAGCTTGCAGGTGGCATTTCCCATGACTCTCAGTTTTTAAGAAGCTTTCTGAAAATTCTCAGCAGAGACAAGCTATGCACTTCAATTATGCAGGTTATGATCTTCTTTTATTACTGCTCTTTGTTTTGTTTCATTTTCTGTTCTCTTCTTCAGAAATATTAATTGCACATTTGTTGCATCTTTGTTATTTTCCATATTTAAATTTTTCCCCAGGTTTTTTTCAGATCTGTTTTCTTTTATATTTCAACTCTATCATTTTTCAAGCCACCCAGGTGGATTTCTATACAATGATTATGATTGTATGTTCAGCAGTACCTAACCTCATTTAACATACAATGATTATGATTGTATGTTCAGTAGTACCTAAGCTCTCATTTCTATTATTCTTATTGTGCTTTTCATTTCTCTAAAAAAAAATGTATTCTTTCCTGTTACATATTGATATGGTTTGGCTGTGCCTTCACCCAAATCTCAACTTGAATTGGGTCTCCCAGAATTCCCACATCTTGTAGAGGGACCCAGGGGCAGGTAATTGAATAATGGGGGCCAGTCTTTCCCGTCCTATTCTCATGATAGTGAATAAGTCTCATGAGATCTGATGGGTTTATCAGGGGGTTCCACTTTTGCTTCTTCCTCATTTTTCTCTTGCCACCACCATGTAAGGAGTGCCTTTCACCTTCCACCATGAATATGAGGCCTCCCTAGCCATGTGGAACTGTAAGTCCAGTTAAACCTCTTTTTCTTCCCAGTCTCAGGTATGTCTTTATCAGCAGCATGAAAATGAACCAATACAGTAAATTGGTACCAGTAGAATGGGGCATTGCTGAAAAGATACCCAAAAATGTGGAAGTGACTTAGGAACTGGGTAACAGGCAGAGGTGAGAACAGTTTGGAGGGCTCAAAACAAGACAGGAAAATGCGGGAAAGGTTGGAACCTTCTAGAGATTTGTTGAATGGCTTTGACAAAAATGCTGATAATTATATGAACAATAAGGTCCAGGCTGAGGTGATCTCAGAGGGAGATAAGGAACTTGTTGGGAAGTGGAGCAAAGTTGACTCTTGTTATGTTTTAACAAAGAGACTGGAAACATTTTGCCCCTGCCCAAGAGGTTTGTGGAACTTTGAACTTGAGAGAGATGATTTAGGGTATCTGGTAGAAGAAATTTCTAAGCAGAAAAGCATTCAAGAGGTGACTTGGGTACTGGGTAAAAGCATTCCATTTTAAAAAGGAAACAGAGCATAAAAATTTGGAAAATTTGCAGCCTGATGATGCAGTACAAAAGAAGAACCCATTTTTTTGAGGAGAAATTCAAGCCGGCTGCACAAATTTGCATAAGTAGCAAGGAACCTAATGTTAATCCCCAAGACCATGGGGAAAATGTCTCCAAGCCATGTCAGAGACCTTCACAGCAAGCCCTCCCATCAAAGGTCCGAGGCCCAGGAGGAAAAAGTGGTTTCGTGGGCCTAGCCCAGGGACTTCATGTTGTGTGCAGCCTAGGGACTTGGTGCCCCAAGTCCCAGCCACTCCAGCCATGGCTGAAAGGGTCCAATGTACAGCTTGGGCCGTGGCTTCAGAGGGTGGAAGCCCCAAGCCTTAGCAGCTTCCACATGGTGTTGAGCCTGCAGGTGCAAAGAAGTCAAGAATTGAGGTTTGGGAATCTCTGCATAGATTTTAGAAGATGTATGGAAGCACCTGGATGCCCAGGCAAAAGTTTGCTGCAGGGGCGGGGCCCTCATGAAGAACCTCTGCTAAGGCAGTATGGAAAGGAAATGTGGGGTTGGGGCCCCCCACAAAGAGTCCCTACTGGAGCACTGCCTAGTGGAGCTGTGAGAAGAGGGCCACCGTCCTCCAGACCCCAGAATGGTAGATCCACTAACAGCTTGCACCATACGCCTGGAAAAGACGGAGACACTCAATGCCAGCCTGTGAAAGCAGCTGGGAGGGAGGCTGTACCCTGCAAAGCCACAGGGGCAGAGCTGCCCAAGACCATGGGAACCCACCTCTTGCATCAGCGTGACCTGGATGTGAGACCTGGAGTCAAAGGAGATAATTTTGGAGCTTTAAAATTTGACTCTGCTGCTGGATTTTGAACTTGCATGGGCCCTGTAACCCATTTGTTTTGGCCAATTTCTCCCATTTGGAATGGCTGTATTTATCTAATACCTGTACCCCCATTGTATCTAGGAAGTAACTAGTTTGCTTTTGATTTTACAGGCTCATAGGTGGAAGGGACTTGTCTCAGAGGAGACTTTGGAGTGTGGACTTTTGGGTTAATACTGAAATGAGTTAAGACTTTGGGGGACTGTTGGGAAGGCATGATTGGTTTTGAAATGTGAGGACATGAGATTTGGAGGGGCCAGGGGTGGAATGATATGGTCTGGCTATGCCCTCACCCAAATTTCAACTAGAATTGTATCTCCCAGAATTCCCACGAGTTGTGGGAGGGACCCAGAGAGAGGTAATTGAATCATGGGGCCAATTTTTCTCATGCTATTCTAATGAGAGTGAATAAGTCTCATGAGATCTGATGGGTTTATCTGTGGTTTCTGTTTCTGTTTCTGTTTCTTCCTCATTTTTCTCTTGCTGCCACCATATAAGAAGTGCGTTTTGCCTCCCACCATGACTCTGAGCCCTCTCCAGCCATGTGCAACTGTAAGTTCAAATAAACCTCTTTTTCTTCCCAGTCTTAGGTATGTCTTTATCAGCAGCATGAAAATGACCTAATACATATGTCTTTCTGGAGCTCTGCTAGTTCACTTGTCATTTCTGGTGTCTTGTCTCTTCTTTGAATTTGTGTACATCATCTTTGAGGTCCTGTTTCAGGCATCCCATATTTTCTTTAATTTATTCCATTTCAGAGAAAGATCTTTGTTCAATGTTTTCTGATGCTTTGTGGCGTATTTTTTGATGTATATACTTCAACTACCTCTCACTTGTCATGTTTCTTTCCTTATTTCCACTGCTGGTTCCTTTTTTTAAATTGTTACTCATCTTTTCATTGGGATTAATCTTTGGTTAAGAATATACCCTAAGGAAAGGAGCTAGGATAATAAGCTTAGACAACTGGAAACTTGACTTCTGTTTTAAGAAAACTTTGTAACTTTCTGTACTGGGGGTATGTATCTGCTCTGAAGAAGCAAAAAATATCCATATGCCACATATCCTACATGGAATGGTTTCATATTCATTTCTCTTTTATTGGCCCAAGATTAAAAGCTACAGAGTAGATTACAAAAAAATGTAATAAATATCCACCACATCCAACTTCTGTTCTGTGGTCATTTCTGAATATAAACCCCTTTAGATTTTTTTTTTCTTGAGATGGTATCTCCCTCTGTCACCTAGGTTGGAGTGCAATGGCACGATGTCAGCTCACTGCGACCTCTGCCTCCCAGGTTCAAGTGATTCTCCTGCCTCAGCCTCCTGAGTAGCTGGGATTACAGGCGCCTGTCACAACGCCCAGCTAATTTTTGTATTTTTAGTAGAGATGAGCTTCACCATGTTGGCCAGGCTGGTCTCGAGCTCCTGACCTCAGGTGATCTGCCTGCCTCGGCCTCCCAAAGTGCTGGGATAACAGGTGTGAGCCACCGCACCCAACCCCATTTTAGATCCTGAGCACTGGGTTTCTCCAGGATTTCATGGGGTGGAGGAAAGCAATAATTACATTGCCAGGTGCCCTATCCATTTCCTAAGACTTCAAGATCCTTGTCTGTTTTTACTTTCATCATGAACTTCAACCTGGATATTTTTATTTTCCTAGATTATTCTTAAATTGTTTGGTCTCCTAATAGTTTTCACTTCTGAAAGCTTTATTCTCTATTCATCTTTGCTACTGTAGTATTATTCTTGCTTTTACAGTTATTCTGACATCTTGATGGTGTTTGAAAAATATGATGAAGTGTCATCAAGGACTCAATTTTCCATCTTAAATCAAAAGAGTGTCCAATGGATTTATATATTTTCTAAACAATTTAGTTGATTGACCTATATGTGGAGACACCGATAGATATTATTTAATAGGCAGGGAAGGTACATTGATATAACATGAATACTTGGCTGTGTACAACTTCTCAGAGAAGTAATGCATTTACTTTTAACCACGAAGTTGGTTTCTCTATTGTCAGAAAGAAAAAACATCAAAACAGCCAAGACACCTGCTGCGGAAATGTCTCTTTCATTGATCTCTGAAATCTCTATTTTATGCTGACTTTCATAAGAAGTATCTAATCTTCCATACTCGTTCACCTGGGAAGCTGGGATGTTAACTGCCAAAAACCTGCATTGCAAAAACAAACAAACAAACAAAAACAAAGAAACTGAAGAACAAGAAGAAGCTCCATGTGGATCAGCAAGCAAGGGCAGTGTGAGTCCCTTTCTAGGTGTACCTCATGAATTTGCAAGAGGAAATACAAGCCTTGCAGATGGCATTTCCTTTGGCCATTAGTTTTCAGAAGGCTCCCTGCAAATTCTCAGCAAAGGAAATAGCAGGAATGATAAATCTATTTCCAAAGCCCTTTCCAACAACCTTCAGGTTTCCCGCATTCAGATTGCACTTAAAAATATCAAACGACTTGCCAGTCTTTTCAGCAGCCTTCTAAATACATTTCTGTTCAAAGAAATAATGGGAGTGACAGGCTGAGAAGTCAGGAGGCACTCGATAAATGTTTCTATGAATGAGCGAGTGAAGTGAATGAAAGTATATGGGCATGAACGAAAAGCCTACAAATGCGAGTCTAAATCTGTAAATGATCAAAAAAGTACTTTTCCTGAGAGAATTATCTCATCTCAATTTGGAAACACTAATTTCTGGCCTCAGAGAGTGCATATAATCTATTTTCTCATCCAGTCGATTCAAATTTATAAATGTAGGTTTTTCTTCCAGACAAAGCACACTATAGGAAAAAGAAAAAAAAACCTGATAACTGTGTTATGCCCTCTGTCTGAGCCTTCAAATCTCTTTGGCTCAAATGGGAAACTTGTTTCTGCTGGCTTTCATCCAGTGTTGCAGCACTTCAAGAAGTTTCAGCTGCATTAGACTTGCTCTCAGCCCATTAAAACCCATAAACCCTCCAAGATGGCCGAATAGGAACAGCTCCAGTCTACAGCTCCCAGCATGAGCAACGCAGACGAGGGGTGATTTCTGCATTTCCAACTGAGGTACCGGGTTCATCTCACTGGGGAGTGTCGGAAAGTGGTTGCAGGACAGTGGGTGCAGTGCACCAAGCATGAGCTGAAGCACAGGGAGGCATCGCCTCACCTGGGAAGTGCAAGGGGTCAGGGAATTCCCTTTCACAGCCAAGCAAAGCTGTGACAGATGGCACCTGGAAAATCGGGTCACTCCCACCCTAATACTGCACTTTTCCAATGGTCTTAGCAAACGGCACACGAGGAGATAATATCCCATGCCTGGCTTGGAGGGTTCCACACCCACAGAGCCTCACTCATTGCTAGCACAGCAGTCTGAGATCGAACTGCAAGGTGGCAGCAAGGCTAGGGGAGGAAAGCCCACAATTGCCCAGGCTTGAGTAGGTAAAAAAAAGCGGCCTAGAAGCTCGAACTGGGTGGAGCCCACCGCAGCTCCAGGAGGCCTGCCTGCCTCTGTAGACTCAACCTCTGGGGGCAGGGCATAGCCAAACAAAAGGCAGCAGAAACCTCTGCAGACTTAAATGTCCCTGTCTGACAGCTTTGAAGAGAGTAGTGGTTCTCCCAGCACGGAGTTTGAGATGTGAGAATAGACAGACTGCCTCCTCAAGTGGGTCACTGACCCCCGAGTAGCCTATCTGGGAGGCACCCCCCAGTAGAGGCAGACTGACACATCACATGACTGGGTACCCCTCTGAGACGAAACCTCCAGAGGAACGATCAGACAGCAACATTTGCTGTTCAGCAATATTCACTGTTCTGCATCCCCCGCTGCTGATACCCAGGCAAACAGCATTTGGAATGGACCTCCAGCAAATGCCAACAGACCTGCAGCTGAGGGTCCTGACTGTTAAAAGGAAAACTAACAAACAGAAAGGACAACCACACCAAAACCCCATCCGCACATCACCATCATCAAAGACCAAAGGTAGATAAAACCACAAAGATGGGGACAAAACCGAAAAGAAAAACTGAAAATTCTAAAAATCAGAGCGCCTCTCCTCCTCCAAAGGAACGCAGCTCCTCACCAGCAATGGAACAAAGCTGGATGGAGAATGACTTTGATGAGTTGAGAGGAGAAGGCTTCAGATGATCAAACTTCTCTGAGCTAAAGGAGGAAGTTCAAATCCATCACAAAGAAGTTAAAACCATTGAAAAAAGATTAGACGAATGGCTAATTAGACTAACCAACGCAGAGAAGTCCTTAAAGGATGTGATGGAGCTGAAAACCATGGCACAAGAACTACAGGACAAATGCACAAGCTTCAGTAGCCAATTCTATCAACTGGAAGAAAGGCTATCAGTGATGGAAGATCAAATGAATGACATGAAGTGAGAAGAGAAGTTTAGAGAAAAATGTAAAAAGAAATGAACAAAGCCTCCAAGAAAAATGGGACGATGTGAAAAGACCAAATCTACATCTCATTGGTGTACCTGAAAGTGACGGGGAGAATGGAACCAAGTTGGAAAACACTCTGCAGGATATTATCAAAGAGAACTTCCCCAACCTAGAAAGGCAGGCCAACATTCAAATTCAGGAAATACACAGAACGCCACAAAGATACTCCTCGAGAAGAGCAACTCCAAGAAACATAACTGTCAGATTCACCGAAGTTGAAATGAAGGAAAAAATGTTAAGGGCAGCCAGAGAGAAAGGTCGGGTTACCCACAAAGGGAAGCCCATCAGACTAACAGCGGATCTCTCGGCAGAAACTCTACAAGCCAGAAGAGAGAGGGGGCCAATATTCAACATTCTTAGAGAAAAGAATTTTCAACCCAGAATTTCATATCCAGCCAAACTAAGCTTCATAAGTGAAAGAGAAATAAAATCTTTTACAGACAAGCAAATCCTGAGAGATTTTGTCACCACCAGGCCTGCCTTACAAGAGCTCCTGAAGGAAGCACTAAACATGGAAAGGAACAACTGGTACCAGCCACTGCAAAAACACGCCAAGTTGTAAAGAACATCAATGCTAGGAAGAAACTGCACCAACTAACGAGCAAAATAACCAGCTAACATCATAATGACAGGATCAAATTCACACATAACAATATTAACCTTAAATGTAAATGAGCTAAATGTTCCAATTAAAAGACACAGACTGGCAAATTGGATAAACAGTCAAGACCCATCAGTGTACTGTATTCAGGAGACCCATCTCACATGCAGGGACACACATAGGCTAAAAATAAAGGGATGGAGGAAGATCTACCAAGCAAATGGAAAACAAAAAAAGGCAGGGGTTGAAATCCTACTCTCTGATAAAACAGACTTTCAACCAACAAAGATCAAAAGAGACAAAGAAGGCCATTACATAATGGTAAAGGGATCAATTCAACAAGAAGAGCTAAGTATCCTAAATATATATGCACCCAATACAGGAGCACCCAGATTCATAAAGGAAGTCCTTAGAGATCTACAAAGAGACTTAGACTCCCACACAATAATAATGGGAGAATTTAACACACGACTGTCAACATTAGACAGATCAATGAGACAGAAAGTTAACAAGGATATCCAGGAATTGAATTCAGCTCTGCACCAAGCAGACCTAATAGACATCTCCAGAAATCTCCACCCCAAATCAACAGAATATACATTCTTCTCAGCACCACACTGCACTTATTCCAAAATTGACCACATAGTTGGAAGTAAAGCACTCCTCAGCAAATGTAAAAGAAAAGAAATTATAACAAAGTGTCTCTCAGACCACAGTGCAATCAAACTAGAACTCAGGATTAAGAAACTCACTCAAAACTGCTCAACTACATGGAAACTGAACAACTTGCTCCTGAATGACTACTGGGTACATAATGAAATGAAGGCGGAAATAAAGATGTTCTTTGAAACCAGCGAGAACAAAGACACAACATACCAGAATCTCTGGGACACATTTAAAGCAGTGTGTAGAGGGAAATTTATAGCACTAAATGCCCACAAGAGAAAGCAGGAAAGATCTAAAACTGACACCCTAACATCACAATTAAAAGAACTAGAGAAGCAAGAGCAAACACATTCAAAAGCTAGCAGAAGGCAAGAAATAACAAAGATCAGAGCAGAACTGCAGGACATAGAGACACAAAGAACCCTTCAAAAAATCAGTGAATCCAGGAGCTGGTTTTTTGAAAAGATCAACAAATTGATAGATCGCTAGCAAGACTAATAAAGAAGAAAAGAGAGAAGAATCAAATAGAGGCAATAAAAAATGATAAAGGAGATATCACCACCAATCCCACAGAAACACAAACTACCATCAGAGAATACTATAAACACCTCTACAAAAATAAACTAGAAAATCTAGAGGAAATGGATAAATTCCTGAACACATACACCCTCCCAAGACTAAACCAGGAAGAAGTTGAATCTCTGAATAGACCAATAACAGGCTCTGAAATTGAGGCAATAATTAATAGCTTACCAACCAAAAAAAGTCCAGGACCGGATGGATTCACAGCCGAATTCTACCAGAGGTGCAAGGAGGAGCTGGTAACATTCCTTCTGAAACTATTCCAATCAATAGAAAAAGAGGGAATCCTCCCTAACTCATTTTATGAAGCCAGCATCATCCTGATCCCAAAGCCTGGCAGAGACACAACAAAAAAAGAGAATTTTAGACCAATATCCCTGATGAACATCGATGCAAAAATCCTCAATAAAATACTGGCAAACCAAATCTGGTAGCACATCAAAAAGCTTATCCACCATGATCAAGTGGGCTTCATCCCTGAGATGCAAGGCTGGTTCACCATGTGCAAATCAATAAACGTAATCCAGCATATAAACAGAACCAAAGACAAAAACCACATGATTATCTCAATAGATGCAGAAAAGGCCCTCAGTAAAATTCAACAGCCCTTCATGCTAAAAAGTCTCAATAAATTAGGTATTGATGGGATGCATTTAAAAATAATAAGAGCTATTTGTGACAAACCCACAGCCAATATCATACTGAATGGGCAAAAACTGGAAGCATTCCCTTTGAAAACTGGCACAAGACAGGGATGCCCTCTCTCAACACTCCTATTCAACATAGTGTTGGAAGTTCTGGCCAGGGAAATTAGGCAGAAGAAAGAAATAAAGAGTATTCAATTAGGAAAAGAGGAAGTCAAATTGTCCCTGTTTGCAGATGACATGATTGTATATCTAGAAAACCCCATCATCTCAGCCCACAATCTCCTTAAGCTGATAAGCAACTTCAGCGAAGTCTCAGGATACAAAATCAATGTACAAAAATCACAAGCATTCTTATACACCAATAACAGACAAACAGAGAGCCAAATCATGAGTGAACTCCCATTCACAATTGCTTCAAAGAGAATAAAATACCTAGGAATCCAACTAACAAGGGATGTGAAGGACCTCTTCAAGGAGAACTACAAACCACTGCTCAGTGAAATAAAAGAGGACACAAACAAATGGAAGAACATTCCATGCTCATGGATAGGAAGAATCAACATCGTGAAAATCGCCATACTGCCCAAGGTAATTTATAGATTCAATGCCATTCCCATCAAGCTACCAATGATTTTCTTCACAGAATTGGAAAAAACTACTTTAAATTTCATATGGAACCAAAAAAGTGCCCACATTGCCAAGTCAATCCTAAGTCAAAAGAACAAAGCTGGAGGCATCAAGCTACCTGACTTCAAACTATACTGCAAGTCTACAGTAACCAAAACACCATGGTACTGGTACCAAAACAGAGATACAGACCAATGGAACACAACAGAGCCCTCAGAAATAATACCAAACATCTACAATCATCTAATCTTTGACAAACCTGACAAAAACAAGAAATGGGGAAAGGATTCCCTATTTAATAAATGGTGCTGGGAAAACTGGCTATCCATATATAGAAAGCTGAAACTGGATCCCTTCCTTACATCTTATACAAAAATTAATTCAAGATGGATTAAAGACTTAAATGTTAGACCTAAAATCATAAACACCCTAGAAGAAAACTTAGGCATTACCATTCAGGACATAGGCATGGGCAAGGACTTCATGTCTAAAACACCAAAAGCAATGGCAACAAAAGCCAAAATTGACAAATGGGATCTAATGAAACTAAAGAGCTTCTGCACAGTAAAAGAAACTACCATCAGAGTGAACAGGCAACCTACAGAATGGGAGAAAATTTTTGCAATCTGCTCATCTGACAAAGGGCTAATATCCAGAATCTACAAAGAACTCAAACAAATTTACAAGAAAAAAACAAACAACCCCATCAAAAAGTGGGCAAAGGATATGAACAGACACTTCTCAAAAGAAGACATTTATGCAGCCAACAGACACATGAAAAAATGCTCATCATCACTAGCCTTCAGAGAAATGCAAACCAAAACCACAATGAGATATCATCTCACACCAGTTAGAATGGCAATCATTAAAAAGTCAGGAAACAACAGGTGCTGGAGAGGATGTGGAGAAACAGGAATACTTTTACACTGTTGGTGGGACTGTAAACTAGTTCAACCCTTGTGGAAGACAGTGTGGCGATTCCTCAGGGATCTAGAACTAGAAATACCATTTGACCCAGCCATCCCATTACTGGGTATATACCCAAAGGGTCATAAATCAAGCTGCTATAAAGACACATGCACACGTATGTTTATTGCAGCACTACTCACAATAGCAAAGACTTGGAACCAACCCAAATGTCCAACAATGATAGACTGGATTAAGAAAATGTGGCACATACACAGCATGGAATACTATGCAGCCATAAAAAATGATGAGTTCATGTCCTTTGTAGGGACATGGATGAAACTGGAAACCATCATTCTCAGCAAACTATCGCAAGGACAAAAACCAAACACCGCATGTTCTCACTCATAGGTGGGAATTGAACAATGAGAACACGTGGACACAGGAAGGGAAACATCACACACCGGGGCCTGTTGTGGGGTGGAGGGAGGGGGGAAAGATAGCATTAGGAGATATACCTAATGTAAATGACGAGTTAATGGGTGCAGCACACCAACATGGCACATGTATACATATGTAACAAGCCTGCACATTGTGCACATGTACCCTAGAACTTAAAGTATAATATATATATATAAAAGAATGCAGCCAAAAAAAATCCCATAAACCCTAGGGAGACTTCAGAGGGATTCAAAATAGGAAGAAGTCCTTTTACCAAGAAACTTGATAGAAGCCAAGATCTACATCCTCAGACAAAAGGTAAGTCTACAATGATATGGTTTGGATTTCTCTCCTCACCCAGATTTCCTGTCGAATTGTAATCCCCAATGTTGGAGGAGGGCCTTGGTGGGAGGTGACTGGATTATGGAGGCGAATTTCCCCTTTTCTTTCATGAGAACAGCAAGGGGGAATGCTGAGTGAGTGAGTTCTCATGAGATCTGGTTTTTAAAAAGTGTGTAGCAACTCCCCCTTCTCTCTCTTCCTCCTGCTCTGACCATGTAAAGATGCGCTGGCTTCCCCTTCACCTTCCACCATGATACCAAATTTCCTGGGGCCTCCTCAGCCATGCTTCCTGTATAGACTGCAGAAGCAGGAGCCAATTAAACCGCTTTTCTTTACAAATTACCCAGTTTCAGGTATTTCTTTATAGCAGCATGAGAACTAACTAATATTAATACATATGCCTTCCCTAAATTGCATAGAGATTGATTATTTCACTTCATATTGGGAAATAATTTATATAGATATTAAAACAACAACAATGACAAGTGTCTGGACATTAAGTATATTATTTATTTAGAAAATCCTTGAGGGCTATTATGAATATCTAAGGATGCTATAAAGAAAATAAAAATAATTTACTTCAGTCTCTAGTATAGGAACTTTCATGATTTGCTATGAACCATACCCATACTCCTATTATATTCTGAAATGAATGATTCATGGCATTGATATGGAGAAAATTTTAATAAATATAAAAATGCTCGGTAAATTGTGCAAGGTTATACAAATATGTGTTGTCCTGTTGCTGGTATTCTTATACTTAGATGTCAGTAGTGGAATTAAAGTAATCTAAAGAATAATTAGAATCCCTTTGACTCAATTCTTCTCACAGATTAGCATAACCTAACATTTTTTAGGGAAATAATGTATTAATTACTGAACTCTTGCCTTTTAAAACTTTCAGCTCAAACAGTTTTCTGGAAGATTTACCTTAAGTGTTTCCTCTCTTTCCAACTGGAGTAATGGTAACTCAGTGACAAAATGATGGACAGGGTGACTAAGTTCCTTGGCCCATCTCTATCTGCACTTTGGGAATGATCATATTGACTCCCCACTTTTTTTTCAGTGATGCTGTCAAGAAAACTGTAAGAAAAGGTCTCCAACATCCTAGGAACAGAGAGATATAATCAATTTAAGGTATTCTACACATAACCCAATTTGTCCATACTGCCATCCCCCAGTAAGCATGAAGTATGATGAATTGATGATAATATTCACGCAAATGTTTGATCATGATAGAATTAATTTTGCTCTGATGTAGCCTGGTCCAAAGTCACTGGAGAAAATATTGCAGTGAAAAAACTTTACACATCAAAATGTTTGTCAATGTCCAACAAAGGGCTTAATGATTTCAGCAGTATTTGACACAATATTCTTAACAAAATTAGGATTTGGCACAGTCCCTAAAGTTTATTATAAGAAGATTTTAAAATTATGTTACTTAAAGTCCCATGTGATGAATAAAAATCTTTAAATGTGCTCATCCAGCCTATGCACAAATAACAATAATAGAAATTTCATTAAAAGCCCTGAATATTCCTTTATTGAAAGCTTAGACTCCCTTTTATGAGAAAATTATCAACAAACTAGGAATAGAATGGCAATTCCTCAACCTGATAAAGGGAATCTATGAAAAACCCACAGAAAGCATCATACTTACTCATGAACAAGTAAATGCTTTCCTCCTAATTCAGGAACAAAACAGGAATGTCCAGACTTGCCAGTTCTATTCAACATTGTACTGGAGATTCTAGACAGGGCAATTAGGCAATAAAAAGTAAAAGGCCACCAGATTGGAAGGAAATGGGTAAAATTTTCTCTACTTTCAAATGACATAGTCTTATTTATAGAAGATCCTAAGGAATTCACTGAAAAAGAGGGAAAAAACTATTGGAACAAATAAACAAGGTTGCAGGATACAAGATCAATATACAAAATTCACTTGACCTAAGCAACATGAAAATGAAGTTAAGAACAATATTCTATTGACAATAGCATCAAAAAGAATAAGCTGCTTAAGAATAAAATTCAAACAAAAATTGCCAAATTTATACTCTGAAAATGATAAAATACTGTTGAAATAAATTAAAGAGATCTAAAAAAGGTGGAAAAACACCCCATGTTCATGTATCAGAAAATTTAACATTGTTAAAATGGCAATATTCCCCAAACTAATTTACGTATCCAACACAACTCCTATCAGAATCCCAACTTTCTTCTTTATAAAAATTGACAAGCTGATCCTAAAATACATATGGAATTTCAAGGGACCTGGAATATCTAAAACAATTCTAGAAAGAACAAAGTAGGAGGATTCATGCCTGCTGATAAGACTCACTACAAAGCAATAGTAATTAAGACAGTGTATTACTGACACAAAGATAGGCATTATATATAGCTAGAATAGAATTCAAAGCCCCCAAATAAACTCTTGTATCTATGGTCAACTGATTTTTCAAGGGTGCCAACACCACTGAATGAGGAAAGAAAAATCTTCTCAAAAAATGATGGTGGGAAAACTAGATAGCCACATACAAAAGAATGTAGTTGAACCCTCACCTCATAACATATATAAAAAGGAACTCAACATGGATCAGAGACCCAAAAATAAGAACTAAAACTACAAACTCTTGGAAGAAAACATGTGGCTACATATTCATCATCTTGGGTTTGGCAAAAGATTCTTTGATATGACAAGCAAAAATATAAATAAGTTGAACCTTATCAAAATTAAAAACCTGTTGTTTCAAAGTGAAGACTATTTAAAAAGTGTAAACACAACCCACGGAATGGGAGAAAATATTTGCAAATCATATACTTGATAAGAGGCTATGAATATGTATTTCCCTTAAATAATTAAGTAAGCTATAGTAAGTTTAACCTAAAAATTAGACCTAATCCTGAGTTCTATAGGTTTGCTCTGATTTCATTCAGACCCTGGGTTTAAAAGAATCCCATGAATATCTCACAAGTGCAGGCAACCAAAACAAACATAGAGAAATGAGATTACATCAAGTTAAAAAGCTCCTGCACAGCCATGGAAACAATCGACAAAGTGAGGAGACAACCCGCAGAACGGGAGAAAATATTTTCAAACTATCCATTTCACAAGAGATAATGACCAGAATATATAAGGTGCTCAAACAACTCTACAGGAAAAAAATATAATAATCCAATGTTAATATGGGCAAAATATTTGAACAGATATTTCTCAAATGAAGACATACAAATAGCAAACGGGCATAAGAAAAAGTGCTCAACATAATTGATCATCAGAGAAATGCAAATCAAAACTACAATGAGGTATCTCCCTCCAGTTAAAATGGCTTTTATCCAAGTCAGGCAACAACAAATGCTGGCGAGGATATGGAGAAAAGGGAATTCCTGTACACTGTTGGTGGGAATGTAAATTAGTACAACCACTCTGGAGAACAGTGTGGCGGTTCCTCAGAAAGACTAAAAATAGAGGTACCATATGATCCAGCAATCCCACTGCTAGGTATATACCCAAAAGAAAGGAAATAAGTATATCAAAGAGATATCTGCACTCCCGTGTTTGTTGCAGCAGCTCTGTTTACAAAAGCCAAGATTTGCAAGCAACCTAAGTATCCATCAACAGATGAATGGATAAAGGGAGCACTATTCAACCATGAAAAGAATGAGATCCTGTCATTTGCAACAACATGGATGAAAGTGGAGATCGTTATGTTAAGTGAAATAAGCCAGGCACGGAAAGACAAACATCACTTGTTCTAACTTATTTGTGGGAGCTAAAAGTTAAAACAATTGAACTCATGGAGATAGAGAGTAGAAGGATGGTTAACAGACGCTGGGAAGAGTAGTGGGGAACTTGGGAGAAAGTAGGGATAGTTAATGGGTACATAAAGTAGTTAAAATAAACAAGACCTAGATTTGATAGCACAACAGGGTGACTATAGTCAAAAATAATTTAATTGTACATTTAAAAATAACTAAAAGAGTATAATTGTTTGTAACACAAAGGATAAATGCTTGAGGGAATGGATACCCCATTTACCATGATGTAATTATTATGCATTGCATTCCTATATCAAAGTATTTCATGTAACTCATAAGTATATACACCTACTATGTATCCACAAAATTAAATTTTAAAAAGATAAAAGAATCCCATGAACTTGTCTATGTCTTAATATCTCCAAGCGTCTTTTGGATTTCACAAATAATTTGGTCCTGACAGCACTTATGTGCAGTACCTAAAACAGATTACTATTCACTATTGCACAAACAGAAATAGGTTAATAGACTTACTAAAGTCATAGGCAAGTTTGTGACAGAGCCAAGACTAGAACCTACATCTCCCTACAGGCCATTTACATTTTTATATTGAGGTCATCTGTGATAGAATTGTATTTTTAAATATGTGCCATTAGATTAACACATTTGTTGCAACTCTCTTGTGTCAAAGACACAAAAAGCTTTGGAAACTAAATCACATTGCTTGGCTTCTGTTTGCTTAGAACATTTTTTTTTTTCACTGTTTTTAAGTCTTTAAAGTTTCTTCACTTTCATCTTAAGGAAGTGTTCTACTTTTTCCCTACTGTTTACAATTAATACATCATTATGGGGCTGGAAGTTTCAGGTGAAGTTAACTGCCAAGTCTGCCAACTTCTTAACAATGCCCAATGTGTCATCTTTGGGGGTTTGCAAGAAACAGTTTTTAATTGCTCAACTTTGAGCAGTGCACTAAAGCTAATCATGCCCCTAGAGCCTGGAAGAATCTCTGAGATACAAAGCTATCAGAAGTGTTCTGTTTGTCCAGCACCAACTAAAAGCAAGGCAGGCAGGAAGAACATTATTTCAACTTAACAGGGGAAACATCATTTTTCAATGTTGAGACAAATTTTTTTTAAAAATCTGTTTAAAGGCTGTTAGGAGATGTTTGGCTGGTTAGTCCTCTCCAGCACCTCATCTCCCATTTTTTTTTTTCTGCTAACCCATTGATCAGGACTACCTCATAATAGAAGGGAATGGGAGAAGGGCAGACTTGTCACTTGCTACTTTAGGATTATGAATTTGTGCATAACTCCATACAGGCACTAAAAGACTATGACAAGGAATTGTTTAGAGCACAGTTAGACCTTTGGAATAAATTGCACACTCTCTCTTTTGCTCACCCTCTAATAATTTTTCAAGAGTTCACCAAAAGCACATTTATTGAAGGAGATCTTCTACTAGTCACAGTCTTTCCAAACCAGTAAAATATATTCCCACCAGCTGGGTCCCCAACTTCTGCCACTTTCCCTTTGCCCACAGTGCTTCCTCCTATTCAGCATCCTAAGGCCTTAATTTGACTGTTAGGATACATCCCTGCACTAAGCTGAAGAATTCATTAGTGTTTCCATTTTCCTCTTACTCAGATCTGCTCTAGCACCTTTTAGCTAGGTCCTAACACAACTTCCTTAGTTGTCTTCCATATACAAAAAAGATATTTATGATCTGCTTTCAATAGAAACAATTTCTCTAGAATTACGAATAAAGTAATTGGAATGGGCCTCAGAGATAGTCTATACAGCAAAAGAAACTGAAGCCCAAAAATTTGAAGTGACTTTCCCAAAGCCAGACAGTTTGTGAAGAGTTCATGCTCTCCTTACGTCCTTCCTTCTGGCAAATATGAGAAATGACATATTAGAGATGCATTTAGTGACCATGAGGCTGACTGAAGCTAAGCTATTCTCATAGGAACCAATCCTATATCTTAAATATTACTGTTATGATTGGCAGTGAAACAAGCCTTAGCTAAAGACAGATGTCTTAATGTGGTACCCATATCATGTCACTTTGAGTTATCCAAGGACCTGAACAAAATCTTGCTGAGTACAAAATCTGAGAAATTTGTCCTCAAAGCAAGTATCAAGCAAAAGACCATATGTATAATTTCCCAAAAGGCACTGGTCTGGAAGTAAGAAAATGAGTTTTCTATCCATCTCTGTTTCTAATTAATTATGTGACATTTGGCCAACTCACTTGATTGCTTTAGGCTTCAGTTTTCTCAGCTATAAAAACTGTAGGTACTAATTTATGTGAATGCATTGGGAAAAGTAAAAATAGCTAACATGCTAATATTTATTGAGATTTACCATGTGCCAGGCACTGTCCTGGGCATTTTATATGTATTTCCTCACTTCATAAACAAGGAAAATTAGGCCCAGATTATTCAGATTACCTAAAAAAAACTCCACAGAGTTAGTAAGTCCCTGAGTACACAACCTTAGCCATTACCCCAGACTGCCTCTCCTTACCCTATATTGTGTCTACTGCCACTACCACTAAAAGTGTTAAAAAGGCCAGGCATGGTGGCTCACACCTGTAATCCCAGTGCTTTAGGAGGCTAAAGCAGGAGGATCGCTTGAGACCAGGAGTTCAAGACCAGCCTGGGTAATACAGTGAGACCCAAGCTCTACAAAAAAAATAAAATAAAATAATTAATTAGCCAGGTGTGGTGGTGCATGCCTATAGTCCTAGCTACTTGGGAGGCTAAGGCAGGAGGATCCCTTGAGCCCAGGAATTTGAAGTTGCCGTGAGCTATGATCATGCCACTGCACACTAGCTTGAGCAATAGAGCAAGACACTGTCTCTAAAATTTAAAAAAAAAAAAGAGTTGAAGAAGTATAAAAACAATTATCTGCGCAGATTACTTATGATATAGTTTAAGGTTCAGGTAACATTGAAACACAAAAGAACCAAAGAATTAAGCTGAGCCTTGAAAGACAGATTGGGTAAGCTTTAGCTTTACAAATTAGTAGAACATTAGAAGCACTGGTGCAAAAGAAGTGGGAGTGAGCATGGGGGTACTCATGGAGCAATGAAGAAACTAACCTGACTCAAGTAGAGAGATTGTATTGAGGAGCCATGGAGACAGGGGCGAACATGGGAATCAATAAAACCCTTTATCACCATATAGTTTGCTTACATAGCACTTATCACAGGTGCATATTTGTATTTTTTTAATTTTTAATTTTTGTGTTTGTACATAGTAGATGTATATATTTATGGGGTACATGAGATACTTTGATATAGGCATGAAATGCATAATAATCACATCATGGGAAATGGGATATCCATCTCCTCAAGCATTTATCCTTTGTATTACAAACAATTCAATATATTCTTTCAGTTATTTTTAAAGGTACAATTAAATTATTTCGATTATAGTGTGCTAGCAAATACTAGATTTTAATAATCACATCATAGAGAATGGCATAGGATATATTCTTGATTGTTAGTTAATGTTAATATCAATTTCCCCCAAAAACAGTAAGCTTCCTGAAGGTAAGAACCACTTTATTCAGCATAACACTGGAAGTCCTAGCTAGAGCAATCAGACAAGAGAAAGAAATAAAGGGCATTCAAATTTGAAGAGAAGACGAATGGTTTGTTGTGGTTGTTGTTGTTGTTGCTGCTGTTGTTTTGCACCATTGTATCCTCAGTGCCAAATACATTGCCAGACACATTGTAGGTGCTCATTAAATACTTGTTCAATAAATGTATTCATATGTGAATGAATGAATGTTAAATAATAGATGAGGAATTGTCATACTTGACCTTGCATGTCAGATGAGGAAATATAGCCTTGACAGAGACTTTGATCAGGCTGGGGTGCTGGAAGTGGAACTGAAAAGCCAAACATAAAGGCTGTTTTAACATGGGGATCAATAACACAGTTGCTCTCTGTTGTGCACTCTCTATACCAGCTGTCCCCTGATAGACATTTCTCTACCAGTTGCAGGCTCTGTCATGACATCAGTTTCATACAGAAAGAATGTGAAGAAACCGTAGGCCAAAATAAAAAAAGAATTATTTCTTAGTTCTCTGGAAAGGCCAGTAGTGGTATACAAAAGTCCCACAGTCTCAAAGGTCTCCTTTCTCTTTTCTTTACTTGTTTTCCCTACACAAAATGCCACTTTGTGTTTTGTTTTGTTTTTCAAACAGCTCTGATTTGGCAAAACTTCATTGCCTGTTTGGGATGAGGTCCCTGAAGCTCTCAGAAGATAATTATTTCTTTCTGGTAAAGATCAGAAACTTTGAACTCTACTTGTGAGATAAATGGTCTGGTAGCACTTTGAAACTTCAACTTATTTAAGTTACTGAGCAGCTCATCAACTTACTTCCTGCATTTGGAATTGAATCTGAAAGAGAATTAGACCCCAGACAACTTGAGTAGGCCAAGTAGGTACAATTTATAGATTTTGTTCAGAGCCAAACATGCTCCCAGAGATAGAGGCCTGGTGACAGCTTCCAGATAAACATATAGATTGATGGAATCTACAAACCAAACTGCTCAATGAAAGGCAGGTTCTGGTCAGTTATATTTTCTAGGTAAATGAGGGGTATGCAGACATTTTTTGTTTCAACTCCATTATAATGCTTTTGAAATGCTGGAGTCTATTCTCCAGCCTTAGTGGGCAGGTAGAGTGACTGATATTCGATCTTTTTGCTGATTGAGGGATGCACAGGACCTTGTGGGTATGAAATTATACATTTTTACTACTGAGCACTGAGAAGAGGTTGTGAAGAAAGAGTAGGAAACTGGTAGGGTATGTACAGAGCCCAGGACCTTTCCTAGGCATCATCCAATTTAGTTTAAAGCCCTGGGTGCAGAATGTTTTGTTACTGTTTTCCTTTTTTTAAGAAAGTGACAATTTGGTTTAGTTGGATTCCATTTCACCAAGATAAGATAATACATAGATAAATATTGCCAAGAGGCAATGGATGTCTCAACTAGAAGGTTGCAAATTGAAATAACCTAAGGGTCTGGATGCAGAGCATTCAAATGACCTCAATCCTGTATATGTCATAACTTTTCTAGGGAAGATTGAATAAGGTTGTATGTAGGTCAAATGCCATTGAAAGAAATGTTTGTCTAAGACATTAAATAATTTAATTAGATACCATTACCAAGGGCTGCAGATCAAAGGGTTTGTTGATTGAGATTTGACCTAATCTAAAAGAATTTTCTTTCTTCAGGGGTTTCTAGGCATTTGTGAGTTTGAGAAGCTGGGAAGGCTTTTGAAATATTGCCAGGAAGTTTGCAGGGAGATCGTCACAGTGCTAAACCTGGCAACTCTTGGAGAATTGTTCTTTTGGGCAGCCCATTCTGTTCCATCTACTGATACTTGAGAGGGACCTCCATTGGTGAGTAGGTAACAGAACAGGTTTTAATTTATTTTCTTTTCTCCTTTCCTCCTCTTCTTGGGTCTTTAACCATCTATCTGGGATGGACAATCTCCAGGAAGACAAGAGGCAGCCATTAGTTAAAAGGAAAGTTATGCTATATCAATAAATAATTGCAGGTAATAGGACTAAGATGGGAAACATGCTGGGTTCAGTTTGCCAGAAATTTTTAATGGTAATTCTAGGATGAGGCAATCAGCACTGTCTCTGGAGGCCAGGGCCTAGACTAAATGAAAAATAGCCCCCCCAATTTAGATGCTGAGTAGCCTTTAAGTGTGAGAGGGAAATTGTCATCAATTTTAGTTCTATGGGTCCAAACATGGTACTAATGGGGGCAAGGTCATGAGTTCAACCCCAATCTCTATCAGCAAGTTTAACCCCATTTAAAAAATAAGTCGATCTCACAGCCATAGACTGATCACCAATTTTTAGTCAAATGGCTCATCAATTTATTCTACTGGGCTCATGAGGGACTGAGGGATAGAAACTTTATAAACCCTCCTTCAATACTGGAAAAACAAAATACATCCTGTGGCTCACTGGGAATGATAGATTCATATAAGGAGGAAAAACATCTATTTTATCAATATTTAATATTTGACAGCAAAAGCAGTGTGTTTTATAGAGTTCTAGGAGGAACATAATAGTTTTAAATGGCATAATAATCAGCCATCCACTTCAATGCAAAATCAGTTCACTCTCCCATCTGTGGCCGGCCCATTATCTCATTAAATATTCCACTGTGAAAGACCCATATGTAGATAATTGGGAGCTAAATATACTCCCAAATATTCAAAAAAAATTTAAGATATGACTATACTAACTTAAATATAAGAGGCTGCGGGTCATTGTTTCATGTAGCCATTTGACTCATATATTTGTATGTTCTCACTCTGTAGAGATGATTTTCTCTATTTTCACTTGGAAAGGTGGAGGCAGGCCAAGGCAAAATCTCTTTCTCGGGGTCCTATGATAAATGAAGATAGCGGCAGCGTTAGGTCTCTCAAGCTCTGAGGGCACTCCTGTGAAGCCAGGTCACCACCACCTTCTCCATCCCTTACATTTGTTTCCCTCTTCACAAATAGCAAACACTTTCCTGGATATATGGATTTACCTTTGTTGTGCACCTAGCCTATCTGATAGGCTGAAAAAGGTAGACAATGTGACACAGGGATAGCTTACTAGAAGGCCATGACATGGAAGGGAAACGTTAGGAAATTTTCTTTCTTAAAGACTTTTAAGGGCCAGGAGCCGTGTCTTACGCCTGTAATCCCAGCACTTTAGGAGGCTGAGGCGGGCGGATCACCTGAGGTCAGGAGTTTGAGACCAGCCTGGCCAACGTGGTGAAATCCCGTCTCTACTAAAAATACAAAAATTAGCTGGGCATGGTGTCGGGCACCTGTAATCCCAGCTGCTTGGGAGGCTGAGGCAGGAGAATCACTGGAACCCAGGAGACGGAGGTTGCAGTGAGCCAAGACTGCACCACTGCACTCCAGCCTGGGTGACAGAGTGAGACTCTATCTAAAAAAAAAAAAAAAAAAAGACACTTTTAAGGACAAGACAAGTGAGAGAGTTTCCCATTTCAGAGATGATTAGGGATGCTTCATTTCTTAGAAAACCGCTTCTGTAGCCTACACGTCTCTCCAACAAAGGAGAAAAATGTAACACATTTCAATACTCTGCGGAGTGAGTTCTTTTTTTCTTTATCTGAGGGAAGTCGAGAATCCTAGCTTGTTAAAACTAGACGGGACCTTAGAGATAATTTAGTTTAACAAGATTGGAAATAAAAATTCAGGCACGTAAGGGGAAGAAACTTGTCTAGAGACATAGCAAGTGAGTAGCGGAAGCTGCAAGGAAGGGATTAGAAAGAAAATGGGAGTTAGTCTCATGGAGAAACACATATACATCAAAGGAGTGCTTAGCATAGAAACAGTAATGTCAAGGGAAGAGGCAGATGGAAAAAGAGAGGTTGCCTTTCAATAAGGAACAGCAAAAGAACTCCATTCACACATTCCTTCAGCAAATAATTATTGAGCTCCTATCTAGGTACTATTCTATATTTTGGGCACACAGCAATGAAGAAAACAGAAAAACCCTGACCTCACTGAGCATACATTCTAGTTGATAGAGACAAGCAATAAACATAATTAATAGATAAGCTATACAGTATGCTAGATGTAGTTCTAAGGAGAAAATAATGCAGGAAAGGGGGATATAAAATTTCAATGGCTAGAAATGAACTCCCAGACGAGGTGACCCAGAAAGGATGTAATGCAATTTCAGGGGCTGGAGATGAATTCCTAGATGAGGTGACCCAGGAAGGATACACTGAAAAGATGCCTTGTAAGTAAAAACCTGAGGGAATTGAGAAGGTGAGCTGTGCAAGGATCTGGGTTTCATAAATATGGAGCAGAAAGTTTTTCACAAATATAGAACAGCAGGATCAAAGGCTCTGTGAAAGGGATGGGCTTTGAGTATTTGAGGAATGGTGAGGAGGCTAGTGTGACTGGAGCAAAGTGAGCAAGGGAAAGGGTGGTAGGAGATGCGTTCAGAGAGGAGGTGATTGGGAGGCAAACCATATAGGGCCTCGTAGGTCATAGTAAGGAGATTGGTGTTTAGAGAGGCTGAAATGAGAATCTATAGTTAACAATATGATACTGTATACTTAAAATTTTATTAAGAGAGTAGGTCTTATGTTAAGTGTTCTTATTACAAAGATAAAAGAGAGAAGGAGGAAACTTCTAGGGATGTTTGTTATATTTACGGCATTATTTATGGTGGCCGTTTCATGAGTATATACTTATCTTCAAACTCAAGATATATACATAAAATATGTGTACCTTTTTGTATATCAGTCATACTTCAATAAAAATAGAATAAATTTTTTAATGGAAGAGTGACCTGATTTCACTTACAGTTCAACTGAATCATCTGAACTGGATGGGAAGAAGACTAGAAACAGGAAAACCAATGAGGAAGTCACTGGAAAAATCCAGGTGAGTGATGATGATGCCTTGGAATAAAGAATGGCAGTGCAGGTGGCAAGAGGAGTAGGTAGATTCCGGATAACAGCTCTGAATGCTTAGGACTTTATATATTCATTTACTACCTATTGGGTTCTTGTGATCCCCCAGGTACTGTTCTATGTTCTAGGAATACACCAGTAAACAGCAGACAAGGGCCCTGTTATTAAATTCACATTTGAGTGAAAGACAAATAATAAGCAAGTAATCAAATTATTAATATAACTTCAGGTATTAGAATGTGTTATAAAAAATGAAGCAGGGCTAGGGGAAAGAGATGGGTGAGGATGGGATAAGAGAGCCTTTTCAGTGAGGCTACATACTCAGACCCTCTCCTTACCACCCACACTTTTAGAAACTTCATGTTCAGTTTTCATACTCCTGACTGGGGCTCAACGACAACAGAATAGAAAATGTAGGAGAAGCTAGAAATGTAACTTCAGCAGGGGATATTAGTAGAGGGTCCTCCCAGACCTCACTACTACATCTACATAATATCAGCTCAGGTCAAAGAGCTACCTTGCACCCACTCTATGTCAGGCACCGTGGTAAATTCTGGAACTATGGAAAAATGAAGGCATGCACAATCTAGGAGTGAGAGACATCCCAAACATAGACAATATTTTAGCTAAGACATGTGTCAGAAGGTACCCTGTTGGTTGAGATTAATAACTCAAGCTAACTGAGATTCAACCATGTCTACATATCAGATTTATCTTGGAAAATGACGTGAGAAAGTCAGGAAGATGGCCTACCTTTCCTGTCTTCTTAGTTAGGAAAAATTATTCAAGAAGACCTCTAGTGGAGGAGGGCTGGAGAAATTTTTATATAACTATTTTCAAAAAGATAAGGAACTTTCCATTTTCTTAGGATTGAGGGAGGATATTTAGCTTTGCCTCTGTTCCCATTATAGATATCTATTCCATTTGTGTCCCATTCTTCTGAAAAGGACAAAGATAATGATCCTGCACACCCTAATTCTTTCCACCTTTCTCACACCCTCCATCTTTATTCTCATTCTTTCAGGTAACACTAAGTAGCCAATTGGCATCCATTTAATGAATAGTGGCAAGAGGGAAAGATGGCCATGGACAATGTCACAGCAGTGTTTCAGTTTCTCCTTATTGGCATTTCCAACTATCCTCAATGGAGAGACACGTTTTTCACATTAGTGCTGATAATTTACCTCAGCACATTGTTGGGGAATGGATTTATGATCTTTCTTATTCACTTTGACCCCAACCTCCACACTCCAATCTACTTCTTCCTTAGTAACCTGTCTTTCTTAGACCTTTGTTATGGAACAGCTTCCATGCCCCAGGCTTTGGTGCATTGTTTCTCTACTCATCCCTACCTCTCTTATCCCCGATGTTTGGCTCAAACGAGTGTCTCCTTGGCTTTGGCCACAGCAGAGTGCCTCCTACTGGCTGCCATGGCCTATGACTGTGTGGTTGCTATCAGCAATCCCCTGCGTTATTCAGTGGTTATGAATGGCCCAGTGTGTGTCTGCTTGGCTGCTACCTCATGGGGGACATCACTTGTGCTCACTGCCATGCTCATCCTATCCCTGAGGCTTCATGTCTGTGGGGCTAATGTCATCAACCATTTTGCCTGTGAGATACTCTCCCTCATTAAGCTGACCTGTTCTGATACCAGCCTCAATGAATTTATGATCCTCATCACCAGTATCTTCACCCTGCTGCTACCATTTGGGTTTGTTCTCCTCTCCTACATACGAATTGCTATGGCTATCATAAGGATTCGCTCACCCCAGGGCAGGCTCAAGGCCTTTACCACATGTGGCTCTCACCTGACCGTGGTGACAATCCTCTATGGGGCAGCCATCTCCATGTATATGAAAACTCAGTCCAAGTCCTCCCCTGACCAGGACAAGTTTATCTCAGTGTTTTATGGAGCTTTGACACCCATGTTGAACCCCCTGATATATAGCCTGAGAAAAAAAGATGTTAAACGGGCAATAAGGAAAGTTATGTTGAAAAGGACATGAGCCTTCTTTGCTTCTAAACGTCTAAAATAACACAACGTCCCTGATGGAGAAAATGGTTTAAAGGATCTGACTTTATCTTTGGAAGTGATTGACATATGAGAAGCTTCAGGAAGTGCTCCCACCCCAAATATTATTCCTACTGAGACTTGAATTGCCATTAGAGGTATTATTTTTGCTCTTTCTTTACATAGAATATTGTTAGTGGCTACCCATTAGGTTACTCACCTTCAGGTAAATGAACTTATCAGAGTAATTTTCTCACTGACAGAAGAGACCTATACAGCAAGAGAATCTTCTGTAACTGTTGACAGCAGGTGAGGCATAACTGAAATTGGAAACTAAGACAAAGAATGGTATAATAAAAGGCCAGAAGACAAATGTCAGAAACTTTACAACTTTACTGAGGGTAAGCCCTGTTACGTAAGCACAATCTCCTTGTTTCACTTAATCTTGGAATCATGAGAAAAATTATCATAGCTATTTCCTACATTTGTGTAGAGTGTTTTATTTTTGCTTTTTGTTTTTCAAAACATCTTTCTAATCTATTAGTCTACTTTATATCCCTAATTTTCCTATGGAATTGGTAAAAACACCACCACAATTTCCCTCTGTATTAACAATGAGGAAACAGAGTAGACACTGAGACTCATCTAAAGTCATACATAATTGATAATGGAGTCAAAATTAGAATTTAGATCATATATATGCCACCTCTGAATTTGTAAAAGTAAGTCTGTAAAATTATTTAGAATCATAGAATTATAAATGCAGCTACCATTTATTGAGAACTTATGATACGCTAGGGGTTGAGCAAAGCTCTCTATATCTATTATCACATAGAATTCACACAGTGGTTCAATGCCATGGCACTATTTTCCATCCATATTTAGAAGTGTGGAAACTGAGTGATTTGCCCATGGCCACAGAGCCAGTACTTAAATCTAGGTCTGGTTGATTCCAGATCCCACTTACTATATCTAAAGGCATAAGAAACCCTAGAGATGACTAATGTAGTGATATTTTAATCCACTTTATCATGACATAATTTGTATACAATAAACTTTGTCCAATTACAGTGTGCAATTCTATGAGTTTTGACAGATGCTCACAGCATCACCACAACAATCAGCTACCTAACAATTTCATCACCTACAGAAGTTTCCTTTTGCCTTTTTGTAACCCATCCCTTCCTCCCTCTACCCCCAATTCCAACCAGTGATCTGATTTCTTTCACTATATGTTAGTTTTTGTTTTTTTAAATATTGACTATAAATAAAATCATGCAGTCTGTACTCCTTTGTGTCTGGGTTCTCTCACTCAGCCTGCTCTTGAGATTCATCTATATTGTTGCATGTATCCGTAATTTGTTCCTTTTTATTGCTGAATAATATTTCATTGCACACATTTACCGCATCTTAAAACCCATTTTCTGTTGATGGACATAATGCAATGTTTTTCAAATCTTGATTTATATAGTTTTTAGGGACTCAATTGTGGTGCCTGGAGCCTGCTAATGGGGGGTCGTTTCCTGTGAGCTATTTCATTTGAAAAGGGAGTTCTAAAACTAAAAGGAACGGTTTTGATAAACAATGATCTATTACAGGTAACCGATTTTAGATGAGAAATCTAAGGCTCACTGAATGTGGAGTAAATTTCCCAAGATCATGAAACTGTTTGGAAGCAGATCTAGAACGAAGACCCAGATATCCTGTCTCCTGGTCTCACTTTACTTTGGGCCTCCACCACATATGATGAAGTCATCTCCCAAGAAGCCTTTTCTACCTGTTTGTGAGGAACCAGACACAAACAGGTAGAAAAAAATAAAATGCACAGTACCCAGCACTACTGAGCAAACAGATACTCAGTGTGTTCCTCTTACCGTGACTGCTGGGGGGCTGAAGAGACATTGTATGGTGTTGCAAAGGGAGTACCATGGATACAAGGAGACTGTCTTACATGTTTACTAACTAAATGAAAAATAATTGAGGATGAATAAACCACTTATCAAAACAGCTTAATTTCAAAACAAGTGCAAGATTTATTCAAACTGTATACTTTTTTTTTAATTATTATACTTTAAGTTTTAGGGTACATGTGCACAATGTGCAGGTTAGTTACATATGTATACATGTACCATGCTGGTGTGCTGCACCCATTAACTCGTCATTTAGCATTAGGTGTATCTCCTAATGCTATCCCTCCCCCCTCCCCCCCACCCCACAACAGTCCCCAGAGTGTGATGTTCCCCTTCCTGTGTCCATGTGTTCTCACTGTTCAATTCCCACCTATGAGTGAGAACATGCGGTGTTTGGTTTTTTGTCCTTGTGATAGTTTACTGAGAATGATGATTTCCAATTTCATCCATGTCCCTACAAAGGACATGAACTCATCATTTTTTATGGCCGCATAGTATTCCATGGTGTATATGTGCCACATTTTCTTAATCCAGTCTATCATTGTTGGACTTTTGGATTGGTTCCAAGTCTTTGCTATTGTGAATAGTGCTACAATAAACATACGTGTGCATGTGTCTGTATACATTTTTAAAGGTACATGGTACTCTTCATCTCTGAAATAATGTTTTAATATTGAGAAAGAAAAAAATTCAGAAAAAGGCAAATGAATTCAATCTTTAATTTATCCATTTAACAAACATTAGGTTTGTACTTTAAGGCAGGCACTATGCTAGGTATTAGGGTAAGTCTCATGCTTTGTGCAAAATGTTCCTTACTATCAAGATAAACCTTTCAAGCAAACATTGTGAAATAAACATAAACTGGCACAATCAATGAAATATTAAAAGAATCAAAGAGTGTCTTCGCACAGAGGAAAATTCAGAAATTAGGTGGAATATTAAGAGTATAGGTTTTAATGATTCTGCCTTTGGAGGGAAAAATATTTCACTCTCTATTACAGGTTGGTTTACAGCTTAAAATGGGATGCACATTTTCAATAATGGTCCCTCTACTACAAAATAGTATAGCTATGTCACTAGGTTCTTTCTCCCTTTATTGACTTGTTGGTATGGGCACAGCCTACAGACAGAGTGACATAGTGGAGTCTGGAGATGAAGGTTGTGGAATTGATTCTGCTACTAACAAGCTGTGTAACCTTAGTTATATCTCTCTCTGGCCTTCAAACTTGCTTATCAATATAACAGGAAGATTGTGTTTAGCTACCTAAAGACCTCTCTAGTTCTAACATTCTGCATCCAGGTGTTATTTTATATAGGGCTTGCTCTTATTTTCTTAAAAAATGCAAGCATATCATCAATTTACTCTGCAACTTGCTTTTTCCACTTGACAATATATCATGAACATTCCTCCAGATCAATATATATAGATCTATCTCTCTGACTTTAAATGTTAGCTTTGACTGAAAAAGAAGGCAAACATGGCAGCTAGTTAACACAGCTCTGGCCCTTCCAGCATTAACATTCAGTTTCTAGGCACTAACTCTAGAGGCTATCTAATTTTACATTGATATTAATTTATTTTAAAGATAAAAATGAACTCTGTGAGGGTGTTGTGAAATGAAATCAATGCTGGGCTTTTGAAAATTCCTGAGATTGAGTAGTGCTTCTCTGCCTGATCAATCACAAGGATCCTGTGAAACCTTCCACTGGACTCCTCCCTACTCCCCATCCCCAATGGCTGAGTAGTGAAGCTTACCTTGCTTCGCCCTGGAAAGAAAGATGGAAAGACTGTGTTGAAACTAAGATGGTTCTGTCAAAAGTTGAGAAGAAAGTTTACAAACTGAAAAGCAGGCTCCAAATGATCATTTCCATGGAAATATTCATGGAGATTTCAGAAAAAGATACAGTGCCCCATTTATAGGATTTGGGTTTTCAGTTGAAGAGAGGCAGTGAAGTATAACTACTTAGAGCACAAGCCCTGGGGCAAAACTTGTTAGATTCAGTCCTTCCTTCTGCCACTTCTTCACTCAAGTTACCCTCTGCTTAGGTCTCTTCACCTGTAAAGTGTAGCACTCAGAGTTCGATCAGGCAAACAGAAACTACTCTATAGTTATTTCAGGAAGGCATTTAACACAGAGAATTAGGGGCCTACAAAGCCTTTGGAAGGGCTATGAGAGAAAAGGTAAGGGAACTACCAGCAAAATGAGACAGTTGTAGGAATTGTGGGAATCATGGGAAATTTTAGAGATTGTTAGGAAACTGCTGCTAATGACGTCACTGAAGCAGATGTTTCACAAGAGAATGCTCAGAAATCACTTAAATCTTTTCTGATCAAGCCCACACACCTAAACAAGATGTCAGGAAGAGCAGTGATGGTGTCTACTTCCCTTCTGCTTGCCAAGTTTCCTGCAAGTACCTCTCATGGGTGGAATCCAAAACTGAACTTGACTGACAAATGAGTGTGGGAAATGTAGCTTCCAAGCTTAACAATATAGGTGAGAGCTAGAAAAAGCAGGGATATGACTTAACAATACAGGTGAGAGCTAGGAAAAGCAGGGATATGAATATGACTTCATAGGTTGGTTATAAGCATATATATATGATTCAATTTATGTAAAATAAAGCACTTAGAACAATGTTAGCTGTCACGATGGTGTCCAGATTATCTGCACCTAAGATGCCAGGAAGTGAAGTGCCTACTTGCTTTTTAAATAGTGCATCCTGAGGCTGCTCCTTCAATTGTCCATTCAAGCATTCATACATATAGCATCCACTGAATACATATTTATCAGCTGTCTACCAGATAGTGGGTACTACGCTCATCACTAGGGATGCAGTGGTGAAGGAAGGATACTTGTTCCCTTCCCTCAAAGAGTTCACCTCAAAGGTAGAGAGACAAACATGTACACAGGCAACATTATTTTGTAAAGCTATATCTTCCTAATTCTCATGTTGGTAAAGCGCTTTACAAACTTTACAGTTTATTTTATTCTTGAACACGTATTACCTCCTATCATCCTCAAAATAATTTAATGAGATAAGCAGATCAGATGTTGCTATAAATATTATTAATGTCATTTACAGATGACAAAAAATTTAGAGAGGCAATAATATTATCAAGGTCAACAGTTAGTAACAGGATTGGGGTTGGAATACAATTCTCCTAATACCTAGATTAATGATCTTTCTGATGAGAGCCTGATGCGTTCATGGAGTCCTTGGAAGAGGGGTAGGAAGAAGGCAAGATTGTTGCTGAGCAGAGAGAGGAAGACACTGTAGGTTCAGATTGTCTAGGTTCAAAATAGCTAGGTTCTGACACTTACTAGCTATACGACCTTGGGCAGCTTTCTGCCTCAGTTTCCTCATCTATAACAGGAAGACAATTATAGGACTGACCCTTGTAGGGTGGTTAAGAAGATTAAATCAGTTAATTTATCTAAAATGCTGAGAACTGTGGCTTGGCCATGGTAAGCCCTCAATAAACGTTAACTATTTTTATCATTATTACTGAAGTTGTTGTTATTATTGAATTCCCAATTGATGTAAAAGTAGTTGACCCCCATCTCACTGAGCACCTTCTCCCTCTCCTCTTTTTCTCCACTAGTAATGTGCATAGTAACTGTTTCTGGTTAAGTGTGAACAGCAGGTCAAACACTTTTACAGTGCAACATCATGAGAGACTGGGAAAAAAACATGCTCAGGCGTCAGGAAGTCTGGATTCTAGTCTGGGTTCTGCCATTAGTGAGCTATGGAACTCTGAGTGTATCACTTAACCTCTCTGGACTGCATCTGTCATACAGGGGAAAATATATTCCTTAGCCTACCTCACAGAATGGTTGAAAGATCAAATGAGATCATAGATGTTAGATGTTAAAAAGTTAAAAGCACATTACAAATGCTGCATGATGGTATTATCATTATCCTCAGAGTTAATCTCTCCATCTCCTTCTCACTTACCCTTGACAACCACTCACTCACTGAATTTTATTGAGTCTTGTTCTGAAATATTTCCCCAACCCACCCCCTCTTCTCTGTCCTCAATGCGTCTGTCCTAGTTCACTGCTTTATCAATGCTTATCAGGATGACTGTAACACACTCCTAACTATTTTTCTCTAGCCCAGTATTACTTCCTTCTAAACTAGCCATCCAATCACTGTCTCCAGAGTGATTTTTCTAAAGGGAAAATCTCATCAATCTCATCTTGTCACTTCACCCCCTCTATAATCTCACTCCCAGATTAGAAATTTACAGTGGCTCCCTATTGCCTACAGGATATGTGGCATTAATGAAGCCTCTGCTAGTCTCTCCATCCTCATTATCCACCTCATCACCACAGACCCCACGCTCCAGGAAGACAATACTTTCTTTCCCTGAACCTTTTATGTAGCAGTGCTGCTATACACACTGTTCTCTCTGCCTGCAGAACCCTCTCCACTTTCTATGCCTGGGAAAATCTCAGTCCCCCTTCAAGAACAAAATCAAATGTCATTTCCTCAGTGAAGCCCTCCTCAAAGCTCATTCTACCTTGTTTAAGCCTAGGTACATTACGTAATTCCATTTCCTTTGCTTAATAGCATTTTGCTTGACTCGCAATTTGATACATTTCGTGCTGTTTTATAATAATGCTTGTTTTGGAGTGTTTATCTTTAATTAGATCATAAGCTTACTGAGAGCAGGAATTTTGTTTTGGTCATCTCTGTCTCCTTAGCATAGTTCCTGGCACAGAGTGCATGCATAATAAGAATTAATTAAATGTAAGTGCTCACAAATGTTGCTCAAACTATTTGTGGTAAAGGACAGTTTTTTAAAAAATTTCCAAGCTGTTGCAGGCTGATATTTGCTAAAACATGATAAACATGTCACAGCAATATCAAATCACTTTGATAGTTACTAAATGTTTACTCTCAATTGTGTCCTTATCTCACTGCAAACATTTTGAGTAGCACTCAGGTAGACTTTTTGCAAAGATGCCTTGCTTCTGCCCCCTAAAATCTGGATAACTAATCTGGGAATTTTAACAAGCATACACATAAAAATAATAAACAAGTGTATCATATATTCAGAGCACAAACTGGGCAAGAAATCAATAAATAAAACTATTGTAATTAGATATATGTATAGATGTAATAAATTAACCGGGCAGTGAATGAAAGGGTGCAGGATTATATTTAGACAGCAACAGTTTGCATGGTACCTCAAAACTAATCTAGGAAAGCTTTAGGAAAAATTGGGATTTCCAGAACCTACTCAAATCAAAGATGGCTGAGATGGAGTGGGGGAAGTTGGGGAAAAGTGGAGAGAAAGAGGAGACCTCCAGTAAACACTGTTTGCAGAATTTTATTTACCTAAATGCTTAATTGAAAGTTTTCATAGAGTCTCAATAGATAGTGGTCAATACACCCACCCCATTCATTTATTACCTTCTTTTTAATTATTATTTCACTTCATGTTCTAGGATACATGTGCAGAATGTGCAGGTTTGTTACATAGGTATACATGTGCCATGGTGGTTTGCTGCACCTATCAACCAGTCATCTAGGTTTTAAGCCCCACAGGCATTAGGTATTTGTCCTAATGCTCTCCCTCCACTTGCTGCCCACCCCCCGACAGGCCCCGGTATATGTTGTTCCCTTCCCTGTGTCCATGTGTTCTCATCGTTCAACTCCCACTTATGAGTGAGAACATGCAGTGTTTGGTTTTCTGTTTCAGTGTTAGTTTGTTGAGAACACTCATTACCTTCTTAAGCCATGTTGAGAACGCTCTCAAGAAACAGGGGACTGGGCTGGAGCCAAGATGGCCGAATAGGAACAGCTCTGGTCTACAGCTCCCAGCGTGAGCAACGCAGAAGACGGGTGATTTCTGCATTTCCATCTGAGGTACCGGGTGCATCTCACTAGGGAGTGCCAGACAGTGGGTGCAGGACAGTGGGTGCAGCGCACCGTGCATGAGCCGAAGCAGGGCGAGGCATTGCCTCACTTGGGAAGTGGAAGGGGTCAAGGAGTTCCCTTTCCTAGTCAAAGAAAGAGGTGACAGATGGCACCTGGAAAATCGGGTCACTCCCACCCCAATACTGTGCTTTTCCGACGGGCTTAAAAAATGGTGCACCAGGAGATTACATCCCGCACCTGGCTTGGAGGGTCCTACGCCCACGGAGTCTCGCTGATTGCTAGCACAGCAGTCTGAGATCAAACTGCAAGGTGGCAGCGAGGCTGGGGGAGGGGCGACCGCCATTGCCCAGGCTTGCTTGCGTAAACAAAGCAGCTGGGAAGCTCGAATTGGGTGGAGCCCACCACAGCTCAAGGAGGCCTCCCTGCCTCTGTAGGCTCCACCTCTGGGGGCAGGGCACAGAAAAACAAAAAGAGAGCAGTAACCTCTGCAGACTTAAATGTCCCCGTCTGACAGCATTGAAGAGAGCAGTGGTTCTCCCAGCATGCAGCTGGAGATCTGAGAACGGGCAGACTGCCTCCTCAAGTGGGTCCCTGACCCCTGAGCAGCCTAACTAGGAGGCACCCCCCAGTAGGGGCAGACTGACACCTCACACGGCCGGGTACTCCTGAGACAAAACTTCCAGAGGAACGATCAGACAGCAGCATTCGCGGTTCATGAAAATCCGCTGTTCTACAGCCACCGCTGCTGGTACCCAGGCAAACAGGGTCTGGAGGGGACCTCTAGCAAACTCCAACAGACCTGCAGCTGAGGGTCCTGTCTGTTAGAAGGAAAACTAACAAACAGAAAGGACATCCACACCAAAAACCCATCTGTACATCACCATCATCAAAGACCAAAAGTAGATAAAACCACAAAGATGGGGAAAAAACAGAACAGAAAAACTGGAAACTAAAAAGCAGAGCGCCTCTCCTCCTCCAAAGGAACGCAGTTCCTCACCGGCAACGGAACAAAGCTGGACAGAGAATGACTTTGACGAGCTGAGAGAAGAAGGCTTCAGACGATCAAATTACTCCGAGCTACAGGAGGACATTCAAACCAAAGGCAAAGAAGTTGAAAACTTTGAAAAAAATTTAGACGAATGTATAACTAGAATAACCAATACAGAGAAGTGCTTAAAGGAGCTGATGGAGCTGAAAGCCAAGGCTCGAGAACTACGTGAAGAATGCAGAACCCTCAGGAGCCGATGCGATCAACTGGAAGAAACGGTACCAGTGATGGAAGATCAAATGAATGAAATGAAGCGAGAAGGGAAGTTTAGAGAAAATAGAATAAAAAGAAATGAACAAAGCCTCCAAGAAATATGGGACTATGTGAAAAGACCAAACCTACGTCTGATTGGTGTACCTGAAAGTGACGGGGAGAATGGAACCAAGTTGGAAAACACTCTGCAGGATATTATCCAGGAGAACTTCCCCAATCTAGCAAGGCAGGCCAACATTCAGATTCAGGAAACACACAGAATGCCACAAAGATATTCCTTGAGAAGAGCAACTCCAAAACACATAATTGTCAGATTCACCAAAGTTGAAATGAAGGAAAAAATGTTAAGGGCAGCCAGAGAGAAAGGTCGGGTTACCCACAAAGGGAAGCCCATCAGACTAACAGCGGATCTCTTGGCAGAAACTCTACAAGCCAGAAGAGAGTGGGGGCCAATATTCAACATTCTTAAAGAAAAGAATTTTCAACCCAGAATTTCATATCCAGCCAAACTAAGCTTCATAAGTGAAGGAGAAATAAAATACTTTACAGACAAGCAAATGCTGAGAGATTTTGTCACCACCAGGCCTGCCCTAAAAGAGCTCCTGAAGGAAGCACTAAACATGGAAAGAAACAACCGGTACCAGCCACTGCAAAATCATGCCAAATTGTAAAGACCATCAAGGCTAGGAAGAAACTGCATCAACTAACGAGCAAAATCACCAGCTAACATCATAATGACAGGATCTAATTCACACATAACAATATTAACTTAAATGTAAATGGACTAAATGCTCCTATTAAAAGACACAGACTGGCAAATTGGATGAAGAGTCAAGATGATCAGTGTGCTGTATTCAGGAAACCCATCTCACGTGCAGAGACACACATAGGCTCAAAATAAAAAAGGATGGAGGAAGATCTACCAAGCAAATGGAAAACAAAAAAAGGCAGGGGTTGCAATCCTAGTCTCTGATAAAACAGACTTTCAACCAACAAAGATCAAAAGAGACAAAGAAGGCCATTACATAATGGTAAAGGGATCAATTCAACAAGAAGAGCTAACTATCCTAAATATATATGCACCCAATACAGGAGCACCCAGATTCATAAAGCAAGTCCTGAGTGACCTACAAAGAGACTTAGACTCCCACACATTATTAATGGGAGACTTTAACACCCCACTGTCAACATTAGACAGATCAACGAGACAGAAAGTCAACAAGGATACCCAGGAATTGAACTCAGCTCTGCACCAAGTGGAACTAATAGACATCTAGAGAACTCTCCACCCCAAATCAACAGAATACACATTTTTTTCAGCACCACACCACACCTATTCCAAAATTGACCACATAGTTGGAAGTAAAGTTCTCCTCAGCAAATGTAAAAGATCAGAAATTATAACACACTGTCTCTCAGACCACAGTGCAATCAAACTAGAACTCAGGATTAAGAAACTCCCTCAAAACCACTCAACTACATGGAAACTGAACAACCTTCTCCTGAATGACTGCTGGGTACATAATGAAATGAAGGCAGAAATAAAGATGTTCTTTGAAACCAACGAGAACAAAGACACAACATACCAGAATCTCTGGGACACATTCAAAGCAGTGTGTAGAGGGAAATTTATAGCACTAAATGCCCACAAGAGAAAGCAGGAAAGATCCAAAATTGACACCCTAACATCACAATTAAAAGAACTAGAAAAACAAGAGCAAACACATTCAAAAGCTAGCAGAACACAAGAAATAACTAAAATCAGAGCAGAACTGAAGGAAATAGAGACCAAAAAAACCCTTCAAAAAATCAATGAATCCAGGAGCTGGTTTTTTGAAAGGATCAAGAAAATTGATAGACTGCTAGCAAGACTAATAAAGAAGAAAAGAGAAAAGAATCAAATAGATGCAATAAAAAATGATAAAGGGGATATCACCACCAATCCCAAGAAATACAAACTACCATCAGAGAATACTACAAACACCTCTATGCAAATAAACTAGAAAATCTAGAAGAAATGGATAAATTCCTCGACACATACACCCTCCCAAGACTGAACCAGGAAGAAGTTGACTCTGAATAGACCAATAACGGGAGTTGAAATTGTGGCAATAATCAATAGCTTACCAACCAAAAAGAGTCCAGGACCAGATGGATTCACAGCCGAATTCTACCAGAGGTACAAGGAGGAATTGGTATCATTCCTTCTGAAACTATTCCAATCACTACAAAAAGAGGGAATCCTCCCTAACTCATTTTATGAGGCCAGCATCATCCTGATACAAAAGCCGGCCAGAGACACAACCAAAAAACAGAATTTTAGACCAATATCCTTGAAGAACATTGATGCAAAAATCCTCAATAAAACGCTGGCAAACCGAATCCAGCAGCACATCAAAAAGCTTATCCACCATGATCAAGTGGGCTTCATCCCTGGGATGCAAGGCTGGTTCAATATATGCAAATCAATAAATGTAATCCAGCATATAAACAGAACCAAAGACAAAAACCACATGATTATCTCAATAGATGCAGAAAACACCTTTGACAAAATTCAACAACGCTTCATGCTAAAAACTCTCAATAAATTAGGTATTGATGGGACCTATCTCAAAATAATAAGAGCTATCTGTGACAAACCCACAGCCAATATCATACTGAATGGGCAAAAACTGGAAGCATTCCCTTTGAAAACTGGCACAAGACAGGGATGCCCTCTCTCACCACTCCTATTCAACATAGTGTTGGAAGTTCTGGCCAGGGCAATTATGCAGGAGAAGGAAATAAAGGGTATTCAATTAGGAAAAGAGGAAGTCAAATTGTCCCTGTTTGCAGATGACATGACTGTATATCTAGAAAACCCCATTGTCTCAGCCCAAAATCTCCTTAAGCTGATAAGCAACTTCAGCAAAGTCTCAGGATACAAAATCAATGTACAAAAATCACAAGCATTCTTATACACCAACAAAAGACAAACAGAGAGCCAAATCATGAGTGAACTCCCATTCACAATTGCTTCAAAGAGAATAAAATACCTAGGAATCCCACTTACAAGGGACGTGAAGGACCTCTTCAAGGAGAACGACAAACCACTGCTTAATGAAATAAAAGAGGATACAAACAAATGGAAGAACATTCCATGCTCACAGGTAGGCAGAATCAATATCATGAAAATGGCCATACTGCCCAAGGTAATTTACAGATTCAATGCCATCCCCATCAAGCTACCAATGACTTTCTTCACAGAATTGGAAAAAACTACTTTAAAGTTCATATGGAACCAAAAAAGAGCCCGCGTCACCAAGTCAATCCTAAGCCAAAAGAACAAAGCTGGAGGCATCACGCTACCTGACTTCAAACTATACTACAAGGCTACAGTAACTAAAACAGCATGGTAACCAAAACAGATATATAGATCAATGGAACAGAACAGAGCCCTCAGAAATAACGCTGCACATCTACAACTATCTGATCTTTGACAAACCTGAGAAAAACAAGAAATGGGGAAAGGATTCCGTATTTAATAAATGGTGCTGGGAAAACTGGCTAGCCATATGTAGAAAGCTGAAACTGGATCCCTTCCTTACACCTTATACAAAAATTAATTCAAGATGGATTAAAGACTTAAACGTTGGACCTAAAACCATAAAAACCCTAGAAAAAAACCTAGGCATTACCATTCAGGACATAGGCATGGGCAAGGACTTCATGTCTAAAACACCAAAAGCAATGGCAACAAAAGACAAAATTGACAAATGGGATCTAATTAAACTAAAGAGCTTCTGCACAGCAAAAGAAACTACCATCAGAGTGAACAGGCAACCTACAAAATGGGAGAAAATTTTCACAACCTACTCATCTGACAAAGGTCTAATATCCAGAGTCTACAATGAACTCAAACAAATTTACAAGAAAAAAAAAACCCATCAAAAAGTGGGCGAAGGACATGAACAGACACTTCTCAAAAGAAGACATTTATGCAGCCAAAAAATACATGAAAAAATGCTCACCATCACTGGCCATCAGAGAAATGCAAATCAAAACCACAATGAGATACCATCTCACACCAGTTAGAATGGCAGTCATTAAAAAGTCAGGAAACAACAGGTGCTGTAGAGGATGTGGAGAAGTAGGAACACTTTTACACTGTTGGTGGGACTGTAAACTAGTTCAACCCTTGTGGAAGTCAGTGTGGCAATTCCTCGGGGATCTAGAACTAGCAATACCATTTGACCCAGCCATCCCATTACTGGGTATATACCCAAAGGGCTGTAAATCATGCTGCTATAAAGACACATGCACACGTATGTTTATTGCGGCACTCTTCACAATAGCAAAGACTTGGAACCAGCCCAAATGTCCAACAATGACAGACTGGATTAAGGAAATGTGGCACATATACACCATGGAATACTATGCAGCCATAAAAAATGATGAGTTCGTGTCCTTTGTAGGGACATGGATGAAATTGGAAATCATCATTCTCAGTAAACTATCACAAGAACAAAAAACCAAACACCGCATGTTCTCACTCATAGGTGGGAATTGAACAATGAGAACACATGGACACAGGAAGGGTAACATCACACTCTGGGGACTGTTGTGGGGTGGGGGGAGGGGGGAGGGATAGATTTAGGAGATATACCTAATGCTAAATGACGAGTTAATGGGTGCAGCACACCAGCATGGCACATGTATACATATGTAACTAACCTGCACATTGTGCACATGTACCCTAAAACTTAAAGTATAATAATAACAAAAAAAAAAGAAAAAAAAGAAACAGGGTACTCAGTAATTATCCTAGGAATGGCCCTACTCCTTGGTAACTCAAGAGCAGAAACGGAGTTAACAATGTTAGTCAAAAGTTTCATCATATAGTCAGTAATGAAGCCTTGGAATTAGTGAGCAAAAGCTACATGTAATTTAATGACATAAAAATAACACTCCCAAATGAATATACACCTTCAACTCAGTAGTGGGAATTAGTTGCCTTTTAGGGACCTGGTGCCTGAAGTCTCTTCAGTGAAACTGCTTCATTGAAGCCACAATGAATAAACTCAGAAGGTAGCATCAGAAAATGTTTAAGATTGTCCTCTCCTTCCATTGTTCATATTTTGGACCCATTGGTTCCTAAAATGCTGAGCAAAATCAAGACACAATTCACTGTAAAAGCAAGTGAAGAATCGTATGCCCTGGCAAGAAGGAAAGAAGCCATATTTGTTTCTTGGAACAAATCAGCATGAATATGTGGAATGGTCAGTCTTGACATGGACCTCCCACGATGCAACTGCAATTCACTCCCCTTGACAGACTCTAACACCTCAGTGAGCTGACAATGTTGCAATATACAAAGGGCTATATTAACACAACTCTTAGAGAGCTTAGTAGATTTCGTCATATTTATTTATTTTGCTTTCTGCTATTCAGTTGAGTACAATACATTCAATTCCAAAAATATTTGGTGACTTCCTGCTATGTGCCAGGAAGTGAGCCACGTACTAGAGTTACAGAAATCAATAAAATGTAGGTTCTGCTTTCAGAGGGCTTATAATATAATCTGACCATAGTGCCTTGTTTGTATCCTCATTTATTCTTCTTTCTGCCCTCCAGAAAAGAAAGACAACCAAGGTGTTCACTTTCTCATGAGTGATACTTCCTAAGTGGGGCCTCATTTTAATATAATAGTAGATAATACATATATAGCACTAAAATTCTATGATATATATACTGCAATTATCCCAATTTTACAACCGAGGAAACTAAGGTATAAACAAGTGAAACAAACTACCAATGTCACATAGTGTATCAGTGATGGATCCAGGATTCAAACACGGTTGCGCAATCCATTTTCTTAACCACCACTCTATACTGCAAGATATGGATAATAGAAATTCCTGCCTGTAGGCACTATCCCTTTCATAAAGTATAGTTTGTGCTTTTGGGAGCTTTCTGAGGAGCTCAGGGAAAAAGGATGATACTCCACATGTCCCTTAATTTTAATATTGAAAATGAATCGAATCCTCCTGGGAAGCACACTCTTGTCTTGCATGGTAGGTGGGACGAGGAATGCCTGTTTTGAGAAACCTGTGTGAAGAAAAGCCATGAAGTGTACCCAAAATATTTCTAAAATTTAAAAAGCTGTGAATTTATGTGTGGGTATCTCTACATATGTCTAGTTAGTTTAGAAAGATTGTGGCTCTCACAGTGCTAAAACACTGAATTATTCAATAAAAAAATATATGGTTAGTCTGGTGAGATGCATTTAAATCATATAAATACAAAAATGTGTTATTTTCCCACTATTTATTCTGGCCTTTTTTTAGTTTGTTTTGCGATCTTTAGGGCTATAAGATGATGAGGACTGTAAGCCTAACTAAGGCTTTATGATTAAATATGTCGTCATTCTAGTATGAAACTTTAGTACCCCTTGAAAAAGTATGTACCCTGAAAGTCCCATTCTTGTAACACTATTTGGAAACCAGAGTTGTGATGTCTAATGCACAAAGGCCAGATCAGCTGACTTTTGTCTCAGTTTCAGTCTAATAACTCTATTTCAAGAACCATTTTCCCTTCATATTTATTCTGTTTTCTGATTCCAAACCTGGGAATATCTACAGAACAAAAAGGAGCATTCTACTTCTCATTAAAGGACACCAAGGCTCTCCTTGTAGGATGACTCTGTAATGAGTAGAAACAACTTCAGTTAGATGTTGCACAGCAGTTAAGTAGTTTTTTTCAGATTGCCTGGCCTTGGTTCTTGATTCCTATTCAGAGTCTCCTTGTTCTGCATCAAATTTTATTGAGGATCCTGTTACAATCTATTACTTTACTTCCTGAATTACTTGTCCATAAAGGTCTTCTGCCTTCTGAGGCTTGGTGTATGTCTTGAGTAGAGAATCCAAAAAGATTATCTATGCCATTAACCTGGATGATACTTCCTGCTGCCCAGCTCCTAAGACAAACCTTTCCATCCACAGCCTGCTCTCACCAAAACCTGATACTTGCCTCATGAGTCTCTGTAACTATATACCATAAAGACCCAATATTCTGATTTGTGACTAGAACTTGATGGATGGATATTACAGAATATCCAGGAAAAAAAATCTTGACTTTAATAATGAGCTGGTCTGTGATAGGATTCATACTTAATAAAACCAGACCAAACAAAGTAAATAAAAATTTGGATGGATGAAAAGGTGTAAAGACACTTTGTTTCTGGCCGGGTGCAGTGGCTCACACCTGTAATCCCAGCACTTTGGAAGGCCAAGGTGGGCGGATCAACTGAGGTCAGGAGTTCAAGACCAGCCTGGCCAACATGGCGAAACCCCAACATGTAATTTTAGTCTCTACTAAAAATACAAAAATTAGCCATGCATGGTGGCACATGCCTGTAATCCCAGCTACATGGGAGGCTGAGGCAGGAGAATTGCTTGAACTGGGGAGGCGGAGGTTGCAGTGAGCTGAGATCGTGCCATTGCACTCCAGCCTGGGTGACAAAGTGAGACTCTGTTTCAAAAAAAAAAAAAACACTTTGTTTCGGTTTCTAAAATAATCTTCATTTCCTCACTTCACTATACCACCTTCCCTCCATGCAAAGGGCAAACTGTAGGATTTTAAAAAGGCAAAGCATTGAAGTTTATTTCTGAGCTACAAGGCATTCATAAAACTGAAAAACATGAGATCCTGTTTCTTATCATAGACTTTTCACCCTCGAACATTTATTTTCTCCAGCCAATTTAATGCACTTTCAGTCAAATCAATTTCTTGACATTAGGTAAGACAGAAGAGTCAAATAACTGGCACTGATTCATTCCACAAACATGTATTAAACCCATATTTTGTGCCAGGCACTGTGTGAGGTGATGAAAATAAGCCAGTGCACAGGACAGTTGGGGCTTCTTCTGTCCCAAAGTTTATAATTTAGTAAGAATACAGAAATTAAATGTTACATCAATACATAACTACAAACAGTGATAAGGGCCATGCAGGACAAGTTCAGGGTGCGATGAACAATTGTAACAAAAAGATCTGATTTTGATTTCAAAGAAGGGGTGGTGTTAAAGAAGACTTTTCTTAAAAACTTCATTTTCAACAGAAAACCAAACGCTGCATGTTCTCACTCATAAGTGGGAGTTGAACAATGAGAACACATGGACACAGGAAGGGGAACAACACACACTGGGGCCTGTCAGGGTGTGGGGGTTGAGGGGAGGGAGAGCATCAGGACAAATAGCTAATGTGTGCAGGGCTTAAAACCCTATCAAACCATGACGGGTTGACAAGTACAGGCGTATACATATGTAACAAACCTGCACACTCTGCACATGTATCCCGGAACTTAAAGTTTAAAAAAAAAGCCCCTTTTAAGCTGAGATATAATATCAAGGATTATTAAGAGTTCACAAAGCAAAAAAAGAGTAGGAAGAATATTTCCAGCACAGAGAACACAATGTGCAAAAGTCCTGAAATGTGAACAAGCTTGGAGTGCCTCATAAAGACAGTATGGCTGGAACACGATGAGAAAACACAGTGCAAGATAAGGTTGGGGTCAGATCATTTAGAGTCTTGTAGGTTTTGGTAATAAGTTAGATTTTATTCTAAGTACAATTAGAAGCCCTCAAGTGGGTTTTAAGCATAGACAGGATATGGTTTTAATTGTGTTTATTTGTTAAAGTTGATTCTGGCTGCTCTGCGGAAAATAGACTATAGAGAGGCACGAATGGAAGTAGGGAGATCTATTAGGCAACTCATCTATTAGTACAGATGAGAGATAATGGTGGCTCTGACTACATAAGCATTATAGGTAGATTTGAAATATACGTAGGAGGAAGAGCCAATTGGACTTGGTGACTGATTGGATATTCAGGGTAAGGAAGAAGTGAGAGTGAACTGGGCACACATTTTATGTCATGGATGTGAATCAGCTAAAGACAAATATCCATAGTGGGAAAGGATAATTAGCAATTCTGTGATTCGGGAATCTGATTACATTTGAACAATAAGATAGCACCTTTTCTTTAAGAGGAGTGTTCAAAAGTAAAGTCCAACCTCCCTCATTTTAAAGATGAAGAAATTAAGACTCACAATGGATGTGCTACTTAGCAAATTAATCTTATGCTGTATATGAATGTTTTATCTCCCAAATTAAAACATAAAGATCCAAATGACATTACTTGTTTTGTAGACATCTCTTCCTAATAGCACCCAATATAGAGATTGAGGATATAGCAAATACTCAATAATTGCCTCTCAAATTAAAATGAATTGAATTCCTTCTTCTTTCTCGGCAGATAGAACAAAATGGATATTCTGGTTATTGATAATGGCAGTGAAGTGACAGAGTTCATCCTGGTGGGTTTGTACAACCATCCAAAATTTCAGATTGCCTTTTATCGCACCATGATAGTGGTCTACCTGATCACATTTGTTGGTAGCAGTCTCATTATTGTTGTGGTTAAAGTTGATGGGTGGCTTCACACTCCTATGTGTTTTTTCCTAAGCAACCTGTCCTTCCTTGATATCTGCTACTCCAGCAATTCAGTACCTTTTTTGTTGTTCAATGGCTTAAGAGACGACCCCACCATTTCCTATAACAGCTGTTATGCCCAGATGACCAGTGCTTTTTTTCTGGGGATGACAGGGTGTCTTCTCCTTGCTGTCATGGCTTATGAGAGATTTGTTGTGATCTCCAATCCCCTGCGCTACATCATCATTATGAACAATAAGGTCTGCATACAGTTGGCCATGGTGACCTGGGCCAGTGCCTTCCTTATGTCATTAATACCAATCATTGCAATTCCTGCCCATTTTTGTGGACACAATGTCATCAACCATTTTACCTGTGAGGTGCAGGAATTGTTGAAGCTTGTCTGCTCAGACATCCCAGGCAGCCTCATCCTCGGTCTAGTCATCGGCATATTCACCTTGTCCCTGCCCTTCACCTTGCACCTGCCCTTCACCTTCATGCTCTTCGCCTATGCTCACATTGTGGTTGCTGTGCTGAGGATCAACTCTGCAGAGGCCAGACTCAAAGCTTTCTCCACCTGTGGATCCCATCTGACTGTGATCATCATATTTTATGGGACAGCCACCTACATGTACTTGAAACCTCAGTCAAGGGAATCCCAAGATGAGGGTAAAGTCATCTCTGTATTTTTTTTGAAAGTATTTTTTATTATACTTTAAGTTCTGGGGTACATGTGCAGAACGTGTAGTTTTGTTACATAGGTATACACGTGCCAGAGAAGCAACATCAAAATGATAGCATCTCTGTATTTTATGGTGTTGTGACCCCTATGTTGAACCCCCTCATTTACATCTTGAGAGACAAGGATACGAAAATGCTCTAAGAAAAATAATTAGGAAGAAAGAGTCCTAAAAGAATGTGAATATCGCATGGAGGCTCATCTAACCAACAGTTTGATATTGACTTGTAAAAATAACAAGGTAGAAATACTAAACAACATTTTATAAGATAATTAAAGTGTTTTCTCTATTTCCAACAGGCATGTAAAATCTTTCCACTGAGAAAAAAAATGTTAAACTTTTATAGTACCACCATTTAAGTAGTACACAGGGCAGCCTTGAAGGAGAGTTTTAAAATAAAATAATAATTAGTACATTTTAATCCTGAGCAGTTTGATTTTATTTTACTAAATTGGAAATATTCTATTATAATATAATAATAATATGCTGAGATTCCCTTTTTTAGGTGAAAAAGAGCAAAGTTGCAAAATCGACAATTCTTATCTCAATGCTTTTGGTGTAAAATGTGTCATAACCCACACTTTGAAGTGATGGAGGTGAGTAGAGAGAAAAAAATTACTTAACTACTACATAAGTGTCTGCATAGAAGGTCCTCTGCTGAAGCAAGAAGGCCTTCAAGACTGTGAACCTACTGAGAACTAGAACTGATAGACATTATGGAAAATGCAATTACATGTCTTGATCAGTAGATAGGGCTATATTTTCTCTATGAGTGTGCACTATTCCTTCCAACTTCCAAAGGTGATCTAAAGGTGTTGACCTTACAAACACAGCAAATTTAACTCAGGAGGAATGTCTTTTAAAAAGCAAATATATACAGTATTTTTAAATTATAATGTTAATTATTTAAAAGTAGATAAAACGGTAGAGAATAAATTTAAAAATCACCTATAATTCCAACACTCAATGAGGCTTGCATCAGTATGGGGTTCAAATATGCATGTATTTAAGTCTGCTATGCACAATTATTTCAGATTCAGCTCATCACTTTCCATATTTACACCTCAGTTTTCTCATCTATAAAATGGGGATTATAAGAGTGCCTACCTCACAAAAGTGGTTTTGAAAATTAAATGTGATAATACAAGTCACATTTCTATCACAATGTCTAGCATATGGTGGACATTGAATATGTATCAACCAAAAAAATACCTGTCAATTTGCCCTTTAAAATCCACACCCATTGTATGAGTGGTCATTTGCCTATGTCTATACCAATAATGACTGTATCATTTAAAAATATTCCATGACAATATGACAGACTGAAAATTTGTGTTTATTATCTTATTATCTTTGAGGTTGGGTCAAAATGTCAGTGAGTCAGCCCAACTCTGGAAAAAAGAAAATACTAAACTCAGTAACGTATGACTAATAAAAGCTTCCAAACTTGTTTCAATCTAATTGACTCCACCATTGCTTCTGGATACATCCTGGCAGGTACACCCAAAGTTGGATCTATTCTATTTCACTCTGGTAAGCACTCCTGGAATTAATACTTTATCCATCAACAACAGAAGCTGACTGAAGACTATTGTAAGTGCAAACGAAAATGAGAAAAGCATGGGAACCCCAATAAAGAACTCTTTGGAAAAGAAATCTATGGTGCTATACAAATTTTGTCGTAACATTATCAATTTAATCCTGAAAAAATTCTCATGTAAGTTTAATTTCTGATGTTTTCTAATCCTTCTCATCTAACCTAACGCAACCCTGAAACTAGAAGGAAGGTACTATTAACTAACAAGAAGACACAGTGAGCAGATGAAGTCAAACACTAGAGGATGGAAACAAATATGATTTCTCAGATGGAAGGGGGAAAAAGGGAGGAAAACTGCAAGCCTAATACTTATTAGAGTTTGATCATTTTCATTAGGAACTAAGAGGAGGTAGAGAGGAACAAGAAATGAGATGTGCCTTGTGCTGACAGAGAGAAATTTATTGGGGAGAGGCAGGGACCTTTTTAGCTGTGAGAGAAAATTAGACACGTAAACTAACTTCTTTCCTTTTGATTACCTCAAGGAGAAGTTAGACAAGACTCTCTCTAGAGAGAAATGTGTTACATCTGGAAGTGGAGAACAAGCTACAGGAAGCTTTCTAACATGAAGCCAAGACTCTGGATGAGTAGAAAATGTAAGAAATTATAAGAACAACTGTTCAGTTATAGTTGCATGTGTTAGGTGCCTTTATATTAAAAGTTTGCTGTGAAATTTGCCTTCTCCAAATCTTCCTTGTATTACAAAATAAACAAGTCTGAGTCATAATAAATAAGCAATACTTTAGAACTACCCTAAGCCTTGGGAAATTTGTTTAAATTTCTTATCTCTGCCAAACAGCAGTTATGACTCGTAGCTGATAATGGACAACTCTGCGTCTCTGCACACCGTCTCCTCATAAGGTGTGCCAAAATCACAAAACAACATCTTAGAAGGTTGAACTGACCCCTTAAAAAATCGACATCGCTGAGAAAAGAGCTTCATGCTGTGTACTGGCAGCAGCAGAGCAAACAAAATGCACTTGAGCACCATAACCACAACTTTTCCAGGAAGTATTTCACAGAAATAAATTTTAAAATTTGAAAAAAATTAAGAAGAAATCATTGAACTTTTAGTGAATTTGTCAACAATGTCAGTACTAAGTAGTAAGAAAATAAAATTAATTACCTACAGAATGGTCCTTTGGTTTTAACAAGTCATGAAAGCAGAACTAGTCAATCTACCATTTTCATCACGTAGAAAGGAGTACATAGAAAAGTGCTCATTTGTTCCTGCAATTTTTTGTTGTCGTTGGCTCAATTAAAATAATCATCAAATAAAGTTTTTCACTAATGCATTTGAGTCATGGCCCTGTATGCCCATATCTGCTTGTCCACATATATACATGGACATATACACACAAGCTTTATTGTCAGAAAGACCTGAACTTGGGCAATATATTTTAATCCCTCTGAAACCCTCATTATCAGCTATGTAGTATAGAATATAATAACCTCTACTTCATAGTGTTGCTTATGAGCATAAGATAAACAGTGTAAAACACTTAGTACAGTACTTGGCAAATAGTAAGCACCTTAAAATACTTTATTACTTTTACTATTCCCATTTTTATTATTTTTAATTGACATAATAATTGTATATATTTATGGGATACAGTGAGTATGTGATAATCAAATAAGGTTAATTTACATATTCATCACTTCAAACATTTATCATTTCTTTGTGTTGGAAACATTCAAAATCTGCTCTTCTAGCTATTTGAAAATATACAATAAATATTGTTGATTTCAGTCCCTCTTTAGTGCTACAGAACACTAGAACTTATTCCTCTTATCTAGCTGTACCTTTGTACCTGTTGACCAAACTTTGGCTATCCTCTCTTCCTCAAACCTTTCCCCATCTCTAGTAACCACAATTCTAGTGTCTACTCCTATGAGATCAACTTTTTTGCATCCACATGTGAGTGAGGACATGTGGTATTTATTCTTCCGTGCCTGGCTTTTTCCATTTTGCATAATGACCTCTAAACTCATCCATGTTGTTGTGAATTACAGAATTTTGTTCTTTTTATGGCTAAATAGTATTCCATTGTGTATCTATGACACATTTTATTTATCTATTCATATTTTGATGGACACTTAGGTTGATTCCATACTTTGGCTGTTATGAATATTGCTTCAAAAAAACATGGGAGTGTGGATATCTTTATGAGGTGGTGATTTCATTCTCTTCGGGTATATACTCAGAAGTGAGATTGCTGGCTCATACAGTAATTCCATTTCTAGTTTTCTAAGGAATCTTTATACTGTTTTCCATAATGGCTGTTCTTATCATCATCATTAGTATTATATAACTCTAGTACCAGAGATGCCCTTATATTGAAAGGCTTAATTTATTCTATGTGTAGCAAGGTTATCACACTTTTCTTGACTAAAGCTCATACAGGGAATTATGGAGAGCATATACAGGCATGTGTGTGTGTCAGGATGTAAGTGTTGAAGGATGTTTCACACTTTGCCTCTTTTTGCACCTTACTTCACTTATTCAACCAATATTTATTGAATATATTCCATGTGTTAGGTGATTTGCTAGCACTGGGGATCTACAGGAAAAAAAGACAAATTTCTTGCTATTTGTTAGTAGGGACTAAATGTTTTAAAATACAGACATTAAGCAGGCTATCACATTTATAAGCAAAACAATTTAAGAGCATAAGAAGTACTCTGAAGGAAACAAACAGAAAGCTGGAGCAAAGAGCAATGAGTGAGACTTCTTTATGATAGAATTTTCAGGTAAGAGCTCTCAAAAGAAATTATATTTAAACTGAGACTGAAGGATTCACATTAAATGCTTAGTACAAATATTGAAGAGTGAGGAGATGAGTATACTAGAATGAAGGGGGAAAAAAATGTAAAGGCCTGAAAGAAAGGAAGAACTGAGCATGTTTAAGGAACAGGAAGAAGACAAGTAAGTGTAAGTTATGTGAGCAAGGGGGTGGGTAGGTGGTATGTCATCCATTCCTTCATTCATCCATTCAACAAAAATAACAACTAAACACAAACACACAAATAACATGTGTGCATGCGCACATGCACTCACATAGTACACAGAGACAGAAAGAGAAGCCACTATGTGTGCCAAGCACTGTTCTTGGCTTTGGGAATACCTCAACAAATAAAAATGTCTCCAGACTAATGAAGTGGTATGTTATTGAGAAAGAGACTTAAACCATAAATATAAACCATATAGTATTTTTTTAAAATAAAAGCAATGGTAAGATATATAAGGAGAAATAGGTTAGGAGCTTCCATTTTAATTAGGATAATTTAAAATTTCCTACATATGTGAATATGTAGGAAAATAATATTCCAGGCAAAGGCACTAAGACAAAAGAATGAGAAATGTATTTGAAGAACACCAGGGAAGCCAGTGTGATTGGAGAGGAGGGAGCAAAATAGAAGAAAGCATCAGATGAGCTGAGAGAGGAATGGGGACCAGATTGTTCAGGTACTTCTAGACCATTGTAGGGTACATCATGCAGGTACTTCTAGACCATTGTAAGGGTTTTAGTTTGTTTTATTTAAAAAAATAAAAAAGCTTCATTGAGATATAATTCACATACCATAAAATTCAGTATTTTAAATTGTACAGTTTAGTGACGTTTAGAGCATTCACAAAGATGTGCAATCATGTTATAAATATTATTTGTCTATTCTTCAGTTGCTTGTCCCTATATTTTCAGATATAATAAGCTTTAGGATATAAATACAGATGTGTTTGCAAAACTAGAAAAAAAGAGGAATTCACGCCACAGCAATAGATGAAGTTTCCAATTTCTTCACATCCTAGCCAATGTTTATTATTGTTTGTCAAGTTTATTAGAGCCATCTTAGTGAGTGAAAAGTGGTATCTCATTGTAGTTTTGATGAGCATTTTCCTAACACTAATGGTGTTGCATATATTTTCATGTGCTTATTTGCCATTTGTACATCTTTTTTGGAGAAATGTCTTTGCGTATCATTTGCCCATATTTAATTGGGTTATTTTTCTTTTTATTATTGAGCTGTAAGAGCTATTTACATCCTCCAAATATAAATTCCTTATGGGATATATGATTTGCAAACATTTTGTTCCACTTCATGGGTTGTCTTTTCAATTTTTTGGTAATGTCCTTTGAAGCACAAAGTTTTTAAATGTGATGATGTCCAGTTTGTGTTCCACTTCCTTTTGTGGCTTATAATTACGTTGTCATATCTAAAAACCATTGCCTAGTCTGATGTCACAAATATTTATCTCTATATTTTCTTTTAAGAATTACAAAATTTTAGCTCTTACAGTTAGGTCTTTGATCCATTTTGAATTAACTTTTGTATATGATATGAGATAAGGTTCAAACCTCATCCCCTTGCATGAGGGAATGATGCAGTTCTCCCAGTATCATCTGCTGAAAAAACTATTACTTCCCCCATCTACTTGTTTTGGCACCTTGTCATACCATATGTGCATATTTATTTTTGGATATTCAACTCTACTTCACTCACTAATATGTCTGTCTTTAGGCCAGTACCACACAGCTTTGGTTACCGTATTCTTTTAATAAGTTTTGGAGTAGGGGATTGTGACTCCTCCAACTTTATTCTTATTTTTCAAGATAGTTTTGGCTGTTTTAGATCCCTTGCATTTTATATCAATTTTTGGTTTCTTGCATTTCTATATGAATGTTGTAAATTCCAACAGGGAAATAGATAGAGATTGTGTTGAGTCTGGGGATCAATTTGGTAAGTATTGCTATCTTAACAATATTAAGTCTTCTAAGCTAAGTTTTTCCATTTACTTAGGTCTTCTTTACTTTCTTTCAACAATTTTTTGTAGTTTTCATTGTATGTATCTTTCACTTCATGTGTTAATTTTATTCCTAAGTATTTTATCCTTTTTGACACTATTATAAATGAAATTGTTTTCTTAGTTTCATTTTCTGGTTGTTTATTGCTAGTGTATAGAAATAACACTGATTGTGTATATTGATCTTGTATCCCACAACCTTGTTGAATTTATTAATTCTAATAGTTTCTGTGGACTCTTTATGATATTCCATATACAGGATCATGACATCTGTGAATAGACAGAATTGTACTTCTTCCTTTCCAATCTGGATGCTTTTATTTCTTTTTCTTGCCTAATTGCTCTGGCAAAAAATTGTAGTACAATGTCACAAAAAAGTGGCAAAAGTAGAAATGCTGGTCTTCTTGATCTAGAGGGAAAGTCTTCAGTCTTTCACCACTAAGTTGATGTCAGCTGTGTGTTTGTCTATAATAAAAATATTTATCTTAAAGTCTATTTCATCTAATATTAGTTTAGGTCCACCAGCTCTGTTGTGGGTGCTTTCTACATACTATATATTTTTCCAAACTTTTATTCTCAATCTATTTGGGTGTGTGAATCTAAAGTGAGTTTCTTGCAGATAGCATATAGTTGGATCATGTTTTAATACTTTTTAATCCCTTTGGTCAATTTCTGTCCTTTTATGTAATTATTAATGATAGGATTTAAATATGCCATTTTTTCCTTTCTTTTCTGTATGCTTTATATCTCACTTTTTCCTGTATTTCTCCATTACTATCTTCTTTTGTGTTAGAGAGAAATTTTCCAGTATTTCATTTTAATTCCAATATTGTTTATTTTATGATATTTTTGAGCTATATACTCAGTGGTTGCATTAGAGATTACAATTAACATCTTAACATATCACAATCTACTTTGGATAAGTAACACTTAAATTCCAATAGTTATATATAAACTTAGCTTTTATATTACTCAGTTTCTTCCTCATTCCTTTGTCATAATGATGTCAGATGGATTTTATAAACCCATTAACACAGATTTGTAATGATTTCCTTAGGAAACTGTCTTTTAAATCAGGAAGGAGAAGAAAATAGTTAAAAATCATTTATACATTTTTATTCTATATTTATGTATGCAGTCATTTTAACAGTGTTTTTTATTTCTTCACATGGATTTGAGTTACTGTCTAGTGTTCTTTTATTTCAGCATGAAAGACACCCTTTAATATTTCTTGTAAGTCAGGGTTGCTGGCAACAAATTCTGTCAGTTTCTGATTATCTGGAAAATTTTTTATTTTCTCCTTCATTTTCCATCTAGCAAAGGATAGCTCTGCTAGATATAGAATTCTTCATTGACAGCATCTCTTCTGTATATTGTAAATTTGTTAATCCACTGCCTTCTGGGCTACATGATTTCTGATGGGAATTCACTTGTTAATCTTACTGAGAAACTTTTGTACATGATGAGTCACTCTTCCTCTTGCTGCTATTAAAATTCTCTCTTTGCTTTGGCTTTTGACATGTTGATTATGATTTATCTAGGTGTGGATCTCTTTGAATTTATCCTACTCAGGAAATGTTGAGCTTGTTAGATGTATACATTAATGTGTTTGGTCTTATCTGGAGAGTTTTCAGCCATTATTTCTTTAAATATACTTTTTCCTTTTATTTCTTCTTCTGGAACTTCTATTATACATATATTGGTATGCCTGATGATGTCTCACAGGTCTCTGAGTTTCTGTTCATTTTTTTTGTTATTTCTTCCTGTTTCTCAGACAGTATACTCTCAATTAACACATATGCAAGTTCATTTATTCTGTCACCTGCTTTCTCAAATATGCTATTGAGTCTCTCTTATAAATTTTCTATTTTAGTTATTCTATTTTCAACTCCAAAACCCCTATATGGTTATTTTTAAATTTTCTATCTTGTTATTAATATTGGCTATTGGGTGAGATATTGTTATTACATTTTTCTTAATTCTTTAGAGTTTTTTTATTTCTTTGAACATATTTGCAATAGCTAATTTGTAGTATTATCTGGTAAGTCTAACATCCGGGCTTCCTTTGGAACATTTCCTGTTGATTGCTTTTGTGTGTATAGAACACACTTTCTTATTTTGGAGGGGCTCATAATTTTTTGTTGAAATATGTACATTTTAAGTGATATAATGTAAAATTCTGGAATTCAAATTCCTCTCATTCACCAGGATTTGTTATTACTGTCTATTGCTTTTGTTCTTGCAGCTATTTTATTGTTAGTGACTTTCATGGATTATTTAAAGTCTGTATTATTTGTGCTGTTCAACTACTGAATTGTCTGCTTGGTTAGCTTAGTAGTCAGCTAATGATTGGACAGAGATTTAATTAAATGTCTTGAACTAATAAGTCTCCTAGCCGTGACAGAGGAGCTCTGTTTGTATATTGTGGCACACATTCAATGCTCTCTCAGGCAGTTTACAACTCCGGCTTAACCTTTATACCCTGCTTGCACAGAGCTTCAAAGTGAACGACAGGCAAGAAATAGGATCTTCTCAGGGCTTTCCTGGACATTCACATAGTCTACATGTGTCCATGTGTGGCTTTCTAGATCCTATGAGTGTGCTAAAACTTTTCAAAGCTCTTTATGGCCATCTCGTCCACCAGTTTTTCTTTTTAAGTATTTTAGTCAGTCTTTTGTTAGTACCAACTGGTAACAACACCTCAAGTAGCTGCCCTGTTAAACAACTTCCACTGATTCTTTTGGCAAATGTCCTGGGAAAAGGGTTATTTACACAGTGACTTATTAGTCAGCTCAAATAAAAAGAACCCCAGAAAATGTGCTTTTCAACAATCTATTAGAAAAGTCAAATCGTGGCAACTCTGTGGGGAGGTGGTTTTGGGGAAAATTCAAACCTGTTATACCCTCTCCCATGGTGGCTAAGCTTCTGGTTTTCATGGCTGCTATCATTGTGAGGCTGTTGATTTTCAAAGCTATCATGGATTTAGGGAGAACAAATGGGATTCGGGCAAATTAAAACACCATGAAGGCCACTTCTCATTAAGATGTTTTCTTTCTTGAATAAATGCTTCTTAGATTATTGTAAATTTTTGATTAATTTCCAGAGTTCTAAAAAAATTTGCTTTGACAATTGTTGTCAGTGTTTCTATTACTTTTATAGAGAAGGAGATTTTTGGAGTTACTTACGTCCCATTTTGGAGGTTCTTCTCAAAGGCTTTAACTTTTACTTTGAAGGAAATGGTAGGTTTTTAAAGGTATTTGAGAAGTGGAGTATCCTGATTCAACTTACATTTTAAAAGGGTTACTCTGACTATTGTATGAAGAATCAACTTTAATGGGTCAAGGGCAGAAGCATAGAGACTACTTAGAAGAATATTTCAACAGCTTAAGTGAAAGTTGATGGTGGCCTAGAACAAGGTGGTAATAAAAAGTGGTGGGAAGTCACAGGATTTTCAAAATAATTTGAAGGAAGAGTCACTAAGATTTAATGATGGATTGGATCAGGTTGTGAAAAAAAAAGAGTCAAAGATGACTCAAATGTTTGTGTTCTAAATAACTGGAATAGAGAATGGACATAATGAAGATGGGGCTATCAGAAAATATTTTGGAGAGAGGAGGTACGAAGACAGAGTGAGAGTTAAATTTTTCACGTTAATTTTGAGATATCCATTAAACCAAAAAAGAAGCAATGTTAGTTAAGAATTTGATTATTTGAGTCTGCATTTCAGGGGAGAGATGTGAATTGGAAATATGAATATGAAAATTGTCAACATACAGAGTATATTTAAAGCCACAGGACTGGATGAGGTCACTAAGGGATAACTAGCTAGAAAAGACAAAAAGTCCAAGAACTGAGGCCTGAGGAATTCCAATCTTAGGAGGTTATGGAGAAAAAACAACCTTAAAAGAATACTGAAATGGAGGGGCTAGTTAGCTAGTAGGTAAATCAGGAGAGTGTATTGTTTTGCAAAACAAAGGGTATGAAGAAGAGTGATCAAATCTCTCAAATGCTGCCATTAGGCCAAGTAAGGGAAGAACAGAAAATTGACCAGATAAACTAGCATTTCCCATGAAGTAAAATAGGCATAAACATCATATTGTGTTTTGTTAACAGGTTACTGAGAGGCTAAGTGAGATTACATGGCTGTCCCCCATCCTGAGATAGAGTTATATAATATGTGGGGAGCTGCAGATAACTTTGACATCTTCTATTTTTGCTTGTAAACACATATGCACATTTTATTCTGTGAGATGTGTCATGAAAAGTTTATTTTTTTCTCTTTTGAATGTTTTTTTAAAAGAGAACCAATTTGAGGTCTGGCAATGGCAGAGTGGCTTGTTTTGGACAATCACCTCACAGATTTACAAAACTCTGTACAAAATATTAAAAATGAGCTACAGTCAACTGCTGCATACCAATGTTTCAGTCAACCTGACTGAATATATAATCGTTGTCCTATAAGATTATAATGACACTGAAAAATGTCAGTGATATCAGAGCTGTCATGATGTAGTGCAACAGATTACTCACATAGTCATGGTGATGTATAAACAAATCTTCTGCACTAACAGTCATATAAAAGTCAAGCACATACAATTATGTGTAGTACATAATACTTGTTAATAATAATAAATGACTATGTTACTGATTTATGTATTTACTATACTATACTTAATTATCATTATTTTACAATGTACTCCTTCTATTTATCTTTGTAAGTTCACTGTAAAACAGCCTCAGGCAGATCCTTCAGGAGGTATTCCAGAAGACATTATTTTCATAAGACACGACAACTTCATGCATGGTATTGCCTCTGAAGACCTTCCAGTGGTCCAGCGGGACAAGATGTGGAAGTGAAGATGGTGATATTGATGATCCTAACCCTGTATAGGCCTAAGCTAATGTGTGTTTGTTTGTATCTTATTTTTTTAACAACAAAGTTTAAAGAGATTTTTTTAAAATTAGGTAGAAAAAACTCATAAAATAAAAATATAAAGAAAATATTTTGTACAGTTGTACAATGTGTTTGTATTTTAAGCTGTGTTATGAGTCAAAAAGTCTAAAACATTTGAAAAGTTTATAAAGTAGGAAAGTTACACCAAATTAAGTTTGATTTACTATTGAAGAAATAAATTTTAAATAAATTTAGTATACTCTAAGTGTACAGTGTCTATAAAGTCTGCAGTAGTAAACAGTAATACCCTAGGCCTTCACATTCACTCAAAACTCAGTCACAGACTCACCCAGAGCAATTTCCAGTCCTACAAGCTCCGTTTATGGTAAGTGCCCTATACAAATATACCATTTTTAAACTTTTATGCCATATTTTACTGTACCATGTCTATGTTTAGATATGTTCGTATGATTACCATTGTGTTACAATTGCCTACAGTATTCAGTAGAGTAACATCCTGTACAGGTTTGTAGCCTAGGAACAATAGGCAGTATCACATAGCCTAGGTGTGTCGTAGGCTATACCATCTAGGTTTGTGTAAGTATACTCTATGATGTTGGCACAACAAAAAAATCGCCTAATGATGCATTTCTCAAAATATACCCCCAATGTTAAGTGACCTATGATTGTATTTGAAGGTACTGGATGGAGAGCACCCGAAAGCAGACAGAAACTGGACTGCATTCAACTGCTAATAGAAAGAAACCACACTGAGTAAGGTCCATATCTATGTAGTTTTCTCCTAAGGGCACTACCCAGGAAATTTGATGTGAGGTAGCTAGAATGCAAGGAGAAATCTCAAGTCATATTGGTTTGAGGTATTAGAAAATGGGGTTGGGACTTGCCAGAACAGCTAAAAATTGAAGAGGAAAATCCCAGAAAGGGGAGTGTCACAGAGAAGTGAGTTCTAATTTTTATGTAAAATACCCTAACACAAATATGTACAGAAAAAACAATAAGAAAGCTTACAGAAAGCAACAGAAATAAGGCAAAAAAAAAAAAAACTGAAACAGATACTTCAGTGTTTGCTCACCATAGGGAGACAGAGCCTAGTGTAAATTCCATTAATTTAGGAGACCTTGATAAATATCTTAATTGAAACAGGGTCTTGCTCTGTCACCCAGTCTGGAGTGCAGTGGCATAGTCAGAGCTCACTGCAGTCTCAAACTTCCAAGCTCAAGTGATCCTCGCACCTCAGCCTCCTGAGTAGCTGGGACCACAGGCAAGTGCCACCATGCCCGACTAATTTTTGTATTTTTTGTAGAGATGGGATTTTGCCATGTTTCCCAGGTTGGTCTCCAACTCCTGGACCAAAGGGATCCTCCTGCCTTTGCCTCCCAAAGTGCAGGGATTAAACAGGCATAAGCCACTGCGCCCAGCCTATAAATGTATTAGACTTTCTGTTAAAATTCTGGAAAGACCATACCTTAAGAATAAGGACTATCTCCAAAGGTTAAGGATCTCCTCTAAGCAAAACTAGTCAGATCCAGACTAACAAAGTATCAAATGAAGGCTCCAAAAGTTTAAGATAATCAGCCTATAATTTAAAAGTCAGCTGGAGTGAAAATCAAAATACTCTTAGAAGAAAATATAAGAATCAATAATCTCTAAAAAATATTATCAAGTTTCCACTATGCGACCAAATATCACTAGAGATGAATTTTCAAAAACATAAAATCATAAGAAAAAAGTTAATACAATGAATCTGTAATAATCCAGATGTTAAATTAGCAGATGACATTTTAAAAGCTATTATAAATATGTTCAAGAACTTTAAAAAGATAAGGTGGTCAAAACAGGTGGACAAATGGGTATACCAACAGAGAAATCAAAATTATAAAAAAGACCAAATGGAAATTCTAGGACTACAACCTATGACATTTAACATGAAAACGGCTGGCAGATAACAGGGGGAAAAAATTGGTAATAAACTTGGAGACAGAGTGATACAAATTATCCTATGTGGGAAAAAAGTAAAGAAGATTTTTTAAAACATAATTAACCACATTGACTGAATTCACATTTCTAAAACACTACTGGGTCATAAAATATGTCTTAAAAATTTCAAATATGGAAATCTAAATAATATGTTTTCTGACCACAAAGGAAATAAAATTAGAAATGAACAGCAGTAGAACATCTCAAAAAAACTCACATATTTGGAATTTAAATCACATACTAATAAGTAACACATGAAGAACTCACAAGAAAGATTAGAGAATACTTCAAACAATGAAAATGAAAATACAATACAAAAATGTGTAGGATACAGCTAAAACAGTGCCTCGAAGAATATTTATCACTTTAAATGCTCATGTTTAAACAGAAGAAAGGTTTAAAATCAATTATCTACATTTCAACTGTAGAAAAGTAGGAAGAGACAAGCAGATTAAACCCAGTATGAAGAGAAGGGAAGAAATAATCTAAATTAGATACACATAAACAAGAAAACACAAAATGAGTAAAGCTAAAAGTGTGTTATTTTAACATATTTATTAAATGGTTAAATCACAAGCAAATCTGATTGATTAGGGGAAAAAGAGAGAGAGAGATGACTTTCACTTTTGGTAATAGCTGAGTAAGATCTTACTAGACCAACACTCCTGCAAGTAACAGCTACAAATTCCAGACATAATACAAAATACAGCCAACTGGAGACACTGGGGAGGAAATAGAAAAGAACAGAATCTAATGAAGAGGCTATACTTGGAAGAGAGGAGTTGCACAAAATGAGTTCCCATTTTCATGGTTTTAGCTTAAGGCTATGTGTAGGTAGCAAGGTGGGCAGAGTGGTAGTGGTTGGGGGAAGGCAGTCTTTCTCTTCTGGGGATACAGAAAACTGAATCTGGAGAAACAACAGTGCTGTAGAAAGAGGGAATATCCCACAAGGAAAACACCAAGGGAATGAATCCCTAAATTCTGTCTGACCATATGTTTGGGTGATGCTGAATCACCCAGCAGGTTTAAAGAAGTTCAGTTAAATATAAAAGATATGAAATAAGACTGAAGATTCCACCCAAAAAGCAGATATTGCAGTCTGAATATAACTGACATAATTGCCAGTTAAAACAAAAGAAACGCTCATCAGAAAAAAAGTAACAGAATTTATATACTCTACAATTTAACATTTATCATGTCTGTGATGCAATCGAAAATCATTCAACATATAAAGAAACAGGAAAATGTTATACATTCTCAATACAAAAGAAAATCAACTAAGACTCATCACTAGCTGACACAAATGACAGAATTGGCAGACGTATTTTAAAGCATTTTTCTAGCTATTCTTAGTGAAGTAAAAAAAAAAATACAGTCATGCATCGCATAATGACGTTTCAGAAAACAACAAACTGCATACATGATGGTGGTCCCATAAGATTATAATGGAGCTATATAATGGGGTAAGCTATACCATCTAGGTTTGTGTACACTCTGATGTTTGCACAACAAGGAAATGCCTGACAACACATTTCTCAGAATGTATCTCCATCATAAATGGCATAGGACTATATTTGAAATGAATGTAAAGACAGAAAATCTCGCCAAGAAAAAAAAAGAAACAAAGAAAAAAAAGCCTAAATGGAATTATATAACTGAAAATACAATCTCTGAAATTAAATACACTGGACTTACTTAAAAGCAGAATGGAGGAGCCAAGATGGCCGAATAGGAACAGCTCCGGTCTACAGCTCCCAGCGTGAGCGACGCAGAAGACGGGTGATTTCTGCATTTCCATCTGAGGTACCGGGTTCATCTCACTAGGGAGTGCCAGACAGTGGGCGCAGGTCAGTAGGTGCGCACACCGTGCGCGAGCTGAAGCAGGGTGAGGCATTGCCTCACTCGGGAAGCACAAGGGGTCAGGGAGTTCCCATTCCTAGTCAAAGAAAGGGGTGACGAACGGCACCTGGAAAATCGGGTCACTCCCACCCGAATACTGCGCTTTTCCGACGGGCTTAAAAAAACGGCGCACCACGAGATTATATCCCACACCTGGCTCGGAGGGTCCTACGCCCACGGAGTCTCGCTGATTGCTAGCACAGCAGTCTGAGATCAAACTGCAAGGCGGCAGCGAGGCTGGGGGAGGGGCGCCCGCCATTGCGCAGGCTTGATTAGGTAAACAAAGCAGCCAGGAAGCTCCAACTGGGTGGAGCCCACCACAGCTCAAGGAGGCCTGCCTGCCTCTGTAGGCTCCACCTCTGGGGGCAGGGCACAGACAAACAAAAAGACAGCAGTAACCTCTGTAGACTTAAATGTCCCTGTCTGACAGCTTTGAAGAGAGCAGTGGTTCTCCCAGCACGCAGCTGGAGATCTGAGAACGGGCAGACTGCCTCCTCAAGTGGGTCCCTGACCCCTGACCCCCGAGCAGCCTAACTGGGAGGCACCCCCCAGCAGGGGCACACTGACACCTCACACGGCAGGGTACTCCAACAGACCTGCAGCTGAGGGTCCTGTCTGTTAGAAGGAAAACTAACAAACAGAAAGGACATCCACACCAAAAACCCATCTGTACATCACCATCATCAAAGACCAAAAGTAGATAAAACCACAAAGATGGGGAAAAAACAGAACAGAAAAACTGGAAACTCTAAAAAGCAGAGCGCCTCTCCTCCTCCAAAGGAACGCAGTTCCTCACCAGCAATGGAACAAAGCTGGACGGAGAATGACTTTGACGAGCTGAGAGAAGAAGGCTTCAGACGATCAAATTACTCTGAGCTACGGGAGGACATTCAAACCAAAGGCAAAGAAGTTGAAAACTTTGAAAAAAATTTAGAAGAATGTATAACTAGAAGTACCAATACAGAGAAGTGCTTAAAGGAGCTGATGGAGCTGAAAACCAAGGCTCGAGAACTACGTGAAGAATGCAGAAGCCTCAGGAGCTGATGCGATCAACTGGAAGAAAGGGTATCAGCTATGGAAGATGAAATGAATGAAATGAAGCGAGAAGGGAAGTTTAGAGAAAAAAGAATAAAAAGAAATGAACAAAGCCTCCAAGAAATATGGGACTATCTGAAAAGACCAAATCTACGTCTGATTGGTGTACCTGAAAGCGACGGGGAGAATGGAACCAAGTTGGAAAACACTCTGCAGGATATTATCCAGGAGAACTTCCCCAATCTAGCAAGACAGGCCAACATTCAGATTCAGGAAATACACAGAATGCCACAAAGATACTCCTTGAGAAGAGCAACTCCAAGACACATAATTGTCAGATTCACCAAAGTTGAAATGAAGGAAAAAATGTTAAGGGCAGCCAGAGAGAAAGGTCGGGTTACCCACAAAGGGAAGCCCATCAGACTAACAGCGGATCTCTTGACAGAAACGCTACAAGCCAGAAGAGAGTGGGGGCCAATAGTCAACATTCTTAAAGAAAAGAATTTTCAACCCAGAATTTCATATCCAGCCAAACTAAGCTTCATAAGTGAAGGAGAAATAAAATACTTTACAGACAAGCAAATGCTGAGAGATTTTGTCACCACCAGGCCTGCCCTAAAAGAGCTCCTGAAGGAAGCGCTAAACATGGAAAGGAACAACCGGTACCAGCCACTGCAAAATCCTGCCAAAATGTAAAGACGATCGAGACTAGGAAGAAACTGCATCAACTAATGAGCAAAATAACCAGCTAATATCATCATGACAGGATCAAATTCACACATAACAATATTAACTTTAAATGTAAATGGACTAAATGCTCCAATTAAAAGACACAGACTGGCAAATTGGATAAAGAGTCAAGACCCATCAGTGTGCTGTATTCACCAAACCCATGTCACATGCAGAGACACACATAGGCTCAAAATAAAAGGATGGAGGAAGATCTACCAAGCAAATGGAAAACAAAAAACGGCAGGGGTTGCAATCCTAGTCTCTGATAAAACAGACTTTAAACCAACAAAGATCAAAAGAGACAAAGAAGGCCATTACATAATGGTAAAGGGATCAATTCAACAAGAAGAGCTAACTATCCTAAATATATATGCACCCAATACAAGAGCACCAAGATTCATAAAGTAAGTCCTGAGTGACCTACAAAGAGACTTAGACTCCCACACATTAATAATGGGAGACTTTAACACCCCACTGTCAACATTAGACAGATCAACGAGACAGAAAGTCAACAAGGATACCCAGGAATTGAACTCAGCTCTGCACCAAGTGGACCTAATAGACATCTAGAGAACTCTCCACCCCAAATCAACAGAATATACATTTTTTTCAGCACCACACCACACCTATTCCAAAATTGACCACATACTTGCAAGTAAAGCTCTCCTCAGCAATTGTAAAAGAACAGAAATCATAACAAACTATCTCTGACCACAGTGCAATCAAACTACAATGCAGGATTAAGAATCTCACTCAAAGCCGCTCAACTACATGGAAACCGAACAACCTGCTCCTGAATGACTACTGGGTACATAACGAAATGAAGGCAGAAATAAACATGTTCTTTGAAACCAACGAGAACAAAGACACAACATACCAGAATCTCTGGGACACATTCAAAGCAGTGTGTAGAGGGAAATTTATAGCACTAAATGCCCACAAGAGAAAGCAGGAAAGATCCAAAATTGACACCCTAACATCACAATTAAAAGAACTAGAAAAACAAGAGCAAACACATTCAAAAGCTAGCAGAAGGCAAGAAATAACTAAAATCAGAGCAGAACTGAAGGAAATAGAGACACAAAAAACCCTTCAAAAAATTAATGAATCCAGGAGCTGGTTTTTTGAAAGGATCAACAAAATAGATAGACCGCTAGCAAGACTAATAAAGAAAAAAAGAGAGGAGAATCAAATAGACGCAATAAAAAATGATAAAGGGGATATCACCACCAATCCCACAGAAATACAAACTACCATCAGAGAATACTACAAACACCTCTACGCAAATAAACTGGAAAATCTAGAAGAAATGGATAAATTCCTCAACACATACACTCTCCCAAGACTAAACCAGGAAGAAGTTGAATCTCTGAATAGACCAATAACAGGATCTGAAATTGTGGCAATAATCAATAGTTTACCAACCAAAAAGAGTCCAGGACCAGATGGATTCACAGCCGAATTCTACCAGAGGTACAAGGAGGAACTGGTACCATTCCTTCTGAAACTATTCCAATCAATAGAAAAAGAGGGAATCCTCCCTAACTCATTTTATGAGGCCAGCATCATTCTGATAGCAAAGCCTGGCAGAGACACAAACAAAAAAGAGAATTTTAGACCAATATCCTTGATGAACATTGATGCAAAAATCCTCAATAAAATACTGGCAAAACGAATCCAGCAGCACATCAAAAAGCTTATCCACCATGATCAAGTGGGCTTCATCCCTGGGATGCAAGGCTGGTTCAATATATGCAAATCAATAAATGTAATCCAGCATATAAACAGAGCCAAAGACAAAAACCACATGATTATCTCAATAGATGCAGAAAAGGCCTTTCACAAAATTCAACAACTCTTCATGCTAAAAACTCTCAATAAATTAGGTATTGATGGGACCTATCTCAAAATAATAAGAGCTATCTTTGACAAACCCACAGCCAATATCATACTGAATGGGCAAAAACTGGAAGCATTCCCTTTGAAAACTGGCACAAGACAGGGATGCCCTCTCTCAACACTCCTATTCAACATAGTGTTGGAAGTTCTGGCCAGGGAAATTAGGCAGGAGAAGGAAATAAAGGGTATTCAATTAGGAAAAGAGGAAGTCAAATTGTCCCTGTTTGCAGACGACATGATTGCATATCTACAAAACCCCATTGTCTCAGCCCAAAATCTCCTTAAGCTGATAAGCAACTTCAGCAAAGTCTCAGGATACAAAATCAATGTACAAAAATCACAAGCATTCTTATACACCAACAACAGACAAACAGAGAGCCAAATCATGAGTGAACTCCCATTCACAATTGCTTCAAAGAGAATAAAATACCTAGGAATCCAACTTACAAGGGATGTGAAGGACCTCTTCAAGGAGAACTACAAACCACTGCTCAAGGAAATAAAAGAGGATACAAACAAATGGAAGAACATTCCATGCTCACGGGTAGGCAGAATCAGTATCATGAAAATGGCCATACTGCCCAAGGAAATTTACAGATTCAATGCCATCCCCATCAAGCTACCAATGCCTTTCTTCACAGAATTGGAAAAAACTATTTTAAAGTTCATATGGAACCAAAAAAGAGCCCGCATTGCCAAGTCAATCCTAAGCCAAAAGAACAAAGCTGGAGGCATCACACTACCTGACTTCAAACTATACTACAAGGCTACAGTAACCAAAACAGCATGGTACTGGTACCACAACAGAGATATAGATCAATGGAACAGAACAGAGCCCTCAGAAATAACGCCGCATATCTACAACTATCTGATCTTTGACAAACCTGAGAAAAACAAGCAATGGGGAAAGGATTCCCTATTTAATAAATGGTGCTGGGAAAACTGGCTAGCCATATGTAGAAAGCTGAAACTGGATCCCTTCCTTACACCTTATACAAAAATCAATTCAAGATGGATTAAAGACTTAAACGTTAGACCTAAAACCATAAAAAGCCTAGAAGAAAACCTAGGCAATACCATTCAGGACATAGGCATGGGCAAGGACTTCATGTCTAAAACACCAAAAGCAAAAAGCAATGGCAGCAAAAGACAAAATTGACAAATGGGATCTAATTAAACTAAAGAGCTTCTGTACAGCAAAAGAAACTACCATCAGAGTGAACAGGCAACCTACAAAATGGGAGAAAATTTTTGCAACCTACTCATCTGACAAAGGGCTAATATCCAGAATCTACAATGAACTTAAACAAATTTACAAGAAAAAAACAACCCCATCAAAAAGTGGGCAAAGGATATGAACAGACACTTCTCAAAAGAAGACATTTATGCAGCCAAAAAATACATGAAAAAATGCTCATCATCACTGGCCATCACAGAAATGCAAATCAAAACCACAATGAGATACCATCTCACACCAGTTAGAATGGCAATCATTAAAAAGTCAGGAAACAACAGGTGCTGGAGAGGATATGGAGAAATAGGAACACTTTTACACTGTTGGTGGGACTGTAAACTAGTTCAACCATTGTGGAAGTCAGTGTGGTGATTCCTCAGGGATCTAGAACTAGAAATACCATTTGACCCAGCCATCCCATTACTGGGTATATACCCAAAGGACTGTAAATCATGCTGCTATAAAGACACATGCACATGTATGTTTATTGCGGCACTATTCACAATAGCAAAGTCTTGGAACCAACCCAAATGTCCAACAATGATAGACTGGATTAAGAAAATGTGGCACATATACACCACGGAATACTATGCAGCCATAAAAAATGATGAGTTCATGTCCTTTGTAGGGACATGGATGAAATTGGAAATCATCATTCTCAGTAAACTATCGCAAGAACAAAAAACCAAACACCGCATATTCTCACTCATAGGTGGGAATTGAACAATGAGATCACATGGACACAGGAAGGGGAACATCACACTCTGGGGACTGTTGTGGGGTGGGGTGGGGGGGAGGGGGGAGGGATAGCTTTGGGAGATATACCTAATGCTAGATGACGAGTTAGTGGGTGCAGCGCACCAGCATGGCACATGTATACATATGTAACTAACCTGCACAATGTGCACATGTACCCTAAAACTTAAAGTGTAACTAAAAAAAAAAAAAGCAGAATGGAGGTAACAGATGAAAGCTTAATTTAACTTGACGACTGACCAATGGAAACAACACAGAAAAAAAAAATCACTGGTTAAAGAATGTATAAAGCCTCAGTAACCAGTTAGAGAATACGCAACAGTCTAACATAAGTGTAACTGTAATCCCAAAATAATAAAAGACAGAAAATGGGAGAGAAAAATAGTTGAAGATAAAGTGGCTGAAATTTCCCAAATTGAAACAAAAGCATAAATTTTACAAATTTAAGATGTCCAAATCATCAAGTAAAATAAGCATGAAAAAGGCCATTCCAAGGCAAATCATAGTCAAATTATTGTCATCCAAGGATAAAGACCAAATCTCAAGAGCAGTAAGAGAAAAGCAATATTATATGTATGTGTGTATATATGTATATATATATATGAAATAATTATATTAATTCTCATCAGAAAATATAGAGGCAAAAATTGAGTAGAAGAATATCTTTAAAGTACTGAAAGAATAAAGCAAAACATTAACCCAGACTTCCACATGCAGTGAAAATATTCTTTAAGAATTAAAGAAAAATAGTGACATTTCAAGTAAAATGAAATAGAAGCTACAAAATTTGTCAGTTGCAGAACGTCATTATAAGAAATGATAAAATGAGTTCTTTATGCTGAAAGGAAATTTTGACAGATGAAAACTGAGATTTTCAGAATAGAATAAAAAGATTGAATATTATACATATCTGAATAAGTATCAAAACATTGTTTGCTCTTTTCACTGTAATTTTTTTGTAATTCATGCGATTGCTAAAGTAAAAAGTATGGCATTGTCTTATGGGATTAATATCACATTCAGGTGTAATAAATGTAACAATAATAGTATAAAGCAGGGGTAGGCAAACTTATTGTATAAGGGACCAGATAATAAATATTTTAGGCTTTGCAAGTCACATGGTATCCCTGTCACATGTTCTTTGTTTTTGTGTTTATAATCCTTTAAAAATGTATAAACATTCTTAGCTCAAGAATTATACAAAAACTGGTTGCAAGACAGATTTGGCCTATAGGCCACAGTTTGCTAACCCCTGGCAGATACCCATATGGAAAACCAAAATGAACCTTTACTATTACCTCACATGATACTCGAAAATTAATTGAAGATAGACCATAAAGCAAAAGTATACGCTAAAACTACAAAGCTTCTAGAAGAAAATGTAGGAGAACATCTTTACGACACTGGCAATGACAAAGATTTCCTGGACAGAACACAAAATGCACTAATCATTTAAACATGGATAAACTAAACTTTATGAAATTTAAAAATGCCCTTCGAAAACACCATTCAGGAAATGAAAACACAAATCAGTAACAAAAAAAAATTCACGATGTTTATATTTGACAGAATATTATATTTGGAATATATAAAAACTCTTAAAAATCAATAACAAAAAGACAATCCAATAAAAATAGGCAAAGACGAGCATATACTCCACAGAGGAAGAAATATGAATTGACACTATACACTTGTACTCAGCGTTATTTGTCATCAGGGAAGAGCAAAGTAAAACCACATTAGGAGGGTTGTTTGTTTGTTTGTTTGTTTTGAGATAGGGTCTTGCTCTGTCACCCAGGCTGGAGTGCAGTGGTGGGATCATAGCTCACTGTAACCTCAAACTCCTGGGCTCAAGCCATCCTCCCACCTCAGCCTCCTGGGTAGCTAGGCCTACAGGCTCATCCCACCATGACCAGCTATTTTTTTTTAATTTTTGTGGAAACAAGTTATCACTCTGTGGCCCAGGCTGGAAGGGGGTGATCTTAAGATGAAAAGTGAATGAGAACTCTCTGTACTATCTTTAAAATTTTTATCTAAATCTAAAGTTATTTCAAAATAGTTTTTAAAATTATATTCTACCATATACTCACCAGAATACTGAAATAAAAAATACCAACAACACCAAATATTGGCAAGGACATGGAGCAAATGGAGCTCGACTTTCCTATGTCACAGGTGGGCATGTAAAATTGTACAAACCTCTTCAGAAAACATTTGAAAACTTCTTAAAAATTAAGCCTATGCCTACTCTCTGACCCAGCAGCTAGTTTCCTAGATATTCCCCACTAGGAACTAAAAACATTTGTCCACAAAATGACTTGCACATAAATGTTCATAGCAACAATATTCAACATAGCCCCAAATCAAAAATAACCAATTGTGGCATATTCATACAATGAAATGTTACTCAGTAATAAGAAACAATAAATAACGAATATATACAATGACACAGATAAATCTCAAAAATGTTATGCTAAGTAAAAAAAAAAGATAGACACAAAAATGCATAGTGTATGCTTCCATGCATAAGAAGTGCAAGAACTGGCAAAACTAATCTGGGGGAATAGCAAACAGAACAGTGGTTGTTGACGGGTGTAGAGATTGACCGGGAGAAAACACAAGATAACTTTTCAGAATTGTAGTCATGTTCTATATCTTTACTGAGGTTGTGGTTATATAGTTATATACATTTTTGGAAATTCATATATTTTACACTTAAGATATGTATATTTCACTATATGTAAATTTCACTTCAATATTAAAAAGAAAGAAAACATAATCTCAAGGAGGCAAAATGGATTCCTCACAGTTGTATTTTAAATCCATGCAGGTGCCTTCAGATCTAGATTCCACTGTCTCAACAAACACCTTTATACTAGATAACTGATACTCCAACAATAAAAATGAACAATTCCATACTCTTAGCACTTCAAGTTCAGTATCAAATGTATGAAAGTCCAACTCACTGTATCTGTTTCTCTTCTTCTTTCTTCAGATGCAGATCTCAGATATATTTTCAACTACGAATAGAATGTGAGTTCTTCATGGAACACTTCGACTTTGCTCTCCAACTTATCCAGGCCATATTCCCAATGGCAAGAATTATAAATGCATTTCAACCACCGCATTGGGTTTATAACATTTGAAGGAAAGGCCAAATAGGGAACTGTCAAGCTTTTGCTGGAGAACCAAAACAGTAAGACAGGCACAAGATATTGTACCCCAGTGCTTAGCCTGTCGTGTTGTAACATAACTAAAAGCTATTTTTCACTCGCTTTGCTTTAATTACCAAGGGTTTTGGTGTTCTAAATTGCTACTGTCCAAGCATCCCCTGATATAGCTGTAGTCCAAGAAGTTGAAGGGGTCCTAAGGAAATTAAGGGAATACAGCTGCAGCCCCCAACAAATACCTCAAATCCTAAAATATGCAAACTCTACAGAATGATTGATGGTATATTCTCAGTATGACTTCAAACTTCATAAAGTGCTTGCAAACACAATTATCACTTCAGCTACATCCTCCCTGCTTGTGAACTTGCTGAAAAAATCTGCTTCTTAATAATAGCAGCTACCATTTGTTAAACACTTTAATCAAGCACTGCTGTGTGTTGTTTTGTTTGATCCTCCCACAATAACCTTATTACATAAGCATTACTACAATCATATCCACTGCCAGATGAAAAAACTGAGATACAGAGAAGTTAGAAGTCACACAATTAGCAAGTGTCAGAGCTGAGATTTCAACTGATTGCCTGACAGCGGCACTCTCACTCAAACAGTAAGCTATGCTGCTTTCTTGCTAAATCTTTATCATGCCCATAGCTTGGGTTTGCCTACAAAAAAAAGTTTGAGCCATGAATACAGCCCTTGACATTTTATTGACCATGACAGAGGAAAAAAGGTGGCACATGATCACACTTATGAAATTGTTTCAAGGAAAGAAAAAGTAGAGAATCACAAGGACAATCTAGTTATGAAAATATTTACCTGAATAGTCTCTGTAATCATTGTAGAGCAGGCAAGAGAAATAATAAGTTATTGCCCAGGGACTCCATCCCCTGAGCATTCAAAAAGACAAGAACTCCTTCACAATTGAATTTATAGCCATTAAATGTTTTCATTGCAATGTTTGCTTTCTTATTCAAGTGACTGACTCCAGTTGGAAATATTTGGGGACCTCAAGATAAAGCCTTGATGGGAATGTGGCATGCCTTACAAAGTGTTACAAAAAGCAGGTCCAGGATATGAGACTTTATTTCTTCTTAGGCAATACACTGAGGTACCTCTGGGTCCAGCTCTTAAAAGCTAATGCTTCCGTTCTCAAGTAGGCAGTGGAGCCACTGTTTTCTCAGAATAAGAAGATACTTCTTTCAGTTTGTGTGACATTTGTGAAGAAGAATTTTTCAAGTTTTCCTGAACACTTTTCCATATTTGTTGCAATAATAGAAGACTATTCAAATTAACCTCATCCATTCAGGTATTTAACATCAATATATTCACATTCAGAGATAAAAGGAACTTTTCTATCTGGAGAGCTTCTTATTAACTGTTCTTATCTGGTCAAATTTCACTAGGCAGACCACAGGAAGTTGTAGATCCTAGCACTGCCCGGATATTGGACTTTCTCCCACATCTCTGCCTGGGAACTGCCAGCTGAGTTATTGCTGTCGGAGAAGTATGCAGTGTGTCTGGGCTTTGGGGTTATCTGATCAGCAGAGGCATCGGTGAGTAAAGTTTATTTTTTCCCCTAGCCAAAGAATTATAAACTCTGAGTATTAGGCCCGGAATAACCTAAAAGGTCATCTTGTCCAACTTCTAGTCAATGTCTGCATCACTTGAACAGCACATTTAGGCTCCTGGAATAATAATAGAGTAGAAATAAACTTGAGTGCTTACTGTATACCAGAGATGATGCTTTATACATAAACTCATTTAATATTCATAATATCAATCTGAATCAGAAATTATTTTGTAGATAAGAAAACTAAAGCTCTGAAATGTTAGACGTTTTGACCAAGTCCACATGGAAGTGGCAGGGCCAAGATTCAAACCGAGGTCTGTCTGCAGAGCCCACACTTTTAAACACCACATTGTTCTTCATAACTCAAATATCTGGGAAAACTCTGTCTAATATTCCATCGTGTTGTTTCTAAAAGTTGACTCATACTTGTCAGAATACTCATATCAGTGTCAGATTCAGAAAATTTAGTTACCATGCTTCTTCCTTCTTATTTAACCCCTTCCTCTCCCACCAATAGCAACAAATCTACTTTTATTTTTAATATTAGCCCTGTATTCCATGGTGAGAAAAAAAACTGTTGGTTAGCAGAAACATAAACCTGGTCATCAAATCATGAAATTCAAAGACAAAAGAAAAGCCTGTCTTGAAAGAAAACAGGAAATTAAGAACTAAAGATAAACCTGCAATAACCATTAATAAGTAAGCAGCAGCTGGGCATGGTGACGTGCATTTATAATATCAGCTACTTGGGAGGCTGAGGTGGGAAGATCTCTTGAGCCCAGGAGCTCCAGGCTGCAGTGAGCTCTGATTGTGCCACTGTACTCCTGCCTGGGCAACAGAGTGACACCCTGTCTCTAAAAATAAATAACTAACTAAATAAAATAAGCTAGCCCCAAAAGTTCCACTGAGTTCCAATTTAAATAGACTAAAGATCCCCTGGTCAAAATGCATCTCTATTGTTCACTGGGTTCCATAACAGAGAGTGACAAGAATTATTTGTCTGGCTTGTTTAAAGTTATTTGTCTTCAGGCCGGGGGCGGTGGCTCACGCCTGTAATCCCAGCACTTTGGGAGGCCGAGGCGGGTGGATCACGAGGTCAGAAGATCGAGACCATCCTGGCGAGCACTGTGAAATCCCGTCTCTACTAAAAATACAAAAAAAATTAGCCGGGAGTAGTGGCGGGCACCTGTAGTCCCAGCTACTCGGGAGGCTGAGGCAGGAGAATGGTATGAACCCGGGGGGCGGAGCTTGCACTGAGCGGAGATGGCGCCACTGCACTCCAGCCTGAGTGACAGAGCGAGACTCCATCCCAAAAAAAAAAAAAAAAAAGTTATTTGTCTGCAGAGCTCATGTCCCCTTCTGCTTGTTAGATGGTGGCCTCTTCTAGGGCAGGAAGTATGTCTTTATCTCTGTTTCCTTTCAAGTATCTATATACATTTCTCTTTCCAACATTTATTGTGCACCCTTACTGTTCTTAATACTGTACTGAGTACTGGATACACATGAAAAAACACAGTCTCTGACTCAGTCTGGTGGCAAAACAGATCTCTAAACCAATAGCTGCAATTTAATAAAGAGTGTTCTAATATCCAATAAAAGTACGCTCAGAGTGTTGTAAGAACATAGCAGATAGCACAATGTCATGCACATTGCAGGTGCTTAATATCCATTTGTCCAATTTAATTTACTCAAAGAGAAGAAGAGCTTAGCTCAATAGAAGGGAACTATGACCTACATGATAGATCAAGGCCACGACAAGTATCTAAAACCAACTCTCTCTCAGTTCAAGTTCCTTTATGTCTCACACTTAATTCCCCAAATTAAGACCAGCATACACAGAGTGTTCCAGCTATTAAAATGCAGAACCCAATTTTCTATCCTTAAATGTTTTTACTCCAGGATTTCACTCTGCAAGTGTAATATTGTATTATCATATGTCCCAGAAATAAGTTTTAAGTGGGTTGGAACTGACAACAGTGATAGAAGTGATGGAACCCAAACTTTCCTGTTAATACCGGTTAAAGTTTCAGAGTTAGAGAGAGTGTGGGTAGGGGATGTTTACCATGGGTAGATGAAAACTGACAAGATAGAAGATATATGCAGTTAAGAGCCTCTGAAAACAGGGAATAGACAGTTGTGTAATGCTGGCTGGCTGGAAATAGTAAGTAAATAACTGGTGTTGCCAGCACAAGTAAACAGCAAACAGGAATAAGTCATCAGTGAGCATTTGATGAAAACCAGTTATGGAAGTAGATTAGGGGTTATTTTGAATAGTTATTAGGAAAAATGTCTGGGTGAGGTACCAATGGGAAAAGAAAAGATCTGGAATCACTGCAGGAAAAAAGAACTGGACACGCATGTGATCTTTTTATCTCCGCTCTCTGCCTCCCTCTGTACCCGCTCTGTGCTCATGTTTCTTTCCTTTATTGCCCTGATCCTTCTCTTTGCGTCATAATTTCCATCAAACAAGTATTTATTAGTGCCTCCTATGAACGGAACATTGTGCCATATAAGGAGATAAATGATACAGGGTTCCTGCCCTCAAAGAACTAACAATCTAGAGAGGCAGATAAATATGTACTTTTTATATGGAATTAACTACAATTTAATGATGAAAGTGGCATGTGCTCTAACAGAGGGGAAAAGAAAAACAAAATACTGTGAAAGAACATTGGTGAAAGATATTAATTCTGACTCGGGAGAAGGGCATCTTGAGGAGATTGAGCAAAGACAAAGAATGGCTAGAATTTTAATAGAATAAAGGTAGGTAGTCATTCTTGTCAGAGGGATTTGAGAAAAGTCATAAAACGTGGCATGTTTGAGGAATGGTGGGAATGGAATATGTAGGGAGAACAATGCATCCTAGTTTGCCAGGGATTTCCCAGGTTTTAGCACTGAAAGTGCTGTATCCTGGAAAACTTCTTAGTCCTGTGCAAACAGGGATGATTGGTCACCCTAAATATGCATGGGACATTGGGCATATGCATCATAGGGAGTAAAAAAAATGAAGGGAAAACCAAGGGTCAGTGAAGACAACCCATAGAAAATTAGGTTGAAGACAGGACATGAAGAGTACCAAATGTCAGGCTAAGAAGTCATGACTTGTTTTTACAGGCAGTTGACAATGAAACAGAGGTTTTGGATAGGGGAGTAGTATAATGAAAACATAAGATTACTCTGGCAAAAATGTCCAGGGCAGATGAAAGGGGTAAAAAACTAGTTTGGAGCCTATTTTGAAAATCCTTGCAAAAGACACACAGAAGACTTTGACAAGGAAATCTACAATGGGAATGGAGCAGAGGAGCCATAGTGAAGAGACAGTGCAGTGGCAAAAATCACTGAACCTTACTGACTAATATGGGAAATTGTAGAAAGGAGGGATGATGACAATGTTTTCCAACCTGGTTTATTGGGAAAATTGAGATGCCATTAGCAGGAATAGGGAAGTAGCAATGACAGTTTTAAATGGAATGGTGACAAGTTTATTTTAATTTAGTTTCCAACAATCTGGGGTTGGGAAGCCAAATAAACACGTGATTCATGAGCTAAAGAAGATGTCTGACCTCTAGTTATAAGCTTTGGGAGACATGAGTATAAGAATTAGACTCAGATATAAGTTTAATTATATATGAGAGGTCAGATATGACCATCTATGGAAAGAGTAAAGTTACAGAAATTAGTAAGAAATACATGGTGGTCATTAGAGCCTGTTACAGGTACTCCAGTTCTCACCTCCTTCCAGGTACATAACAACATTGCCATGTGATTGCTTTTGCCAACTAAATGTCAGTAAAAGTGACTTATTCACATCCAGGCAAAAGCTTGAAGAAGCCATACAGAATTCACTGTGCTTCTTTTATCCTGCTTCAGCAATCATTAAAGCAGGTGTCAAGAAGAATCCCCCATTCAGTCTGGGTCCTTGGGTCACTTCAATGAGCGGAGACAAATGTCATTACTATGTAGCATGAGCAAGAATTAAACCTTTGTTGTTTCAAGCCCCTCAAAGTTTAGGGGCTGTTTGTTGCTATAGAGTAAGCTAGCTTATCTTGAATGCCACTGAAAACTTAGAAATACATACATTTAGAAGTTAGAAGAAAGAGGGAACTGACAAGTGACTCTTTCATGGGGATGGCGCAGAAGAGCCATACTGAAGAGAGAGTGCAGTAGCAAAAGTCACTGAACCTTGGTAATTTTACAGTAAAGTATACAATTTACAGTAAAAGAATAAGCAGAGGTGAGAAGTACATAAAGCGAAAACGAATCTTAGAAGACAAAAGAAGAAAAATATTCAAGAAGTGAAGGTAGTAAGTAGTGTTAGATGAAATGAATCAAAGACTGAAAAAGAACATTGGATTTGGTCATTAGTAGTACATTGGGTTACTTTCTAATAAGTTCAGTTGTGTGACAGAAACAAGCAAGGGATTGAGAAGTTAACAGGGAGTGTGTAAATGGAGTTAATTAATGAGGATAATCATTTTTAGAAATTTGGTAAAGAGAGAAAATTCCTTAAGCAATGTCCTACCTTCCGTTGGATAAGCATGGTTTCTTCTCTCTCTTTCCATCTCTTTGCTTACTCTGCTTCCTCCATATTATCCTGGTTCTCTTCTTCTAGATCTGCCTCTTCTCTCTCCTGCCTTCTCTATGCCCCTGTGTCTCTTTGCCTCTTCTTCCCTATGATGGCATGATAACTCTTACAGCTGAACAGAGTGGGCCTAGTTCAGCCTGTGGTCCAATACAGGAGACCCCTCTATTTTACTGCTGATCAGACTGAAATTAAATGTTGTATCACTGAAGGAGTTAGCTCACTAATTCATGGAACTGCCTATCCCGTAATTGTCAGATAAATCTAGCTATCTAGACAGAAAACTTGTCTCCTACTCAGCTGAACTCTGCCTCCCTTTAACTTTTTCTCAGTCCTAATTCTACGCTCCCTATACCACACCAGAAATGTTACTCTCTTTTGTACCTTGTACTTGATATTCATGCTCTCTTTTCTCTTTGCCCATTCCTTATCCTCACCTTTCCATTGTCTCAGAGATGACCCTCAACTATAAAGAAAATATCAATTTTCTTATTAATAGCCTCAGTTTCATCAAGTGGTTGAATAAATGGGCCTTACTTCTAAAAATATACATAATTTAGATATAGATATATAGATATACTTTTATGCAGAACACTAAATTTGTAACATTGCAAACAACTTACGTTAAAGTGTATTTTCAACTATTCTGTGTGTGTGTGTGTGTGTGCAGTGAGTCATATAAAGAAGTGCTAGCCTTCTTGTTTTGAAAAAAGAAGAATTTTTAAGTTTACAAGGAAAGAGTTAGATTATTTTAAAATCATCATATTCTTTTCTTCACAAACAAAACAATTAAGTTTTTAACTTTTTTTTTACTTATATATGTCCACTGACTTATATGTGGGAGTTGGGTCAGTTATGCTCAGTAGTAAAAAGCTTCTTATACCTAATTTAGATAACTTTTAGAATGATAAATCCATATGGCTCAATTAAGAAAGTAAAGGAGCTTGGCGGACATCACTCAGCCATGCATCCTCTTAAACTTTCCTTTGTATTTCTGTCCAACACTGAATCCTTAGCTTGAATAGGCTATTGCAATGCTCTTATGAGGGCTTATTGTCAAGAATACAGAGATGGTGGGAAATCAGTTCCAATGCTTAAAAACACTGTTTATAAAGCACTTCTCTGACTGAATATTTTTCCCAGCTTTGGAGAGTAAGGAAAGGTGTAAAAATGCAACTACTGAATTCCTAGGCTCCCTTACACCTTAAAGAGAGGCAACAAGCTTGACTTTGGTGAAAACTTAGTTGTAGTCCTTCTTCCAGAAACAACAGTCTTGTGTTTGCATATCTTTATAATTTTCACAGCATTTCCCCGACCATTATCTTGTTGGAATTTCACAATTCTATGAAGTAAGAAAGGCACGTAGTTTTCCTTATTCTATAGATTACGAAACTGCTGCTCCCTTGGGCCACATAGCAAGCAAATGGTTAATCCAAAACTAAAATGTCCTTACTCATTACTCATTCCTATGATTCACACTGGTTCTTTGAATAATAATTCAGTTACATGGTAGTATAGTTATGCTTGGCAAGGATTGCATGCGATTCCACAAAAAGCAAGACCCTTAGATGGCACAGAGCTGCCCTTGGCACATCCCTGACTCCTCTTCCTGGTCACATCCCTTTCTAAGTTCCTTGAGTTTTATGACTAGATCTTTGGTGTCTGCTGTATCTCTTACCTTCTTGTGCCAAAGAAACTGTTCTCTAAAAACAGCAGATGCTCAAGACCTGAAGTACAGCTGGAAGCAAAATAATTTTGATTTTGTTACCTAGGCAAAGACAAGGGAAATGTTCTGTTTAGAATTTGAGTTACTTGCCCTTGTATCTAACAGCTTATAACATCATTCTGGGCCAAGTAAATGCCTTGGCAAGTGTGGAAATTTCTTTGAAGAGCTCTACCTCACCTGAATCCCTTATTATCGATATGGAATCAGGTATAGTCATGCAAACAAATCTCGATTTTAAAATGCCCCTTTTAATACAAAGAGTCTGTAGGAGGGTATGGTCCTACCTTTTCAAGTATGACTATTATGAGTAAGAGGAGGAGCTAAAAACAAGGTCTCTTTGACAATAAAGTTTTCCCTAACCACAACTATGAGAAGATTCAAAGGAATACAGTTAGACTAGCATAAAACATGTCTTCCTTTCCTGCCCTTGTGAAGTTCCCCCTTATCATTCAGCCCCGAACTTTCTCCAGTCCCATCTTAGGATTACATCACATTTGTCATACCTTTCCTTTTATCTTTATAGAAAGGATGATGATTTCCTCAGATGAAGAAAATGATACAAATATGATGGAATTTATTCTGGTAGGACTGTCCAGACAGCCTGCATCTCAGCTACTCTTCTTTTAGGCAATATTGTTCATCTACTCTGTCACCCTGGTTGGTAATATTCTCATCATTGTTATTATCCAGATTGATTCCCATCTTCAAACCCCCATGTACTTCTTTCTCATACAAGTATCCTTCTTAGATATCTGCTCCACACCCACGGTTCTGGTGAACTGCTAGAAGGACTTTCCAAGTGTATCCTATAGTGGCTGCTTATTCTAAATGACTATCTTTCTTTACTTAGGGGTGACAGAGTGTGGGTTTTTTTTTGTTCTGTTTTGTTTTGTTTTTTGAGTTGGAGTCTCACTCTGTCACTTAGGCTGGAGTGCAATGGCACAATCTTGGCTCCCTGCAACCTCCACCTCCTGGGTTCAAACAGTTTGCCTGCCTCAGCCTCCCGAGTAGCTGGGATTACAGGTGCCCACCACCATGACCAGCTAATTTTTGTATTTTTAGTAGAGACGGGGTTTCACCATATTGGTCAGGCTGGTCTTGAACTCCTGACCTCATGATCCGCCTGCCTTAGCCTCCCAAAGTGTTGGGATTACAGGTGTGAGCCACCATGCCCAGCCGAGTGTTTTCTTATTGCTGTTATGGCCTATGACAGGTTTGTTGCCATCTCAAAACCCTTGTGTTACCCATTCATTATCAATAGCAATGTTTGCATCTGGATGGTGGCAGGAGTTTGGGCCCATCCTGGTCGCACCAATCCAATTCTGTGGCCACAATGTAGTCAACATTTTACATGTGAGCTCCAAGTAATTTTCAAACTCACTTGCTCTCCTGTACTAGTCAAAGAGATCCAGTGATTCATGATTCCAGGTTGTACATTATAGGCATTGTATCAGCATTAAGTGTGCTCCTACAGTTAAGCTCGCCAGCAATCCCATCCCAGGAGCTGAGAGGCATACAATTAGGGCATAAGGTGAGGTATTATCGGGGTACACTTACACAAAGTATGTTGAAACTCACACAGCCAATTGCCATAATGACCATTGAATTAGCACATAGGTAAAGCTGAGATGTGCAAACAGATACCTAATACATTTCCAGCACCTGAAGATGGTCTTTTGTCCTTGTGCCAGATCCACCCAAATGTCTAGGTATTCTAAGTCTTTTCCTTTTATTGCTTCTATCTGACATCTTTAATGAGCCCATGTCAAGACATATCAAATATCTATATGTCATGGGGATGGCTGGTTACAAATGAAAAAACATATGGAAAAATATTTCAACAGAGGGGAAAAGCAGTATGAAAAAAAGCAAGTTGGAAACAGAAACTCAGGCCCTACATACTGAGGTAGACCCACCTTTTTGGAAGGTATCACGTTTTTATCAAGGAGGTACCTGGCAGCCAGAAATAAATAGCCCATTTTATAAGCCTGAATGACTTCCAGGATGTGGAGAACTGTAGAAAAGAGTTTTGCAAAGACAACTATATAAGCTGGTGCTGGTAAAATTTTTACTAGTTCATGTTGAAATGAAAAGAAATGAAGGTAAAGTAATGAACTGTTCATAGTTTAATTCAATCACAAAGAGTATTCTAAGGTAATTCAATGAAACACTATTTGCAGTATCAAAAGGTTGGAAATAATGGAAATGCCTATTAATAAGTGACTGTTTAAATAAATTTGATATATCCGTACAACAAACTACTATACAGCTGTAAAAAGATTTAAAAAGCTCTTCATGCACTGACATGAAACGCTTTTCAAGATAACCTTTTTGGAAAAAATGTGAACAGAATGCTACACACATACATACACTCCTCCACACAGACAGACTTATTTACTTATTTATACATAGAATATCTTTGGAAGAATGCCCAAGGAACAAATAACAGTGGCTGCCTGCAGAAAGGGAAACTGGGTGTTGAAGGGGCAGGGTAAGAGGGAGCCTTTTAATTGTCAATTCTTTTTTTGTTTTTATTGATACATAATATTCGTAGATATTTATGGAGTACATGTGATATTTTGGACATGCATAGAATGTGTAATGGTCAAGTCAAGGTATTTAGGATATCCATCACCTTGAATATTTATCATTACTATGTGTTGGGAATATTTCAAGTCCTCTCTTCTAACTATTCTTTATGGTTTTGTACATTTTGAATTTTGATTAGGAATTGTTCTTTCCTTCTAATTTGTTGCCTAATTTTTGCCTTAAAATAGTATTTTAAATGAAATAATAGGGTTAATACATTGTAGATATTTTGTTATTTCATTTTTAATTCTGTATATATTTACATAGCAAAATGAAAAGTTGGTGTATTAGTCTACTCTCATGTTGCTAATAAAGATATACCCAAGACTGGGTAATTTATAAAGGAAAGAGGTTTAATTGACTCAAAATTCCATATGGCTGGGGAGACCTCACAATCATGGTGAAAGACAAAGGAGGAGCAAAGGCATGTCTTACATGGTGGCAGGCAAAGAGACCATGTGCAGGGGAACTCCCCTTCATAAAACCACTAGATCTCATGAGACTTATTCACAATCATGAGAACAGCATGGGAGAAACCCACCCCCATGATTCAATTGCCTCCCACTGGGTCCCTCCCACAACACATGGAAATTATGGGAGCTACAATTCAAGATGAAATTTGGGTGGGAACACAGCCAAACTATGTCAGCTGACAAACTCACTTAAAAAAATAGGTACACATACGTAAAATCCAAAATGTTGGAACCACTGCTTTAAGGTCCCTTCTCTGGAATTCAACAACCAGTCTGTCTCATTGCTGTTCCCCTCTGACCTTGTGTCCCAGTCCTGAACCAGTGTCTCTGCCTTAGACACCTGCTTAGTATCCCACTCCCTCAAGGAATCAGACCTCACTATGCTATTGTCACTCAATGTCCTTCACCATCACCACCACCCATGGATTAGCATCCTATCCCTGAAATGGGAAAATGTGATGGGGGCCCTTCTACCGGCTGCTGGACCTCCCTGCTGGACAAAACTTGATTCATTTGCTGGAGTGGAATGCTAAGAAGAGATTGTGTCCCTGCCAAATTCATGTTAAAGCCCAAATCTCCAGTGGGATGGTATTTGGAGGTGGAGGCTTGGAAGGTAATTAGGTTTAGATGAGGTCATGTGGGTGAGGGCTCCCTTATGGGATTAATGACCTTATACAAAGAGAAAGAGACATAAGATTTCCCTATGTATGTGTGCATCCACCAAGGAAGGCCAAGTGAAGACACAACCAGGAATAAGGCCTTCACCAGCATGCAATCATACTGGCACTTATATCTTGAACTTCCAGCTTTCAGCACAGCAGGAATTAAATTTCTGTCTTTTAAGACAATCATTCTAGGATATTTTTTATAACACCCTGAGTTAAGATAGTTTACTTTCTTTTTATGTTTAAGGAAGTAGGATTTTCTTTTTTTGTATGTCTTTTCCCACCCAGGTTTATTGAGGTATAATTGACAAATAAAAATATACATATTAGGGTGTACAAAGTGATGTTTTGATATATGTGTATACTGTGAAATGGTTACCACATCAAGCTAATTAACATATCCATCACCTTATATGGCTACTTTTTTTTGTGGTGAGAGCACTTGAGATCTACACCCTTGGCAAACTTTAAGTATACAATACAGTGTTATTAACTATAGTTACCATGATGTACATTAGATCCCCCAAAATTACTCATTTCACAACTGAAGATTATACCCTTTGACCAACAACGCCCCTCTTACCCACCCCTTAGCTCCTGGTAACCACCATTCTACTCTCCATTTCTATCACTTCAACTATTTTCAAGATGGCGCATATAAGTGACATCATGCAGTATTTGCCTTTCTGTGTCTGGCTTAGTTCACTTAGCATAATGTCCTTCAAGCTCATCTATATTGTCACAAATGGCAAGATTTCCTCCTTTTTGAAGGCTAAATAATACTCCATTGTGTAAAGATATATATATACATGTATGTATATATATACACACATATGTATAGATATATATCTGTGTGTGTATGTGTATGTGTATACATATATATATAGTGTGTATATATACATATACACACAAACACCACATTTTCTTTTTCCATTCGTCTCTTGATGGACACTTAGGTTGTTTCTATATATTGATTACTGTGAATAGTGCTGCAATATGCTTGGGAATGCAGATAATTCTTCAGATAATGATTTTATTTCCTTTGGATATATACTAAGTAGGGGAATTGCTGGATAATATAGTAGTTCTATTTTGAATTTTTAAAGGAATCTCCATACTATTTTCCGTAATGGCTGGGCCACTTTACAGTCTCACTAACTTTGTACAAGTGTTTCCTTTTCTCCATATCCTTGCCAATACTTGCTATCTTTTGGCTTTTTGGTAATAGCTATCCTAGCAGGTGTCAGGTGATATCTAATTGTGATTTTGAATTGTATTTCTTTGATAATTAGTAATCTTGAGCACCTTTTCATATACCTCTTGTCCATTTGTATATCTTCTTTGGAAAACTTTCTACTCAGATCTTTTGTCCATTTTTAAATTGGGTTGTTTCCTTGCTATTGAGTTGTATGAGTTCCTTATATAGTTTAAATATTAACCCCTTTCAGATATATGTCTTACTAATATTTTCTTCCGTTCTGTAGCATGCCTCTTCATTTTGTTAATCAACAAAATTTTTTCTTTTACAACTTTTATTTTGGATTTGGGAGTACATGTGCAGATTTGTTATAAAGGTATATTGCATGATGCTGAGGTTTGGGGTTTGACTGAACCCATCACCCAGATAGTGAGCATAGTACCCAATAGGTACTTTTTTCAGCCCTTGCCCGCATTCTTCTCTCCCACCTCTAATAGCCCCCAGTGTCTAATGTTCTCATCTTTATGTCCATGTGTATCCAATGTTTAGTTCCCACTTACAAGTGAGAACATGCAGTATCTGGTTTTTTGTTTCTGTGTCAATTCACTTAAGATAATGGCCTCCAGCTGCATCTATATTGCTGCAAAGAGCATGATTTCATGTTTTTTATGGCTGCATAGTATTCCATTGTGTTTTTCTTTATCCAGCCTACCATTGATGAATACCTGGGTTGATTCTTTGTCTTTGCTATTGTGAATAGTGCTGCGAGAAGCATACAGGTACATATGTCCTTTTGATAGAACAATTTATTGTCCTTTGGGTATGTATTAGTCTGTTTTCACACTGCTATAAGGAACTACCTGAGACTGGGTAATTTATAAAGAAAAGAGTTGTAATTGACTCACAGTTCTGCATAGCTAGGGAAGCCTCAGGAAACTTACAATCATGGTGGAAGGTAAAGGAGAAGCAAGCACCTTCTTCACAAGATGGCAGAATAGAGATAGTGTGCAGGGGAAGCTGCCACTTATAAACCATCAGATCTCATGAGAACTCCCTCACTATCATAAGAACACATGGAGACTGCCTCCATGATCCAATCACCTCCCACTAAGTCCCTTCCTTGACATGTGGGGATTTCAATTCGAGATGAGATTTGGATGGGGTCACAGGACCAAACCTTATCAAGGTGTATACCCAGTACCATTACTGGGTACTCGTGCTGGGATTGCTTGGTCAAATGATAGTTCACCACTTAGTTCTTTGATAAATGATATTTCACCACTTAGTTCTTTGATAAATCACCAAACTGCTGTCCATAGTGGCTGAACTAATTTATATTCCCACTAACAGTGTATAAGTGTCCCCTTTTCTCCAAAACCTCGCCAGCATCTGTTATTTTTTTGCTTTTAAATAGTAACCATTCTAACTGGTGTGAGTTGCTATCTCACTGTGGTTTTGATGTGAATTTCTCTGATGATCAGTGATGATGAGCATTTTTTCATACATTTGATAGCGACTTATATTTCTTCTTTTGAGAAGTACCTATTCACATCCTTTACACATTTTTTAATGGGGTTATTTGTTTTTTGTTCATTGATTTAGGTTTCCTATAGATTCTGGATATTAGACCTTTGTCAGATACCTAATTTGTAAATATTTTCTTTTATTCTATATGTTGTCTGTTTATTCCTTTGATAGTTTTTCTTGCTGTACACAAACTCTTTAGTTAATTAGGTCCCACTTATCAATTTTTGTTTTTGTTCCAGTTGCAATTGCTTTTAAGGACTTAGTCATAAATTATTTCCTAAGGCTGATGTCCAGAATGTTATTTCCCAGATTTTTTTCTAGGATTCTTATAGTTTGAGGTTTACATTTAAGTTATCAATCCATCTCAAGTTAATTTTTGCTTGTGGTACTAGATAGGGGCCCAGGTTCATTCTTCTGCATATGGATAACCAGTTATCCCAGCACCATTTATTGAATAGGGAATCATTGCCCCATTGCTTATTTTTGTCAGGTTTGTCAAAGATCAGGTGGTTGTGGATGTATGGCTTTATTTCTGGGTTCTCTATTCTGTTCCATTGGTCTATGTGTCAGTTTTTCCCCCAGCACCATTCTGTTTTGGTTACTATAGCCTTGTCATACAGTTTGAAGTTGGGAAATAGCTATTTGGGGACTTTTGGGGTTACATAAATTTTAGCACTTTTTTTTTTTTTTTTTTTTTTTTTTTTTGGAGATGGAGTCTCGCTCTGTCGCCCAGGCTAGAGTGCAGTGGCGTGATCTCGGCTCACTGCAAACTCCACTTCCTGGGTTCAAGTGATTCACCTGTCTAAGCCTCCTGAGTAACTGGGATTATAGGCGCCCGCCACTGCGCCTGGCTAATTTTTGTATTTTTAGTAGAGATGGGGTTTCACCATGTTGGCCAGGCTGATCTCGAATTCCTGACTTCATGATCCACCCACCTCGACCTCCCAAAGTGCTGGGATTACAGGCGTGAGCCACCGTGCCTGGCCAGCATTTTTATATCTCTATGAAAAATTCTATTGGAATCTTGATAAGAATATTAATTTTTTCAATCTATGAACACAGAATAGCTTTCCATTTATTTTGGGTCTCCTACAATTTCTTTAATCTATTTTTTTTTAGTTTTCATCTTCACCTCCATGGTTACATTTATTCCTAAGTATTTTATTGTTCTTGATGCTATTGTAAGTGGGATCATTTTTGGATAGTTTGTTGTTAGTGTATAGAAACACAGTTGATTGTTGCATGTTAACAAAATTCAACATCCTTTCATGATAAAAAAATAATAAAACTCTTAACAAAGTGAGTATAAAAGGAATGTACCTAAACATAATAAGAGCCATCTATGGCAAGCCTGCAGCTAACATACTGAATGGTGAAAAGCTAAAAGCTTTTCTTCTAAGAACAGAAGCAAAACAAGGATGCCCATTCTTACCCCATCTATTAAACATAGAACTGGAAGTCCTAGACAGATCAACTTGGCAAAATAAAAGGAATAAAAGCCATCCAAACCAGAAATGAAGAAGTAAAATTGGCACCGTAGCCAGGGTGACAGAGAGAGACCCTGTCTCTAAAAATATTTTTAAATAAATAAATAAAAATAAAAATAAAGTTGTACAAGCATCTCCATCATTTTAAAAAAGGGAGTGAAACTATGTTTGCAAATAACATAATCTTATATATTGAAAACTCTAAAGATTCCACCCCAAAATTAATAAATTCAGTAAAGTTATGGAATACAAAATTAACATACTTTCTTTCTTCCAGCTTTATTTATTTATTTATTTATTTATTTATTTATTTATTTATTGAGACGGAGTCTCGCTCTGTTGCCCAGACTGGAGTGCAGTGGAGCGATCTTGGCTCACTGCAAGCTCCGCCTCCCGGGTTCACGCCATTCTCCTGCCTCAGCCTCCCGAGTAGCTGGGACTACAGGTGCCCACCACCATGCCAGGCTAATTTTTTGTATTTTTAGTAGAGACGAGGTTTCACCGTGTTAGCCAAGAAGGTCTCAATCTCCTGACCTCGTGTCTGCCCGCCTAGGTCTCCCAAAGTGCTGGGATTACAGGCATGAGCCACCATGCCCGGCCTCTTCCAGCTTTATGGAAGTATAATTGGTAAACAAAAACTGCACATAATGAGTGTATACAACTGATTGAGTTAATATCTATATATATGTATATAGATATATATACACATAAACATATACATATACATATATTCATGTTATCATCACTACAATCAAGGCAATAAACATATCTTTACCTCCAAAAGTTTCCTTCTGTTCCCTTTTTGTTGTTACTTGTTTGTTTTTGTTAAGAACATTTCACATGAGATCTCCCCTATTCACAAAATATCAAGTCCACAATACCTTATTGTTAATTATAGGCACTATATTATACAGCAGATCTCTGGAACTTATTCTGTATAACTGAAACTTTACGCCCATGAAAAAATAGCTCTCAGGCTGGACACGGTGGCTTACAACTGCAATCTCAGTGCTTTGGGAGGCTGAGGAGAGAGAATCACTTGAGGTCAGGGTTCAAGACCAGCCTGGCCAACATGGCAAAACCCCATCTCTATTAAAATACAAAAATTAGCCGGGCATGGTGGCACATGACTGTAATCCCAGCTACTTAGGAGGCTGAGGCATGAGAATCACTTGAACCTGGGAGGTAGACGTTGCAGTGTTGAGATCGTGCCACTGCACTCCAGCCTGGGCAAGAGAGCAAGACCTTGTCTCAAAAAAACAAAAACAAACAAACAAAAAAACAGAAACTTCCCTCTGTTCCCTTTCCCCCTTGCCTGGTAACCACCATTCTATTGTCTACTTTTACCTGTTTGACTATTTTAGATGCCTTATATAAGAGAAATCTTGCAGTATTTGTCCTTCTGTGACTGACTCGTTTCACTTAGCATCATGTTTTCCAGGTTCATATATGTTGTTTGAAATGGTAGAATTTCCTTCATTTTTAAGGCTAAATAGTGTTCCACTGTGTGTGTATTATATATATACACACACACACATATACACATATATATACATACACACAATATGTATACACACATATATAACTTTTTTTGTCTGTAGTATATATAGATAAAGAAAATGCAATAAAATATTATACTACATATAAAGAAAATATAATACTTTATTACATTTTCTTTTTTAAAATAATTTTACTTTAAGTTCTGGGATACATGTGCTGAACGTGCAGGTTTGTAACATAGGTATACATGGTTATACATGCCACGGTAGTTTGCTGCACCTATGAACCCGTCATCTAGGTTTTAGGCCCCACATGCATTAGGTATTTGTCCTAATCCTCTCCCTCCCCTTTCCCCCTACTCCCTGACAGGACCTGGGGTGTGATGTTCCCCTCCCTGTGTCCATGCGTTCTCATTGTTCGCCAATATTCTACATTTTCTTTATCTATTTATCTGTTGATGGACATTTGGGCTGTTTCCATATCTCGGCTGTTGTGAATAATGCTGCAATAGATATGAGAATGTAGATATCTCTTTGCAATCCTGTTATCAGTTCTTTTAAATATATACCCAGAAGTGGGATTCCTGGATCATAAATATAGTAGTTCTATTTTTAATTTCTTGAGGAACTTCTATACTGCTTTCCATAATAGCTGCACCATTTTACATTCCTACCAACAGTGTGCAAGGGTTCACTTTTATTCATATCCTCACCAACACTTACTATCTTTTGTTTTCTTTTCTAATAGCCATTCTAACAGATGTGAGATGATATTGTGATGTTGATTTGCTTTTTCCTGATGATTAGCAATGTTAAGCATCTTTTCATATACTGTCAGTCAGGTACTGGCACAAAAATAGGCATATAGACCAATGAAACAGAATGGAGAGCCTGGAAATAAACACACACATATAAGGACAACTAATCTTTGAAAAGAGTACTAAGTATATGCAATAGGGAAAATTTGTGTCTTTTCAAAAAATGGTGTTGAGAAAAGTGGCTATCCCATTCAAAAAATAAAATTGGTCTCTTATCTTATACCATACACAAAAATTAGCTCAAAATGGATTAAAGACTTAAGTGTAAGATATTTTAACTCTAAAATAGTTAGAAGAAAACATAGGGAAAATGCTTCTTGACGTTGGTCTTGTCTATAGTTTCTTAGATATGACACCAAAAGCAGAGACAACAAAGGCAAAAATAGACAAGTGGAACTACATCAAACTAAAAAGATTCTTTACTGGGAAGAAACGAAAGGCAACAGAATGAACAGAATGAAAGGCAACCTACGGTACGGAAGAAGTATTTACAAACCATATATCTGATAAGGGTTTAATTTCCAAAATATATAAGGAACTTCTACAACGCAATAGCTAAAAAAACAAAATAACTGGATTTTTAAAATGTCTGACAGATTTGAACAGACGTTTCTCCAAAGAGAGTTTACTTTCTAAAGTTTACTCATTCCTGCATTTTTCTTTACTTTTCTGTAAGTGCCTGTGAAGCTTTCCTTGCCAACTCATACTTATTTGGTCCCTCTGATATCCAGGGTTTGCATTAGAAAACCCCCCTTAAAATATCATGTTCTGCTTGCCAGATTGGAAGTCAGCCCAAGGATCTTCAAGACGATTCTTCTTTTCAGCTCTTCTTTACACCAAATGGCCCATATTGAGATTATGTCCTGTGGCAGAGATTGCTTGTTATCTACCCCATTATCCATTTTCTCAATCTTCTTTGGTAACAAATCACTGAATTTTATTCAGGTGGTAACATATCTAGCTAAAAGAATACAATTTTCAGCCTGTCTTGAGGCTAGGTGTGTTCAGTGACTAAATTAGTATTAAAATATAAGTCAAAATATTATGAGAAATTTCTAGAATGTCTTAAATAGAAGCAAATCAGTCCCCCCACCACCACCCCTTATTTTCCCCTTTCTCTATCCTGATGCCTAGAATGCAAATGCAAAAAGGACATGTATCTATCTGAAATGTTCATAGAAAACATATCTGGAACTCTACCATCCTTCTTGTTCTATGAGAATAAGGGCAGAATAGTTAACTGGAAATAATGTGAGTCCGTGAATATCAGAGAATTATCATAGCTGTTCTACACTTCTCATCTTCAGTTAAGTGATGTACAAAAATCATCCATCTTGTTTAAGCCACAATTATACTAGGTTTTCTGTCCCTTACAGCTGAACTTGATTCTAACTGATATATCTTACCTGTTATGTTTCCATGTCCCATTGAAGGTGACTAAGCCATGCCCCACAGTGTTTCAACACCCGACATATCTGAGTAATAACACCTCCCTACATATGTAAGGGACATCAGTATGAATAGAATTTTAAACCCTGCTCCTACTGTTGATTCTTTTGCTGCCTACATACCAATTTATTGTTATTATTTTGTATACTTGGTGATGATTGCTTTACAGTTGATTTAATTGTCACTCCAAACCATGAGGGGAGAGGAAGTCCCATGGCATGAGTGAGACATGCTGCTCTAAGACAATCAAAAGAGAAGACGTTGGACATGCCGAGTTCAAACTCATGAAACTGTCAAATCTTATTTAGAGTAATGACAACCAAAGTTCTATCTACAGCTCAGACATCTCTTCTGAGTTCCAATTACATGTGTTTGTGTAAAAAGTACATGTATCTATCTGAAATGTTCATAGAAAACATAGATTGAGATATTCTGAAATAGAAAGCTTCATCTTCACCCTAAAATCTCCTCTTCCTCCTGTTTATTGCATCAAATGGAGCCACCATCCACCTTGAAGACATCCCCTAATCCTCTTGTTCCCTTACTGCAACTTCCAATCATCCTCCAGGCTTTGCCTATCCTATTTCTGTGATAAATCTCATCCATCCCTAGACTCTCATCCCACTGCCTCTCCCTTAACTCTGGCCCTCATCATTTCTTGCTCTGACCACTGCAGTGACTTGAGATCTGGTATCCTTAGCAACACAGTCTAACACAGGCTTCACATTACGGTGCCACCCACTTTTATGAGACATGTCAGAGCATGTCACTCCCTTGTTTAAAAGTTCTTCATGATGTCCAGTCATGAAGGCAAAAAGTTCAACTCTTCAATGTGACATTTAAGACCTTCCAAGATCTGGACCCAGCCTATATGGCTTTTCTGACTCTTGCTGATTCAGCAATACAAACTTATTAACATTCCCATTAACATCTCCTTCATTTCCAATTCTGAGCACAGGATTGATGTGGTGTCTGTAAAATGCATGCGGTTCTCAACTAGTTAATCCAACCCAGGAAACCCAGCAAGAATGTTTCTAATATGAGCCTCCTTCGACCATCTTTTATCTCTGGGCCTAAAGAGTAAGTCCCTCCTTTATCAATGTCCCCCTGCACAAGTTTATATGTGCCTCCTTTGTACATCCCTTATACTTTGTACATGGCTGTACAATGTAATATTTCATGCAGCTAAACATCTTAGAAAGCAAGTGAGAGTGGCATCCATCTGGAACAGCACTAGGGTATATCCATGCTGCTGTGTGAATTTCTCCACATGTTTGCATAGATGTAGCGCCTTCAGAGGTCAACAGACCTGCTACCATCAAAAAGAATTCAACCTTTATGCTCATGCTCTTTTCATTCTACTAACTTCAGGGATGTTCTACATCCCCAAAACCCCAGCAGCCCCTTTGCCTCCTCTTCATGCCTGGTATCACCCAAGCTTTGTGCCTAGACTTTCTAGCAGGACCCAGGCTGTTCTTTCTGGAAGTCCCTCTAAACCAGTGACTTTGTCTCTGAAGATATCAAATGAGTTTGAGCAGCCAGGCCCCTCAACATAACTGACCATTCCCAACTACTGAGGACACTCTGTCCACCTTTGCTTGGCCTGAATACTCTCATGTAGCTAGAACCTACTCATTGTAGCTAAATTCAAGATATCAGAGGAAGTATTATCTGGAATTTCTTGTCTTCGTTTTTTTTTTTTTCTTTTAGAAAATATAATATCTCTGTCTGGTAGCCCTGCTTCCCTCAGAGCTTACAGTGAACTGAAATAAATGCAGGGAAGTAGTCCTATATTCTGTACACTTAAGAAATGGGAAATTCAATATTTGTTTACAATAACGGCAAAGTTAAAATAGCTCATGCTACATTGCCAAATGAAGAATAGCAGAGACATAAACACTGTCCTTAAAAAGATTTTTTTAGAAGAAAAGTATGAATCGAATCATTTACTGAAGTACTGTTTGAACAGATGGTGTGATTAACAGCTAACATGTAAGCCATCTTGGGAGTTTATGGAAAAGTAAACACGTGCAGCTAAAAAGAAATCACTTTATTCCCCAAAAGGTTCTTTCATTCATTTTACTAAGTAAATTGGAAAGCCTGGGTTTTGAAGGCTGCATTTCCTTGGGGGATGTTAGGAAGGAGCAGAGGAGAGTCTCTTCAGAGCAAGACCATGTCGATGCAGGGTCGAGCTCCTAACTCGCCTCCTGAGGGATGAAATGATCTGAGGATCTGGCCCCTCCCGTCAGCTGGCCCTTGACAACAACTGAAGATGCTCTGTTCAGCTTGCTCATCTCCAGTGGCTTCACGTGCCTGAGAGGAGGGGAAAGGAGTTAAGGTTTGGGAATCAGTTCCTGGCCCTCTGCTGGGCACTTTGCATGGACTGTTTCCTCTAACGCTAACATCCCTGGGGGTCACGTGTTATAAGGCCAACTTACCCAACAGGGAAAATGGGGTTTAAAAACGAGGAAGTGGCCTGCCAAGGCTGTATAGATACTTCCTTCATGGAGCTGCCATTGAAACCCTGGCCTGGTGAGTTCCAGAGCTCTTAGGTGAGGCAGTGGGTTGTCAAGGAAAGAGCGTGGAACAGGATATCAGGGGACATGGATATGAAAGTCTGCTCTGCTAGCGTGTGCTTTGGGGAAAACTGCTGTTCCCTTATGCACCACAGCTTCTACATCTGTAACATGTGGGTGCCATACCGGATGGCCTTGAAGGTCCTCATTTGGATACAGAAATGGCATCAGGATATTAAGTTGGCTTCCAGCCCCATTCCTCATCATCCTCAGCTGACATTAGGAATACATCCTTGGACACTTCTGTAGCTGAAGCCATGGTGCCACCTACTTAGGCAAACCTCTGAAGGATTGGCTGATCCTTGGCAGAGCTTTCTTGCCACTGCCTACACCACAGCACACCCCAATTGGTAATGGCTCATCCCCAAATTGCCCTGGTGTTCATTTATTCACCTAATATTTATTGAGTGTGCACTAACACTCCAGGCAAGGAAGTGTGGAAACATTGTGAGCAAGAGGGATTTGGTGTCTCTCCTTCCAAAATTAGACCCAGTAAGGAGACACAGAAGTGAACAGATAATTGAAATATAGAGGGATAAATATGAGTATAAGAAAAGGGAACTTGACCTCTACCTGTGGAATCAAGGTATGCTACCTTGTTGATGGTAGTGATGATGACACCAAACTAATTTTTTAGTGGATTTTTTCTTTTCCCCTTCTTTTTCTTAGATCTACCTCATTTGTCATATACCAAACTAAACAATTTTTATCAAACATCTAGATATTTAGAATGATCCAGTTGACCGTTATAGATTTGCTTGCCTTTCATTCTGATATTGGTACTACTTAGATGCCCATGTTGGTTTCCCAGGCCATTTAGAGTCAAAAGTTGCCAGGAAGGCAATGAAATCACTTATGTTTCCAAAGATAGAGTGGCTTAATTAAAGAGGAAAGCAAATTTTCATGTTAATAATCTAGAAATAAAGCCCTTCTCTTGGACACGTCCCTGTAAATGCTTCTGAGCTCTTTCATGTGAAGGGCCTTCTAATTGCTTCTCTGGTACTTAGTCCTGGAAGCTTTGAAAGGGTTTCCCATTGCAATATTAGAACCACTGATACTGTGTCCCCTAGCAGGTGTGATTCCACTTACTTTTGTGTGCATGTGTGTGTGTTATTATTATTATTTCTTTTTTTTTTACAAAATCAACTTTGAGAATATTCTCCCCATTTAGTAAAGGGAATGCACCTTTTGAGTTACATTTGAATTTCACTCCAGGTCTCTACTAAATGGAATTAAAAAGCCTACTGTGCATTCTGTGCTGATATGTGACAGTCTTCAGAGAAAGGACTCCTTTCTTAGATGGCATGACCCATTAAATATTGCTCTAGGTCAACAGAAGAAGGAAATTGCTGTCCCACCTCAGGTACCCATCTGCTATAACCCTTGGCCCTTTGCACCTCACTTTATAGCCACTTGAATCTAAGTGTCATCCTCACCACTCCTATCCTACTGTATGTTCCTGCAGATAACAATAGTGTCTTGGGCTTCCTGAGATGCCACTTGCTAAAGGCCAATGCTTATACTTAGTAGGTGCTCATTCCATATTTGGCCAATGTCAAAACTTTCAACATTGCTTTATTGAGCTCTCGATACTGTTTTATTGGCATGTAAAGCCTGTCATAATTCATCTTCGAAGGCAGTCATCTTCATTCCTTTCCACATGGCACCAATGTCGTTTCATTAATTTACCAGGTGGTAAAAACATACTCAAAACCATTCATTCTGAGGATCTTTTAGATTTTTAAATCTTTACATTTGTTCACCTCCAATAATATGTCATGAAAGCTAATTTCTGGCCTTACAGACCGTATGCTACTCCTAGGGGAGAGAAAAATGGCAAAATAAGTCCTTCAATTCACCATGCTGGACTTTTCCTTGGACAATAATCTAATAAAAGAACAACAAATGTCAATGAAGGATTGTAATATTTTTTCTAAGTCTATAATTATTTACTTGCACAGTTGTTCTATTTCGTTTTCACTGAAAGCTTTATCTTAAATTGTTTATTTGTTAAAAAATAAAATATTGTTCATCATGAGTTTTGATAGTCTCTGTATATTGACCGTGGGAAACCAAACATACTTGAAATCATAGAGCTTAGAAGAGTCATTAAAGATTTTCTGTTGCCATGGAAAAACGCTTGAGTGGGAAAGCAGGTCACAGCATTCTCTATAAAGTGACATAATGACTGCAGAAATAAGCATAAGAATGGGAAAAGAACCCAAATATTGTTTATGGTCATGGCTAACCAGTGGCATTCTGTTTGGCTTCGCTTCCATTACTAACAGTTTCCCGTGGCTTCCACGTTTTACTTTTGATCGAAAAAAAAAAAACCATACATTTAAAATAGTAATTGTCTAGTAAGATTCATTTGCTTCATAGATAAGAAAACAAAAGTCCGGAGTGTGTGGGAAAACGAGGAGCGGAAATCTTGCCTCAGGACTCTAAGTCTAACTTGTACTTTGAATTCTGATTTGGGAGAGACATTGATTTATAATTTCATTTGTCAATTCATCCAAAAGTTTGGGTACAATAAGAATCCTATGCATTTTAAAACCTGGCACACATTCTAAAGTTAAGTGGGAAACTATGGTTGTACATGAACAAGGGATGTGTTGACTAAGTTTCTTCTTTCTTTGAGATGGAGTAGCCATTTGGACTCATCGTCTTGTGGCAATGCCCCTTGCCCTACTCCCTAGTGCCTCCTCTCAGTCATCTCCTCTTCCCAAGTGCACATTGCCAATAGTAGCTTCAGTCATCCAGAAATGCTCATAACCTCTGGTGCAAAAGGAAATTAGACTGCTCTGGCAAATGGCTGTCACTGTGTCTGAGTATGAGTTGTTTTCACTAAAGGAAACCTGAACTTTTTGGTGCTAATTCCTGCTAATTGCTGACACCTCATAATTAAATTGGCAGAAATTTCACTCCAGGGTCATGGCATATAAAAACTGGCAGGCTTCTTTAAAGATGACTTTCTCAAAGGACTCTGAGACTGGGGACTGTGGGATCAACAGAATGTTTCCAGGACTTCATTCTATGAAGAATTCAATGGGCACAGAGGGCCACAAAGGAATGCTGTTTAAGGTAGGGCATAAGACTTGTGGATACCTAAGGAGCTAGGGTTCATAGCAGCCAGTAGGGCATGGGTGGTCTCCAATTAGTATAATGCGAAATGCAAATACAAAGTGGTATTCAGGCTCGGGCATATGATTTCAAGAATAATCACCATCCCTTCTAGATCAGCATTTGACAAACTACAACATGAAGGCCAAATCCAGCCCCCCACTGCCTGTTTTTACAGATAAAGTTTTGTTAGAGTACAGCCATACCCATTCATTTTCATGATCTTTATGGCTGTTTTTGTACTACAAGAGCAGAGTTCAGTAGTTGCGACAAAAATCAATGGTCTGCAAGAGCAAAAATATTCCTGAATATGGAAAAACTTAGCATACCCCGTCCTAGATCATGAAAGAGAAAAGTTAGAAGAAATAATCCTAAAAGGAAACAAGTATAAAAGAAGAATTAAAGAGACTCCCAATCTATAGTGTGGAAGCTTAGCAATGAAAGAGCTTGAAATAGAGATGAACGGATGGGAGAAAACTGTATTCCTGGAATAAAATATGCATGTGTGTGGACAGTTCTTTAAGGGCGGTTATGAATCATCTAAAGCTGGTGTTGACAAACTACAGCCTCCTGGTCAAAACTGGCCCACCATGTGTTTTTATAAATGACATTTTATGGGAATACAATCACACCCATTTGTTTATGTATCTTCTATGGCTGTAGCGTTACTACAAAAACCTTTAATAACAGAATGAGACATTTAACTCTTATGGCCTCAAGTGCCCTCCTCTTTTGGTCTTCCCCAACTTGCAAGACCTCTGAATCAGCTTTGCAGGCTCCTTTTCTTTCTCTAAGATTTGCTTATTGTTCTCCACCCATTCTGGCCACATTTCCAGTCTTATTACCCATTATCTGCAAGAGCAAATGGGAGAAACTTTACCTGGAGGCAGTATTTTGGCCCATGATTACATGTCATATCCCAAATCATGGGTAAAACACAAACTTGGAATTTTAGGACTTGGTATCTGCTTAAATAAATTCCTCCTAACATATTGATTAATGGATCAATGTTATGTTGGAAGAATGTCTCCAGTGACATACCCAGGGCCCTGTTCTGTTTAACATTTTTATCAAATGACTTAGATAAAAAGCCAGAAGGCAAATTTATCAAATTTTTGTTAACACAAAGAAAGCAAGAAGCAATAAGTAAAGTTTGGGATACCAGAATTAACATTCAAAAAGACCTCAGTGGACTGGACCTCTGAGTCAAACTGAACAAGATGAAGCATTGCTTGGCAAATGGTAAAGCTGAGCCTTGAGGTTAAAAGAAAATCAATTGTGCAGTTACAGGAAGTGAACTAAATGGCTTGAGAGCAGTTTGTGTGCAAAATTCAATGTCAGTGGCCTTACTTCCCTGCTAAGTAAAATGCTATTAAAAATAGCTGATTATCCTAAATGGCTTAGTACAGGAGTACCGCCACAGTCTGTCTCAGGAGCAGAACTGGGTTTGTGGTTGAGATATCTTGGAACTATATCATCTAAAATGAGGTGGAAAGACTATAGCATTCTTAGCATAGAGAAACATACTCTGACTCTGAGGTTAATTTTATTCACGAGTTTCAGTGGTAATCCCAAATCACATGCAGAGATTGCAAGGTTTCCCCTTACACATGACTTATGATGCTAACACTAGGAAAGTCGTGGACAAACTAAGACATTTGGTCACACTACATTATGCTTCAGCCACACTTAACTCCTATCTATTCAGCAAACAGTTTCAACTTGTTCTTGCCTTGGGGTCCGAGCACTTGCTGTTCCCTCTGCCTGGGAATATCTTTCCCTAAATTTTCACATGGCTGTTGGGACATTTTGGTCCCAACTGAAATGCCACCTCCCTTGAAACCTCACATTTATAATAACGATTTTGTTTCACCACTATCTTTCAAATTGCTCTGTTTTATTTTCTTCATAACCGTTCTTACTATCTGAACTTATTTTATTTGTTACTTGTTATTATCTTTGTCACCACATTAGAATATAGGTTAAAAAGAAAAGTTTTACCTCTTTTGCTCATTGCTCTACCCTCAGCAACTAAACCAGAACTGAACGCATAATAAGAACTCAATAAATATTTGTTGAATGGATAAATGAAAGTGAATGATTCTGCATGGTATATATTCTGCATATATACACCAAAGTGCTCTGAAAAAAAAAAAAACCATAGGATAAGTCAAATCCAGAGAGCTGGCAAACTTTCAGATGAGGTCGCACAGGTCAGTATGCTATGGGGATGAGTCTAGTGTACTTTTATTGCAAGCTGGGAAAGCTGATGTCAATTGGGACTTACGAGATTGCTATGTAAGTACTGTCTACACCCAGGAGAGCAAAGTCTGGGCCGTTTGCATGCTCTGTGCTGTGGTCTTGAAGTGAAAAATGTCTATTTTCATCTTAAATTTCTTGAGACTCTCTAGCTCTGGTCAAATTATCATCAGAGTTTTAAGAAATTTCAAATTAGAATATTGAGAGAAAAATATCTATGGCCTCACAGCCAATTTTCCTTTTAGAAATATTGGCCATACAGTTTCTTTCTATTATGAACTCCCAGAAGATGTGGTTATTTTCTCCCAACATTCCAGTCCATTCCATCATAATTAGGTCCATAGCATCATTTCCCCTCAATGCTTCTTTAACCTTCTGAGAAATGAAATTGTCAGCAAGGCAAATCCCAAATTTATCAGATGCTCTGCTTTTAACAGAACGAGACTTCCATCAGATGCCTGGACAGCTAAATCCTTCCATTCCTGCTGTAGCTTCCCTCTATGCCAGTTCTGTAATCTTCATTATGGAAGCATCAACCATGTCCTCTGTGAAATATTTCCTTGATTGCACTGCAATTTCTCCCTATTTGTATGCTCCTGCAAATGTTCACCATCTTATTCTCCTTTACATTTTGTGTGAATTTTCGTGGAGGTTTAATATGTTTTTAACATACAGGATGAGATGGTCCCTAGGACAGAACCAGAAAGAAAGGGCAAATCTTAGTACCAACCCTCTATGGACAGATAAAAGGAGTGACTCACAGAAGTCCAATGTGAACTGACTATCTGGCTGAAAGTTCTCTTCTGCTGTCTTTCAACAGACCATTGCTCTATCAGTCAACATTTTTTGTACTAAGGAACTGAAGATTTAAAATTTCAGAAAAAAATGTTATTCAGAGTCCAATGGTCAAAAACAGTATGACTGAATGTAGCACAAAACTACTTGAATGGAAGAATCCATTTAGTCAAAGTGACATCAAGAGGATTTATTTCAGCAAGCATCTTTTAAGAGTTTCTTCTGTGCAAGGTAGAATACCAGAGAAAACAGATGACTTAGATTTGTTTGCAAAAATCAGGGGCTTACAGCCCCCAAAGTGTACACCCAGCTTTAAGCTTAGTTATATAGGGTCTAAAGTCCCTAAAGTTAACAAACAACTAAATAAAAATTAAATGATGCCCAGTCTCTGTTGGACTCACAATCATACTTGGGAGAGAACTTGACTGATCAACATAGCATATCATTCAGAGGACCCAGCAGACACAAAAGGTGTCACACAGTCCTACTGTGATATATACCTTGGTCTTCAAAATTCCTCAATATTAAATCTTCATAGTACTACTTGAACATTTAACTTGCAAGAAGAAAAAAAAATGAAAGAATGAAGAATTGCCCAGACAGAAGGAAGTCTCACTTTCTTCACCACAACCATGTTTACTGACCAGAATCATTGCTATCAGGAACATTCACTGAAATTCTCATTAACCAATTTGGAAGGAAAATGAACTTTATTTTAATGAGCTAAACATAGCAGATGTCTCCTCCTTCTTTGTTTTCTCTCTCTGTGTGTTTATATTGGGAGAGTTAATTGCAAAGCAGGGACATCCTATAAGTCCCCAAAGTGGAAACTTTTCTTCAAGACTGAGGTTATCAATTCTTAAACCACCACATGATTATCTACATTTCTAAACATTGTCTTACCCTTGCATTTGAATCCTGGCTTCTTTTAATGCTGCTTAAGTATTTTTGGTCTTGTACTTAGACTATACTTTGGCAAACACCAACATTTTTAAAAGATTTCAGTGTATTCAGAAAGGATATCTCCTCAATTTATTTTTCTGTAGCTGGGAACAAAGTAACAGAATTTAGAACACTAGAAGAAGAAATATCATTTTAATATTTGTACAGGCAAAGAAAAACTGCATGTCACGAACTGGCATCTATATTAATATTATATATGCGAGAAAATGAATTTTTTATTGTTTCTTGGACACCAACCTATCATGGTCGCCTTATTACATGCCACCTCTGTGTAAATAAAAGAAAAGGATATTTAAACAAGTAGAAATAATTGTGCATGATTCACCAGCACAGTTAACTTAAGATTTTGGAGCCTTATAACCACAACTGATAGGAAGATTTATTACCACAGCTGCTTGTATTAAACTTCTTTTCCTTGCAGTTGAAGGAATCAAATTTCTTCTTGGAGATTAGTCATTTGTGGGGGTGTCGCCAACTGCAAAATGCTTCTGTTATGAATGAGGTGCACTTCTCTGTTGCTGTCCTCCAGCCCTAAGTCAGTGAGTAATTTTCATCTCTTTATGTGTCTTTCCCGCCTACTATCAGGAACAGATTTTAATGACTTACACAGTCAAACTTTCTTTAGTTGTTGCTCAAACCTAAAACTTCAGATTGTATTGTTTCTGGTAATGTGATAACCTCACAAGGAAAGGTAGGATGGAATGACATTTTGGCACATGTTTACAAAATGAAGTCCAAACTGTAGGGAAGGTCTACATGGGGCATGAAAGCAGGAGTTAAGGTATCTTGGGTGGCTATAAATGTGCCGGGCACATTTACTTATTTATTTATTTGTAGAAATTATCTTATCTAATTCTTGGAACAATCCTGCAAGAGGCTGGGTGGTATTCCCATTTCACATATGAGAAAACTGGCTTTCTCAAGACTGTGCAGGTTTTAGTGGCTAAACCAAAAGTTAAGCTTAGGTCCAGCTGGCACCCTTGCTTTCTTTCTGTATGTCAACAGTTTGCCTTTTAGTTATAAAGTTATAAAGAATTACACAATTATATACGGCACTAATATAACTATACAATATGGTGAGATTGACGCTGTGTCTGAATACGAAAATTCTAAAGCCAACAGACACTTCAATTGGTCATATCTTTCACTCCCTACTAAAACCATGTAAAACTGAAAAGGCTCTGTCTTTTCTTATTGAAAAATCCTGGAAACATGCATTCAAAATTTGCCTTGTCCCTTTTCACAATTGCTAGTAACTGTTTTCCGCATGAAATCCTTTTATCTATTAAGATATCCCCATCACCCTTTAAGCTCTTGTTCGAAACTATATGGAGATGATAGGATCTGCACATAGTAAGCTTCTGTCAGCTGAAGATAGATGTCAGAACAATTGAGCAAAGAGTAAGATTTCAGCAAATCCACCAATTGTTTGGTTTATTGCATGTCAATTTGGCTACTGGTGTTTTTCCATTGAATTGACTAGATGGTTTAGCTACATATACACTTTCTAATTCACCATATATAGGTGGTTCTAATATGACATATAAGGGGAAAAGAGGGTTGAAAAGTAAAGAAGTATTTCAAGCATTCAAAACTGTATCCTTGAGTTTAAATTTTAAAATTATTATTATTATTATTATTATTATTTTTTTTTTTTTTTTTTTTTTTTTTTTTTTTTGAGACGGAGTCTCGCTCTGTCGCCCAGGCTGGAGTGCAGTGGCGCGATCTCGGCTCACTGCAAGCTCCGCCTCCCGGGTTCACGCCATTCTCCTGCCTCAGCCTCCCGAGTAGCTGGGACTACAGGCGCCCGCTACCACGCCCGGCTAATTTTTTGTATTTTTAGTAGAGACGGGGTTTCACCGTGTTAGCCAGGATGGTCTCGATCTCCTGACCTCGTGATCCGCCCGCCTCGGCCTCCCAAAGTGCTGGGATTACAGGCGTGAGCCACCGCGCCCGGCCAAAAATTATTATTAAAGAGGTGAATCAACTTAAATAAAGCTGGAAAACATTTTTATTGGGCAGATGTAGCTTATTTGCCCTTTTTTTGGTCAAGGGTAAAATCAATCATGTAGCTAAACCCCTTTATGAGAGTAATAATTCTATTTGACTCAATGTCAATGTAAGTACCTCTATTTGGATTTTAACAGTCCATTCAACTAAATCAGTCTGTCCTAGGCCATATAAGTTTCTATAAGACAGAAAAGCAAAGAGAACATGTATTTCCACCACTGGATACTTGAACAGTTGAACCTAACCCAGTAAAATAAATGGCATACAGCAATTAATTAGAGCTCCAGAACATGAACTATAACAGGCTACTGAGATGCTCTTCCTCTTCTTTCTTCATGTAGATGACATTGTTTTGTCTCTTTTCCCAACACTTGAGACAAGTAAATGGGTGGTCTAAAAAGAGACAATGCCTCTGAGATGACTGAACTCATCCTTGTTGGATTTGCCCAACACCCTGGAATCCAGACTGCCTTCTTCTTGGAACTACTGTTTTTCTACTGGTCACAGCATTTGAGAACATCCTTATCGTTGCTGTAGTGAGATGAGATTCTCGACTTCATACTCCTATGGGTTTTTTTTTTTTCCTCAGTAACTTATCCTCCCTTGAAATGTGTTACTGCATCAGCTGAGCTATAAGTCTTGGCTCAATGCATCAAGGACTTCCCCACCATCTCCTATAACAGCTGTTCTGTTCAGATGATCACACACCTCTTTCTGGGGATGACAGTGTCTCCTCCTTGCTGGCATGGCTTACAACAGGTTTGTTGAAATCTCTTATCTCCTCCGTTACACTATTATTATGAACAATCGGGTCTGTATACAGTTGGCCTTGGGAATCTGGACCCATGCCTTCTTAGTAGCAGTCACACTAATCATTGCAATTCCTGCTAGTTATTATGGACACAATGTCATCAACCATTTTACCTTGAGATCCAGGCCCTGCTGAAGCTCGTCTGCTCAGACACCCTTCTCAGCCTGATTCAGGGTCTGGTTATCAGTGTGTTCACACTGCCCCTGCCCTTCACATTCATCTTCATCTCCTAATTTTGCATTTTTGTTGTGCTGTGGAGGCTAGGCGTGAAGCTTTCTCCACCTGTGGATCTCATCTGACTGGAGTCACCATATTTTATGGGGCAGCCATCTGCATGTACTTGAAACCTCAGTCAAAGGGAACCCAGGAAGAGGATAAAGTTGTCTCAAAACTTTATGGAGCAGTTACTCCCATGTTAAATCCCCCAATTTACATTCAGAGAAATAAGGATATAAAAGGTGCACTTAGAAAGTTAGCCAAAGGAAATGAAAAATCCTAACAGTTCTCTTTAAACGTCTCCAAAGTGCAGGAAAAACAGTGAAAACTTGGCCTATTATTTCAATTTATATTTCTTTAAAGCAAACAACAAAATTTTAGTGAGCATTCTTTCCATGGTCCCCACTAGGCATTCATTAACAATTTACCATAAATATTATCATAAAATTTACCATAAATATTAACACTTTGTCAAGCCCCACATTAAGACCTAAAGCCATGAATGTGCCCAAAGTAGTTCACAGAGAGAATAATGGTAGCAGGTATGTGGAGGCAGGTGCAACAGCCATAGTAGCCTATCAGGGAGAGCCCTTTCTCTTGGGTATAAGCCATAAGATTTTTGTAACCAAACATCTTTGTACTTGCCACACAAAGTGGGAAAAATTCATATACAAGACAGTGGTTATACAACCACAATACAGCATTTGCCTCTCATAACACATTTTATAGGTGTGTGCACCAATTTGAACCTAATGGACAAATGGCCCCTCAATTCTCCCATTTAGGTGATAACATTCCATGGCAAGAAGTGTCTTTTGTATGTAAAAGCACTTATCTTTTAATAAGTGCTTTTAAATTATATTTATAATTTCTTATTTTAAAGTAATCTTCTCTCAACCAACATTGTTTCTACAAATATTAAATTTCCATCGTATCAATTTCTTATAAAAATGTCTATACTGAAGTTGTTATTCTTTTGCCTTCTCCTGTTTCTCTGTCTCCTCTTCCATGATATGCTTTAGCAACCCTCTGGCCATTTCAACCCCCCATTTCTCATACACATTTACGAGCTTTAGTATTTCTGCTCTTCCCAAGAGTCTTCATGACCAAGATTGTGATTATTTTTCTCCTTTTTCTCCATTTAATAAGATGCTATATGCACTTTCTGTTATAGGCAGGCAACATTTATTATATACTTTGTGTCATAATAACTTGTTATTCTTTTTCTCATCTTAACTTTGACCAACTGACTCTAAAATTCTGCCATAGCACATTCAGAAGGTGGATATATATGTCTTCTTACTTCTAAAACCTTCTTTCCTCCCATGACTTTTCTTGGGTAGATGGCTTTCTGGTCACAATATTTTCTATCCTTGGCTTTTTTATTTACTTTCTTTCTGAGGATTGATCCTTTCTGGGTTCTTAAAAATACCTTACAAAATTGTCTCTTCCCATAAGTTTTCTGCCATTATCGTGGGCAAATGGAGTGTGATGCTTACTCCTTGATTGCTATGATTTGCTGCCAGAGATCAAGAGGCAAATTCATTGGGAAGAACAATTGTCCATTGATTCTGCCTGACGCTCCTTCATTAGGGATTTTCTTCTGAATCAGTTTTTCTAGGTTTTAAGAGGGCCAGGAAAAAGTCCCTGTCAGTTCCACACTGCACTTTGTTTGTGGTACCATGTATATATAATCAGAATATACATGCTTGGATGGTGGGCAAAGGAATCAGAAAACTTGAGTTTGAATTCGAGCTCCACATTTACTAGCTGTTCCATTACAGCTTAGGCAAGTTACTTAACTTCTCTGTGCATCACTTTCCCCATCCACAAAATAAAAATAGTAATAGTATTCCTCTTATAGTGTTGCTGGAAGGATTAAATTTATGGTTCATGTAAGGCCCTTATAACAGCCCTTGGCACAGGGTAATCATTCAATAAATGTTAGATACAATTGCTATTTTCTATATTTCATCCAAATGCTCCTGTTCTTTTTTTTCTAAAGTCTATTTCCTTTATGAATCTTTCCCTCCAGACTTCCCAATGAGGAGCTTTGCTAGCCCATTCTCTAATTTTAGAAACACTGTAATATCATATTTCCCTTTGGCTTTCATTTTTATGGCTTTGCTCTTAATCTGGGTGACTCCTATTCCAGTTCCTCTGACCTATGTTTGATATATTTTAAGTAGAGACAGCCCCAAACTTAGGAATGAGTTATGTCCAAAAGCTAACTCATAAGTCATCAGCTTGGAACTCAGAGCACGTTTTCTCTACTGAGATAGGGTGGCTACATTCCAAGGGCAGCTCACCAACACCTATTTAGGTCATCACTTTATCATTAATAATACTAAAAGTCCTAGGACCATACTTTTTAAAGTATGTTTATTGGAAGATAGGTGTTGAGTCCCCATGTAGCATTCTAAAAACACTGACACTGTTAGATGGGATTTCTGATCCCCAAAAAATATTCCATGAGGGTCTCTGCCACCACACTCATGTCCTAGCGGGTGTATGAGGAATTCTCACAGCAAGTTATAAGAGTGGGACTTAGAGATCTTCTCTAGAGACTATGAAAATAATAACTCACTTCTGTGTATAAGTCATTCACAAGTCAGAGGACTTCTGATCCTCTCTTCATTTCTTTTTATGCTATTTATTACTTGTTTGGGATGACTTGATAACACTCTACCTCGGGCCAATCATTCCACAAACATTTACTACGTGTCTACTATGTGTTAGGGATGCAAATCCAAATAAGACATTTTTTACCTTTGAGATGATCACATTGGAGCTGGGAAGCAAATATGCACCAGTGAAGAACTACAGATACTGTGATCCACATTATTTATGAGGTACAGGCACCAGCTATAACTGGGCCAGTCAAGAAATATTTAATATTTTAGCAGTCTTGAGAGAGAGTTTGCCAGTTGGATAAGGGAGGACAATTTTAGCGGACATAATGTGAACAAGTACAGAGGTACGAAACCCAGCTTGGTGTACTTTCAGATACTGCCAACAATTCGACATTACTGCAGCAGAAGGTGTGGGAAGTGTTTCTGGCAATATGTACGACCTGAGAAAAAATCAGTAAGCCAAATTAGGGGGAGACTTGTTATTCTCTATTAAAGAGCTTGCACTTTCTTCATCCTAGAGATCAACAAATTACAGCCTGAAGGGCCAAATCCAGCCCTTGGCTTGTACAGCCCATGAGCTAAGAATGGTTTGCAAATTTCTAATGGATGTAAAAAAGGCAAAGAAAAATGTTTTTACAAAGACTGTATGTGTCATACAAATCCAGAAATCTTTACTATCTGGCCCTTTACAGAAAAAAAAATTGCAGACTCGTGCAGTAAGTAAGTGGTGGGTAATCACTGAAGGTTTTGAGCAAGTCAGTAAAATGTTCAGAATTGTGCTTTAGAAAGTTCACTTTCACAACAAATGTGAACAATTGATTGAAGAGATGTAAGACTGGACATAGGGTAATATGATTCCAGCAATAATCTGAGAGCTGATGTGGACCTGAACTGTGCTATAGCAATAGAGATTTGGAAAAGACCTGTATCATAGAGTACCCCTTCCTTTTTTATTTTTACATGCAATTTCATGCACATTCCAGATACGTTTTCTCAAAAGCAGCACAGATATAATAAGGAGCTTCAGTGATAAGGCAATCTCACCTTCAACATCACTCATTTCTTTCCTAAAACTAAATGAGCACAGAGAGATATGGAGGGGGATAGGGTCTAAAGGCACATAGCTGTGTTTTATTCACATAGTGCAGCCCCTTTTCTATTCCAGAATAGCTCTGCATGAGTTATAAAATTGCATTTGGTTAAAACAGAGTGTTTTTGTCGAAAGATAATAAATATCCTCTGGCTTCTTACATAATCTCTGAAGTTCACTGATCACCTGTCACTCCTTTAGACATCGTTTAGATGCGTTTCATGCATTATGAATCATGCCACTATGAGTCTTTAATAGGAAGATTTCTAAAAGCATTGTTTAGAAATGTCAGTGACGTTCAGTTTCTAAGTTTTTCGTTTCTCAAACATCACTCCCTCTCCTTGTTTTATCACATTGGTCATTTCCTTCTTAACCCATATACCAGAGAAATCCACAGATAAATGTTTGCTCAGCCTACCCCAAAAAGTCTTGGAATAATAATATCTAAATGTTGTTCAAGATATTTGCATAAATGTTATCTCATTTGAGCTTCATAAAAACGTGAAGTGTCTTTACAGATGCGTAATTTAAGAATCTGGAAGCTAAAAACATTTGTCCAGAGTCACATGGCTGTTTAGGTAGTAGAAGCAGGACTAAAAGTCACCTCTGACCACAAAGCTGGTAGATTTATCACTGTGCTGCATCTACAAGGGTTGCAGATCCAGATTTTCTCATCAACACCTTGTTCATGATGTTCACTCACATTTTCAGCTGTGAAGTCTGTTGCTGAGTCATTCCTTGATTTTCTGCATGGTTTTGCGTACCCCAGTATTAGCCTACATCCTTTCCTGTATTACAGCTCCATAAAGAATTCTCATAAATGACTTGAAGTCACCTTAACCTAACTGTCTAAAATCTCTCAAACACATGACAACTTTCTTCTCTTCCTGAACATGAGAAAATGTCAGTAACCGTCCTCTTTGCTGCTTCCCACTGTTACCTTGACTCTTTCAGTCTACTGCAGATATTTGTCATTTGCCCTTTGATTTTCCCTATTTCGATTTTAATTTATTTATCTATTTATTTTTTTACTGTGCTCTCCATCAGTTTGTTCTGAAATTGAAAAATATCTATTTTTCTCTTCAAAGTATTTGGCTTCATTTCTTTCCTTGAGAGCTTTCCTCAAATTATTTTCTCATCTGTACCAATCCTCTCTGACAGCTTGGAATGAAAGCTGGGCTTCTCTCCTTGACCATTCCTCATCATTTTCTATGCCTTCTCTTAGTTACATGAATTTGCTCATCCTCCATTTACTTCTGCCAAATTTCCAAGCTTTTAAGAAATTAATTTCAGCTAGTACCATTGCATGATCAGAAAAAGTGCTATCTTTCATTTCATGTGTCGGACCTCTACTCTCTCTTGCATATAAATCCTGTCAGCCCTACTGGATCACTTCTTTTTTTATGTAAGCATATTGCAAACTGTTAGTATGCATTTCCAAATAATCTTCTTTCAAGTCTACATTTTTGCACACAATTTTCTAAATATTCATCTTCACTGGTCAATTTCCAATTCTCTCTGGCTCTATTCCCTTTTCTGAGATGCAATTGAAATGTCTCTACTCCAACATAAAATAGAATGGTTTACTCTATTTTATGAAGAATGAAAAAACCACATCCTTAATTTACAAATCTGAGCTGTTCTCTTCCCTAATTGTCATCCTTGATCAAGTCTTCCAGTTGAGATCTCCTATCTATCATCAGACCTTTGCATGATAATGTTTAACCCAAAATCTTACCCCATTGTTGTACTCTCTTCCTCCTTTTCAATAACAAGAAACTTAAACTTAGCCATTTCATTTGAATAATTGGCAAGTAGTATAAGCAAGCACTCTATGTTGTAAACATAAAGGAAATAGATAAATTATTTGTAGGTAGGAAGAAATGTGGAATACTTCTTTAAAATAGAAGAACTTGAGCAAGGTTAATGGAATATTTCTTTTAAGAGAGAAGAACTTGAGCACAGGTAGGATTATAATAATCAAAATGTAATGTGGGATATGACTCTATTCCAAGTGGCAGGAAAAAATGTGCACAAGTTTAGGGGCATGCCATGGAGTTCATTTTCAGAATGGCTAGCTCCTGTTGGCTGAAAGATAGCCTGCAAGTGATATACATCAGGAAAGATAAGGTGGGGGCATGTTGTAGAGCATATTGCTAACCAAAGTAGTTTAGACTTTATTCTTTAGTAAAGAGTAAGCCATTGGAAATTTTAAAAACAAAAATAACATAGCAGACTCCAAAATCTTTACTGAAGGAGTAGGTGGATGAGTCAAAGATAAATCCAAAATGTTTCATTTGGGTGCCTAGGAAGAGAGCAACACTCTAAACAAAGAAGGAAAGGAGGGGGCTTGCTGGCTTTGGTAAAAAGAAAATGGGTTCAGCTTTGGATATTACTGAACATAAGGTGTTAAAAAGCCATTCAAGTTGAGATAGTAATCAAATACATGGATATGCAGGTCTGAGAATTTAGATACACAGATAAATTTTGGAAGTCAACCACACAGAGGGGATAAGAAATGTTGTAGGTGTATGTAAAATCACCATACCTGAAGTCAGAGGCAAGATCAGAAGGAGTGTCCATGGAGAATACCCACGCTTACAGGGTAGGAAGGGAAAGGGGCAGTTTAAAGAGAAGAAGTGGTTGTATGGAAGTTAGTGGAAGAACCCAAAGACTGAGCCAAAGGAAGAGAGAATTTAAAGAAGGAGGAGGGTGATTACCAATGTCAAATATTTCCAATATATGGAGGAGGAAAAGTTCTGAAAAGCATTCAATTTGACAATTAGAAAGTCATTAGAAACTGTCAAACAAGATGTGTGAGTAAAATGGAAGGTTCAAAAGCTAGAAAGTAGGCATGAGAAAGCATAGGCAACAATGTAAACTACTTTTTAGTAAAGTTTGGTGATAAAAGAAGGTGAGAAATGATATAGCTTATGAATTTATCAGGATTAAGAAATGCATGCTTTTAGAATTGAAGAATCATCTGTATGATTGCAGGCATAAGGAAAGGAGCTTGGTACAAAGTAGGAAATATATACATTTATGTATATATGTATATATTTTTTCATTAGAAAGGGAGGCAGGGAGGCAGGGAAGGGAAGGGAAGGGAAGGGGAGGGAAATATAGGGTAAAATATTTGTAGCATAGAAAACAAGGACAACTACTGAAGCAAGACCCTGAAAAAGCAACAGGTGGAATTAGCTAACCATGCACATGCTATGGGTAGCTCTAGCAAGAAGGGAGGTGGGGGCTTCTTTCTCAGAAGCAGAAGGAAAGGATAAGTCCAGATACAGAAAAGAGTTAAAGTTGAAAGGAGAGAAAAGACCAAACAGATTTTATTCCTCTCTGATCAATCTAAATTTCTATTACGCACGTTTCTATTCCTCCAACTTCTGTGACTGGGACTCCACCTTCAGGAAGCCTGTAGCATTTGTTTCCTTGCGTGTGTCTCTTTCATTCCTGTTCTGCAGATGTTTTCTGTAGCAAGCCTACATCACCATTTCTTTCAGTGGCCATTAGTTTACCCCAGCTGTTTCTTGCTGCCCTCTCAGTTTTATTATATTCTTTTATTCTTTTCTCTACCCCTACCTAACATCTATTTTTATTCTTCTCCATCACGTAAACCTCTCATCCACACATTTTACTGCCTGAATCTCTTAACTCCCTTTCATATAGACCCTTCCTGACTAGTAAATACTATAGCTAGCGATGACTACATTTTTCAGGAGGTTGAACTGTGATAGGAAATGATAGCCAGAGAAGAGATAGCATAGTGGGGGGAAAAAACCTTGAACAAGTTTACAATATAAAGAAAAGGAGTCAGTAGAAAAAAAAGAGGGAGATGTTAAAAACAAAATATAGGAAATAATTTGATTCCAGAGCAGGTAGGAAGAAATGGAATCTAGAGCACAGGTAAAATGATAATCTTAGGCATAGAGACACTCCTGCTGAGGCGGGAAGGAGGAAGTAATAATAGGTCAAGTGCATACACATTTGTAGGAGGAGACATGAACTTTAAGAATTCCAACCTGATGACTTCTATTTCCTGGAGTAGTAGGGAGGCCAAGTACTGAGAATTAAAGTGGAAATGATGGAGTACTGATGGGAGGAGGCTCATGAAAATTTCAACATGCTTTTGTGGAAAATGGGAGAGAGAGTAGTCTAGGAAAAATTGAGATTATCAAACAACGTAGAGGATCCAAGCAAAACTGGAAGCAATAAATATGTAGAGGCATAAATCCACATGGATGTGAGACTGTTATCTTAGTAATACTTAGCAGTCTACATGTAGGGAAATATGGCCCAAATAAGATCTACATAGAGGAAAAGAGTTGAATTAATGTAGGTGAAATTGAAATAGGAATGGATTCCAATGTCCCAAGGGAGCATGCCATGCTTGAAAAACTATGGTAGCTTGCTATAGCTGGAAGCGTAGTATATAAGACTAAAAAGTTAATCAAGGACCCAACAAATGATGTTTTTATATGCTTTGGCAATGGAAATCCACTGAAGGGTTTTGAACTGGAGAATGACTTGATCGCATCTGTGTTTTGAAAGCATTACTAGAAAATATCTATGGAGGGGGGAATAGAAGGAATAGACAAATGGCAAAGAGGCCATTTAAGAGGTTATTTCAACAGTATAGATGGGAAGGCTTGAACAAGGGCACAGAAGTGGGCATGAAAGGAAGAAATGGATTAGAGAGACCTACAGAGATGATTAGTTGAGGATAGGTTTGAGAAAACTTGGTGACTAAATGGGATTTTAGGTTATTTGAATTTCATTTCTTCCTCACAGATTCTTCTTCCTTACTCCCCTCTGCAGATGACCCTTCCTTTGACAGAAGCCAAAAACCTAGTACTAATTGCATATAAAACTCATAAAGTATTATTGAAAGTTGAACAGTATAATTGAAAGAGTATGGACTTAGGAGTTTCATGTTCTAAGCCCTACTCCACCACTTAATATCTTCATGATTTGGCACAGTTAACCTCACTGAGCTTCAGTTTCTTCCTCTGTAAAATGAGGATCATATCTATTTTCCAGAGCTATTGTAAGGTTTAATGAAATACTGCAAACACGTATAGAAAGTAGTTTGCTTGAATGCTTCCTGGTACGTAATAGATGTTCAAATGGTAGTTAGTTCTGTTTCCATTATTTTTATTACTCTTACTATCTTTGTTATTATCTCAGTGTCCATGGAGTGCTTTTTCCAGATTCTGCTGTCCCCTCCAAGGCTGGTTTCATCGTGTTTCATCCTGCCCCTGCCTTCTCTTCACTGAAGTCATACCAAGTCACACTGTAGATAGGTGACTCCCTAAATATTGCCCAACAAGCCACATAATGTCAGGAACCCTCCCTGACTCCAGTCCAATCATTGAGCCAGCTGGCCCTAGGTTCACACCAATGGCAGAGGCTGTCCCTCAAATCAGGTCGAATTTGGCTGGACAAGGAAACCAACCACACAAAGATGGCCTCTCAGATCATTCGTTTAACTATTGCCATAAATGGACACATAAACCTCCTATCATTGCGTGTGTCATAAGTGAATATATTATATTCTCATATGCTATGTTCTCATACATTATATTCTGCCAGGCATGCCTCATGTCCAACTACCTGAAAACATGCCAACTGGAAGAAGCCCCTCAAATCTCAACACATAAGGAGTGCAAAACACAAAAACAAAATCTTAGCAGCCAAGGCCCCTCTGACTGAATCATGGCCAGCTGTCTTTAAAATAACGTATGCCAATTTTATGACTGCCTACAGAGATTGCCCTGCAAATAACCTTGGATAGGTGGTTGTGCCTCTAATTATACCCCGTAAGTGACAGAAATCATGCTGCATCATGACTGTCTTCAAATTGCAGAAAAACAGACCTAATTAAAAGAGTTTCCTGATGGCCGGGTGCAGTGGCTCACGCCTGTAATCCCAGCACTTTGGGAAGCCAAGGTGAGTGGATCACCTAGGGTCAAGAGTTCGACACCAGCCTGACCAACATGGAGAAACCCCATCTCTACTAAAAATACAAAATTAGTCAGGCGTGGTGGTGCATGCCTGTAATCTCAGCTACTTGGGAGGCTGAGGCAGGAGTATCGCTTGAACCCAGGAGGTGGAGGTTGCAGTGAGCCTAGATCGCACCACTGCACTCCAGCCTGGGCAACAAGAGTGAAACTCTGTCTCAAAAAATATTAATAATAAAATAAAATAAATTTTTTAAAAAACAGTTTCCTGTTTTCCTCTGAATAAGTCCAGTATGGTCCTTTTAACAGAAGCAGCATGTTTGAGGTTCTCTCCTCAAGAATCTACCAAGTTGTTGTTCAAAAGGATTATTTTCCCAGAACTAAGCATCAACTTTTAGTGATAACCTGACATGGGGGTACAAAACAAATCGTGCACAAAAGGAGACCAAAATGTCAGGCATTTTCCAGAATTTCCCTTTGGCATCAGCCCTATGGTCTTAAATTGATAAGAGCTCTAGTAAGACCTTTTTGGGTGCTCTTTACCCTACAATCTTCCTTTGCCCAAGCTAGAACTAGGGTCAGTGGCATTCTTCATGCTCACGTTTTCCTAATTATACTGTAGAACCACTACCAAATTGCTAGAATTGGGACCAAGTGGAATAGTGAGAAGAGGGGAGAAAAGTGGTCTATTTAACTTCATCTCACCCTTCCAAAATCCACAAGGCTTCTCTCATGGACAAAGATTTCACATAATGGGGACCTTTACAAAGAGTGAGCAGTCTGCTTGGCTATGATAGGAGCAAAGAGTTTTAAGCAACAGATTAGGAATTCACATTTGGGTAAAAGCAGGTAGAACCTCTGTTAGCCTGGAGACTTCAAGGACGTTGATGACAGCAGTACACATGCCTCTTACTATTTGAAAGGGAGCCGAATGTCTACGGAATGTAGTATTAAAAGAAACTATTTAGTAATTTTAATACATCTCTGTAAACACACGTAATTCCACAAGGCTACTCTCAGAGGCAAGGACGGGAAGCCGTAGCAAGGAATGTCTCTATTCTAGTCCTAAGATTTGTGTCGCTTTCCCATAACCTCAAGTGTTTACTTGCTCTTGTAACAAATCAGGCCTAGACTATCATTGCCTAACAATTTTCCAGTACGCGTCACTTTCATTTCAGCTCCTGCTAGTGTACCATGCAAAGCACCTGTGCATAGTAATTAATTTTAAGCATTTATGCATGCTAGTAAACAATTCTAGCACAACTTTGTGGTTGTGTTTCACTATTAAATTAGCCCTTTTTGTTTTGCTGAAGTCCACATGTGTGTTTATGTATGCATGTGTTTACATGTATCTGTGTAAACAATAAGTAACAAGCAAAAACAAGCCAGTGTCCTACAGGAACGAGAGCAGTGAGTTTTTTACTATGTGTACCTGTTTACCCTCACTCCAGGCTAAATTGTGTGCCCCTGTGTTTTAAAGTTAAATAACTATAACTACCTATGAAATCACATAGCACTTCCACTTTAGGATTATCAAACGTCTGCTAGCATTTTCTTAATATATTCGATGCAGTAGCTGGATCCCAGGAATTCACCTATGAACACTGAAAGATTACTTCTGATGGCAGACATGAAATTAGTTGCTCCAATTTTTGAACTAGATGGAACCAACTGGAATAGACTACAGGGTGAGAATATACATGTGAGTTTGAGTGAATATGTCATTTAAACCTAATTTTTGTCTCATTTTCAGGCAGTTATATAGAATTTCGCTTAAGAAATACTGGAACATAACTGGGACCTTGAAGAAACTAAAGGGTTTGACAGCATAATTGAAATGGCAAAGTCTGCTTTCATCTTTAGTTTCTCTAGTGAAAGAAGTGACTCTATGTCTCCCTGAAAGCCCAAATTGGAGAACAACTAGGTCCCCCAGAACTGGTCCAGAAAATTAGGGATAAAGAAGTGCCATTTTTCAGTCCTACATCACCATTATTCAATTTCTAGTGGTTAGACAAAGTGTACCCAGCATGGAATTTTGAAAGGCAGGCAGATGAGCCTCCTCCACAGCTTTTTGTTGGTCTACCTCTCGTCTTCTAAAGAATAGTGTGCTGGGGGAAGTAGCTAAAAATGAAAAACATTGAACAAAGGGTCACAAGTTACAATTGTATTAAAGACTTTGAGTCAGATAAGGCCACTTTGAGTCAGATAAGGCCAAGTACTAGCTGGAAACAAAGAAAGTAAGAGACTGACAACATGAGCAGTTTACCATGACCTTCTACTTAGACTCTGGGATAAGGTCTCTGTGACGGGTACTCACTGAAAATTGAGATACAAAGAAGTAAACAGTTATAATTTGGGGTGGAAAATGCTGTGAAGGAGGTAAATGCAGGATTCTACAGGATTACATTGACACCTACCACCAACTTAAAGAATAACGGTAAGCAGGGAGGGCTTCTTTTAAGATACAACATCTGAAATGAGTTTCTAAAGATGAATAGGATTTTTCCTGATGAAGCAGTCATTGCAGGCATTACACCTGGAGAGAAAATATTCTGCCCAAAGGCATGAAGGTATGAAAGAGGAGAAGCATGTGCTAACTGCAAGTAGCTCTGTTTGGCTGGACTGTAAGGTCTGAAGTGGTGAGGAAGAGATGGAAAGATAGGGAGGATAGTGAATAGGAAGGTAACAGGCTGCAGCAGTGAGCCAGAGCCGGATCATGAAAGGCCTTCTGTGACACTATACTGGGAGCTGCGTATAGGCCATGACTCTTAATAGCTAAGCTTCATGGGAACAGAAACTATGTATATTTCATTTGTGGGTTCATCCCCAATTTCTCTAACATTGTACATAGCACAAAATAGAGGTCCCAATAGCAGCATGAATGAATTCCATGCCAAAGCATTTAAACATCATCCTGAAGGCTAAGAAGATCATTCAATGGTTTCAAGCATCTAGGGACATCGCTAGATTTCAATTTTATATAGGCTGTGGTTGAAGGGTGGAGAATAAATGGGAGGGGTTAACACTGGATGTGAGAAGCAGGTCTATAAGGCTATTGTAGTAATCCAGACGAGAGAAGATGGTGGGCAGGGATGGGGGATTTGGAAAATTGGGTAAATTTAGGAGGCATTTAGCAAATTGCATTAACAGGACAGGGTAACTGATGAGAAAGAAGATGGAAAGAAGAATGTGTCAAAGATGATACTACCAGTTTGATGATTTGAACAACAAGGTGGTACTATTTACTGAAATTGGGAATATTGGTAAATGAGTGAGTTTGTGAGGCAGAGAAGGGTATCATTGGTGGGGCTATGGCATCGGAAAGGGGTGTGGGAAAATTGGAGGCAAGGAGAGTAAGGAAAATATCAGTTTCATTTTGGAAACATTGAGTTTAAGGCATCTGAAGGATATTCAGAGGACTGTGTATTCAGTACCCAGTTGACTATATATCTGAGGCTCAGAAGAAAAATCTGGAAATATAGATACGGGAGTTGCATATAGATAGCAGTTGAAAGTATATGTCCCTTTTGGTTGGCTCCTTTTTTGTTGCCATTGTTTGTTTTGAGAAGAAGTCTCACTCTGTCACCCAGGCTGGAGTGCAGTGGTGCGATCTTGGTTCACTGCATCCTCCGCCTCCCAGGTTCAAGTGATTCTCCTGCCTCAGCCCTCCAAGTAGCTGGGATTACAGGCGCGCACCACTACGCTCGGTTAATTTTTGTATTTTTAGTAGAGACGAAGTTTCGCCATTTTAGCCAGGTTGGTCTCGAACTCCTATTCTCCTCCCAAAGTGCTCAGATTACAGGGGTGAGCCACTGCGCCTGGCCTGGTTGGCTCCCTTTAATGACTCCTTTTATACCCCGGCCCAGTGAGCTCTGCCTAAAAGCTAATTCACCACAACTTGAATTCCTAATGAGTATTTAATCTTCTTCCTAATGTCTTGTAACCCAGCCCAGGCCCCAGCGGTACCATCTAATGAATCCCTCGGGAGACTGAGTAAGATTCCACATCCTAAAGTTAGTGCCGCTTGTAGCCACAGCTCTCAGCTTCTAACAGCACAAGGGTGCCCTCTAGTGTTCAGCATGATGCATACAGGGGCACAGAGAACTCTGAATTGTGAACCTCGCCTTTCAACCAGGATCACTGCCCTGCCACCTTCACTTCTGGGGAAATTCACTAGCCACATACAACCTCAAATTTGGAGGGACTCTAAGTACTTGAGATTCTAGCAGGGCATGAAGAGAGTCAGGCAAGCCGTACTCTCTTAAGGCAATGTATTTTTTCAGTTGCCCATCACAGTTAGGGAGTAGCCTGTAGTGTCATCTCTTGAGTAGAACCGTCTAGGTTCTCAGTAAGCCTCAGGGGGAAAACTACAAGATAGATTGGTCAGAGTTATACTATTATTTCAGAAATAATAAGCCACAGAGTGTAGATACATATGTGTCTATCAAACTAGAGAAACACAAGGACCCATGCCACAGGCCTCCTGGTTGCACTAGTCTCTTAATATATCCTACAGCAGGGTTAACCACTTTGTCCACAGGTGCCACTCCCATCACTAGAAACTTTTGTATACTAACCAGGGAGCCAGGGTGAAAGTGGAAGGATCATCTTTTACCCTTACCTACAAAGGGCTGTGGGAAGGGCAGTACATCATAAGGAATTCTGGGTGGTACACTCACCTTTACACTAGTGAAGAGATCCCCTTGTACATATAGCAGATTAGGAAGAATAGAGATCCTCCTATAGGATCGGTGTGCTCATGAGATAACATGGAATAGGAATCGGCGTGCTCATGAGATGAGATAACATGCAACAAAACCCCAGTATTACTACTGTGTTACTGCTTCTACTCAACCCTCTACAGAGTGGAGATCCAAGTGCCTACCTCACTATAGCCTAAGAAAACCTATGCCCTAAAAAAGAACAAAATCATGTCCTTTGCAGCAACATGGATGCGGCTGGAGGCCATCAGCCTAAGTGAATTAATGTGGGAACAGAAAACCAAATACCGCATGTTCTCACTTATAAGTGGGAGCTAAGCATTGGCTATACATGCACACAAAGATGGGAACAATAGATACTGGGGATCCCAAAGTGGGGGGAAGGGAGGGGGCAGGGGTTGAAAAACTACCTATTGGGTGCTATGTTCACTACTTGGGTGAAGAGATCATTAGAAGCCCAAACCTCAGCATCACACAATATACCCATGTAACAAACCTGCACGTGTACCCCCTGAATCTAAAATAAAATGTTTTTAGAAAAGAAAAAAAAAGAAAACCTATGCTCTTCATCTTATTTTGCAATTCTGCCTTAACTTCTAATATGGCCCTCCACCATCTGTCATTTCCTTACCTAGGATTCCAAACAAATATGCCAATTACCAGAAGACATTTTCAGAACTGAAGGCAGAACTGAAAGTATGATTAACCTGAGTATGATGTCAAGCACTTGAATTGTTTCGCTAAGGCTAAGGTCAAGTCCTTTCAACAATATGTAGATAATAACTATGGCAAACTTACATCATGTCCCAGTACTAGACATATTTATGAAATGTCTGCCTATTCCAATCATTACCTCAGCATCACAACAATAAAACTTTGCCCATACCTATTGACTCAGGGCCTCCCAGATCATCATGGCAAACCATAAGTTTGTTTTTAATCATTTTTGGAGTTTGTTTGCATATAATAACATTTACCCATTTTGAATGCACTTTATAATAAGCACTGACAAATTTATATACCTCCTGGAAATAACAACTGCCATACTCAAAATACAAAACACTGTCATCACCTCCTCCCAAAATTCACTTCTGCCCATCCCAGTCACCCAGAGACCCACTTCAAGCCTAAGGCAAGCAGTATTTTTTATTTTGTCATCAAGAATAGATTTGCCATTCCTGAAGTTTCATATAAACAGAAGCATACATGATATCCTCTTTTGTGTCTATCTTAATTTAACAAAATGTTCTTGAATTTCATGTTCAAGTTAAAGTTATATCCCACTGTGGTTTTAATTTGAATTTCCCAAATGACTGATGACGTTGAGCATCTTCTCATGTTCGCAGTGCACATTTCTATTATTTTTTTTGAAATTTTGAACCATTGTTTTTATGAAATGGATTTGTCCACAGCATGAATGAGACTGATGTGTGGAAGATGGTAGCTCACATGTGCCACAAGCAATATTTTTTTGCTGTTTGTCTTATTCAGTACCCTATATATTTTCAGAAACAGATGAATTAAATCCCATATGACCTCATCATGAAATCATGGTATCCTTTTTTTTTTTTGAGACAGAGTTACTCTCTTGTCACCCAGGCTGGAGTGCAATGGCGCGATCTCGGCTCACTGCAACCTCCACCTCCTGGGTTCAAGCAATTCTCCTGCCTCAGCCCCCCCAAGTAGCTGGGATTACAGGTGCCCGCCACCATACCTGGCTAGTTTTTGTATTTTTAGTAGAGACGGGGTTTCACCATGTTGGCCAGGCTGGTCACAAACTCCTGACTTCAGGTGATCCACCCACCTCGGCCTCCCAAAGTGCTGGGATTACAGGCATGAACCACTGTACCCGGCCAATGATATCCTATATTCTATTCCTTATAATGAGATTACAGAGTTTCCTGGCCACTTGATATAGCCCCACTTTTGGAATAACCCTGCAAAAGGCCTACTTAAAAGTTGAAAGATAGAATTATTGGACCATGTTCTATATATTCCATATGATGAAGGCACATAATTGCCTATTATGCATCAATCACATTAAACTTAGAACACTCCAGGTAAATGAAGTTTGTCCTGAGATTTCTGGCATTTATCAGGTTCTACCCACAGTTCATTACTTATGTTATTTTTCTAGTTAGCCTGATAACTGATTTCAAGAAAGGGACAGAATTTGTTTCATTGGCAATTTTACTTACTGGGCTGTAGGTTTGTGAAATAGTGATCCTCTCAGCCCTTAGAACGGCCATGAAGACCTATGGCATTCAGAGCATGGGGGAAGTTGCCTTCAACTTTGAATAATCTTGCCCATTTCCTTAGTATACCATGTACACACCATTTTCTATAAATGTTAAAACATGAAATTTTGGGGAGCACTAATTTAGTCCTCTGTCATAGATGTAGCCATCCAGCACATGAAGGTACTATTTTCTACCCTAATTCTCTCTCCTACACCTAATCCTCCCTGGCCCTAAAACCAGCCTACTCCAACCTAGCAAATTCTTTATTTATTTAGGTTTTTTTTACTATTATACTTTTTAAGTTCTGGGATATATGTGCAGAATGTGCAGATTTGTTATATAGCTATACATGTGCCATGGTGGTTTGCTTCACCCATCAACCCGTCATCTACATTAGATATTTCTCCTAATGCTATCCCTCCCCTTGCCCCCACCCCCTGACAGGCCCCAGTGTGTGACGTTCCCCTCCCTGTGCCCATATGTTCTCATTGTTCGACTCCCACTTATGAGTGACAACATGCAGTGTTTGGTTTTCTGTTCCTGTGTTAGTTTGCTGAGAATGATGGTTTCCGGCTTCATCCATGTCCCTGCAAAGGACATGGACACGTTCTTTTTTATGGCTACATAGTATTCCATGATGTATATGTGCCACATTTTCTTTATCCAGTAAAATATTGATGAGCATTTGAGTTGGTTCCAAGTCTTTGCTATTGTGAATAGTGCTGCAATAAATAGACGTGTACATGTGTCTTTATAGTAGAATGATTTATAATCCTCTGGGTATATATGCAGTAATGGGATTGCTGGGTCAAATGGTACTTCTAGTTCTAGATTTTTTTTTTTTTGAGATGGAGTCTTGTTCTGTCACCAGGCTGGAGTGCAGTGGCGGATCACTGCTCACTGCAACCTCCGCCACCCAGGTTCAAGTGATTCTCCTGCCTCAGCCTCCCAAGTAGCTGGGACTACAGGCATGCGCCACCATGCCCAGCTAATTTTTGTATTTTTAGTAGAGATGAGGTTTCACCATGTTAGCCAGGATGGTCTCTTGACCTTGTAATCCACCCACCTCAGCCTCCCAAAGTGCTGGGATTACAGGCATGAGCCACCATGCCTTGCCTGTTTCCTGACTTTTTAATGATGGCCATTCTAACTGACATAAGATGGTATCTCATTGTGATTTTGATTTGCATTTCTCTAATGACCAGTGATGATGAGCTTTTTTTCATATGTTTGTTGGCCGCATAAATGTCTTCTTTTGAAAAGTGCCTGTTCATGTCCTTTGCCCACTTTTTGATGGGGCTGTTTGGTTTTTTTCTTGTAAATTTGTTTAAGTTCCTTGTAGATTCTGGATATTAGCCCTTTGTCAGATGGATAGATTGCAAAAATTTTCTCCCATTCTGTAGGCTGCCTGTTCACTCTGATGATAGTTTCTTTTACTGTGCAGAAGCCCTTTAGTTTAATTAAATGCCATTTGTCAATTTTGGCTTTTGTTGCCATTGCTTTTGGTGTTTTAGTCTTGAAGTCTCTGTCCATGCCTATGTCCTGAATGGTAATGCCTAGGTTTTCTTCTAGGGTTTTTGTGGTTTTAGGTCTTATGTTTAAATCTTCAATCCATCTTAAGTTAATTTTTGTATAAGGTGTAAGGAAGGGATCCAGTTTCAGTTTTCTGCATATGACTATCCTGTTTTCCCAGCACCATTTATTAAATAGGGAATCCTTTCCCCATTGCTTGTTTTTGCCAGTTTTGTCAAAGATCAGTTGCCAACCTGGCAAATTCTTATACTGTGATGAAAAATGTCTCCAACTACATAGTGATGACCATCGTATCCTCAGAAAATCCCTGATTTGGGGAACATCCACCTAAACACCTATTTGTTTAAGAAGTTAGGAAGACACAAAGTCAACCATATTTTATGGGAATGAGAATACTCACCACCAAGGCCTTCTTTGGGACTTAGAGGTGATACTACACTCAGAACTCCATAGCTAAGAACAGCTAAGGCAAACCCAGAAGCTCAGTTTGTACCAGCTATTCATTCTAGAAGTATTACTAAGCGCTTAGTGTGTATCAGGCACTGGTGCAATGCTTGATGGACCACATTCACAGAATTTTTTGGTCTTACTAGGCTGCCCAAATCACCAGGTCTTGAGGGCAGATTATCTCCTTTAGCAAGTCTGCCCTGGCAGATTATCGAAACTATGAACTTTAAGGCCATCTATTTCCAACTATAATTAATCAGAATAATCTGGCAGAGGAAGTAGGCAAACACACAGGCATACTGATGCCAGACTGAAAGTCAAATATACCCCGAAACGATAATGTAAAGTACAGAATAACAGGCTGACTCCCATTTAGGGAGGCCTGTCCTTAAATACTGTGCCTATGCAAAGACATTTATGTCTGGTGATTATTCAAGATATTGATTAAACTCTACAGAGACTTTTGAAGGATTCATATTTATTACTGCATCCTCCAATAGAATAGCATCTAGAAAACCTGTAGTTAGAACAAGAAATACCTTTAGCAATTCAGAGAAATAATACACCACTCACTGTCCCTATATGTGTCTCTAGGATTCCAGAACATTAAAATGTATCTTTAACTTGCTCCCTTTCCACTGCCATAACTTCAACCTGGTGATTATGTAATTATTCACTAAAATGGCACATTTTATCCATATGCTGGTTCTTTATCCATTGACATTAACATAATACTACAACTGAAATTAGTGAGCTATTTTGTTTTCAGAAACTCTGATGTTTTCAACTATGACACCAAGATTGAAGAATAATATTGAAGGCCTTTTGTAATTGCATCTACTATACATGGCTAAATGCAGCACAACCAGTTTTTTGAGGAATACTTCTTCTGTTCTGCTTACAGACAACTCAATAGTTCAACCTACTTCGTAGAGTTTGGCTGCAACATAAAACATTCACATGAAACATCCTCTTCAAAGAAACCATTATTATACTAGAAAAGAAAAAGAATCTCAGGAAAATAGAAATGGACAGGAACTTCCTTAACTTGCCAAACAATATCTTTGAAACATACAGGTCATATTATTCTTAATATTGAAAGACTGAATGCTTGTTCTTAAAAGCAACCTCAAGAGAAGGATAACTATTCTTGCCACACCTATTCAGCGTAGTATTGAAAGTTTTAGATAGTGAAATAAAGCACGGCTAGAAAATTAAATTTATGCATAGGAGAAAGAAAGAAACAAAACAGTCCTTGTTTGCAGATAATATGATTGTCTACATAGAAAATACCAAGGAAACCATAAAAATCTCCTAGTTAGTAAGTTGCAGGATACAAGATCAACCTACAGAAATCAATTGTATTTTTATATGCTAGATAAGAACAGGTGGATACGAAAAATAAAAAACATAATGCCATTTACAATTGCTCAGAAAGTGGAAGACTTAGGGGTAAATCTAACAAAACTTGTAAAGAAATTACAAGCTGAAAACTACACAATGCTGATGAAAGAAATTTTAAAAATCTAAGTGGATAAATGGAAAGACATAGTATGTTCATGGACTTGAAGACTCAAGGCAGATGTCAACTCTACCCAAATTGACACACATATTTAATGTAATTCCTGTCAAAATCCAAGCAAAATTTTTTATATATAGGTTATGCATATATATATGTATATACAATAGATAAGTAAATATGTGATAGAGATAGACAATATACCTACAAAAATGCCTGGATTTTGGTACGAATTATTGCAAAATTTGTATGAAAAGTCAAAAAACTCAAATAGCTAAAAACAGTTTTTTAAAAGTACAAAATGGGAAGACTCAGTGTACCCAATTTCGAGTTTATTATATAACTACAGTAATCAAGACTGTGTGATATTGATAGAGTGATAGACACATAGATCAATGGAGCAGCACACAAAACCCAGAAATAGACACACACAAATATGACCATTGATTTTCGGCAAAGGTGCAAAAGCAGTTCAATGGAGGAAAGATAGCATTTTCAACAAATGGTATTAGAGCAATTGAAAATTCATAGGGTAAAAAGTGAACCTCAACCAAAGACTCATACCGTATACAAAAATTAACTAAAAATGTATTATGGACTTATATGTAAAATGTAAAATTATAGAACTTTTAGGAAAAAAGCACAAGAAAAGCTTTGGCATATAGGGTTGGGCAAAGAGTTCATACACTTGATACGAAAAGCACAATCTATAAAAGAAATTAAATGATAGTTTGGACTTCATCAATATTAAAAACTTTGGCTCCATGAAGAAGGATAAAAAAACTTTTGGCTCCATGTTAAAAGGATAAAATACAGTCTATAGAGTAAAAGAAAATATTTGCAAATCACAAATCTGACAAAATACCTGATATCTATAGTATATATAGAAAAAATAAGCAATCCAATTAGAAAATAATGAAAAGACATAGACCTTTCACAGACAAGGATATACAATGGTAAATAAGCACATAAACAGATGTAAAACATCATTAGTCGTTAAGGAAATGCAAATTAAAAGCACAATGAAGTATCATTACACACCAATAAGAATAGATAAAATAAAAATAATTACAACTCCAAAAGCTGGCAAGGATATAGAGGAATTGGACCTCTCATACATACTTGATGGGGATATAAAACAGTAGAGCCACTCTGAAATAGAATTTCAAAGTTTCTTAAAAATGAAACACAACCCAGCAATTGCCCTTCTGGGCATTTATCCCAGAGAATGAAGCCTTCTGTTATGTAGACACACACATGCACAGCTACTTGTACACAGGTGTTTGTAGTTAATTTGTTCATAATTTTTTAAAAAACTGAAAACAACCCAAATGTCCTAAAATAGGTGAATGCAATGAGTCAATGCAACGGGTTATGTGACTGTGGTGTATCCATAACATGGGATATTTCTCAGCAATGGAAAGGAACAAACTGATACACACAACCTGGATTAGCCTGTAGATAATTATGCCGAGTGAAATAACCATTCCCTAAAAGTCACATACTGTATCACTCCATTCATACAACAATCTTGAAGTGACAAATTATAGAAACGGAAAACAGATTAGTGGTTGCCAGAAGTTAAGGAGCTGATGAGAGCAGGACGGAAACTAGCATGACTACAAAAAGACAACATGAGGGATCCTCATGGCTATGGAAATGTTTCAAATCTTTACTATATCAATGCCAATATCCTGTTTCTGATATTATACTACAGTTTTGCAGGTTGTTACCATTGGAGAAAATTAGGTAAAGGATGAATGAGATCTGTATGTATTTTATTTTGCCACTGCATGTGAATCCAAAATTATTTCAACATAAATGACTTAATTAAAAATAAAAGTATCCATTAAATATCCATAAAATTGATACACCTTTAGCTAGACTGATCAAAAAAGAGATAATTCACAAATCACCAATGTCAGGAGTAAAAGAGGGAATATCTACCACAAAGGCCACAGACATCAAAAGGATAATAAGAAATATTATTGTCTCAGTAAGATTGGTTGAGCTACTATAACAAATTACCATAGACTGGATGGCTTACGCAATGAACATTTATTTCTCATAATTCTGAAGGCTGTAAGGTCCAAGATCAAGGTGCCAGCAGATCCAGTGTCTGCTGAGGGCCAGTTTCCTGGTTTGCAAATGGCCACTTTCTGCATATACCCTTATGTCTTGTCATAGAAGAACACTAATCTTATTCAGAAGGACTCCACCCTTATGATTTAATTACTTCCTAAAAGCCCCACCTCCTAATATCAACACATTGGGGGTTAGGTTTTCAATATATTGATTTGGGCAGGACACAAACATTTAGTCTATAATATTCTATTCCTGGCTTCAAAAAGTCATGCCTTTGTCACATGCAAAATATATTCATTTCATCCCAACAACGCCAAAAGTCTTAACTCATTCCAGTGTCAACTCTAAAATCTAGAGTCCAGAGTCTTTCCTAAATATCATCTAAATCAGTTACGGGTGAAACTTGAGGTAAGATTCATCCTGAGGCAGAATTCTTCTCCAGGTGTAAACCAGTGACACCAAACAAGTTATGTGCATCCCAAATACAACGGTAGGGCAGGCATATGATAGACATTGACAAAATAGAAATTTGGTGGGGGCGAGGAAAATAAGAAGGAAGGAGTGATGGGCTCCAGGTAAGTCAAAAATCTAGCAAAGAAAACTCTATGAAGTCTTAAGGCTTGAGAATAATCCTCTTTGGTTTGATCCTCTGTCTTCTGGACCCACTGCGGCAATAGCCCTGCCTCCACAGCTCTGCTGAGTGGGAGTTAAGTGCCCATGGCTCTGACTAGCAGATGTTATGAGCCCACAGTGAGATTATACGAACATTGGTTCAGCCCTTTGGGACTGAGGTGAAGAAGACCTGCCTCCCAGGCCTGTGCATTCTGGGCCTGTAGTGGGAGTCATAGCCCTGATGATCTCTGAATCACCTTTTGGGGTTTCTTTCCTTGTCTGAAGAATAATGCATGTCCACAGCTGGAAGAGATGTGTGATCTGGGTCTGTAGGCGCTAAGAAGTCTGACAGTCTTCTTTTACTTGGTCCCATTTTCTGTTTTCTTCAGTCAAAGCTGGCAGTGTTTCTGCTAACATAATGCCATCTCTATTCCTGGCTTCTGCTGAGATTGCTGAATAGGTCCATGTTTCACACCTGCACTAATCTCCTTAATAAATGATTGGTCTACCACACCTGTAGTGTTTTCTTCTGAACTCACTTTCTCATTTTTTGTTATGCACAGGCTGACAATTTTCCAAATCTTTAAGTTCTGATAACTTTTTGATAAGTAATTGTGTCTTCAATTCATTTCTGTCCCCTTGCATTTTACTATAAGCAATCAGGAGGAACCAAGCCACTCCTTAGACGCTTTGTTTAGAAATTTCCTTGGCTAAATATCCAATTTTATTGTTCACAAACTCTACCTTCCACAAAACGCTAGAACACAAACATAATTCAGCCAAGTTCTTTGCCACTTTATAACAAGAATCACCTTTCCTCCTGTTTCCAATAATGTGTCCCTCATTTCCATCTCAGACCTCATCAGAATGGCCTTTGCCATCCACATTTCTATCAATATTCTGTTCATGATTATTTATACATTCTCTAAGAAGACAAAAGTTTTCTCTACAGATCTCCATTTTTCTTTCTGAGCTATCACTGGAATCATCTTTAAAAATCTCTTCACAGCAATTCTGGCTTCTTCTAGCATGTACCTCTAAACCATTCTATCCTCAACCCATTACCCAGTTGCAAAGCCACTCCACATTTTTAGGTATTTGTTACAGCAGCAGAACCCCACCTCTTAGTACCAGTTTCTGTCTCAGTCAGTTCAGACTTCTATACCAAATTACCATAGACTGGATGGCTTAAGCAACAAACATTTATTTCTGACAGTTCTGGAACCTGGAATGTCCAAGATCCAGGTGCCAGCAGAGCTGGTGTCTGGGCCCACTTCCTGGTTTGCAGACAACTGTTTTCTTTTTAGATCCTCACATGGCTAAGAGCAGAAAGTAAGAACAAGCTCTCATGTCTCCTCTTATAAGGGCACTAATCCCATTCAGAAGGACTCCACCTTAATGACCTAGTTTCCTAAGACACCACCATCAGATAAATAGCAATCCCCCATGAAATGATTCAAAAAAATTAGAAGTGCATGCTTTGAAATAATTTTATGAGTCCAACATAACACTGCAACTAAAATCAGAAAAAAAGGTATTTAAAAATGAATAAAACTGTAGATCATTTTGCACTTATCCCCATGTATACAATACTTTTTAAATACTGGCATATTATATACAAGAAGAAAGATAAATTACCAAATGAAGTATATTCAAGAAATGAAATATATGCTGGTAAGCAGGCTCTCTGGCTTTCAGACTTTGTCTTTATTTACTATCTAATCATGTTCAGTTTTTCAGTATCTTTCTCCAAAACATCAATAACCCCAATAATAACAATCCAATTTCTTAGCCTTCATGTTTATTATGTCCCCCGTGCCTCTCAAACATCAAAGACATTGTACCTACTAGTATATGCCTTGCATTAATGCTCCATCCCAGTTCACCACCAGTACAAGTTTCAACAAATGCATGACAGAGGATATTAGTGTTTTACCTACCATCAGTGAAGGGTCCTTCTTTGTCAGAAGGTCAGCAAGAATTAAGTTGGAAATCCCATTACAGTGCTGCTTCCCAAGTCTAACCCCCACAAGATGGGTGCCTCAAAAAACAGAATCTGAAAAAAGAATTTGCATATAAGAAATGTATTGGTGGCCAGACGCAGTGACTCACACCTGTAATCCCAGCACTTTGGGAGGCCGAGGTGGGTGGATCACTTGAGGTCAGGAGTTCGAGACCTACCTGGCCAACATGGTGAAACCCCTTTCTTACTAAAAACACAAAAACTAGCCAGGCATGGTGGCGGGTGCCTTGTAATGCCAGCTACCCAGGAGGCTGAGGTGGGAGAATTGCTTGAACCCCAGAGGCAGAGGTTGCAGTGAGCTGAGATCCTGCCACTGCACTCCAGGCTGGGCAACAGAGAGAGATTCCATCAAGGAGAAGAAGAAGGAGAAGGAGAAGGAGAAGCCTATCAATCCTATGGAGAGCTCTAGAACTGGGATGAATCTGGAAAGGTGACCCACATTGAGACAAGGGGGCTGGGCCTTTATACTTTTATACTCCAACTTGAACCAGTGAATGGATACAGGCTTCCCCTGAAAGGGAAATCATAATATTTGAAGAAGTGGCTCCAATTGTCTCAAGGAAATTTTTGAGGAGAGATTCAGAGATTCATCTATGAGTTGTCAGCATGCAACACTATTGGCAGCTGGGGTGATAGGTGTCTTAGTCCTGAGAGGGAAGAGAGGGCATATGGGCAGTACACACAGCATCCACTACTACTACTACTACTACACACACACACACACACACACGCACACACACACATATACACTGTATATACATAGTATACATATAATCATTGTATATGTATATATGTATACAATGTCTGTATGTATCACTGTGTATACTGTATATATATACACACTGTATGTATAAATATAAACATATACTTTGTGTGTATATGTATATATTCAACAACATGCTTATTAGTGTAACAACCTGCTTCATCCCTTCTTCAATACACTTTTGCCCCACTTTCATTCATGTCCATATTTCTAGCCTCATATCCTGTTCTAATTCCTTGTTTATGAGCTAGTTCTGACTGCTTCCACATCAGATCTAAGATATCTCTGATTAATTGGGATCCATGGAGAGGGTGTCATCATCATTCTCGGAAGCCTTAGTAACATAGATAGGAATAACTCAAGTTTACATAAACCCCCCAAGATAGATGTCTACCAAAGTCCTGCCTTTACAAGTGCTCTATATGGGTTTGGAGTGAATCTAACAGAGGCCATATCCAAGAGACAGTATGTTTAATTTGTAGAGTTTTGAGACTTGTCTGGATCCAATGAGAGATTTACTCAGGGCAGCCTGAAGCAGAAAAGTGAAGAAGAGTTTAAACTATGGTCAATGAGAGAAGCTGGAAATCAGAAAAGCCAGAAAAAGCAGCACCCATAATTGAAACTGAGGAGTAAGGCAAGGTCACAAACATGAAAACAAAGGAAAAGTTTCTTGCAGTAACGCCAGTTGGAACTTCTCATTATTAACTGTATTTTTCCTAGAAATTTCTACAGAAAATAAAATAAGAATGCTGTGGTCAAAAGGGCAGAGTATTCAAACAGAAAGCAGAAGAAAACTGCTTTCTCTGTCCAGAGAAACTAAGCTCCGTCACTTACTAATTATATCACATACGGCAAATCACTTAACCTATCTGAGGCCCTCATATTTTCTTCATATCTAAAGTGAGAATATGAATATAGGTACCCATTTCCTGAAAAATTTTTTTGAGACTCAATGAATTAGCAAATATGAAGATTTTGGCTTCATAGTAATGTCTGCTTTCAGAGAGATCTATAAGATGCTTCTCGAGCAGGGGACCTGCTGGAGGACTCCCCTAAATGTCCCAAGGAAGCAGAAAACCCTGAAGGGGAGAAGAAGGAGGCAGCCACCTTGGAAGGTGAGAAGACACTTCTTGTGGAGGTGGAAAAGAATAGCACCCTCTCTGAGCCCGGCTCTGGCCGGGGGCCTCCCCAAGAGGAAGAAGAGGAGGAGGAGGAAGAGGAAGAGGCTGCCAATGAAGATGCTGAGACCCCAGGCATCAGAGATCATGAGAGCCTGTAGCCACCAATGTTTCAAGAGGAGCCCCCACCCTGTTCCTGCTGCTGTCTGAGTGCTACTGGGGAAACTGGCCATGGCCTGAAAACTGGGAACCCCTTTCCCACCCCAACCTGCTCTCCTCTTCCACTCACTATTCCCACTCCAAGCCCAGACCATGGAGATTGACCTGGATGAGACAGGTCACCTGGTCCTCCCCTCTAGGTCCCCATACCCCTATTATCAGAGTCAGAGCCATGTCTTCTGCTCCCTGGGAAGAGATGAGGCTATTATGTTCCTTCCACTTGGAGCTATTTTCCAGGCTTCTGCTGGGGACTGGGCCAACTGTTTCTACCTCCTGACATCCTTTTCCCACTCTCTTAGTCATTCTGGGACTCTGGGTTGGGATCAGGGGTGGGAATAGAAAAGATGGAGCATAAACAGCAGTGTGGGCTTGTGGGGCCTGGGAGGGGCAATCCTCAAATGGAGGATAGGGGTAGCACAGGAGGGTGGCATCTTCCTGAGCTCCTGTCCCCTGCTACACCTATTATCCCAGCTGCCTAGATTCAAGTAAAGTGGGACAGCTTGTAGGGGAGGGGCTCCTTTCCATAAATCCTTGATGATTGACAACACCCATTTTTTCTTTTGCCAATCCCAAGAGTTCCGGGAGTTGTAGTTTATCATCAAAAGATTTTGGGGCTTCCAAGTTGTTTGGGCCAAGGACCTGAGACCTGAAAGGTTGACTTTACCCATTTGGGTGGGAGTGTTGAGCATCTGCCCCCATTTAGATCTCTGAAGCCAGAAATGGGATGCTTGGGAAGGCCCCTAGCTGCCCTTTTCCCTCTCTGCACAGTGCTGAAGGCCAGCTTATAGTCATATATATCACTCAGATATAAAGGAAAAGATACATTTTTTAGGAAATGTTTTTAATAAAAGAAAACTACCAAAAAAAAATGTAAAGACCCCTAACGCTTTGTGTGCTCCGCATTCTGCTCCTTCCTTCCCCATCGTTGCCCACATTTCTGAGGTGCACTGGGAGGCTCCCCTACTATTTGGGGCTTTATGACTTTCTTTTTGTAGCTGGGGCTTTGGTGTTCCTTCCAGTGTCATTTCTCATCCACATACGCTGACCTGTTCCCCTTAGTGTTGTCACCAGATCCGATTTGTAATCAACTGAGAGGACAGAGGGAAATAAGTGCCCTCTCCCACCCTCTTCCTAGTGGTCTCTCTATGTCTCTCTTCAGTATCTGGTCTCTTTTACCCTGGCACCTCTCCCTTGGGCTCTGATGAAAAATTGCTGACTGTAACTTTGGAAGTTTAGCTCTGAGAACTGTAGATGATTTCAGTTCTAGGAAAATAAAACCCATTCATTACCAAAAAAAAAAAAAAAAAGAAGAAGAAGAAGATGCTTCTCAGCACATCGAATCACCCTGGGCTATCCACAAAAGGCACACCTTTTCAGTTTGCATTCATAAAAATTAATTCCTGAATGACTTCTATGCCTTTTTTTTTTTTTTTACTTTATTTCAGGTTCAGGGATACATGTGCAGGTTTGTTAATACAGGCAAACTTGTGTTACAGAGGTTTGGTGTACAGACCATTTCATCACGCATGTACTAAGTAGAGTACTCGATAGTTATTTTTCCTGATAGTTATATCTCCCTTCTGCCACCCTCCTCCCTCAAGTAGGCCCCAGTGTCTGTTGTTCCCTTCTTTGTGTCCGTTGGTTCTCATTATTTAGCTCCCACTTAATAAGTGAGAACATGCAGTATTTGGTTTTCTCTTCCTGAGTTCGTTTGCTAAGAATAATGGCCTCCAGCTCCATCCATGTTCCTGCAAAGAACATGATCTCATTCTCTTTTATGGCTGCATAGTATTCCATGGTGTATATGTACCACATTTTCTTTATCAAGTCTATCATTGATGGGCATTTAGGTTAATTCCATGTCTTTGCTATTGTAAATAGTGCTGCCGTGAACATTCGCATGCATGTGTCTTTATGGTAGAATGATTTATATTCCTTTGGGTATATACCCAGTAATGGGATTGCTGGGTCTAATGGTAGTTCTGTTTCTAGTTCTTTGAGGAATCATCACACTGCTTTCCACAATGATTGAACTAATTTACCTTCCCACCAATCATGTATAAGCATTGCTTTTTCTCTGCAACCGTGCTAGCATCTGTTATTTTTCTACTTTTTATTAATAGCCATTCTGACTGGTGTGAGATGGTATCTCATTGTGATTTTGATTTGCATTTCCCTAACGATTCATGATATTGAGCATTTTTTCATATGCTTGCTGGCCACATGTATGTCTTTTTTTGAAAAGTATCTGTTCATGTCCTTTGACCACTTTTTAATGGGGATGGGGTTTTTTTGTAAATTTGTTTAAGTTCCTTATAGATTTTGGATTTTAAACCTTTGTCAGATGCATAGTTTGCAAATATTTTCTCCCATTCTGTAGGTTGTTTGTTTGCTCAGTTCATAGTTTATTTTGCTATGTAGAAACTCTTTCGTTTCATTAGATTCAATTTACCAATATTTGCTTTTGTCACAATTGCTTTTGGTGTCTCTGTCATGAAATCTTTGCCTGGTCCTATTCCAGAATTGCATTGCCTAGGTTGTCTTCCAGGGTTTTATAGTTTTGGGTTTTATATTTAAGTCTTTATTCCATCTTGAGTTTTTTGGGGTTTTGTTTGTTTCTTTTTGTTTTTGTTTTTTGAGATGGAGTCTCACCCTTGTCGCCCATGCTGGAGTGCAATAGTGCAATCTCAGCTCACTGCAACCTCCACCTCTTGGGTTCAAGCAATTCTCCGGCCTCAGCCTCCCGAGTAGCTGGGACTACAGGTGCCTGCCACCATGCCTGGCTATTTTTTTTTTTTAATTTTTAGTAGCTACAAGGTGTCACCTTGTTGGCCAGGCTGGTCTCGAACTTCTGACCTCAGGTGATCCACCCACCTTGGCCTCCCAAAGTGGTGGGATTACAGACGTGAGCCACCACAGCCAGCCCGTCGTGAGTCGTCTTGAGTTGTTTTTTGTATGTGGTATAAAGAAAGGGTCCAGTTTCAATCTTCTGCATATGACTAACCAGTTATCCCAGCCCCAGTCCTTTCCCCATTGCTTGCTTTTGCCAGCTTTGTCGAAGATTAGATGGTTGTAGGTGTGTGACCTTATTTCTGGGATTTCTATTCTGTTCCATTGGTCTCTGTGCCTGTTTTTGTACCAGTACCATATTGTTTTGGTTACTGTAGCCCTGTAGCATAGTTTGCAGTCAGCTAAGGTGATGCCTCTAGCTTTGTTCTCTTTGCTTGACTTCTGTATCTCTTGTAGTAGCTTGGTCTCATGGTTCTATTAATTAACTCTTGTGGTGCTCTCATGAGGTCTTTTTCTGCTCAACTGCCTCCTCCCAGGCTCAGGCTGAATTTCCTTCTTTGGTGAAAGACTCTAGGAATCTCAGCCTGTTTTCTCATGTTCTCTCTCTCTCTCTTTCTCTCTCTCTCTCTCTCTCTCAGCTTCTATCTTCTATTTTCATGTTTAGAGTTCTACTGCCTTCCCTCCAAGTGTGGCTTTGATGCTTCAGTTTTCCCCTTTCTTGAATACAGGATCTTACTACTGTAAATGTTTTACTGAAGATCAGTGCAGAAAAATAAAAGACATGAAACATAATATAACTCGAGGAGTATCAGTGGATTACAAGCCACAGAATTCTAATAATCATTTCTCTATCATTCCAAACTCCCTTGTGGGTTGGGTGTTTTCTCCAAGTAAGTGGAATTTCAGAGGTGCTTCCATCCTGATTGCCTGATTGCCACTTGAGGGTACATCCTATGATGCTTGAAACCCCATCTTCTCATCTTGAATATGGAACACAAGCGTGTTCCCGAAACAAGATAACCTAAATATCCCTTTCTGCAGTAGGCAGCAGGTATCTCTGACCTCAGAAATATCACAGAAGTAACCCATTGCTGACTAAGCCTGTAAGTATTTTATTGCTCACACTGCTACTCATAGCATGTGGCTTCTCTGCTGCTCAGTTTTTCCATTTTATAATAAAATTTACTCTTCTTTCTAGCTTTCAATCTTCCTGCTTTATTTTTTTATTCTGATTGGTGTCCTACTTCAATTCAGAAGAGGCTTGGCCATTTCAAAGACCAAGGCAAGCCCTTTGGCCTTTTCCATTCCTCTAGGTATTGTAGCACCAAAGAACAATTGGTCACAAACACAATTCTAATACATTCTCTGGGCACAGCCATGTACAAGACTTGAGCTGGCCTCACTGCAGCCATCTCCATGGAAACCAGAAAAAAAATGTGCATTTTGAGAAGCTGGAGGTCAAGTCCCTCTGGCACATATTTTTTCCACAACGAATGACACAGGTGGAAGTGACCTAAGCAAAAGTCATATAAACTAAGTCTTAGATGGACCTGCTTCTCCCCAGCCTACGATCAAAGGTCACCCTGAGCTTTTTCAACTTCCCACACTACTACCAACTGACAGAGAGCTATCACAAACTTTCTTAGCCTCACTGCCCAGCTATCTAACTTTTTAAATTGAAATAACAGGTCTGCAGAATTGATGGACTTTTTTCTCCATCACCCAAGCATAAAATTTTCTGACCCAAGGGTCCATTCATACTTTCAAAACTGAAACAATATTATACCAAAAGAATTCACAGAATTGTGCACTGTTATGTTGTACTTGCCCCTATCATATGTAAATATCCTTGGGATTGAGCTACAAAGTGCTATAAAAAGATACACTATTTGCAGACACTACATATGAAAATGCAATCAGAGATTCTTATATTTTATTTTTAATTTTTGTGGGTACATAGTAGGTGCATATATTTATGGGGCATGTGAGACATTTTGATACAGGCTTGCAATGCATAATAATCACATCATGGCAAGCGGGGTATCCATTCTGTCAAGCATTTATCCTTTCTGTTACAAACAATCCAATTACACTCTTTTAGTTATTTTTAAATGTACAATTAAGTTATTGGCTATTTAGTCATCCTGTTGTGCTATTAAATAGAAGATCTTATTCATTCTTTCTATTTTTTTACCCATTAACCATTCCCACCTGCCCCCAACCCCAGCCCCCTATTGCCCTTCCCAGCCTCTGATAACCATCCTTCTACTCTCTATGAACAAGAGACGAATTTTGATTTTTAGATTCCACAAGTAAGTGAGAACAGGCGATGTTTGTCTTTCTATGCCTGGCTTATTTCACTTAACATAATGATCTCCAATTCGATCCATGTTGTTGCAAATGACAGGATCTCATTGTTTTTTATGGCTGAATAGTACTCTATTGTGTATATGTACCACATTTTCTTTTCTAACAGATAGTTTGAACTTTTATTTATGTTTAATTTTAATTTTTACAAGATGTCGATAGTAGCTGGCTTATTAATGTACATTATTCTTTGATATTTCAGGAAGGCACAGTGTTCAACTGTGAACTACAGAGTCCTGAAAGTTTAAAATCAGTTTGTTTCTCAACCATGTGATATCCAGGATTTTTTACAATTACTTTGAGATTTTTCCTCATCAGTAATGCAAAGAAAATTGCAATATGATTATACAATTTTTTTTATTTTTTGAGACAGGTTATCACTCTGTAACCCAGGCTTGAGTGCAGGGGTGTGATTGTAGCTCACTGCAGCCTCAAACTCCTGGGCTCAGACGATCCTCCCCCAGCTTCCCAAGTAGCTGAGATTACAGGCACGTGCCACCATGCCTGGCTAATTTATTTTTTGTAGAGAGAGGGGTCTCACTTTGTTGCCCAGGCTGGTCTCCAACTCCCGGGCTCAGGCAATCCCCTGCCTGGGCCCCCCAAAGTGCTGGAATTACAGGCATGAGCCACTGTGCCCAGCCTGATATACAATTTCTTTCTGAGACAGAGTCTCGCTCCGTCGCCCAGGCTGGAGTGCAGTGGCACAATCCTGGCTCACTGCAACCTGTACCACATTTTCTTTATCCAGTTATCTGTTGATGGAAACTTAGGTTGTTTCCAAATCTTACATAATGTGAACAGAGCTGCAACAAACATAGAAAGTCAGATATCTCTTTGATGTAGTGATTTCCGTTCCTTTGGGTACATACTCAGTAGTGGGATTGCTGGATCATATAGTAGCTCTATTTTTAGTTATTTGAGAAACCTCCAAACGCATCTCCATAGTAGTTGTACTAACTTACATTCCCATCAACAGTGTTTGAGGGTTCCCTTTTCTCCACATCCTCACCAGCATTTGTTATTCCCTGTCTTTTGGACTTAAGTCATTTTAACTGGAGTGAGATGATATATCCTGGTAGTTTTGATTTGCATTTCTCTGATGATCAGTTATGTTGAGCACCTTTTCATATACCTGTTTATTATATGCCTTCTTTTGAGGAATGTCTATTCAAATCTTTTGCCCATTTTTTGAAAGGATTATTATATTTTTTTCCTGTAGAGTTGTTTGAGCTCCTTATGTGTTACTGGTTGTTAATCCCTTGTCAGATGGGTAGTTTGCAAATATTTTCTCCCATGTTGTGGGTTGTCTCTTCCTGTTATTGATTGTTTCCATTGCTGTGCAGAAGCCTTGTAGCTTGATGTGATCTCATTTGTCCATTTTTGTTTTGGTTGCCTGTGTTTGTGAGATATTGCTCAAGAAATTGTTGCCGAGACCAATGTCCTGGGAAGTTTGGCCAGTGTTTTCTTGTAGTAGTTTCAGTTTTAGGTCTTAGAATTAAGTCTTTAATTCATTTTGATTTGATTTTTATATGTGGTGAGAGACAGGGGTCTAGTTTTCTTCTTTTGCATAAAGATATCCAGTTTTCCCAGCACTATTGTATCAAAGAGACTATCTCTTCCTCAGTGCATGTTTTTGGTGGCTTTGCCAAAAATGAGTTCATGGTGGCTGCATGGATTTGTTTCCAGGTTCTCTACTTTGTTCCATTGGTCTATGTGTCTGTTTTTATACCAATACCGTGCTGTTTTGGGTACTAGAGCTCTGTAGTATAATTTGAAGTCAGGTAATGTGATTCCTCCAATTTTAGTTTTATTTGCTCAGGATAGTTTAGGTGGTCCTGGGTTATTTGTGGTTCCACATAATTTTAGGATAGTTTATTCTATTTTTGTGAAGAATGTCTTTGGTGTTTTGATAGGGATTGCATTGAATCTATAGATTGCTTTGGGTAGTATAGATATTTTAACAACATTGATTCTTCCTATCCATGATCATGGAATATCTTTTCATTTTTTGGTGTCCTCTTCAATTTCTTTCATCAGTGTTTCATAATTTTCATTATAGAGATCTTTTACTTATATGGTTAATTCCTAGGTATTTGATTTTATGTGTGGCTATAGTAAATCAGATTACTTTTTTATTTCTTTCTCAGATTGTCCACTGTTGGCATATACAAACGCTACTGATTTTTGTATGTTGATTTTGTATCCTACAACTTTACTGAATTTATTTATCAGTTCTAATTTTTTTTGTGGAGTCTTCAGGTTTTTCCAAATATAAGACTATATCATCTGCAAACAAGGATAATTTAACTTCTTTCATTCCAATTTGGATACCATTTATTTCTTTCTCTTGTCTGGTTGCTCTAGCTAGGAATTCCAGTACTATGTTGAATAACAGTGGTGAAAGTGGGCATCCTTGTCATGTTCCAAATCTTACAGAAAAGGCTTTCAGTTTTTCCCCATTCCATGTGTTACTAACCGTGACTCTGTGGTATATGACTTTTATTATGCACAGAAATTCTGAGTGGTTTGCACCTAGTGCAATATGTTCAAGTATGTAGAAATTTATTATCCACATACCAGGAGGGTAAAGAAAGTCTATTGAGAACCAAAGACCTATGATACCCTCTTATGATCCCCAAGGGTTCCTGCATTATCGTTTCACTGGACTCTCTATTTTAATTCAGTCTAGGGCTATGTTCCACTTTTTCATGGCACATACACTGGTAAAGACTACGCTTTGCCTTTGTGTGTTATTTTATTAGCCAGGATCCTTGAGGAAAACAGATGCCACACATAGACTGGGTAATTTTATAACAGTTTAATAAAAAGACTTTTAAGGTAATTAATAAAAGTGTGGGAAGAATTTCTAATTAAGTATTCTGTTACTGACAACAGGGAAGAGCCATTACCATGCCCAGTTTGGAAGGGTTGGGGGGGGTGGTCACTGGAATCCAGAGAGGATAGCAAAAATGTAGGTAACATAACAAGAGCCATGACAGTCACCAGGCAAAATAAAGTCAACAATGATGACCCTTTAGGGAAGAATCCAGAAGAATAAATACTCTGACTTTAATTTTTCCCCACCTCCCAATATTGTCCCCATGGCTTCTGTTGGCCAAACCCAACCAGGGACAGAAAACCAATGAGGAAACATTGGACTTAAACTGTATTTTAGACCTAATAGATTGCTATGATTTCAAAGCCCCCTCCAAAACTCATGTTGAAATTTAATTGCCATTGTAACAGTATCGAGAGTAGGGGCCTTTAAGATGTGATTAGGCCATGAAAACTCCACCCACATGTGTGGGTTTAATGCCTTTAAAAAGAGGGCTTTTGAGAGTGAGTTCTTAGTCCCTTGTTCGTCTGCTTTCCACCATGTGATGATGAAGCAATAAGGCCCTCACCAGATCTGAGCCCCTCAACCTTGAATTTCTCAGCCTCCAGAACTATAAGAAGTAAATATCTGTTTTTAAATAGATTACCCAGTATCAGATATTTTGTTATAGCAGCAGAAAACTGACTAAGACAGAAAATTGGTACAGACAATTTTATGTCATCAAAGTTAAGTTGTTATCAGCTAAAAATACCCTGTTATAAGGTTTTTTATGTAAGGCTTGTGGTAACCACAAAGCAGTGTATTTTATGTAAGCCTTGAGGTAACCCAAAAGCAAAATCCTATAGTACATACCCAAAAGATAAAAAGTAATGAATCACAGCATACTACTAGAGAAAATTATTTAATTGTGAAGGAATACATCAAGATATGAAGAAAGAAATAAAGAATCTGCAAAACAACAAGAAAAAAATTGACAAGAGAGCAGCTGGCAATATGGCCAAATAGGAAGAGCTCCGGTCTGCAGCTCCCAGCAAGATCAACACAGTAGGCGGGTGATTTCTGCATTTCCAACAGAGGTACTAGGCTCATCTCATTGGGACTGGTTAGACAGTGGGTGCAGCCTACGTAGGGTGAGCAGAAGCAGGGTGGGGCATTGCCTCACCCAGGAAGCACAAGAGGTCGGGGAACTCTCTCCCCTAGCAAAGGGAAGCAACGAGGGACTGTGCCTTGGGGAAGAGTGCACTCCTGCCTAGATACTACACTTTTCCCATGGTCTTCAAACCCACAGACCAGGAGATTCCCTCAAGTCCCTACACCACCAGGGCCCTGGGTTTCAAGCACAAAACTGGGTGGCTCTTTGGGCAGACTCTGAGCTAGCTGCAAGAGTTTTTTTTTTTTTTTTCGTACACCAGTGGCTCCTGGAATGCCAGCAGGACAGAACCGTTCACTCCCCTGGAAAGGGGGCTGAAGCCAGGGAGCCAAGTGGTCTAGCTCAGTGGATCCCACAGCCATGGAGCCCAGCAAGCTAAGATCCACTGGCTTGAAATTCTCCCTGCCAGCACAGCAGTCTGAAGTCAACCTGGGACACTCGAGCTTGGTGGGGGAAGGGGCATCCACCATTACTGAGGCTTGAGTAGGCAGTTTTCCCATCACAGTGTAAACAAAGGCACCAGGAAGTTCAAACTGGACTAAGCCCACCACAGCTCAGCAAAGCCTCTCTAGATTCCTGCTCTCTCAGCAGGGCATCTCTGAAAGAAAGGCAGCAGCCCCAGTCAAGGACTTATAGATAAAACTATCTATAAGTTTATCAAAAAGTTTATTTAAAAGTTCCTGGCTGCTGGCTCTGAAGAGAGCAGCAGATCTCCCAGCATAGTGCTCAAGGTCTGCTAAGGGACAGACTGCCTCCTGAAGTAGGTCCCTGACCCTTGTACCTCCTGACTGGGAGACACTTCACAGCAGGGATCGACAGACACCTTACACAGGAGAGCTTGGGCTGGCATTTTGCAGGTGCCCCTCTGGGAAGAAGCTTCCAGAGGAAGGAACAGGCAGCAATCTTCACTGTTCTGCAGCCTCTGCGAGTGATAGCCAGGCAAACAGGGTCTGCTGTGGACCTCCAGCAAACTCCAGCAGACCTGCAGCAGAGGGGCCTGACTGTTAGAAGGAAAACTAACAAACAGAAAGGAATAGTGTCAACATCAACAAAAAGGACCTCCACACAGAAACCCCATCTGATGGTCATCAACATCAAAGATCAAAGGTAGATAAATCCACGAAGGTGAGGAAAAACCAGTGCAAAAAGGCTGAAAATTCCTAAAACCAGAACAACTCTTCTCCTCCAAAGGATCACAAGTCCTCACCAGTAAGGAAACAAAACTGGACGGAGAATGAGCTTGACAAATTCACAGAAGTAGGCTTCAGAAGGTGGGTAATAACAAATTCCTCCAAGCTAAAGGAGCATGTTCTAACCCAATGCAAGAAAGCTAAGAACCTTGAAAAAAGGTTAGAGGAATTACTAACTAGAATAACCAGTTTAGAGAAGAACATAAATGACCCGATGGAGCTGAAAAACACAGGACAAGAACTTCGTGAAGCATATACAAGTATCAGTAGCCGAATGGATCAAGAGGAAGAAAGGATATCAGAGATTGAAAATCAACTTAATGAAATAAAGCATGAAGACAAGATTAGAGAAAACAGAATGAAAAGGAACAAACAAAGCCTCCAAGAAATACGGGACTATGTGAAAAAACCAAACCTACATTTGATTGGTGTACCCGAAAGTGACAGGGAGATTGGAACCAAGTTGGAAAACACTCTTCAGGATATTATCCAGGAGAACTTTCCTAACCTAGCAAGACAGACCAACATTGAAATTCAGGAAATACAGAACACACCACTAAGATATTCCTTGAGAAGAACAACCCCAAGACACATAATCGTCAGATTCATCAAGGTTGAAACGAAGGAAAAAAATATTAAGGGCAGCCAGAGAGAAAGGTCGGGTTACCCACAAAGGGAAGCCCATCACACTAACAGCAGATCTCTCTGCAGAAACCCTACAAGCCAGAAGAGACTGGGGGCCAATATTCAACATTCTTAAAGAAAAAAATTTTCAACCCAGAGTTTCATATCCAGTCAAATTAAGCTTCAAAAGTGAAGGAGAAATAAAATCCTTTACAGACAAGCAAATGCTGAGAGATTTTGTCACCACCAGGCCTGCCTTACAAGAGCTCCTGAAGGAAGCACTAAATATGGAAAGGAAAAAGCAGTACCAGCCACTGCAAAAACATACCAAATTGTAAAGACCATCGACACTATGAAGAAACTGCATCAACTAACAGGCAAAATAACCAGCTAGCATCCTAATGACAGGATCAAATTCACACATAACAATATTAACCTTAAATGTAAATGGGCTAAATGCCCCAATTAAAAGACACAGACTGGCAAATTGGATAACGAGTCAAGACCCATTAGTGTGTTGTATTCAGGAGACCCATCTCACATGCAAAGACTCACATAGGCTCAAAATAAAGGGATGGAGGAATATTTACCAAGAAGATGGAAAGCAGAAAAAAGCAGGGGTTGCAATCCTAGTCTCTGATTAAACACACAATAAACCAACAAAGATAAAAAAAAAAAAAGACAAAGAAGGACATTACATAATGGTAAAGGGATCAATGCAACAAGAAGAGCTAACTATCCTAAATATATATACACCCAATACAGGAGCACCCAGACTCATAAAGCAAGTTCTTAGAGACCTACAAAGAGACTTAGACTCCCACACAATAATAGTGGGAGACTTTAACAACCCACTGTCAATATTAGACAGATCAATGAGACAGAAAATTAACAAGGATAGTCAGGACTTGAACTCAGCTCTGGACCAAGCAGAACTAATAGACATCTACAGAACTCTCCACCCCAAATCAACAGAATATACATTCTTCTCAGCACCACATCGCACTCATTCTAAAATTGACCACATAATTGGAAGTAAAACACTCCTTAGCAAATGCAAAAGAAGAGAAATCATATCAAACAGTCTCTTAGACCACAGTGCAATCAAATTAGAATCCAAGATTAAGAAACTCACTCAAAACCGCACAACTACATAAAAAATGAATAACCTGTTCCGGAATGATTACTGGGTAAATAACAAAATTAAGGCAGAAATAAATAAGTTCTTTGAAACCAATGAGAACAAATGGAGAATTGAAATATAAATAAGTTGATTTATTTCTTTAAATAAATAGTTATACGCACACGCACACACACACACACGCGCACGCACACACACACACTCTTTTCTTTTTTGAGACCAAGTCTCACTGTGCATCAGGCTGGAGTACGGTGGCACAATCTCGGCTCACTGCATCCTCTGCCTCCCAGGTTCAAGCAATTCTCTTGCCTCAGCCCCCCAAGTAGCTGGGATTACAGGCACACACCACCACGCCCAGCTAATTTTTGTATTTTTAATAGAGATGGGGTTTCGCCATGTTGCCACGTTGTTCTCAAACTCCTGACCTCAAGTGATCTGCTGGCCTTGGCCTCCCAAAAATGCTGTGATTACAGGTGTGAGCCACCGTGCCCAGCCAATAAATAGGTATGTTTTAGCAAGATGTAGATTGAGATTCCTATTGAGATGTAAAATTGCAGTATGACACAATATGTACCTCAGACGAAAGCTTTAGTTCTTTCTCCAGTGGGTCTTGAAGGTGGCAAGAAACATGTATTATGAAATAAATACTCCAGTTCAGTGTCTCTGATTATTCAGATGGAATGTAAATGTGTGGGAAATTGATGGGCTTGGGGAAAAGTGATTATAAGAAGTTAGGAGTATATATAAAGAAATGAAGAGCTGGCAGTAGGACGTAATAGGTTTTGTAACTTTCCTCACTTAGAAAGGGTGTAGGATTGGTTTTAGAGTTTCCAGCAGCCCCAGTTTTAAGGGATGTGTCAGAAGAACCAGCTTGCATCTTGTACTCCATGATTTACACTGGTTAGCAGTGCTAACCAGAAAGATCCAAGGACCAGAAAATTCAACTCAAGATCCTCCTGAAGATTATATACGTTCATCCTCGTATAGACCAATGCCTGATGTCAAAATGGCATTGGCTGGTATAGAAAATGCAGGGTTGAAATTCATAATGACTCTGAAAAAGGAGACCCTGTATGGACAAGTGAATGAAAATTTATAAGCTCTTTGAGTAGTATATTTAATTCACACACTTCCTCTGGAAATTGGTTTGAGGGTTTGAGGTCATGGATATTTAGGTTTTAATTTGTAGGGCTTAAAAGTGAACCCCTCAAGCCAAAATAATTTCCATGTGATTCAGCCTAATGTAAACCCTGGTTCAGAAAGCAATACACTAAATATCAAAGAATTATAATATCTAGTGAATATGTATGAACAGAAACCAGGACAATATGAGTGAGAGTAAAGTGTTAAGATCAGGAGATGGCAGAATGTAAGTCCAGATATAAGAATTCATTGCCATTGGAGAATTTACCTAGGAATAGGAATATTTTTTAACTTTTACTTTGACGTAATTTCACACTTAACATGGGTTGGAAAATGGTACAGAGAATCTCCAGATTCCCAATATGTTAGAATGTTAATGTTTTTACCACATTGCTTTATCATTTACCCTCTCTCTTCCTCTCTATTCCTCCTTTCCTCCCTCTTTCTTTCCCTACACACACATGCACATTAATTTTTCTTAACTGCCTGAGATTAAGTTGGAGACATAATACCATTTAACCCTAAATACTTCAGTGTATATTTCCTAAAATCAAAGTCATTCTCTTACACAATTATAGCACAATTAAAACAAAATGAGAATATTAACATTAATACAATGTTTTTAGTAAATCTATTCACCTTAACCAGGGTTAATCAGTTGTCCTAATAATCAATTGCTCCTTTACACTAAAAGAAAATCATGGATCAAAAGTTGCATAAAGTTATCACATTCATTTAGCATACTTAACTGAAATTTAACATTCCGGCAAGGCTACCTAGAGCCAGTGCTAATATTTGCTTGGGATGGCTCCGTGAAGGTTGATAGCCTACTGTAACCCAGGTAGAGATACCCGAACTGTCTTGACATAGTACAAAAAAGTAAGTTTAAGGGATTAGCATTGAATTACAGTGCAAGACGTGAAAACCCATCAACTGACTGTACATCCATGTATACAAGGAGCAACGAAAGGCACTCTATTAAGTAATGTGCTTGTGATGGAAACACTAGTATCTTTGAGAGGCTTAGCAGTGGCTGCTGTCTGTAGATTGGGGTCAATGCTCTATTTTTCCATGGAACTGGGCTGTATAATATCAATGTGGATGTTGAGATTCTGGAATGCCAGAGGCCACATGGCAACACTGAGCCCTTAACCATAATTAATATGATGTGCAGCAAGGCTGGAATGGAAATCACAATGTCTTACTGCCCAGGAATCTATGACAACTGAAAACAGGCCATGGTGTTCTCAGGGGTAAGATAGATGGGTAGTTAACTAGCTATTGTTCAATTTTATTATGATTAAAAACTAGCTCTTGGTTATCAGAAGGTTGATATCAGATGCCACATGCAAAATTGCTCTTCTTCATGCAGTTTCTAGATCTGAGTCAGTCCACAGACCCAAAATCCATTGATTCAAGTTGATGTTGGGTCACTTCAAGTATAAACAGTGAGTATTCCTTTGATGTTTCCCCCAATGAGGGCTTCAGCCATTTTCCAAGTTAACTGTATGCTTTGTATGCTGTGGAAAAGGGAATATTCAGACTTCTCTAGAAATATATATATACATTTTTTTTTTGAGACAAGGTCTAGCTCCATCACCCAGTCTGGAATGCAGTGGCGCTATCTCAGCTCACTGCAACCTCTGCCTCCCAGGATCAAATGGTCCTCCCGCCTCAGCCTCAAGTATCTGGGACTCGAGTTGCACACCTCAAGTCTGGGATATAGTGCACACCTCGAGTCTGGGACATAGTGGTGCACACCACTATGCCCAGCTAATGTTTGTATTTTTTGTAGAGACAAGGTTTCACCATGATGCCCAGGCTGGTCTCAAACCCCTGAGCTCAAGCAATCCACCCATCTTAGCCTCCCAAAGTGGTGGGATTACAGGAGTGAGCCACCGCACCCAGCCTAGAAATATTATATATAAGATCTGAACCGACACTATGACAGAGAATCTGAAAAGCATTTTCCTTTGATTAGTGTGGAGGATCATGGAATCCAGGTAAGAAATGGAGTTTTGGCTCAAGCCCATCTCATAAGGGGTCAAATGGATCCCCACATCTGCACTGTGGCTCTTTCTCTGGTCTTTGAGTGTATAATTGAAATGCACATTCTCAAATGCTGGAAATCTTCTCTCATTATTTTCCTGACCTGTGAATTAAGGACTATTATAATAGGAACAACCACGTGAAAGCTCCCCAAACCTCCAGAAATCTAAATCAGGAGAAATATCACATTGCTAGAGGCACTGCAAAACTTAGTCTCCCCATCAAAAATTTAAAAGATGTAAGGCTAGTGGACCCGATCACATCTTTCTGAGTGCCCTCTACAAAATCAGGTAGTTCATGCCTCATGAGAGTGGACTACTATAAACTTAACAAATTGAAGTCCTGATTGAAGTTGCTATTCTGGTTGTAGTATTTTTATGAAAGATGAAAGCAGTTCAACAAAATTGTACGCACTTAATATAATGCTATTGATTTGGCAGAATACTTTTTTCTTGATGCACATCAGCAGGAAACATTGAAAGCCATTCACTTTTGCATGTCAGAGATAGCAGAGTATATACCTTCTCTTGCCTGAATGCTATGTTAACTCTTTATTTGACATAATATCATCCATTAGGACATTGAATATTTTGAAATTCCTCAGAATATCATTCTGATCTGCTTCATGTTAATTGAACCTGTTGAACTAGAAGTGACAAATATCCTAGATGCCTCAGTAAGATACATGTATACCAAAAGATGGGAGATAAATTCTATATTTCTCGATCTGCTATATTGTTGAAATTTTTAGGGATTTGCTTGTATGCCAAAAAGGAGGTAAATAAACTTCATAAAGATCCATGGGTCTGTCATATTGGTGAAGTTTTGGCAGGATGGTCTTGGATGATACTGTGACATTTTTCTAAAGTAAGGAACAAGTTGTTGCTCCTTATCACTCTCACGACCAACAGAGAGGAACATTTATTTGGCCTCAAAAGGAAAGTCACAAGACAGCCCTCCAGGACTGGAGAAAGAACATGCCCTCCTTGGTAGGGAATTACTCTGTTTGCAGACATTTTCTGCTTTGTTAATATATCCTAGTCCCAGCTACACGGGAGGCTGAAGTAGGAGAATCACTTGAACCCGGGAGGTGGAGGTTGTAGTGAGCCGAGATCGCACCACTTCCCAAGATCGCACCTGTTGCCGAGATTGCACCTGTTGCCAGGCACTCCAGCCTGGGCAACAGAGCAAGACTCTGTCTCAAAATATATATAATATATATAAAATATATATATAATATATATTAATATATATTATATAAAATATATATATTATATATTAATATATAATATATAATATATATAATATATTAATATATAATATATATATAATATATATTATATATATTTTATATATTTTATATTTTATATATAATATATTTAAATTATTAAATTAAAATATAATATATTTTAATATATTTATATTTATTATATATATAATATATATAATATATAATTTAATATATTAAATAATAATTTAATATATTAAATTAAAATATAATATATATAAAACATATAATTCATAATATATATTATATATAAATATATACTATATATATAATATATGTTATATATTTAAGAGTCTGTCTGAACATAACAACATGGATTCTTTTTCAACAAGGTTAATCCTTCTGCAATTGCTGAATGTCCCAATCCTCCAGTAGTGGAGACAGACAATAAATCTCCAACATGGAACCTTACTTGCCAGACACCTGGTAGAATTTCAATTACATCAGACTCCTTTCAATTTTGGAAGAGCAGCAACTCATCTTTATCTGAATTGATACATACTGAGATATGTGTTTGCCTTCTTTGTCTGCAAAACCCACATCATCCCCACAATACAAGGGCTTAGAAAATGCCTAATCTTATTGACATTAAATTGTACACAATAATTTACTGTACCAAAAGGCCCATTATATTGCAAAGGAGGTGCAACAATGGGCTCATGAACAAGAGAATTCCTGGACTTACCATATCACTCAGAATCAGCAAGCTGAAAAGAATGGTGGACTGGGAGGAGGAGCCAAGATGGCCGAATAGGAACAGCTCTGGTCTACAGCTTCCAGCGTGAGCGACGCAGAAGACGGGTGATTTCTGCATTTCCATCTGAGGTACCGGGTGCATCTCACTAGGGAGTGCTAGACAGTGGGCGCAGGTCAGTGGGTGCGCGCACCGTGTGCGAGCCGAAGCCGGGCAAGGCATTGCCTCACTTGGGAAGCGCAAGGGGTCAGGGAGTTCCCTTTCCGAGTCAAAGAAAGGGGTGACGGACGCACCTGGAAAATCGGGTCACTCCCACCTGAATACTGCGCTTTTCCGACCGGCTTAAAAAACAGCGCACCACAAGATTATGTCCCGCACCTGGCTCGGAGGGTCCTACGCCCACGGAGTCTCGCTGATTGCTAGCACAGCAGTCTGAGATCAAACTGCAAGGCGGCAGTGAGGCTGGGGGAGGGGCTCCCGCCATTGCCCAGGCTTGCTTAGGTAAACAAAGCAGCCCGGAAGCTCGAACTGGGTGGAGCCCACCACAGCTCAAGGAGGCCTGCCTGCCTCTGTAGGCTCCACCTCTGGGGGCAGGGCACAGACAAACAAAAAGACAGCAGTAACCTCTGCCGACTGAAATGTCCCTGTCTGACAGCTTTGAAGAGAGCAGAGGTTCTCCCAGCACGCAGCTGGAGATCTGAGAACGGGCAGACTGCCTCCTCAAGTGGGTCCCTGACCCCTGACCCCCGAGCAGCCTAACTGAGAGGCACCCCCCAGCAGGGGCACACTGACACCTCACACGGCAGGGTACTCCAACAGACCTGCAGCTGAGGGTCCTGTCTGTTAGAAGGAAAACTAACAAACAGAAAGGACATCCACACCAAAAACCCATCTGTACATCACCATCATCAAAGACCAAAAATAGATAAAACCACAAAGATGGGGAAAAAACAGAACAGAAAAACTGGAAACTCTAAAAAGCAGAGCGCCTCTCCTCCTCCAAAGGAACGCAGTTCCTCACCAGCAACGGAACAAAGCTGGACGGAGAATGACTTTGACGAGCTGAGAGAAGAAGGCTTCAGACGATCAAATTACTCTGAGCTACGAGAGGACATTCAAACCAAAGGCAAAGAAGTTGAAAACTGTGAAAAGAATTTAGAAGAATGTATAACTAGAATAACCAATACAGAGAAGTGCTTAAAGGAGCTGATGGAGCTGAAAACCAAGGCTCGAGAACTACGTGAAGAATGCAGAAGCCTCAGGAGCTGATGCGATCAACTGGAAGAAAGGGTATCAGCAATGGAAGATGAAATGAATGAAATGAAGCGAGAAGGGAAGTTTAGAGAAAAAAGAATAAAAAGAAATGAGCAAAGCCTCCAAGAAATATAGGACTATGTGAAAAGACCAAATCTATGTCTGATTGGTGTACCTGAAAGTGATGGGGAGAATGGAACCAAGTTGGAAAACACTCTGCAGGATATTATCCAGGAGAACTTCCCCAATCTAGCAAGGCAGGCCAACGTTCAGATTCAGGAAATACAGAGAATGCCACAAAGATACTCCTCGAGAAGAGCAACTCCAAGACACATAATTGTCAGATTCACCAAAGTTGAAATGAAGGAAAAAATGTTAAGGGCAGCCAGAGAGAAAGGTCGGGTTACCCTCAAAGGGAAGCCCATCAGACTAACAGCGGATCTCTTGGCAGAAACCCTACAAGCCAGAAGGGAGTGGGGGCCAATATTCAACATTCTTAAAGAAAAGAATTTTCAACCCAGAATTTCATATCCAGCCAAACTAAGCTTCATAAGTGAAGGAGAAACAAAATACTTTACAGACAAGCAAATGCTGAGAGATTTTGTCACCACCAGGCCTGCCCTAAAAGAGCTCCTGAAGGAAGCACTAAACATGCAAAGGAACAACCGGTACCAGCCGCGGCAAAATCATGCCAAAATGTAAAGACCATCAAGACTAGGAAGAAACTGCATCAACTAATGAGCAAAATAACCAGCTAACATCATAATGACAGGATCAAATTCACACATAACAATATTAACTTTAAATGTAAATGGATTAAATGCTCCAATTAAAAGACACAGACTGGCAAATTGGATAAAGAGTCAAGACCCATCAGTGTGCTGTATTCAGCAAACCCATCTCACGTGCAGAGACACACATAGGCTCAAAATAAAAGGATGGAGGAAGATCTACCAAGCAAATGGAAAACAAAAAAAGGCAGGGGTTGCAATCCTAGTCTCTGATAAAACAGACTTTCAACCAACAAAGATCAAAAGAGACAAAGAAGGCCATTACACAATGGTAAAGGGATCAATTCAACAAGAAGAGCTAACTATCCTAAATATATATGCACCCAATACAGGAGCACCCAGATTCATAAAGCAAGTCCTGAGTGACCTACAAAGAGACGTAGACTCCCACACATTAATAATGGGAGACTTTAACACCCCACTGTCAACATTAGACAGATCAACGAGACAGAAAGTCAACAAGGATACCCAGGAATTGAACTCAGCTCTGCACCAAGCGGACCTAATAGACATCTACAGAACTCTCCACCCCAAATCAACAGAATATACATTTTTTTCAGCACCACACCACACCTATTCCAAAATTGACCACATACTTGGAAGTAAAGCTCTCCTCAGCAAATGTAAAAGAACAGAGATTATAACAAACTATCTCTCAGACCACAGTGCAATCAAACTAGAACTCAGGATTAAGAATCTCACTCAAAACCGCTCAACTACATGGAAACTGAACAACCTGCTCCTCAGTGACTACTGGGTACATAACGAAATGAAGGCAGAAATAAAGATGTTCTTTGAAACCAATGAGAACAAAGACACAACATACCAGAATCTCTGGGACACATTCAAAGCAGTGTGTAGAGGGAAATTTATAGCACTAAATGCCCACAAGAGAAAGCAGGAAAGATCCAAAATTGACACCCTAACATCACAATTAAAAGAACTAGAGAAGCAAGAGCAAACACATTCAAAAGCTAGCAGAAGGCAAGAAATAACTAAAATCAGAGCAGAACTAAAGGAAATAGAGGCACAAAAAAACCCTTCAAAAAATTAATGAATCCAGGAGCTGGTTTTTTGAAGGATCAACAAAATTGATAGACTGCTAGCAAGACTAATAAAGAAAAAAAGAGAGAAGAATCAAATAGACACAATAAAAAATGATAAAGGGGATATCACCACCGATCCCACAGAAATACAAACTACCATCAGAGAATACTACAAACACCTCTACGCAAATAAACTAGAAAATCTAGAAGAAATGGATAAATTCCTCAACACATACACTCTGCCAAGACTAAACCAGGAAGAAGTTGAATCTCTGAATAGACCAACAACAGGATCTGAAATTGTGGCAATAATCAATAGCTTACCAACCAAAAAGAGTCCAGGACCAGATGGATTCACAGCCGAATTCTACCAGAGGTACAAGGAGGAACTGGTACCATTCCTTCTGAAACTATTCCAATCAATAGAAAAAGAGGGAATCCTCCCTAACTCATTTTATGAGGCCAGCATCATTCTGATACCAAAGCTGGGCAGAGACACAACCAAAAAAGAGAATTTTAGACCAATATTCTTGATGAACATTGATGCAAAAATCCTCAATAAAATACTGGCAAAACGAATCCAGCAGCACATCAAAAAGCTTATCCACCATGATCAAGTGGGCTTCATCCTGGGATGCAAGGCTGGTTCAATATATGCAAATCAATAAATGTAATCCAGCATATAAACAGAGCCAAAGACAAAAACCACATGATTATCTCAATAGATGCAGAAAAAGCCTTTGACAAAATTCAACAACCCTTCATGCTAAAAACTCTCAATAAATTAGGTATTGATGGGACATATTTCAAAATAATAAGAGCTATCTATGACAAACACACAGCCAATATCATAATGAATGGGCAAAAACTGGAGAAGCATTCCCTTTGAAAACGGGCACAAGACAGGGATGCCCTCTCTCACCACTCCTATTCAACATAGTGTTGGAAGTGCTGGCCAGGGCAATTAGGCAAGAGAAGGAAATAAAGGGTATTCAATTAGGAAAAGAGGAAGTCAAATTGTCCCTGTTTGCAGATGACATGATTGTATATCTAGAAAACCCCATTGTCTCAGCCCAAAATCTCCTTAAGCTGATAAGCAACTTAAAGCAAAGTCTCAGGATACAAAATCAATGTACAAAAATCACAAGCATTCTTGTACACCAACAACAGACAAACAGAGAGCCAAATCATGAGTGAACTCCCATTCACAATTGCTTCAAAGAGAATAAAATACCTAGGAATCCAACTTACAAGGGACGTGAAGGACCTCTTCAAGGAGAACTACAAACCACTGCTCAAGGAAATAAAAGAGGATACAAACAAATGGAAGAACATTCCATGCTCATGGGTAGGAAGAATCAATATCGTGAAAATGGCCATACTGCCCATGGTAATTTACAGATTCAATGCCATCCCCATCAAGCTACCAATGACTTTCTTCACAGAATTGGAAAAAAGTACTTTAAAGTTCATATGGAACCAAAAAAGAGCCCGCATTGCCAAGGCAATCCTAAGCCAAAAGAACAAAGCTGGAGGCATCACACTACCTGACTTGAAACTATACTACAAGGCTACAGTAACCAAAACAGCACGGTACTGGTACCAAAATAGAGATATAGATCAATGGAACAGAACAGAGCCCTCAGAAATAACGCCGCATATCTACAACTATCTGATCTTTGACAAACCTGAGAAAAACAAGCAATGGGGAAAGGATTCCCTATTTAATAGATGGTGCTGGGAAAACTGGCTAGCCATATGTAGAAAGCTGCAACTGGATCCCTTCCTTACACCTTATACAAAAATCAATTCAAGATGGATTAAAGACTTAAATGTTAGACCTAAAACCATAAAAACCCTAGAAGAAAACCTAGGCATTACCATTCAGGACATAGGCACGGGCAAGGACTTCATGTCTAAAACACCAAAAGCAATGGCAACAAAAGACAAAATTGACAAATGGGATCTAATTAAACTAAAGAGCTTCTGCACAGCAAAAGAAACTACCATCAGAGTGAACAGGCAACCTACAAAATGGGAGAAAATTTTCGCAACCTACTCATCTGACAAAGGGCTAATATCCAGAATCTACAATGAACTCAAACAAATTTACAAGAAAAAAACAAACAACCCCATCAAAAAGTGGGTGAAGGACATGAACAGACACTTCTCAAAAGAAGACATTTATGCAGCCAAAAAACATGTGAAAAAATGCTCATCATCACTGGCCATCAGAGAAATGCAAATCAAAACCACAATGAGATACCATCTCACACCAGTTAGAATGGCAATCATTAAAAAGTCAGGAAACAACAGGTGCTGGAGAGGTTGTGGAGAAATAGGAACAATTTTACACTGTTGGTGGGACTGTAAACTAGTTCAACCATTGTGGAAGTCAGTGTGGCGATTCCTCAGGGATCTAGAACTAGAAATACCATTTGACCCAGCCATCCCATTACTGGGTATATACCCAAAGGACTCTAAATTATGCTGCTATAAAGACACATGCACACGTATGTTTACTGCGGCACTATTCACAATAGCAAAGACTTGGAACCAACCCAAATGTCCAACAATGATAGACTGGATTAAGAAAATGTGGCACATATACACCCTGGAATACTATGCAGCCATAAGAAATGATGAGTTCATGTCCTTTGTAGGGACATGGATGGAATTGGAAATCATCATTCTCAGTAAACTATCGCAAGAACAAAAAACCAAACACCACATATTCTCACTCATAGGTGGGAATTGAACAATGAGATCACATGGACACAGGAAGGGGAATATCACATTCTGGGGACTGTTGTGGGGAGGGGGGAGGGGGGAGGGATAGCATTGGGAGATATACCTAATGCTAGATGACAAGTTAGTGGGTGCAGCACACCAGCATGGCACATGTATACATATGTAACTAACCTGCACAATGTGCACATGTACCCTAAAACTTAAAGTATAATTAAAACAAAAAAAATTTTAAGTAACAATACCTATTCTAGGCTCCCTAGAAATGGAAAAAAAAAAATTTCAGAGAATAGAAAAGCTTTATAGCTTTCTCTTGGCACAGATTAAATACATTAAAATAAATAAAAAAAGGCCATTAGGGGAAGGGTACATTAAAAAAAAAAAAAAAAAGAATGGTGGACTGATGTGTTGAAGTCTTAGTTAAGGTACCAGCTCAGTCATAATATCTTGTGATGTAGTATAATTACCAAAACTGTAGCCAATATATGCTGTTTTCCCGCATAGCTAAAAAACTGAGGTCCATATAACCCCAATGATTGTCACTGCAGTGACCCACTTGTGGAATTTGGGCTTCCTCATTCCTGCAAACATAGGCTATGGTGGATTTGAGATACTGGTTTTAAGAGTGAGAGGTCCAGGACGGGCGCAGTGGCTCATGCCTGTAATCCCAGCACTTTGGGAGGCTGAGGCGGGCAGATCACCTGAGATCAGGAGTTCAAGACAAGCCTGGCCAACATGGCGAAACCCTGTCTCTACTAAAAATACAAAAATTAGCTGGGTGTGGTGGTGTCCACCTGTAATCCCAGCTACTCGGGCGGCTGAAGCAGAAGAATCGCTTGAACTCAGGAGGCGGAGATTGCAATGAGCCGAGATCGTACCACTGCACTCCAGCCTGGGCAAAAGAACAAGACTCCATCTCAAACAAACAAACAAAGGAAGAGTGGGAGGTCCACTTCCACCTGATGACACAGTAAATGCTTCAATGAACCAGAAGCCTCTATCACTATCTTGCAACTTTGAGCTCCTGATGCCTGTGGAATAACAAGCAAAGAAAAATTCCTATATTTACAGAGGTACTCACCCTCATTTCTGTCAGCAGTTAAAGTTGCTGCTACACACAGAGATAGGGAGGATTATGTTTGAAACTCAGGGGATCCACTGAAGCATTTCTTAGTGCGTCTATTTTCGGTGATAACTGTGAACATCCAATTTCACCAACCATGGCCCAAAAAGAGATAGGCAACTGAATGCTTAAACCCTTCTGGGATGATCCCACTAGACAAGTAACCTAAATTAGCCAAGGTGTTAGCTAATTGTGAGGAAAGCATAAAAATGGTAGTTGTAGCCGGGCGTGGTGGCTCATGCCTGTAATCCCAGCACTTTGGGAGGCTGAGGCGGGCGGATCACCTGAGGTCAAGAGTTGAAGACCAGCCTGGCCAACATGGAGAAACCCTGTCTCTACTGAAAATACAAAAATTAGCCAGGCATGGTGGCACATGACCGAGACTGAGGCAGGAGAATTGCTTGAACCTGGGAGGCGGAGGTTGCGGTGAGCCGAGATCGTGCCATTGCATTCCAGCCTGGGCAACAAAAGCAAAACTCCGTCAAAAAAAAAAAAAAAATGGTGGTTGTAGAGGGAGATGAGTAATATAAACTATGGTGCTGCAATGAGAACACATGGACACAGGAAGGGGAACATCATACACCGGGGCCTGTAGCGGGGTGGGGGGCAAGAGGAGGGAGAGCATTAGGACAAATACCTAATGCCTGTGGGGCTTAAAACCTAGATGACAGGTTGATGGGTGCAGCAAACCACCATGGCACATGTATACCTATGTAACAAACCTGCACATTCTGCACATGTATCCCAGAACTTAAAGTAAATTTTAAAAAATAAATATAAAAAATAAATATAAATATGTAAACAATATGGTTCTGGGACACAGTATAGTAACAGGAACTTTATGTTGGCATAATAATCCTCATTCAATAAGCCTTTTTAGGAGAGTGTAACTGGCCACCAATTTGAAGGATTGCTTCTTCATCCAAGAAAAGAAATGAGGACATGTTGTTCTCATAAAATGATGGCTCCAAATTATTGTATCAAGGGGTAGACTGCATCAGCCTGAATTTATACCCCTACTCTGTTTACACAAGAGGAGTCCTTGGCCTGCCAGACCCTTGGCTCCTTGCTCAAAAGAGATGTCTGGCTGTCACCACTATCACTTTGTCTCCAAATATCAACAACGCTCATGGCCTCTCCTGGGCTGAGATCCAAACTCCCTCCAGCAGATCCTTCTTTATGCAGCTTCAGCACAAGGTCTGGCTTTTCCACTTCTTCCAGCCTCAAATGAAGTGCCATTCCATACACTGCAGGATGTGACTTTCCGTGGATTACTGGAAATGGTGAGGTGAAACAATCTGGAAGTTCAAGAGAGTTAATCAGCTGAACCAAGGTATGGTGGTTTCACAGTGCTTATCTAGACATATCCAAGGCAACGGAGCAACCAACTATGTTTTCTCATGAAGCTGTAGAAATCTCTGTAATGTGCTACTTTATATTTTCTATCTCATCCCTTGCCACATTGCCATTTTCTGTCCACTCTAACTGCTCTGTAATTGCAGCCCTCAATAAACCCTTAGCACAAAGCTTTGCTTCAATCTCTGTTTTCTCAAAAAGTCAGGCAAAGTCACACTATGTCTCTTGATCATCAACACCATATTACATTTCCATAGGTCACAAGCCTGAAGATTGTTCCTAGATGCATCCCTCTCCTTTCTACTTTTATATCTACCTCCATCACCTACCCAGCAAAGTTTAAGCGCTGAAATATGATGCACAATGGCCTCTGCGATGCAGCTTCTATATCTCTTCAACCATTCCTCTTGGGGTTTTCCTCCTTATGTGGTTATCTCCAGCTACAGTGATCTACTTGCAGGATGTTATATGCCTCCGTCTATACCTTTTCCTCGTGATACCAAATTCACCCATCTCTGCTCACAGCATCCTCGGTGTTCCCTATGTTCACTTGGTTTAAAAAAAATGCAGCTGGGCGGGGTAGCTCACACCTGTAACCCCAGCACTTTGGGAGGCCAAGGCGGACAGATCACCTGAGGTCAGGAGTTCGAGACCAGCCTGACCAACATGGTGAAACCCAGTCTCTACTAAAAATACAAAATTAGCCGGGCGTGGTGGCACATGCCTGTAATCCCAGCTAGTTGGGGGGGGGGGGGGCTGAGGCAGGAGAATTGCTTGAACCCAGGAGGCGGAGGTTGCAGTGAGCTGAGATCGCAACATTGCACTCCAGCCTTGGCAACAAGAGCGGGAGTCCATCTCAAAAAAATTAAAAAATGCTACACATCACTCAAAATGGAGCTCATGGGTCATATCCTCTATGAAGCTGTACCTAACACTCCTGCTAAATATATAAAATAAAAAAATACAGCTAACACTTATACAGTAGTCCTTACTCTGTGCCATGTACTGTCCTGAGGGCTTTGCATGGAATGTGCTTACTTAGTTGTTACCACAACCCCATAAATTTGGTACCATTACTATCTGCATCTCACAGATAAGGAAGCTGAGGTGCAGAGGATTTAGAACACATAGGTATTCTGGTGCAGATGCTCCTGGACTTACTTACCGTTGTAAATTGAAAATATCAGAAATCAAAATGCATTGAATACATCTAACCTACCGAACTCCATAGCATGCCCAGAACATTGACATTAATGTAACATTGGGAAAAATCATCTAACACGAAGCCTGTTTCATAATAAAATGTTAAATATCTCATATAGGGGTATGAGTTGTGTACCCTCATGATCACATTGCTGCCTGAGAGCCGCAGCTTGCTGCTCTGCGCAGCAGGGCAAGAATCTGGTACCGCATATCATTAGCCCGGGCAAAGGTCAAAATTCAAAATACGGTTTCCGCTAAATCCACTAAGTACGTATCACTTTTGCATCACCATAAAGTCAAAAAATCTTAAGTGAAATCATCGTAAATAGAGGACTATCTATATTTAAATGAACATCTATGCTCTTCTTAATCACCCTCTCTTGCCTCTCCATTACACTAGTCAGCCTGGCCGGTCATGCTGCCGTCTCTATGGTCTTCCATCAGAGCACTAACCATGTTTGCATCTCCTCTTTGTTCATATGTATGCCTCTTCAGTAGACTGAGTTGCTGGAGTTGAATATGTTGATATCATTACTGTGTGCCTAGCACAGAGCATAGGATCTAGTGCAGGGAAGGTATCTGATAAATGTTGGATAAATAAATGTTAATTAATCTGGTACAATCTTGAGAATGACAGAACTTAGACCTAAGTTTGTCATTTTACAAAACACTCTCCCAAGAGTTATCTTCTTTTGTCCTTTCTATATTTTGGTAAGACATTTATTCTTAGCAAGGATTGAATACAAATATTTGTACACAAATCCCTATGCTTTACCTAAGTGTATGTATTGGCTCCTCTGGTGGTCTCTCTGTGACATTAAGAGACACATTGGAAACAATTACAAATTTTCTCAATCTTCTGTCCCACAAGCTAGGTAAAACACCTATATCTGTGGAATTCTTTAGACAGATAGTCAGGCTTAGGCAGAATTTTATAGGCCCAAAATTATGTTTTATCAGAGTAGATACATTGCAACAGAAAATAAGATTAAACACGCCATCTAATGTAAAGAAAAATTATGAGTTGTACTGGCTAATATATACAAATGTACTGGGTCTCCAATAGTTAAAGAGAATAGTACTAAGCATTGCAAAAGTCCTTACTTTTAACGTTAAAGATCCTTCACCTCCCTCGGTAACCCTAGAGCAGAACCTTTTGAAATTACCCTTTGTAATCCTCTTAGCAGGATTTACTAACATTTAAATCTATTACCTATATCCTTTAGTTGAACTGTTTAAGCTCACTGAAAGTGTTATTATTTTTCACTCAGGCAACTTAATGGAATGGGCCAGAATTAAAATCATCGTCACAACTTGAAAATGTGAATGTCACATCCTGAAAATTACCATCTTTCACATAAACAAACAGTCATGCAAACGTTGACTAAACTTCTAATATGTACTAGGCACTGTGCCTATCCAGATGGAAACAAAATAAACTCCATGTGCGTGAGGATGCTCTTTAACTCACCATTGTTTACACATAAATTAGCACTATGCTTGGCAAGTTGGAGACACTCAAAAATACTGACAGAATATATAAGTAAAATATGACAAATGCATTGTCCCTGCCCTTGAAAATATTGCAGTATACAATATTTGAGACACACGAGAACCTATCTTGAGCCCATGGGCAAGCTCATGCTCCACAATTGTGCATGAGCATGTGTGGAGCTGCAAGTCCACCTCAGGAAAGCTAATTAGTATAATGGGATGTGGAGAGCATGCGGTCATGATGGAACGTGTTAAGGGACACGTTCTTTTTAAGGGTTTTTTTTGTTTTGTTTTGTTTTGATTTGTTTTGTTTTGTTTTGTTTTTGACGGAGTCTCACTCATTCGCCCAGGCTGGAGTGCAATGGTGCGATCTCGGCTCACTGCAACCTCTGCCTCCAGGTTTCAAGTGATTCTCCTGCCTCAGCCTCCCAGTAGCTGGGATTACAGGCACCCTCCACCACACCCAGCTAATTTTTTTGAATTTGTAGTAGAGACTGGGTTTCACCATGTTGGCCAGGTGGGCCTTGAACCCCTGACCTCAAAAGATTCACCCGCCTTGGCCTCACAAAGTGCAGGGATTACAGTCATGAGCCACCGTGCCCAGCCCGGGATTTCATTTCTTTAGTTTGTCCCTTTTGAGAAAAAAAATCAGGTTGTGGGATGTGGAAGCTGCTCGTTTGTGAAGAGTTCAGATCTTGCATCTTGTAGTTTGAGTCATTCTGTGAACTCTGTCACTCAGAGGGAGATCCTAGCACAGGGCCATGACATAGTAGGTGCTTTGTATGTATAGTGGAGTGAGGAAAATTGAGTTAAATGAAATAGCTGCCCTCAAACTCAGGAGTCAAAGAGGAAACGTCCAGGCAAGCTCTCTATCACCATCTTGTGGCCTCTACCAGCATCTTATGCTTGTACAGGACACCCAACCCCACATTACAGAGGGGAAAAGAGGTTTGGCAATAGTGTGGGGGCAGAAAAGGTCAGAAATGTTCTCTAAGGGCAGGACTGGCTCCCACTTTGGTGAATCTACCCAGGATTTGGTGGGTACACTGACCCACAAGCAAGGGCCTTAGGAGTCCATTCTCTGTTTACAAAGGCACATCTCTGGGATGGAGGTAGGCTGAGAAAGTGACTTATTCTGAGATACCTAGGTCATCCCAGGACTAGAAGAACACAGTCCAGGAAAGTTCCTGGCATGTCTTCCCAATGGCAAAGCTAAGCAACTGGGGTGAAGGTGAGAAATTGAGCGCCACATCACAACTGTGTGAAAACAAAAGGAGGCTCCTGATCTGAAAACGGCAAGATTAGGAGAACATGTGGTCCTGGTCCTGAAACAAAAGGGACATATTGTATAAAGACTTATTATCTCAATCCTGGAATGTTACATTTGCCCCACCTATTCATACACCTCAAAAAGACAGGGATGACATATTACATTTTGTTTATCCATTCATCAGCCATAAAAAGGAAGGAAGAAAAAATATTGATACATGCGATTACATAAGTGGACCTTGAAAACATCATGCTAAGTGGAAGAACTTAGAAACAAACTGCTACGTACTGTATGATTCCATTTAAGTGAAATACACAGAATAGGTAAGTTCATAAACACAGAAAATAGTGGTTGTCAGGGGCTGGGAGTAGGAGTCGGGAATGAGCAATAACTGTTTGATGGGTATGAAGTTTTCTTTTGAGGTGATGAAAATGTTCTGGAATGAGATAATGGTGATTGTTGCAAAGCTTTGTGAATATACTAAAAAAAACCCACTAAATTGTGCAGTCTAAAAGGGTGAACATTATCATATGTGATTTAGATGTCAATTTTTGGAAAAGATAAAAAAGAAAATGTAAGACAGATACAGGAAGGAAATTCCGGAGCAACATGAATATTGTGCACAATTCTCTGTGGCAGGTGAGCCATTGGGAAACCATGGAGCCTGTCACTAGTCATTATCAAGTAGTATCATATACTTGAGTGGGCACAAGATTTCCTAGGGAAAGCTTAGCTAGTGTCACCTGGGCAGCATTTTCTGCGTGGTATCTGATTCTGTGCTCCCAGGATCAAAGATTTATGCCAGAGGGGAAAGTTTTTGACCATGAATTGAGGGATGAGCTTCTACTGTCCCAGTTCCAGGAGAACACTACAACTCCAGAAATATACTGTTAAGGCCTATCTCAACCAGTGCATAGTAATAAAATCAACACTAAGACTTTGTAGAAAACTCAGACCAAAAAGCAGTTACCAACTGCCAGACATAGTTGATGACACCAGAGACACAGTCCATAGTCAAAACCTAGGAGCTCAAGATGGGAAATGCCAAGAAAAACAGATAATGACTGAGGCCTTACTCTGCAGGCCAAGATGACAAATTAGAATAGCTAACATACATTGGGTGCTTGGTTATGTGCCAGGCATTGTCATAAGTGTTTTAGAGATATTCATTTATTTCAGCCTCACAATAACCTCATGACATAGGTACGCTATGACAATCCTCATTGAGTACATAAGGAAACCTGAGCAGAGAGAGGTTAACTAACTAGCTCAAAGTCAAACCGCTACTAAGATGTGACACCAGTCCTCAGCTAAGCCTACAGTACTGTTAGTTGTTGGCATCAATTATGCTGAGGTCAAAAGAGCAGCTGAACCCCCAGTCCCCTACCACGTGGGGAGGGAGGCAGTAGGTACAAGAAACACGGGGACAGCCAAAGACAGTGACATCCCCAGCGCCTATGCTATCCATGTTATTAGTGGAAATGCTCAGTCACACTGTGCGATCTGGAAAGGGAGAGGACTGTAAAGGGAGGAGTATCCCAGGTGGCAGCAGAAAGTAGTTTCCAGCCTTCATTCCTTCTCACATTCCTGTGAGAGATATGGGGGCGCTGGTTGGTCCTGGGCCCTAATTTCACCCATTGAACAGGAAAAACAGCCCTGGAAGAGGTGACGGGTGCTGCCAAGACCTCTTTCGCCATCTCGTGGCCACTGGGACGTATGACACCCGACACAGAACCTGCCAGGGGGGAAACTCCCAGGTGGGAGGCTGAGAGATGTGGGGAGCAGGGGCTCCTAACCCGGGGCTTGGTAGGGGAGGGGAGGGGAGGGGAGGTTCTGAGAAAGCAAAACTCCTAGAATCCTCTGTATCAGCAATTCTAGTGCATTTTCCCGCAGCTGCCATAAGATCCGCAGTGGGTTTTGGAACACACACAATGTAAGGGCCACAGCTGGAGGGTTGGGAAGTGGTGGCAAGAGAAGCCTGCTCCTGTTGCGGGTGGCTCTGGCTGGGGGAACTCCACCCACGAGAACTTCTTGGTGGAGTTTAGGCCGTCTTGGCATGGAGAGGACAGGGGCGGCCCCTTCCCTGAGAGAATCCTGTTGAGCCCCTTACCTTTTGTTGGCCATCAGGGCCTGGCCTGGGGCCCCCGGAGTCCTCCTCCTGCCCAGTAGCCTGGGTTCCCTCTGAGACCAGGCCCAGCCCATCATGCTCTCCTTTCTGCCCTCTGGAGTAAGGCCCCGGTAGCCTGCCTGCTCCCCTCTCCATAGCTGCCACCTCCTACTCCACCCTGTGGGTTCAGCTGTCCCTCAGGAACATGGCTGCGAAGGGGGCCACAGCCAGCCCAGCTCCTCCCTTGCCTGGGACCCAGATGGCCGGCCCTGACCCTTCCTGATCATAAAGGCTTCACTGCGCTCCTGCTCTGGCAGGGAGGCATTCAGGGCACACACAGCCAACTGACACCTCCGGGGTCACAAACAGCAAAAATCCTTCCAGAGGGCTCACAGTCACCACCACTGGCCTACAGGTTCCTCCCGCCTTTTGACTCAGAGATGCCATGTGTAATCTCTCTATATTTCAGAATAGCAGCCCCCCACTTTGTTCCTGACCCCAATCCATCCTACTATGCACTGCTTATCTGAAGCAATATGTATTCCTTCTCAGCACAACCCTTATCTTCACACTTGCTTCCACCTCTCCTTCCACCCCTAACTTGACCTCTATCCCTGATTCCAACCTAATCCCTTACCCTATGTAAAATCGGTGCTTCCTATTATCAAGGAAATGAAAAACAGACCTCTTCAACCCTCACAAAATTCTCAATCCATCCCATCCCTAACTATGATCCTAACACTCAGAATAATTGCAAAAATCCTGTGTTGTGGACACACCTGACCCTCGCTCACCCCATCTCTGACTCTCACTTGATCCCTGACTGCTACCAAGACCCCTTTCACCTATAGATTGCTACCAAGACCCCTTTCACCTATAGATCACTCTTTTTCTACATTCACGTGATTGCCAAAGCACACATCCCTGGTTTCATCCTGTCATTGGTCCTGACCATCTTTAACTGTCAGCAACTAGTAGACACACACCTAATCCTTTATCCTTTTTAATGCCAATGATTATGTGCTTATCAAGTAACATAAGTAATATTCCCAAACTTTAATCCGTCCCTAACCATCATCCTATTTAAAATTATTCTTTTTATTAAGTTATGGGGACACAACTTTGTTCCATAAATGGAAACAAGAAAAAAATCATCATTTTAGGAGAATGAGATGAGAGTTGAGGTTGTTTGTTTGTTTTTGAGATGGAGTTTCACTCTGTCGCCCAGGCTGGAGTGCAATGGTGATCTAGGCTCACTGCGACCTCCGCCTCCCCTCCCAGGTTCAAGCAATTCTCCTGCCTCAGCCTCCCCAGTAGGTGGGATTATAGGCACCCACCACCACGCCCGGCTAATTTTTATATTTTTAGTAGAGGTAGGGTTTCTCCATGTTGGCCAGGCTGGTCTGAAACTCCTGACCTCAGGTGATCCGCCAGCCTGGGCCTCTCAAAGTGCTGGAATTACAGGCATGAGCCACCATGCCCGGCCGAGAGTAGAGATTTTAATGAATGAGAGAAACAGAGAGAGTATGTGTAGGGGAGTTCACGCTTTCTTCCTCTCTCCTCCTTTCTCTACCGCCCAACTCATCCTCACCTTCTCTGCGAATTCTAACTGTCCTTTGTAATTTAGCACCCTCATCTTCCAAAGTCTGGCTGCAGAGGAGGTACAATAGCCACTCCCCACTCCCGCCCCCCTTTGAGACCCCAGATGGCCAGCACCTAGAAAGTTCTTATTTTGAGAATGTGACTATTGACCCTGCAGGACAACATTCTGAGCATAAAAGCACTATCAGATGCAGAAAAAAGGGTTTAAAAGAACCTAACAGAGGTCGCAAAACCAATATCTTGGGTCATAGGTTCCGTAGTTTCCAACTTCATTTTGATGGCAGGATAGTCCTGACCCAAAATCCCAGTGGTCTCTCGCATGCTCCTCTATTTCCCCTCCTCTCACCTTGCTGTCTTTTAAGAAATCAAGACTGGAAGATACATAGTAGTGAGAAGATGTCCAGGAGGTGCCCCCTTGATTCTGCGGTCTGGGAGGTCCTCCAGAAAGGGTGAACCTTCGTGCCCACCCACGCACCCCGGCTCCAACCCCATTTCCTAGGCCTCTGCCTTTCACTGAGGAATGATTTCCACTGGTTTCCTGTAAGGCCATGTCGCAGATACGGTTAGAACTTGTGTCTGGATCTCACTCTACTCTGCTTCTGGGGCCTGGCCTGACATGAAATGCTAATCTGGTCCGGCTTATGTTTATGTCAGTGAAGCCATCCTCATGAAGAGGACGTGCACATTAGACCACAGTGGGGTTTCTAGAACATGTCCTGTCCCTACATAGGAGACACTATGGGTCAAGGTATCTTTGGTCCTAGATGCAGGGAATAGCAGACTCTTTCTGTAAAAGGCCTGATGGTGAATGATTTAAGCTATGCAAGCCACAGGTGGCCTCGGTCACATAGCCTCCATTTTTTCAAGCAAAGCTTTAAAAATGTAAAAATCACTCTTAGCTTTCAGGCCTTACAAATACAAGTCACTGGCCACATCTGTTCTGTGAGTTAGCTTGCCAACCCCTGGCTTAGACATTCATTCTCACCTCTCAAATCCATCAAAGCCCTCCCTCCTCTCCTGGGCTTTCCATAGCACAAGTGCAGGTTTATAATGAATTTCCTCACCATGAGTACCTGAAAAGAGACTATGGAATTGAGTTTTGTGTACAGTGTGAGGGAGAAGTAAAGTTTCATTTGCACGCACGGATGCCCAGTAATCCCAAGACCACTCATTGAAAACTCAGTCATTTCCCCCAGAGAATTGAAATGCTGCAGCTGTCATATATCACATGTTTTATTTTAAAAGCTATGGCTTTCTCATCAGTGACTATGGAGGCTACAGGACAGTGTCACGTCCTCTTGAAAGTGCTGATGGGAAAAAAAATCAACCCAGAGTTCTCCATCCTTGAAAATATCTTCACAGATGAAGGTGAAATAGATGTTTTCAGACAAAAGACAACTAAGATTCTTTGTCACTGGTAGGCATGCAATAAAATAAATGCGATAGGACATTCTTCAGGTTGAAGAAAACTACATCAGAGGAAAATACAGATCTTCCAGAGCCAGAACATGTTCCAGAGTAAAGAACATCAGAAATTTTCAGTGTCTGAGAATGTACAAAAAAAATTTTCACTTAGTTCCTTTAAAATATACTTGAACGCTTAAAGCAAAAGTTCTAACATCATTTTGCTGTGTTTATAATGTATGTACATAAATTACAAATGACAATAATAGTATAAAGGACACTGAGGAATAGTAAAAGTATGTATATTGTTATAAGGATTTTACATTCTGTATGAGGTGGTAGAATATAAACTCTAAGTACATTATAAAAAGTTAAGGACACATTTCACCATGTTGGCCAGGATGGTCTCGATCTCCTGACCTTGTGATATGCCCGCCTTGGCCGCCCAAATTCCTGGGATTACAGGGGTGAGCCACCGGGTCTGGCCAGCTTCCCTACTTTATGAGGTTTTGGGACTCGGAATGGCTTCCTGGCTCCTCAGCTTGCAGATGGCCTATTGTGGCACTTCACCTTGTGACCGTGTGAGCCAATTCTCTTAATAAACTCCCCTTCATATATTCATCTATCCTGTTAGTTCTGTCCCACTAAAGAACCCTGACTAATAGATATGCCACATTTTGTTTATTCACACACCTGGCAATGGAAATTTGGATTTTTTTCCAGATCGAGGCTGCAATAAATAATGCTACTACAAATATTTGTGTATGTCTTTGTGCAGACATATATTTTCATTTCCCTTGGATAGTGTCACATTTAGAATGTGTCCCCCAAAATTCATATGTTGAAACGTAATCAACAGTATGATAGTATTGAGAGGTGGGGCCTTTAGGAAATAATTAAGTCACAAAAGAAGAGCCCCAGGGACAGAATTAGGGCCTTTATGAAATGATTTGAGGGAATGGGTTCATCCCTTCCTGTTGCTTCCACCATGTGAGGACACAGCATTTATCCCTTCCAGAAGATGCAGCAACAAGGCAACAGCTTGGAAGGTGAGAGACTGGACCCTCGCCTGATACCAAACCTGCCAGTATCTTGATCTGGAACTTTCCAGCCTCCAAAACTGTGAGAAATAAATTTCTATTGCTTATAAATTACCCAGTCTGTGGTATTTTGTTATAGAAGCATGAGTGGCTTAGGACAGGTAAATACCTTAAAGAAGACTAGCTGGGTCATATCCTGAGTTTATGTTTTCTTTTTAAAGAAATTGCTCATGCCTGTAATCCCAGCACTTTGGGATGCCAAGGCAGGCAGATCACTTGAGGTCCGGAGTTTGAGACCAGCCTGGCCAACATGGCGAAACCCCGTCTCTACTAAAAATACAAAATCTAGCCAGTCATGGTGGCGGGCGCCTGTAGTCCCAGCTACGTGGGAGGCTGAGACAGGAGAATTGGAAGGCTGAGACAGGAGAATCGCTCAAACCTGGGAGGTGGAGTTGCAGTGAGCCAAGATCATGCCATTGCACTCCAGCCTGGGCAACAGAGCAGTACTGTCTCAAAAAAGAAAGAAAGAAAGAAAGAGAGAGAGAGAGAGAGAGAGAGAAAGAGAGAAAGAAAGAAAGAAAGAAAAATAGTCAAGCTTTTTTCCAAAATGGTGAAAAAATTTTACATTCTCACTGGCATGTCTGAAATTTCCAGTGTCTCTACACCGTCAAAAATGTGAAAGTGTCTGGTTTTCTTATTATAGCCATTCTAATGAGTGTAGTTTTATCACCTTGTGGTTTCAATTTGCATTTTTTTAATGGCCAATGATGTTTGGGCATATTTTCATGTATTTTTATCCATGCATGTATCTTCTTTAGTAAAGTATCTATTAAATATTTGGCTCATTGTTATGAACTGAATGCCTCCTAAATTTGAATCTTGTAGCCTAATTCCCAATATGATGATATTTGGAGGTGAGCCTCTGGGAGTTAGTTCATGAGGGTAGAGCCCTCAGGAATGGGATTGGTGTCTGAGACGAGACATGACAAAGATTATCTCTCTCTTAGCCATGTGAGAATATAGTAAGATGGAAACTGTCTCTAAGTCAGGAAACAGGCCCTCACCAGACACCAGTTTTGCTGTCACCTTGATCTTAGACTTCTCAGCCTCCAGAACGGTGAGGAATGAATGCATGTTGTTTAAGCCACCCAGTCTATGGTATTTTTGTTACAGCAAATCTACCTATTTTAATTTTTTAAATTATTATTGAGTTTTGAAAGTTCTTTATAGAAGAACTTGCATACAAGTCCTCTAACAAATATGTTTTAGAAATATTTGTATAAGCCATGACTTACATTTTCATTCTATTAACAGTGTCTTTTGAAAAGCAGAATTTTATAATTTTAACTATGTCCAATCCAATTTGTCAATCTTTTGTTTTTGGATTAGCCTAATCCAAAAACAAAGATTTTCCCCCATTTCCTTCTAGAAGTTTTCTAGTTTTTGCTCATATACTAGGGTCTGTGTGGCCAGGTGTGGTGACTCACACCTGTAATCCCAGCGCTTTGGGACGCCTAGGCGGGTGGATCACCTGAGGTCAGGAGTTCGAGACCAGCCTGGCCAAAATGGTGAAACCTTGTCTCTACTAATAATACAAAAATTAGCTGGGCGTGGTGGCACATGCTTGTAATCCCAGCTACTTGGGAGGCTGAGGCAGGAGAATCACTTAAACCCGGGAGGCAGAGGTTGCAGTGAGCTGAGATCACACCACTGCACTCCAGCCTGGGTGACAGAGCGAGACTGTCTCAAAAAAAAAAAAAGTTAAGGTCTGTGATCCGTTCTGAGGTAACCCTTATGTGTGATTATGTGAGGTAACGGTTTAAGTTCACTTGTTGCATATGGATAGCCAAAAAGAAATCATCTTTTTTCTTAATGATTTGTGCTAATATCTTTGCCAAAAATCAAATGAATACAGATGCAAGGATTTATTTCTGTACTCTCCATTCTGTTCCATTTATGTATATGCCTATACTTTTGCCAATTCTCTACTGTCCTGATTACTATGGTCTTATGGTAAGTTTTGCAATCAGTTAGCGTATCTTTCAACTTTGTACTTTTGCAAAAATTGTTTTGGCTATTCTAGGTTATTTGCATTTCCATATAAATTTGAAAATCATCCTATCAATTTCTATTGGAATTTTGATGGGGATTGATTTGAATTTATAAATAAATTTAGGTACAATTGCCATCTTGACAATAATGAGCATTTCGATTTATAAACATAGAATGTGTCTCTGTTCATTGCCTTCTTTGGCTTCCATCAACAGTGTTCTCTCAACTATAGTTCATGGACAAGTCTTGTGCTTCTTTTGTCAATTTTTTTTTTTTTAATTTTGAGACAGAGTCTCACTCTGTCTCCCAGGCTAGAGTGCAGTGGCATGATCTTGGCTCACTGAAACCTCTGCTGCACTGGTTCAAGCTATTCTCCTGCCTCAGCCTCCCCAGTAGCTGGGATTACAGGCACCTGCCACTGCACCCGGCTCTTTTGTCAATTTTAACCCTAAGTATTTTTTTCTTGTTGATGCTGTGGTGAATGGCATTGTATTTTTAATTCAATTTTCTGATTAATTGCTAGTATATAGAAATATCAATTTTGTATATTGATATTGTGTGATGTAAATTTATAAAACTCAATTACTAGTTCTAGTAGTTTTCATGCATTCCTTGATGTTTTCTAGAAAAAAAAAGGCAGTTTTAATATTTCCTTTCTAATCCAGATGCATTTAATGTCTCTTTTTGAACTTGATTGCACTGGCTAAAAAATCCAGTAAAACGTTAAAAGAGAGGTGGCAAAAGTGAACATCTGTGCCTTGTTAGTAATCTTAGGAGGGGGGAAACAATACATTTCTTCAACATTACATATGATGTTAGCCCTGGGTTTCTCATGGATGCCCTTTATCAATTTGAGGAAGTCTTCTTCCGCTCCTGGTTTGTTGAGGCTATTTATCATAAATGTGTGTTCCATTTTTATAAATACTTTTATGCATCTACTGAGAAAATTATGTGATTTTAATCCTATGTTCTACTAACATTGTGCAGTACTTAGTTGACTTTTGAATATTAAACCAACCTGGTTTTCATGGGATTAATCCCACTTGGTCATGACATATAATCCTATTTATATGTTGTTGGATTAAGTTTACTAATATTTTAAGTGTTATATCCATGACCATGAAGGATATAAAGGGTCTATAGTCTTCTGTTATTCTGATGTCTTTTTCTGGTTTTGGTGTCAGAATAATACTGGCTTCACAGGATGAATCAGAAGTGTTTTCTCAGCCTCTATTTCTGAAACAGTTGTGAAGCACTGGCATTATTATTTCTTTTAAAAATATTTAATAGAATTCACCAGTGAAGCCAACTGGGTTGGGATTTTTCTTAGTGTAAGTATTTTTGATTATTAATATATTTACTTCTGTCATAGGTCTAGTCAGATTTTTTATGTTTTTTTTTTTTTTTTTTTTTCTGAGATGGCGCCCTGCTCTTGTCGCCCAGGCTGGAGTGCAATGGCACGGTTTCGGCTCACTGCAACCTCTGCCTCCTGGGTTTAAGTGATTCTCTTGCTTCAGCCTCCCGAGTAGCTGGGATTACAGGCACCTGCCACCACACCTGGCAAATTTTTTTTTCTTTTTTTGTATTTTTAGTAGAGATGGGGTTTCAGCATGTTGGCCAGGCTGGTCTCCAACTCCCAACCTCAGGTGATCCGCCCACCTTGGCCTCCCAAAGTGCTGGAATTACAGGTGTGAGCCACTGCACCCAGCCAGATTTTTAATTTATTCTTAAATAAGTTTTAATAATTTGTGTCCTTTGAGAAATCTGACCACGTCATCTAAGTTGTGTAATTTTCTGTCATGTTCATAATATTCCCTTACAATCCTTTTAATTTATGTGGGATCAGTAGTATCCCAATGTCCCATTTTCATCACTGATTTTGATAATTTGTGCCTGTTCTCTTTTTTAAATTTCTTTTAAAGAGATTGCGGAGGGGGGTCTCACCCTGTTGCTCAGACTGGAATGCAGTGAGGTGATTGTAGCTCACTAAAGTCTCAGACTCCTGGGCCCAAGTAATTCTTTGCCTCAGCCTACCACATAGCTGGGACTACAGGCACGTGCCACCATGCCTGGCTAATTTTTAAATTTTTTGTAGAGACAGGGTCTTCATTTGTTACCCAGGCTGGTCTCGAACTCCTGGCTTCAAGTGATCCTGCTGCTTTGGCCTCCAAAAGTGTGTTTTTTCCCTTGGACTTTTAAATAAATATTTTTTTGGCAGGGCGTGATGGCTCGCACCTGTAATCCCAGCACTTTGGGAGGCCAAGGTGGGGCAGATCTCTTGAGGTCAGGAGTTTGAGACCAGCCTGGCCAACATGGTGAAACCCCGTCTCTACTAAAAATCCAAAAATTAGCCAGGTGTGGTGGCACGCACTGGTAGTCCCAGCTATTCAGGAGGCTGAGGCAGGAGAATCTCTTGAACCCGGGAGGTGGAGGTTGCAGTTAGCTGAGATCATGCCATTGTACTCCAGCCTGGGTGACAGAGCGAGACTCCATCTCAAAATAAATAAATAAATGTTTTTCAATTTTTGTATATTTTTCATAGAATGAATTTTGATGTTATTGACTTTCTTCTCTTGTTTTACTGTTTTCTATTTCTTTCATTTCTATTCTAGTCTTACTGATTTACTTTCTTCTGCTTGTTTTGGACCTAGTTTGCTTTTCTTTCTCTAGCTTCTAAAAGGGCAAATGAGGTTTGAAATCATTCTTTTCTGATATAGAGTTTAAACCTATAAATATCTTTGTTATTGACTTAGCTGCAGTCAATAAATTTTGATATGTTGTTTTAAATTTCATTCTACTAAAAATATCTCCTAATTTACTTTATGATTTCTTCCTTGACCCATCCCATTTGTTATTCAGAACTATGGTGTATAATTCCGTGGAATTTATGGCTATCCAGATTTTATTCTTTTATTATTTTCTAATTTACTTCCATTCATACTTTGTAAGACAGGAATCTTTAAATTTCCTGAGGCTTGTTTTATGGTCCATCACATGTTCTGTCATAATGTTCCATGTGTACATGAAAAGCGGGTGTATACCACAGGCTTGTGTGAAGTGATTTTATACATCAGTTAGGTGAAGCTAGTTGATGTTGTCTTTTCAAGTGTTATATATTTTTGCTGGTTTTCTGTCCACTTGCTCTACCAGTTATTGAGAATGAGGAATAAAAATGCCCCCCGTCCCTTTTTTTTTTTTTTTTTTCGGATGGAGTCTCGCTCTGTTGCCCAGGCTGGAGTGCAATGGCACAAAGTTGGCTCACTACAACCTCCACCTCCTGGGTTCAAGTGATTCTCCTGCCTCAGCCTCCTGAGTAGCTTGGATTACAGGTGCCTGCCACCATGCCTAGCTAATTTTTGAATTTTTAGTGGAGATGGGGTTTCACCATGTTGGCCAGGCTGGTCCTGAACTCCTGACCTCAGGTGATCCACCCGTCTCTGCCTCCCAAAATGTTAAGATTACAGGTGTGAGCCACTGCACCCAGCAAAATGCCCCATTATTATTGCTGAATTGTGTGGTCCTTCTTTTATTTATGGCACTTCTTGCTTTATGTATTTTGAAGCTTTGTTGCAAGCATGTATACATTTATAATTGATCTAGCTTCTGGATATATTAACTCTGACACTATTATGTAATTTTTATCTGTGTATTCCATAATATTCTTATCATGAAGCCTTGCCATAAATCTATTTCTTCAGATATTAATGTAGCCACTCCAGCTTTCTTATGATTACCATTGACACCATATATCTTTTTTCCATCCTTTTACTTTCAACCTATTTGGGTGTTGATTTAAGACTCATCTCCTGTAGGTAGTATAAACTCAGATCTTGCTTTTTTATCCACCTAATGATCTCCATCTTTTAATTTTGGTGTTTAAATTACTAAAATTTAATGTAGTTTTTGATATAGTTGAATCTAAATTTGCCATTTGGGTATTTGGTTTCTATATATCTCCCGTCTGGATTTGTTCCTCTGTTCCAGATTGACTGCATTCTTTTGTGTTCAGTAAATATTTTTAACTTTTCACTATATATTCACTGAATATTTTTATGTACCACTTTAACTTCTCTTTGAATTTTTAATTATGCTTTTATTTTAATTGTTGTTCTAAGGGTTACAATATACATTTTAACCTATCAGAATATACATCAGCTTAATACTAACTTACTTCAAGTAAAACATAGAAACTTTGCTCATATTTATTTCCAAACCCCTCCAACATTGGGCTGTTATCATATAAATTACAGTTATATATTTTAAAACCAACAGTACAATGTAATAATTATTACTTCACATAATCTTAGGTCATTTGGATAATATAGAAAAAATGAAAAAACAATACATAGAGTCTTTTTTATATTAACCCAGCTATTTACCATTTCCTGTGCCCTTCATTTATTCTTGTGGATTCAAGTCACCATATAGAGTCATTTCCTTTTAGACTGAAGGACTGTTTTTAGTTATTTCTTGTAATACAAGTTTGCTAGTAAGGAATTTTATCAGTCTTTATTTCACCTTGGCAGAATGTCCCTATAGATGGACCTAGGAAAGAGAAATACGGAAGCAGCCACAGGCCAGACCAAAACAGGGTTTGTATTAGTGCATTTTTGCATTGCTATTAAGAACTACCTGAGACTGTGTAATCTATAAATAACTTATAGATTGTAGCTAAGGAAGTTGTTACAAAGATATTTATAGGTTTAAAGACTAAAGACGTTTAATTGACTTACACTTCCACAGTCTGTACAGGAAGCATGGCTGTGGAGGCCTCAGGAAACTTACAATCATGGTAGAAGGCAAAGGGGAAGCAGGCAGGTTTTACATGGCCAGAGAAGGAGGAAGAGAGCAGGGGGAGATGCTACACACTTTTAAACAACCAGATCTCACGAGAACTCACTCACTACATGAGAACAGCAAGGGGGAAATCCACCCCCATGATCCAATCACTTCCCACCAGGCCCCTCCTCCAACACTGAGGGTCACAATTGCACAAGAGATTTCAGCAGTGACACAAATCAAAACCGTATCAGAGTTCAAACTTTCTTGCCCAAAGTTTAACATTGTTGTGCACATTTAATTTCCAGAGCACAGAAATGGTTGGTTTTGTCCATTTCATAGTTGTTCTTTGGCAAGAGGATTTCCCAATATCTTCACATGGTCACTTGAGAAACGCCTTTCTCAAACATAATCTTTCATGTTTTATGAAAAAAGTCAACAAAAAAGCCAAACTCTGTAAAATATTGAAAAATGTTTGTTCTGCACAAAATACGACTGACCATGGCGCAAGGCACAGTCTCAAGACGTCCTGACCAAGGTGGTTGGGTTACAGCTTTCTTTTTTATGTTTTAGAGAGACAGAAGACATCAATCAATACATGTGAGGTATACATTGGTTTGGTGCAGAAGGGTAGGACAACTTAAAGCAGGGGAAAGTGGGTGCTTACAGGTCATAGGAAGATGCCAAGGTTTTCTGTTTGGCAATTGCTTGGAGGAGTTAAGTTATTTTCTAAAGACCTGGAATCAATAGAAATGAGTGTCTGGGTTAACATTAGGGGTTGTGGAGACCAAGGTTTTTATTACATAGATGAAGTCTCATAAGTGGCTGCCCTTAGAGATAATAAATGGTGAATGTTTCCTATGTAGACTTTAAAAGGTGCTAGAATCTCAGTTAATCTCTTCAGGTTTAGGAGGGCCTGGAAGGGGAAAGATCTAGTTATGTTAAGGAGATGCTTTACAGATGCAAAATTTCCCCAACTGCCTTGCAGGGCCATTTCAAAATATGTCAAAGAAATCTATTTTGGGGGTAAAATATTTTTATTTCCTTTTTTATCATGTGAAGTTATACCTGAGTCAGGTTGAAATTTGGTATCTTATTGCTACAAAGAATCTGTTTTGTCAGTTTTAAGATCTGTTTTAATGTCAATTGTCATGGCCTGAACTAGTTTTCAGGATTCTTTAGAATCCCCTTGGCAGATGAATGGAGGGGAATTCAGTTGATTGGGGGAGTTAGAATTTGATTTTTCTGGTCAGGATTGAGCAGAGGAGGCCAAGCGTGGTGGCTCACACCTGTAATCCCAGCACTTTGGGAGGCCAAGGCAGGCGGATCACCTGAAGTCAGGAGTTCGAGACCAGCCTGGCCAACATTGCGAAACCCCATCTCTACTAAAAATACTAAAATTAGGCCAGGCACAGTGGCTCACGCCTATAATCCCATCACTTTGGGAGGCCGAGGCAGGTGGATCACGAGGTCAGGAGTTCGAGACTAGCCTGACTAACATGGCGAAACCCCATCTCTACAAAAAATACAAAAATTAGCTGGGCCTGGTGGTGCATGCCTATAATCCCAGCTACTCAGGAGGCTGAGGCAGGAGAATCACTTGAACCCGGGAAATGGAGGTTGCAGTGAACCGAGATTGTGCCACTGCACTCCAGCCTGAATGACAGAGTGAGACTCTGTCTCAAAAAAAAAAAAAAAAAATTAGCCAGGTGTGGTGGTGCACGCCTGTAATACCAGCCATTTGGGAGGCCGAAGCAAGAGAATCACTTGAACCCAGGAAGCAAAGGTTGCAGTCAGCCTAGAACGCACCACTGCACTCCAGCTTGGGCAACAGAGCAAGACTTCGTCAAAAAAAAAAAAAAAAATTTCCCAGAGGCAACATCAATGGCCAAACTATCATTTTGTTGCATACCATTGCTGGGGTGGTGTGGCTATGTGCCCTGGGTCTATCCTATCCCTTGGTGGGGACTCACGGCCAACAGATGTAGAGCCAAAAGACTTATAGCCAATTTAAATATCCTAGGCCAGATGGGAATGGAAGTGGAGCAGGCATTTATCAAACCTTAAAATTTTGTAATGTAAGCGTCAAGAACCAAAAGTCAAAAGGCAAGGTTACAAAATTGACTTAGCTATAAATTCTACGCATTAAGCTAGAATATCCTCACTTGGCCACTTGAGAAGTGTCTTTCTCAAACATTTTACATTTTATGAAAAAGCCAACAAGAAAAACCCAACTCTGTAAAATATTTTTTAAATTTTATTCTCAGCCAAATATGAGTGACCATGGCCCAAGGCACAGTCTCCAGAGGTCCTGAGAACATGTGCCCAAGGTGATTGGTTTACAACTTGGTTTTATATATTTTAGGGAGACCTAAGACATCAGTCAATACATGTTTTAGTTATAGACTTGTAGCAATTAGCTTGCAAAAGATAAGTACTTTGTTAAAACTTTTTAAGCTACAGAATTTAGAGACTTTTGTTGTGTCACAACGCTTTTAGCAATCTTTTTAATAGTTTGTCCTAAGGTGCTTGATTTTAAAAAACTTTATATAACAATCTGCATAAATCTCATAACTGGGAGCACTATACCCAGGAGGTTTTGTTACCAGATAAGTTCATATCCTCTTTGCAATTTTCTTTTAATTCTACAGGAAAGAGGAAATTATGGTTGGGATGGATGAAAAAGGACCACATACTGGTCCAGGAGGTAAAGTATCTTATTTTGCCAACTGTTTGGGCATCTGTGTGCCCATTTTTTATTTGGAAGATCTAAATTAATTTTGTTGCTCAAAAATCAACCTTTACAATCTTACACATTTACCTCTTCCAAGATAGTGCCTGAGCCTAGAGGGAAGATGCTTATATAGTTTTAGCAGTGGAGCATTAGCATTGAAAATAGATCGGGCCCAATGGGATTCTGAATAGTTTTAAATTTCAGAGATATTAAGCAGAGAGAGAGTGAAAAAGTAACCTTTGTTGTTTTATCCAATTTTGCAAGCTATGTATAGAGTTAGTAATGTTTAAACAAAAGGGACTTAAGCCCTGCCTAGCTCTGACAATGGCAGGAAAAGAAAACTCACAGGTAACTAAACATTTATCTAGTAAGGCATAGAACAAATTATATTAAGATAGATAGATGAAACATTACTCAATGATTACTTATGCCTTTGTATATAGGCCTGGTCCAGTGTCACATGAAAGCAGTTCATTTTGACTGTCATCTTCTCCCAGGTCTGAAGATGGAACTTTGGTCAACTTGAATTTGATGCCAGATATCAATATTGACTGTTAAGATTCAGTAGGTGTCAGGATTCCCTTTCAGATGAGATACATGTACCCAGGAGTCAAAGCCCTGCAACTTAACAGCACAAGGGTTAGTTAATAACATTTCATAAAGACCTTTTTTAAGTGGGGCTAGAGGGATTCTCTCAACTGATGTCTAATCATCAGGCTGGTGGTGGTGATACTGGAGTTTATGACTTGTTGGCAGCTGTGGAAAGATTCTATATCCTTATAGTGATTAATTTTTATAGTTTTAATAAGCCTCCAGCAATAAGTCAAGTCAGAGACTTAATTTGGGATTTGATTTTGAGGATATTTGTCAAAAATGTTAAAAGTCTCAAAATATTTTATTAAAACAGAACCATACAACATTATAAAATAATAGTTAATCATTTAACAAGAGTCACAATCAAAAGACTTCAACAACAATATAGGAAGTTACACAAATATAAAAACATTAACCCTTTCAAAGTTTGTTTTTTAAGTATTTTTTAAAACCTAATTAAAACAACACAGGAATTATTTTGATAAAATGTAAAATCACTGTTCCTTAGGCTAATCACCAAAAAAGTAAAACAACAACAACAAAAAAGACCTATGGTAGCAATTATTTTTCCTTATGGGAAGCTTATTTGAATAACCTGAAAGTCAAACCTGCATCCCAGGACTTCTCAAGGACAGAAAGGCTAAAAACAGCAGAGTATAGCAGAATTTGAACTTCTAAGATAATCTCAGAAATTTCAAGTTTAAAAAAGAATTACATAATTAAAATTTAAAAATTTCTTGCAATTTCATTGAGTAAATCAATATTTTAAGAAAATCTAGTCTACCAAAACTTTAGTTTTATATTAGTGTATTTTTAGTATCAAAGCACAATTTCTAGAAGATGATTAAATAATTTCCTTTCCAGTATAGCCAACTTGATCACACACAACATTTCTTTTATAAATTCTGTTTTTTACAAACCCTATTATGACTTTCACATACTATTTATGACATGCTTGAACTTTCTGTTTTATTCTAGGACAAAAATTTATCATACAAGATTCTTTTTCACACAAAATTATTTTCCTTTTAAACTCTATTACCAAAAAATACTGCTTTTATAGCTATAGCTTTCTTTACATTTCTTTTACTTACTATCAGCTCATTTTACCCTGTTTCAAAGTAACCCTTGAATTAGACAAAAATTATTTACTTTTATTAAGAACACATTTTTATGTGTTATAATTTTTCTTATTTTCATCAGAATATATCTTTTTTGACATGTTTTACATGTAGAATTATATATTAAATTCAATTTTTATTTTTAGTAACCTTACTTTTTTGTGAAGACCTAGTAAATAGGAAATCTTAAATTGTTTATTACATGAGCATTTTATAGATGAAAACCATTTTATAATTAATTTGTTTGAAAATGTTTTTGTATATATAATCTTTTAAAACAATTGGATATGACCCACATATTTAATAATTATCTCTTATTTAACTTAACATAACTTTAAGAATTTAAAATTACAGGACAAGTTTATTTATAAACATTTATTCCATTGCATTTATTTGACTATTTATTTATTTTTAATATTTTACCTAGAGTACTTATGAAAACTGTGATGTTAGACAAAGCTAGTCATTATTTAAAGTTATTTCTCTGTTAACCAATTTTACAGCATGTGAATATCAGGTGTTTAACTAAGTATGAAATTTACAGTTAAATAAATGTTTTTTTTTTTTTTGCTGATAACTCAGGATTTATCTGTTTTCATTAGACCAACAATATTAAATGCCTTATTTATCAAAAATTACACAAAGATCATAGATTTGGGGCTGAGTTTATACTTCTATATCCTTTGTGCAAAACTTTAACACCTTATAAAATATCTATAAGAGATAAACACAAAACCACCTGACCAGTAAATCTAGACAAAATGTGTGCTGACAATTCTGAAGACATTTCTAATTTTATTTTACCAATAATTTTAAAGTCAGCTTATTTGTTAAAGATTTACTTAAGTCACATGAACTAGAAAAGCACTGGGCTTATTTACTTAATTTATGAGTACTCCTTTATTGTAAAGCCAATTTGGTACTTTGTGGTCACAACACATTTAAAAAAATGGATGTACGTACATACAAACACATCTAAACACATACACACACATACAAACAAAGATCTTATAGCTTTTATTTCAGAACTCTAACCATGAGATAAATACAAACTCACCAGTTTGAAAAAAAAAAAGAAAGAAAAAGAAATGGTTGGATGCAGACAGTGGTTTTTATCTCAACTCCAGTAGAAAAGTAACAACAGATTTAAAGCAGGCAGAAAAGAAAATAGAGAAATACACATAAAACTTTAAAGACTCTGTATTCGCAGGTTGACTTTTTTTAAAGACTCTATATTCGCAGGTTGACTTTTGACCTCTGAATTTTTCTTGATGTAATTTAGCCACAAGTTTAAAATGTGCCCAAGAATAGACCATAATATGTAACCAGCTGGAGTATTAGAAAACCTGGCATGCCTTCAAACTTTTCCATTTACACAAATGCTTGCAAGTAGAGGCATCATAAAACCAAACAACGTGCCCAAAAGGGGGTTGTTATCTTTGTATCTCCTCATTCTTTGATTATTTGTTTCCCTTTTTTTAATTTTCTTTAAGGGAGGAACCAAACTGTAGTCTGCGTTTCAATGGAGTGGAGCTGAGAAGTTCAGTCTCTCGTTGATTTACACAAGGGACAGTTCAGTTTCTCAAGCAAATGCACAAACAAGCCAAGTGAGATTAATTTGGGGAGAAAGAGGCAATGGAAAAGATCCTTCAGAATGCTTTCTGAATCAAAATTAGGATCCTGAACAACAACTTCCTAGGAAAAGAACCAGCTCAGAATAAAGCAGAAGACTGTCAACTGAGCAGGAGGTTCAGGGCTGAGGAGGACTTACCAGTTTCACTCAAGAAGAAGCTTGGAGTTGGGGGGCTTTCAATGGGCCCCTGCTGGTACCTTAGCTCTGGGTTTGGGTGACTCTTTCAGGGTTCTGAGTCTTCTCTGAGGCCCCATATGTAGGGTGCCAATTAATATTGACTAAAAAAGCCAAACTGTAACATATGTGAAGAGGTTTATTCTAAGCCAAATATGAGTAGCCATGGCCCAAGGCATGGTCTCAAGAGGTCCTGAGAACATGTGCTCAAGGTGGTTGGGCTACAGCTTTCTTTTCTATGTTTTAGAGAGACATAAGACATCAATCAATACATGTGAGGTATCCATTGGTTTGGTCTAGAAGGGCAGGACAACTTAAAGCAGGGGAAAGTGGGTGCTTACAGGTCATAGGAGGATTCCAAGATTTTCTGATTGGCAATTGCTTGAAAGAGTTAAGTTATTTTCTAAAGACCTGGAATCAATAGAAAAGAATGACTGGGTTAACATAAGGGGTTGTGGAGACCAAGGTTTTTATTACATAGATGAAGTCTCATAAGTGGCTGCCCTTAGAGATAATAGATAGCAAATGTTTTCTATTTAGACTTTTAAAAGGTGCTAGAGTCTCAGTTAATCTCTTCAGGTTTCGGAAGGCCTGGAAGAGGAAAGATCTAGTTATGTTAATGAGATGCTTTACAGATGCAAATGTTTCCCAATGGCTCTGCAGGTCCATTTCAAAATAGGGCCAAAAAACATACTTTGGGGTAAAATATTTTTATTTCCATTTTTATCATGTGAGGTTATACTAGAGTCAGGTTGGACTTTGGTATCTTATTGCTACAAAGAATCTGTTTTGTCAGTGTTAAGATCTGTTTTTTTTCTTTGTTTTTGTTTGTTTGTTTTGAGAAGTGGTCTCACTTTGTCACCCAGGCTGAAATGCAGTGGCACAATCTCAGCTCACTGCAACCTCTGCCTCCCAGGCTCAAGCGATTCTCCTGCCTCAGCCTCCCAAGTTGCTAGGACTAAGGTGTATGTCACCATGCCTAGCTAATTTTTGTATTTTTGCAGAGACAGGGTTTCACCATGTTGCCCAGGCTATTCTTGAACTCCTGACTTCAAGGGATACGCCCACCTCAGCCTCCCAAAGTGTTGACATTATAGGCATGAGCCACCTCACCAGGCCAAGATCTGTTTTAATGTTCATGCTGGTCAGTTATGCCTGAAATCCAAATGGGAGAGGGTATAATGAGGCATGTCTGACCACCTACTTCCTTCCCTTTATGGCCTTAACTAGTTTTTCAGGTTTCTTTGGAATCTCTTTGGCAGAAGTGTGGGATCCATTCAGTCAATTGGGGGGTTAGAATTGCATTTTTGGTCATGAAACTTGACCTTGAAAGTTATTTTATGAATATGAACCATTTTCTTTTTTTTATTATTATACTTTAAGTTTTGGGATACATGTGCAGAATATGCAGGTTTGTTACATAGGTATACACATGCCATGGTGGTTTGTGGCACTCATCAACCTGCCGTCTACATTAGGTATTTCTTCTAATGCTATCCCTCCCCTAGTCCCCCACCACTGACAGGCCCCAATGTGTGATGTTCCCCTCCCTGTGTCCACGTGTTCTCATTGATCAACTCCCACTTATGAGTGATAACATTCAGTGTTTGGTTTTCTGTTCCTGTGTTAGTTTGCTGAGAATGATGGTTTCCAGCTTCATTCATGTCCCTGCAAAGGACATGAACTCATCCTTTTTTGTGGCTGCATAGTATTCCATGGTGTATATGTGCCACATTTTCTGTATCCAGTCTATCATCAATGGGCATTTAGGTTGGTTCCAAGTCTTTGCTATTGTGAACATTGCCGCAATAAACATATGTATACGTGTGCATGTGTCTTTGTAGTAGAATGATTGATCATCCTTTGGGTATATACCCAGTAATGGGATTACTGGGTCAAATGGAATTTCTGATTCTAGATCCTTAAGGAATCGACACACTCTTCCACAATGGTTGAACTAACTTACACTCCCACCAACAATGTAAAAGCTTTCCTATTTCTCCACATCCTCTCCAGCATCTGTTGTTTCCTGACTTTTTAATGATTGCCAAATACCTAATGACTTTTTAATGATGGCCCCAAATACCTAATCCTGATGGTAATGGTATTAAGAGGTAAGGCCTATGGGAGGTGATTTGGTCATGAGGCTCTACCCCCATGAATGGGATTAGTATCTTTAAAAATGTGGCCTGAGGGAGCTCTTTTACTTCTACTACCATATGAGGACATAGCTAGAAGGTGCCATCTTTGAAGCAGAGATTGAGCCCTCATTGTTCACCACATTTTCTGGCACCTTAATGTTCGAAATCCCTGACTCCAGGACTCTCAGTAAATTACGTTTTTAAAAACTACCCAGTCCAAGTTACATTGTTATAGCACCCTGAAAGAATCAAGGTATAAATTGATAGCAAGAAGTGGTGTGCTGCTCTAACAAATACCTACAAATGCGGATGCAGCTTGGGAACTAGGTAATGGGTAGAGGCCGTAAGAATGCAAAGGATCAGGCTAGAAAAAGCCTACATTTCTGTGAGCAGAGTGTTAAGAGTGATCTGGTTATGGCTCAGAAGAGGAGAGCTGTAAACAATGCCTAATCTTCTTAGAGATTTCCTAAGAGGTCATGAACAGAATTTTGGTATAAATCTGGATGGTAAAGGCCATTCTGATGAAGTCTCAGGTGAAAATGAGAAATGTTATCAGAAACTGGAGGAAAAGCCATCCCTCTTATAAAGTGGCAAATAACCTGGCTGAACTGTGTATGTATCCTAGGGCTTTGTAGAAGGTAGAACTTCTGAGCAATGATAGTATAGTTAGTGAAATAAATATCTAAGCAAAGTGTTGAGGGTGTGGTATGGCCTCTCTTGAATGCTTGTAGTAAAATACAAGAAGATAGAAACAAATTAAAAAGAATTTATAATCAAAAGGGAAGCAGAATGTAAAGATCTGAAAAATTTTCAGTGTGGCTATGTTGTGAAGAGTTAATGAAAAAGCATATTCAGAAGAGAATACTAAAGGTATGACCAAGCCACCATTTGATAAGAAGATTAGTAGGGATAGAAGGAAGGCAGATGCTATTCTGCATGACAATAAGAGAATGACCCTAAAGGCATTTCAGAGACCATCCAGCCTGCCACTCACATCACAGGCTCAGAATACCAAACCTGGGGCGTAAAATGAGGTCAAAAGAGGGACCTTGGGCATCCAAGGAACCTCAGTGCTTGCTGCCCTGAACTACCTCAAGTCTCTGCTCCCTACATTCTGGCACAGCATTTTTCAGCTCCCTCTCTCATCAGATGTGTCTCAAATGGGCCCAGATGTGGTTCAGGCCACCACTCTAAAGTGCACAGGCAGTAAAAATCTTGGCAGCATCAACACAGTGCCATCTCCACAGGAGCACAGAGCAAAATGAGCTGTAGGGACATGGCTACCTCCACCTATATTACTAAGGGTACCCCCAGAGAGCTGCAGGGCATGGACAAAGATGTCCCACAGGAATAGGACTACAATAAAGAGTCACCACTGGGACAATGTCTATTAAAGCCATGGAGGGACCACCATAAAGGCAAAGTCTGGTAAAACCATGAGGGCAGGGCCATCCCAGAGACCTCAGATTGGTAAAGCCACCAGTGTGCAACTCCAGCCTAGGAGAACCACAAACACAAGACTCCAACACATGAGCACTGTGGCACGGGCTATGCACAGAAAAGTCATTGGGAATGGGACCACTTAAAGCCTTGGGGGCCCAATCCTCATCCAAGTGTGTGTGAAAGGCACAACACTGAGTCAAAGAAGATTATTCTCCAGCCTTAAGTTTTAATATTGTTTGTGCTCTTGGGTTTTAGACTTCCTTGAAACATATTACCCCTTTTCCTTTCTTCTCTCTCCCTTATGGAATGGGAATTTCTAACTTATGCCTGTCCCACCACTGTATTTTGGAAACATAAAACTTGTTTAACTTCAAAAGCTCAGAGTAGAAGGGGAATTTGGCTCAGAATGAATGATACCTTGAGTCTCACCCAAATCTAATGTAGATGATATTTAGATGAGACTTTGAACTTTAAACTTTTGAGTTGATGCAAAAACAGGTTAAGAATTTGGGGGCTATTGACGGGCACGGTGGCTCACGCCTGTAATCCCAACACTTTGGGAAGCCAAGGTGGGTGGATCACGAGGTCAGGAGTTCAAGACCAGCCTGGCCAACATATTGAAACCCCGTCTATACTAAAAATACAAAAATTACCCAGGCATAGTGGCACACGCCTGTAGAACCAGCTACTCAGGAGGCTGAGGCACGAGAATCACTTGAGCCTGGGAGGTGGAGGTTGCAGCGAGCCAAGATTGCACCACTGCACTCCAGCCTGGGTAACAGAGTGAGACTCCGTCTCAGGAAAAAAAAAAAAAAAAAAAAAAAGAATTTGGGGGCTATTAGGATAGGACGAATATATTTTGCATGTGGGAAAGACACAAATTTGGGGGGCCCAAGGGTGGGAAGGTATGTTCTAAAAGTCTGTATCCCCCAAAATTTATATGTTGAAACCTAACCCCCAAGGTGATATTATTAAGAGATGTAGCCTTTGGAAGCTGATTAGATAATGGAGGGTCAGTCATACTGAATGGGATTAGTTCCCTAATAAAACAGACGTGAGAGAGCTTGTCACCTCTTCTGCCATGTGAGCACATAGATAGAAGGTGCCATCTTTGAAGCAGAGAGTGAGCCTTCAACAGATAATGAATGTGCTGGGGCCTTGATCTTGGACTTCCCAGACACCAGAACTGTGAGCAGTAAGTTTTATTATTTATAAAAGATTATAAATTACCTAGCTATGGTATTTTGCTACAGCAGCCTGAATGGACTAAAATAAGGCTGATATATTTTATTGATAATTTCAAAGAATCTGTTTAAAATTCATTGATTATTAATTTTTGGCTTTCTATTCCTGTGATTTCACTTTCAAAATGATTGACTCAATTCTTCTCATTTGCTTGGATTAATTATTTGTTTATTAACATTTGGTAAGATTAGTTCATTCTTTTCAGTCTTATTACCTTAATTTTCAAAACTGTTTTATTTAACACTTGGTTGAGCTTATGATAATAAATAAATAAACATTTTAATAAAGTCATTAATGGATAAAGGCTTTCCTCTGAGAAAAGCATCTGCAGGCATAATAGGATTTGACTTGATGTATTTTGCCTTTAATTATTCTCTGGATATTATGTAAGTTCCCTTTTTATTTCCTATTTGAGTAAAAGAGAATCTTAAACGTGTTTATTAATTTCAGATTGGATAAGATTTTGGTAACGTTTCTTTACTTCCAAATTTATTGAATAGACAAATGATATGGATGGCTAAATGCTTACTATTTTAATACACTAAATGATTTTAAGCCAAAAGACTGATAAACCTATTAAAAATTCTCATTCTTGCCGGGCGCAGTGGCTCACACCTGTAATCCCAGCACTTTAGGAGGCCAAGGTGGGCGGATCACTTGAGGTCAGGAGTTTGAGACCAGCCTGGCCAACATGGGGAAACCCCGTCTCTACTAAAAAATACAAAAATAGGCCGGCGTGGTGGCAGGCACCTGTAATCTCACCTACTCAGGGGGCTGAGGCAGGAGAATCACTTGAACCTGGGAGGTTGGAGGTTGCGGTGAGCCAAGATCAGGCCACTACACTCCAGCCTGGGCGACAGAGCCAGAAGTCCATCTCAAAAAAAAAAAAAAAAAAAAAACTCATTCTCTAATTGTGAGATGTAAAGTGTTATATTTAATACGTAAATTGTGTTTATTGATTGAATAATTCAGTTCTTTATGTCTTTTACAGGAATTTAAAGACTGATTTATGCATAAAACAAGAGAATCAGAAGTATTAAATTTAATCAGTGCTTATTATGGCATGGTCCATTTATATCAGTGTTTTTCTTTTTGAGAGTATTTCCTTATTTTCTGAATCCATGTATAAATAAAAGCTATTTTCTACTAAAAAAAAACCATGGTAACATGGATCAATAAATAATACAGATCAAAGCAGAACTAAACAAAATAGAGATGAAAAACCAACACAAAGGATCAACAAAATGAAAAATTGATTCTTTGAAAATATAAACAAAACTGCCGGGCACGATGGCTCACTCCTGTAATCCCAGCACTTCGGGAGGCCGAGACGGGTGAATCACTTGAGGTCAGGAGTTCGAGATCAGTGTGGCCAAAATGGTGAAATCCCATCTCTATTAGAAATAAAAAAAGTAGCCAGGCATGGTGGCGCACGCCTGTAAACTCAGCTACTAGGGAGGCTGAGGCACAACAATCGCTTGAACCCAGGAGATGGAGGTTGCAGTGAGCCAAGATCACACCACTGCACTCCAGCCTGGGTGACAGTTTTATATTTATATATATATATACACACACACACACACACACATATGAACCTGATAAACCACTAGCTAGACTAACCAAGAAAAGAACAGACCCAAATAAACAAAATCAGAAATGGCAAAGGAGAGATTACCACTGATACCACAGAAATACAAAAGATCATCAGAGAGTATTATGAACGACTATACACTAACGAACTGGAAAACCTAGAATATGCAGTCTATATATACACAATGGAATACTCTTCAGCCATTAAAAAAATGAAATCATGTATTTGCAGCAACTTGGATGGAACTGAAGATCATTATGTTAAGTAAAATAAGCCAGGCACAGAAAGGAAAATATAGCTCTCATTCATCTGTAGGAGCTAAAATACTTGTTGGCATGGCGGTGGAGCGTGGAATGATAGATACCAGAGACAGGGAAGGGTGTATTTGCGGGAGAGCAGTGGGGCTGAAGAGAGTTGGTTAATGCGTAGAAACATACAGTTAGAAAAAATAAGTTCTAAACTTTGATAGAAGAGTAAGGTGACTATAATCAACACTTTTCTGTAGTTTTAAAATAGCTGGAAGAAAGGACTTGAAATGTACCCAACACATAGAAATGATAAATACTTTGTTGATAGGTAACTTAAATATCATGAATTGATCATTACACATTGTATGCATGTAACAAAATTTCACATGTACCCTTAAATATATACAAATATAATGTATCAAAAAATTAAAAATAGAAAATTAAGAAAATAAATAATAAATTAAAAAGCTTAAAATATGGAAAGTAAAAAGCTGTTTAATAGTATTGAAAAGTGCTTCTGTTGCAATCTTAAATGAGGTCCACAGCAAGCATACATTACTTTTTTTGTTTTTTTAAGTGTCTGTTATGGAAGGAGAGTATAGAAATGTGTTACTCTCTGTAAGGCAATTTCTGTAATATACAAATTATGCCTAACTACCTCTATTGGCTATGCTTAGAAAAGGATTGTGGCAGACCAATTCTCCCTGACAATCACACAGACAGGCCTGCATGACAGTCACACAGGCAGGCCTGCATAGCACCTCAGTTACACAGACAAATTTCTACAGAGTGGCCTTAACATTGAGCAAATAGTTTAACCGAGGGAAATCGATGCCCAGACATCAAAGCTAGAAATGAAACATATGGTCAAGGCCGGGCGCGGTGGCTCACGCCTATAATCCCAGCGCTTTGGGAGGCCAAGGAGGGCAGATCACCTGAGGCCAGGAGTTCGAAACCAGCCTGACCAATATGGAGAAACCCTAACTCTACTAGAAATACAAAATTAGCCGGGCGTGGTGGCGCATGCGTGTAATCCCAGCTACTCGGGAGGCTGAGGCAGGAGAATCGCTTGAGTCAGGGAGGCGGATGTTGCAGTGAGCGGAGATCGCGCCATTGCACTCCAGCCTGGGCAACAACAGCGAAACTCCGTCTCAAAAAACAAAAGAAAAGAAAGAAACATATGGTCAGTAGGAACCTTGCATGGGCTTCTCTGGAACAAGCCAAAAGAATGGAGACAGTCTTACATTCCTAGTGCCAGGACCCATCTCGGGTCAATGAAATCTGAGACGAGTCAAGGTAACAGAGGCAGCTGTTTGAATTCATTGGAGAGTCCAAGGCAGCTCTCCGGACCAAGCTGTAAAGGAAATAAGATAGAAATAATCATTCTGGTACCACAGTAGACAGGCTTTGAAGGTACTGGGGCCCTTTTAATTGGACTTAGCAAGCATTTTTTTTGCCTCTGACATTCTAGTTGAAGCAAATTTAGTTACCAATAGACATAGGCGAATGCTATATTGCAGTAGGCACATAACCCCAACCTATATAAGCACTAAGAAAATTGTTACACTTTGAGTTGGTCTGGTGGAATTATCTCCAGCGTTCTTCCTGTATCCAGTTACAGCAATAAATTCCTGTGTTTCCTAGTTTGCCTGCTTTTCCGTACTAGGCCTCTAGAAAATGCAGCGGGCCGGGCTTCGTTCCTGGAACAGGAGTAACTCCCAAACAAGTATTAGTGTAGGACTGAAAATAAACGCAGAATATCTTGAGAGTCTCAAAGGAAAATAGGGTGGCTAGAGAGGCCTTTCTCTAAGTCTTGAACTTCTAGCATTTTATTCTCTCTCTTAAGCTTGGAGACTTCACACTTATCCTTTCAGGTAGAAAATCTGATACTATGGGAAAGTACTGGATATAGAATGTTGAGTAGAACTGCACAGATTGCATATAATGAAAGCAGAACTCCATAGACAAGGTCAGGTGTCAATTAAATTTCTGAAATAACAATATTCCTGATGAGGGTGGGTGGTTTTAGGTCTCAGTTTGATTCACATGGAAAACAAAAGCGGAAGTTGAGTAGTAAGGCAAGGTTGCCCCCAAACTGGACAAAACATAAGGCAGCCATGTTTGCCGGAGTTTTTTCAGACACGAGGGGCGGGAGAAGAGGGATCTAGACACGGCTTCTTGGCGTATCTGGAGCACTACTGCCATCGTGAGGATGAAGTTTCATGAAACCCTACGCCATTACACTGTTCTCGAATTCTGGAGAACAGTATTTTTCTCTGTTGGGGAAATTCTGATCTGTGGGAAGGAGGAAGAGGCGTGGGGCTCCAAGCTAGGTCTTCTTGCCTTCTCCTCTAAGACCTTAAGATAGACCTGGACATTGGCGGTATCTTGGTGTAGAACCTGGAGAGTGAGGACTTAGAATGAACCAGCCCCTGCCGGGCGGTCCTGGCACAGAAAGTCGTGAGGCGGGGCCTCGGTTCCTCCTCTGGGCAGGACTGCAGGAACCCGCTCAAAGACAAATGCAGGCTCTTGTGGGCATCTGTCTCCTGTTCCTGCCCCTTGGAGCAAAAGTCAGTAGGTTTTCACATGGTATTATCTTACTACGGGTCGTTGGCTCTCTTGTGGCATCAGTATCCGCACACAATGAACAACGTTCTTCCAGGGGAGGTTTACAGGATTTGCTCTTAGAACCTTCACTCTCCAGGTTCTATACCAAGGTACCGCCAATGTCCAGGTCTCTTTTAAAGCCTCAAACGAGACTAAGCAAGGACTCCCAGCATGGAGGCGAACCCTCTTCCACCTTTTACCAGACCACACCTGCCCCAACAGGTAGTCCTCACTAGAACTCTTTAATGGCGTAGGGTTTCGTTAAACGATATCCTCACGATGGCAGTAGAGCTCCAGATATGCCAATAAACCTCACCTTGGAGAACTCCCGCTCTTCTTGTGTGAAAAAACGCCACCCATAGACAAAGGCGCCACCAAACATGGGTGCCTTGCATTTTGCCTTCTTTGGGGCCACCTGGTCTTACTGCTGCACTTTTGCTTTTGTTTTTGTTTTTGTTTTTCTTTTGAGACGGAGTCTCGCTCTGTCGCCCAGGGTGGAGTGCAGTGGCACGATCTCAGCTCACTGCAACCTCCGCCTCCCGGGTTCAAGCAATCCTCCTGCCTCAGCCTCCCAAGTAACTGTGATTACAGGCACCGCACCCAAGTCGAGCTAATTTTTGTATTTTTAGTAGAGACGAGGTTTCACCATGTTAGCCAGGTTGATCACGAACTCCTGACCTCAGGTGATCCGCCCGCCTCGGCCTCCCAAAGTGCTGTGATTACAGACGTGAGCCACCCCACCTGGCCTTGCTTTTGTCTTCCGTTTGAAATCAAACCAAACTCTAAACCACGCACCCTCGTCAAGAATCTTATTATTTCAGAAATTAAATGTCTTCTTGATCTAGTCTATATGGGTATGATTTACTTCACAGAATTATATGTCCAGTACTTTCCAAGGCATCAAACTGTCTCCTTCAGGGGATAAATTCAATGGATGAGGGCACAAAAAGGAGAAAGTTGCTAGAAGCTTAGAGATTTTCGCTGGCAAACAATTTACAAATCCTGGTGGTCTCTGTTCTGGCTCCCCTCCCAGACAACCAGGGAGTTCTTCATGTTGTAGCTCATGTGTTGCATTGTAGGCAACAATGTGGCATGCATGAATCATAGAGAAGGGACCAGATAGCTGTCATTACTGCATGTCAAATATGTTCCGCATGGCATGATACTCATAGTACATATGTTCAATTCCTGTCCAGGTTACTCAGTGTTTCATCTCGGGGTCTCATCATCTAACATCAAAACACAGCATGTTCCCATGCCATTACATATTCTTCAGGTATTTCCTGAGACTTTATGGTGTGTGTGTGTCTGTCTGCATTTTATAATTTGTCTTTTAGGTATAATGTTTACAGTATTCTCCCACTAATTAATTAAAAAATAATGGCTGCCAAAGATTCGGAAAAATCCACATACTACTAAAGAAGAAAAACACTACCATACAACGTGTCAAGGCAACTAACCTTTTGGATCATTTCTGTGTATATCTTTCAATATATATATACATTCTTGATTTCATGTAAAAAATAAATCTGTATTAAAACTGGATTATAGGCTGGGCACGGTGGCTCACACCTGTAATCCCAGCACTTTGGGAGGCCAAGGTGGGCGGATCACCTGAGGTCAGGAGTTCGTGATCAACCCGGCCAACACAGTGAAACTTCATCTCTACTAAAAATACAAAACTTAGCGGGCACCTGTAATCCCAGCTACTCAGGAGGCTGGGGCAGGACAATCACTTGAACCTGGGAGGCAGAGGGTGCAGTGAGCCAAGATCATGCCACTGCACTCCAGCCTGGGCAACAGAGGGAAACTTTGTCTCAAAAACAAAACAAAACAAAACAAAAAAACTGGATTACATTGTACATTGTGGATTGAATCAGACCAAGTATGTATGTTAACAAAGGTTTGAGGAGCATGAATTAATTTGAATGTCATCAATACTATCTTATATGTCAACATTTTAAGCCTTCATTATAAACAAAGGTAAATCTTAAAACTATGCCCTCGAAAACATTGCTTTAGAAAAGTAGACACTATTTTTTGTTTGAATTTTTACAGATACATCACAATGTGCATATTGGCTCTCTAGAACACATACATTATTATATATTTGGTTTAAGGTTATCACATCTTAGAAGTAGAGTAAAAAATATTTTACTTTGTCATTTACCGTGTGGAAGGGTTTAATCCTCAAGGTTCAATAATTTACTTTTCTCACTAAATCAGACACAGGGAATGGCTGCTTATGAGGACATAGAATGCAATTAAGATTTTGTGAGGACTAAAGGGATTACCTGGTGCAGATGAATGACATGTATCCAACCTAAATGGGAATGATAGGCTCATTGCCCCTCCACACTATCCTCCCTTGCAGAAGAAACCAATCAACCTCCTGTCACTACCACTGGGATTCAGCTAGGTGTGATTTCCTTACCAGGCTTCTATCCACTGCCTAGGCACACAGCCTCTATTAAAGATAGTTAGCAAGGAATGAATAAACAATTCTTTAGCCTAAGGAATTCTAGGTCTGAGACCAGCAACTTTTCTAGCTTTGTTACACTAAGTAGCTAGTCAGGTATAAGCAGAGCAGGTGAGGCTCTCCCCACCCACCAGGAATGTCAGGCGACCATCAGGCGATAGTCAAGCATTTGTCACACTGCCTCTCTAAAATAATAACTGGGTGCACCCTGCACCAAGAAGCAGTTTCCCAATAGATAAAAACACCTGAAATTGGTAATCAGCAGCTTCCAGTAAGATCTCAGGAATTGGTCAAGTGGGCTTCACATTAAGAGGCAAAATGGTGGAATTTAACTGGTATATGGCCTTCCAGGGATATTGCACGGTAAAGGGAAGAATGCCTCACCTGAGCATGTGTACAGCTTCAGTAAATACACTGCGCATGCAGGCAGCCTGCCGCAATGGAAGAATCAAAAGAAAAGGGACACAAGATGCCGGAAGTAGGCCACCATATAAAATCCTAGGTCCAAGGTCAAACGGAGCACTTGACCAAGATGTCTGCTTGGCCCTCTTCCAAGTGTACTTTACTTTCTTTTCATTTCTGCTCTAAAGCTTTTGAATAAACATCACTCCTGCTCTAAAACTTTCCTTGGTCTCTTCTTCTGCCTTATGCCCCTCAGTCGGATTCTTTCTTCTCAGAAGGCAGGAATCGAGGTTGCTCCAGACCTGTTTGGATTCAACGCTGGTAGCACAGATAACTTCAACCGCTAACATATTTATACAAATACAACCCAAAGAAAGCCAAACACCATTTCATAGTTGACAGTGTTTACTGTATGATTGTTATACCAAATAGGCCAAATATATCATTTTTGGACTTCAGAGGACTTAATATCTAAAATAGTAATTATGTCAGAAAAAAACATAATTTATAATTTAATTTTGGAAGCTTTGTCAAATATCAATGGTTTAAAACACTTGATATTATAAAATCAAATCCCAGGTCACCATAAGTCATTTAATTAGCCAAAACAATAACTCAAAATGTTTTAAAACGGAAAAAACCTTTACTCATTAAGAGGGAGACTTAGCTCTCCAAACAATCTGTCTTTTTTTCTTTCCCTTCTTCTTCCTACAGTTTATTCAAAAGGCAAACAAAAATCTTTCATCATTTCTTAATATTACATGAAAATCTTGTTCAAGAGAGAAAGCCAAATTTCACCATTGTATTAGTGCACTATTGATGTCAAACCCAAATCTTAATGAAACCTTATGGACAAATCTATCCAATTTTAATGTCTGACCATAAGGTAAGATTCTTATAAATCTTTTATAATTCTTTGCCAATTTTTGTTAAAGAGCAAATTAGTGCTGTAAGAAAACTCTGTTGTACTTTTTTTTTTTTTTTTTTGAGACGGAGTCTTGCTCTGTCGCCCAGGCTGGAGTGTAATGGCGCTATCTCGGCTCACTGCAACCCCCACTTCCCAGGTTCAAGCAATTCTCCTGCCTCAGCCTCCTGAGTAGCTGGGATTACAGGTGCCCGCCACCACACCCAGCTAATTTTTGTATTTTTAATAGAGATGGGGTTTCACCATGTTGGTCAGGCTGGTCTCGAACCCCTGACCTCGTGATCCACCCGCCTCAGCCTCCCAAAGTGCTAGGATTACAGGTGTGAGCCACCATGCCCAGCCAACTCTGTTGTACTTTTATTCCAATGTTCAATTTATGGAAAAATTAAATAGTACCCCTTTAACTTTAGCTAATATGTTCACACACAGAATTTCATTTACAATTTATTTGTCACAAGCCTTCCACAAGTGTTCAAACCTTCAGATTTTTCTACCTAACTTAAAACATTATTATTTTAGAGAGGCAGTGTGACAACTGTTTGACTACCGCCTGATGGTCAGCTGACATTCCCAGTGGGTCGGCAAGAGCCCTCTCCTGCCCTGCTCATATCTGACTAGCGACCTACTATAACTGCTTCAGCTATGGGACACTGTCTCATATGTAGGGCTGCTCTCTTCCACAAAAATGGTCAGACCAAGCTATTTCTCCAGGAGGTAGTTTAGCAGTCCCCAACCTTTTTAGCATCAGGGATCGGTTTTGTGGAAGATAAATTTTGCACAGTCCAAGGTTGGGGATGGTTTCAGTTAGATTCAAGCTCACTACATTAATCATGCACTTTATTTCTATTGTTATTACACTGTAATATATAATGAAATAATTATACAACTCACCATAATGTAGAATCAGTAGGCACCCTGAGCCTTGTTTTCCTGCAACTAGATGATCCCATCTGGGGGTCATAAGAGACAGTGACAGATCATCAGGCATTAGATTTTCATAAGGATAGCCCAACCTAGATCCTTGCATGAACAGTTCACAATAGGATTCGTGCTCCTATGAGACTCTAATGTTGCCAATGCTGACAAGAGGTGGAACTCAGGCAGTAATGCAAACGATGGGGAGTGGCTTTAAATATCAGTGAAACTTTGCCTGCTCCACGCTCACCTCCTGCTATGCAGCCCAGTTCCTAAGAGACCACAGAACAGTACAGGTCTGTGGCCCAGGAACTGGAGACCCTTGATCTAGCAGATATCTAAGTCTACGTTAGGTGAAACAGCGTGGGGAGTCTAGATGTCATTTTGTCATTTCCAGGAATGGGGGTCATTGAGAAATGCTTCCCAGAGGGTCGTTAAGACACTTCTATTTTTGTTTTGTTTTGTTTTGTTTTGAGACAGGGTTTCACTTTGTCTCCCAGGAAGAAGTGCACTGTTGCCCACTGCAACCTTGACCTCCAGGGCTCAAGCAATCCCCCCAGCTTAGCCTCCTAAGTAGCTGGGACTATGGGCAGGCACTACCGTGCCCAGCTAATTTTGTGGGGATTTTTATAGAGACAGAGCTTCACCATGTTACCCAAGCTGGTCTCAAACTCCTGAGCTCAAGCAATCCACCTGCCTCAGCCTCCCAAACTGCTAGGATTACAGTCATGAGCCACCAGGCCTGGCCGAATCTTTAAAACATTCCTGAATGCCAATAGCATCTATGTCTACAGACCATCAATCAACTCAACTGTAACCAGCTTGAGGGAGAGCTAGGTACAGTCAAGGATGTCACAAAAGCCAGGTCCCTTACCCTGGAATGCCTGCCTGAATCTTCAGAGGCCAGGAGAAGTCCTACCTGAAGAAGATCTTGAAGCACTGGAAGGTCACACTACAGTACCAGACTAATATTACATCCTTTTTTAAAAGATTCAGATACTGAGATAACAAACAATGAAAAAGAATGTCATGGGGAACAAGTCACCCATACAATTTTAGCCACCCTTGTTGATTTTTCAATTATGAGTCACGGAGTATCTGGAGGTCTCCACACCTAAGGGTGGATATCTTCATGAAGAACTAGCTTTGAAGCTGGTACACAGAACGCTCGCTAGAACGAGATAAATACTGGTTTCCTCAGGACTAAAAAATGCCATCATTCTCAGGGAATGTCCAACGGAAAAGAGCCACCTATCTGCCCTCCTTGAGAGAACTGAGATTACCATCAGTGTCCTAGTATGAGAAAAGACATTCCCATGAACTTATAAAGTCACAGATAATCCTGGCTTGTGGGCTTAGATAATTGCTTAGGCTTTCCATTACATTCTTGCTTCCTGGAAGCAGCTAGCTCAGTCCTGGTCCCTCACTCACCAGATACTTCACTAAGACTTTGCATTTGTCCATTGATTGTGCCAGGCCTCAGAGAAAAGGGTAGGAATGCCAACTTGTGTCTTGGGCCTGTTCAGCCTCCACTGGCTTTTCCTTCCGCGACGGCTAGGGTTTACGTGGAGGAAATGCTCACGGCTTCGGAGGCTATGAAACTACTTCCGCACGATGGCAGTATTGTCCGAGAAAAGCCAAGTAGCGCTAGGCGCTCCTCTCCCGCCCATCACGTTTGAAAAAAATGCCATGAAGGGACAAAGACACCAGAAACTAAAATTATCTAACATTTTTGCTCAACTTGCATAAATGTATTCCATTCTTGGCATTTTGCTTTTGGCTTCCATTGTTTTTTTTGTTTTTGTTTTTTCTTTTTACAGACGGAGTTTCGCACTTGTTGCCCAGGCTGAAGTGCAGTGGCTCAGTCTTGGCTCACGGAAACTTCCGCCGCCCGGGTTCAAGTAACTCTCCTGCCTCAGCCTCCCAAGTAGCTGGGATTACAGGGACGCACCACCACGCCCGTCTAGTTTTTGTATTTTTAGTAGAGACGGGTTTCACCATGTTGACCAGGATGGTCGTGAACTCCTGACCTCAGGTGATCCACCCACTTCGGCCTCCCAAAGTTCTGGGATTACAGGTGTGAGCCACCCCGTCTGGCCCCATCGGATATTAAACTGAGATCTAATCCACTCACCCTCATCAAGCATCTCCTGTTTTCAAGAACTCAGTATTGGCCAGCCAAGATTGCTCCAGTGCACTCCAGCCTGGGTGACAGAATGAGAGTTGGGCTCAAAAAAAAAGAAAAGAAAAAGAAAGAAAAAAAGAAAAGAAAAAGAACTCAGTATCCGCACAACCAAGTCTTTCCCTTTCTGCTTTTTCACTCAGCATCATATCTGAAGGGTTTTATTATGATATCGAATTGTCTTGTAATATTGGGGACAGACCTCAGGGATCCATGCCTACGGAAACAAACAAACAAAAAAGCAACAACAAATGTTTACCCCTAAGGTCTTGGAGAATAGCAAAGCTAAGCACCAGGCCATGTGGTTCTTGTCCTGACCCTCTGTCAGGCCTCTGAGCCCAAGCTAAGCCATCATATCCCCTGTGACCTGCACGTACACATCCAGATGGCCGGTTCCTGCCTTAACTGATGACATTCTACCACAAAAGAAGTGAAAATGGCCTGTTCCTGCCTTAGCTGATGACATTGTCTTGTGAAATTCCTTTTCTTGGCTCATCCTGGCTCAAAAAGCTCCCCTACTGAGCACCTTGGAGCACCCTGTGACCCCGACTCTGCCCACCAGAGAACAACTCCCCTTTGACTATAATTTTCCTTTATCTACCCAAATCCTATAAAACAGCCCCACCTTTATCTCCCTTCCCTGACTCTCTTTTCAGACTCAGCCCGCCTGCGCCCAGGTGAAATAAACAGCCATGTTGCTCACACAAAGCCTGTTTAGTGGTCTCTTCACACGGACGTGCATGAAATTTTGTGCCATGACTCGGATCAGGGGACCTCCCTTGGGAGATCAATCCCTTGTCCTCCTGCTCTTTGCTCCATGAAAAAGATCCACTTACAACCTCAGGTCCTCAGACCAACTAGCCCAAGGAACATCTCACCAATTTTAAATCGGGTAAGCGGCCTCTTTTTACTCACTTCTCCAACCTCCCTCACTATCCCTCAACCTCTTTCTCCTTTCAGTCTTGGTGCCACACTTTAATCTCTCCCTTCTCTTAATTTCAATTCCTTTCATTTTCTGGTAGAGACAAAGGAGACACGTTTTATCCATGGACCCAAAACTCCAGCGCCGGTCATGGACTAGGGAAGGCAGCCTTCCCTTAGTGTTTAATCATTGCAGGGACACCTCTCTGATTATTCACCCAGGTTTCAGAGGTGTCAGACCACTCAAGGACACCTGCCTTGGTCTTTCACCCTTAGCAGCAAGTCCCGCTTTTCTAGGGGAGGGGCAAGTACCCCAACCCCTTCTCTCCGTGTCTCTACCCCTTCTCCGCCTTTCTGGGGGGCAAGAAACCCCCAACCTCTTCTCCTTCACTCTTAGCAGCAAGTCTCACTTTTCTGGGGGAGGGGCAAGTACCCCAACCTTTTATCTCTGCGCCCCGATCCCTTCTTTCCATGCTCCAACCTCTTATATCTCTGCACCCTGATCCCTTATTTCTGCACCCCAACCTCTTATATCTCTGTGCCCTGATCCCTTATTTCCATGCCCCGACCTCATATCTCTGCACCTCAACCCCTTTCCCGCTTTTCTGGAGGGTAAGAACCCCCGAACCACTTCCCTCCATGTCTCATACTCTCCCTTTTCTTTAAACTTGCCTCCTTCACTATAGGCAACCTTCCACCCTCCATTCCTCCTTCTTCTCCCTTAGCCTGTGTTCTTAAGAACATAAAACCTCTTCAACTCTTGCCTGACCTAAAACCTAAATGCCTTATTTTCTTCCACAATGCCGCTTGACCCCAATACAAACTTGACAGTGGTTCTAAATGGCCAGAAAACGGCACTTTCGATTTCTCCATCCTACAAGATCTAAATAATTCTTGTCGTAAAATAGGCAAACGGTCTGAGGTGCCTGACGTCCAGGCATTCTTTTACACATCGGTCCCTTCCTAGTCTCTGTTCCCAGTGTAACTAGTCCCAAATCTTCCTTCTTTCCCTCCCGCCTGTTCCCTCAGTCCCAACCCCAAGCGTCACTGAGTCTTTCTAATCTTCCTTTTCTACAGACCCATCTGACCTCTCCCCTCCTCGCCAGGCCGAGCTAGGTCCCAATTCTTCCTCAGCCTCCGCTCTTCCACCCTATAATCCTTCTACCACCTCCCCTCCTCACACCCGGTCCAGCTTACAGTTTAGTTCCGCGACTAGTTCTTCCCCACCTGCCCAACAATTTCCTCTTAAAAAGGTGGCTGAAGCTAAAAGCATAGTCAAAGTTAATGCTCCTTTTTCTTTATCCAACCTCTCCCAAATCAGTTAGCGTTTAGGCTCTCTCATCAAATCTGAAAAACCCAGCCCAGTTCATGGCTCGTTCGGCAGCAACCCTGAGACGCTTTACAGCCCTAGACCCTAAAAGGTCAAAAGGCCATCTTATTCTCAATATACGTTTTATTACCCAATCCACTCCTGACATTAAATAAAACACCAAAAATTAAATTCCGGCCCTCAAACCCCACAACAGGAGTTAATTAACCTCACCTTCAAGGTGTACAATAATACAATAGAGGCAGCCAAGTAGCAATGTATTTCTGAGTTGCAATTCCTTGCCTCCACTGTGAGACAAACCCCAGCCACATCTCCAGCACACAAGAACTCCAAATGCCCGAACTGCAGCTGCCAGGGGTTCCTCCAGAACCTCCTCCCCCAGGAGCTTGCTACAAGTGCCGGAAATCTGGCCACTGGGCCAAGGAATGCCCACAGCCCGGGATTCCTCCTAAGCCGCATCCCATCTGTGTGGGACCCCACTGAAAATTGGACTGTTCAACTCACTTGGCAACCACTCCCAGAGCCCCTGGAACTCTGGCCCAAGGCTCTGTGACTGACTCCTTCCCAGATCTTCTCCGCTTAGCAGCTGAAGACTGACACTGCCCGATCGCCTCGGAAGCCTACAGGACCATCACAGACGCTCTAGGTAACTCTCACAGTGGAGGGTAAGTCTGTCCCCTTCTTAATCAATATGGAGGCTACCCACTCCTCATTACCTTCTTTTCAAGGGCCTGTTTCCCTTGCCTCCATAACTGTTGTGGGTATTGATGGCCAGGCTTCTAAACCTCTTAAAACTCCCCAACTCTAGTGCCAACTTAAACAATACTCTTTTAAGCACTCCTTTTTAGTTATCCCCACCTGCCCAGTTCCCTTATTAGGCCGAGACACTTTAACTAAATTATCTGCTTCCCTGATTGTTCCTAGGCTACAGCCACACCTCATTGCTGCCTTTTCCCCCAGTTCAAAGCCTCCTTCACATCCTCCCCTTGTATCTCCCCACCTTAACCCACAAGTATAAGACACCTCTACCCCCTCCTTAGCAACCGATCACGCACCCCTTACCATCCCATTAAAACCTAATCACCCTTACCCTGCTCATTGCCAATATCCCATCCCACAGCACGTTTTAAAAGGATTAAAGCCTGTTATCACTCGCCTGCTACAGCATGGGCTTCTAAAACCTATAAACTCTCCTTACAATTCCCCCATTTTACCTGTCCAAAAACCAGACAAGTCTTACAGATTAGTTCAGGATCTGCGCCTTATCAACCAAATTGTTTTGCCTATCCACCCCATGGTGCCAAATCCATATACTCTCCTATCCTCAGTACCTCCCTCTACAACCCATTATTCTGTTCTAGATCTCAAACATGCTTTCTTTACTATTCCCCTGCACCCCTCGTCCCAGCCTCTCTTTGCCTTCACTTAGACTGACCCTGACACCCATTAGGCTCAGCAAATTACCTGGGCTGTGCTGCTGCAAGGCTTCACAGACAGCCCCCATTACTTCAGTCAAGCCCAAATTTCATCCTCATCTGTTACCTATCTCAGCATAATTCTCATGAAAACACACCTGCTCTCCCTGCTGATCGTGTCCGATTAATCTCCCAAACCTCGATCCCTTACAAAACAACAACTCCTTTCCTTCCTAGGCTTGGTTAGTGCGGTCAGAATTCTTACACAAGAGCCAGGACCGCACCCTGTAGCCTTTCTGTCCAAACAACTTGACCTTACTGTTTTAGCCTAGCCCTCATGTCTGCGTGCTGCGGCTGCCGCTGCTTTAATACTTTTAGAGGCCCTAAAAATCACAAGCTATGCTCAACTCACTCTCTACATTTCTCATAACTTCCAAAATCTATTTTCTTCCTCTATCTGACGCATATACTTTCTGCTCCCCGGCTCCTTCAGCTGTACTCACTCTTTGTTAAGTCCCACAATTACCATTGTTCCTGGCCCGGACTTCAATCCGGCCTCCCACATTATTCCTGATACCACACCTGACCCCCATGACTGTATCTCTCTGATCCACCTGACATTCACCCCATTTCCCCATATTTCCTTCTTTCCTGTTCCTCACCCTGATCACGCTTGATTTACTGATGGCAGTTCCACCAGGCCTAATCACCACACACCAGCAAAGGCAGGCTATGCTATAGTACAAGCCACTAGCCCGCCTCCTAGAACCTCTCATTTTCTTTCCATCGTGGAAATCTATCCTCAAGGAAATAACTTCTCAGTGTTCCATCTGCTATTCTACTACTCCTCAGGGATTATTCAGGCCCCCTGCCTTCCCTACACATCAAGCTCCAGGATTTGCCCCTGCCCAGGACTGGCAAATTAGCTTTACTCAACATGCCCGAGGCAGGAAACTAAAATACCTCTTAGTCTAAGTAGACACTTTCACTGAATAAGTAAAGGCCTTTCCTACAGGGTCTGAGAAGGCCACCGTAGTAATTTCTTCCCTTCTGTCAGACATAATTCCTCAGTTTGGCCTTCCCACCTCTATACAGTCCGATAGCAGACCGGCCTTTATTAGTCAAATCAGCCAAGCATTTTTTCAGGCTCTTAGTATTCAGTGAAACCTTTATATCCCTTACAGTCCTCAGTCTTCAGGAAAAGTAGAACAGACTAATGATCTTTTACAAACACACCTCACCAAGCTCAGCCACCAACTTAAAAAGGACTGGACAATACTTTTACCACTTTCCCTTCTCAGAAGTCAGACCTGTCCTCAGAATGCTACAAGGTACAGCCCATTTGAGCTCCTGTATAGACACTCCTTTTTATTAGGCCCCAGTCTTATCCAGACACCAGACCAACTTAGACTGTGCCCCCAAAAAACTTGTCATCCCTACTATCTTCTGTCTAGTCATACTCCTATTCACCGTTCTCAACTACTCATACATGCCCTGATCTTGTTTACACTGCTGTTTCTCCAAGCCATCACAGCTGATATCTCCTGGTGCTATCCCCAAACTGCCACTCTTAACTCTTGAAGTAAATAAATAATCTTTGCTGGCAGGACTATGCTGAATCTCCTTAGGCACTCTCTAATCAGATGTCCTGGGTCCTCCCAATTCTTAGACCTTTAATACCTGTTTTTCTCCTTTTCTTATTCCATTTAGTTTTTCAATTCATACAAAACCGTATCCAGGCCATCACCAATAATTCTACACGACAAATGTTTCTTCTAACAACCCCACAATATCACCCCTTACCACAAAATCTTCCTTCAGCTTAATCTCTCCCACTCTAGGTTCCCACGCCGCCCCTAATCCCGCTCAAAGGAGCCCTGAGAAACATTGCCCATTGTCTCTCCATACCATCCCCCAAAATTTTCGCTGTCCCAAGACTTTACCACTATTTCATTTTATTTTTCTTATTAATATAAGAAGACAGGAATGTCAGGCCTCTGAGCCCAAACTAAGCCATCATATCCCCTGTGACCTGCACGTACACACACAGATGGCCAGTTCCTGCCTTAACTGATGACATTCCACCACAAAAGAAGTGAAAATGGCCTGTTCCTGCCTTAACTGATGACATTGTCTTGTGAAATTCCTTTTCCTGGCTCATCCTGGCTCAAAAAGCTCCCCTACTGAGCACCTTATGATCCCTACTCTGCCCGCCAGAGAACAACTCCCCTTTGACTATAATTTTCCTTTATCTACCCAAATCCTATAAAACGGCCCCACCCTTGTCTCCCTTCCCTGACTCTCTTTTCGGACTCAGCCTGCCTGCACCCAGGTGAAATAAACAGCCATGTTGCTCACACAAAGCCTGTTTGGTGGTCTCTTCACACGGACGTGCATGAAACTCTCTACCCAGGTTCCCTGGGAGTTCTACTCTATGTTCTGACCTAGACATTAGGTCTTACGTGTTGAGGGGAAGGCCGCTATTGCTAATTAGTGGAGCTCTAAGATAAGGGTCCACATAACTCTTAAACTTGACAGACACAACCCTTCTTGAATGTACACAAATACAGGAATGACTATAAATGCTAATCAGATGGATCGCAGGATTTTGTCTCATGGTTTCATTATTTAATATTGGTACAGAAATACTTTCCAGTGTCATGAAATGGCAATGGCTTAAGGCCGTGTCCTATGACTTTGCTGTGTATGTGTCTTATTGTTTTTCCGTTAGGATTCAATCCTTTATTTTCTCATTAGTAGAAAAGACGTGGAATTTGCAAAGAAGTAAAAAGAAACTATGTGCTGATCAAAAGAAAAGCAATGTCATAAAACTGTGTATTAAATACTGATAACTTTTTCCATATTTTGTCCCACTTTCAATACATAGATAAAAGTTCTACATATATGTATGCAAACACTACAATAAACTTACATTTAAATTGGATTTAGCTATACGTCATGTTTTAGAGTGAACATTTTCACATGTGATTCTTGAACAGTTTTTGACATTGTTATAAAAAAATTTGCAATATCTGGATTTTAAACAATAAAATATTTGCAAAGAATTACTTGATTGAACAAGTCGTTAAGAAGTTCTTGGCCAAGTACAGTGACTCACACCTGTAATCCTAGCACTTTGGGAGGCCAAGATGGGCGGATTGCCTGAGCTCAGGAGTTCAAGACCAGCCTGGGCAACATGGTGAGACGCCGTCTCTACTAAAATACAAAAAAAAACCCAGCCAGGAGTGGTGCGGGCGCCTGTAATCCCAGCTACGCGGGAGGCTGAGGCACAAGAATTGCTTTAACCCGGGAGGCAGAGGTTGCGGTGAGCCAGGACTGTGCCACTGCACTCCAGCCTGTACAACAAAATGAAAATCTAAAAATCTACCTATACATACATGAACACATATATAAATACGTATTACATATAATATAAATATATTATACATACTTATACCTCAGAATTAGCTTTTAATTCTTCTCAAATTTTTATCCCTAATTCTTATCTTAAATTTTATCTTTAAAATCTCAAAAGAAATATAACAAAATTCCATAAATGATAGTTGAGATAGGCATCTCTCACATTCAGTCACCTAGATGTGTAACCTAAGAAAACTTTAAGATGGAAGTATTCACACCACTCACATGCAGCTACAATGTTTCATTAATGTCTGTCTTAATATAAATATGAATGATATAAATTTGTTGGCCAATACTATCATATTCAAACATGTACTCACTATAACACTGACCATGATTTAAAATATATGGCATTAGGCCAGGCATGATGGCTCACAACTGTAATCCCAGCACTTTGGGAGGCCGAGGTGGGCAGATCACATGAGGTCAAGAGTTCAAGACCAGCCTGGCCAACGTGGTGAAACCCTGTCTTTACTAAAAATTCAAAAATTAGCTGGGTGTGGTGGCAGGTGCCTGTAGTCCCAGCTACTTGGGAGGCTGAGGCAGGAGAATCGCTTGATCCTGGGAGGTGGAGGTTGCAGTGAGCCGAGATAGCAACACTGCACTCCAGCCTGGGCAACAGAGTGAGACTGTCTCAAAAAAAATAATAAAAAATGAAATAAAAATATATGGCATTGGCCAGGTGCGGTGGCTCACAACTGTAATCCCAGCAGTTTGGGAGACTGAGGCAGGTGGATCACTTGAGCCCAAGAGTTCGAGACCAGCCCAGGCAATGTAGTGAGACCCTGGCTCTACAAAAAATAGCCAGGCACGGTGGTGTGTACCTGTAGTTCAAGTTACTTGGAAGTCTGAGTTGGGAGGATTACGTCAGCGCAGGGAGGTCGACGATGCAGTGAGCCACGATCATGCCACTGTACTCCAGTCTGGGTGATAGGGTGAGAGCCTGTCTAAAAATATATATATATGTCATTTTAAAACTATGTATACATACAGACAGATATGATGCAGATACACAGTCCCACACACATTTTACTTTCAATATAATTCAATGCATACTGTTTGCAATTTTGTACAAAATCTTTAGAACACCTTATAATATCTGCATGAATCCATATCAATATATACTTTTGAGGGCTTGAGATTTTTGGATTTTACTCTAGAAGAACTTTAAGAAATTATAATTCAAAAAGTATATGGTAGGTCAAACATAGTGAGATGAAGTAATTTAAAATGTCTGGGCCATGTATTATCATCTGTTGACAATGCACATATAATATGAACTTATAAGCTAATGTTCAAATTATCCTGTAGTGTAACTATTAAAACAAGTTATCTTCACTTACAAATTAAGTACTTTTCAAATATAATAATTAATTATTCTTGGAAATAATAATAGGTTTTAAAATATTGGCACTTTTTAGAACTGAGTTATGCTAAATTCTTTCCTTATTGTACTCTACTGGCTAAGGAACAAAAAGGCTCACCCGGCCTCCAGTTATACAGTTCATGGCTATTCTTATAAAGTTCATAAAAGGCTCTGGAGGGAACCCATGTAAAGCGGCACCGGTGCCCACCTAAGTAACGCCAGAGACGTCTGGAACTCTAAGTTTGGACCCCACAGGAGGATGCTCTGGAAGATCCTCCGTGCCTCAAATTCTCCAAAGAGGATGCTTTCTGCAGAGGTTCTAAGGTCTAGTATTAAGCCCTCCTTGGAATTTTCTCTCAGAGTTGTAATGTTCCTTGGCCCCAAAATTGTTTAGAATCTGAAGTTTATTGTCTAATGGGAAAGCCGGATGGTGTTGCATGTAACCGGGCTTTTGTGCTGCTGTTCTAAGTAGGGGGCCTCGTTAACGTGTGATGCCTTCCTTTGTTAGTTTGGCCCCAGTGATCCTTATTGGAGTCTGGGGAGGTTTAGACTTTAAAAATCAAACTGCCATGGAGACTGCTTACCCGAAATTTTGGTTCACAGCCTTCATTGGATTATCTGTTGGGGCAAAGTAAAACTGGCAAGCTTGTATTGCTATCTCATGGCTAAAGTTGCAAGCTATTGGAGCCTGCAGCTCCCACGCAAGGGGAAGAGGAGGAAATCCTCCCCTACAAAGCGAATTCACAAACTTGAAAGAAGCAATTTACACAGGATGTGCAGATCTCAAGGGAAGGACACCGGAAACATCAAAAGCAAGGAAACGGGATACTTCCAAAGGAACCCAGTAATTCTCCAGCAACAGATCCCTATCCAAAAGAAATTCAAGAAATGTCAGATAGAGAATTGTGCATACTGATTTTAACCAAGATTAGGGGATACAAGAGACTTCTGAAAAAGAAAGGAGCGAAATGACAGAAGCAATTCTGGATATGGTTGAGGTAATTACCAACCAGATACGGAGTTTTCCAGGGCACACAGCAAATGTGGAACTGAAGAAATCATAGGATGAAATACAAAGTACACTCAAAAGCTTCAATGATAGACTAGATCAAGCAGAAAAAACCCTCAGAACTTAAAATCTGAAAGCCTTTCTCTCAATTCAAAGATTTAAAGGGTTGTACTCTGGCCATTCACGTGAACAAAATCTGCTGGGTTAATTGGTTTGTTTTTTTTTCCTTTTTTTGAGAGGGAGTCTCACTCTGTCACCCAGGCTAGAGTGCAGTGGCACGATCTCGGCTCACTGCAATCTCTACCTCCCAGGTTCAAGCAATTCTCTGGCCTCAGCCTCTTGAGTACCTGGGATTGATTACAGGCGCCTGCCACCAAGCCCAGGTAATTTTTTGTATTTTCAGTAGAGATGGGGTTTCACCATCTTGGCCAGGCTGGTCTTGAACTCCTGACCTCATGATCCACCCGCCTCAGCCTCCCAAAGTGCTGGGATTACAGGCATGAGCCACCGTGCTCAGCCACTGGGTTAATTGTTATAGTGGGGTCTTGGATAATCACTAAAGGTGAAATAAAAATTTAAAAAAGTATATTGGTGGAATAAAAATAGAAAAGCCTTCAGAATTGTCGATATACATTTTGTCTGAATTTTGTTTGTCTTTGCCAGATATTTTATTTATTTATTTATTTATTTATTTATTTATTTATTGAGATGGCGTTCTCTATTGCCCACGCTGCAACGCAATGGTGCGATCTCGGCTCACTGCAACCTCTGCCTCCCAGGTTCAAGCAATTCTCCTGTCTCATCCTCCCAAGTAGCTGGGATTACAGGTGCCTGCTACCACGCTTAGTTATTTTTGTATTTTTAGTAGAGATGGGGTTTCACCATGTTGGCCAGGCTGGTCTGGAACTTGCGACCTCAGGTGATCTGTGGCCTTGGCCTCCCACTGTCTTTGCTGGATATTTTAAAATGTCAGTGTTAATTCAAGCTGGGGGCTTGGATTGAGCCTGCCTCCCATTCCATTCAAAGTCTCACTGAGATAAATGCATATCTGATTGCTTCCTTTGGAAAAGGTAATCACAAACTCAAAGGATGCAACCCTTTGTCTCCCACCTGTGATCTAAAATCTCCCAAGCCGCCTCCTCTCCAGTTGTCCTGTCTTGTTTGTTTTTCATATGTTGATTGATGTCTCATGTCTCCCTTATTAAAAGGAAAAATAAGTACGGTGAATGAGGTAAATGTTTTAGATAAATTTTTGTGTAAATTAAAATCTTAAAGTTATTTTTGATCCTCATTTAATATCTGGGTCATTTCCAATTAAGACAGGGTTGTGATACGGGGAAACATGTTTCTAAAATTGTGGAATTGTTCTTATCTATAAATGCCTATATCTGATAGTTCAGAATTTATTGCTGTTTAGGGTTTCACTGACATTTTACGTTACTAAGGATAAAAATTTTAGTTAACAAGTAATTTTGTATACAAAATGGGCCAGAAAGGGTTACGTTATTAGTGGAAAAATAATAATTTTGTCTAATTCAGAAGTTATCTAAATTTTGTTCAAATTACAGTTTTGAAAAGATTATTTATGAAACAATGTAGTAAGGAATCATTATAAGTAGGGAAGAAAGTTGTGGAAAAGTTTAATTAATAAAATATTCTTTAAAACCTGAGAGAATTGGAGACATTTGGCTAATGAACATTCTCATAGTTAAAGTTCTTAGTCTTGATTAAAGTAAAATAAGAAGTATTATACAAATGTATCAGCAACCTGGAGCAGTGGCTCACGCCTTTAATCTCAGCCCTTTGGGAGGCCGAGGCGGGTGGATTACCTGAGGTCGGGAGTTCAAGACCAGCCTGACCAACATGGAGAAATCCCATCTCTACCAAAAATACAAAATTAGCCGGGCATGGTGGTGCATGCCTGTAATCCCAGCTACTCGGGAGGCTAAGGCAGGGGAATCACTTGCACCCGGGAGGCAGAGGTTTCGGTGAGCCAAGATCATGCCATTGCACTCCAGCCTGGTCAACAAGAGTGAAACTCCGTCTCAAAAAAAAAAAAAAACAAAAAAAAACCAGTATCAGCAGTTTGACAATTTTTTTTTTAAATATAGGTAAGCATGAAGCTGGAATTAGTGTGGAGCCAATTTCACATATATGCTTGCATTGCTTCACACTATGTTGAAGTGGCATCTGCCACCATGCCAGGCTAATTTTGTATTTTTGGTAGAGACGGGGTTTCTCCATGTTGGTCAGGCTGGTCTTGAACTCCCCCCACCTCAGGTGATCCACCTGCCTCGGCCTCCCAAAGTGTGAGATTACAGGCGTGAGCCACCATGCCATTTGACATGGATACTGTTGGAGTACATATTGGTCATGTGCCTAAAGTAAATTTCTTAATTGTACAGAATATATAATGATATTGGTGAACTTAAGGGTATTGAATTGTGTATCAGGAATTAATGGAGCACACCAGCTTTTTATCCATAAACTAACTTTTTGGATTTTAGGCTTCCTGATACTCTAAATGTGTTGAGTATACTCTCACAAATAGAATTTGAGTCATATTTCTCTCTCTCTGGCTAATTTCTCCAAATTTGTAAACTATGAATATTCTTAATTCATGGCAATGTGTTTCCTTGCATACAGTCAAGCATGGTCACCAGGGCCACTCAGGGAGAGACAATCCAGAAACCTGGCATGCAGGCAAAAGGGTAAGAATTTTTTACCATTCAGTCTCTGGCCTCTATCTCTGTGTGCAAACTCGTTAATCTCCTCTGAAATTTTAAATTACTTTGTTTAATAATAAAAAGAACTTAAATCAAATATTTTGTCAGAAAAGTAGAGTGTAATGCCTTTTAGTTCACATAACTTTAGCAATCTTTGGGATATAAAGATGGTTTTATAGATTATTGGTAGGAGAGGTGTGGTGGCTCATGCCTGTAATCCCATCGCTTTGGGAGCCCGAGGCAGGCGGATCACCTGAGGTCAGGAGTTCGAGAGCAGCCTGGCCAACATGGTGAAACCCCGTCTCTACTAAAAATACAAAAATTAGCATGGTGTGGTGGCGGGAGCCCGTAATCCCAACTACTCAGGAGGCTGAGACAGGAGAATTGCTTGAACCCAGGAGGCAGAGGTTGTGGTGAGCCGAGATTGTGCCATTGCACTCCAGCCTGGGCAACAAGAGGGAAACTCTGTCTCAAAAAAAAAAAAAAAAAAACTGTTGGTCAGATGCAAGGTTTGCTAAGTGTTTTAAGGTTACAAACTGCTTTTTGGGTTTTGAGAACTGTCTGTCTTGCCTGCTTCACACTTGGTGACACCTGGGGACATATGAAACTAACCACACCCTTAACTAAGAAGGCAAGGCTTGACTGCACTTAGCATACAAGTAAAGCAACTTACCGTGTTTTACCTTAAGGGTAAAATTGCTAGGAATTAATTGAAACTACTAGAAATAGATTTACATGCAAGGTGTGTAAAAACAGTAAAATGTATTTTTATAGTAAAAGGTTAAATGAAGGCATGGAAATGTCAAGTTTTGCCTAGGGTTAAAGGATTGTTTTGAGTTAAATTAGGAAAAAGCTGAAGGTTCAAAGAAGTGGTGGGAGAATTGTGGAAATTAGTCTTGCTGAAGAGGTTCTCTGTGTGAACATGTTGACTAAATTCAAAAGGGTTATAAAAGGTTTTTGCTTCTTTAAAATTTCTGAGCCATCATTTTGGCAAAATAAATAACTTGTAGTAATCTGGAATTCCCAAAATCAAACTTCAGTTTCAAAATTGTCTTCCCTGGCACCTGCCTTTTGGAATACTTCAGAGGGTCCCTGAAGTGTCCAGAAAAGAGAGGTAAACAGGATTAGGTACATGGTATTAAATACAGTGAGTTCTAAATTTTCTTCAAAGAATCAGTATGTCAGTATGTTCAGTTCTTTGTTCTCCATTTTAAAGTTTAACTTCCTCATTCTCCTCGTCTCCTTGCCCCTGGTTTCAGTAAATGACCTTTTCCATCAGTTCTAATCAGTAGTTCACACCTGTTCCCCTGGTCACCTGCTCCATCCTGAGTCACCCCTGGTTACCCGCTCTGATCTGTCACATTTAGTCATGTGTTCCGTAACCATCCTTCCCGCCAAAACTGCTCACCCCGCCATTCTGGTCATACCCCTGCTCTCTTTAAAATAGCCAATCAGAATTAGCTTAGACTGTGCAGTCCAACTCTAGCCTATAGGGCAATGACACAGCAGTAGGGGCTATCTGCGTCAGGGATAAGAACCCCTTCCCCTCCCCTGTTCAGGTGTGCTCTCACCATTGCTCCATCTGTGAGACGCATCCTTCTATAGAAGAAAAATTGCCTTGCTGAGAAAACTCATGTTCGAATGCTGTTTCTTTTGTGGCACCGAAAATTTATTTCTAACAATGGGATTGCCAAAATGATGCTTAATCTTCTTTAAGTTATATTTTTGTGAATAATACTAATATATATTCCAAAATTGTATGGGATTTCTAAAATTCTAATGTCTAAATATATGCTACCAATCACAATTATAGTTATTATGCTATTATTGTAAATTACAGAAATAACCAAATTTCCTTGTATAAAGCTACTAACCCAAGTAAATCAAATAATTAAATATAAAGAAAACAGTGTTAAACCAGCTAATACTAAAATTGTTTAAAATAGTTTATAACCAATGCTTGATCCCATATTCCTAGGAAAACAATTAAAGTTTCAGGTACATTTGGTCACTTGGTTGGCCATTTAAACATTTTATAAAGGGATATCATTCAATTGTCATTTCAATGCATGTTTTCTGGTTGTATAAAAGCTTTCCTATGCAACAGAGCTGATGTTCTAATAGTAGATTATTATGCTACAGTGTATTTTCACCAGGTTAAAAAAAAGGCTTTTTATGGTTTGGATCTTCTGAGAACATCAGAAAAAGACTGTCCTTGCCATCCACACTACAACAAAACTTAGGGACCTTGAGCTTTGGGTTCATGGTCTTGCAACTAAGAAGGGTTCCTCCACACTTTTGGAACTGTGCACCCATTGTAACCCTTGAGGTAAAGCTAACCAGGGAAATTTCTCCCAAGAAGAAGATGGCATCCTTGATGTGAATAGCTTTCCCAAGGTCACAGATTAAGACTTCTAGTGACATGAAACTCTTCTCTTTGAAAGTTTTTTTCTTGCTTATGTCTCTGTGAACAATAGAAGTGGAAAAGTGTCTGTTATGTGCACTAATAGGGTGTACTTTTATTTGTGAAGGAGCTTCCAGCCAGCCTGCAAGTGTAAGGTTACATGGATAAGCTTATACTTTGGTAGATAAAGGATAAAGGCCAATGTATGTAAGAAACTTTAATGGTACATGCATTGCCTCATAATCAGTCAAAAGCAGAACATTGGTTCATTCCTCTTGGCCCATTTCATTGGTTGAAGAGAACACTGCCAGAGGGCCTTCACTCTTCTCAAAGGGCATCATTTGTTAAGTCCTTTTTCCATGATTTGGAGTAAAAGAAGCAATGATTGGAAATATATCCCTCATGATAGGTTCTATAGCAAATTCTACTGTAAAGGCTGCAGTTGCACAGTGATTCTAAATTCTCTTGTGAACGTTGGGATAGAAATGGCTAAACAGAAAAAGTATCTGTGCAGCTGCTGGCACTTGTGGCCTATGGGGAAATACATCAAATGAGGATTATAAAAATTCAGTAGTGGCCAGGCATAGGTGGCTCACGCCTGTAATCCCAGCACTTTGGGAGGACGAGGCAGGCAGATCATGACATCAGGAGATTGAGACCATCCTGGCTAACACGGTGAAACCCCGTCTCTACTAAAAATACAAAAAATTAGCTGGGTGTGGTGGCGGGCGCCTGTAGTCCCAGCTACTTGGGAGGCTGAGGCAGGAAAATGGCGTGAACCCGGGAGGCGTAGCTTTCAGTGAGCCGAGATCGCGCCGCTGCACTCCAGCCTGGGTGACAGAGCGAGACTCCATCTCAAAAAAAAAAAAAAAAAAATTCAGTGATCGGGAATTGATGAAGAAATTGCTTCATTAAGTGAGTAAACTCTTTATCTAGCTCATTCTTTGATCTGTTTGGTTTTAGGAGGTTTGGTTTATGGGGATCTTGGGTAAGGGACATACTCCAAATTCTTGGTATATCCTCTAATAATAGTCTCCCTGGTGTGCTGCGTTCTCTCAAAGGTTTTAAATGCTTGCATGCAGCCATCTCTAAAATGAAATATAGTTTCTTTTCAACTGGAATAACAAGAGCCAAAAGAATCTGCAACCATGAGGACACCGTAACCTATACATGACGTGCTGAGAATGAAAACCCAAAATGATAGTAACCAAGAGTGGCACTAAGGCCCTAAGTTTTGGTCCCACTCTCACTCAAGTGAAAACCTGAATAAAGGGGAATTTTTTTAAAGAAAATTATGGGAGGCCATTGTTTTGGACTGAGCTCATGCACTAGGCCCCTACAAACCAGACCAAACCAAACCAAACCAAACCAAAATGGAGTCGCTCGTGCTAAAACTTTAGGGAAACGCATAGATTCTACAAGAGACCAGGTTTTGTTTTTTTTCTCCTGCATATCTCTATAAAAAACATTTCTGACAGCATAGGTATCAACCCCCTGAAGTTCCCATTAAATCTTTTAGCCAAATTCATTTCCTCTCGCCTAGATAATCATCAAGCTTCAGATGATCATGCAACCACGGTTCCAGCCAGTTCCAGGTGAAGACACCACCCCTGGCCATCAAGAAGCTACCCTGCCTCCACGAGATAGAGCATGGCGAGAGTTCCGTGATTTCCAATAGGTAGGGACTATGCCCCAGGTCGGCATGAAGCAGTTACAGAAGAAAGCTCTTCAGTCCCTCTGCCTCACATAAAGATTTATGGGGATCACGTCTCTCAGCGGGGAGATGAGGCAGGAGAATAGGGTCTGGAGGCAGGGGACCTAAGGCTGTTTTACGCTGACTTCCTAGAACTAAATTGAAAGGAAAACCCTCACTTTCAACGCCTAAGTAACAAAAGGACCAGAGGCTACTCCCTTTGACCTTTTCTGCACTACAGATGGAAAATTGGCTGTGGCAACAAATTAGGCTGACTTCTGGCCTAGTCTTCGTTTGCATACAAGTATAACTTTGTTAACTTCACCCTAGCCTCTGATTGGTTGCTTTTTGCAACCAATCAGATATTTGCACAGGAGTGTGACCTTTGTAACTTCAGTTTAGCCTCTGGTTGTCTCCTTTCTGCAACCAATCAGATTTATTTCGGGCGACCACTTCACTTACATGAGGTGGCCAATGGGAAACTTCTAGGAGGTATTTGAACCAAAGAAGATTCTGTATCCAGGCCCTTGAGCCTCTGCTGAGGCCATCTCCCACAGTGTGGAGTGTACTTTCGTTTTCAGTAAACCCTTGCTTTCATTCTTTTGTTGCTTCATTCTTGCTTTGCTTTGCTGGGCATTTTGTGCAATTATTTGTTCAAAACGCCAAGAACCTGGACAACTTGCAATCCTGACCCTCTACGGGTCACAAAACCAAGTTGCACCCAACTGGACAAATCTCCAGTAATCCATGTTCAGTGGCGCCTTTATCTCTGGGAGGCGTTTTTTCAAACAGAAAGGGCGGGAGAAAAGGGCTCCAAGACAGCGCTTGATTGAAAATATGGAACACTACTGCCACCGTGAGGAAATCGTTTAAAGACGGAATACGCCATCATGGCGTCCTTCCCGGAAAGCCTCCCTGTGGGGGAAAGGCTGATCTGTAGGCCCCCAGGCTATGTCTTCCTGCCTTTTCCTCTAAGGCCTGAAAAGAGACAGGGACATTGGCGGTATCTTGGTGTAGAATCTGGAGAGTGCGGGGTTTGGAGTGAACCAGCAGCTGCCAGGAGGTACTGGCACAGGAAGTCGTGGAGCGGAAACTTGGTTCCTCCGGCGTGGGGAGGACAGTAGGGAACCAGTCAAACACACATAGAGGCTCTTGTGGGCATCTGTCTCTTCTACCTGCCCATTGGAGCAAGAGTCAGCAGGCTTTCACGTGCTAGCATCTTGCTATGGGTCTTGGGGTTTCTGGTAGCATCAATATCGCTAACAAGGAACACAGTTATTCCAAGGGAAGTTTACAGGATTTGCTGTTAGAACCTTCACTCTCCAGGTTCTACAGCAAGGTACCGCCAATGTCCACGTCTCTTTTAAGGCCTTAGACGAGAAGGCAGGGACTCTGAGCATGGAGCCCAAGCCTCTTCCACCTCCCCACAGACCAGACCTTCCCCAACAGGTAGTCCTCACAAGAAGGCCCATGTAATGGCGTAGGGATCCGTTAAATGACATCCTCGCGATGGCGGTAGTGCACCAGATATGCCAGAAAGCCCTGTCTTGGAGCACCGCCCCCTTCTCCTGCCCTTCCTGTCTGAAAAAACGCGACCCATAGACAAAGGTGGAACCAAACATGGATGCCTTCTATTTTGCCCAGTTTGGAGCCTGCTAGTCTTACTGCTGCACTTTTTCATTTTGTTTTCCACTTGAAATCAAACCGAGGCCTAAAACACCGGTCCTCATCAGGAATCCAGTTCTTCCAGAAATTAAATATCCTCCTGACCTACTCTGTGTGGGTTTGATTTACTTCAGAGTTACAGGTCCAGTAATTTCCGAGGCATCAAACTGTCTCCTTCAGGGAATACATTCAGTGGATGAACTCACAAAAAAGAGAAAAGGAGCCGGGCGCGGTGGCTCACGCCTTTAATCCCAGCACTTTGGGAGGCCGAAGCTGGCGGATCACCCGAGGTCAGGAGTTCGAGACCATTATGGCCAGCATGGCAAAACCCTGTCTCTACTAAAAATACAAAAATTAGCGGGGCGTGGTGGCACAGGCCTGTAATCCCAGCTACTCCAGAGGAGGAGGCAGGAGAATCACTTGAACCTGGGAGGGGGAGGTTGCAGTAAGCGGAGAGCGCACTATTGCACTCCAGCCTGGGCAACAGAGTGAGAGTGTCTCAAAAAAAAAAAAAAAAAAAGAGAGAGAGAGAGAAAAGGGCTGAAAGCTTGAAAGCTTGGAAAAGAACTCCAGCAAAAAATTTAAAAATCCCAGAGGTCTTCGCCCTGGCTCCCCTGTCAGGCATCCAGGGAATTCTTCCTATTCTAAGAGCCTTATGTGGTACATCATAGGCAACAATTTGGCATGAGCCATTAGAGGAGAAACCAGGTGACGCTCCTTACTGCATGCCATATATCATAGAACATATGTTCAATTCATATCAAGGTGGCTCAGGGTTTCATCTCATGGTCTCATCATTTAACATCAAAACACAGCATGTGCCCATGCCATTACATATTCTTCAAGTATTCCCTGAGACTTTATGGGGTGTGTGTTTGTGTTCGTGTTTGTGTGTGTCTCTGAGAGTTTTATAATTGGTCTTTTAAGTATAAGGATTACAGTATTCTCCAACTAGTAAATTAAAGAATAATGCTTGACAAAGATTAAGAAAAATCCATGTATTAACACAGAAAACCGCTACCATACAACTTGTCAAGGTAACTTATGAACTTATGGATTATTTCCATGCATATCTTTCAAAATGTGCATACATTAACTTCATGCAAAAAAATAAATCTGTGTAAAAAGTGGATTACTGTGTACACAGTGGTTTGGATCAGACCAAATATGTATTTTAATGAAACTTTCAGATGCATGAATTAATTCGAATGTCACCAGTACTAAGTCTTATATGCCAACATTTCATGCCTTCAATATAAATAAAGGTAAATCTTAACATACAGCCTCAGGAAAATTACTATAGTAAAGTAGACAATATCAGCTCTTTGATTTTTTACAGCTACATCACTACACATTTCTAAAAAAAAGTTCATGAAAAGACAAAGACATCAGAAATTATGGCTACCTAACATTTTGCTCAATTTGTGTAAACAATTTCCACTCTTAACCATTTGCTTTTGGTTTCCATTGGATATTAACCTGAGATGTAATCCATGCACCCTCATCAAGCATCTCATCTTTTTAAGAACTCAGTTTCTGCACAACCAAATCTTCCCATTTCTACTCTTTTTCACTCTGCATCATATCTGCAGTATTTTATTGTGATATCAAATAGTCTTATAGTAATGGGGAGAGACCTTAGGTTTCCATGCCTAAGGAGAGAAGAAAAAAAAAGCTCACCTCTAAAGGCTTGGAGAAGAGCAAATCTAGGCACCAGGCCACGTGGTTCTTGTCCTGATTCCCTACTCAGGTTCCCCAGGAATTTTACTCCATGTTCTAATCTAGTCAGTAGGCCTTATACATTGAGGGGGAGGATGCTATTTAGTGGGGCACTAACATAAGGGTACGGATAGCTCTCAAGCCTGACAAGACACACACAGCCCTACTTGAATAGACACAAACACAGGAATGACTGTAAATACTAATCAGATTGATCACAGGATTTTGTCTCATAGTTTCATTATTTAACATTGAATTAGAAATATTTTCCAGTGTCATTAAATGGCTGTCACTTAGGACTGTGCCCTATGACTTTCTTGTGTATGTGTCTTATTGTTTTTCAGTTGGGAATCAGTCCTATATTTTCTCATTAGTAACAAAGACATGGAATTTGCAAAGAAGTTAAAAATAACCATGTGCTGATCAAGATAAAAGCAATGTCATAAAACTGTATTAAACAATGATCATTGTTTCCATATTTCCTCTCATTTTTTCAACACTCAGATAAAAAGTTCTATATATACAGTCAAACACCACAATAAATTTACATTTTACTTGAATTTAGATATATAAATAAGGTTGAAGAATTAAAAGTTTCACATCTGATTCCTGAGGTTTTTTTATTCTCATAAGAAAGTTGCAATATCTGAATTTTAGACAATAAAATATTTGCAAAAACTTCTTGATTGGACTATTCATCAAAACATAAGTTCTCAATTTTCACTTTTATATCTAAAATATATGTATATTTATACACACATAAAATAGAAACACATGTTTATATACAATAGAAACATATGTATTATACATACTTATACCTAGAAAATTAGGATGTTTAATTCTTCTCAAATTTTTATTCTTAATTCTTTCCTTAAAATTTTATCTTTGAAACCTCAAAAGAAAGATAGCAAAATTCAACAAATGATAGTTGAAATAGGCATCTCTCACATTCAGTCACCTGGAGGTGTAACCTAAGAAAACTGTAAGATGGATGCATTCACACAACTCACATGCAGCTAGAATGCTTTATTAGTGTCTCTGTTTATATAATGACAAATTAAAGTTTTGAATTTGTTGGCCAAAAATACCATCTTCAAACGTATACTCATTATAACACCTACCATGATTAAATATATATAGCATTGGCCGGGCCCAGTGGCTCACTACTGTAATCCCAACACTATGGGAGGCCAAGGCAGGAGGATAGCTTGAGCCCAGGAGTTCAAGACCATTCCTGGCAATGTAGTGAGACCCCGTATCTACAAAAAATACAACAAATAACCAGGCATGGTGGCGTGCAACAGAAGCCCCAGCTATGTAGGAGGCGGAGATGGGAGGACCACCTGAGTCCAGGGAGGTTGATTCTGCAGTGACCCATGATCATGCCATTGCACTCTCACCTGGGCAACAATGAGACACTGTCATATATATATATATATATATATTTTTTTAATATTGTTATATACCTACAGACAGATATAAATACACATACTCTCAACACAGTTTAAATATAATTGGATGTATACTGTTTGAAATTTGTACAAAATCTTCAGCATTGTCTTATATGCCTTGAATATATCTACATCCATATGTACTTTTGAGTGCTTGGAATTTTTTTATATTTTACTCTAGAAGAACTTTAAGATATTATAAAGCAGAAAACATGCTGGGTCTCATATAGTGAGAAGAAATAATGACTTTTAAAATGTCTGTGCTAGGTATTATCATCTGTTCACTCTGCACATATAATATGGACTTTTATAACCTAATGTTCAAATTCCCCTATAGTACAACTGTTTTTGTTTTTTAATGTTAGATATGGGGTTTCCCTATGTTGACCAGTTTGATCTCGAAATCCTGGCCTCAAGCAATCCTCCCATGTCAGCCTCCCAAAGTGCTAGGATTACAGGCATGAGGCACCAAGCCCAGCCACCTTGTAGTATAACTGTTAAAACAAGATTTCTTCACTGATAACTTGAGTACTTTTCAAATATAATTATTCATGGAAATAATAACAGGTTTAAAATTATTGGCACTTTTTAAAACTGAGTTGGTAAAATTCATATAACATAAAATTAACCATTAAAATGTGTGAAATTCAGTGGCATTTAGTACTTTCACAATGCAGTGCAAGCACTATCTGTATCTATTGGCAAAGCACTTTCATTACCACAAAAGAAAACCTGGACCCATTAAGCATTCCCCATTCCACTCTCTGCCCAGCCCCTGGCAAACACTCATCTACTTTCCCTCACTACTGATCATCACAATAAGTGGTCTTTTCCAAAGTCTTGCTTTTTTCACTTAGCGCGTTTCAAATTTCATGCATTGGTTATCTATCTTATTGACATCTACCTCTTGGATATGGAACTTCGCTATTGTACCTTCATCCACCCAATTTATCACCTGAAGGAGACAATTTGATGCCATGGAACTTGCTGGACCTGCAACTGTGTGAAGTAAATCATACCCAGATAGACTCAGTGAGGAGTATATTTAATTTCTGAAAGAACAAAATTCCTGATAAGCACGGGTGGTTTAAGCTGAATTTTATTTTTAGTTGGAAAAACAAAACAAAACCAAAAAAAATCAACAGTTAAGACCAGGTTGCACCAAACTGGACAAATCTCCAGGCAGCTATGTTTGGTGGCACCTTTATCTCTGGTTTGCTTATTTCATAGATGAAGAGCCAGAGAAAGGCCTCAAACATAGGGCTTCCCTGAAAATGTGCAACACTACTACCACCGTGAGGAAATCGTTTAAAGACATAATACTCCACTAGCGCCTCCTTCCCAGGAAGCCTCGCTGTGGGGAAAGGCTGATCTGTTGGGAGGTGGGAGAGGCTTGGCCTCCAGGCGAGGTCTTCTTGCCTTCTCCTCTAACGCCTGAAGAGTGACCTAGACATTGGTGGTATCTTGGTGTAGAACCTGGAGAGTGAGGGGCTTGGAGTGAACCAGCAGCTGCCAGGCGGTCCTGGCACAGGAAGTCGTGGGTCGGGGCCTCAGTTCCTCCTGGTGTGGGCAGGACTGCAGGAACCCACTCAAACACACATTGAGGCTTTTGTAGGCATCTGTCTCTTCTTCCTGTCCCTTGGAGCAAGAGTCAGCAAGCTTTCTGATGTTGGCATCTTGCTATGGGTCTTTGGGTCTCTGTGACCAAACAACAGGTTTATTCAAAGGGAAGTTTACAGGATTTGCTATTAGAAGCTTCACACTCCAGATTCTATAGCAAGATATTGCCAATGTCCAGGTCTCTTTTAAGGCCTTAGACAAGTAGGCAAGGACGCCCAGCATGGAGGCCAAGCCTCTTTCACCTCTTACCAGACCACACCTACCCCAACAGGTAGTGCTCAGAGAACTCTGTAATGGCGTTAAACGACTATAATTCGTTAAACGTCTTCCTCGCGATGGCAGTAGTGCTCCAGATATGCCAAGAAGTCCTGTTACGTAGCCCTCTTCTCCCGCCCTTCCTGTCTGAAAAAACGCCACACATAGACAAAGAGCCACCAAACATGGATGTCTTCTATTTTGCCCAGTTTGGAGCCAGCTGGTCTTACTGCTGTGCTTTTTCTTTTTGTTTTCCACTTGAAATCAAACCATGGCCTAAACCAACCACCCTCATCAGGAATTTTGTTCTTTAAGAAATTATTCTACTGACCTAGTCTGTGTGGGTTTCATTTACTTCAGAGTTACAGGTCCAATAATTTCCGTGGCATCAAACTGTCTTTTTCAGGGGATAGCTTCAGTGTATGAACGCACAAAAAGGAGAAAAGGGCTGAAAGCTTGGAAAGGAACTCCAGCAACAATTTAAAAATCCCAGAGATCTTGGCCCTGGCTCCCCTGTCAGGCATCCAGGGAATTCTTCCTATTCTAAGAGCCTTATGTGGTACATCGTAGGCAACAATTTGGCATGAGCCATTAGAGGAGAAACCAGGTGACGCTCTTTATTGCATGCCATGTATACTCCACATGGCATGATACTCATAGTACATATGCTCAATTCCTGTCAAGGTGACTCAGAGTTTCAACTCATGGTCTCATCATTTAACATCAAAACACAGCATGTGCCCATGCCACTACATATTCTTCAAGTATTCCCTGAGACTTTATGGGCTGTGTGTGGTTGTGTTTGTGTGTGTCTCTGAGAGTTTTATAATCTCTTTTAGGTATAAGAATTAACTAGTAAATTAAAGAATAATGCTTGACAAAGATTAAGAAAAATCCATGTATTAATAATGAAGAAAACCACTACCATACAACTAGTCAAGGCAACTTAAGAACTTTTGGATTATTTCCAGGAATATCTTTAAATATGTACATACATTGTTAATTTCATGAAAAAATAAATCTGTATTGAAAGTGGATTACTATGTACACTGTGGTTTGGATCAGATCAAGTGTGCATTTTAACAAACCTTTGAGGAGGGTGAATTCATTTGAATGTCACCAGTACGAAGTCTTATATGTCAACATTTCATGCCTTCAATATGAGTAAAGGTAAACCTTAAAATAGGGCCTCACGAATATTACTTTAGAAAAGTAGACACTTATCATCTTTTTGTTTGAATTTTTAAAGATGCATTACTATACGTTTCAAAACAAAACGCCATGAAGAGACAAAGACAACAGAAACTACGGATACCTAATATTTTGCTCAATATGTGTAACCATTCTCCACTCTTAACCATTTGCTTTTGGCTTCCATTGGATATTGAACTGAGATGAGATCCACTCACCCTCAACAAGCATCTCCTCTTTTTAAGAACTCAGTTTCTGCACAACCAAATCTCCCCATTTCTACTCTTTTTCATTCAGCATCCTATCAGCAGTGTTTTATTATGATAACAAATAGTCTTGTTGTATTGGGAACAGACCTTAAGGATCCATGCCTAAGAAAGAATTAAAAATAAAGCTTACCCCCAAGGTCTTGGAGAAGAGCCAATCTAGGCACCGGGCCACGTGGTTGTTGTCCTGACTCCCTCCCCAGGTTCCCTGGGAGTTTTACTCCATGTTCTGACCTAGTCATTAGGCCTTATATGTTGAGCGGGAGGCCACTATTTAGAGGGGCTATAACGTAAGTGCCCATGTAGCTCTTAAACCTGACAAGACACACACAGCCCTGTTTGGACACAAACGAATGACTATAAATGCTAATCAGATGGATCACAGGATTTTGTCTCATGGTTTCATTATTCAACATTGGAACAGAAATATTTTCCAATGTCATTAAAAGGCTATGACTGGCTGGGTGTGCTGGCTCACACCTGTAATCCCAGCAGTTTGGGAGGCCGAGGTGGGCGGATCACTTGAGGTCAGGAGGTCGAGATAAACCTGGCCAACATGGTGAAACCCTGCCTCTACTAAAATACAAAAAAATTAGCCAGGTATGGTGGTGCATGCCTATAATCCCAGCTACTTGGGAAGCTGAGGCAGGAGAATTGCTTGAACCCAAGGCAGAGGTTGCAGTGAGCTAAGGTCGTGCCGATGCACTCCACCATGGGTAACAAAGTGAGACTCCATCCGTCTCAAAACAAACAAAAAGGCTATGACTTAGGACTGCCTCTTATGACTTTGTTGTGTATGTGTCTTACTGTTTTTCACCTAGGAATCAGTCCTATACTTTCTTATTAGTAAGGAAGACATGGAATTTGCAATGAAGTTAAAAAAAACCCTTTGGGAGGTGGGGGCAGGTGGATCACAAGGTCAAGAGATTGAGACCATCCTGCCAACATGGTGAAACCCCATCTCTACTAAAAACACAAAAATTAGCTGAGTCTGGTGGTGCGCACCTGTAGTCCCAGCTACTCGGGAGGCGGAGGCAGGAGAATCACTTGAACCTGGGAGGCAGAGGTTGCAGTGAGCCGAGATCACCCCACTGCACTCCAGCCTGGCGACAGAGTAAGACTCCCTCTCAAGGAAAAGAAAGGGGGTGGGGGGAGGGGGGCGGTGGCTCATGCCTGTAATCTCAGCACTGTGGGAGACCTAGGAGGGCAGATCACCTGATGTCGGGAGTTCAAGACCAGACTGACCAACATGGTGAAACCCCGTCTCTACTAAAAATACAAAATTAGCCAGGTGTGGTGGCACATGCCTGTAATCTCAGCTACTTGGGAGGCTGAGGCAGGAGAATCACTTGAACCTGGGAGGCAGAGGTTGCGGTGAGCCGAGATCATGCCATTGCACTCCAGCCTGGGCAACAAGAGCAAAACTACGTCTCAAAAAAAAAAAAAAAAAAAAAAAAAAAAGGAAAGAAATAAAAATAAAAATAACCATGTGCTGATCCGGAGAAAACCAATGTAATAAAACTGTATTAAACAATATTAACTGTTTCCATATTTACTCCAATTTTTTACACACAGATCAAAAGTTCTATATATACAGTCAAACACGACAATAAATTTACATTTTACTTCAATTTAGCTATATATAGGTTAAAGAACTAAAAGTTTCACCACTGATTCCTTAGGAGTTTTTGATATTCTCATAAGAAATTTGCAATATCTGAACTTTAGACAATAAAATACTTGCAGAGAACTTGTGATTGGCCTATTCATCAAAACATAAGATCTCAATTTGCACTTTTAAATCGAAAATATGTATGCATTTACACATACATAAACATATAAATACATATTTATATACAACATAAACATATGTATTATACATATTTATACCTCTGAAAATTAGGATTTTTAATACTTCTCAAATTTTTACTCCTAGTTCTCACCACAAAACATTATCTTTAAAATTTCAGGCTGGGCGCAGTGGCTCAAGCCTGTAATCCCAGGACTTTGGGAGGCTGAGGTGGGCAGATCACGAGGTCAAGAGATTGAGACCAACCTGGCCAACATGGTGAAACCCCGTCTCTACTAAAAATACAAAAAAATTAGCCAGGCATGGTGGTGCATGCCTATAGTCCCATCTACTCGGGGGGCTGAGGCAAGAGAATCACTTGAATCCAGGAGGCAGAGGTTGCAGTGAGCTGAGATTGAGCCACTGCACTCTAGCCTGGTGACAGAGCGAGACTCCATCTCACACACACAAAAAAGAAATTTCAAAAGAAGGATAACAAAATTCAATAAATGGTAGTTGAAATAGGCATCTCTCACATTCCAGTCACCTAGATGTGTAACCTAAGAAAACTGTAAGATGGATGCATTCACACAACTCACATGGAGCTAGAGTTCTTCATTAGTGTCTCTGTTTATATAACGATGAATTAAAGATATGAATTTACTGGTCAAAAATATCATCTTCAAACATATACTCACTATGACACCTACCACGATTAAAAAGATGGCATTGGCCGGGCATGGTGGCTCACAACTGTAATTCCAGCACTTTGGGAGGCCTAGGCAGGTGCATAGCTTGAGCCTAGGAGTTCAAGTCCAGCCCTGACAATGTAGAGAGACCCCGTCTCTTCAAAAAATACAAAAAATAGCCGGGCATGGTGACCTACAATGGAAGCCCTAGCTACATAGGAGGCGGAAATGGGAGGATCACCTCAGCCCAGGGAGGCTGATGTTGCAGTGAGCCATGATCATGCCTCTACACTCCACCCTGGGCAACAGAGTAAGATGCTGTCTAAAATATATATATATGCATATCTGTGTGTGTATATATATATATATATGTGTGTGTGTGTGTATATGCATATATGTGTGTGTATATACACATATGTGTATATATATGTGTGTATATATATGTGTGTATATATACATATACATATTCAGCATCACCTTATACTCTTTGAATATATCTACATCAATACATACTTTTGAGTGCTTGAAATTTTTTATATTTTACTCTAGAAGAACTGTAAGAAATTATAAAGTAGAAAACTTGTGGTAGGTCAAACATAGTAAGAAGAAATAATCACTTTTTAAAGGTCTGTGCTAGGTACTATGATCTGTTCCCTATATATATATAATATGGACTTTTATAAACTAATGTTCAAATTCCCCTGTAGTATAACTTCTTGTTGTTGTTTATTTATTTATTTATTTTTGTATTTTTCATTTTAGATATGGGGTTTCACTCTGTTGACCAGGCTGATCTCGAACTGCTGGTCTCAAGCGATCCTCCCATCTTGGACTCCCAAAGTGCTAGGATTACAGGCATGAGGCACCTTGACTGGCCACCATGTACTATAGCTGTTAAAACAAGTTTGTTTCACTGATAACTGGAGTACTTTTCAAATATAATTAAGAATTCATGGAAAAATGATAGCTTTAAAAGTATTGGCACTTTTAAGAACTGAGTTTGTAAACTTCATATAACATAAAATTAACCATTAAAATGTATTAATTTCAATGGCATTTAGGACACTCACAATGCAGTGCAAGCATTACCACTATGTAGTGGCAAATCATTTTCACTACCACAAAAGAAAATCCTGGACCCATTAGTTAGTCATTCCCCATTCCACTCTCTGCCCAGCCCCTGGCAAACACTCATCTGATTTCCCTCACTACTGATCATCACAACAAGTGGCCTTGTTCATCTTGTTGTGGGAACCAGGAGACCAGAGAGACCAATGGGTGGAACAGGAGGATTTTACTAGGTGGTCACCAACTCAGCAGATTAACATCCAAAGGCTGAGCCCCAAACCAAGAGAGGGCTTGACTTTTATACATATATCTGAAAAGGGCCCAAAACCTGTAAGGCCGTTAAGCAAGCTTACAGAAGCAGAACAAAGGCAGTTTATCAAACAGTGACAGGTTTTACAATTCAGGCATGTCTTGTGACCTTCGCCATAACTGCACAGCTGGAAAACAGGAACTTACAAAATCCTTACAAGCGTGCGGAAACAGTTACAAAAATAGTTGTGAGAGCAGAACAAAGAATAATGGTATGGGGAAAGAATTTCAAAGGGGAAACTGATAAAAAGAACTTGTTTTTCTTTCTTTTTTTTTTTTTTTAGATGAAGTCTCACTCTTGTCCCCCAGGCTGGAGTGCAATGGTGTGATCTCGGTTCACTGCAACCTCCTCCTCCCGGGTTCAAGTGATTCTCCTGTCTCAGCCTTCCAAGTAGCTGGGATTACAGCTGCCTGCCAACATGCCTGGCTAATTTTTGTATTTTTAGTAGAGACGGGGTTTCACCATGTTGGCCAGGCTGGTCTTGAACTCCCGACCTCAGGTGATCCTCCCACCTCGGCCTCCCAAAGTGCTGGGGTTACAGGTGTGAGCCACCGTGCCCGGCCAAATAACTTGTTTTTCTTATCCCTGCTTCTAGAGCCCATTCCTTCTCGGCCCCCACTCTGCTGATAGTGCTATCAAGTCCTGACAGAGCCCTACTTATCGCTGGGCCTTGGAGTGAGTCAGCCCAGCACAGAGAACCAGCTTTTCTCTCCCTTTTTTTTTTTTCTTTTACATCTCCTGCTTCAGTACTGCTTCTTTCACTTAGCGTTTCAAACTTCATGAATTGGTTTTCTATCTCTTTGATATCTGTCTCTTAGATATCTATCTGTTAGATATCTGTCTTTGTTTTTGTACCTTCATCCATCCAATGTATCACCTGAAGGAGACAATTTGATACCATGGAACTTCCAGGACTTGTAACTGTGTGAGGTAAATCATACCCAGATAGCTTCAGCGAGGAGTATATTTAATTTCTGAAACAACAGGATTCTTGAGAAGCATGGGTGGTTTAGGCCTCATTTTGCTTTCAGATGGAAAAAAAAAAAAAAAGTAAAAATTCAACAGTAAGACCAGGTTGCACTAAACTGGACAAATCTCCAGGTAGCCATATTGGGTGGCACCTTTGTCTCTGGGTGGAGTTTTTTCAGACGGGAAGGGCGGGAGTAAAGGGTTCCAAGATAGGGATTCCCTAACAATGTGAAGCACGACTGCCACCGTGAGGAAATCGTTTGAAGACACAATACGCCATTACAGCGTCCTTCCCAGAAAGACTTGCTGTGGGGGGAAGTCTGAACTGTGGGAGGTGGCAGACGCTTGGGCTCCAGGCTAGGTCTTCTAGCTTTCTCCTCTAAGGCCTGAAGAGAGGCCTTAACATTGGTAGTAGCTTGGTGTAGAACCAGGAGAGTGAGGGGCTTGTAGTGAACCAGCAGCTGCCAGGCGATCCTGGCACAGGAAGACGTAGGGCGGGGCCTCGGTTCCTCCAAGTGTGGGCAGGACTGAAGGCACCCATTCAAACACACATGGAGGCTCTTGTGGGCATCTGTCTCTTCTTCCTGTCCCTTGGAGCAAGAGTCAGCAGGCTTTCTCGAACTAGCATCTTGCTACGGGTCTTTGGGTCTCTGGTAGCACCAGTACCGCGCACAAACAACAGGTTTATTCCAGGGAAGTTTACAGGATTTGGTATTAGAACCTTCACACTCCAGGTTCTATACCAAGACACCGCCAAAGTCCTGGTGTCCTTTAAGGCCTTAGACGAGAAGGCTAGGACTCCCAGCATGGAGCAAGCCTTTTCCACCTCCCCACAGAGAACTTCCCCAACAAGTAGTCCTCAGGAGAACACCGTAATGGCGTAGGGATTTGTTAAACAACATCCTCGCGATGGCAGTAGTGCTTCAGGTATGGGAAGAAGCACTGTTCCAGAGCCCTCTTTTCCCGCCCCTCCTGTCTGAAAAAACGCCACCTATAGACAAAGGCCCTGCAGAATGGGTGCCTTACATTTAGCCCAGTTTGCAGCCAGCTAGTCTTACTGCTGAGCTTTTTCTTTTGGTTTCCAGTTCAAATGAAACCAAGGCCTAAACCACCCGCCCTCATCAGGAATCTTGATCTGTGTTAAAAGTGGATTACTGTGTACACTGTGATTTGGATCACACCAAGTGTATTTTTTTTTTTTTTTTTTTTTGAGACGGAGTCTCCGCTCTGTCGCCCAGGCTGGAGTGCAGTGGTGTATCTCTGCTCACTGCAAGCTCCGCCTCCCGGGTTCATGCCATTCTCCTGCCTCAGCCTCCCGCCTAGCTGGGTCTACAGGCGCCCGCTACCACGCCCTGCTAATTTTTTGTACTTTTTAGTAGAGACGGCGTTTCACCGTGTTAGCCAGGAAGGTCTCGATCTCTTGACCTCGTGATCCGCCCGCCTTGGTCTCCCAAAGTGCTGGGATTACAGGTGTGAGCCACCGCGCCCACCCACCCCGAGTGTGTATTTTAACAAACATTTGAGGAGCGTGATTTTATTAGAATGTCACCAGTATTAACTCTTTTTTTGTTTTGTTTTGTTTTTTGTTTTTTTTTTTGAGATAGAGTCTCGCTCTGTTGCCCAGGCTGGCGTGCAGTGGTGGGATCTCCGCTCACTGCAAGGTCTGCATCCCGGGTTCACGGGATTCTCCTGCCTCAGCCTCCTGAGCAGCTGGGATTACAGGCGTCCACCACCACGCCCATGGAGTTTCACCATGTTGGTCAGGCTGGTCTCGAAATCCCGACCTCGTGATCCGCCGGCCTCAGCCTCCCAAAGTGCTGGGATTACAGGTGTGAGCCACCCCACCCGGCCCAGTACTAAGTCTTATATCTCAACATTTCACACCTTCAATATAAATAAAGGTAAATCTTAACATAGGGCCTCAGGAATATTACTTTAGTAAAGTAGACACTATCAGTTTTTTGTGGAATTTTTACAGATACATCACTACGTTTCTAAAAAAAGGCCATGAAGAGACAAAGACACCAGAAACTATGGCTCCCCAACATTTTGCTCAATTTTTGTAAACATATTCCACTCAGCAATTTGCTTTTAGTTTCCGTTGGATATTAAACTGAGATGTAATCCACTCACCCTCATCAAGCATCTCCTCCTTTTAATAACTTAGTTTCTGCACAACCAAGTCTTCCCATTTCTACTCTTACTCACTCAGCATCATATCTATAGTGTTTTATTATGCTATCAAGTACTCTTGTAGTATTCTGGAAAGACCTTAGCTTTCCATGCCTAAGGAGAGAAGAAAAAAAAAGCTTACCCCTAAGGTCTTGGAGAAGAGCAAATCTAGGCACAAGGCCACGTGTTTCTTGTCCTGACTTCCTCCCCAGGTTCCCTGGGAGTTTTACTCCATATTCTGACCTAGTCATTAGGCCTTATATGTTGAGGGAGGGGCGGCTATTTAGTGGGGCTCTAACATAAGGGCTCAGATAGCTCTCAATTCTGACAAGACACACACAACCCTACTTGAATGGACACAAATACAGGAATGACTATAAGTCCTAATCAGATGGATCACGGGATTTTGTCTCATAGTTTCATCATTTAACATTGGAACAGAAATATTTTCCAGTGTCATTACAAGGCTATGACTTACAACTGTGTCCTATGACTTTGTTGTGTATGTCTCTTACTGTTTTTCAGTTAGGAATCAGTCCTATATTTTCTCATTAGTAACAAAGACATGGAATTTGCAAAGTGAAAAGTAGCCAACTGCTGATGAAGAGAAATGCGACGTCATAAAACTGTGTATTAAACACTGATAACCGTTTCCATATTTACTCATATTTTTTTCTTTTCTTTCTTTTTTTTTTTTTTTTTTTGAGAGGGAGTCTCGCTCTGTTGCCTAGGTTGGAGTGCATTGGCGCTATCTTGGCTCACTGCAAGCTCCACCTCCCGAGTTCACGCCATTCTCCTGCCTCAGCCTCCCAAGTACCTGGGACTACAGGTGCCTGCCAACACGCCCCGCTAATTTTTTGTATTTTTAGTAGAGACGGGGTTTCACCATGTTGGCCAGGATGGTCTCAAACTCCTGACCCCATGATCCGCCCACCTCGGTCTCCCAAAGTGCTGGGATTACAGGCATGAGCCACTGTGCCTGGCCTACTCCTATTTTTTCAATACACAGATAAAAAAGTTCTATATATACAGTCAAACACCACAATAAATTTACATTTTACTTGAATTTATCCATACATAATGATGAAGATTAAGATTTTCACATCTGATTCTTAAGGAGTTCTTGATATTCTCATAAAAATTTGCAATATCTGAATTTTTTACAATAAAATATTTGCAAAGAACTTCTTGTTTGGACTATTCATCAAAATATAAGTTCTGAACTTGCACTTTTAAATTTAATATATATATTTATACATACATAAACATATAAATCCATATTTATATACAATATAAACATATGTATGTTACATACTTATACCTATGAAAATAAGGATTTTTAATTCTTCTTCAAATTTTATTGCTAATTCTTACCTTAAAATTTTATCTCTAAAATCTCAAAAGGATAAAAAAATTTAATAAATGATAATTGAAATAGGCATCTCTCACTTTCAGTCAGCTAGATGTGTAACCTAAGAAAACTGTAAGATGGATGCATTCACACAGCTTACATGCAGCTAGAATGCTTCATTAGTGTCTCTGTTTATATAACGATGCATTAAAAATGTGAATTTGTTCACCAAAAATGCCATCTTCAAACATATACTCAGTATAACATCTACCACGATTAAAAATTTATAGCATTGGCTGGGCGCGGTGGCTCACAACTGTAATTGCAGCACTTTGGGAGGCCAAGGCAGGTAGACAGCTTGAGCCCAGGAGTTCAATACCAGCCCTGGCAATGTAGGTAGACCCTGTGTCTACAAAAAATACAAACTATAGCTGGGCATGGTGGGGTACAACAGAAGCCCCAGGTACGTATAGGAGGCAGAGGTGGCAAGATCACCTGATCCCAGGGAGATTGATGCTGCATTGATCCATGATCATCATGCCACTGCACTCCAGCCTAGGCAACAGTGAGACAGTCTCATATATATATATGGCATTTAAAATTTTGTAATATATCTCCAGACAGATAAATACACACACACTTGACACAGTTTAAATTTAATTGGATGCATAATGTTTGAAATTTGTACAAAATCTGCAGCATCACTTTATGCTCTTTGAATATATCTACATCAATATATACTTTTGAGTGCTTTAATTTTTTTATATTTTATTCTACAAGAACTTTAAGAAATTATAAAGCAGAAAACATATGGTAGGTCAAACATAGTGAGAAGAAATAATCACTTTTCCCTATGCACATATAATATGGACTTTTTAAAACTAATGTTCAATTTCCTCTGTAGTATAACAGGTTTTTTACTTTTTATTTTAGATATGGGTTTTCGTTGCCGGGCAGGGTAGCTCACGCCTGTAATCCCAGCACTTTGGGAGGCTGAGGCGGGTGGATCACAAGGTAAGGAGATTGAGACCATCCTGGCTAAAATGGTGAAACCCGTCTCTACTAAAAATACAAAAAATTAGCCGGGTGTGGCGGCACACGCCTGTAGTCCCACCTACTTGGGAGGCTGAGGCAGGAGAATTGCTTGAACCCAGGAGGCGGAGGTTGCAGTGAACCCAGATCGTGCCACTGCACTCCAGCCTGGGCGACAAAGCGGGATTCTGTCTCAAAAAAAAAAAAAAAGATATGGGGTTTCGCTATGTTGACCAGGCTGACCTCGAACTCCTGACCTCAAGCCATCCTCCTATCTCAGACTCCCAAAGTGCTAGGATTATAGGCATGAGGTGTCATGCCCGGCCACCCAGTAGTATAACTGTTATAAACAAGTTTTTTTCACTGATAATTTGAGCACTTTTCTAATATAATTAATTATCCATAGAAATAATGATAGGTTTAAAAGTATTGGCACTTTTTAGAACTGAGTTTGTAAAATTCATATAACATAAAATTAGCCATTAAAATGTGTGAAATTGAGTGGCATTTAGTACATTCAAGATGCCGTGCAAGCATTACCACTACATAGTGGCAAATCATTTTCATTACCACAAAACAAAACCCCGGACCCATTAAGCAGTCATTCCGCATTGGGCTCTCTCTCTGCCCAGTCCCTGACAAACACTCATCTGCTTTCCCTCACTACTGATCATAACAAGTGGCCGTTTTCAACTTCCTTCTTTCACTTAGCTTGTTTCAAATTTCATGTATTGGTTATCTATCTCTTTGATATCTACCTTTGTTGTTGTACCTGCATCCACACAATTTATCACCTTAAGGAGACAATTTTATGCCATGAAACTTGCTGGACCTGTAATTGTGTGAAGTAAATCATACCCAGATAGACTCAGTGAGGAGTGTATTTAATTTCTGAAAGAACAAGATTCCTGATGAACCTGGGTGGTTTAGGCCTCATTTTGTTTTCACACGGAGTAAAAAAAGGAAAAATTCAACAGTAAGACCAGGTTGCACCAAACTGGACAAATCTCCAGGAAGCCATGTTGGGTGGTGACTTTGTCTCTGGGTGGCGTTTTTTCAGCCAGGAAGGGCGGGAGAAAAGGGCTCCAAGATAGGGCTTTCTTGAAAATATGGAGTACTACTGCCACCGTGAGGAAATCGTTTAATAACGCAATACGCCATTATAGCTTCTTTCCGGGAAGCCTGGCTGTGGGGGAAGGTCTGATCTGTGCGCAGGTGGAAGAGGTTTGGGCTCCAGGCTAGGTCTTCTTGGCTTCTCCTGGAACTCCTGAAGAGAAACCTGGACATTGGCGATATCTTGGTGTAGAACCTGGAGAGTGAGGGGCTTGCAATGAAGCAGCAGCTGCCCGGCGGTCCTGGCACAGGAAGTCGTGGGGCGGGGTCTCGGTTCCTAGTGTGGGCAGGACTGCAGGAACCCACTCAAACACAAATGGAGGCTCTTGGGGGCATCTGTCTCATGTAATTGCCCCTTGGAGCAAGAGTCAGCTGGCTTTCATGTGCTGGCATCTTGCTATGGGTCTTTGGGTCTCTGGTAGCATAAGTACCGCGCAAAACCAACAAAGGTATTCAAAGGGAAGTTTACAGGATTTGCTATTAGAACCTTCACTTTCCAGGTTCTATACCAAAATATCGCCAATGTCCATGTCTCTTTTAAGGCCTTAGACAAGAAGGCAAGGACTCCCAGCCTGGAGCCCAAGCCTCTTCCACTTCCCCACAGACCAGTCCTTCCCCAACAGGTAGTCCTCAGAGAACGCTGTAATAATGGCGTAGGGATTCACTAAACGACTTCCTCGCGATGGCAGTAGTGCTCCAGTTATGCCAAGAAGCCCTGTCTTTGAGCCAAGGTCTTCCGCCCTTCCTGTCTGAAAAAACGCCACCTATAGACAAATCACAACCAAACGTGGATGCCTTCTATTTTGCCCAGTTGGGAGTCAGCTGGTCTTACTGCTGCACTTTTTCTTTTTGTTTTGCGCTTGAAATCAAACCAAGGCCTAAACCACCTGCCTCTATCAGGAATCTTGATCTTTCAAAAATGAAATCTCCTCCTGACCTAATCTGTGTAGGTTTGATTTACTTCAGAGTTACAGGACCAGTAATTTCCGTGGCATCAAACTGTCTCTTTCAGGGGATAAATTCGGTGGATGGATATACAAAAAGAAAAGGGCTTAAAGCTTGGAAAAGATCTTTCCAGTAAACAATTAAAAAATCCCAGGGGGAAGGGTGCGGTGGCTCACGCCTGTAATTACGGCACTTTAGGAGGCCAAAGCGGGCAGATTGACTGAGGTCAGGAGTTGGAGACCAGCCTGGCCTACGTGGTGAAACTCCGTTTCTACTAAAAATGCAAAAATTAGCTGGGGGTGGTGGCGGGCGTCTGTAATCTCAGCTACTCAAGAGTCTCAGGTAGGAGAATTGTTTGAACCCAAGAGACGGAGGTTGCAGTGAGCCGAGATTGTGCCACTGCGCTCCAGCCTGGGCGACAGAGCAAGACTCGGTCTCAAAAAAAAAAAAAAAAAAAAAAAATCCCAGGGATCTTGGACCTGGCTCCCTGATCAGACATCCAGGGAGTTCTTCGTATTCTAAGAGCCTTCTGTAGTGCATTGTAGGCAACAATTTCGCATGAGCCATTAGAGGAGAAACCAGGTTACGCACATTACCACATGCCATATATACTCCAAATGACATGATACTCATAGTACATATGTTTAATTCCTGTCAAGGTGGCTCAGAGTTTCATCTCATGGTCTCATCATTTAACATCAAAACACAGCATGTCACCATGCCATTACATATTCTTCAAATATTTCCTGAGAATTTATGGGGTGTGTGTGTTCGTGTTTGTGTTTGTGTGTGTCTCTGAAAGTTTTATAATTTGTCTTTTAGGTATAAGGATTACAGTACTCTCCAACTAGTAAATTGAAGCATAATGCTTGACAAAGATTAAGAAAAATCCATGTATTAATAATGAAGAAAACTGCTACCATACAACTTGTCAAGGCAACTCATGAACTTTTGGATTATTTCCATGCATATCTTTCAATATGTACATACACTGTTAATTTCATGCAAAAAATAAATGTGTTAAAAGTGGATTACTGTGCACACTGTGGTGTGGATAAGACCAAGTGTGTATTTTACCGAATCTTTCAGATGTGTGAATTCATTTGAATGTCAACCGTACTAAGTTTATATGTCAACATGTCACGCCTTCAATATAAATAAAGGTAAATCTTAAAATAGGGCCTCAGGAATATTGCCTTAGAAAAGTAGACACTATCGCCGGGCGTGGTGGCTCACGCCTGTAATCCCAGCACTTTGGGAGGCCGAGGCGGGTAGATCACAAGGTCAGGAGATCAAGACCATTCTGGCTGACACGGTGAAACCCTGTCTCTACTAAAAATACAAAAAAAAAAAAAATTAGTGGGGCATGGTGGCGGGCGCCTGTAGTCCCAGCTACTTGGGAGGCTGAGGCAGGAGAATGGCGTGAACCCGGGAGGGAGCTTGCAGTGAGCCGAGATTGTACCACTGCACTCCAGCCTGGGCGACAGAGCGAGACACTGCCTCAAAAAAAAAAAAAAAAAAAAAAAGAAAGAAAGAAAAGTAGACACTATCAGCTTTTTGTTTGAATGTTTACAGATACATCCCTACATGTTTCAATAAAAAGGCCATGAAGAGACAAAGACACCAGAAACTATGACTACCTAACATTTCACTCAATTTGTGTAAACATATTCCACTCTTAGCCATTTGCTTTTGGTTTTCATTGGATATTAAACTGAGAGGTTATCCACTCACCCTCATAAAGTATCTCCTCTCTTTAAGAACTCAGTTTCTGCACAACCAAGTCTTCCCATTTCTACTCTTTTTCACTCAGCATCGTATCTGCAGTATTTTATTATGATGTCAAAGAGTCTTCTTGTATTGGGAACAGACCTTAGTGATCCATGCCTAAGGAGAGAAGAGAAAAAAAGCTTACCCTTAAGGTCTTGGAGAAGAGCAAATCTAGGCACCAGGCCATGTGGTTCTTGTCCTGACTGCCTACCCAGGTTCCCTGGCAGTTCTACTCCACACCTGAGCTAGGCAGTAGGCCTTACATGTTGAGGGGGAGGCCGATATGTAGTGGAGCTCTAACATAAGGGTACGGATAGCTCTCCAGCCTGACAAGACCCACACAGCCCTATTTGAATGGACACAAATACACAAATGACTATAAATGCTAATCAGATGGATAACAGGATTTTGTCTCATGGTTTCATTATTTAACATTGGAACAGAAATATTTTCCTGTGTCTTTAAAAGGCTGTGACTTACGACTGTGTCCTGTGACTTTGTTTTGTATGTGTCTTATTGTTTTTCAGTTAGGAATCAGTCCTGTATTTTCTCATTATTAACAAAGCCATGGAACTTGCAAAGAAGATAAAAATAACCATGTGCTGATCAGGAGAAAATCGATGCCATAAAATTGTGTATTAAACACTGATAAACAGTTCCATATTATGGGCCGGACGTGGTGGCTCACACCTGTAATCCCAGCACTTTGGGAGGCCGAGATGGGCAGAACACGAGGTCAGGAGTTTGAGACCAGCCTGGCCAGCATGGTGAAACCCCATCTCTACTAAAAATACAATAAATTAGCCGGGCATGGTGGCGCATGCCTGTAGTCCCAGCTACTCAGAAGGCTGAGGCAGAATTGCTTGAACCCAGCAGGCGGAGGCTGTAGTGAGCCGAGATCACGCCATTGCATTCCAGCCTGGGCGACAGAGCGAGACTCTGTCTCAAAACCAAACAAACGAACAGTTCCATATTTACTCCCATTTTTTCAACACAGAGAAAAAGTTCTATCTATACAGTTAAACACGACAATAAATTTACATTTTAGTTGAATTTAGCTATACATAAGGTTGAAGAAAGTTTCACATATGATTCCTGAGTTTTTCATATTCTCATAAAAAATTTGCAATATCTAAATTTAAGACAATAAAATATTTGCAGAGAACTTCTTGATTGGACTATTCATGAAAACATAAGTACTCGGCCGGTCGCGGTGGCTCACGCCAATAATCCTAGCACTTTGGGAGGCCGAGGCGTGTGGATCACAAGGTCAAGAGTTCGAGACCAGCCTGGCCAATATGGTGAAACCTGACTCTACTAAATATACAAAAATTAGCTGGGCGTGGTGGCAGGCACCTGTAATCCCAGCTACTCAGGAGGCTGAGGCAGTAGAATCACTTGAACACGGGAGGCGGAGGTTGTAGTGAGCAGAGATTGTGCCTCTGTACTCTAGCCTCTGCGACAGAGTGAGACTCCATCTCAAAACAAACAAACAAACAAAAAATAAGTACTCAATTTGTACTTTTAAGTATAATATATATATTTATACACATATAAACATATAAATACATATTTATATGCAATATGAACATATGTATTATACACACTTATACTGCTGAAAACTGAAATTTTTAATTCTCCTTGAATTTTTATTCCTAATTCTTTCCTTAAAAATTGATCTTTGAAATCTCAAAGGAAAGATAACAAAACTCAATAAATGATAGTTGAAATAGGCATCTCTCACATTCAGTCACCTTGATGTGTGACCTAAGAAAACTGTAAGATGGATGCATTCACACAACTCACATGCCACTAGAATGCTTCATTAGTGTCTCTGTTTATATAATGATGAATTAAAGACACGATTTGTTGGCCAAAAATACCATCTTCAAACATATACTCACTATAACACCTATCAGGATTAAAAATATATAGCATTGGCCGGACACAGTGGCTCACAACTGTAATCCCAGCACTTTGGGAGGCCAAGGAGGTGGATAGCTTGAGCCCAGGAGTTCAAGACTAGTCCTGGCAATGTAGTGAGACCCCGTGTCTACAAAAAATCCAAAAAATAGCCAGGCATGGTGGCTTGCAATGGAAACCCCAGCTACTTAGGTAGTGGAGGTAGGAGGACCACCGGAGCCCAGGGAGGTTGATACTGCAGTGAACCATGATCATGCCCTTGCACTCCAGCCTGGGCAACAGAGTGAGACGCTGTCTAAAAAAAAAAAAAAATATATATATATATATATATATATGGCATTTAAAATTTTGTAATATACCTACAGATATAAATACAGACACACTCAACACAGTTTACTCTAAATATAATTGAATTCATATTGTTTGAAATTTTCTACAAAATCTTCAGCATCACCTTATACTCTTTGAATGTATCTACGTCAGTATTTACTTTTGAGTGTTTGAATTTTTTTCATATTTTACTCTAGAACTTTAAGAAATTATAAAGCCGAAAACATATGATAGGTCAACCACAGTGAAAAGAAATAATCAATTTTCCCTATGCACATATAATATGGACTTTATAAACTAATGTTCAAATTCCCCTGTAGTGCAACTGGTTCTTTTTCTTTCTTTCTTTCTTTTTTTGAATTTTAGATATGGGGTTTCGCTATGTTGAGCAGACCGATCTCGAACTCCTGGCCTCAAGCGATTCACCCAACTCTGCCTCCCAAAGTGCTAGTATTAGAGGCATGAGGCACCAAGCCTGGCTGCCTTGTAGTATATCTGTTAAAACAAGTTTTCTTCACTGAAAACTTGAGTACTTTTCAAATATAATTAATTATTCATGGAAATAATGATAGGTTTAAAAGTACTGGCACTTTTAAAAACTGAGTTTGTATAATTCATAAAACATAAAATTAACCATTAAAATGTGTGAAATTTAGTGGCATTTAGTATATTCACAATGCAGTGCAAGCATTACCACTATCTAGTGGCAAATCATTTTCATTACATTCAACTTGCTGGACCTGTAACTGTGTGAGGTAAATCATACCCAGATAGACTTAGTGAGCAGTATATTTAATTTCTGAAAGAACAAGATTCTTGATGAGCATGGGTGGTTTAGGCCTCATTTTGTTTAGAGATGGAAAAAAAAAAAGCGAAAATTCAACAGTAAGACCAGGTTGCACCAAACTGGACAAATCTCCAGGCAGCCATATTGGGTGGCGCCTTTGTCTCTGAGTGGCGTTTTTTCAGACGGGAAGGGTGGGAGAAAAGGGCTCCAAGATAGGGATTCCTTGAAAATGTGAAGCACGACTGCCACCGTGAGGAAATCGTTTAAAGACACAATACGCCATTACAGCGTCCTTCCTGGAAAGATTCGCTGTGGGGAAAAGTCTGAACTGTGGGAGGTGGCAGACGCTTGGGCTCCAGGCTAGGTCTTCTTGCTTTCTCCTCTAAGGCCTGAAGAGAGGCCTTAACATTGGCGGTATCTTGGTGTAGAACCTGGAGTGTGATGGGCTCGAAGTCAAACAGCATCTGCCAGGAGGTCCCGGCACAGGAAATCGTGGGGCCGGGCCTCGGTTCCTCCTGGTGTGGGCAGGACTGCAGGAACCCACTCAAACACACATGGAGGCTCTTGCGGGCATCTATCTCTTATTCCTGTCCCTTGGAGCAAGAGTCAGCCAACGTTCTCGTGCTGGCTATGGGTCTTTGGGTCTCTGGTAGCATCAGTACCGCGCACATAGAACAGGGTTATTCCAGGGGAAGTTTATAGGATTTGCTTTCAGAACGTTCAATCTCCATGTTCTATACCAAGATACCGCCAATATCCAGGTCTCTTTTAAGGCCTTAGAGGAGAAGACAAGGACTCCTACCTAGCATGGAGCCCAAGCCTCTTCCACCTCCCCACAGACCAGACCTTGGCCAACAGGTAGTCCTCACGGGGAAGAACAGTGTAATGGTGGAAGGGTTTTTTTTTTTTTTTTAAAACGATATCCGCGCGATGGCAGTATTGCTCCACATACAGGAAGAAGCCCTGGTTCAAAGTCCTCTTCTCCCGCCCTTCCTGCCTGAAAAAAAAGCCACCCATAGACAAGGCGTTCCAAACCTGGATGCTTTATATCTTGCAGTTTGGAGCTTGCCGGTCTTACTGCTGCACTTTTTCTTTTTATTTTCAACTTGAAATCAAACTAAAGGCCGGGCGCGGTGGCTCACGCCTGTAATCCCAGCACTTTGGGAGGCCAAGGAGGGCAGATCACCTGAGGTCGGGAATTCGAGACCAGCCTGACCAACATGGAGAAACCCCGTCTCTAGCCGGGTGTGGTGACGCATGCCTGTAATCCCTGCTACTCGGGAGGCTGAGATAGGAGAATCGCTTGAACCCAGGAGGCAGAGGTTGCGGGATCGCGCCACTGCACTCCAGCCTGGGCAACAAGAGAGAAACTCCGTCTCAAATAAAAAAAAAAAGAAAGAAAGAAAGAAAAGAAAAGAAAACAAATCAAACCAAGGCCTAAACCACCTGCCCTTGTTCTATCAAAAATTACATATTCTCCTGAACTAGTCTGTGTTAGTTTGATTTGCTTCAGAGTTACAGGTCCAGTAATTTCCGTGGCATCAAACCGTCTCTTTCAGCGGATAAATTCGGTGGGTGAAAACACAAAAAGGAGAAAAGGGCTGAAAGCAGAAAAGATCTTCTCCGGCAAACAATTTAAAAATCCCAGAGGTCGGCCGGGCGTGGTGGCTCACGCCTGTAATCCTAGAACTTTGAGAGGCCAAGGCGGGCGGATCACGAGTTCAAGAGATCGAGACTACCCTGGCCAACATGGTGAAACCCCATCTCTACTAAAAATACAAAAATTAGCCGGGCGTGGTGGTGGGCTGTAGTCCCAGCTACTCGGGAGGCTGAGGCAGTAGAATCGCTTGAACCCGGGAGGTGGAGATTGCAGTGAGCCGAGATCGCACCACTGCACTCCAGCCTGGGGACACAGCGAGACTCCGTCTCAAAAAAACAAAAAACAAAAATCCGAGAGGTCTTTGACCTGGCTCCCCTAGGAGTTCTCCCTATTCTGAGAGCCTTCTGAGCCTTCTGTGGTGCATTGTAGGCAACAATTTGGCATGAGCCACTAGAGGAGAAACCAGGTGATGCTCATTACTGCATGCCATATATACTCCACATGGCATGATATTCAAAGTACATATGTTTAATTCCTGTCACGGTTACTCCGAGTTTCGTCTAATGGTCTCATCGTTTAACATCAAAACACAACATGTGCCCATGCCATTAAATATTCTTCAAGTATTTCCTGAGACTTTATGGACTGTGTGTGTTTATAATTATATGTTTCTCTGAGAGTTTTATAATTTGTCTTTTAGGTATAAGGATTACAGTATTCTCCAAATAGTAAATTAAAGAATAATGCTTGACAAATATTAAGAATAGTCCATGTATTAATAATGAAGAAAACCGCTACAATACAACTTGTCAAGGCAACTCATTTGGATTATTTCCATGCATATCTTTCAATAAGTACATTGTTAATTTCAGCAAAAAATAAATCTGTATTAAAATTGGATTACTGTGTATGCTGTGATTTGGATCAGACCAAGTGTGTATTTTAAGAAACCTTTGAGGAGCGTGAATTCATTTGAATGTCCACAGTACTAAGTCTTATTTTTCAACATTTCATGCCTTCACTGTAAATAAAGGTAAATCTTTTTTTTTTTTTTGAGACAGAGTTTTGCTCTTTCGCCCAGGCTGGAGTGCAGAGGCACGATCTCGGCTCACTGCAACCTCTGCCTTCTGGTTTCAAGTGATTCTCCTGCCTCAGCCTCCCGAGTAGCTGGGATTACAGGTGTGTGCCACCACACCCTGCTAATTTTTGTATTTTCGGTAGAGACGGGGTTTCACTATGTTGGCCAGGCTGGTCTCAATCTCCTGACCTCGTGATTGGCCCACCTTGGCCTCCCAAAGCACTGGGATTGCAGGCATGAGCCACTGTACCTGGCAAATAAAGATAAATCTTAAAATTTGACCTCAAGAATATTACTTTAGTAAAGTAGATACTATCAGCTTTTTGTATGAATGTGTACACATACATGACTACACGTTTCAAAAAGAAGGCCATGAAGAAACAAAGACACCAGAAACTATGGCTACCCAATATTTTGCTCAATTCGTGTAAACATATTCCACTCTTAGCCATTTGCTTTTGGTTTCCATTGGATATTAAACAGTGATGTAATCCACTCACCCTCATCAAGCATCTCCTCTTTTCAAGAACTCAGTTACTGCACAACCAAGTCTTCCCATTTCTGCTCTTACTCAGCATCATATCTGCAGTGTTTTATTATGATGTCAAATAGTCCTGTAGTTTTGGGTACAGACCTTAGGTTTCCATGCCTAAGGAGAGAAGAAAAAAAAAAGTTTTACCCCTAAGGTCTTTCAGAAGAGCAAATCTAGGCACCAGGCCATGTGGTTCTTGTCCTGACTCCCTACCCAGGTTCCCTAGGAGTTTTACCGCACGATCTGACCTAGTCATTAGGCCTTATATGTTGAGAGGGAGGCTGATATTTAGTGGGGCTCTAACATAAGGGTTCGGATAGCTCTCCAGCCTGAGAAAACACACACAGCCCTACTTGAATGGACACAAATACAGGAATGACTATAAATTCTAATCAGATGGATCACAGAATTTTGTCTCATGGTTTCATTATTTAACATTGGAACAGAAATTTTTTCCAGTGTCATTAAATGGCTATGACTTAAGACTGTCCTATAACTTTGTTGTACATGTGTCTTACTCTTTTTCATTAGGAATAAGTCCTATATTTTCTCATTAGTGACAAAGACATAGAACTTGCAAAGTAAAACAGTAACCATATGCTGATGAAGAGAAAAGCAATGTCATAAAACTATATATTAAACACTGATAACCATTTCCATATTCACTCCCTTTTTTTCAATACACAGATAAAAAGTTCTATGTATACAGTCAAACACACAATAAATTTACATTTTAGCTGAATTTAGCTATACTTAAGGTTGAAGAATTAAAAGTTTCACATCTGATTGTTGAGGAGTTTTTGATATTCTCATAAAACATTTGCAATATCTGAATTTTAGACAATAAAATATTTGCAAAGAACTTCTTAATTGGACTATTCATCAAAACATAAGTTCTCAATTTTCACTTTTAAATCTAAAAAATACAGATACATATATAAATATATATACATATATTAATTTTTTTTAGATGGATTCTCACTCTGTCTCCCAGGCTGGTCTCGAACTCCCGACCTCAGGTGATCCGCCCACCGCAGCCTCCCAAAGTGCAGGGATTACAGGCGTGAGTCACCACACCTGGCTAAAAAATATATATATATTTAAACATACATAAACATATAAATACATATTTATATACAATATAAACAGATGTATAATACATACTTATACCTCTGAAAATTAGAATTTTTAATTCTTCTAGAATTCTTATTCCTAATTCTTACCTTAAAACTTTATCTTTAAAATCTTCAAAGAAAGATAACAAAATTCAACAAATTGTAGTTGAAATAGGCATCTCACACATTTAGTCACCTAGATGTGTAACCTAAGAAAACTGTACAGCCAGGCGCGGTTGCTCATGCCTGTAATCCCAGCACTTTAGGAGGCCAAGGCGAGCGGATCACGAGGTCAGGAGTTCAAGACCAGCCTGGCCAACATGGTGAAACCCCGTCTCCACTAAAAATACAAAAATTAACTGGGCATGGTGACGCATGCCTGTAATCCCAGCTACTTGGGAGGCTGAGGCTGGGGAATTGCTTGAACCGGGACCCAGGAGGTGGAGGTTGCAGTGAGCCGAGATCACGCCACTGAACTCCAGCCTGGGCTACAGAGCGAGACTCCGTCTCACAAAAACAAAAAACAAAAACAAAAAGAAAACTGTAAGATGGATGCATTCACACCACTCACATGCAGCTAGAATGCTTCATTAGTGTCTCTGTTTATATAATGATGAATTGAAGATATGAATTTGTTGGCCAAAAATGCCATCTTCAAACATATACTCAGTATAACATGTACCATGATTAAAAATGTATAGCATTGGCTGGGCATAGTGGTTCACAACTGTAATCCCAGCACTTTGGGAGGCCAAGGCAGGTGGACAGCTTGAGCCCAGGAGTTCAAGGTCAGCTCTGGCAATGTAGTGAGACCTCGTCTATACAAAAAATACAAAAAATAGGTGAGCATGGTGGTATGCAATGGAAGCCCCAGCTACATAGAAGGCAGAGGTGGGAGGACCACCTGAGCCCAGGGAGGTTGATGCTGCAGTAAGCCATAATCATACCACTGCACTCCAGCCTGGGCAACAGAGTGAGACACTGTCTAAAAAATCATACATATACAGCATTAAAAATTTTGTAATATACCTAGACAGATATAAATACACACACACTCGACACAGTTTAAATATAATTGGATGCATAATGTCTGAAATTTTGTACAAAATCTTCAGTATCACCTTATACTCATTGAATATATCTACATCAATATATACTTTTGAATGCTTGTAATTTTTTCATATTTTACTCTAGGAGAACTTTATGAAATTATAAAGTAGAAAACATATGGTAGGTCAAACATAATGGAAGAAATAATCACTTTTGCCTATGCATATATAATATGGACTTTTATAAACTAATGTTCAAATTCCCCTGTAGTATAACTGTTTTTTATTTATATTTTTTAAAAAAATTTTAGATATGGGGCTTCGCTATGTTGATCAGGTTGATCTTGATCTCCTGGCCTAGAGTGATGCTCCCATCTCGGCCTCCCAAAGTGCTAGGATTAGAGGCATGAGGCACCGTGCCCGGCCACCTTGTAGTATAACAGTTAAAATAAGTTTTCTTCACTGATAACTTGAGTACTTCTCAAATAGAATTAATTATTCATGGAAATAATGACAGCTTTAAAAGTATTGGCACTTTTTAAAACTGAGTTTGTAAAATTCACATAACATAAAATTAACCATTAAAATGTGTGAAATTCAGTGGTATTTAGTACATTCACAATGCAGTGCAAGTACTATCTCTATCTATTGGCAAAGCATTTTCATTACCACAAAAGAAAACCCTGGACCCATTAAGCAGTCATTCCCCATTCCACTCTCTGCCCAGCCCCTGACAAACATTCATCTACTTTCCCTCACTACTGATCATCTCAATAAGTGGTCTTTTTAGTCTTGTTTCCTTCACTTAAGCTGTTTTCAAATTTCTTCCATTGGTCATCTTTTTGATCTCTCTCTCTCTCTCTCTCTGTTTTTTTTTTTGTTTGTTTAGATGGAGTCTTGCTCTGTTGCCCAGGCTTGAGTGCAGTGGTGCAATCTCGGCTCACTGCAACCTCCGCCTCCTGGGTTCAAGCGATTCTCCTGCCTCAGCCTCCCCAGTAGCTGGGATTACAGGCGCATGCCACTATGCCCGATAATTTTTGTGTTTTTTAGTAGAGACGGGGTTTCACCATGTTGGCCAGGCTGGTCTGGAACTCCTGACCTCATGATCCATCCACCTCGGCTTCCCAAAGTGCTGAGATTACAGGCATGAGCCATCGCGCCCGACCATGATATCTTATCTCTTCGATATAAATTGGGTTATCTATCTTTTTGTTTCTAGGTTTTAAGAGTTCTTTATATGTACTGGGTATTAGAAGTTTCTAGATAATTGATTTACAAATGTTTCCTCACATTGTGTCAATTGGCTTTTCAAGTTCTTGATAGTGTATATTGATGCAAAAAGTTTTTAATTTCAGGAAAGTCCAATTTATATTTTCTTTTGTTAATTGGTGCTTTTGGTGGTATAGCTAAAAAATCATTGCCAAATCTAAAGTCGTGACGATTTATCCCTATAGTGTCCCTGAAGGTTTCATAGCTTTAGCTCTTACATTTAGAAATTTGATACATTTTGACTTATTTTTGGATATAATGTGAGGCAGAGGACTAAATTCATCCTTTTTTTTTTTTTTTTTTTTTGAGACGGAGTCTCGCTCTGTCACCCAGGATCCTTAAATTTTTTCTTTCTTTTCTTTCTTTTCTTTTTTTTTTTTTTTTTGAGACGGAGTCTCTCTCTGTCACCCAGGCTGTAGTGCAGTGGCACAATCTCCGCTGACTGCAAGCTCCGCCTCCCGGGTTCACGCCATTCTCCTGCCTCAGCCTCCTGAGTAGCTGGGACTACAGGCGCCCGCCACCACGGCCGGCTATTTTTTTTTGTATTGTTTAGTAGAGACAGGGTTTCGCCGCGTTAGTCAGGATGGTCTGGATCTCCTGACCTTGTGATCCGCCCACCTCAGCCTCCCAAAGTGCTGGATTACTGGCGTGAGCCACAGCGCCCGGCCTAAATTCATCCTTTTGCATATGCATAACCAGTTGTCTACGTACTATTTGTTAAAGACTCTATTAATTACTCATAAAATGACCTGAATAACTTTGTCAAAAATGAATTGACCACAACGTCTGGGTTTATTTCCAGACTCTCCATCTCTTCCATTAATCACTGTGTGTTTTCTTATTTAATTATCACACTGCTTTGATTACTCTAGCTTTTCTAGTAAGTTTTGAAATATAGAAGTGTGAGTCTTCTACCTTGGTTTTTCTTATTCAAACTTTACATTGGTTATCAGATCTCTGGCAATTTAATAGGATCTTTAGAATTTGTGTTCCTTTTTTACAAAAACAAACAATGCTCATTGGGATAATAATGATTGCATTAAATTTATAGATCTCAGTGGGTAGTATTGGTATGTTAAAAATATTTTGTCTTCCAACCCATTACCACAGGATGTCCTTTTTAAAAATCAAGGTTATCTTTAACTTCTCCAATATTTTGTGATTTTCAATGTATAAGACTTTCATCTATTAACTATTGTCCTAAAAATATGATTCATTTTGATGCTATTGTAAAGGGAATTGCTTTCTTAATTTAATTTTCAGATTATTCATTGCTAGTGTACACAAATAAAACTACAACTGATTTTTCCGAGTTAATGTTCTATCCTGCTGTGCTTGCTAGATACTGTTCACTAGCTCTAATATTGTTGTTTTCTGGATTTTTAAGCATTTTTTATAAGATCATCGTATTTGTGAAGAGAAATAATTTCCATTTTGTCTTTTCAATTGGGATGTATTTTATATATCTTCATTGCCTGACGCCCCGGGCTAAAATTTTAAGTATAATGTTCAATAGAAGTGGCAAAAGCAGGTGTTCTTCTCCTGTTCCTGATTTTAGAAGCAAAGCTTTCAGTCGTTCCCTCTTGACTATATTATTAGCTGTAGGTTTTTAATTAATGCCCCATATTTCGTGCTGAGAAAATGATCTTCTAATTATACATTATTAACTGTTTTGAGTTGCTTTTCTGGAGAGATGGACTACAGAAAGTGTCTACTGCACCATTGTCATTGATGTCACTTTTGCCACCTGTTTTTGAATTTACTGAAACACTCATGCTTCTTCAAAATGTGCCTGACACAATAGTCATACATGAAAAAGTAAAGTTGTTACAGTTAGTTACATAGGCAATAAGCAGGGCAGGAAAGGACTCTCCCCCACCCAATAGAAATGTCACGTGATGGTTCAGCAATGATCACATTGTCTCCCTAAAAATGATAATTTGGTAGCAAGGGAGAGGCAATCTCCTGATGGCCCACACCTGATAATATTAAAAGTGTGAACTGAATGCAGGCCACAGGGAGAAGCAGCTTCTTGGGCATGCGTATTAAGACACAAAATGGCGAAATATGATGTTCCGGGTACATGCCACCAGAAAAAGGAAAAAAGCCTCAGATGGGCATGTGTATAACTCCCTAAACACACTGCACAGTGCTCAATTCCAAAGGGTAAGGAGGGCACTGCGCATGCGGAAAGCTCACCCTAAAGGAAGAATTATGGGCAAGAGGTAAGCCTATAAGGTCCCATGATCAAGGTTAAAAGGTCTTTTTGTTCTCTTGGCCATTCAGGCACCCACTTGGATCTCTTCCAAGGGTTCTTTCTTTCCTTTCTTTCCTGTTCTAAAGCCTGTTAAATAAACTTCCACTCCTGCTCTGAATCTTGCCTCAGTCTCTTTTTCTGCTTTATGACCCTCAGTCGAGTTATTTCTTTGGAGGAGGCAAGGACTGAAGTTGCTGTCGACCTATATAGATATGCCGCCTGTTACTCGGGGTAACTCGGTTCACTGCCACCGCTAACAAAGTGAGATCATGGGTAATGCTACCTCCCACAGACAAGCACTTTTAAAATGTGGATTAATTTTCAATCCTTTTCACTCCTTTTGTTTCCCATCACTTTATGTGTAACAACTCCACTAAGAAAGTAAATAAACAAAAAATAAAAAGGAACGGCCGGGCACAGTGGCTTAAGCCTGTAATCCAGCACACTGGGGGGCCGAGACGGGCTGATCACATGAAGTCAGGAGTTCGAGACCACCCTGACCCACATGGTGAAACCCCGTCTCTACTAAAAATACAAAAATTAGCCAAACGTGGTGGAGCCCATCTGTAGTCTCAGCTGTTCGGGGGGCTGAGACAAGAGAATCCCTTCAACCTGGGAGACAGAGGATGCAGTGAGCTGAGATCGTGCTGCTGCACTCCAGGCTGGGCGACAGAGCAAGACTCCATCTAAAAAAACAAAACCAAAAAACAACTCTACTAGAAAATGTAAAACTTTAGGTCCTTTCAGTCTTTAGACAACTAGATGCCCTTGAGACTATCAGCAAACATACTGGCTCCTGCTTTATCACACCTGGAACAGGCCTGTCTTTGGTGTTCTCATACTGCTGCAACAAAGGACTGTGATACAGTAACACTGCCTGAAAGCCTGCTAACTCTTGCTCCAAGGGACAGGACAGAACACACACACCCATCTCCCACACACACAGCATCTAATGTCTCAGGAAATCCCTGAAGAATATATAATGCATGGGAACATGCTGTGTTCTGGTGTTAAATGTTGAGACCATGAGATGAAACTGAGTGATCTCGATAGGAACTGAACTTAGGGACTATGAGGATCACGCCATGTGGAGCATATAGGCCAAGGAGTAATGACCAGATGGTCCTTACTCTATGACTTAAACCAAATTTTTGCCTACAATGCAACACATGAGGCTAGAACATGAACTCTCTGGTTGTCCGAGAGGGGAACCAGGTCAAAGACCACCAGGATTTGTAAACTGTTTGCCAAAGATCTTCTCCAAGTTTCAAATAAATTTTTCCTTATTGTACCTTCATCCACCCAGTTTATCACCTGAAGGAGACAATTTGATGCCATGGAACTTGCTGGACCTGTAACAGTGTGAAGTAAATCATACCCAGATAGTCTCAGGAGTATATTTAATTTCTGAAAGAACAAGATTCGTGAGGAGCATGGGTGGTTTAGGCCTCATTTTGTTTTCAGATGGAAAGAAAATAGCAAAAATTCAACAGTAAGACAAGGTCGTACCAAACTGGACAAATCTCCTGGTGGCCATGATTGGTGGGGCCTTTGTCTCTGGGTAGCATTTTTTCAGACAGAAAAGGCGGGAGAAGAGGGCTCCTAGACAGAGCTTCCAAGAAAATATGAAGCACTACTGCCACCGTGAGGAAATAGTTTGAAGACAGAATCCGCCATTACAGTATTCTTCCCTGGAAGCCTCGCTGTGGGGGAAGGTCTAATCTATGCTGAGGTGGAAGAGGATTGGGCTCCAGGCTAGGTCTTCTTGCCTTCTCCTCTAAGGTCTTAAGAGAGGCCTGGACATTGGCGGTATCTTGGTGTAGAACCTGGAGAGTGAGGGGCTTGGAGTGAAGCAGCAGCTGCCAGGCAGTCCTGGCACAGGAATTTCCGGGGCAGGGCCTCCATTTCCCCAGTTGTTTGCTGGACAACAGGAACCCACTCAAACACACATGCAGGCTCTTGTGGGCATCTGTCTCCTGTTCCTGCCCCTTGGAGCAAGAGTTGGCAGGCTTTCACGTACTTGCATCTTGCTACAGGTCTTTGGGTCTCTGGTAGCATCAGTACCGTGTACAAGGAACAGGATTTTACCAAGCGACATTCACAGTATTTACTTTCCTTCACTCTCCAGGTTCTATACCAAGACACTACCAATGTCCAGGTCTTTTTTTTTTTTGACGGAGTATCACTGTGTTGCCTAGGCTGGAGTGCAATGGCGAGATCTCGGCTCACTGCAACCTCCCCCTCCCGGGTTCAAGCGATTCTCAGCTTCCTGAGTAGCTGGGATTACAGGCGCCTGCCACCACATCCGACTAATTTTTGTATTTTTAGTAGAGATGGGGTTTTACCATGCTGGCCAGGCTGGTCCTAAACTCCCGACCTCAGACGATCCGCCCGCCTCAGCCTCCCAAAGTGTGGTCTTAGAGGATAAGGCAAGGATGAGCAGCATGGAGCTCAAGCCTCTTCCCCCTCCCCACAGGCCAGACCTTCTCCAACAGGTGGAAGGACTGTCTTCAGGGGAAGGACATTGACATGGCTTAGGCATAGGGCGTAGGGCGTTGCTTAACTATGTCCTAACGGTGGCAGTAGTGCTCTAGATGTGCTAACAGGTGTCGTGGAGCCTTCTTCTCCCGCCCTTCTTGTCTGAAAAAACGCCACCCAAAGACAAAGGCACAAGGAAACATGGCTGCCTTGCTTTTTGCCCAGTTTGGAGTCATCTGGTCTTACTGTGGCAATTTTGCTTTTGTTTTCCATCTGAAATCAAACCAAGGCCGAAACCACCCACCCTCATCAGAAATCTTATTTGTTCAGACATTTAAAATCCTCCTAACCTAGTCTATATGATTACGATTTACCTCAGATTTATAGGTCCAGTACTTTCCATGGCATCAAACTGTCTCCCTCGGGGGATAAATTTGGGGATGAAAGCACAGCGATAAAATTGCTTGAGGCTCCGAGACCACCAGGATTTAAAAATCCTGGTGGTCTCTATTCTGGCTCCCCTTCCAGACAACCAGGGAGTTCTTCATGTTTTAGCTCATGTGTTGCATTGCAGACAACAATTTGGCATGAACCATAGAGGAGGGACCAGATAGCTGTCATTACTGCATGCCATATGCGCTCCACATGGCATGATACTCATACTACATATCTTCAGTTCCTATCGAGGTTACTCAGAGTTTCATCTCATGGTCTCGTCATTTAACATCAAAACTCGGCATGTTCCCATGACACTACATATTCTTCAAGTATTTCCTGAGACTTTATGGGGTGTGTCTGTTTGTGTGTGTGTGTGTGTGCATGTGTATTTTATAATTTGTCTTTTAGATATAAGTCTTACAGTATTCTCCCACTAGTTAATTAAAGAATAATGCTTGACAAAGATTGAGAAAAATCAATGTACTAATAAAGATGGAAAGCACTACAATACAATTTGTCTAGCAATAAATAAATAAATTTGGATTATTTCCATGCACTCCCAGGCTTATTAGGAAGAGGAAATTCCCACCTAATAAAAGAATATATTTCCATGCATATATCCTAATAAATTTTGGTCAGACTGGTTGATCTCAAAAACCCTGTCTCCTGATAAGATGTTATCGATGACAATGGTGCCTGAAACTTCATTAGCAATTTTAATTTCCCCTCGGTCCTGTGATCTCTCCCTGCCTCCACTTGCCTTGTGATATTCTATTACCTTGTAAAGTACTTGATTTCTGTGACCCACACCTATTCGCACACTCCCTCCCCTTTTGAAAATCCCTAATAAAAACTTGCTGGTTTTTGCAGCCTGTGGGGCATCTCAGAACCTACTGACATGTGATGTCTCCCCCAGAAGCCCAGCTTTTGTACTCTGTCCCTTTATTTCTCAAGCTGGCCGACGCTTAAGGAAAATAGAAAAGAACCTACGTGAATATCGGGGCAGGTTCCCCGATATATACACATCATTTTTTTCTTTTTTGAGACTAAAACTCTCTCTGTCTCCCAGCAGGAGTGAAATGGCGAGATCTCGGCTCATTGCAACCTCCAGTTCAAGCGATTCTCCTGCCTCAGCCTCCTGAATAGCTGGGATTACAAGTGCATGCCACTAGGCCTGGTTACTTCTTTTTTGTTTGTTTGTTGGTTTTTTTTTTTTTTTTTTGAGACGGAGTCTCGCTCTGTCACCCAAGCTGGAGTGCAGTGATGTGATCTCTGCTCAGTGCAACCTCCGTCTCCCAGGTTCAAGTGATTCTCCTCCCTCAGCCTTCTGAGTAGCTGGGACTAAAAGCATATGCCACCTGCCCGGCTAATTTTTGTGTTTTTAGTAGAGACAGAGTTTCACCATGTTAGCCAGAATGGTCTCCATCTCCCAACCTCGTGATCTGCCCGCCTAGGCCTCCCAAAGTGCTGGGATTACAGGCGTGAGCCACCTGGACCATCCCCAATTGTTTTGTATTTTTAGTAGACACAGGATTTCACCATGTTGGCCAGGCTATTCTCCAACTCCTCACCGCAAGTGATCCTGATAATCACCCTGGCCTCCCAAAGTGCTGGGATTACAGGTGTGAGCCACCACGCCCGGCTATATATACATTCCTAATTTCATGCAAATAACAAATCTGTATTGAAATTGGGTTACACTCTACACTGTGGTTTGGAGCAGATCAAGTGTGTATTTTAACAAAGCTTTCAGGAGGATGAATTCATTTGAATATCATAAATGGTAAATGTTTTCAACATTGCAAGCCTTCAGTGTAAATGAAGGTAACTCTGAAAAATATATGCTCAGAAACATTCCTTTAGAAATGTAGTCACCATTCATTTTTTGTTTAAGTTTTTACAGATGCATCACAACGTGCGTACTGGCTCTCTAGAATACATACGTGACTATATGTTTGGTTTAAGGTTATGACATGTTAGAAGTAGAGTAAAATGCACTGGGCACGGTGGCTCATGCCTGTAATCCCAGCACTTTGAGAGGCCGAGGCGGGCGGATCACGAGGTCAGGAGATCGAGACCTTCCTGGCTAACACGGTGAAACCTCGTCTCTACTAAAAATACAAAAAATTAGCCAGACGTGGTGGCTGGCGTCTGTAGTCCCAGCTACTCAGGAGGCTGAGGCAGGAGAATGGTGTGAACCCAGGAAGCAGGGCTTGCAGTGAGCCGAGATTGCGCCACTGCACTCCAGCCTGGGTGAAAGAGCAAGACTCCACCTCAAAAAAAAAAAAAAAAAAAAAGAGTAGAGTAAAATACACTTTACTTTGTTATTTATTATTTATCTTATGGTGTGGTAGGTTTAATCCACAAGGTTCAACAATTTGCTATTCTCCCTAAATCAGAGGCAAGGAATGGCTGTTTACGAGGATACAGAGAATGCAATTAAGATTTTATGATGGCTAAAGGGACTACCTGGTGCAGATGAATGACATGTATCCAACCTAAATGGGAATGATAGGCTCATTGCCCCTCCACACTATCTTCCATTGCAGAATAAACCAATCAACCTCCTTGTCACTACCACTGGTACTTGGCTAGGTGTGATTTCCTTGCCAGGCTTCTATCCACTGCCCAGGCACACAGCCTCTATTAAAGATAGTTAGCAAGGGGTGAATAAAAGATCACTTAGCCTAAAGAATTCTAGGTTTGGGGACACCAGCATTTCTACCTTCAGATATGAGACACTGTCCCATAGGTAGGTCTGTATTCTTCCATGAAAATGGTCAGGTCAAACTATTCCTCCATAGGAGGTAGTTTAGCAGATGTCTAAGTCTACTTTAGGTGAAATACTATGGGGAGGTAAGATATCAAGGGTCATGGAGAAATGCTTCCCAGAGAGTCTCCAAGACACTTGTGCATGCCAATAGCATTTATGTATGCAGATCATCATTCAACTAGACAAAGTCAAAGATGTCAAAAAAGCTAGGTTACCCTAGAATGCCTTACCCTGGAATGCCTGCCTGAATCCTCAGAGGCCAGGAGAGGTCATACCTGAACAAGCTCTTGAAGCACTGTAATGTCACAGTGCAGAACCAGACTAACATTAATTCCTTTCATTAAGAATTCAGATACTAAAATAATAAATTCTGAGGAAGAATGTCATGAGGATCAAGTCACCCATACACTTTTAGTCACCATTTTGATTCTCAATTATGAGTCATAAAGTATCTAGAGGTCTCCACACCAAAGGTTGGATATCTTCATTAGGAAATAGATTTGAAGCTGCTACAGAAAATACTAGCTAGGATGCAGTAGATAATGATTTGCTCAGGCCTAAACAATGCCATACTTATCAAGGACATCGAACAGAAAAGAGCCACCTATCTGCCCTCCTTGAGAGAACTGAGATGACATCGGCGTCCTATTATGACAAAAGACTTTCTCCTGAACCTATAACATCACAGAAGCTGCTGGCTTGTGCGCTCAGATAATTGCTTAGGCCTTCCATCGCATTTTTGGCTTTCATCCTCTTTAGCATATCAGCTCTCCTAAAAGATGATCTGGCCCACATAGGCATCTCAGTGTATCCTTACTGCTCTACAGAGGTCCTTCTAGCTATAGGCAATGGTGGTTAGAATTTTAGTGTATTGAGGACCATGTGAGTGACGCTGACTTCAGATAGATGGTTCCTGGAATTGGCCTGTCATTGCCAGCCAACACTGCTGCTATAAATGTCACAGCCCCACAACACAAGGACAACCAGGTTGCCTAAAGCTCCCAAGGGCATATTCATAACATAAATGCCCCAAGGGTCTGTACTTGGCTGTATCATTTTCTAGCCTTGTCCCCACTATGAGAAAACTGAGGCCCTGTCCTCTACTTCCTGTGCCAAAACTTCCTGGAAGCAGCTGGCTCAGTCCTGCTCCCTCACTCAGCAGATACTTCGCGGAGACTTTGCATTTGTTCATTGCTTCTGCCAGGCCTCAGAGAAAAGGGTAGGAAGATCAACTTGTGTCTCGAGTCTGTTCAGCCTTCACTGGCTTTTCCTTCAATTGCTAGGGCTCACATGGAGGAAACGCTCACGGCTGTGGATGCTACGAAACTGTTTCCGCACGATGGCAGTATTGTACGGGAGAAGCCAACTGACTTTGCTCTAGGCGCTATTCTCCCGCCCATCACATTTCAAAAAAAGGCCAAGAAGAGACAAAGACACCAGAAACTAGAACTACTTAGCAGTTTGCTCAATTTGTGTAAACTTATTCCACTCTTAGCATTTTGCTTTTGTTTTCCATTGGATATTAAACCGAGGTGTGATCCACTCACCCTCATCAATCATCTCCTCTTTTCATGAACTCAGTATCTGCACAATCAGTCTTCTCATTTATACTCTTCTTCACTCAGTATTATATCTGCTGTGTTTTCTTACATCAAATTGTCTTATAGTACTGGGGCAGACCTCAGGGATCCATGCCTAAGGAAACAACAAACAAACAAAGAAATGTTAACACCTAAGGTCTTGGAGAAGAGCAAATCTAGGCACCAGGCCATGTGGTTCATTTGTTTTTTTTTTTGAGAGACAGAGTCTTGCTCTGTTGCCCAGGCTGGAGTGCAGTGGCGCTATCTCGGCTCACTGCAAGCTCCGCCTCCCGGGTTCACGCCATTCTCCTGCCTCAGCCTCCTGAGTAGCAGGGACTACAGGCGCCCGCCACCACGACCGGCTAATTTTTTTTTTTTTTTTTTTTTTTTTTTAGTAGAGACGGGGTTTCACCGCATTAGCCAGGATGGTCTGGATCTCCTGACCTCCTGATCCGACTGCCTCGGCCTCCCAAAGTGCTAGGATTACAGGCGTGAACCACCGAGCCCGGCCAGGCCATGTGGTTCTTGTCCTGACTCCCTACCCAGGTTCCCTAGGAGTTCCATTTCACGTTCTGATCTAGGCATTGGGCCTTATATGTTGAGTGGGAGGCTGCCATTTAGTGGAGCTCTAAGATAAGGGACCAGGTAGCTCTCAAGCTTGACAGAGACACAGAACCCGATTCGAATGGACACAAACACAGGAATGACTATAAATTTTAATCAGATGGATCACAGGATTTTGTCTCATGGTTTCATTATTTAACGTTGGAACACAAACATTTTCCTGTGTCATTAAATGGCCATGGCTTAAGACTGCCCTATAACTTTGCTGTGTATATGTGTTACTGTTTTCCAGTTAGGATTCAGTCCTATATTTTCTCATTAGTAACAAAAAGGTGGAATTTGCAAAGCAGTAAAAAAAAAAAAAACCCATGTGCTGATCAAGAGAAAAGCAGTCTCATAAAACTGTATATTAAACACTGATACCCTTTTCCATATTTATTCCATTTTTCAATACATAGATAAAAAGTTCTATATATAGTCAACACAATGAATTTACATTTAAATTGGATTTAGCTATGCATTGCATTTTAGTATGAATATTCCATAGTATGAATGAAGATTTTCATTCTAAAATTTGATTTCTGACCAGTTTTTGACATTGTCATATAAAATTTGCAATTTCTGAATTTTGGACAATAAAATATTTGCAAAGAACTATGTGATTGGACTAGTCATTAAGAATTAAGATCTCACCTTGCTTTTTTAATCTATAAAATCTATTTATACATACATAAACACATATATAAATATATATATTTTACATAGTTATGCCTCTGAAAATTAGGATTTTAAAATTATTCTTGAATTTTTATCTCTAATTCTTACCTTCAAATTTTATCTTTAAAATCTCAAAAGAAAGAAAACAAAATTCAATAAATGATAATTGAAATAGGCACATCTCATATTCAGTCACTTAGATGTGAACCCCAGTAAAACTTTAAGATGGATGTATTCACACCACTCACATGAAGCTATAATGTTTCATTAATGTCTCTGTTTATGTAACTATCAATTAACGATATGAATTTATTGGTCAAAAATATCATATTCAAACGCATGCTCAGTATAACACTGACCATGATATAAAATATATGGCATTGGCCAGGCGTGGTGGCTCACAACTCTAATCCTGGCACTCTTGGAGGCTGAGGCAGGAGGATCACTTGAGCCTGAGAGTTCAAGACCAATTTAGTAATTAGCAATTTTGGCAATGTAGCGAGTACCTGTCTCTAAAAAAAAAAAAAAAAATAGCCAGGCATGGTGTCATGTACCTGTAGTCCCAGCTACTCAGGAAGTGGAGGTGAAAGGATCACCTGAGTCCAGGGAGGTTGAGGCTGCACTGAGCCATGATCCTGCCACTGCACTCCAGTCTGGGCAACAGAGTCTGATCCTGTGTAAAAAAAACATATATATGGTATTTAAACATTTGTATATGCATATGAACAGATATGAATACACACAGAGTACCGCACACATTTTACTTTCAATATAACTGGATTCATACTATTTGAAATTTGGTCCAAAATCCTCAGCATCACCTTATAATCTTTGAATATATCCATATCAATATATACTTCTGAGTGCTTGAGTTTTTTTATATTTTACTCTAGAAGAATTTTAAGAATTATAAGCAGAAAACATATGGTAGGTCAAACACAGTGAGAAGGAATAATCACTTTTAAAATGTTTGGGCTACGTATTATGATTTGTTCCTTTGCACATATAATATGTACATTTATAAACTAATGTTCAAATTCCCCTGTAGTATAATTGTTAAAACAAGTTGTTAAAACCCTGGACCCATGAAACAGTCATTCCCCATGCCACTCTATGCCAAGCCCCTGGCAAACAATCATCTGCTTTCCCTCACTACTGATCATCACAATAAGGGGCCTTTTTCATTTTGCTTTTTTCACTTAGCATGTTTTCAGATTTCATCCATGTTGTAACTGATAACTTGAGTACTTTTCAAATATAATTAGTTATTCTTGGAAATAATGATAGGTTTAAAAATATTGGCACTTTTTAAAACTGTGTTGGTATAATTCATGTAACATATAATTAACCATTAAAATGTGTGAAATTCAGCGGCATTTAGTACATTCACAATGCAGTGCAAGCACTACCTCTGTGTAGTGGCAAATAATTTTCATTACCACAAAAGAAAACCCTGGACCCATGAAGCAGTCATTCCCCATGCCACTCTATGCCGAGCCCCTGGCAAACACTCATTTGCTTTCCCTCACTACTGATCATCACAATAAGGGGCCTTTTTCATTTTGCTTTTTTCACTTAGCATGTTTTCAGATTTCATCCATGTTGTAATATATGTCAGTACTTCATTTCTTTTTGTAGCTGAATAATATCCATATGTATATATCACATTTTGTTTATCCATTCATCAAGTGATTGATGTTTGCTTGTGTTCACCTTTTGGGTATTGTTAATAAATATATACAGTGAGTATATACATGTACTTTTTTGAGTATTTGTTTTCAATTGTTTGCGGAGTATACTTAGGAGTAGAGCTGCTAGGTCATATGGTTATTTCTATGTTTAAATTTTTGAAGGACTGATAAACTGTTTTCCATAGCAGATGCGCAATTTAGCATACCCACCTTCACTGCAGAAGGGTTCCAATTTCTCCGCCTCCCCACCCATATTTGTTCTTTTTAAGTAATATCCATTCTAGTGGGTGTTAAGTGGTATCATGAAGTGGTTCTGATTTACATTTCTGAAAACACTAATAATGGAAGTATGTTTTCATGTAATTATTGGTCATTTGTGTATCTTCTTTGGAGAATTGTCTATTTAAGACCTTTGCCTATTCTTAAAATTGATGCATTATAGTTGTACATATTTATGGGGTACACATGGTATTTTGATGTATGCATAAAATGTGTGATAACCAAAAAAGGAAAACTGGGATACTCATTCCCTACTGCATTTATTATTTGTGTTCGGGAACATTTCAAATGTGTTTTATCTATTTGGAAATAACCATTAAATTATTGTCAACTATAGATGTCCTAACTGTGCTGTTGAACACTAGAACTTACTCCTTCTGTCTAACTGTATTTTTGTAGCCATTAACAAACCTGTCTTCATTCCCCTCTCTTCCTAACTTCTGGTACCCACCATTCTACTCTATACATACCATGAGATGGATTCCTTTAGCTCCTACATATGAGTGAGGACATGTGATAATTTGTCTTTCTGTATCTGGCTTATTTCACTTAACATAGTGTCCTAAAGTTCCATTCATGTTGCTGCAGATGACAGAATTCCATTCTTTTTTCTGGCTCAATAATCTTCCATTTTATATGTATGCCACAGTTTCTTAATCCATTCATCCATTAATGAACAGTTAGGTTGATTCCATATCTTGACTACTGTGAATAATGCTGCAATAAACATGAGAATGCATATATATATATATAGTACTGATTTCCCAGCAGTGGGATTGCTACCTCATATGGTAATTCTATTTTTAGTATTTTTGGGAAACTCCATCCTGTGTCTCATAGAGGCTGTATTAATGTACATTGCAGGCAACATTATACAAGCATTCCTCTTTCTCTGCTTACTAGCCAACACCTGTTACTCTCTGTCTTTTTTGTAAGAGTCATTTGAACTGGGGAAATACGGTACCCCACTGTAGTTTTGATTTACATTTCCCTGATGATTAGTGATGTTGAGCATTTTTTCATGTATCCGTTAGCCATTTGTGTGCCTTTCTTTCAGAAATGTCTATTCAGATCATTTGCCCATTTGTAAATCAGATATATTTGTTTTTTTTCTATTGAGCTGAGCTTTTTTAAGTTTGCAAAGATATTCTCTCTTCCTGTAGGTTGTCTCCTCACTTTATTGTTTTCTTTGCTGGGCAGAAGCGTTCTAGCTTGATTTACTCTCATTTGTCCATTTTTGCTTTGATTGCCAGTGCTTTTTGAGGTCTCCCACAAAAAAATCATTGCCCAAAATGATGTCTTAAAGCATTTCCGCAGTCTCTTCTCCTGGTAATTTCATATTTTTGGGTCTTTTCTTATATTTGTTGAGCCTTGTTCTGTGGCCTAACACATGCTCTATACTGGAGCGTGTTCCATGTGCTGACTGATGACAAGAATGTATATTCTACAGCAATTGGATGAAATATTTTGTAAATGTCAGTTAAGTTCATTTGGTCTAGAGCACAGTTTAATTCCAATGTTTCTTTGTCTGGATAAGCTGTCCATTACTGAAAGTGGGGTACTGAAGTCTCCCACTATTGTTGTACACCTATCTCTCCGTTTAGATCTCCAAATGTTTGCCTTATCTATTTGTGTGTTCCAGTGTTGGGTACGTACATATTTTAAATTGTTATATCCTTTTACTGAATTGGCATCTTCATTTTTTGTTTTGTTTTGTTTTTTTGTTTGTTTGTTTTTTGAGCCTGGCTCTGTCGCCCAGGCTGGAGTGCAGTGGCGCGATCTCCGCTCACTGCAAGCTCCCCCTCCCAGGTTATGCCATTCTCCTGCCTCAGCCTCTGGAGCAGCTGGGACTACGGGCGCCTGCCACCACGCCCGGCTAATTTTTGTATTTTTAGTAGAGACGGGATTTCACCGTGTTGGCCAGGAAGGTCTCGATCTGCTAGCCTCATGATCCGTCCGCCTCGGCCTCCCAAAGTGCTGGGATTACAGGCGTGAGCCACCGCGCCCGGCCGGCATCTTTATTGTTATACAGTGACCTTCTTTGTCTCTCTCTACAGTTTTTGACTTTAATCTAATTTATATAAGTCTAGCCTTTCCTGTTCTTTTTCCATTCCTGTTCATTTTCATGTTGTTGCTGATGTCCCGCTCTGGTTTGAAATCTTCTTTGCCTGAGTAAAAGAGAAGTCCCCAGATTTAATGCACTGGGGTTGCTAGCTTCAACTCCACTTTCAGTCTCAGACTACCCCCTCAGGGATTTTTCTTCCTACAGGCAGTCAGGATGCCTCCTAGGGATTGAGGCAAGAATAGGATTCCTGCAAAGGACACCAAAATGGGAGAGAAGCTAGCTCTCTGCCTTGATCTCACATTTTACAGAGGAAACTGTGAACCAAGGGGGACTTTTCTTTTTTTCTTTTCTTCCTTTTTTTTGGTGGGGGGAGGAGCAGGGGGATGGAGTCTCACTCTGTCACCCAGGCTGGAGTGCAGTGGCGCAATCTGGGCTCACTGCAACATCTGCCTCCCAGGTTCAAGTAATTCTCCTGTCTCAGCTTCCCGAGTTGCTGGGATTATAGGGGCACACCACCACGCCCGGCTAATTTTTGTATTTTTAGTAGAGACGGGGTTTCACCATATTGGTCAGGCTGGTCTCAAACTCCTGACCTCAGGTGATCCACCTGCCTCGGCCTACCAAAGTGCTGGGATTATAGGTGTGAGCCACCGCGCCCAGTCAAGGGGGACTTTTCTACATGGTGCCTAGCAGCCTTGGGTTGGGGAGTCATGGAGAGAGAAGTCCATTAGTCTTTCTAGCTGCTCATACTTTTTCACTTCCTTATAGCCCCATGGATAGTCACAGTCTCAATGTTCAGTTCTGGAATATTGCTTCTAGTAATCTTGTCTCTACACAGCTGTTTTTACTTTTCTTTGAGGTAAAGTCAGATCACTTCTGCTATACCATGTTGGTGATATCACTCTCCCTTTGCCTATTTTTTAAAAATTGGGTTATTTGTCTGTTTATTGTTGAGTTTTAAGAGTTATTTGTTTTTATTGGATATTAGAAGTTTTTAGATAATTGATTTGGAAATATTTCCTCCCATTCTGTAAGTTGGCTTTTCAAGTTCTGAATTGTGTACTTTGATGCAAAAAGTTTTTAATTTCAGGGAAGTCCAATTTGTTTTTTCTTTTGTCATTGCTGCTTTTGGTGGTATAGCTAATAAATCACTGCCAAATCTAAAGTTGTGAAGATGTATCCCTATAGTTTCCCTGAAGGTTTTATAGCTTTAGCTCTTATATTTAGAAATTTGATATATTTTGAGTTAATTTTTGCATATAATGTGAGGTAGAGGTCTAAATTCATCCTTTTGCATGTAGATAACCAGTTGTCTAAGTACTATTTGTTAAAGACTCTATTAACTACTCATAAAATGACCTTAATAACTTTGTCACAAATGAATTGACCACAGTGTCTGAGTTTATTTCCAGACTCTCCATCTTTTCCATTAAGCACTGTGTGTATTCTTATTTGATTATCACACTGCTTTGATTACTCCAGCTTTCCTAATAAGTTTTGAAATCCAGAAGTGTGAGTCTTCTACCTTGGTTTTTCTTATTCAGAGTTTACATTGGTTATTCAGATCTCTTGCAATTCAATAGGATCTTTAGGATTTGTGTTCCTTTTTTACAAAAAAAATGCTCATTGGATAACAATAAGGATTACATTAAATCTATAGATCTCTATGGGTAGTATTGCCATGTTAAAAATATTTAGTCTTCAGACCCATTACCACAGGATGTTCTTTATTAAAATTTAGGTTATCTTTAACTTCTCCATTATTTTGTGATTTTCAGTGTACAAGACTTTCATCTATTTAGTTAATTATTGTCTTGAAATTATGATTCATTTTGATGCTATTGTAAATGGAATTGCTTTCTTAATTGAATTTTCAGATTATTCATTGCTAGTGTACACAACTACAACTGATTTTTCCAAGTTAATGTTCTGTCCTGCAGTTGCTTGCTGGATCTTGTTCACTACCTCTAATACTGTTTTTCTGGGTTTTTAAGCTTTTTTTTGTTTTTTTGACTGGAGTCTTGCTCTGTCGCCCAGACTGGAGTACAATGGCACGATTCCGGCTCACTGCAACCTCTGCCTCCTGGGTTCAAACGATTCTCCCACCTCAGCCTCCCGAGTAGCTGGAATTACAGGCACCCGCCATCATGCCCGGGTAATTTTTGTATTTTTGTAGAGACGGGGTTTCACCATGTTGGCCAGGCTGGTCTTGAACTCCTGATCTTAGGTGATTCACATGCCTCAGCCTCCCGAAGTGCTGGGATTACAGGTGTGAGTCACTGCGCCTGGCAGCATTTTTTATAAGATCACTGTATTTGTGAAGAGAAATAATTTCCATTTTTTCTTTTCAACTGGGATATTTTTTATATATCTTCATTGCCTGATGACCCCAGCTAGATTTTAAGTATAATGTTTAAGAGAAGCGGCAAAAGTGGGCATTTTTCTCCTGTTCATGATTTTAGGAGCAAAGTTTTCAGTCTTTACCTCTTGACTATATTATTAGCTGTAGGTTTTAATAAATGCCCCATATATCGTGCTGAGAAAATGATCTTCTAATTATATATTATAGATTGTTTTGAGTTGCTTTTCTGGAGAGATGGACTACAGAAAGTGTCTACTGCACCATTGTCATTGATGTCACTTTTGCTACCTGTTTTTGAATTTGTAGGAACACTCATCCTTCTTCAAAATGTGCCTGACACAATAGTCACATATGAAAAAGTAGTTACAGATAGATAGGCAATGAGCACGGCAGGAAAGGGCTCTCCCTGACCCAGTAGGAATGTCACATGATGGTTCGGCAATGATCACATTGCCCCTCTAAAAACGATAATTTGGTAGCCTGGGAGAGACAATCTCCTGATGATCCACATCTGTTAATATTAAAAGTACGAATTGAATGCAGGCCACAGGGAGAAGCAGCTTCTTGGGCATGCGTATTAAGACACAAAATGGCGAAATATGATGTTCCGGGTACATGCCACCAGGAAAAAGAAAAAAGCCTCAGATGGGCATGTGTATAACTCCCTAAACACACTGCACAGTGCTCAATTCCAAAGGGTAAGGAGAGCACTGCGCATGCGGAAAGCTCACCCTAAAGGAAGAATCATGAGCAAGAGGTAAGCCTATAAGGTCCCATGATCAAGGTTAAAAGGTCTTTTTGTTCTCTTGGCCATTCAGGCACCCACTTGGATCTCTTCCAAGGGTTCTTTCTTTCTTTTCTTTCCTGTTCTAAAGCCTGTTAAATAAACTTCCACTCCTGCTCTGAATCTTGCCTCAGTCTCTTTTCCTGCTTTATGCCCCTCAGTGAAGTTCTTTCTTCTGAGGCGCCAGGACTGAAGTTCCTCTGGACCTATATGGATATGCCGCCTGTTACTCGGGGTAACTCGGTTCACTGCCACCGCTAACAAAGTGAGATCATGGGTAATGCTACCTCCCACAGACAAGCACTTTTAAAATGTGGATTAATTTTCAATCCTTTTCACTCCTTTTGTTTCCCATCCCTTTATGTGTAACAACTCCACTAAATAAATAAATAAATAAATAGAATGGCCGGGCACAGTGGCTTACGCCTGTAATCCAGCACATTGGGAGGCCAAAACGGGATGATCACCTGAGGTCAGGAGTTCAAGACCAGCTTGGCCCACATGGTGAAACCCCGTCTCTACTAAAAATACAAAAATTAGCCGAACTTGGTGGAACCCACCTTTAGTCCCAGTTGTTCGGGAGGCTGAGACAAGAGAATCCCTTCAACCTGGGAGACGGAGGATGCAGTGAGCTGAGATCGTGCCGCTGCACTCCAGGCTGGGCGACAGAGCAAGACTCCATCTAAAAAAACAAAACCAAAAAACAACTCTACTAGAAGATGTAAAACTTTAGGTCCTTTCAGTCTTTAGACAACTAGATGCCCTTGAGACTATCAGCAAACATACTGGCTCCTGCTTTATCACACCTGGAACAGGCCTGTCTTTGGTGTTCTCATACTGCTGCAACAAAGGACTGTGATACAGTAACACTGCCTGAAAGCCTGCTAACTCTTGCTCCAAGGGACAGGACAGAACACACACACCCATCCCCCCCCCCCACAGCATCTAATGTCTCAGAAAATCCCTAAAGAATATGTAATGCATGGGAACATGCTGTGTTCTGGTGTTAAATGTTGAGACCATGAGATGAAACTGAGTGATCTCGATAGGAACTGAACTTAGGGACTATGAGGATCACGCCATGTGGAGCATATAGGCCAGGGAGTTATGACTGCTACCTGGTCCTTACTCTGTGGCTCATGCCAAATTGTTGACTACAAACAACACTTGAGGCTAGAACATGAAGAACTCCTAGTTTTCTGGGAGGGAAACCAGGTCAAAGACCATCAGGATTTGTAAATTGTTTGCCAAAGATCTCTTCCTAGTTTCAAATAATTTTTTCCTTATTGCACTTTTATCCACCCAGTTTATCACCTGAAGGAGACAATTTGATGCCATGGAACTTGCTGGACTGTAACTGTGTGAAGTAAATCCTATCCAGATAGACACAGTGAGGAGTATATTTAATTTCTGAAAGAACAAGATTCCTGAGGAGCATGGGTAGTTCAGGCCTCATTTTGTTTTCAGATGGACAGAAAAAAAGCAAAAATTCAACAGTAAGACAAGGTTGCACCAAACAGGACAAATCTCCATGCAGCCAGATTTGGTGGCGCCTTTTTCCTCTGAGTGGCGTTTTTTCAGACATAAAAGGCGGGGGAAGAGTGCGCCAAGATAGGGCTTCCATGAAAAATGTGAATCACTACTGCCACCGTGAGGAAATTGTTTAAAGACGGAATCCGCCATCACACACTCCTTCCCAGGAAGCTATGGGGGAAGGTCTCAATTGGGCCGAGGTGGAAGAGGATTGGGCTCCAGACTAGGTCTTGTTGCCTTCTCCTCTCAGGTCATAAGAGAGCTCTGGACATTGACGGTATCTTGGTGTAGAAACTGGACAGTAAGGGGCTTGGAGTGAGGCAGCGGCTGCCAGGCGGCCCCGGCACAGGAAGTCGGGAGCGGGGCCTCGGTTCCTCCTGGTTTGGGCAGGACAGCAGGAACCCACTCAAAGTCGAATTCTTGCTCTTGTGGGAATCTGTCTCCTGTTCCTGCCCCTTAGAGCAAGAGCTGGCGGGCTTTCCCATGGTGTCATCTTGCTACAGGTCTTTGGGTCTCTTGCGGCATCAGTATCCGCCCACAGTTGACAGGTTTCCTCCAAGGGAAATTTACAGGATTTGCTTTCCTTCACTATCCAGGTTCTATACCAAGACACCGCCAAAGTCCAAATCTCTTTTAAGGCGTTATACGAGAAGGCAAGGAGGATCAGCATGGATCCCAGGCCTTTTCTACCTCCCCACAGACCAGACCTTCTCCAACAGGTAGTCCTCAGGGGAAGGACGTTGACGTGGCGTAGGGTGTCTTTAAACTATCACCTTACGATGGCACTAGTGTTCTAGATGTGCCAAGATGTGTCTTGGATTCCCTCTTCTCCCGCCCTCCCTGTCTGAAAAAACGCCACCCACACACAAAGGCACAAGAAAATATGGCTGCCTTGTTTTTTGCCCAGTTTGGAGTCATCTGGTCTTACTGTGGCACTTTTGTTTCCCATCTGAAATCAAACCAAGGCCTAAACCACCCACCCTCATCGGGAATCTTACTCCTTCAGAAACTTAAAATCTTCCTAACCTAGTCTATATGATTATGAATTACCTCAGACTTACAGGTCCAGTAGTCTCCATGGCATCAAACTGCCTCCTCAGGGGATAAATTTGGGGATGAGGGCACAAGGATAAAACTGCTTGAACCTCAGAGGAGATCTTCTCCAGCAAACAAGTTACAGACCTTGGTGGTCTCTGATCTGGCTCCCCTTCCCGACAACCAGGAAGTTCTTCATGTTCTAGCGCATGTGTTGCATTGTAGGCAACAATTTGGCAAGAACCATGGAGGAGGAACCAGAAAGCTGTCATTGCTACATGCCATATGTGCTCCACATGGCATGATACTCATACTACATATGTTCAGTTCCTGTCGAGGTTACTCAGAGTTTCATCTCATGGTCTCATCATTTAACATCAAAACACAGCATGATCCCATGACACTACATATTCTTCAGGTATTTCCTGAGACTTTAAGCGGTGTGTCTGTTTGTGTGTGTGTGTGTGTGTGTGTGTCTTTTTAAAAATAATTTGTATTTTAGATATAAGTCTTACAGTATTCTCCTACTGGTTAATTAAAGAATAATGCTTGACAAAGATTGAGAAAAATCAATGTACTAATAAAGATGAAAAGCACTACGATACAATTTGTCAAGGCAAAAAATAACCATTTGGATTATTTCCATATATAAAATATATATATGGAGTATTTCCATATATATAAAATATATATATGGAGTATTTCCATATATATAAAATATATATATGGAGTATTTCCATATATATAAAATATATATATGGAGTATTTCCATATATATAAAATATATATATGGAGTATTTCCATATATATAAAATATATATATGGAGTATTTCCATATATATATAATATATATATGGAGTATTTCCATATATATATAATATACATATGGAGTATTTCCATATATATATAGAAATATATACATATATATACACATAGAGAAATATATACATATATATATATATATACACACATACACTTTTTCTCTTTGGGGGGAGCGAAACTTTTTCTGTCACCCAGGCTACAGTGCAATGGCGCAGCCTCGGCTCATTGCAACCTCCAGGTTCAAGCAAATCTCCTGCCTCAGTCTCCTTAGTAGCTGGGATTACAAGCGCAGGCCACCAGACCTGATTAATTGTTCTGCATTTTTAGTAGACATGGGGTTTCGCCATGTTGGCCAGGCTGGTCTCGAACTCCTGACCTCAAGGCATCCAAAATCCTTAGCCTCCCAAAGTCCTGGGATTACAAGTGTGACCCACTGTACCCAGCTATAGATACATTCCTAATTTCATGCAAATAATAAATCTGTATTGAAATTAGGTTACACTCTACATTGTGGTTTGGAGCAGATCACGTGTATATTTTAACAAAGCTTTCAGGAGCATGAATTCATTTAAATATCATCAATACTAAGTGTTGTTTTCAACATTTCAAGCCTTCAATGTAAATGAAGGAAAATCTGAAAAATATATGTTCAAAAACATTCCTTTAGAAAAGTAGACAGTATTTATTTATTTATAATTTTTTTTTTTGAGATGGAGTTTCGCTCTTGTTGCCCAGGCTGGAGTGCAATGGCTTGATCTCGGCTCACCGCAACTTCTGCCTCCCAGGTTCAAGCGATTCTCCTGCCTCAGCCTCCCAAGTAGCTGGGATTACAGGCATGCGCCACCAGGCCCGGCTAAATTTGTATTTTTATTAGAGACGGGGTTTCTCCATGTTGGTCAGGCTGGTCTCAAACTCCCGACCTCAGGTGATCTGCCCACCTCGGCCTCCCTAAGTGCTGGGATTACAGGCGTGAGCCACTGCACCTGGCCAATTTTTTGTTTAAATTATAACAGATGCATCACAATGTGCATTTTGGCTCTCTAGAATACATATTTGACTACATGTTTGGTTTAAGGTTCTGACATGTTAGAAGTAGAGTAACATACACTTTACTTTGTCATTTATCTTACCGTGTGGTAGGTTTAATCCTCAAGGTTCTATAATTTTTCTTTTCTCCCTAAATCAGAGGCAGGGAATGGCTGTTTATGAGGCCACAGAGAATGCAATTAAGATCTTGTGATGGGCCAGGCACGGTGGCCCATGCCTGTAATCCCAGCGCTTTGCGAGGCCAAGGCAGGTGGATCACAAGGTCAGGAGTTCGAGACCAGCCTGGCCAATATGGTGAAAACCCCGTCTCTACTGAAAATACAAAAATTAGCTGTGTGTGGTGGCGCATGCCTGTAATCCCAGCTACTTGGGAGGCAGAGGCAGGAGAGTTGGTTGAACCCGGGAGGCGGAGGTTGCAGTGAGCTGAGATCATGCCAGTGCACTCCAGCCTGGGTGACAGAAGGTGACTCCGCCTCAAAAAAAAAAATGTGAAGGATAAAGGGACTATCTGGTGTAGATGAATGACATGTATCCAACCTAAATGGGAATGATAGGCTCATTGCCCCTCCACACTACCTTTCATTGCAGAATAAACCAATCAACCTCCTTGTCACTACCACTGGAACTTGGCTAGGTGTGATTTCCTTTCCAGGCTTCCATCGACTGCCCAGGCACATAGCCTCTTTATTAAAGATAGTTAGCAAGGGGTGAATAAAAGACCACTTAGCCTAAAGAATTCTAGGATTGGCACCACCAGCCTTTCTACCTTCAGATATGAGGTACTGTTCCATAGGTAGGTCTGTATTCTTCCATGAAAATGGTCGAGTCAAACTATTCCTCCATAGGAGGCAGTTTAGCAGATGTCTAAGTCTATTTTAGGTGAAATACTCTGGGGAGGTAAGATATCCTTTTTGTCCTTTCCAGGAACAAGGATCATGGAGAAATGCTTCCCCTAGCGTCTCCAAGGCATTCATGCATGCCAATAGTATCTATGTCTGCAGATCATCACTCAACTCAACAAAACCAGCTAGAGAGAGAGCTAGACACAGTCAAAGATGTCAAAAAAGCCAGGCTACCCTAGAATGCCTTACCCTGGAATGCCTGCCTGAATCCTCAGAGGCCAGGAGAGGTCATACGTGAACAAGCTCTTGAAGCACTGTAATGTCACAGTGCAGAACCAGACTAACATTAATTCCTTTCATTAAGAATTCAGATACTGAAATAAGAAATTCTGAGGAAGAATGTCATGAGGAATAAGTCACCCATACAATTTTAGCCACTCTTATTGATTCCTCAATTATGAGTCATAGAGTTTCTGGAGGTCTCCACACCAAAGGTTGTATGTCTTCATCAGGAAATAGCTTTGAAGCTGATACAGAAAATACTAGCTAGGATGAGGTAAATAATGATTTGCTCAGGCCTAAACAATGCCATCCTTCTCAGGGACATCCAACAGAAGAGAGCTACCTATGTGGCCTCCTTGACAGAAATGAGATGTCATCGGGGTCTCATTATGACAAAAGACTTTCTCCTGAACTTATAAAGTCACAGAAGCTGCTGGCTTGTGTGCTCTGATAATTGCTTAGGCCTTCCATCACATTCTTGGCCTTCATCCACTTCAGCAAATCGGCTCTGCTAAAAGATGATCTGGCCCACATAGGCAGATCCTCACTCCTCTATAGAGGTCCCTCTAGTTGTAATTTTTGTGTATCGAGGACCACGTGAATGACACTGGCTTCAGATAGATTGTCCCTGGAACTGTCCTGTCCATTGCAATCTAACGATGCTGCTATAAATGTCACAGCTGCATAACACAGGGACAGCCAGATTGCCTAAAACTCCCAAGGGCATATTCATAACATAAATGCCCCAGGGGTCTGCACTTGGCTGTGTCATCTTCTAGTCTTGTCCCCACTATGAGGAAACTGAGGCCCTGTCCTCTATTTCCTGTACCCGGAGTTCCTGGAAACATTTGGCTTAGTCCTGGTCCCTCACTCAGCAGATACTTCACTAAGACTTTGCATTTGTCTATTGCTTCTGCTAGGCCTCAGAGAAAAGGGTAGGAATGCCAACTTGTGTCTTGGATGGCTTTTCCTTCCGCAACTGCTAGGGCTTACATGCAGGAAACGCTCACGGCTTTGGACGCTATGAAACTATTTCCGCACGATGGCAGTATTGTACAAGAAAAGCCAACTAACTTTGCTCCAGGAGCTCTTCTCCCGCCCATCACATTTCAAAAAAAAGGCCAAGAAGAGACAAAGACACCAGAAACTATGGCTACCTAACATTTTGCTACATTTGCGTAATGGTATTCCACTTTTGGCTTCTGCTGGATATTAAACTGAGGTGTAATCCACTCACCCTCATCAAGCATCTCCTCTTTTCAAGAACTCAGTTTCCGCTCAACCAAGTCTTCCCATTTCTACTCTTCTTCACTCAGCATTGTTTCTGCAGTGTTCTATTATGATATCAAATTGTCTTGTCGTATTGGGGACCGATCTCAGGGATCCATGTCTAAAGAGAAAGGAAAAAAAACATGTTGACATCTGAGGTCTTGGAGGACAGCAAATCTGGGCACCAGGCCATGTGTTTCTTCTCCTGACTCCCTATCCAGGTTCCCTGGGAGGTTTACTCCATGTTCAGACCTAGTCAGTAGGCCTTGTATGTTGAGAGGGAGGTCGCTATTTAGTGGGGCTCTAACATAAGAGTCCAGATAGCTCTCAAGCTTGACAGACACACACAACCCTACTTGAATGTACACAAATACAGGAATGACTATAAATGCTAATCAGATGGATCCCAGGATTTTGTCTTACAGTTTCTTTATATAACAGTGTAACACAAACATTTTCCTGGGTCATTAAACTGCAATGGCTTACAACTATGTCCTATGAGTTTGCTGTGTATGTGTGTTACTGTTTATCAGTTAGGAATCAGTCCTGTATTTTCACATTAGTAACAAAGAGGTGGGATTCGCAAAGAAGCTAAAAAAAATGTGGTGATCAAGAGAAAAGCAATGCCATACAACTGTGTATTAAACACTGAAGGCTGGGCGCGGTGGTTCACACCTATAATCCCAGCACTTTGGGAGGCCAAGGCAGGCGGATCACTTGAGGTCAGGAGATCGAGACCAGCCTGACCAACATGGCGAAACCTCGCCTTTACTAAAAATATAAAAATTAGCTGGGCGTGGTGTCACATGCCTATAATCTCAGCTACTGGGGAGGCTGAGACAGGAGAATCGCTTGAACCGGGAGGTGGAGGTTGCAGTGAGCAAAGATCGCACCATTGCACTCCAGGCTGGGCAACAAGAGCGAGAATCCGTCTCAAAAAATAAAAATAAAAAACACTGATACCCTTTTTCGTATTTGCTCCCACTTTCAATACATAGATAAAAGTTCTATATATACAGTCAAACAGTCAAACACCACAGTAAATTTACATTTAAATTGGATTCAGGCCAGGAGCAGTGGTTCATGCCTGTAATCCCAACATTTTGGGAGGCCGAGTCGGGCGGATCACTTGAGGTCAGGAGTTTGAGACCAGCCTGGGCACCATGTTGAAATGCCGTGTCTACTGAAAATACAAAAATAAGCCAGGTGTGGTGGCGAGTACCTATAATCCCACCTACTCGGAAGGTTAAGGCAGGAGAATCGCTTGAATCCGGGAGGCCAAGGTTGCAGTGAACTGACATCACACCACTGCACTCCCACCTGGGCAACGGAGGGAGGGCCTGTCTCAGAAAAAAAAAAAAAAAAAAAATTGGATTTAGCTATGTATTGTAAAGTAAAAATTTTCATTCTAAAATTTGGTTCCTGACTAATTTTTGACATTGTCATATAAAATTTGCAATTTCTATATTTTAGACAATAAATTATTTGCAAAGAACTTCGTGATTATACTAGTCATTAAAAAATAAGTTGTTTGCTCTTTTTAATCTAAAAATGTGTTTATATGTATATAAACACATAAATATTTACATATCATATAAATATGTATATTATACATACTTATACCTCTGAAAATTAGGATTTTAAAATTATTCTTGAGATTTTAGCTCTAATTCTTACCTTCAAATTTTATCTTTAAAAACTCAAAAGAAGCAAAACAACATTCAATACATGATAATTGAATTAGGCATCTCTCACATTCAGTCACTTAGATGTGAACCCTAAGAAAACTGTAAGATGGATGTATTCACACCACTCACATGCAGCTACAATGTTTCATTAATGTCTGTTTATATAACCATGAATTAAAGATATGAATTTGTTGGCCAAAAATATCATATTCAAACATATACTCACTATAACACTGACCATGATTTGAAATATATGCCATTGGCTGGGTGTGGTGGCTCGCAACTGTAATCCCAACATTTTGAGAGGCTAAGGCAGGAGGATTGCTTGAGCCCGGGAGTTTGAGACCATCTCGGGCAATTTAGTGAGACCCTGTCTCTACAAAAAATACAAAATATACCTGTGCATGGTGGCATGCACCTGTGGGCCCAGCTACACAGGAGGTGGAGGTGAGAGGATCACTGGAGCCCAGGGAGGTCGTGGCTGCTGTGAGCCACGATCATGCCACTGCACTCCAGCCTGGATGACAGGGCGAGACCCTGTCTAAAAATATATATATATGGCATTTTAAAATCTGTATATGCATATAAACAGATATGAATACATACAGTCCCACACACATTTTACATTCAATATAATTGGATTCATACTGTTTGCAATTTTGTACAAAATCTTCAGCATCACCTTATAATCTTTGAATATATCCATATCAATATATACTTTTGAGTGCTTGAGTTTTTTTATATTTTACTCTAGAAAAACTTTAAGAAATTACAAGCAGAAAACATATGGTAGGTCAAACCTAGTGAGAAGAAGTAATCACTTTTAAAATATCTATGCTATGTATTATGATCTCTTTCCTATGCACATATAATATGTACATTTATAAACTAATGTTCAAATTCCCCTGTAGTATAATCATTGAAACAAGTTTTCTTCACTGATAACTTGAGTACTTTTCAAATATAATTAATTATTCTTGGAAATAATGATAGGTTTAAAAATATTGGCACTTTTTGAAACTGTGTTGGTAAAATTCATGTAACATAAAAATAACCATTAAAATGTTCAAATTTGGTGGCATTTAGTACATTCACAATGCAGTGCAAGCACTACCTCTGTGTAGTGGCAAATAATTTTCATTACCACAAAAGAAAACCGTGAACTCATTAAGCAGTCATTCCCCATTCCACTCTCTGCCCAGCTCCTAGCAAACACTAATCTACTTTCCCTCACTACTGATCATCACAATAAGTAGCCTTTTTTTCTTTCTTCTTTCACTTAGCATGTTTTCAAATTTCATCCATGTTGTAATATATGTCAGTACTTCATTTCATTTTGTAGCTGAATAATATCCATATGTATATATCACATTTTGTTTATCCATTCATCAAATGATGGATGTTTGCTTATGTTCACCTTTTGGGTATTGTTAATAAATATATACAGTGAGTATATAAAAGTACTTGTTTGAGTGTTTTCAATCATATGTGGTGTATACATAGGAGTAGAGTTGCTAGCTCATATGGTTCCTTCTATGTTTAAATTTTTGAAGTACTGATAAACTGCTTTCTGTAGCAGGTGCACAATTTAGCATTTCCACCAACACTCTAGAAGAGTTCTAACTTCTCCACCTCTCCACCGATATTTGTTCTTTTTAAGTAATTCCCATTCTAGTGGGTGTTAATTGGTACCATCAGGTGGTTTTGATTTACGTTTCTGAAAAGACTAATAATGGAAGCATCTTTCATAGAACTGTTGGCTATTTGTATATCTTCTTTGGAGAATTGTATATTTAAGACCTTTGCCTATTTTTAAAATTTGCATATAATTGTACATATTTATGTAGTACATATATTTTCATGCATCCATAAAATGTCTGATAACCAAAAAAGGATAACTGGGATACTCATCACCTAATGCATTTATTATTTGTTTGTGTTGGAAACATTTCAAATGTTCTTTTAGGTATTTGGAAATAAGCATTAAATTATTGCTAACTATGGTCGCCCTAAGTACGCTATTGAACACTAGAACTTACTCCTTCTGTCCAACTGTATTTTTGTAGCCATTAACCAACCTCTCTTCATTCCCCTCCTTTCCTAACTTCTGGTATCCACCATTCTACTCTATAGTTCCATGAGATGGATTCTTTCAGCTCCTGCACATGAGTAAGGACATGTGATAATTTGTCTTTCTGCATCTGGCTTATTTGACTTAACGTAGTGTCCTACAGTTCCATTCATGTTGCTGCAGATGACAGGATTTTATTCCTTTTTCTGGCTCAATAATCTTCCTTTTTATATGTATGTCACATTTTCTTAATCCATTCATCCGTCAGTGAACACTTAGGTTTATTCTATATCTTTGCTATTGTGAATAATGATGCAATAAACATGGCAATGCATATATCTCTTTGCTGTACTGATTTCCTTTCTTTTGAATATATACTCAGCAGTGGGATTGCTGCATCATACGGTAACTCTATTTTTAGCTTTTTGGGGAAACTCCATCCTATGTCCCATAGTGGCTGTATTAATATACATTTACAGCAACAGTATACAAGCATTCCTCTTTGCTTCCTAGCCAGCAACTGTTATTCTCTGTCTTTTTAGTAAAAGCCATTTGAACTGGGGTAATATGGTATCTCACATGGTTTTGATTTGCGTTTCCCTGACGGTTAGTGATGTTTAACGTATTTTCATATATCTGTTGGCCATTTGTGTCTTTCTTTCAGAAATGTCTATTCAGATCATTTGCCCATTTGTAAATCAGATAATTTGGTTTTTGGTTATTGAGCTGAGTTTGTTTTACATTGTGATTTGTTATTCCATTGTTAGATCAATAGTTTGCTAAGATATTCTCTCTTTCTGTAGGTTGTCTCCTCACTTTGTTGTTTTCTTTGCTGTGCAGAAGCTTTCTAGCTTGATTTACTCTCATTTGTCTATTTTCGCTTTGATTGCCAGTGCTTTTCAGATCTTATACAAAAAATCTTTCCCCAGAACAATGTCTTAAAGCATTTCCCCAGGCTCTTATTCTAGTAATTTCATATTTTCGGGTCTTTTCTTAAATTTGTTTAGCCTTGTTCTGTGGCCTAACATATGCTCTATACTGGAGAATGTTCCATATGCTGATAACAAGAATGTATATTCTATAGCAATTGGATGAAATATTTTGTAAAGGTCAGTTAAGTTCATTTGGTCTAGAGAACAGTTTAATTTCAATGTTTCTTTGTCTAATTAAGCTGTCCATTACTGAAAGTGGAGTACTGAAGTCTCCCAGTGTTGTTGTACGCCATTCTATCACTCTGTTTAGATCTTCAAATGTTTGCCTTATATATTTCTGTGTTCCAGTGTTGGGTACATACATATATACAATTGTTATCCTCTTGCTGTATTGGCATTTTCATTGTTATACAGTGATCTTCTTTGCCTCTCTTTACAGTTTTTGACTTTTAATCTATTGTATCTAAGTATGGCCTTTCTCTCTCTCTCTCTCTCTCTTTCTTTCTTTCTCTCTCTCTTTCTTTCTTTTTTTTTTTTGAGATGGAGTCTCGCTCTGTGGCTCAGGCTGGAGTGCAATGGCATGATCTCGGCTCACTGCAATCTCTGCCTCCTGGATTCAAGGGATTCTCCTGCCTCAGCCTCCCAAGTAGCTGGGATTACAGGCGTGTGCCACCACGCCCAGCTAATTTTTGTATTTTTAGTAGAGACAGGGTTTCACCAGGTTGGCCAGGCTAGTCTTGAACTCCTGACCTCAGGTCATCCGCCTGCCTTGGCCTCCCAAAGCGCTAGGATTACAGGCGTGAGCCACCACGCTGGGCCAGAGTATAGCCTTTCCGGTTCTTTTTTCATTCCTGTTCATTTTCATGTTGCTGCTGATGCCCTCTCTGATTTGAGGTCTTCTTTGTCTCAGTAAAAGACGAGTCCCCAAATTTAATGCACTGGGGTTGCTAGCTTCGACTCCACTTTTTGTCTCTAGCTGCCCTCAGAGATTTTTCTTCCTACAGGCAGTCAGGATGCTTTCTAGGGAGTGAGGCAAGAACAGCATTCCTGCAAAGGACACCAAAATGGGAGAGAAGCTAGCTGCCTGCCTGGATCTCACATTTTACAGAGGAAACCGTGAGTCCAGGGGGAATTTTCTACATGGTGCCTAGCAGCTTTGAGTTGGGGAATCACAGAGACAGAAGTCTATTAATCTTTCCAGCTGCTCATATGTATTCACTTTCTTGTGGACCCACAGATCGTCATAGTCTCAATTTTCAGTTCTGCAATATTGCTTGTGACAATCTTGGCACTAGACAGCTATTTTTAGTTTTCTTTGGGGTAAAGTCAGATTGCTTCCACTCTACCATTTTGGTGATGTCACTCTCCCTTGGCCTATTTTTTAAAAATTGGGTTGTCTTTTGTTGTTTTTAAGAGTCCTTTATATGTATTGGATATTAGCAGTTTTTAGATAATTGATTTGGAAATATTTCCTCCCACTCCGTAAGTTGGCTTTTCAAGTTCTGAATTGTGCACTTTGATGCAAAATTTTTTAATTCCAGGGAAGTCCAATTTATTTTTTCTTTTGTTATTGGTGCTTTTGGCAGTATAGCTAAAAAATCATTGCCAAATCTAAAGTTTTGAAGACTTATTCCTGTAGTTTCCCTGAAGATTTTATAGCTTTAGCTCTTACCTTTAGACATTTGACACATTTCAAGTTAATTTTTGCACATGATGTGAGGTAGAGGTCTAACTTCATCCTTTTGCATGTGGATAACCAGTTGTCTAAGCACTATTTCTTAAGGAGTCTATTCATGTCTCATTAAATGAACTTGATAACTTTGTGAAAAGTCAATTGACCACAATGTCTGGGTTTATTTTCAGACTCTTCATCTCTTCCATTAATCACTGTGTGTATTCTTATTTGATCATCAGCCTGCTTTGATTACTCTAGATTTTCTAGTAAATTTTGAAATCTAGAAGTGTGTCTTCCACCTTGGTTTTTCTTACTCAAAGTTTGGTTACTCAGATCTCTTGCAATTTAATAGGATCTTTAGAATTTGCTCTTTCTTTTTCCCAAAAATAAATGCTCATGGGAATAATAATTAGGATTACATTAAATCTGTAGATCTCTATGGCTAGTATTGCCATATTATAAATATTTAGTCTTCTAACTCATTACCCACAGGATGTCCTTTTTAAAAATCCAGGTAATCGTTAAGTTCTTCTCCAATATTTTGTGATTTTTCAATGTACAAGTCTTTCATCTGTTTAGTGAAATATTCTCCTTAAAATATGATTTATTTTGATGCTATTATAAATGGAATTGCTTTCTTAATTCAATTTTCAGATTGTTCATTGCTAGTGTACACAACTATAACTGATTTTTATGATTTAATGTTCTATCCTGTGGGGCTTGCTGAATATTGTTCATTAGCTCTAATATGGTTTTTCTGCATTTTAAAGCATTTTTATAAGATCATCATCTTTATGAAGAGAGATAATTTCCATTTTTTTTTCTTTTCAACTTGGATGCCTTTTATATATCTTCATTGTCTGATGACCCTGACTAGAATTTTAAGTGTACTGTTCAAGAAAAGGGCAAAAGTGTGCATTCTTGCCTTGTTCATGATCTTGGGAGGAAAGCTTTCAGTCTTTCACTCTTGAGTATAATACTACCTGTAGATTTTTTATAAATGCCCCATATATCGTGTTGAGAAAATGATCTTCTAATGATAGATTCTTGATTGTTTTGAGTTGCCTTTCCAGAGAGAAGGACTACAGAAGTTCCCTAATGCATAATTTTCATTGATGTCACTTTCGCCACCTGTTTTTGAATTTGTAGAAACAATCATGCTTCTTGAAAACATACCTGCCACAATAGTCATACATGATAACGTGAAGTGAGATCACGGGTAATGCCATCTCCAACAAATACTATTAAAATGGAGATTGATTTTCAATCCCTTTCACTGTTTTTGGTTTATGTGTTTATGTACAACAGTCCACTAGAAGAAGATGTAACTCTTCCTTGATTAGCTCAGTGGTTCAATTTCTCTTCATGCCCTTCTAGTCTTCAGACAATTGGGTACCCTTGAGACCCTCAGAAAACTTACTTGCTCCTGCTACATCCCACCTGGAATTGGTCTGTCCTTGGTGTTCTCACATTGCTGCAACAAATGACTCATGCCTCACAGCAGAGTGACACTGCCTGAAAGCCTGCTAACTCTTGCTCCAAGGGAGAAACATAACGCACCCATCCATTCCCCACGTAGGCACCGTGTAAAGTCCCAGGAAATACTTGAAGTATATGTAACACATGGGAATGTTGTTATTTTGGTGTTAAATGATGCGACCATGAGATATAACTCTGTGTAACCTCGACAGGAATTGAACATATGCATTATGAGTATCATTCCATGTGGAGTATATGTGGCGGGCAGCAATGACAACTATCGGATCCCTCCTCTATGGCTGATGCCAAATTACTGCCTATAGTGCAACACATGAGGCTAGAACATGAAGAACTCCCTGGTTGTCTGGGCGGGGAGCCAGATCAAAGAACACCAGAATTTGTAAATTGCTTGCCAGAGAAGATCTCCAAGTTTCAAGTAATTTTCTCCTTGTGCCTTCATCCCCTGAAAAAGATTTTTATACCATGAAGTGTACTGGCCCCTTAACTCTGTGAAATAAATCATACCCTCAAAGTCTTGGACAGGAGGATATTTAATTTCTGAAAGCACAAGATTCTTAATGAAGGCGGGCCTTGTTTGATTTCAAGTGGAAAACAAAAGCAAAAGTGCAGCGGTAAGACCAGCTGGCCCCAAACTGGGCTAAATGCAAGGCAGCCATGTTTGGTGGCGCCTTTGTGGATGCGTGGCGTTTTTTCATACAGGAAGGGCGGGAGTAGAGGGCGCCAAGACAAGACTACTTAGCATATTTGGAGCACTACTGCCATCGTGAGGATGTCGTTTAACGAAACCCTACGCCATTACAGAGTTCTAGTGAGGGCTACCTGTTGGGACAGGTCTGGTCTGGTAAGAGGTGGAAGAGGCTTGGCCTCTATGCTGGGAGGCCTCGCCTACTCCTCTAAGGCTTTAAAACAGACCTGGACATTGGCGGTATCTTGCTATAGAACCTGGGGTGTGAAGGTTCTAATAGCAAATCCTGTAAACTTCCCTTGGAATAACCCTGTTAATTGTGCGCAACACTGATGCTACCAGAGACCCAAAGATCCATAGCAAGATGACAGCTCGTGGAAACCTTCTGACTCTTGCTCCAAGGGGCAGGAACAGCAAAGAGATGCCCATAAGAGCCTACATGTGTCTTTGAGAGGGTTTCTGCTGTCCTGCCCACACCAGGAGGAACTGAGGCCCCGACCCACGACTTCCTGTACCAGGACCTCCTGGCAGCTGCTGCTTCACTCCAAGCCCCTCACTCTCCAGGTTCTACACCAAGATACCGCCAAATTCCAGGTCTCTCTTCAGGCCTTAGAGGAGAAGGCAACAAGACCTAGTCTGGAGCCCAATCCTCTTCCACCTCCTCACAGACCAGACTTTCCCCCACAGCGAGGCTTCCCGGGAAGGACGCTGTAATAGCCTATTCTGTCTTTAAACGATTTCCTCACGGTGGCAGTAGTGCTTCAGATTTTTCAAGGACGCCCTGTCTTGGAGCAGTCTTCTCCCGCCCTTCCTGTCTGAAAAAACGCCACCCAGAGACAAATGCGCCAGGAGGCATGGCTTCCTTGCATTTTGCACAGTTTGGGGCAACCTGTGCATATTCCTGTACTTTTGCTTTTCTTTTCCATGTGAAATCAAGTCAAAGCCTAAACGACCCATCCTCATCAGGAATCTTGTTCTTTCAAGAAATTAAATGTTTTCCAGACTTAGTCTATGTGGATTGGCTCAGTACTTTCACATGGTATCAAAATGTCTGTCTCAGGCCGGAAATTAGAACGATCAGAGAAGAAAAGCGATAATAAATGGTCAGAAGCCTGGAGATCATCATGAGCCACCAATTCACAAGTCTAGGTGATCTTTGACCTATTCCCCTCCCCAGACAACCAGGGAGTCCTCCACCATTTTCTCAGTTTATGTGATGAATTGTCAGAAAGTGTTTGGTAGAAGTAGGAAGAGAAGGCCAAGACAGCGCACATCATTGTTTGTAATACATTGTTCCACAGGGTATGATACATATACTTACATCTGTATAAACTCCCATTAGAAGTTACACATTTTTGGGGCAGACGCAGTGGCTCACGCCTGTAATCCCAACACTTTGGGAGGCCGAGGCCGGTGGATCACTTGAGATCAGGAGTTTGAGACCAGCCCGGCCAACATGGTGAAACCCTGTCTCTACTAAAAATACAAAGATGAGCCAGGTGTGGTGGCCCATACCTGTAGTCCCAGCTACTCAGGAGGCTGAGGCAGGAGAATCGCTTGAACCCGGGAGGTGGAGGTTGCAGTGAGCTGAGATCACGCCACTGCACTCCAGCCTGGGCGACAGAATGAGTGAGACTCTGTCTCAAAAAAAAAAAAAAAAAAAAGATAGTTACAGTTTTAAAAATTGTCCTCTGTTTAACAGTGAATAATTTATATTTCCATATGTTCCTATGCCATTAAATATTTTTCAGCTTCTTCTTGTGACTTGAGTGTGTGTGTGTGTGTGTGTGCCTGCATGCGTGTGTGTGTGTGTTACCTCTTATCTCTTAGGTATCAGTCTTACAATATCTTCTTATTAGCAATGGTGTTTGCAAGCCAGGTACAGTCTCGTGTTCTTGTAGTTTCAGCTTCTTGGAAGGCTGAGGCAGGAGAATAGCTTGGGCCCAGGAGCACAGCAGCTTGAAGAACATAGTGACACCTTAGTCTCTAAAAAAAAAAAAATTAAAAAAGAATGATGTTTGCCACATAGTTCAAAAATAATCTTGTGTACATCAAGAAGAATAACACCATCATAAAATCTGTTAAGACAACTGATAACATTTTGGGTTATTTTCTTCCATACTTTTCAATGTATAGATACATACGCCTACTATATTTTGTTCACACAAAAAATAAATCTATATTAAAATTGGATTAATCTGTACATTGTGGTTTGGATCAGACCAGATGTGTATTCTGACAAAGTTTTGAAGGGAAAGTATTTGCTTGCATTAAATGCATGTACAAATTCTCCTTAACATCTTGTTTTGTATAAATAAGTACATACACACATACATACGGATATAGGCACAGATCATGGTAACTGAAATGATTACCATGACTAATCACTACCATGACTAATCATTACTATGGTTAGTAAACATGTGTACACACATAGGTGTATAAATACCATAAATAAGTGGTCTCTCAATCCCAATAGGAAATGACTTTTAAAATGGTTTTATCACACATTCACGTCTTCTATTGGTCATAAAAGAACTTCTCTATTTAAAGTTCCCATATATTTGTATGTCCAGTGTTCAAATATGTTCTCTACATTTATTGTAGCTTAAACATTTGCAAACTTGTTAAATATTCTTAAAGATTATTCTTAAATATTTTGTGGGATGCCAGGTTGTTTTTAAGAGTGCCTTCCTATTTTTGGCATTTCTCGAAATTAGATCTGCTTATTTACAATATTTTCAGATACAGTAGCCCTGTTTAAAGAAAAGCAGGTAGGTCACAGTTAATGCCACCACCAAGAAACAAGTAATTTCAAAATGCGGATCTATTATCAGCATTCCCTTTCTCTTTCTTTCTTTCTTTCTTTTCTTTTCTTTTTCTTTTTTTTTTTTTTTTTGGCAGTTTCTCGACTTTATTAGCCTGGAGCTCCTCTCCGACATCCCCAGGGGCTGGTCTCTGGTCCCTGGGCACAGTGAGCAGGACTGAGGTCAGACGGGTTCGGCCCCTGGCCATAGCAGCTTGGGACAGCTGGGCCAAGGGAACAACAGGTGCAAAAGTCCAAATGCTGGCACTTCAGGTGTGGCCGGCACCCAGCCAGGCGCAACAGTGGATGGGCAGGACGCCATGCTCCTCTCCTGGCGATACGTAGACCATAGCAGCGCTCCCTCCCAGCAGCCGCTAGGAACAGCTGGTGATTCTAGCCAGGAAGTGCTGCGCCCACCACTCGTCCAAGTCAATGGGCACGAAGTTCTGCAGCCGGGGATTGGGGATCCTCTCCACTGCACAGGCCTTGTCCCGCCCTCACCGGCTGGGCCACCATCCAGCTGCTGCCGCACCTGCTGCCAGGCTTCGGACACAAAGCGGACATTCTCCTTGTGGGCCAGTGTGTAGGTCTCCTGGGTCCCCTGGAGGGATGCGGACTTGGAGGGGTCCCGCCGGCGATTCACACGATTGAACACAAGCCTTGGCCCTGGACTCGACAGGGGCCAGGGTCCCAGCGGCTGCGCGAAGGGCTGCGCCCGCTGGGGCTGCAAGGTCGGCGGCGCGGGCTGCCGGCTTTTCAGGAGCTCCTGGAGCTGGCCCTTCACCTGCTGCTGCGTGAGACCTGTGCGGCGCTGCGCGACCAACTTGCTGGGCCCGTTGATGATGGTGTACAGGCGCGCCGCTCCCAGACTGCCGCCGGCCCCCCACCAGATCTCAGTATTCCGTTTTTCTATGTTTCGAAGAAATATAAATTACTGAATTCCATCTGTGGTCAATAAGGATTTTGCACCAACTTTTTCAGTACACGTTTGTTCTTGATTGCTTCTCAAATTATGAATATCAGCTTTTTGAGAAATCTCTTAGAATATTCAAATCTATGAAGGACAAGCAAAAACACTGCATCGTAAATCCCATTTTCATGAAGCAACCACCATCAGCAGCTTGATGGCTACATGCATTCAAATATTATAAATGGATTCTATGATTGTTCATGAGAGGTGATACTATTTAACTAAAGCCATAGAGGCTTATTAATATACTCCCTTATTTGCACAACAAAGTGTTCAACATACACACACAATCACATTAATTACTCCCTTCAATTCCATCCTCATCAAACTATAGGTAGTATTTAGTGCCTTGAATATTTCACACAATATTAGGTAATGGGAAATTTCCAATGGTATGGAGTAACTAATAGCACTTTATTGCTAACTCTCATAACATTTCTTTATTGTTCAAAAATAACAATGAATCAACTAGTGCTCAAATCCTAAGGATGATATAAACACTTAGCAAAAAAATGAAAAATTGAACAATTATAGCAGAAGTTAATGAGGCATATTCTCTATCACATAAACTCAATCAAAATTCAATTACTGTCTTTCTCAACTGCATTTAGCTCGTTCTTCTATTTGCATTTTATTGGGGGGGTAGAGGGAATGTACATGTGCAGGAATTTTTTTTTGTTATAAACATCAAATAACACCCTTTATATGAAATTTCCTTCTAATTTAATATTTTTCCTTCTATCATTTTTCTCAGGTTTTATATAGAAAGGCTACTTAAAATGTCACTAAACATACTTCAGCTAATTGGATTTTGTGTTAAATAATAATTTGTTAGAAGTTTTTAATTTTCTTGACTAGTAAGAGCAAGACATTTAATCATCCCAGCATGTAAACAGTGCTGTTTATTTTTAGATAAAAACATGGAATTACTCAGAATGTTATCAGTACTAAGCCTTATTTGTCAATGTGTCAAGTCTTCATTATAAATAAAAGTAAAACTGGAAAATGTGCTCTCAAAAACTCAGCTTTAGAGAAGTAGACACTGTTAGTTGTTTTGTTTGAATTTTTTCAATTTACAGATACATTACAATGTGCATATTGGCTTTCAAGAATACATACATGTTTAGACGTTTGGTTCAAGGTTATCACATGTTAGAAGTAAAATGCCCTTGACTTTGCCATTTCTCTTACCTAGTGTTAGCAAACTTACATGGTTTGATCCCCAAGGTCCAACTGTTTGCTTTTCTCCCTAAATCAGAGGCAGGGAATGTCTCTGCCAATCAGGCCACAGAGAATGGAATTCAGACTTTGTGAAGGCTGAAGGGACTACCTAAGGAGCCTAACTCATCTAGTCAAGGCTTTCTGTGAGTGTTCTTTAGATGATATTTGAAGGGAAGGTTAGAGGTCATTTTTCTCTTTCACAAAATACCTGGAAGACCTCGTGCTTTGCTTCCCAGAGCCTCTGCAAGGCACTGCTGTGTGTCAGTACACCTATGTCCATAGGCCATCCTTGAAATCAACCATGATAAGTCAAAAAGAGAGTTAGGCACAGGCCAGGATGTCACAAAAGCCAGTTCCCTTCTCCTGGTACAGCATGGTCTACATGGTAGGTGATGGAATCTTACCTTTCAAGGTAAGATAGATTTTTATATCTTTTAGGTCTAGTTGACTCATAACTTTGTTCACATCCTCTAATTCCTTAATGATCTTCAGTTTAGTTGTTTCATTCATTACTTAAGGTGGGGTATTGGGCTGGGTGACGTGGCTCACGCCTGTAATCCTAGCACTTTGGGAGGCTGAGGCGGGCAGACCACTCGAGGCCAAGAGTTCAAGACCAGCATGGCCAAAATGGTGAAACCCCTTCTCTGCTAAAAATAAACAAATTAGCTGGGCACGTTGGCACACGCTTGTAATCCCAGCTACTAGGGAGGCTGAGACATAGGTATTGCTTGAACCCAGGAGGCGGAGATTGCAGCCAAGATGGTGCCACTACACTCCAGCCTGAGTGACAGAGTGAGAGACTCTGTCTCTAAATAAATAAATAAATAAATAAATAAATACATAAAGTGGGGTATTGAAGTCACCAACTTACTTTTTAGAACTCTATTTTTTCCTTTAGTTCTGTTCAGTTTTTGCCTCATGTATTTGAGGACTCTTGTAAAATAAATATGTATGTTTAATTAGTACATCTTGACAGACTGACCTTATCATTATATAATGTCCATCTTTGTCTCTTGAAACAATTATTGTCTTAAGGTATATTTTGTCTGGTATCAGTACCGTCAGACCAATTTTCTTTTGGTTACTTTTTACATGAAATATTTTTTCATGCTATTACTATTAACCATTTGTGAATTGGATCTAAAGCCAACTCTTTTAGACAGCTAGAGTTGGATGTTCTAAAAAATCCATTCTGCCAATCTTTGCCTTGGAGTTTAATCCATTTAAAGTAATTACTGGTAAAGAGGGACTTATTCCTGCTATTTTGCTATGTATTTTCTGTATGTCTTATAGCTTTTTTCTCAATTCCATAATTCCTACCTTCTTTTGTGATTAATTGATCTTTTCTAGTGCACCATTTTTATTCCTTTCTATTTCTTTTTCTCTATATACTAATTTTTTTCTTTATGGTTATCCTGCAGAATACAATTAATATCTTAATTTTAGAGTAATCAATTTTTATTAAACTACAAAGTAGTTTATATAGTACATAAAACCTACTCCTTTAAAGCTCTAATCCCTTTTGTGTTATTTTTACAAATGACATCATTAAACATTGTGTACCTATTAATGCAGACTTATAATTATTGTTTCATTCATTTGTTTTTAAAATCATATGGGAAGGAAAGGGAATTATAAACCAAAAATATAATTCTTCTGGCTTTTTTATGTATCTATGTAGCTACCCTTTTCTTTGTTCCTTATTTCTTCATATGGTTTTGAGTTACTATCTAGCGTCTTTTCATTTCATCCTGAGAGACTCCGTTTTGCATTTCTGTTATGGGAGGTCTACTACTGGTGGAATCTGTAAGTTTTTTTCTATCTAGGAGTGTCTTAATTTCTCCTTCATTTCTGAAAGTTAGTCTTGGGGGATATGGAATTATTGACAAGTTTGTTTGCTTTAGAACTTTAAATATGTTATCCCACTGCCTTTTGGCTTCCATGGTTTCTGAAGAAAAACTGGCTGCTAATCTTATTGAGGAGTCCTTGTATATAATTAAGCCCTTTCTCTTATGATGCTTTCAAGATTCTTGCTTTGTCTTTGTCTTATGACAGCAGGATTATAAGCTTTCTCATTGTAGATTTCTTCGTGTTTATCTTACATGGAGTTTGTTGAGCTTCTTGCATGTTTATATTCATGTGTTTCAATTGCTCTAGCTTCACATTCACTGACTTTTTTCTAACTGTTCTAATCTGCTGTTGGAAACTTCCAGTGATCTTTTTTTTTTCATTTCGGTTTCTGTACTTTTCAGTTCCAAAAGTTATATTTGTTTTTTTAAAAAATAATTTCTCTCTCTTTATTGATGTTCTCTACTTGGTGAGACATTATTCTCTTGGTTTCTTTTAGTTCTTTGTATTTCATTTATGGTAACACTTTGAGCATATTTAAGAGAGTTGACATAACTCTTTTCTAGTAAGCCCAATGCCTGGGCTTCCTTCTGCACAGTTTCTATGAATTTCTCTTTTCCCTGTGAGTAGGCCATACCTTCTTGTTTTCTTTGCATGTCTTATGTTTTGTTTATCATTAAAAATTAAATGTTTTGGGCCGGGTGCGGTGGCTCACGCCTGTAATCCCAGCACTTTGGGAGGCCGAGGTGGGCGGATCACGAGGTCAGGAGATCAAGACCATCCTGGCCAACATGGTGAAACCCGTCTCTACTAAAAATACAAAAATTAGCTGGGTGTGGTGGCGCGTGCCTGTAGTCCCGGCTACTCGGGAGGCTGAGGCAGGAGAATGACTTGAACCCAGGAGGCAGAGGTTGCAGTGACCCGAGACCACGCCACTGCACTCCAGCCTGGTGACAGAGCAAGACTCCATCTCAAAAAATAAATAAATAAATAAATAAATAAAAATAAAAATTAGATGTTTTGATATCATACTGTATCAACTCTGGAAATTAGATTTCTAAACACACTTGCCTCCCCACCCCATGGGGTTAGTTGATAGCAGTTGTGTGTTGTTGTTTGTTATTTGCTTTTTTAGTAACTTTTCTTAAATATTTTTGTAAAGTCTGTATTTTTATCATTTGTAGCCACTGGAGTCAGTGTTCTGATAGCTTAGTAGTCACCTAGTACTCTGACAGTTTCCTTAAACACGTGGAGCCTAAGAAAGAAAGAAAAGTAGCTGGGTGCGGTGGCTCATGCCTGTAATCCCAGCACTTTGGGAGGCTGAGGCAGGTGGATCACCTGAGGTCAGGAGTTCGAGGCTAGCCTGGTCAACATGGTGAAACCCTGTCTCTACTAAAAATACAAAAATTAGCTAGGCATGGTGGCGCAAGCCTGTAATCCCAGCTACTCTGGAGGCTGAGGCAGGAGAATCGCTTGAACCCGGGAGGCGGAGGTTCAGTGAGCCGAGATCGCGCCACTGCACTCCAGCCTGGGCGACAGAGCGAGACTCCCTCTCAAAAAAAAAAAAAAAAAAAAAAAAAAAGAAAGAAAGTTAAGTATTCTCTAAGTCCTTGAAAACTGGCTCTGTGTGTTGGGGCACTCTTTCAACTAGCCAGGCTGTAGTCTTCACTTCTAGCTTGCAAGGGGCCTGAAAGCTAGGGAGATCTGAGACCTTAAGCTCTTCTCAGGCATTTTCTGCATAATTGTCCAGCCCTGCCCATGTGCATGGCTTTCTTATTTCTCTAGTGTATACAAGAACATTTTAAAGTTCTTATTCCCCCAAGTATTTCCTTTCATAGCCTCTTCCTTCCCATGCTTTTCCATCTGCTTATTATTTATTTTAACTGTTGTCCCTTGCCTCAGATTCTTATAGCCAGTACTTGTGTCTTTAAGTTTTTTCAACACATGCCCCTCAGGAGTTGTTCCAAACTTGGAAACACTCCAAGTGAGGCAAAACAAAAAGCAAGCTCTTACACCAATGCTTTAGGGAGCCAAAAGACAGATCAAACTGGAATGCAACAATTCTTTGAGAATAAGTTCTGTATTATACCTATGCACGAGGGTAGGAGCTATACTGAAGGCACTGTGGAGGCTGGGGGATGGTAGACAGGTAATTTAAAATGCCGCAGCTCTCTTGCTCTCTCACCACAGTCACTTATTTCTTCACCAAGGCTTCCCTGGGTGTTGTAAGTTTTTGACAAGCTCTAGAGTTCTGTAAAAGTGGATTCTGACACTTCTTTCTTTCTTTCTTTTTTGAGACGGAGTCTCGCTGTGTCGCCCAGGCTGGAGTGCAGTGGGGCGATCTCGGCTCACTGCAAGCTCCGCCTCCCAGGTTCACGCCATTCTCCTGTCTCAGCCTCCCGAGTACCTGGGAGTACAGGCGCCCGCCACCAGGCCCAGCTAATTTTTTGTATTTTTAGTAGAGACAGGGTTTCACCGTGTTAGCCAGGATGGTCTCGATCTCCTGACCTCGTGATCCACCCGCCTCGGCCTCCCAAAGTGCTGGGATTACAGGCGTGAGCCACGGCGCGGGGCCGACACTTCTTTCTAGTTCATGCCTGGCTCTTGCTGCTTTTGTGGAGGGATGATGTGCCAACGTGTCCTCCTTCATGATCTTCAGTGACATCATTTTTGCCACCTGATTTTTGCACTTCTAGAAATAATCACATTTCTTTGCAATGTTCCTTCTACAACAGGCATGTATGAAGTCATAGAGTGATATCACAAGGAATGACACCTCTGGCAGGCAAGGACTTGGAAATATGTGTTCATTTTCAATCCTTTTCACTGTCTGTGTTGAAATAGCTTAGTCATATGTAAAACATCTAAATTAGATTGAATTACACTTCAGTTTTTGTTTATGCTTGGCTAACATATTTGGATTACTTCTTCTCCATCTGTTTTTTCATATCTACTCCTTTAGACGTTTCATTACTTCTTGGTTTGACTACGTGGCCCCACTTCTCCTCAATTCCTCCTGGCTGCAGGCAGTGAATCTAGATGTTTGACCTGAGATCTTCAGCAAGCACACTTGCCTCTGCAATGTCATCTGGAATTGGCCTGTTCTTTGTGTTCTGACACAGCTGCCACAAGAAACCAACGTCCCATAGCTTCTTTGAAGAGTCCTTGTATATAATAAGGCCTTCATCATAGGATGGTGGTACCACGTGAAAACCTGCTAACTCTTGCTCCAAGGGGCAGGAATAGGAGACAGATGCCCACAAGAGCTTGCATTTGTGTTTGAGTGGGTCCCTCCAGTCCTGACCACACCAGGAGGAAGTGAGGCCCCGCCCCATGACTTCTGTGCCAGTACCGCCTGGCAGCTGATGGTTCACTCCAAGCCCCTCACTCTCCAGGTTTTATACCAAGATACCACCAATGTCCAGGTCTCTGTTAAGGCCTTAGAGGAGAAGGCAAGGAGGCTCAGCATGAAGCCCCAGCCTCTTCCACCTACCCACAGACCAGACCTTCCCCAACAGCTGGGCCTCAAGGGAAGAACGCTGTAATGGGGTATTCTGTCTTTAAATGATTTCCTCACAGGGGCAGTAGTGCTGCATATTTTCAAGGAAACCTGCCTTGGGGCACTCTTCTCCCGCCCTTCCTGTGTGAAAAAACGCCACTCAGAGGTAAAGGCGCCACCAAACATGGCTGCCTTGCATTTTGCCCAGTTTGGGGCGACCTGCTCATACTGCTGGAATTTTGCCTTTGTTTCCATCTTAAATCAAACCAGGGCCTAAACTACCCACTCCCCCCCCCCCCCCCCCCCCCACTAAACACTCAATAACTTTATTTGCCTTTGGTTGGCTCCTGGGTTTGGGGCGGGGTAGGGGTTGGCAGCAGCCCGGGCTTCGTGCGCCCTCTGGTGGACCTCAGAGGCAAGAACTGGAATCCCGGCCAAACCTGAGGACTTCACAGTCAATAGTTTAGGAGAGTTGCATGGTTCCTCAGGTCTGCAGCCCAGACCCAACAACAGTGGACGGGGCACGTTGGGAGGAGGCCCTGAACCTCTGGCTCTCATACTCGCCAGTGTTGGACACCCGCATGTTCTGCCGAGCCTTCATCTGCTTCACACGGTCCTTGTCCACTTCCTGCTTGGTGAGGATGAAGAGAAGGATACCACAAGGGAAGCCGATGGCCCAGGCCAGTCCCACAGCTTTCATGGGGTTCTTGCCCCTCTTTCTGGGAATGTATTACATCTCGGGGGATAGGAGTTCAGGTTCCTCCCTGCCTTCTTGGGAGCTGTGGGTTTGCAGTGCCTGGGTCCTGTTATGGGAAGCCTTGTTAGCTGTGGCTCCTGCGAGAATCCCCCGGAGGACGCGGGCATTTCTTGCCCTCCATCCCCCCGGCCCTTCAGCGCCTTAGCAGCTACCACCACCGCCATGTTCAGATCCCACCCTAAACCACCCACTTTTATCAGGCAATATTATCTTTCAAGAACTCAATTTTCACTTAACCTAGTCTTTGCAGTTCTGCTCTTAACTCAGTTTTACATCTCAAGTATTTTCCCTACATGATCAAATTGTTTATGTCTAGGGGCAAGTCTCAAGGAGCTAGGCCTAGGAGGAAGAAGACAATTTTGAAAAATTAAGGGCAGGATTGGGGCATTTCTAGGCAGCAGGCCACATGTTCCTTAACTTGGCTTGCTATTGTTAAAGAGAAAATTATTCCGGCACTTGTTAAAGTGATAAGGAAGACTATTCAAGACCACTGCAATAGGGACATTGCAATAGGTGAGAAATAGATCAGTTTCCATTCTGAGCATAGCAAAGACAGCTGGAGATTTATAGTCAAGGAGCAGAGTGAGGGGGGTCAGTGCATGGAACATCACAGAGAGGAGACATCAAGGGTAGGGGAATTCTTGCCAAACTAAGTTAAGATTCTTATTAAAACTGGACTAGGCAAGCCAAAGACAGGACTCAAGAATGAGCTGTTAAAAAGAGGGCTCAGAGGAGCCTATCTACAATTTGGTCAAGGAGATAGCCTTTGTCAATATTCATGCCCTCAAGGAGTCTTTCTCCATTTACGGGGTTAGACTCTGTAAAATGAGAGGCAACTGTTTGCTTGGAGCCCTAAGAGGAAGGCTTAGATACCGCTCATCACTTCATGCCATAAATGCCCACTTTGAGTAGTATACATATATAAATACGTATAAACCCCTATCAGAAGTTACTAAAAGGTTGTCTCATGATTTCATCTTTTAACCTGGGAACACAAGCACTTTCTCATATCATTAATTTTGTGCCTTATATTTTAAAATTTTTATTTCACTTTATTTTTGTTTGTTTTCATTGTATTTCTTCTCATTTGAAATTAGTTACTTAGTTTCCTCAGAAAGTTAAGGAAAATATTCATTGAAATAAATAACAAATATTACTGAACAGCTTAGTCATATTTCAACTTGTTAAATAGATTTAGGAGTAATTCAGTTTTTGTTTATGGTTGGCTATAATATTTGGACCATTTCTCCTCCATATCTCTCCAATGGAAACAAAATATATAGGACGAAATACAAAATTCTCCTTAAAAGTGTCAAAGAATTCACAAAAGAGAAAGTCTCAGATTAAAACTCTAATAGGGAGAATTAACGGGAACACCAGATTACCCAGTCTTTTTGGCCTTTCGGGTATTTGCTTACCTGGGTAGTATTGGCCTTCATTTTCAGGGACCTCACAGGTGGCAAAGAGCAGAAGATAGAAAAAGCCTGAAGGGAAGTATAACGATTAAAAAATAAAACACACTTAGGGATTTTCCTTTAACACAAGCACTTATCCCACATGGTTACAGGTTGGTTCTATGAATTCTTTTTCTTTTTTTTAAGATGGAGTTTCACTCTTTGTGCCCAGGCTGGAGTGCAATGGTGCGATCCTGGCTCACTGCAACCTCCACCTCCTGGGTTCAAGTGATTCTCCTGCCTCAGCCTCCCAAGTAGCTGGGATTACAGGTGCATGCCACCATGCCTAGCTAATTTTTGTGTTTTTAGTAGAGATGGGGTTTCGCCATGTTGGCCAGGCTGGTCTCGAACTCCTGACTTCAGGTGATCCGCCCGCCTGGGCCTCCCAAAGTGCTGGGATTACAGGCAGGAGCCACCATGCCGTCCGGTTTTATAAATTTTTAAGCAAAAGATGATTCCAATCTTATTCAAAATATTTTAGAGGGGAAATAGAGATGAATTACTTCCCAACATATTCTGAGCAACTTTTATAACATTGGTACCTAAATCAAACATAGATTGTGACTGAAGAGAAAAATACAAACTCACTTCAATTATAAGTGGAGACTTAAAAATTGAAAGATATGAGCATATTTAATCCATAGTTCTGTAAAAGACAATAAACTATGATCAACTTGGATTTATCTCATGACTGAAAGGGAGTTAAAATAGTGCAAAAGGACTAAATGTCATACACCACTTTTCCAAATAAAGGAGAAAAGTATATGGTCATCTCGATGCAGAAAAATAAAAACATTTGGTAAATTCAACAGCACTTACAATATAAACTTTTAGGAAGCCACGAATATAAAGGAACTTCCATAATCTGGTTATTATATCATTTAATCATTGCTCTGTGAAAAACTATTTTTTAACTCAGTGGCTTAAAAAACAAGCACTTATCATAACTAAAAAATCTACAAGTAAGGCCAAGTGCGGTGGCTCACGCCTGTAATTCCAACACTTTGGGAGTCTGAGGTAGGCGGATCACCTGAGGTCAGGAGTTCGAGACAGCCTGGCCAACGTGGTGAAACCCTGTCACTACTAAAATTACAAAAATTAGCTGGGCGTGGTGGCATGCTCCTGTAGTCCCAGCTACTCGGGAGGCTGAGGCAGGAGATTTGCTTGAAACTGGGAAGCACAGATTGCAGTGAGCCAAGATCATGCCACTGCACTCCAGCCTGGGCGACAGAGCAACACTCTGTCTCAAAAAAAAAAAAAAAAAAAAAAAGAATCTACAAATATACTGTGTTGTTGTTATCATGGTCTTGCCTGGATTGTCAAGCATCTGGCATCAGCACTGGGTCAGGTTGGCAGCTCTGCTAATGCTATCTCTTACATGTTTGGGGGTAAATTCACTGTAGAGACTGCTGGTCTCTCCTCCCCATCCTGCAACAGGCCAGCCTGAGCATATTCATACACTGGTAGCAGGTTTGCAAGGAAAAGTGGAAGCACACAAGTCTTGTGAGACTCAGAGCTGACACACCATGACTTCAGAATTTTATTAACTAAATCAAGTCACAAAGACAGCCCAGATTCAAGAAATAGGGAAAAAGAGTCCACCTTTTTCCTGGAAAAGGAACTGAAAATTCACATTCACCCTTGGAGGAGAATTTAGGACGTTTTCATGTTCAATTTAGTAGAGATATCTACAAAAACCTACATCTAACATAATGCTTAATGGGAAAATAGCTAAAGAATTCCTTTCACAGCCATGAATAATAGAAGGCTACTCAATTATAGCAATTCTACCAAAAAGAGTCCTGAAGGCAATGAAAAAAGAAAAATGAAATGAAAACAGGATTAGAAAAGAAGAAAAGTAAAATGTGATATATATTATATAATTTTATACATGTGTAAAATAAGAGAATACATCAAACTGGGCATAAGATCAATATATAAAAGTAAACTGTATTTCTATATAGCAAGGGGCATTAGAAAACATAAATTTAAAGAAGACACCATGTGCAATAGCATCAATAACTATAAACGAACTAGGGATAGGCCGGGATCGGTGGCTCACGCCTGTAATCCCAGCACTTTGAGAGGCTGAGGTGGGTGGATGACCTGAGGTCAGGAGTTCGAGATCAGCCTGGTCAACATGGGGAAACCCTGTCTCTACTAAAAATACAAAAAAATTGGCCAGGTGTGGTGGCAGGCATCTGTTATCCCAGTTACTTGGGAGGCTGAGGCAAGAGAATCACTTGAATCCGGGAGGCGGAGGTTGCAGTGAGCTGAGATCGCGCCATTGCACTGGGGCAACAAGAATGAAACTCCGTCTCAAAAAAACAAACAAAAATAAATTAACTAGGAATAAAAGATGTGTAAGACTTTTCATTTGAAAATCATATAAAATTGCTAAGTAGGCCGGGCACAGTGGCTCATTCCTGTAATCCCAGCACTTTGGGAGGACTAGGCAGGCAGATCACCTGAGGTCGGGAGTTCGAGACTAGCCTGACCAACATGGAGAAACCCCATCTCTACTAAAAATACAAAATTAGTCAGGCGTGGTGGCACATGCCTGTAATCCCATCTACTCGGGAGGCTGAGGCAGGAGAATCGCTTGAACCCGGGAGGTGGAGGTTGCAGTGAGCCGAGATCATGGCATTGCACTCTAGCCTGGGCAACAAGAGCGAAACCCTGTCTCAAAAAAAAAAAAAAATTACTAAGTAATAGTAAAGAAGATTGAAATAAATGCAGACACCATGATCAAACATAGGAAAATGCAGTATCATAAAGGTATCAGTTCTATGACAATTGATTTATTGGTTCAGTACTACTCTATTTATCATTGCAAAATGTCAGTCTTTTTATGTTTTAGTGCTTTTCACTTCAAAAGCGCACTTCTCTGATATTAATATTGGTACTGCTACTTTCCTTTGGTATGATATTTATTTGCCCCAACCTTAATTTTCAAAACTTCCTATAATTCTTGGCTTTAAGTGACTTAATTTTTAAAAGCACTGTATAGGGTTGTTTTCGTTATTGTTTTGCGTTTTGTATTTCAGCCCAATATAATGACTTCTGTCTTTTGAGGAGATAATTGTGTCCACTCACGTTTACTGTAATGAAGAAAACACTTAACTTTATTCCTGCCTTCCTACATTACGTTTATTACTTTTTTTTCCACTTCATTTCTGATGTTTGAGTTGTTGATTATATCTTTTTACCAATTGTTAATTTCCATTAATAGTTACCTTCATTTCTCCATGTCTACCAATAGCCACATATTTTTCTAATGTTGCCCGAAACAAAGTACTATAAAGTCCCCCAAAGCACACTATTTCTTAGCTCAAGGTACCTAATATTCTTCCTCAAAACTAACCCAAGATGTTGTGTCCATTAAAATATGTATTCCAATTCGTCCTTTTATATTTTCCCCACTTAAAAGATTTGTTAAAATTCTTTAATATTTTTATTCTGTACTCATGTTATGTCCTTTGCAGTATAGTCCCTCAATTATGACTATTTAGAGTGCTTATGTCTTCCATTTATAAAGAGTGTAAGGTCTTTATTCCTGTTTCTCCTTCTTCATCCACTTCAGTTCTCTTTTCTGGAATATTCACTTGGCTAGATTTCTTTTTTTTCTTTTTTTTTGAGGCAGAATGTTGTTCTGTCACCTGGGCTGGAGTGCAATGGCGAGATCTCGGCTCACTGCCACCTCTGCCTTCCAGGTTCAAGCGATTCTCCTGCCTCAGCCTCCCGAGTAGCTGGGATTACAGGCGCCCACCACCATGCCAGGCTAATTTTTGTAGTTTTAGTAGAGACGGGGTTTCACCATGTTGGCCAGGCTGCTCTCGAACTCCTGACCTCAGGTGGTCCACCTGCCTCAGCCTCCCAAAGTGCTGGGATTACAGGCGTAAGCCACCGCGCCCGGCCATGGCTAGATATTTATTCAAGTATTATCCTTATACAGGATATGTGGATGATATATTATCTGAAGGTTTCCATATGCACAAGGAACTTCTGTTCAGCCTGACTGATGAATAATTTCTTGGCTGGAGACACACAACGGTTATGTTGTATTCTCTCTCTCCTAATAGTCTATAGATGTTATTCCATTGATACTTGTTTTCCAGTGTTGCAGAGAAGTCAGAATGGAGTCTCATTCCAATATTTCTTTTGTAAGTTTTAATTTTTACCTGGGAAGATTATAAGGTGACTTTTTAATAATTCTAGTATTTTACCAACATATGCTTAGTGCATATCTTTATTCCGTTCTATACCACAGTGAGACTCTACAATCTGGGCCTTCTTCAATTGTGGGAAGTTTTCTTCTACTTGTTGCCTTAAATTTTGCCCTGTTTATTCTGTTTTTTCCCTATTGTAACATCTTTTAGTAATATGTTAAAACCTTAGATCTTTAAGGTTATTAACTTTTCCTTATTTTTCCCATTGCTTTATTTTTTCCTTTGTTTTGAGATATGTTATGCAGTTGATCCTTCTAGCCTGTCATTCAATGTCAGTTGATCTCCCTTTCAAAACTTTTCCTAATGGTTTAGCATTTTCCTAAATAAAGGCTTTTGGGAGGCATCTGAATCTTAATAATTTCATATTTGTTTTTTAATTCAAGTTGTCATTTTTCTCATCTAGCTACTGTATTTGCTGATTCAAAGGTTGGCTTGTTCACAGGCTGTTAGGGGCCTAAGGCTGCTTATGCCTCTTAAGTGGGCTACAATTTATTTTGTTGGAGTTACTAAGTAACAAGTAGCTGAAATTCCACAAGTGGTAGAGTAGAAAGTGTTCTTTACTCCTGTCAGCTACTGGAATACCACCATCAAGGACAATAGCTAACAAATATCGAACACTTAACCACATACCAGGGAATATTCTAAGGATCTGAATACAAATTCATATATTTATTCTTTACAACATCCTTCTAATGTAAGTGGTATGATTCTAGCCACTTACTTAACGAGGACAGATAGCAAATAAAGTTTTTTTTGTATTTGTTTTTTTTGTTTTGTTTTGTTTTGTTTTGTTTTTTGCGACACAGTCTTGCTCTGTTGCCCAGGCTGGAGTGCAGTTGTGTGGTCTCTGCTCACTGCAACCTCCGCCTCCTGGGTTCAAGCGATTCTCCTTGGGTTCAAGCGATTCTCCTTCCTTAGCCTCCTGAGTAGCTGAGGTTACAGGCACCTGCCACCATGCCCAGCTAATTTTCTTTTGTGTTTTTAGTAGAGACGGGGTTTCACCTTGTTGGTCAGGCTGGTCTCGAACTCCTGACTTTGTGATCCGCCCGCCTCAGCCTCCCAAAGCGCCGGGATTACAGGCATGAGCCATCGTGCCCAGCTGCAAAGAAAGTTTAAATACCTTATGCAAAGTCACAGAAGAATAGTTAGAAACAAATTTTAAAATCGGATTAGTCAGGCTTCAGAATTCACATTCTTAAGATCTAGGTTAGGCAAACTGTCAGCTCACTTCCAAGGCACTTTGAGGAAGCCTCCCAACTTTTATTGGTTTTCTTGCATTCTCCAAGTCTCAGGTCCAGGGAGGACTCAGGTAACAAATTCAGTTCTATCTTGTATTCTTGGCATAGGGGAACAACTGGCAAAAATAAGTCCGACTCAGTTGACCTTCCAATTATTAGTCCACCTGTTTATCAGGCCAAGCCCTTTCCACAATCTGTTCCTTTTCATTGCAAGCTTTAAAAATTCTGGCCAGGTGTGGTGGCTCGCGCCTGTAATCCCAGCACTTTGGGAGGGTGAGGCGGGAGGATCACGAGGTCAAGAGATCAAGACCATCCTGCCAATGTGGTGAAACCCCTTCTCTACTAAAACAAATACAAAAATTAGCTGGGCTTGGTGGCATGCACCTGTAGTCCCAGCTACTCAGGAGGTTGAGGCAGAAGAATTGCTTGAACCCAGGAGGCAGAGGTTGCAGTGAGCTGAGATAGTGCCACTGCACTCCAGCCTGGCGAGCAGCTCAAGGGAGAAATTCCCATAAAGACCCCACTTATCCCTAGCTACCTATAGGCCCAAGGACCCCTTTGGCTCAGAAAAAAAAAGATAAATTAGAGTTGGGAATGTAGAAATATACAGTCACATTCAGGTTCTAATGTTTTAATTTTTAAAAATGCCGACGTTGTTTAACTATATTTATGGGTATATGGGTATTCGTTAAGGCTGTTTGCCAAATATTTCAATTATTCCTCCTAGATACTGTTAAGATAGTGGTATTTGGCTAAGGGATGGAGTCAAAACCATAGATCTGATTAAATAAATACCTAACCTACTCCTGAAATCCTGCCAGAATCCTTTATAGGAGAACATAACCAGGACATAGAGCAAAACAGCCAGATTACATAGTCCATACAGATTAGCCATTTGATACACAGAGAAGTAGAGAAAAATGAAGAGTGGATTAAAGAGGAGAAAATAGAAATATCAGGGAAAAAAATCCAACATACGCTATTATGCAATTGGTGTTTAAAGAAAAAATACATACAGATTATAGTAATACGATAGGTCATTTTGTGTTCACTTATCTGAATTCCATATTTTCTAAATATTCTGTATTGAGTCTATTTCTTTTAATTTTAAATATTTCTACTTATAAATATTTATATAAATAAAAATATTTCTATTTCTTATAAATAAATAGCTATTTTCATATTTTTAAATTATACTTTTGGATAACTAAAGTACAACTGTCAAAATGCTCATACTATAACCAAGAGAAAAAGTATAAAAGAAAAAATATGCAGGACAATGCCCAATTTTTGTAAACATGTATGTGTATATACAAATTAAAATTTATCGGCCAGGCGCACTGGCTCACACCTGTACTCCCAGCACTTTGGGAGGCCAAGGCGGGCCAATCACCTGAGGTCAGGAGTTCAAGATCAGCCTGGCCAGCATGGCGAAACTCCGTCTCTACTAAAAATATAAAAATTAGCTGGTCACGGTGGCACACGCCTGTAATCCCAGCTACTTGGGAGGCTGAGGCAGGAGAATCACTTGAACCCAGGAAGCAAGAGGTTGCAGTGAGCCGAAATTGCGTCACTGCTCTCTAGCCTGGGTGGCAGAGCAAGGCTCTGTCTCAAAAATAGAAAAAAAAGGCCGGGCACAGTGGCTCATGCCTGTAATCCCAGCACTTTGGGAGGCCGAGACGGGCAGATCATCTAAGGTCGGGAGTTTGAGACCAGCCTGACCAACATGGGGAAACCCCATCTCTACTAAAAAAAAATACAAAATTAGCCAGGTGTGGTGGCACATGCCTGTAATCCCAGCTACTAGGGAGGCTGAGGCAGGAGAATCGCTTGAACCTGGGAGGCGGAGGTTGCGGTGAGCTGAGATTGTGCCATTGCACTCCAGCCTGGGCAACAAGAGCGAAACTCCATCTCAAAAAAAAAAAAAAAATTATCAATATATTTAGGTAAATAAAGCATAAAGATGTGATCAGTGTTTGTCTCAAGACTGTGGAATGATAAATAGGGTGAACATTCCTTTCAGTGTGCCTTAGGAAGTCACGGTTCACACAGTTGTCCAACTTGGACAATAAATTATACAATTATCTAAGGAGGATACACAAGGTACATTCTCTACCTAACTGCCCAATTAATTATTTAAAATGTGTTGTTTCTTTATTCATTCAAAGCATCGTGTATGTGAAAATTAAAACATGAATATATGAGGCATAAAAATATAAAAGTGTAAGAAAAGGTCATACGATAAAGTTGATAATGTTTTAACATATTAGTTCAAAACCTATGGAACAGCTTAACTCTGATGTCTTTAAATGATAATAGCTAAATATGAGTATTTATTTTGAACATCAAGTTTGAGCAACTGAAATATTTATTAGTGAGTTCTCCATCTGGAAAGACATTTAAAAAGAAGGATGCCATTTTGGTTACTTTCTAAAATATGTGAGCCAGAAAATGGAGTACGCCATAAGAGCCGGGGAAATGAGCCAGGTCAAAGACTACAACGTCTGATGGAGACAGATAGCCAAGCCTCATACAAGCTTTGGAGTTCCAGCAATATCTTTTCCTCATGCACGGACTCCTTGGGACTTGAACCTTGTATCAGAAAACTTGAAAATGGGGAAAATCCTGCATATCTAATGGTGACCGATGAGGAGATCTATGAAGCTGTAGTAGAGGAAACTGAATTACTGAAAAGAAAAGATGCCTAATGAGAGTGGGTGGTTTTAGGCTTCAGTTTGATTGTATATGGAAACCAAAAGCAAAAGCGCAGCGGTGTGAGCAAGTTTCTTCAAACTGGGCAAGACACAAGGTAGCCATATTTCCTGGTGGCTTTGCCTGTTAGTGGTGGTTTTTTTCAGATGGAATGGGAGGGAGAAGAAGGCCTGGGGGCAGGGTTAGTTGGCTTTTCTGGGCCCATACTGCCATCGCGAGGAAGTAGTTTGACAAAAGCAAAAGCTTCGGGTTTGAACTTCCCTCCTATCTAGCAGTTAAGAAAGATGTAGCAAATTCAAAGGTTCAACAGGGCCTGACCCCAAGATGGGCCTTCTCAACTTCAACTCTTAGGCTTTCCAGGAGTTCAGTCTGGACAAAGGCAAAATCTCAGTGAAGAAGCTGCTAAGTAAGGTACCAGGACTGATGCAGGGCTTTGGTTTCCTCTCACTGTGGGCAGGACTATAGAAAAACTACAGTCTACACACAGCTTCTGGGCATTGGTCTCCTGACCCTGCCCCTTAGACCATGAGACATTTGGGCTGGCACAAGATATCCCTGTACTTTGGGGTATGGGCCCCAATGTTAGTAACGTTAGAATGTGAGGAGGGGGAAATGAATCTCATTCGAGGTGGCATCTAACAGCAGCTGGAGGTCTCAGGGACACCAAAAGTCTGGTGCCTCTGTTGCCTAGAGCAAGAAGGATCTGAGGAAAAGGAGCATGTGTCACTGTGCCAAGTCAATAAATTCCAGAACATCAATAAGAGTGCAGATACACACAACCAGAAGGCCTGGAGGTATTCTCTGAGCCCAGGAGTTAACAGCTATAGTGGCTTTGCAGCATTTTTTTCTAGGGTCCATTGTGAAGGCATATCCACGTGGAGGGATCTGCTCTCATTTCATCTCTCTTAATGGGACAGAAATGGTTTCTTTAGCTTTCTTCTAAGGAAGATGAGGCTTTTAAGGCTCAGGATCTAACTGTTCATTAAGATTAGCAAGTATTGTTCTCTGTGCCTGCTCCTTAGCCTTTTTCTGATGAAGATTCCTTGTAGGCCTGACAAGATATCCTTCAGGGAGTTGAGTACATCAGGACCCCCAGAAAACTTGCCTCTTTAGTACCACTCTTTCGTACCAGGGATGATCTCTGTACATGATCCTTTAGAGAAAATGCTGAGCAGTCCATGAAAACAAGCATGAGTATTTTGATATTCTTTCTTCTGCTCTCTTCTAAATCTATTCCATTTGAATATTTGCATGAGTACGTGTATGTGTGACACTCATGGGTTTGTTGGTATGACTTTAGGCTTCCCCATAGTTTGCAGATCTCCTTGGGTTTTGAAATTTTTCCTTTTCCTTTTCCCTTTTATTATAAGGCCACCGCATGGGTCATTAAATATCCTTCGGATGGTTGGATTTTGTGTTACTTATAAATTTCCCCAAAGATTTTTGTTTTCTTCACCATAAAAAGTGATTTTTTAAAATATCCATATGTAAACAGAGCAATGTATAATTTTCAGAGAAACTGATTCTTACACTGAAGGCTATTTTAAAACCTGAAGGGTATACCTTTGTTTCTTGATTTCCAATGTAAACTTTGCTTGTTACTATTTCAAACGTGGAGACATGTATAACGTTAATACTTGAGGGCATGGCCTTAAAATAATTACTCCAGGAAGGTAGACACAATGAGTATCTTCGTTAGAAGACTGCAAATTCATTCTTTAGAATTCATATATATGCACTCAACTTACAGTAGTCATACATGGAATAAGTAGAGAGAGATAGACTTTATTTTTTCCTTTGTTTTCTTTTTTTTTTTTTTTTTTTTGAGACGGAGTCTTGCTTTGTCGCCTAGGCTGGAGTGCAGCGGCGGGATCTCGACTCACTGCAAGCTCCGCCTTCCAGGTTCACGCCATTCTTCTGCCTCAGCCTCCCGAGTAGCTGGGACTACAGGCACCCGCCACCATGCACAGCTAATTTTTTGTATTTTTAGTAGAGACGGGGTTTCACCATGTTAGCCAGGATGGTCTCGGTCTCCTGAACTCGTGATCTGCCTGCCTCAGCCTCCCAAAGTGCTGGGATTACAGGTGTGAGCCACCGCACCTGGCTTGTTTTCTTGTATTAGTAAACTAGGATGGTTTGATCCCAAAGAGTCAATAATTTGCTTTAACCCCTAATCAAAGAGGTGGAATATCTTTACTGATGTGGACACTGAGAATGGAATTCAGTCTTTTCAAGGACTTAAGAGGACTACCTGGTATAGCTGAAACATGTGGAGTCAATCTACTAGAGAATAGACCCTTTGCTCCTCCCCACTCTCTGACGTTGCAGAGGAAAGCTGAATGAACCTACTCATCTCTGCACTCCTGTCTCCTATGGGAATGTGACCTTGACTCTGGACAAAGAGTGTGCTCATGTGAAAGGTTAAGTGATGCACACATATTGCCCACCAAATAGTTAAACCAATTGACAATGCTTCCCACCTCACGGGAACTTGTCCAATTCTACAAATGTTCACACAAACTAGGTGTTATCAGTGGTTTCATGTTCAGTAACTTACTTAGGGATATTTTGAAGAGGTGGGGAATGGTTGAGACTTTGTCATACTGTAATTTACTTGAGTATTGGTGAATTTGAGAACCTCTGCCAATGGACTTTGTTGTTCCATGGCCTTTTTCTTCTGCGAAGTTTGTGCCTGGTTCCTTTTCTCTTTCCTTGCTGAATTGTTTCTCTTTAACTTTTCATCTTGGAATAGCTAATGATCTGTAATGGATGTCAATGGTTGAAGGGCAGTAAACACTGACAAACAATTGCTTGTAGTTTCCTGTTTTTGCTGTTATTTTTATTATGCCTGAAACAATGAAATTGTTTCCATCGGCAATCAGGCCTGTTAGCCTCTATTAAGTATAGCCAGGTGAGGTGAGCACAACATTCTTGAGCCTGAGGAATTCCTGAGCTGAGGCCACTGCTAGTGCCATCCACAGTTCTGTCTCAACACATTTGTCTACCCTACTTCAAACATACGACCTAGTCAAAATGCAGCTCCAAGGCAGGCACGCTAACCCATCTAGTTCAGGCCTTCTCTTTCGGTCTGTTTTAAGTGAGATCAGGAGATCAGCAATGACCTCTCACCTTCACAAGACATCTGGGATCATTAAGGGATGCTTTACCACATGTCTCCAAGACACTCCTGAGAGTTATTGACCCTTCTTGTCAATTATCTATTGCCTCTCAGCTCTGAATGCATTCTTCAATATATGCTCTAAAATAAATAGTGGGAATTTTCCCCCTGTACTCTGAGCTCCAACACTACTGCCAAATGGGGCTCATATCCCAGGCCCCAGTGTGCTAGAGGACTGTGTCCCAGACTGTCTGCCTCTACAACAAGGAGCAGGGGCAGGAGGCAAATCCTCTAGTTCTTCCTGTACTGGGAGGACACAAAAGCCCCACCTCCAGGACTTCCTATGCATGAATTTCCTGCCTGCTCCCCGGTCAGTTCTGGCCACTTCTACAACTATATCACACCTTTGTCCACAGATTCTAGAAGGTCTGAGAGATGAAGGCAAGGACATCACGCTTGAGGCCAGAAGCCGTCCCAACTTCCCCACAGGTGCAACCTTCCTTGACATCCTGGTTTTTTGGGAGGAATTGTTCATGGCTTGGATTTTCATCAACTGATTTCCTCACGATGGCAGTAGTGCTCCAGAAATGTCAACCAGCCCTGTCCCCAGGGCCTCTTCTCCCGCCCAACGAGTATGAAAAAACGCCAACAAAAGACAAAGGCACATGGAAACAAAACTGTTTCAATTCTTGCCCAGTTTGAGGAAACTTGTTCACACCACTGTGCTTTTGCTTTCTATTTCCATCTTAAATCAAAATGAGTCCTTAACCACCCCGCCCTGGTCAGGCTCTTCCCTTTTCCAGCATTAAATTTCCACCAGATCTTTGGCTTCACAGTTCAGCTCTTCTTCACTCAACATTAGTTCTTCAGCATTTTCTCAATTTATTAAGTTGACTTCTTAAAGTTGAACAAGACTCAGGATTCCAGGATGAAATGGGAGAAGAAAACGCCGTAAGTTCCAGGCCTGGAAAAGGTCATCTCTAGTCACCTGGCATCATGGTCCTTGACGCAGCTTTCTAGGTTACCAGGGAATCTTCCTCCATTTTGTGGGAGACACTAATCTTTTTGTTTGGTGGAAGGCTGTTATTTGGCCGAATTCCTGAGATTATTTTCTTGTAGCCTATATAGCTCTCATTGGTTTGACATGTCATATGTGACATACCAAATGTACCTTTATATTTATTTATTTATTTTCGAGACGGAGTCTTTCACTCTGTCTCCCAGGCTGCAGTGCAGTGGTGCAATCTCGGCTCACTGCAAACTCCACTTCCTGGGTCCAAGCGATTCTCATGCTTCAGCCTCCCAAGTAGCTGTGACTACAGGAATCCGCCACCACACCTGACTAATTTTTGTGTTTTTAGTAGAGATGGGGTTTTACCATGTTGGCCAGGCTGGTCTTGAACTCCTGACCTCAAGTGATCCTCCCACCTCAGCCTCCCAAAGTGCTGGATTTACAGGCATGAACCACTGGGCCTAGCCTGTTCTTAGGAAACTCTTAATGAAGAAATGTATTAAACAAAAAGGTGAGTTCTTATCTAAAACCAGTTTTCAGATGTAACTTTTCTTTGCACTTTGGTGTATCTATTTTTTCATACACTTAAAAACATATAGTTATTCAGTACATCTGTCATGTGACCAATTTGTCTTTGTAATTATCAATACACTTCTTACAATGCTAAATGTGGAAGTCCAAACACACACACACACACACAAACACACACACACTCCTTTTTCACTTATGTCATTACACTGAATTCACAGGTTTGCATTTTACTATTTTATTTTCCTTAACAAAACAATAGTCAATATACGTTCTTTAAAGTTTGTAAACTGAATCTCCTACATTATTTTCTTAGAGGAAACCAGTTTTAATATTTCTCCATACTTGATTCTAGATGTTTTAGTCAGGGAGGGCTGCCATAAAAGCATCATAGATTTTTAAACAAACTATATGTATTTCTTACAGTTCTGGAGGCTGGGAAGCCCAAGATCATGGTGGCAGCCAATTCAGTTCCTGGCTAGGGTCCTCTTCCAGGTGTGCAGATGGACATCTTCCTGTTGCTCACAAGGCAAAGTGAGAAACCTCTGTCCCTTCATCTCCTTATAGGGGCACTAATCATAATGCAGGCTCCACCCTTATGACCTCATCTAAACCTAACTACTTCCCAAAAGTCTCATTTCCAAATACCATCGCACTGTGGGTTAAGACTTTCACATATGAATTTCGAGGTAACACAAACTTTCAGTCCTTACTAGGTTTTCTTTTTTTTTTTCTTCCCTGTGTGTAAGCATTGTATTTATTATCTCTTGCTATGTAACAAATTACTTCAAACTTAATAGCTTAAAACGACATACATTTTTTTTATCTCAGTTTCTGTGAGTCAGGAGTCTGGGCATAGCTCAGGTAGGTACTCAGCTCAAGGCTGCGATCAAGGTGTCGGTTAGGGCTGGGGACTCATCTGAGGCTCAAGATCCTCTGGGAAGCTCATGTGGTTGTTGGCAGAATTCATTTTGTTGCAGCTATAGAACTCATAATTGCTTACTTCTTTGAGGCTAGCAAAAGAGAAGATCTCAGACCACCAGGCCCTCTTTTCCTGTCCTGATTAGATCAGGCCCCCCCAGGGTAATCTCCCTTTTGAGCCTCTATCATTTTTGCCATATAATATAAAGGAATCAGAGAAGTGATAATCTATCATATTCACAGGTCCCACTCATACTTAAGGAATTATACAGGGAGATGGAATCATCTTAGTATTCTGCCTATATACCACAAGGATGGATGGATGGATAGAGAGATAGATAGATACAGTTTTTAAAGATTTTAAGTCAAAATTATACATGAACACATTTTTCAACATTAGTTATTTGTACAATACTTTACAAACAACATTACGCCATCTCTGACATTCCTCCGAGATTGAAACACTTTTTTTTTTTTTTTTTAAGACGGAGTCTCACTCTATCACCCAGGCTGGAGTGCAGTGGTGCGATCTCGGCTCACTGCAAGCTCCGCCTCCCGGATTCACGCCATTCTTCTGCCTCAGCCTCCTGAGTAGCTGGGACTACAGGCACCCGCCACCACACCGGGCTAATTTTTTGTATTTTTAGTACATACGGGGTTTCACTGTGTTAGACAGGATGGTTTCGATCTTCTGACCTCATGATCTGCCTGCCTCGGCCTCCCAAAGTGCTGGGATTACAGGCGTGAGCCACCGCGCCCGGCTGATTGAAACACTTTTAACACTCTTAGCGAATAAGTTTTTACTAGCTTATGTATCCCTAAATAGAATGCCCATATTACCAATTTATAAACTAACCCATACATTCATAATATATACTCTTCCTTCTAGAAGAATATTTCACTTTCTTTGCCCTCACTACACTTCACTAATATCAATATTACTACTTCACTTAACATCCTTCCTTTCTTCCCATCCTCCCAATGTAGCTATAATTGCTTGTGTCAATGTTTAATGCATACAATACTATGACAATGTAAATATCTTGAGATGATCCATGTACTAAATTGTGTTTGCTTTTCTTTTTCTGGACATCTTTCCTCTAGTCTCTGTCCCCTAGAATAATTTACTAGTCATTTCATTTGATGGTCTGTGTACTCATAGTTCATTCAAACACACACATATTCAAGTTGACTAAAATATCTCTCAGGAGTCTCATTCATATTACGGATCTTGATCAATTTAATTTTCCTCGCAAAATTTATCTCAAAATTTTCTGACCTCCTCCAATGTGTCCATTTTCCCCTATGCCTGGTGCCCCAGCACTTTGGGAGGCCAAGGCGGGTGGATCACTTGAGGCCAGGAGTTCGAAACCAGCCTGGCCAACATGGTGAAACCCTGTCTCTCCTAAAAATACAAAAATTAGCTGGGTGTGGTGGCACGTGCCTGCAGTCCCAGCTACTCTGGAGGCTGAGGCAGCAGAATCGCTTGAACCCCTGGGAGGTGGAGGTTGCAGTGAGCCGAGATTGCACCACTGCACTCCAGCCTGGCGACAGAGCGAGACTCCATCTCAAAAAATAAAATAAAATAAAATAAAATAAGCCAGGCATGGTGGCACATGTCTGTAATCCCAGCTACTTGGGAAGCTGAGGTGGGAGGATTGCTTGAACCTGGGAGGCAGACGTTGCAGTGGGCCAAGATCACACCACTGCACTCCAGCCTGGGCGAGAGAGCAAGACTCTGTCTCAAAAAAAAAAAAGACTCTTACTATTGATGATACTTAATAATCTGGAATTGTATTTTTAAATATATTAAAACAATAAATGTTTCTTATCTTTTATAAAGCATCCTTTCATGTGAAAAATGTTTTTTAAAAAAGAGGCATGAGCACCCATTCATAAACAGTATGTGGTAGTACAGTAACTACTATTTGCACTTTGGTGTTTATCATCTCAGATCTCTCAATATGTAGAGGAAATCATACATTCCTTTAACCAATATTTATCTAGTTGCTGCCAAGTTCCGGGCACTGTTCTAAGCCTTGGGGATAAAAGAATACTAAATAGGATATTTAATTGAATAGAATCATTTAACTGAATAGAATTATTTAATATTTAACTTAATATAATTCAGTTATATTTATTTACTGTATCAGTTATAATATTTAACTGAAATAATTAATATGTAATTGAATATAATATTTAAGTGAATAGAATTATTTTAATTGTGCACACACACACATTTACACATACATGTCTTTATATATATACCTCTATATTTGTAAAATTGTATATAACTTAATGTGCATGCATATATACATAGTACATATAAATATATATATATAACAGGTATGTGTGCATAGATATAGGAATATGTTCAAATATTGGTGCATATATTTATAAACTAACACAGTATATACATAAACACAATGTGTGTAGGTAATTGGAACGTCATAAACACTAGTAAAATTGAGTATCTTTTCATTTATTTAATAAACAGCTGGAGTTCTTCTTTTGTAAATTGCCTGTTTAATTCCTTTACCAATTTTGCCGTTGGTTTAAATACGACAGAAACAGAAAGTTTTAAATTTTTTAGTCACAGGACGCTTACACGCAAACACACATACAAAAAATCATCTTCAACTACTCTATGAGGTCAAATGCTAACTGAGTGAGGAAAGTAGAAGAGGGCGCCAGAATGTTTCTCCATTATGCAATGAATCCCAAGTAATTCTAGACATTCTCCACCAACTTGGGAACAAGAAGTATGGGTTGTCAGGCTTACCAGGTATCCTCATCTGGAGCTTTTTATGAAGAAGTAACAGAGAAGAACAATTGTTATGTATGAGGAGAATCACTAGACTTCAAGGAGTTCAGCATCCTCTGGGAGAACAAATAAAGAGATGAGCACTCCTCCCTTCTTCCCCACCAACCCCACCAAGAGACCTGAGATGACGGCAAAGCTCTATTAGGGGACAGGCCTTGGCTATAGGCGTAACATTTTTTGGCCTCTTAGTGTATGCCTCTGCTCTCTAAGCAGGAGATTTGGCCTTTTTTGGCTCGGCGGGATGGCTCCCAATGCTTCTTCATTTCCCTCCTTGCTCTAAGGCAATGGGGTCCAGACTTTTGCTGTGTATGAGATCCCCCAGCAAGCACAAATGCTGTTATAAGGTATCTCCTCAAATTAGCCTATTTTATGAGTTGTGATGCTGCTATCACAAGGAGCTCAGGTTCTATGGCTCCAGAACAAGGTGAATTGGCCTGAACCATCTTCTGAGGGACAGGGGCAGGAACAGGAGACAATGGGCACAAGCCCTGCACTGGGCCCTGAAAGTTTTCCTCAACGGAAGCCCCACCCGACAACTTCCTGTGCCCGGACTTCTGGCAGCTGTTGGCTCTGTCCGGCCTCGCCAACAACAGGCTTTTACACTTGGGTATCACCTTTGTCATATTAGCATCAAGTCTTTGCCCAGACCTCCCGGAATAATTCAGAGAAGTCAGGGAAGCCCAGTTTCGGGTCAGGGCCTGTTCAATCTCTCCGCTGAACGGGCGTTTCTAAACCGAAAGACCTCACGGGACGGACGCTTTAATGGCGTAGGGTATTTTAAAACTATTTCCTCACGATGGCAGTCGTGCTCCAGATATGCCAACAAGTACCGCTCCCTAGTCCTTCTCCCGCCCTTTCTGTCCAAAAAAACACCAGCAAGAAAAAGGCGCCAGGAAACATGGCAGCCTTACTTTTGCCCAGTTTGGGACAATCTTATCACGCTGCTGCACTTTTGCTTTTGGTTTCCATTTGAAACGAAACTGAGGCCTTCTCTTTTTAAGAACTGCATTTCCAATAGGTTTAGCCTTCACAGTTGTGTTCTCGCTCACTCAGCATTACATCTCCAGTATTTTCCCAAGTTATCACGTTGTCTGCTTCTGGATTCAAGACTCAAGAATCCAGGCCTAAGCAGAAAAAGAAAATGCTACAAACTCAAGGCCGGGAGGTTATCTCTAAGTACCAAACCACATGTCCTTGCCTGGCTCATCCATCTGTAAGGCTCCCAAGGAATTCTATATTTTCAGGATAGAGATCTAAGTCTTATGTGTTGACTTGTTGGCAGCCATTTGGCTGGAGTCTTAAGAGAAGCGCCCAAGTAGCTCTCATTCCAAGAGTTTTGTCTTGTGATTTCATTTACCATTTGAAGACACTTTCCGATGCCATTAAGTGGTCTCCAATTGCTTCCTACCACTTTATTGGATATGTAGGGACATGTGTGTGTGTGTGTGTGTGTGTGTGTGTATTTATCTTTATATCTGTATTTACCATTTATCTCTTAGAGATAAGCCTTAAAACCACTTCCTCATTAGTAATTAAGACATGATGTTTGCCAAGGATTCAGAAATAACCATGCACTGATAAAGAGTAAAGCGCTGTCATAAAATTGATTAAGACCACTGATAACTTTTTGGATCATGTCCTCTTACTCCTTTCAATACACACAGAGTTTTATATTTATGTTCATATGTGACAATGAATTTATATTAAAATTGGTTGTTTGTACATGATGGTTTGCCTAGGAGATTGCCACTCCTGATTCTCAGACAGTTTGGCCACATTACATAAAATTTTTGTCTTCATGTTTAGTAATCAAAACACTGCAAAAAAATGTTTCTTGGCTGGGCGCAGTGGCTCACGCCTGTAATCCTAGCACTTTGGGAGGCCGAGGCGGGCTGATTACCTGAGGTCGGGAGTTCAAGACCAGCCTGGCCAACATGGTGAAATCCCGTCTCTACTAAAAATACAAAAAATTAGCCCGGTGCAGTGGCGCGCGCCTGTAATCCCAGCTACTCTGGAGGCTGAGGCAGAAGAACCACTTGAACCCAGGAGGCCGGAAGTTGCCGTGAGCTGAGATCACGCCACTGCACTCCAGCCTGGGCTACAGAACGAGACTTCGTCTCAAAAAACAAACAAACAAACAAACAAAAATGTTTCTTATTGCTCCATTTATTATATAGTTTAAATATGGCATATATAATATATAATATTGCTATACATATATGTGCACATTTATTTCACCTTAATTATAACTTGACTTATACTGGGCATAGTTTTATACAAAGTCTTCTGCACCAACTTACATTAATTGCATGTTTCCATATATCAACATCTATTTTCCCTAGCTGGAAATTTCTTTATACTTGATTGTACAAGGAGGTTTCTCTTCGAAGGAATTATAAAGGTAACATCTGCTGTTGGAAATCTGCTCATATTTTAAGAAATTACAAAGCCAAAAATAAATGGTATCTCAATGAAAACTAGAAGAAATAACTTTTAAAATGTCTTTGCCATACATTCTCTTATCTTCCCTATCCATATATAATGTACATTTTTTAACCTAAAATCCCAGTTACCTTGTATGTCAGACATGCTTTTCTCAGGACCGTTTGAGGTCTTTGGAAACATCATTAACTACTCCTTGGAATATGCAATATTTTTAAGGTTGCTTCTCATATTTTTGCATTTCCTAAAATTAAGCATACCTGTTTACAAAATAACCAGACACATTAGCCTTGTACAAAGAAGTGCAGTGAGGCCACAAGTAATGCCCACTGAAGCAGATAAGGATTTTTAAAATGTGGGTGTCCTGAATACACCTGTTTTCTGTGATCAGTTAAATATATAAATATATTAGGTCTCAAATAGCCAACAAATCAAGTTTTCACCAACAATTTCTTCTGCACATATTTGTTCTGGGTTGACTCTCAAATTACAAATATCTTATCAGCTTCTTGAAAAATCTCTTAGAATACACAATCTATGAAGAACAAATGGAAACACTTTATCACAAATCCCACTTTTTTGAGGCATCCACTATTAGCAGCTTGATGAGTATATTGGTTTAAACATTAGAAAAATGATATATAACTGTTCAATAAGAACTGATGTTATTCAGTGAAATAAATTTAATCTATATCTCATCAATATACTCCCCACATTCCTCAGCACAATGCTAGGCGCGCGCGCGCACACACACACACACACACACACACACACTTCCATTTCTTTTCTTCAAATCCATCCTCATTGGTCCCACTACACATAGAATTTGGTGCCCTGAATTCTCAATTCAACACTAGAAAATGAGTACTCTCCAATATCATTAACTTTTCTTGAGGAACAAGATAGTTTTTTATGGTTAAATCTCATAGCATTCTTTTACTGTTGATCAAACCGTAAGAATTATATGCATCTGGAAAAAAATCAGTAAGTGGAACAAATATATAGCAGTAAAGAAATGATACTCTTAAGTTTAATAGATATTCCATTGATGTTTGTTATATTGCATTCTGCTCTTTTTATTATATAATTGTACATGTGTGGGCACATGTGGACAGGTTGTCAGGATTTGGTGACTTTTTACTTACATGATACATGAGGAATATCCTTGCATGATACATGAGGAATATCCTTGCAGCTTGAGTTGCTTCTTTCTATCATAGTTTTCTCAGGTCTCACATCACATAAGTCTCATCATATGTCGTGAAATATGCTTCAGAAAGCTGGATTTTCTGTTAAGTAAAATTTGGAAATAGAATTTCAGAATAGAGCCTTTAAATCTTGCGTGTGTGTAGAAGTGTGTATGTTTTAAAGAAAAATACATCTTGTAATATGTTGTTTTCCTAATTATATATTGAGATGATGCTGGTTTCTTGATTTTTAAAAAACTTGCAAATGTAAGCTTTTCTCATTTTCAACATTTCAAGGCTTTGGACAAGTGTAAGTTAAAACGTGAAGGCAAGTCATTAGAAACATCACTGTAGAAAATTACACACTGTTAGTTGCTTGACTGGGGAACTTTCCAGATAACTTCCTTTCTGCCTATTTGCTTTTCTGAACCAATAGGTTTATGTGTTCAACTTGAATTAATAATGTATGTAATTAAGAGAGAAAGAAAGACTTCATTTTTCATTTCTATTTCCTTGCGATTAGCCAACCAGAATGGTTTGATTCCCGTTACAACATTTCGCATTTTCTTCCCTAAATCAGAGGTGTGGTCATCTCCCCTATTGAGGACTTGGCGAATGGATTTCAATCTTTCCAAAGGCTTTAAAAGACTACCTACTATAGCTGAACTTACTGTAATTGAACTTGGACAATGGGTGTTTTGCCCCTTCCCCACCGCCATCCTTGCAAAAGAAATCTCAGCGATCCTCTTTGTCCTCTCCTTTCTACTTTCCTGTGGGAGTTTGGCTGTGCGATCACTTTCAAGAGGTAGTCTCTGGACAAAGGGTATGCTCATGTGAAAGGTTAAATGATTTGGCCTGTTGACCTTCAAAGAGGTGTACCAATTAACAGTGCTTCTCACCTGGTAGGACCTTGTCCAATTCTACAAATCATTACACAAACACTGACATCAATGGATTCCTTTTCAAAGGCTTGCTCGGGGTTATGATGAAGATTTAAGGGCATTATGGAAGAATACAGTGAACTGCAATTTACTTCAGTACTGGTGAATTTGAGACTGTGATAATAGAGGTGCCTTATTCCTTTGCCATCTTTCCTGCTGAGTGGTTTTCTTTTTAACTACATTTTGAAACAGCTTTTGATCTGAGCTGAGTGTCAATGATTGAGTGGTATTGAGAGTTGGCAATAGTTATAATCTCCCATTCCTGGTCACGGTGTCACGTTTGAATTCCTGGGACTCAGCAAGTTGCTGCTGCTTTAGGCCTCTATCCACTCTCTGACCAGATAGTCTCTTAATGTAAACCAAAATGTGTGGGAATACAAAATTCCTGACCCTGAGGAATTCTAGGGCTGGGGCTACCTCTCTGTCACTCACAATTCTAAGTTAAGTTATGGTGCACTGTCTCCACACATCTGGCTTTCCTAGTCTAGCATATGGTCAAGTCAAACTATGACTCAACAGCAGGCAGCCTAACCCATCTGATGCAGGGTTTCTCTCAGTCACCTGCTTAGCTGAAGTAGGCTGAAAAGGTCAGAGGTCACCTTACACTTTCATAAGGTATTTGAGACCATTGAGACATGCTTTCTCAAATGTTTTCAAACCCTTCTTGGCTCATGTCAACCTATAACATCCTCAAGGACAGCTAGACCAAGGCATGAATAGCAGGAAAGTCAATTTCCCCAGGGACCCTATGGTCTTTGTAGTAGTTGCTAAAAACTTCCTAGTAGATGTTATAGCTCCACCCTGGGCAAGTAGAATTCAGGTGGTGACCATATGTTACAGCAGTGCATGAGAATAACATTCCTTTCTCTTCTGTAAGTGGTCAGCCACTGAATCCATCACTGATACACGAGAAAACTCTCACATGCAGTCAATCTTACGAAATTTTTGCCTTTTCTTGCTATGCTATGGGCAAGTGTCCTGAGGGTCCTGATGTGCTCAGCTTTTAGAGGGCTTACAAGGAATCTTCATTAGAAAAAGGCTAAGAAGCAGGCACAGAGAACAATACTTGCTAATCTGAATGAACAGTTAGGTCCCAAGTCTCAATGGCCTCATCTTCCTTAGGGGAAGGCCAATAGCTAAAGAACTCATTTCTGTTCCTTTAATAGAGCTAAGAGTAGGTTTCTCTAAATAGGTAGGCCTTCACACTGGGCCCTAGAAAAAGTGCTGCAAAGCCACGGTAGCTGTTACCTCCTGGCTTCAGAAAATACTTCCAGGTCTTCTGGTTGTGTATATCTGCACTCCTATTGATGTTCAAGGATTTATTGGCTTGGCCAAGTGACACACACTGCCTTCTCCTCAGGTCTTCCTTGCTCTAGGCAATGGGGGCACCAGACTTTTAGGTATCCTTGAGACCCCCAGAAAGCACGCTGGCTGCTGTTAGATATCATCTGGAATGAGATGTTTCATCTGCACCCTAACATTGCTTACACCTTGTGCCAACCCCCTACCTCATTGTTCAAAGGGCACGGCCAGAGGATATGTGGCCAGAAGTTCCCCCAAATAGGATCTGAGCCATTTGTTTTAGCCCCACCCTCACTGGGTAGATATCTAAGCCCCAATACTTCCTATACTCCACCTGCCTAGTAGCTGTCCCTTCAGTCCTCCCCCGACCCCCCACTTATCAGCTTCTCCCCCAGGATCCTGCCTTTGTCCAGAGCTCCTGGAAGGCTTCAGATTTAAAGTGAAGGGGACCTACTTAAGGCTAGGGTCCACTCAACCTCACAAAAGGCCCAACATTTCTCAGTTGCTAAAACTTGGGGGAGCTCTAACAACTTTGGGTTTGTGTTTTGTCAAACTACATCCTCTTGATGGCAGTATTGCTCTGGAAAAGCTGATTAGCCTTGCCTGGGCACCCCACCCCCAGAGCCCTTCTCCTCTCACCCATTCAATCTGAAAAAAGCTACCAAGACAAAGGAGACAGGAAACAAAGCTGCCTTGCTATTGGCCCTGTTTGGGGGAAATATGCTCTTTCGAATTTACTTTTGCTCCTGGTTTCCCTCTGAACTCAGACTGAAGCCTATACCACCCAGTTTCATCAGCCATACTTTGTTTAAAGAATCCCATTTCCGATAGCATTAGGAGATATACGTAATGCTAAATGACGAGTTAATGGGTGCAGCACACCAGCATGGCACATGTATACATATGTAACTAACCTGCACATTGTGCACATGTACCCTAAAACTTAAAGTATAATAATAATTAAATTTAAAAAAACAAAAAAATGCCCATTTCCACTCTACCATAGCTTTGTAGGTCTGCTCTTCTTCATTCAACCTTGATCCCCAACAATTTCCCAAGTTATCTGCTTCAGTGGGAAATTCTTAGGGACCTAGGGCTAAGAAAGTGAAGGAAATAATGGAAATAACAGCCTAGAGAAGAACAAATCTAGGCACCAGGCCATGTGACTTGTTTCACTGCCAGGTTCCCTGGGAGTCCTCCATTTTCTGACCTGGGCACTAGGTCTTGTGTATTGAGTTGGGGGCAGCCATGTCAGAACCCTAATAGGAGGGTCCAGATAGATCTCAAGGCTGAATTCCATACAATGTCCCTCTTGGGGTGACACACACACTCCAAACTTACAAAATTCCAGTAGAAAGGAACATGATTTTGTCTTATGGTTCCATCATTCAACATTAAAACACAAGCAAGTTCCCATGCACGTCATTATTTGACTTTTAATGGCTTCCTATGGCTTTATTATATATGTGTGTGCCACTGCTTAAGCTTAGGAATCAGTCTTATGGTGTTTTCTCATAAGTAATTAAGACATGGTGCTTGTAAAGAATTTAGAAAATAACCACGTGCTGATCAAGAACAAAAGCACTGTCATAAAATCTTGTATTAAACACTAATAGCCTTTTGCATATTTACTCCCATTATTTCAACATGCACACAGGTCTATATTTACGGTAATACACTACAATAAACATATTTAAATTAAATTTATATATGCATCATGTTTTAGATGCAAACTTTTCACTGCTCGTTCCTGGGTAACTGAAATTGTCATGAAATATTTGCAAGACCTGGATTTTAGATAATAAAATATTTGCAATGAGCTTCTTGATTGACTAATTCATTAAAGAATGTTAGGTTCTCAATTTTTAAAAAATTTATACACAGGACATAATACCTATAATGCCACCACTCAAGTATCTTAATTTTGATACCTGCCTTACCTAATCATTACTATGCTGACTATATATATATATATATATATATATACATATATATATATACATATATATACACATATATATATACATATATATATACACATATATATATACATATATATATACATATATATATATATATACATATATATATATACTAACATTGGAACAGGCACTATGTGCTTATGCCTCAGAACATTAGGATTTCTTTTGTTTATATTTTTCAAAACTTATACCAAAATTTTATCTTAAAATTTTATGTAAAATCTATAAAGTTGAAACGCATACTCACTCTAACACTGACCATGATTATGCATGATATGCATAATGCATATATATGTATAAGCATTAGATAGATAGGTCCTAGTTACCTGCTTACAGGCCTAGAGGGAAAAGAAAATGATTGCACCTATTATATATATATTTACTTCTCTTTATTTATTTATTTTTATTCAACCTCTGGGAGCATGGACTATCCTTCTCTTTAAAGATAATTGAATGCAAACTGGATATAGTTTTGCACAGTCTTCAACACTACCTTATACCATTTGCATACATGAATGACAATGTATATTTGAGTGCTTGGATTTTTTTTGCATCTTACTCTAGAAGACCTTTCTATTTCAAGAAATTACAAAAGTTACACCCACTGCTGGCACCGTTTAGATTTTAAGAAATTATAAGTAGAAAGTAAACGGTACTTCAATCACAACAAGAAATAGCCACTTAAAAATATCCTTGCCATACATTCTTATATCTTCACTTTGCACAAATAATATACACTTAAAAAATGTTCAAATCCTCTTGTACTTTGAATGCTAAAACAAGTTTTCCTCATTTGTAACTTGAATGCTCTTCAAATCTCATTAAGTATTCTTTAGAATAATGACAGGTTTTAAAATCTTGCCACATGTTTTTGCATTTCTAGAAATAATCATGCTTCTTTACAATGTACCTGCTATAACAGCCATGTATGGAGAAGTGAAGCGAGGTCACAGGTAATGCCACCTCCAGCAGACAAGAACTTTTAAAATGTGGGTTCATCTTCAATCCTCTTCACTCGGTTTTGGTTCTCATCTGTTTGTGCGTGGTCAGCTCTCCTAGCAAAAGTGCTAACCCTTCTTGGTTTGGCGGGCTGATTCCATTTCTCTTCAAGGTCCTCCTAGCTGCAAGCAATTTGGTTGCACCTGGGACCTCCAGCAAGCACATGGCATCCTTTTATAAGCAACCTGGTATTGTCTGGTTCTCTGCAGTGACTCTGCTACCACAAAGGTCCTAGGCCCCAGAGCCTGAAGGCACCACGTGTCAGCCTTTCCCAGACTCTCAGGGGCGGGGAGAGAGACGAATACCCACAGGCCCAGTACTTCGTTGGTTGGTGGCTTCCTCCAGTCCCGCCCATACTGGGAGAATACCAAGACCCCACCCTACAACTTCCTGGGCCTGGACTTCCTGCCAGAGGCCGACTTAGTCTTCCCTCCCCACGGGCCAGTTCCTACACCTGGACCTCACTCTGTCCAGAGCTTCAGGTAGGCCTCAGGAGGTGGAACTAAGATCCAGCTCATGGTCCGAGCCTGGAACTTTCCAATATAAGCCCTCTAAGGGATGGGGCTTTTTCCAGAAATTTCCTCACGATGGCAGTGTTGCTCCTGGAATTCTATCCAATACTGCCCCCAAGCCCTCTTCTCCCGCCCGTCCGGTATGAAAAAAAAAATGTGACCAACAGATTAAGGCACCAGGAAATATGGCTGACTTGAGAAACTCGCTCACACTATTGTGATTTTGCTTTTGGTTTTTCATCTGAAATCAAACTGGCGCCTAAACCTACACTCTCATCAGGGGTCTTTTCAGTTCAAGAACTCAATTTCCACTTACCTAGTCTTCACAGTTCTGCTTTTTCTTCACCTAACTTTTTCTCATGGTACTAAATTGTCTTGGTGTATCAGGGGTCAAACCTCAGGGATCCAGGCCTAGAGGGAAAAGCAAATGGTTGCATCTAAGGGCTTGGAGAAGAGCAAATCCATGTTGTTCTTGCCTGACTCACTTCCCATGTTTCCCGGGAGTCCTACTCCATTTCTGGCCTAGGCACTAGGCCTGTGTGTTGAGGGAGAAGCAGTTGTCTGGAACCCTAAGCTAAGTGTCTAGATGGTTCTCAAGACTGCGTGCTATACAGTGCCCATTTGGAAGGATACACAAACTCAAATATGTATAAATTCCAGTCAGAGGAGACTGATACAGTCTGATAGTCAAAATAATTTAAAATCGGAACACAGGCATGTTCCTATGTTCTTATATGACTGTCAATGGTTTCCTGTGACTTTAGTGTGTATATGCTTATCACTTAGGGGTCAATCTTATGGTATTTTATCTTACGTAATTAAGACATGGTGCTTGCAAAGGATTTGCAAAGGATTCAGAAAAGAACCATGTGCTGACCAAGAGTAAAGCACTGTCATAAACAGTACCTATTAGTAATACTGATAAACATCTGGATTATGTTTTGTGAACTAAAAAGTGTCTGAGACAGGTCTCAATAGTTTTAGAAATTTATTTTGCAAGTTTAAGTACACGCATGCCTGGGAGATAGGTCCATGCCTTTCTTCAAAGATGATTTTGAGGGCTTCAATATTTAAAGGGGAAAGGGCAGATACTGGGGAAAGGGGAAGAAATTTTGAAAAGATGTGGGTAGATAAGAGGCAAAGGGTAGCATTCTTTTGAGTCTTTGATCAGCCCTTCATAGGCGAGATGAGGGTAGAGGAATAGTCACGTACACATTCATCTAGCTCAGTGAATCTGCATTTTTTACATAGGATAAAATAAACACAGGGCAGAGGAAGCAATCAGACATGCATTTGTCTCAAGTGAGCAGAGGGAAGACTTTGAGTTCTGTCTTTTGTTCCATACCTGTGAGGATAAGCCAAAATTTACATTGTCAGGGTGAAATTCAACAGAACTGTTTCAGGGTAAAAATCTTGGGGCTCACAAGGAATTTCCTAGTGGGCAAATTGTGAGGGAGATATGTAGCTTTTTGTTTTTGCTTTGTTCAATCATTGTAGCCATCTTATTTAGGAATAAAATGGGAGGCAGGTTTGCCTGACGCAGTTCCCAGCTTGATGTTTCCCTTTGGCTTAGTGATTTTGGGGCCCTGAGATTTATTTTCCTTTCACAGTTTCAACATACACATGCAAACTCATATACTCATGCACTCATTTCAATATATACACATAAACATTTATATTTCGTGTCATACACAATAGTAAGTTTACATTAAAATGAGGTTTATTTGTATGTTATGGTTTGGAGTATACTTTCACTTCTGTTTCCTGGGCAGTTTGTCATTATCATGAAAAATTTGCAAGACCTGAATTTTTAGTAAATGAAACATTAACCAAGAGCTTCTTGATTGCTACATTCAATAACAACATGGTCTCTGAAGACATGTTCACTTCATAAAACACTTATTTAACAACTGGAAATTTAATTCCTATGATGTCTCCTCTCAGGTATCATGATTTGAAGAGCTTCTAATCTTTATTATGCTAACATGTATATACTCTAAAACAAATATTGAATCACAAGTATAACATGCGTGCATCAGAAAATATAGGATATTCCTTCCTTCTCAAAATTTTAACCTACAATTAAATCTAAAATTTCATCTTATTTTATTTATTTATTATTATATTTTTAGAGACTGGGTCTGGCAAGTCTATGCAATCATGGCTCACTGTAGCCTTGACCTCCAGGCTCAAGCAATCCTCCCACCTCAGCCTCTGGAGTAGCTAGGACCACAGGCACACACCACCACACCCAGCTAATTTTTTCTTTTTTATATTTTTTTGTAGAGAAGGGGTCTCCTTATGTTACCCAGACTGATCTCTAACTTGTAGGCTCAAGCGATCTTCCCAATTCAGCCTCCCAAAGTGCTGGGATTATAGGCATGAGCCACTGCACCTGGCCTAATCTTATTTTATTACTAAAAAAAATTAACAACAGATTGCATTACTGTATAAATAAAGTCTGTGTCCTCATCTCTTTAGCACTGTGACTGTGACCCAAACACGTACTCCATCAAAGGTTCAAGGTGAATGCATTGACATATTTTTATATTCATCTATAATCTTTTCTTAATGTTTCCCTTTAAATTTATTTATTTCCTAAAAATTAGGTCTTGCAAATTTTTCATAATGACAAATTGCCAAGGAAACAGAAGTGAAAATATTATCCAAATCATGATATATGAATAAATCCCATATGAATGTAAACATTATTATATATGAAGCTAAATATCAAAGTTTCTATGTGTATACATATACACACGTACACATATACATACATATACAAACACACATTAATATACGGACAAAGAGAGTGAAATTTAAGTGCATTGTTACTATAATAATCATAATTAAAAATATACACTTTTTAGGGAGGCTGAGGCAGGAGAATCGTTTGAACCTGGGAGGCAGAGGTTGCAGTGAGCCAAGATCACACCACTGCACGCTAGCCCTGGAGACAGAGTGAGACTCCGTCTCAAAAAATATATATACTTTTTAAACATAAGTACACATATAGATGGATATGGAGTCATGCCTAATTTAATGACAGGGATACATTCTGAGAAGTGCATTGTTAGTTGATTTCATCATTGTGCAAACATCATAGTGTACTTACACAAATCTAGATAGTATAGCCTACTACACTCCTAGGCTGCAGAATATAGCCCATTGCTCCTAGGCTACAAAGTGGTATAGCATGTTGTTATACTGAATACTGTAGGCAATAGTAACAATGGTAAGTATTTGTGTATCTAAACATAGAAAAGGTACAATAAAAATACGATATTATAATATTATGTATGGCATAACCATCATATATGCAGTCAGTCATTGACCTAAAGATCATTATACAGGGCATGACTGTATACTAATGTGTAGTTTATCTATCTTTAAACATAATTGAATGAATACCGAAGGTAGTTTTGAACAGAAACATCATCATTATCTCATACAATTTCCATGTTCCCATATACATATATGTACTTGGAGAACTTGAAATCTTTTTATTCTACCCTGGAAAGAGCCTTATTATCCAGAAAATTTAAAAAGCAATAGTTGCTGTTGGCAAACTGTTCAGATATTGAGAAATCATGAAGCCAAAAATAAATGATAGTTCAATCCCAACAAGAATAAAGACTTTTAAAATGTCATTCACCCAGACTGGGCAACATGGTGAAACCTGTCTCTACAAAAAAATACAAAAATTATCCTGGCAAGGTGGAGTGTGTCTGTAGTCCCAGCTACTTGGGAAACTGAGGTGCGAAGATCACCTGAGCCCAGGGAGGTGGAGACTTCACTGAGCCAAGATCGTGCCATAGCACTCCAGCCAGGGTGACAGAGCGGGACTCTGTCTCCAAAATAAATAAAAGAGGCCGGGCACGGTGGCTCACGCCTGTAATCCCAGCAATTTGGAAGGCCGAGGCGGGCGGATCATGAGGTCAGGAGTTGAAGACCAGCCTCACCAACATGGTGAAACCCTGTCTCTACTAAAAATTCAAAAATTAGCTGGACGTGGTGGCACATGCCTGTAATCCCAGCTACTCAGAAGGCTGAGGCAGGAGAATCGCTTGAACCCGGGAGGCAGAGGTTGCAGTGCGCCAAGATCGCGCCATTGCACTCCAGCCTGGGTGACAGAGCAAGACTCTGTCTCAAAAATAAATAATAAATAAATAAATAAATAAATAAACAAAATGTCATTATCATCTCTTATGTACATATAATAACATTAAAAATCATATTCAAATTCCTTTGTACCTTCAGTGTTCAGATACATTTTTTGTACATATTGTAGCTAGAGTACTTTCCAAACTTCATTAAATATTCTTTGAAATACTGATTATATTTTAGAGAGTAGCCTCTTACTTTTGGGATTTCACAAATCAGATGTATTTCTAAATAATGTGTTCAGGTACAACATCCATTTTTAAAGAAGCGTAGCAAAATCATAGGTAATGCCGCCTCAAGAGGACAAGGACCTGCAAAATATGGTTGTATTTTCAACCATATTTCACAGATATATGTTGTATACGTTCAGAGATATAGATTCCTTAGGACTCTCTCATGTGTTCAACACAGCAAGTTTTCACCAATAATTTCTTTTGCACTTTTTTTTCTTTTTCTTTTTTTTTTTTTTGAGACAGAGTCTCACTCTGTTGCCCAGGCTGGAGTGCAATGGCGCGATGTCAGCTCACTGCAACCTCCGCCTCCCAGGTTCAAGTGATTCTCCTGCCTCAGTCTCCCGAGTAGCTGGGATTACAGGCATGTGCCACCACGTCCGGCTAATTTTTGTATTTTTAGTAGAGAAAGGGTTTTGTCATGTTGGCCAGGCTGGCCTCAAACCCCTGATCTCGGGTGATCCGCCCACCTCGGCCTCCCAAAGTGCTAGGATTACAGTCGTGAGCCACTGCACATGGCCTTCTGCACATATTTATTCTGGATTTGTTATTGAATTACAAAGATAATAGAAGCATTATGAAAAATTTCATAGAGTGCACGAATCAATGAAAGACCTAAGGAAATACTTTATCCCAAATCAACCTATCCCAAGGGAACCACTATTAGCAGCTTAATGGGTACATGTATTCAAATGTTGTAAATAAGGTGTACAACCACTCATGAGAGCTGATATTATTTAACTAAATAAATATATCCTACTGCACATCAATAAACTCCCCTATTTGCTGACAAGATGCTTGGAGCATACATACATTCATCCAGGGAGGAATATACCATTTATTTTCTTCAATTACATTCTAGTTAAAATGTAGGTGGAGTTTTGTGTCATTGTTTCTTCATTCAACATTGAATAATGGATACTGAATAGCATATCTCTTCATGATAGTACTTTATTTTTAATCTCATACGATTGCTTTGTTGTTAAGTTCTTAAGGATAATAGATGCATCTGGCAAAGAAATGATAAATGAGTAATCGTAAAACAGGAAAGAGAGGATACTCTGAATCACACAAACTCAATTGATATTTCAATCTAGTACATTCCACCTTTTCTTCTATATACACTTTTGCATGGGAGTGTACAGGGGTTTTTTGGTATGAATTTAAATGGACATGACCTATATATGGAATTCTCTTTTTAATTTATTTTTCTTTTTTATGCTTTACTCAGGTCTTTTATAGCGAGGCCACTTACAATGCCATTAAGCATGCCAAAGAAGACTGGATTTTATGTTAAGTAATTATTTGCCAAAAGCTTTTCTTTCCATGACCATTGAAAGTAGGACATTTAATCATTTCAATGTATATATAGAAGTGTGCCTATTCTTATGGAAAATAGAATCTGAAATAAAACAATATTGTATAACTTGTACCTTTATTAAATGTATACTAGGACCTTTTTTGGGTTTTCTGTAAATTTCAGAAGCAACCCTTGCTCGTTTTCAACATTTCAATTTTTAAGACATAAATAGTTAAAACCTGTAGACTCTAACTTGTATTTTTGAGATACAAACTATACTAGTGTTTGATTAGAAGCCTTCCAGAAACTGTACTTAGTACATATTCACCCTCTAGAATCCGTATATGTTTATGGTTCTGTGTAACAGTAGAGAAAAACAGTCTTTCATAAGAGTAATCCTCATGATTTTGTTTTACACATTAGTTTCTTAGGGATACCAAAAGCATAGCCAACCAAAGAAAAAACTCGACAAACCAGATTTCATCAAGTTTTAAAAAAGTTGTTTCACAAATGATACCATCAAGAAAGAAAGAAAAAACTCACAGAATGGGAGATAATGTTTTCCAATCATATATTTGGTAAGGGACTTGTATCCAGAATATAAAAAACTCTTACCGCTCAGTCATAAAAATATAACTCTTTTAAAAATGGGCAAATGATCTGAATAGATATTTATCCAAAGAAGATATGTATATGGCTAACAGCATGTGAAAAGATGGTCAACCTCATTAGCTATTAGAGAAATGCAAATGAAAAACACAGTGAGGTACTACTTCACAGCCCCTAGGTTGTCTATATTTTAAAAAGACAGATAATAACAAGTGTCAGTAAGGATGTGCATAAGCTGCAAGCTTCATATATGGCTTGTGGAAATATCACATGGTACAGTCACTTTAGAAGTAGTCTGGCAGTTCCCCAAAAGTTTGAAGATTCTATCATCATATGACTAATCAATTCCAAACCTATTTATCTACACAAGAGAAATGAAAACATGTTCACACAAAAAGTAGAAACAAGCTAAATGTCCATCAACTGATGAATATATATAAAAAATGTGGTATATCCATACAATGGACTGTTATTCAACCATATTGAAGAATGAATTATTGATACATTGTACAACATGAAAAATCCCTCAAAACATGCTAAGTGAAAAAAGCCAGACACAAAAGACCATATCTTGTAGGATTACAATTATATATAGTTTCCAGAATAGGCAAATCCATAGACACAGAAAGTAGATTAGTGTTTGCCAGGGACTAGAGGAAGCTGAGAATGAGAACTAACTGCTAGTAGGCATATTTCTTTTTGGAGTGATGAAAATATTCTAAAATTGATTATGGTAATGATTGCACAATTCTGTGAATATATTGAAAACCACCACATTGTACATTTTAAATTGGTGGAATTTATAGTGTGTGAATTCTATCTCAATAAAGCTGTTTTTAAAAGTTTCAAAAATTAACAGGTTAATTCACATTTATAAAATTAATAAGAAAAAGCATATAATCATCTGAAATTGTGTAGAAAAAGTATTTGACAAACATAAACACCAATCCTGATTTTAAAAAACTCTCACCAAACTAGAAATTGAAGAAAATATATCTTCAATATGGTAAAAGTTTACAACTAATGTCATACTTAACACTGAAAAAGTCAACACTGTTTTTAAGATCTAGAGCAACGTGAGGAATTCGTCTCTCACCTCTTCTATTCAACGTCATACCAGATTTTCTAAGAAGTGCCATTAGGCAAAAAAAAAAAAAAAAAAAAAAAAAAAAAAAGATTACAGTTTGGAAAGAAAGAAGTAAAAGTGCTTTCACAGATGACAGTATTGTTTACATAGAATGATTCTACAAAAACACTTCTAAAGCTGCTAAAGTCCATATCTTACAGACAAGGTATGATTGGTGTTGCTTTTGTATCTATTCAAAAAAACTGTGTCTTTTATGTGGAATGTTTAACCATTAACAGCTAATGTATTTATTGATAGGTTTGAATTTTGGGCTACAATTTTATAGTTTACATTGTTTGTCCTCATTAATTTGTATTCTTCCATTTCCCCTTTCCTTCCTTTCAAGTATTAGAACACTTTATCTTTTAGAATTCTATTATAATATGTCTGTTGGCCTTTTGGCTATACCACTTTGTGTTATTTTTTAGTGGTTATTCTTGCGATTGCAATATGCATCCTTAACTTTTTATAATCTTCTCAGAGTTGATATTTTACCGCCTCATACAGAATGTAAAATCCTTATAACAATATACATACTTTTACTATTCCTCGGTGTCCTTTATACTATTATTGTCATTTGTAATTTATGTACATACATTATAAACACAGCAAAATGATGTTAGAACTTTTGCTTTAAGCGTTCAAGTATATTTTAAAGGAACTAAGTGAAAAATTTTTTTGTACATTCTCAGACACTGAATATTTCTGATGTTCTTTACTCTGGAACATGTTCTGGCTCTGGAAGATCTGTATTTTCCTCTGATGTAGTTTTCTTCAACCTGAAGAATGTCCTATCGCATTTATTTTATTGCATGCCTACCAGTGACAAAGAATCTTAGTTGTCTTTTGTCTGAAAACATTTATTTCACCTTCATCTGTGAAGATATTTTCAAGGATGGAGAACTCTGGGTTGATTTTTTTTCCCATCAGCACTTTCAAGAGGACGTGACACTGTCCTGTAGCCTCCATAGTCACTGATGAGAAAGCCATAGCTTTTAAAATAAAACATGTGATATATGACAGCTGCAGCATTTCAATTCTCTGGGGGAAATGACTGAGTTTTCAATGAGTGGTCTTGGGATTACTGGGCATCCGTGCGTGCAAATGAAACTTTACTTCTCCCTCACACTGTACACAAAACTCAATTCCATAGTCTCTTTTCAGGTACTCATGGTGAGGAAATTCATTATAAACCTGCACTTGTGCTATGGAAAGCCCAGGAGAGGAGGGAGGGCTTTGATGGGTTTGAGAGGTGAGAATGAATGTCTAAGCCAGGGGTTGGTAAGCTAACTCACAGAACAGATGTGGCCAGTGACTTGTATTTGTAAGGCCTGAAAGCTAAGAGTGATTTTTACATTTTTAAAGCTTTGCTTGAAAAAATGGAGGCTATGTGACCGAGGCCACCTGTGGCTTGCATAGCTTAAATCATTCACCATCAGGCCTTTTACAGAAAGAGTCTGCTATTCCCTGCATCTAGGACCAAAGATACCTTGACCCATAGTGTCTCCTATGTAGGGACAGGACATGTTCTAGAAACCCCACTGTGGTCTAATGTGCACGTCCTCTTCATGAGGATGGCTTCACTGACATAAACATAAGCCGGACCAGATTAGCATTTCATGTCAGGCCAGGCCCCAGAAGCAGAGTAGAGTGAGATCCAGACACAAGTTCTAACCGTATCTGCGACATGGCCTTACAGGAAACCAGTGGAAATCATTCCTCAGTGAAAGGCAGAGGCCTAGGAAATGGGGTTGGAGCCAGGGTGCGTGGGTGGGCACGAAGGTTCACCCTTTCTGGAGGACCTCCCAGACCGCAGAATCAAGGGGGCACCTCCTGGACATCTTCTCACTACTGTGTATCTTCCAGTCTTGATTTCTTAAAAGACAGCAAGGTGAGGGGATAAAGGATCAGGTGTGTGTCTAATAGTTGGTGACACTTAAAGATGGCATCAGGACTAGTGACAGGATGAAACCAAAGGTGTGTGCTTTGGCGATCATATGGACGTTGAAAAAGAGTGATCTATAGGTGAAAGAGGTCTTGGTAGCAGTCAGGGATCAAGTGAAGATGGGGTTAGTGAGGGTCAGGTGTGTCCACAATGCAGGAGTTTTGCAATTATTCTGAATGTTAGGATCATAGTTAGGGACGGGATGGATTGGGAATTTTGTGAGGGTTGAAGATGTCTGTTTTTCATTTCCTTGATAATAGGAAGCACCGATTTTACATAGGGTAAGGGATTAGGTTGGAATCAGGGATAGAGGTCAAGTTAGGGGTGGAAGGAGAGGTGGAAGCAAGTGTGAGGATAAGGGTTGTGCCGAGAAGGAATACATATTGCTTCAGATAAGCAGTGCATAGTAGGATGGATTGGGGTCAGGAACAAAGTGGGGGGCTGCTATTCTGAAATATAGAGAGATTACACATGGCATCTCTGAGTCAAAAGGCGGGAGGAACCTGTAGGCCAGTGGTGGTGACTGTGAACCCTCTGAAAGTGTCTTTGCTGTTTGTGGCCCCTGAATGTGTCAGTCGGCTGTGTGTGCCCTGAATGCCTCCCTGCCAGAGCAGGAGCGCAGTGAAGCCTTTATGATCAGGAGGGGTCAGGGCCGGCCATATGGGTCCCAGGCAAGGGAGGAGCTGGGCCGGCTGCGGCCCCCTCGGCAGCCACGTTCCGAAGGGACAGCTGAACCCACAGGGTGGAGTAGGAGGTGGCAGCTATGGAGAGGGGAGCAGGTAGGGTCCCGGGCCTTACTCCAGAGGGCGAGAAGGAAAGCATGAAGGGCTCGGTCTGGCCTAGGAAGGAGCCCAGGCTGCCTGGCAGAAGAGACTCCAGGGGCTCCAGTCCAGACCCTGATGGCCGAGAAAACGTGAGGGGCCCAACAGGGCTCTCTCAGGGAAGGGGCCGACGCTGTCCTCTCCATGCCAAGACGGCCTAAACTCCACCAAGAAGTTCCCGTGGTTGCAGTTCCCCCAGCCGGAGCCACCCGCAACTGGAGCAGGCCTCTCTGGCCACCCTTTCCCCACCTTCCAGCTGTGGCCCTTACATTGTGTGTGTCCCAAAACCCACTGCGGATATCATGGCAGCTGTGGGAAAATGCAGCAGAATTGCTGATACAGAGGATTCTAGGAGTTTTGCTTTCTCAGAACTTCCCCATCCCTCGCCTCGCCAAGCCCCGGGTTAGGAGCCCCTGCTCCCCACATCTGTTTTTGCGTTGTGTGTCATACATCCTATTGGCCACTAGATGGCGAAAGAGACCTTGGCAGGACGTCTCACCTCTTCAGGGATGAGGGCAACGTTTTCACAGGTCCAGTTTTTCCTGTTCCAATGGGTGAAATTAGAGCTCAGGACCAACCAGCGCCCCCATACTTCTCACACACATATTTGAGGGAATGAAGGCTAAAAACCACGTTCTGTTGCCGCCTGGGATACTCCTCCCCTTACCGCCCTCTCCCCTCTCAGATCCCACAGTGTGAATGTTCATCTCCACAAACAACGTGGGTAGGATAGGCGCTGGGGATGGCGCTGTCTTTGGCTGTTCCCGTGTTCCTTGTGCCTGCTGCCTCCCTCGGCTCAGCACAATTGACGCCAACAACTAACAATACTGTAGGCTTGTCTGAGGACTGGGGTCCCGTCTTAGTGGCTGTGTGACTTTGAGCTAGTTAATTAACCTCTCTGTGCTCGGGTTTTCTCGCGTATGCAATGAAGATTGTAATCGTGTACCTATGTCATAAAGTTACTGTGAGGCTGAAATAAATGAACATTTCTAAAACACTTATGAAAATGTTTGGCACATAACTGCACATCCAATATGTGTTAGCTATTCTAATCGCCATCTTGCCCTGCAGAGTAAGGCCTCAGTCATTATTTGTTTTTCTTGGCATTTCCTATCTTGAGCTCCTAGGTTTCGACTATGGACTCTGTCTCTGGCGTCACCAACTATGTCTGGCAGTTGGGAACTGCTTTTTAAAAACTAATTAATTTTTTCAATTTAAGGATAAAACACTGTATGTATTTATTAGGTACAGCATGTTGTTTTGAAAACGCATACATTGTGAAATGCTTAAATAGAACTAATTAATATATACATTATCTCACATGATTTTTAAAAATGAGAATACTTAAAATCTACTCTCAACGATTTTAAAGAATGTAATACATTACTAACTATAATTACCATGTTGTACAATAGATCTCTTGAACTTATTTTCTCCTGTTTAATTGAAAGTTTGCATCCTTTGACTAGCATCTCCCCAACTCCCCCACCCTCACCCATAGTAACCACCTTTCTACTCTGTGCTTCTATGAATACAACTTTTTTCGACTGCACGTTTGAGTGAGATCATGTGGTATTTGTCTTTCTGCGTCTGGCTCATTTAACTTAGTATAATTGTCCAGGTTCATCCATGTTGTCACAAATGACAGGATTTCCTTCTTTTTAAAGGTGGAATTCCATTGTGTGTGTATGCCATATTTTCTTTACACATTTAGCCTTTGATGGAAACTTAAGTTGATTCCATATCTTGGCTATTGTGAATAATGGTGCTATGTACATGGGAGTGCAGATACCTTTTAGACATACTGATTTCATTTCCTCTGATATATACCTAGAAGCATGATTGTTGAATTATATGGTAATTCTAATTTTAGCTTTTTGAGAAACAGCCATATAATTTTCTGTAATGGATGTACTGATTTACATTCCCACAAACAGTGTGCAACGGTTCCTTTTCTCCATCTCCTCACCAACACTTAAGACTTTTTGATAATAGCTATACTAATAAGTGTGAGGTGATGTCTCATTATGGTTTTAATTTGTATTTCCCTGATGATTAATTATGTTGAGCATCTTTTCATATACTTGTTGACCATTTGTACATCTTTTAAGGAATGTTTCCAGGCACGGTGGCTGACGCCTATAATCCTAGCACTTTGGGAAGCTGAGGCAGACGTATTGCCTGAGCTCAGGAGTTCAAGACTAGCCTGGGCAACATGGTGAAAACCCGTCTCTACTAAAATACAGAAAATTAGTTGGGCATGGCAGTGTGCGCCTGTAGTCCCAGCTACTCGGGAGGCTGAGGCAGGAGAATTACTTGAACCTGGGAGGCGGAGGTTGCAGTGATCCAAGATCGCGCCATTGCACTCCAGCCTGGGTGACAAGAGTGAAACTCTGTCTCAAAAAAAAAAAAAAAAAAATCCATTCACATCCTTTCATCCTTTATTCATTTTTTAAGTTGAGCTATTTGTTTTCTTGCTATTGAGTTCAGTTCCTTATATACTTTTGATATTAATCTTTTATGAGATTTATGGTTTGGAAATATTTTCTCTCATTCCATAGGTGTCTCTTCACTCTGTTGATTGTTTCCTTTGCTGTGCAGAAGCTTTTTAGTTTGATGTAATCTCATTTGTTTATTTTTGCTTTTGTTGCCTGTGCTTTTGAGGTCATATCAAATAAATAATTGTCCAAACTAATGTCATGGAGCTTTTTCCTTTATGTTTTCCTCTAGTAGTTTTACATTTCCAGGTCTTATCTTAAGTCTTTAATCCCTCATTCATTTTCAGTTGATTTTTGCATGTGGTGTGAGATAAGGGTCTAGTTTCATTCTCTGGATGTGGATATCTAGTTCTCCCAGCATTGTTTATTAAACAGACTGTCCTTTCCCCATTGTGTGTGCATAACTCCTTTTTGATCTCAGTTTTTTGTGTTTTTATTTTGATTTTTTTAGAGACAGGGTCTCACACCATCACTCAGACTGAAGTGCAGTGGTACAATCACAACTCACTGCAGCCTTTAACTCCTGTGCTCAAGCGATTCTCTCAACTCAGCCTCCTGAGTAGCTAGGACTATAGGCTTGTGCCACCATGCCCAGCTAATTTTTAAACATTTTTTTCCTAGAGTCAGGATCCTGCTATGTTGCTCAGGCTGGTCTTGAATTCCTGGGCTCAAGCGATCCTCCTGCCTTGACCTCCCAAAGCATTCAGATTACAGGTGTGAGCCACTGTGTCTGTCTCTGGTCCTAGTTTTTTGTTGTGTTTTTTTTTTTCTTCTACAGAGCTTTGGTGTTGCTGTTACTGCGTAGAGAGAGGCCTGACATTATGTTACTAGAGTCCCAGTGTTCTCTGAGAACACTCGAGAAAAATAGAAATTTCTCTCTCCACCTACAGGTCGAAATCCTTCCCCACTGATATAAATATTTGAGTTGGGGAGCAGAGCTTCAGGGACCATGAAGAAAATGCTGCTCTGGGGACACTAATTGAACTTTCATCTAGCAGGTCCTGTGCCCTACCTACTCAAGAACAAGTTCTGTTTGATGAAGAAGTTACACAGCTGCCAAGTTCCCTCATTCTACTACCTATCTACCCCCAAATTCAGGAATGTCTCCATATGTTGACTATGCTGACTTTTTCACTGTCCTAGTGGAACCACAGCTTAAAAAATGGGAAATGGAGGCAGTCCCATATGGCAGAGTCTCCGATGTGGAATTAGGCATCGTCCTCCAAAAGCCAGCCTGCAGCCCCTTTGGAAAGCTTACTAAACTATAAATTGTCAACTGTATTACATGATAAAGCAGATGTGTCCATACAGTAACTCTTTTGCTAACAAATGAGGTCTAAATTCCAAAAATAGAACCAAGTGTTCCTAATGAGTGCATCACAAGAATAATTTCAGTGAATGGAAGAACAAGGCCCATTACCAAGGAAGGTGCTTGCAAGGATAAGACTATCCAGATAGTGTATAATCCAGCTGGACAGCTTCATTAACATTTCCCTCTCTGCCAGTGTCTGAGCTCATCCTACAAAAAACCATGACGCACTTCCAGATTTATGTAAAGATAGGCGAGGTTATTCATACCAACCCTGCCTCTGGAAACAACTTTTAAAAACCTAAATAATATGTAAACAGTGCCTTCTTTAAACAATTGAAGAGCTGAGAGGGGGGTAAGATGTTACCTGGCCAAAATAAATGGAAAATGAAGACGTAGGGAGATAAATGAGAACTGGAAGCTACTTTTGCCATGTGAGTATTTGCCAAATCAGAAAATTGTAACTTTTATTCTGATAGCTTCTTAGGGCAAGATAAATATTAAACTAAAAGCCACAATATATACAAAGTAGAGCCTTTCTTCAATAAGGTGGCCCCCAAAAAGGCTACACCACAGAGAATAGATGAATAGGATTTGGTTGAGCTCTCACACATAATTTCATCTTTTGTTCTATTTACCTAATAATCCAGGGAATCCCAAGCCTTAAAATTTAAGATCGTCCTCAACTGAGAATAACCCCAATAACTTGGCAGAGGCAAATGGAAATCTTCTCTGGAGGAAAGTGACTTCATCCTATCCTAAAGTCATTGCTACAGATAACAAAGTATGATGACCAAAATAACCAGGTCCATAAACAAACAAGACGCAATGGGCAAGAACAGGCAGAATAATAGGCAAAAAAAGGCACAAAATTTCAGTTAATGGAATTATTAAGACACAGACCATAAAACAACTATGCTTACAATGTTTAAAAACATGAAAAAGGAAATCCCACTTCTAGTCACTCTGGAGAAACAGAGACCAATTTGCCCTCATGCTTGAAATAACCAAAAACTACAAATATTATGAAACTACAAACTGTTTCATAAACAACAGTTATTGAGTTCCTGGATATCAGGTTACAAGGGATAATAACCCTTGGATATGGGCAGCAGATAATGTAATACCAACAAATATGTCAGCTTACTGACTTAAAATAGTTTCTAGGTTTCCAATGAGAACACATGGACATAGGGAGAGGAACAACATACACTGGGGCCTATGGGCAGGTGGGGTGGGGAGAGGGAGAGCATTAGGAAAAATAGTTAATGCTTGCTTGGCTTAATACCTAGGTGATGGGATGATCTGTGCAGCAAACCACCATGGCACACATTTACCTATGTAACAAACCTGCACATCCTGCACATGTACTCCTGAACTAAAAATAAAAAATAGATAAATAAAATAACAATTCTAAATAGTTTCCAAAAAGGTGAGGTTAAGAATATAAGACCCATTTTCCATGACTCCAGACTTCAAAATGTAGTATTTAAAAGAACTTCCACTTTTTTTTGAGACAGAGTCTCGCTCTGTTGCCCAGGCTGGAGTGCAGTGGCACCATCTTGGCTCATTGCAACCTCCGCCTCCTGAGTTCAACTGATTCTCCTGTCTCAGCCTCCTGAGTAGCTGGGATTACCGGTGCGTGCCACCACGCCCAGCTAATTTTTGTATTATTATTTTTTTTTTTTAGTAAAGATGGGGTTTCACCATGTTGGACAGGCTGGTCTTGAACTCCTGACCTCAAGTGATCCACCCGCCTCGGCCTCCCAAAGTGCTGGGATTACAGGCATGAGCCACCACACCTGGCCAAAATTACAAACTTTGAAATAACATAGAAATCAAGGTAGAAACTCAAAGGGAAATTAGAAAATATTTTCAATGAAATGAAAATAAAATCACATGTCCAAATTTGTGGAATGTGACCAAATCAGTACGTAAGGGTAAATTTATAGCACTAAACCACCTATGTTACTAAAGACTACAGGCCTCAAATCCATGACCTCAGCTTCTAACTTAAGAATGAAAAAGATGAGCAAATTAAACTAAAGGTAAGCAGAAGGAAGGAAGTAATAAAAGTGGAGTTAAAGTGAAATAAAAAGAGAAAAACAATAGAGAAAAACCAGTAAAACAAAAAATTGATTCTTTAAGAAAATTAATAAAATTTTAAAACCTCCAATCAAAATAATTAGAAATAAAAGAGTGAAGGCCCCCAAAAACCTATATTAGGAATGAAAGAAAAGTCATCACCACAGATTATGTTTATTAAAAAATAAGAGGCCTGGTGCGGTGGCTCACGCCTGTAATCCCAACATTTTGAGAGGCTGAGGCTGGTGGATCACCTGAGGTTAGGGGTTCTAGACCAGCCTGTCCAACGTGGTGAAACCTTGCCTCTACTAAATATACAAAAATTAGCCGGGTGTGGTGGCAGACGCCTGTAATACCAGCTATTTGGGAGTCTGAGGCAAGAGAATTGCTTCAACCCGGGAGGCGGAGGTTGCAGTGAGCCGAGATCGTGCCACTGCACTCCAGCCTGGGCAACAAGAGCGAGACTCCATAAAAAAAAATTAATATTATTAACAACTTTATTTCATATCATATAGTTAAAAATTTAAATGAAATCGATAAATTCTTCGAAAGACACAAGCACCACAAACAAGGAAAACTCTCCCAAGAATGCATAGTCCTGTATCTTATTTATTTTTATTTTTATTATTTTTTTTGAGTCAGGGTCTCACTCTGTCGCCCAGACTGGAGTGCAGTGGTGCGATCTCGGCTCACCGCAACCTCCACCTCCCAGGCTCAAGCGATTTTCCTGCCTCAGCCTCCGGAGTAGCTGGGATTACAGGTGCTTGCCACTATTGCCGGGCTAATTTTTGTATTTTTAGTAGAGACGGGGTTTCACCATGTTGTCCAGGCTGGTCTCGAACTCCTGACCTCAGGTGATCCACCCACCTTACCCTCCCAAAGTGCTGGGATTACAGGCGTGAGCCACCATGCTCAGCCATGCATAGTCTTATATTTATTCAAGAAGTTGAATTTGTAGTTTAAAGTGTTCCCACAAAGAAGACTCCAGACCCAAATAACTTCACTGTTGAACCCTACCAAACATTTCAGGAATAAATAATACCAATTCCAAATAAGTCAAATGAAGAGGATAATTCCCAACTGATTCTATATGGGCAGCATCACCTTGAAACTAAAATACTATGTGGTATTATTATAAGACATACTATTACAGGACAAGAAAATTAAAGATCAATATTGCTCATGAACATAGATGCAAAAATTCTAAACTTCTTTTTAGGAAATCTAATCCAACAAAATATGCAAAGGACAATACTTCTTGACCATGTAATGTTTATCTCAAGAAAGCAAGGTTAAGTTATAATTCAAAAGAGCAGTCAATGTAATTCACTATGTTAACAATCTGAATAATTAAAATCATATTATCATTTCTAATGCAGAGAATGTATTTGAAGAAATCCAGCATTCATTCTTTTTAAAAAGTTGTATTGATAAATGATATTTGTACATATTTATGGTGCACATATGATACTTTGTTGCACGTATTGAATATGTAATGATCAAGTCAGGGTATTTGGGATATCCATCACTTTGAGTATTTATCATTTCTTTGTGTTGGGAACATTTCCAGTTCTCTCTTCTAGATACTTTGAAATATATGTCCGGGTGCGGTGTCTTATGCCTGTAATCCCAGCACTTTGTGAGGCTGAGGCAGGCGTGTCACCTGAGGTCGGGAGTTCAAGACCAGACTGACCAAGATGGAGAAATCCCATCTCCACTAAAAATACAAAATTAGCAGGGCATCGTGGCGCATGCGTGTAATCCCAGCTACTCAGGAGGCTGAGGCAGAAGAATTGCTTGAACCCTGGAGGCAGAGGTTGCGGTGAGCTGAGATTGTGCCATTGCACTCCAGCCTGGGCAACAAGATCGGCACTCTGTCTCAAAAAAAAAATATATATATATATTTATGATATATATATATTTATAATATATATATTTATAATATATATATTTATTATATATATTTATTATATATATTTATAATATGTATATTTATAATATATATTATAATACATATATTATAATATATATTATAAATATATATTTATTATATATATTTATAATACATGTATTTATAAATATATATAATATTTTGTTGCTAAATATATATATAATATTTTGTTGCTAACTATAGTAAGCCTACTCTGCTATCTAACATTAAAACTAATACTTTCTATCTAATATGTTTTATTCTATTGACCAACCTCTCTTCATCCACCTTCCTACCTACATAATCTTCCCAGCCTCTGGTATCTACCATTCTACTCTCTATCTCTATGAGGTCAACTTGTTAAGCTCCAGTATGTAAGTGAGACAATGCAAAATTTTTCTGTGTCTAGTTTATTTCATTTAACATAATGACTTCCAATTCCATCCATGCTGCTGCAAATAACATGATTTCATTCTTTTTTATGGCTGAAGAGTATTTCATTGTGTGTATATATACTACCTTTTCTTTATCCATTCGTCCATTGATGGATACCAGTTGGTTCCATATCTTAGCTATTGTGAATAGTGCTGCAATAAACAAGTGAGCGCAGGTATCCGTTTGACATACTCACTTCTTTTCCTTTGAATAAATACCCAGTAGTGGAATTGTTAGACTGTATGGTATTTCCATGTTTAGTTTTTGAGAAATCTCCATACTGTTTTCCGCAGTGGTCGTACTGATTTACATTTCCATTAATAGTTTCTAAGAGTTTCGTTTTTTCTGCATCCTCAACAGCATCTGCTATTTTGTCCTTTTAATAATAGCCATTCTAATTAGGGTAAGACGATATCTCATTGTGATTGTGATTTGCATTTCCCTGATAATTCATGATTTTGATTTTGAGCATTTTTCACATAACTGTTAGCCATTTGTATTTCTTCTTATGAGAAACGTCTATTCATGTCATTTGCCCACTTTTTAATGAGATTTTAAAAAATTGTTGAGTTGTTTGCATTACTTTTATATTCTGAATATTAGTCCATTGTTAGATGAACAGTTTACAAATATTTTCTCCCACTCAACAGGTTATCCCTTCACTCTTGATTGATTCCTTTGCTGTTCAGAAGCTTTTTAGTTTAATATAGTCCCATTTGTCTAGCTTTGTTTTTGTTGCCTCTGCTTTTGAGTTCTTCGCTATAAAATCCTTGCCTAGATCAATGTCCTGAAGGGTTTTCCCTACCAGCATTCATTCTTGATGAAACCTCTCAACAAAGGAATGAAAAGGAGCTTCTTCAACCTGATCAAGGCTTTTATGTAAAACTTATCATACTTAATGGTGAACAAATGAATGCTTTCTCTCTAACATCTGGAGGAAAACAATGATTTCTATTTCTACCATTTATATTCTAGTGTTCTGTAGATTTTAACCAGTGAGACAAGGCAAAAAATCAACAGAGGCATTCAGATAGAAAAGGAAAAAATAAAATTCTCTTTATTCACAGAGGAAATGATTTTGTAGAAATTCTGATGGAATCTATTTTAAAAGCCCCACGTGGACTAATATGTGAGTTTAGTGAGGTAGCAGTAAAACAAAATCAATATACTTTTAAAAACTATTTTCTTTCCATATACTCACAAAAATTGAAATAAAAAATGGAATATCAGTTATAGTATCATCAAAATATATGAAATACTTATGCACGAAGTTGACAGATGATGTCCAAGACCTATAAACCATAAAATATTGCTTGGAAAGATTAAAAAAGACCTAAATAAATAAAGAAATATACTGTGTTCATGGAAACTTTTCAGTCTTTCACAACTAAGTATGATGGTAGAATGGTAGACACAAGATTTTTTTTTTTTTTTGGAGCAACATGCTGTTTCAATGAGAGCCTCGGTGCAGGCCGGCTGAGGCCTAAAATGGCATCAGCACCAAATGAGGACAGGGCAGGGGTTTTATAGTCTCCTGTAAACAGGAAGTGTCCCAGTCTGATGTGACTGTTAGGTAGCACCCGGACGGTCTCTTTCTCAATCTTCAGGGATACGTGTCTTCTGGTCAGGGTAGTTGTCTTCCGGCCCGCTCTCTTCCTGCTTCTGCTATCTTGCTGATGCACTCTGCTGATGCAAGTGGCCTTGTGCCTTGGGACTGGGCCTGAGAAGGGAGGAGTTACTCATCCCTTCAAGCTTTCAGGCCCCAGGGAGAATCTTTAATTCTTATTTGGTTATAGAAAAAAGGGAAAAGGGGCGACTTTCCCAATAACTACTTCAGACGTGACATAGTGGGTGGCATGGGCACCTTGGAAAAAGAAAACCTTAATTTTGGGCGTATTCTTGAGAGATGGGTTGGTATGCATTGTGTCGTTGTAGCAGGAGCATTGTCTGGATTGTCTGGCAGTTAACTGTAGTTTCAACAAGAGTTTTAATGGCTTTTATTATCAGTGGGATAACACAGGGGAGAAACAGGAGGAGCCCAGTGATGAAGATTACTGTCCTTACCAGCGTTTTAATCCTCCTAAATTAGAGAACCACCCTCCTAGAAGGTTTGCCGGGTCCCATTCTTTCCAGGTTTGGACTGGTACATGGGCTACTTTTCTTATATTTGAAGCGATTTCTCGAACTGCTTTTCCGTTATCGTCTATGTTAAGACAGCAATTAGAGATATTAAACTTACCACAGACCCCACCCTCTTCTGCTAATAAGTAGTCTAGTGCTAGCCTGTTTTGATAAATTGCCACAAGCATTTGGTTTTGTTGTTGCGCGAGCATTTCCAGGGCTGAGGCGGTTTGGTTAGTGATTATCTCTAGAACCACCTGTAGTTTAATTATTCTACTTAGCATATATATGGGAATGTGATAACCCCATGAACCATCCTCAGCTCAAGTGGCAGGACCGTAATATTCGATGATATGTTGTGGAGGCCATCTGTCCTCTTGCCATCTTTGGCTTCCTCCTACCTTTAAGGATTGTTTTTCTCTGTTTAAGTTCATACACAGGGACTCCGAGGGTGTTGCCCGCTGTTAATGTTTTGGAGGAAGGAGTAGGCTTGGGGGTGAGCTTGACCCTGGTGTGATGGACCCCGTGAGGGAGTCTTTGGGCTTTCACTGCAGTTGGCATGCTGAGTATCACAGTGTTCGGGCCTGTCCACTTCGGTTGTAGCTTTTGTTGAGGGTCGGGCTGGCAGATAAACACATCTGTGCCTGCAAGACAGTTATGTTGAGAGGACAAGGAGGTGTCGACAGGGAGAGGCATGGCCTCATTTACTGCTTCACGAATAAAATACAGTGTCTGGATTAAGGAGGGGAGGTAACTCCCGAGTGGCTCAGAGTCTGCTAAGGGTGTAGGCCCTAAAACAAAAGTTCGGCAATACATGATTTCAAAGGGACTATAAAAAGAGGGTGGTTTTGGTGTTGCGTGGAGGGTAGGCACAAGATTTTCATATTTCCTTTTGGGAGTTTTCTGAGAGTTTTTTTTGTTTTCTCATGAGTTGGGGGAACTGTTGCCAAATTTTGACAAATGCTTTTTTTGCATCTATTGAGAACAAATGGTTTTTCTCATTAAGTCTATTAACGTGGTGAATTACAATAATTCATTTTCAAATGCCAAATTAAATTTTATTTATACAAGATGAATAAGTTCTGGAGATCTGATGTACAGCATGGTGACTATAGTTAACAACACTGTATTGTATACTTGATATTTCCTAAGAAGGTAGAGCTGAAGTGTTCTCACCATAAAATAGAAAAGAAAATGGTGACTATGTGAGGTGGCAGACATATTAATTAGCTTGATTGTTGTGATCATTTCACAATGTATTTCAATATCAATACGTCAATCTTCATACCTTAAAAATACACAGTTTGGGCCAGGCGCAGGAGCTCATGCTTGTAATCTCAGCACTTTGGGAGGCTGAGGCAAGAGGATTGCTTGAGCCTAGGAGTTCAAGAGCAGCCTGGGCAACCTAGTGGAACCCCATCTCCACAAAAAATTTTTAAAAATTGGCGGGTGTGGTGGTGGTGCATGCCTGTAGTCCCATCTACAGAGGCTGAGGCAGGAGGAACACCTGAACCTGGGTGGTCCAGGCTGCAGTGAGCCATGATTGCGCCACTGCACATCTGTCTGAGTGACAAAGAAGTCTCTCTCTCTCTCTCATTATCGTATAATAACAAATATATACAATTTGTTATTAGTCAATTATATATAAGTAAAGCTGAGAAAATACTAAATATTGTATCCCTGGGATAAACTCCATTATTCCTGATGTATTATCTTAGGCTTTTTCTAACTTTAGTACTGGCTTTAACATTCAGATATGAACATGATTGATAAAATTATGTTAAGGGTTTTTATTATCAATTTCTGATGATTGAGTGTCTTAACACAAATAGGCATTGGGTATGTCAAATGCTTTTTTTCTTCTTCTACATTTATGAGAAGGATCATAAATTTTTACGAGGTTCTATTAAAATGACAAATTATTTTAAAGGCTTTCCTAATATTAAAACCCCTTGCATTCCTAGAATAATATGATTAATCATGAAATACTTTTATTTTGCCACCGGTTTTTTAAAATAACATTTAATTTTTTGTGTCAATATAAGTGAGTTTTGTCTATAGGATTTGGGTTAGTTTGTTTGTTTTGGCATTTGTTTTTGTTGTTGTAGGATCAGTGTTGCAATTACTCTAAAATTAAATTTTATACGGGTATCTCAGTTAACGACAGTGCCATAAATCTGAATCTCTCAACATATCCTCTAAAAATTCAAACATAACAAAAGAAAAACGAATGAATATACAGAAATCCACATCCATAGCATAACTAAAAACATAGAAAATATCCAAACTTTGAAATCCGTACTTGGAAAAGTAAGCTTCAAATCTCGTGAACTTTCTTGTAAGGACTCCTATCACATTTCTTCATGGAAAACAGTCTGGGAAATCTGATTGGAAGAGAGAATAGAGGAGCCAGCAGTGGGCCTAAAATTGATCTAAAATCACCACTAGATAGAGAAATTTATCCTAAGTGCAAATCTACTATAAGAGTGCTAGTAGATTGGAGTTCTTATGACAAGGAAGGGGCTTAAAGGACAGATAAAATGACAAAAATCAACATCCACAACTTAATTAGAAGATGGACAATGCCCAAACTTTATTTAAGTTACCAGTAAATAGAGTAAATTTAAGTTATTTATTATTTAAGTTACCAGTAAATAGAAAATTCAACAAATCCCAGTGAGCTACCTCTCAAGCACTCCTGTCACATTCCTTCACAGAGAACAAGGACAATCTGGGAAAAACTACATGGAGAAAGAAGTGGAGAAGCATCACACCCAAGATGAATCTAAAGTATTTGTCACAAAGACTAAGTCATACTAAGTGTGAAAGTACTGAAAATGTCCTAGAAGACCAAACATTTTACTACAAGAAGAGAATTTAAAAGTGCCCTAAGACCAAAAGTCGTCACTTCTGGTAGAGAAGAAGGTGAAAAAGATGGGAGAAGTACCCTTTGAAGACTGGGTAGTGAAGAGGAAAGGAAGCAAAAGGGCAAAATATAGGACTTTGCAAAACAAAGGAAACCCAAATATGCAGAACACACAATCCCTCCTATTACCACCAAAAAGTTAAAAAAAAAAAAGATGCCAAGCAAAACATTGAAAAATAACACTCTACTCTGCCAACCAAACAGAAGAGGGTGCCCTTGAACTACAAATGTTATAAACTACTGCAAATTCATGAAATGATTAAGCAAAAATAAAGCTATTATAAGAAAAAAAAGAAAAAGAGAGAAACTCTGCTGATGAAATCTCCACCCCCAAAAGTTATGATGGTGAAGAAAATTAAAATAATACTCCTATGTAAGTTTCTTATGTTGCTGTAACAAATCACCTCTAGCTTACTAACACAAGTTGTTTGTTGGTTTAAAATAATGCAAATATATTATCTTACAGTTTTGGAGGTCAGAAATCTGAAATGGATCTTATGGGTAAAATTGAGGTTTTGGTAGTCATTCTGAAGGTTCTAGAAGAGAATCCATTTCCTTGTTGTTTCTAGCTTCTAGAGGCTGACTGCATTCATTGTCCTTTCTTCCATTTTCGAAGTGTATCAGATATTAAAGGGGGAACACTAACTAGCACCATGTTTTGTTAGATTGGTGTTAGAGGTATTAGTATGAAGTCATGGTGTGATAGATTAAGATGAACAGATAGATGCACAGATAAAATGACACAATTATAGATATGGAAAGAGATAAGTATATGTATATATTATGCATATACATTTATATATACATTTACATATACACATATTGATGTGCATACATGTATATACATGCACATATTTTCTAATTCTGTCTACTCAGAGAGCCTAGAAGCAGTGACACCACAGTAGCAATAATCATGTTTAATGCTCGGCTCTTAGTTGAGATCAAGTATTCTCCACTAAGAGGAATCAATTCTTTGGAGAAATGGCTGATCAAAAAGCTGAGACTAGACAAGTACATGATGAACTGTGAACACCATGTTGTTCAGAAAATAAGAAAGTGGCCAACGAATGGTATATACATGTCAAAAGGACAGAGAAACCAGATTATAGTGTGTACCAATGACCAAACGAGGGACAATTGGAACATCAGTATAAATTATGACAGTAACATTATAACTCATAGAAAAAAAGAAAGCACTATACTGAAATAAACAAGAAATTTTAAAGGAGAAAAAAGTCTTCCTTATAGTGGTTTATGAACTAAGAATGTAGAAAGAATAATGAACATAAAATAATCACCATTTCCAGCCATCATGGCAATAACTGATTCAGGCAATAATTAACAATAGATGCTAAAACTGGGGATAAACATTTGATGAGTAACCAATTAATTACATAGTCTCAAAGTATCTACCACAAGATATTTATTATTTACAAAGGGGAAAACTTTAACTTCACAGTGAGGAAACCTGGCAGACACCATCTTAACAAAAGGATCACATCAAATGCTAACAGCACTGGTAAAGGGACAAATTGACACTTTTTTTGTCTCTTGATATAATGCATCGTGAAGAACTTGTCATTTCTGTGATATTCTCGTCAAAAACACATAACCTGAAAATAATCATGAGGAAATGTCTGACAAACCCCAATTGAGGGACATTCTGCAAAATAACTGTTATGCACTCCTCAGAAATGTCAAGGTCACGAAAGATAAAGAAAAATGAATGATTTTTTTTTCAGGTTAAAAGAAACTAAAGAGACATGGCAATTGAATATGACTCATGAGCCAGAATTTTCTTTTTCTATAGGAGACATTATTGAGATAACTATTAAGATTTGAATAAAGTCTGTAGACAAGCTAATAGTACTATGTTAATGTTAATTTCTTGGTTTTTGTAATTGTGCTTTGGTTATGAAAGAGAATAATCATGTTTTTAGGAAATACAAACTACCATGTTTGCAACTTACTTTCAGTGGGTCAGAAAACTATTATACCTATATGCAGATGAATACATATATAAATACACACAGAGAATGATAAGCAAATATAATAAAATAACTTTTTGGTAAACTTGTTGAAGGGAGTGAGGAAATTTTTTGTACTGTGCTTTCAACTCTTTAGTAGGTCTGAAATTAGGTTTAAAAAGTTTCTACAGCCAGGCGCAGTGGCTCATGCCTATAGTCCTAGCACTTTGGGAGGCTGAGGCAGGCGGATCACCTGAGGTCAGGAGTTCGATACCAGCCTGACCAACATGGTGAAACCCCACCTCTACTAAAAATACAAAAAAATGAGCTGGGTGTGGTGGCGGGCGTTTGTAATCCCAGCTACTCGGGAGGCTGAGGCACAATTGCTTGAACCCAGGAGGCGGAGGTTGCAGTGAGCCGAGATCGTGCCACTACACTCCAGCCTGGGAGACAGAACAAGATTCTGTCTCAAAAAACAAACAAACAAACAAACAAACAAACAAACAAAGGAAAAAAGTTTTCACCTCTGCACTCCTGCCTGGACAACAGAGTGAGACCCTGTCTCTAAAAAGAATATAGTTTTAAAAAATTCATCATGCTTAACAAAATGAAAGTATTATTAGAACTCTTAGGTGAAAATTTCATGAGAGACAAGATATTTATACAGTGCCAAAATTTCTCCTCATAAAATAGCTATCACACAAAGGAGAAATAATACCAAGGAGAAAATACAGTAATAACCTTACAGTTGAGAAACTGGGCATGCACCAATATATAACCGAATGTTCAATGTTCACGTCATTAACAGTGGAACACAAGAGTGTCATGTACCTCCTGATATCATGCAGTAAGGACAAAATAACTTCTGTGGTGTCAGTATGAAAACCTGAGTCTAATTATGAGACAGTATCATGGGAACTCAAATTGAGAGGCCATCTGAAAAATAACTGACCTCTATTCTTTAAAAAGGTGAAAGAAGGTCAGGCTTGGTGGGTCACACCTGTAATCCCAGCACTTTGGGAGGACGAGGCGGGTGGATCACTTGAGGTCGGGAGTTTGAGACCAGCCTGGCCAACGTGGCGAAACCCCATCTCTATCAAAATTACAAAAATTAGCTGGGTGTGGTGGCACATGCCTGTAATCCCAGCTACGTAGGGAGGCTGAGGCATGAGAATTGCTTGAACCCAGGAGGGGGAGGTTACAATGAGCCTAGATCATGGCACGGCACTCCAGCCTGGGCTACAGAGTGAGACTCCATCTCAAACAAAACAAAACAAAACAAAACAAAACAAAAAAACAGTGAAACTCATGAAAGACACAGTCTGAGGAACTCAGTGGATAAAGAGACATGACTACTAAAAGCAATGCATGACCCCAGAAAATAAATTTTTTGTACTCTTCTTGCAACATTTCTGGTGCCATGATTTTAGAATAGTAAGTGTATAAATTAATCTGAAAATGTTGTTTCTTTTTCTAAGCTCTCAGATTAAGTAGCATTGGAATAATATTATTTTTGAAGGTTTTGCAGAATTCTATGAAATCTTTTTAGTTTGGTGCCATTTATTGGAGGGAAATCTTTATCAAAACTTTTTTTTTTTTTTTGAGATGGAGTCTTGCTCTGTCGCCTGTGCTGGAGTGCAGTGGTGCAATCTCGACTGACTGCAACCTCCGCCTCCTGGGTTCAAGCAACCCGGAGGGTTTTTTTTGTTTTTCATTTTGCCTACTAGACTTTCTGTCTCTACTGGAGTCAGCAGGGCAAGTTGAATTGTTCTAAAAATTATCCACATTTTCAAGTTTATTTGCATAGAGTTGTCCAAAACAGTTTCTTTTTTCTGGCTTAAAACAATAAATATTTATTAATTTTTAACAATTTTGTGGACTGGCTGGCTGATTTTTCTGGCTGGCTGGCTGATCTCTGAGTTCTGGATGGTTTGGGAAGGCCTCACTCACATATCTAGTGATCTAGGATGCCTTTTGAAGGACCTCAGTTCTCCTCTACATGACCTCTTCAGTAGACTATTTAAGAATCATTCACATAAAAATGGCTTCAGAATTGCAAACTCAACAAGAGAAAGTGCCAATGCATAAGAATTTTGAATACATCATATTTGTTAAAGCTCTGGTAGCCAAAGCAAGTCACATGGTCAAACCCTAGTCCAAGGAATGGAGTAACAGACTCTGCCACTTGATGAGGAGAGTGGGAAAGTCACGTTGCTAAGGGACATACATTTAGGAATGGGAAAAATTTGTGGCCATTTTGCAATCTATCACATCTTGTCTACCTAAGTATTGAGAGCCTTCTTTAAAGTGGATATATTCTGGTGGATATTTACCATTTACGCGGAACATAATTATATTCAGTGCCCACTGAGAGGGGTCCATTTACACACTTTTTCTCCATACTTCCTAGTCACCAGTCTTCTAATATTGCTCTCTTCAAGTTTCTAACCAGTTGATCAAGCCATGCTAATGTCCATGAATAGATCCAAATTTAGGCCATTTGTTCATCAAGTGGACACTTGAATTCTGACCAGTCATACTATTTTATTACTGCCTTTCTAAGATAACCTTATGCGAGGCTGCAGTGCACCATCCATCCACATCTGGTAGCTCCAGCATACCATGATGATCTACATGTAAACCAGTTCCATTTATTTCTTCCCGTGTTAACTAGTCACAGGAAACTTTCCCTGAGGGCTGAGGAAAAAGCAGTGAAGCATGTACAGTGGAAGTCTGAGCCATCTTCTTAGGCAGTTTACTAATGTCTTTCATATTTATTCAGCTTTGTTCCTCTATATCATTTTCATTTTACAATCCAATACTGCCACATGTATCCAATGTTATGATTTGGTGGATTAACAACACTCACTTCATCATAAGAAATTCAGGTTAACTAGTTATTTGGTGTTCCATAATCTGATATTCAGTCTCTACTGGGGCACGGTAGGAGTTTCTTTTCTTTTCTTTCTTTCTTTCTTTTTTTTTTTGACAAAAGGTCTTCCTTTTTTGCTCAGGCCGAAGTGCAGTGGCATGATCACGACTCACAGCAGCCTCAAACTCCAAGCTTAAGCGATCCTCCCACTTTAGCCTCCACAGAAGCTGGGACCACAGGCATGTTCCACCATGCCAAGCTAATTTTATTTACTTACTGTAGAGACAGGGTCTCCCTATGTTGCCCAGGCTGGTCTCAAATTTCTGGGCTCAAGGGATCCTCCCACCTTGGCCTTCCAAAGTGTTGGGATTGCAGGCATGAGCCACCTCGCCCAGCCAGGAGTTGCTTTTCTAATAGTTGTTAGCAAAAGAGGGCATGCCTCACTCAAAAACCCTTGGAGTCTGTGAGGTAGTTCTCCAATTGAATCTTGCCAGAGACTACATAGAACATTTCTGTCTGCCATAGACACTTTGACACTTCTAATATCCTTGGATCTGTTGAAGCATAAGAGTCAAACAGTAGGGCAGTTTTTATCACAGCCTGTAACTGCTGCAGAACCTTTTCTTCCTTCTAGCCCATATTACTTAGGGTTCTCCAGAGAAACAGAACGAATAAGATATGTAGATATATAAGAGGAGATTTACTATGGGAATTGGGTCACATGATTATGGAGGTCGAGAAGTTCCACAATGTATCATCGGCAAGTTAGAGACTCAGGAAAAGCAGTGGTGTAAGTCAGTTTGAATTTGAAGGCCTATGAACCAGGAGAGCCAAAAGCGTAACTCAGTCCAAGGTCAAAGGTCTGAGAACCTGTGGGGTAGGTTGTGGGGGGAACATTGATATAAATTCCAGAGTCTGAAGGCCCAAGAACCATGAGCTCTAATGTCTAACAGTAGGAGAAGATGGATGTCCCAGTTTAAGAAGCAAGAGAGAATTCACCATTCTTCCTCTTTTTCATTCTATTCTGGCCCTAAACAGATTTGATGATGCCTGCCTACATTGGTGAGGGTGAATCTTCCTTATTCAATCTACTGATTCAAATGCTAATCTCTTCTGTAAACACCCTCAGAGGCACACCCCAAAATAATGTTTTACCAGCTATCTGAGCATCCCTCAGCCCCATCAAGTTGACGCATAAAATTAAACATAATAAGTCCACCCTTTATCAACTTGGTACCCATACACATCTCCCTCAACCGTACTTAATATCCAAATAATGGAAACAATGGGGATTTAATTCCCCCTAACATGATACAACTATCCTACATAAAGCAGCAAACACACTAATCCCTTCCTCAGTAGAGGAGGTAAAGTTCTGAGTGATGTTTATTCTTCTCCTGATAGCCCATAACTCAAATATTATGATGTAAAATTCACAGTACTTAAATACCAATGTAAAGTCAATACATCTTGTGTTACATGATTAGGGAATAAGAGAGGAAAAAAGAAAGATATTTGCTTACTATATGTATATACACACTAATATATTCATTAACAAAACAAAGAGGAAACATTCATAACATGGCTTTACTCAAAAATGGCAATATTATATATGACCTGGTAAATGAGTTGGAGCAGGCACAATTGAATGTGGTGTCTGCTCTCTCCAATATCCAAAGAAGCCTACCAAATATTGTACTCTTTTCTTAGTTGTGAGTGATGCCAATGTGTAGCAATTTGATTTCCAGACTACTGGACTCCTAATAACTTCTCTAATGAGTCAGGCCACAGAATTTGATGAAGTTTATCTCTCATGCTCTGGCACGCAAGTATCTTACTAAGGTATCTAGAGTGGCTTCTACTTTCTGTTCGTCAGCTCCATTAAGCATGATATCATCATTGTATGTGGATTATGCAATGATTTGTGTGACATCAGGATGATTATGACTCCTCTGACTATCTTGTGAAAGAGCAAGATAATTGACATAGTACTGATGTAAGAAAGAAAGAAAGCGAAGCAGTTTCTCCAGTTCTTTAAAAGGCAGACTCCTTATTACCTTGATAGGGATGGGAGGCAAAGCATTTGCTAGGTCAGTATCCACAGAGTGATGAAGGAGACATTGACTTTCCAGGCCCAGAGATAAAGTGTGGTGAAGAAAGATCATACTGAAAGAGACATTCTCGCTGGGTTTCCAGGATTAGAGAGGAGTTCACTAGTTGAGAACCATGTGCATCTTACAGGCACTGCGTCAATCCCGTGCACAGAATTGGAAAGGAATGAGGTGTCTATGGGAACAGTAATAAGTTTATGTAGATGGATCAGTAAGAGTTAGGGCATGCACATAGGCTGGGTTTATATCTTGGAATGGCCCTAAGAAGGCCTGGAGAGTCAGCCCCTCCTTCATCGGTAGACACACACACACACACTTTCATGTGCCTCCTTTGCACATCGCTTACACTTTGTACATGACTGTACAATGCAGCACTTTTCATGTGGCTAAAGGTCTTGGGAAGCAGGGGAGAGTGGCATCCCTCTGGGCCAGCACTAGAGTATACTCATGCTGACGTCTGAATTTCCCCAGACATTCACATAAATACAGGGTCATCAGAGGTTCATAGAGCAGCCTGGAACAATAAAAAGGCCACCTCTACTCTACTATCCCTCTTCCCTAAAAGCCCCAACAGCAATTTTGTCTCCTCTCCAGGCCTGGTATGACCCAAGCTTTGTGCCTGTACTTGCTAGGGGACCCAGGCTCTTCTTCCCAGAAGTCCCTCTAAACCAGTGACTTTGTCTCCTAAGTGATAAGATGCATTTGAGCAGCCAGGCCTCTCACCATAACTGACCCTTCTCAATCACTAAGGACACTGTTCACCATTGCTTGGTCTGAATACTTATGTAGCTAGAATCTACTCACTGTCACTAAATTCAAGATGTCAAAGGAAATACTGTCTGGAACTTCTTGTTTCTGTCTTTTTTTCCATATGAAAATACGATCTCTGTCCAGTTACACTCCCATCCCCAGCCTAAGCCTAGAGTGAAGTGGAATAAATGCAGAGAAGTGGTCCTGTTTTCTCCACAGTTCAGAAATGGAAAATTCAATATGTGTTTACAATGACAGCAAAGTTAAAATAGCTCATCTCATGCAATGTTGCCAAATGAAGGATAACAGAGACATAAACACTGTCCTTAAAGAGATTTTTTTAGAAGAAAAGTATGAATCGAATCATTTACTGAAGTACTGTTTGAACAGATGGTGTGATTAACAGCTAACATGTAAGCCATCTTGGGAGTTTATGGAAAAGTAAACGAATGCAGCTAAAAAGAAATCACTTTATTCCCCAAAAGGTTCTTTCATTCATTTTACTAAGTAAATTGGAAAGCCTGGGTTTTGAAGGCTGCATTTCCTTGGGGGATGTTAGGAGGGAGCAGAGGAGAGTCTCTTCAGAGCAAGACCATGTTGGTGCAGGGTCAAGCTCTGAACTCGCCTCCTGAGGGATGAGATGATCTGAGGATCTGGCCCCTCCCGTCAGCTGGCCCTTGCCAACCACTGAGGATGCTCTGTTCAGCTTGCTTGTCTCCAGTGGCCTCATGTGCCTGGGAGGAGGGGAAAGGAGTTAAGGTTTGGGAATCAGTTGTTCCTGGCCCTCTCTGGGCACTTTGCGTGGACTGTTTCCTCTAAGGCTAACATCCCTGGGGTCACATGTTATAAGGCCAACTTACCCAACAGGGAAATGGGGTTTAAAAAGGAGGAAGTTGCCTACTAAGGCTGCATGGACACTTTCGTGGAGCTGCCATTGAAACCCTGGCCTATTGAGTTCCAGAGCTCTTAGGAGAGGCAGTGGATTGTTGATGAAAGAGCGTGAAAGTCTGCTCTGCTAGCTTGTGCCTTGGGGACAACCGCTGTTCCCTTATGCACCACAGCTTCTACATCTGGAGGCTTTGAAATGATTTTCCTTTGCAATATTGCAACCATTGATACTGTGTCCCCTAGTAAGTGTGATTCCACTTCCTTCCTCTGTGTGTGTGTGTTTTTACTGTTATTATATTATTATTTTACAAAACAGCCTTTGAGAATATTCCTCTCCCCATTTGGTAAAGGAGGTGCCCGTTTTGAGTTACATTTGAATTTCACTCCAGGTCTTTATAAGCAGAATGAAAAAGCCTACTGTGTTTTCTGTGTTGATATTTGACACTCCTTAGAGAAAGGACTCCTTTCTTGCATGGCATGACCCATTGCAACATTGCTCCTGGTCAACAGAAGAAATTTCTGTCCCACCTCAGATACCCATCTGCTATAAATCTTGGCCGTTTGCACCTCATTTTATAGACACTTGAATCTGTGTCATCCTCACCACTCCTATCCTACTACTGTATGTTTCTGCAGGCAACAACAGTGTCTTGGGCTTCCTGAGATGCCACTTGCCTAAGGCCAATGCCTTATATGTGGTAGGTGTTCTTTCAAAATTTGGCCAATGTCCAAACTTGCAACATTGTTTTATTGAGTTCTTAATACTGTTTCATTAGCACATAAAGCCTGCCATAATTCATCTTCAAAGGCAGCCATCTTCATTCCTTTACACATGGCACCAATATTGTTTTATTAATTTACCGGGTGCTGAAAAGGTATATTCTAAACAATTCACTCTGAGGATCTTTTAGATTTTTAAATCTTTATATTTGTTTATCTCCAATAATTTGTCATGAAAGCTGACTTCTGGCCTTACAGACCATATGCTTCTCCTAGGAGAAAGAGAAATGGCAAAATAAGCCCTTCAATTCACCATGCTGGACTTTTCTTTTGAGTATAATCCAATAAAGGAACAATAAATGTTAATAAAGGATTGTATTAATTTCTTTTCAGTCTATAATAATTTTTTGTACAGTTGTTACATTTAGTTTCCATGAAAACTTTATAGATTAACAATCAAATATCATTCACTATTTTTTTTTATCCATAACACTAAGAAACAAAAAATAAGAAATCAAATGTACCTGAAAATCATAGAGCTAAAAGAGTTCTCAATGATTGTATAATGCCATGTGGGAGTGGTTGAGTGGGAAAGCAGATCATATATTTTCTATAGTGTGACATAATGGCTATGAAAATATTTAGACATAAGAATGGGGAAAGAGCCCATATGATGATAGTGGTCACGGCTAAACAGTATGAATCTGGGTGGTTTTGTCCAATTGCCTATAGTTTGTTGTAGTTCCCACATTTTCTCTTTTGACAAAACGTTTATTAGAAATAGTAATTGTGTAATGAGATCATTTTGCTTTACAGATGAGAAAATTAAAGTCCAGGTGTTTTGAGAAAAGCACGTCAAGAGATCTGGCCTCAGGAATTTAAAATTAAATTATACTTTGAATTCTGATTTAAGAAAGACAGAGATTTATAATTTCATTTGTCAATTCATCCAAAAATTTGGGTGAAATAAAAATTCTGTAAAATTTAAGAGCAGGCACACATTTTAAAGTGGGAAAACATGGTTGTACATGAATAAGGAATATGTTTACCAGGTTTCCTCTTTCTTTCAGATGGAGTAGCCATTTGGACTCATCAGCTTGTGGAAATATCTCTTGCCCTACTCCCTAATGTCTTCTGTCAGTTATCTGCTCTTCCCAAGTGCCCATTGCCAATAGCAGCTTCAGCTGTCCAGGGATGCTCACAACCTCTGGTGCAAAAGGAGATTTGATTGTTTTCGCAAATGGCTGTCAACGTGTCTGGGTATGAGTTGGTTTCACTAAAGGAAACCTGAATTTTTTACATGATGAGTGTTATTTCTGCTAATTATTAACACCTCAAAATTAGATTGGCAGAAGTTTCACACCATGTTCAAGGACTACAAAAACTGGAAGGCTTAAATGCAGACTTCTCTGAGGACATTGAGACTGGAGACTAAGATCAACAGGATGTTTCCACGTCTCAGTTCCAATGAGAGATTTAGAGGGCACAAAGGACTCCAAAAGAATGCTGTTTTAAGCATTGTCTGTATATTTTGGATACAAGTCTTTTATGAGATATGTCTTTTGAAAGAATTCTCGTGGTCTGTGGATTGTCATTTCATCCTCTAAACTGCATCTTTTGCAGAGCAGACATTTTCATTTTAACGAAGTGTGATTTATCAAATTTATCTTTCATAGATCTTGTTTTTGCTGTTGTATCTAAAAAGTCATCTCCAAACCAAAGGCCACCTAAATTTTATCCTATGTTACCTTCTTGAAATTGCAGTTTAAAAATTTAGGTCTATGATCCATTTTGAGTTAATTTTTATAAAAGGTATCATGTCTGTATCTAGATTCATTTTTTTTGCATGTGGATATCCAGTAGCTTGAGCACCATTCATTGAAAAGACTATCCTTTCTCCACTGAGTTACCTTTGCTCTTTTGTCAAAGATAAGTTGACCATATTTGTGTAAATTCACTTCTGGGCTCTGTTTTATTCCACTGATTTCTTTGTCCATTCTTTTGCCAATACCACACTGTCTTTATCACTATAGTTTTATAATAAATCTTGTTGTCATATATCAGTCCTTCCTTTGGTCTTCTTCAGTATTATGTGGGCTATTCTGGGTCTTTTGCCTTCATATACAAAGTTAGAATCAGTTTATTAACATCCACAAAATAATATGCTTGCATTTTGGTTAGGATTGTATTAAACCTATAGATCAAGTTGTAAGAATTGACATCTTAATAATATTGTCTTCCTATCCATGAACATGAAATATTTATTTATTTACTTAAGTTTTACAGTTTTGTTCAATTGTATGTTTCTTATACATATTTTATAAAATTTACTTAAGCATTTCTGTCTTTTTTTTGGTGCTATAGTAAATGGTGCTGTGTTCCTAATTTCAGACTCCAAATGTTTATTGCTGGTATGTAGAAAAACAATTGACTCTTGTAAATTAATTTATTATCCTCTAAACTTGCTATAATTGCTTATTAGTTCAAGAGATTTGGGGATTTTTTTGGAGGGGGTCCTAAATAGGCAAACATATCACCTGTGGAACAAGACAGTTTTATTTCTTTTTTCCAGATCTCTGTATCTTTCATTTTATTTTCTTGTCTCAGCACAAAGTCGAGTAGCAGGGATGAGATGGGACATACATGTCTTGTTCCTAATCCCAGAAAGAAAACATCTAGTTTCTCACCATCAATTGTGATGTTATCTGTAAGGGTTTTTTTGTAGATATTGTTTATCAAGTTGGGAAACTTCCCTTCTTTTCCTTGTTTTCTGAGAATTTTTATCATCAATAAATGCTGTATTTTATCAAATGCTTTTTTTCAATCTACTGATATGATCATATGATTTTTTTCTTCTTTACCTTTTGAAGTGAGCAATTATATTAATTGACGAACCAACCTTCCTTACTTGGAATAAATTCCACATGGTTGTGATATATAATTTTTTCATTTATTTGTGATATATAACTCTATATATAACTCAATATTTTGTTGAGGATTTTGGTGTCTATACTCATGGAAGATATTTGTCTGTAGTTTCTCTTTCTTGCGATGTCTTTGGCTTAGTATTAGGGTAATTCTGTCCTTATAGAGTGAGTTAAGAAGTATTATCTTTGTTTCTATTTTCTGCAAGAGATTATAGAAAATTTGTATCATTTCTTCTTTAAATGTTTGATAGAATTAATCTGGGAATGATGCTTTCTATTTGAGGTGGTTACTAATTGTTTATTTAATCTATTTAATAGACATAAGGCTATTCAGATTATGTATTTATCCTGGCGTGAGTTTTCATAGATCTCTGAGTCTTTCAAGGAATTGGCCCATTTCATCTAAATTATCAAATTTGTAGGCACAGGGATGTTTATAATATTCCTTTATTATCCTTTTAATGTCCATAGTATAAGTTGTGATGGCACCTCTTTTATTTACGATATTAGTAATACACCTCTTCTTTCTGATTTTCTTGGTTAGCCAGGGTTGAGGTTTATCAATCCTGTTGATCTGTTCAAAAAACAGTTTTTGGTTTGTTGAATTTCTCTATTAATTTATTGTTTTCAATTTAATTGATTTCTACTTTAATTTTTATAGTTTCTTTTATTTTGCTTACTTGAGTTTAATTTGTTATTCTTTTTTGAGTGTCCTAGGATGAAAAGTTAGATTATTGATTTTAGATCTCACTTTTCTAGTATATTCATCAACACTGTAAATTTTCATCTAAATACTGCCTTTACTCCATTCCACACATTTTGATAAGTTGTATTTTCATTTCTAGTTAGTTCAAAATATTTCTAAAATTTCTTTTGAGTGTTCTTTGACTCATGTACTATTTCGAAGTGTGTTGTTTAATCTCTAAATATTTTGGAATTTTCTAGCCATTTTTCTGTTATTGATTTCTGGTTAAATTCCATTGTGTTATGACATCATACTTTGTACAATTTCTATTCTTTTAAATTTGATAAGTTGTATTTTCTATCTTGGGGAATGTACCATGTGAACTTGAGAAGAACGTGTATCCTCCTGTTGTTGGATGAAATATTCTATAAATGTCAAATAGATTGAGTTGATTGATGGTGCGGCTCAGTTCTAGTATATCCCTATGGATATTTTTGCCTGCTGCATCTGTCAGTTACTGATAGAGGGGCATTAAAGTCTTCACTATAATAGTGAATTTGTCCATTTTTTTCTTACAGGTCTATTGGTTTTGCCACATATGATTTTCATGCTCTATTGTTAGGTGCATGCGTATTGAGCAACATTATGTCTTCTTGGAAAATTGATTGCTTTATCACTAGGTAATACTCTTTTTTATACCTGATACTTTTTCTGGTTCTGTAGTCTGCTTCAACCAAAATTAATATAGCTACTCTAGCTTTCTTTTGATTATTGTTAGCATACTGTATCTTTCTTCATCTCATTACTTTTAATCTGTGTCTTTATATTTAAAGTGAGATTTTGTAGATAACATATAGTTGGGTTGCATGTTTAATCCATTCTGATAGTCTGTATCTTTTAATTGGTGAATTTAGACCATTCATATTAAAGGTGCATATTGATATTGTGGGATAAATATTTATCATTTTTGTAACTGTTTTCTATTTATTGCCCTTGTTCTTTGTTTCTTATTTTATATTCCACTCTTTTTGCTTTGTCTACTCTGTTTTTTTCTAAATGATCTACTCTGGTTTTAATTGAGCATTTTATATGTTTTCATTTTCTCTCCTATATTAGTATTTCACTTTTATCTATTTTTAATTTTTTAATGAATACCATAGAACTTGAAACAAACATTTATGACTAATCTAAGTCCAGTTTCAAATAACACTATACCATTCACAGATAAGGCAGATATCTTTAACAGAGTATTCCCAATTATTCTCTCCCACTCTTCATAACATTGCTCTCATACATTTCACATATCTATAAGCTATAATCTACCATATTGTTGTTCTTATTATTTTGAATAAGCTATTATCTCTTAGATCAGTTAAGAATGAATAAAATAACAACACATGCTCATTAAGTTTCTATTCAACAAGTGTTGAATAGAATGTGAAGAAATTGAAACCCTTGTGCACTTTTGGTAGGAAGGAAAAATCATGCAGCTACTATGGGAAAATGATATGGCAGTTCCTCAAAAAACTGAAAATGTAATAGCCATATATATCCAGCAGTTCTACCACTGGTGTTTGCCCAAAAGAATTGAAAGCAGGGTCTTGAAGAGATATCTGTACACCAAGGTAGATAGCAGCATTATTTAAAACAGCCAAAAGGTAGGAACAACTCAAGTCCCTATTGACAGATGAATGGATAAACAAAATGTGGTGTGCACATAAAATGGAATATCATTCAGCCTTTAAAAGGAAGGAAATTCTGACACATGCTACAACATGGATAATCCTTGAGGACATTATGTTAAATGAAATAAGCTAGTCACAAAAAGACAAATACTGTATAATTTCTCTTATAGAGCTACCCAGAGTATTCAAATTCATGAAGAAAGAAGTATAATGATGATTGGCAGGGGCTGGGGGGAGGGAGGAACAGGGAACTATTGTTTAATGGGTATAGAGTTTCAGTTTTGCAAGATGAAAAAAGTTTTGTAGATTGGTTGCACAACAATATGAGTGTACCTAACACTAGTGAATTGTACACTTGAAGTTAACTGTACAATTAGTTAAGATCATAAATTTTATGTGTGTTTTTCCATTAAAAGTTTGAAAAAAATTTTAAAAGATTATGCCAAATAAAATATTTCATTTTTCCTTCCTTCATTCATTTTCAAACAATTTTTTCAAATTTGATCTATAAATTAGATGCCACCCCAAACAAAATTTCAGCAGACTTTTCGGTAAGAGATGACTAACTGATTGTAAAGTTCAGTGGAAATTCAAAGTACCTAAAATAGCCAACAGAACTTTGAAAAAGAAAAACGTTTGAGACTAACACTCCCTGATTTTAATATTTATTTTATATCTCCAGTAAACAAGATGTGTATTAATGGTATAAAAAGCAAATCAATCCATGAAAGAGAAGCAAATCCAGAAGTAGATCCACATACTTATATTGACAACCTATTTTGGACAAGGGCACAGATGCAATTCAGTGGATTAATGATAGCCTTTTCAAGAAATAGTGGTAGAACAATTAGATATTCATATGCAACAAAAGAGCATCAATCCATATCTTGCACCATATACAAATAATTAACAGAAAATATGTTATAGACCTAAATGTATCACCTAAAACTGTTAATCTTCTATATATAAATACAGGAGAAAACCTCTGTGACCTTGAATTAGGGAAAACTTTCTTAGATACAACACCAAAAGCATAATCCTTATAACAAACTAATTAATTGGATTTCACCAACATTATAAACTTCTCTCTTTGAAAGACACAGTTAAGATAAAGAAAACATAAGCCACAGACAGAAAAAAGAGTAATCTGATAAAGATTTATTCCAGAATATATAAAGGCTTATATTCCTGATATATTTATACCCAGAATACATAAATTGGATTAAAATTACCCAATTTTTAAAAGTAAGAAAATATTTGAAGAGGCATTTCACCCACAAAGACAAATGAATGGCATTAAGCACCCAAAAATATGTTCAACCACGTTATTCATCAAGGAAACACAAACTATAAATACAGTGTGTGTTCCACTACACACCTATTTGAATGGAGAAAATGAAAAGATTGACCATATCAAATATTGGCAAGAACGTGGTGAACTGGAACCCTTATACACTGTTTGTGGAAATGTAAAATATTACAACGTTGGAAAACTGACAGTCTTAAAATTTAATCATACACTTGCCATAAGATCTAGCCATTCCACACTTAGATATTTACCTATGAAAAGCAAAAACACATGTTTGTACAATGACTTGTATATGAATGTTTGTAGCAGCTTTATTTATAATAGCCCAAATTTGTAAACAGTTCAAATGTCTATCCACATGCACATGTATAAACTGTTCCATTTATACAGTGGAATGCTACTCAGGAATGAAAAGGAGTAAACAATCAACACATGCTACAATGTGAATAAATTTCAAGGTAGTTATATTATGTGAAAGAAGCCAGGAAAAAAACATACTCACTGTCCCATTTCCTTTATGTAAAATTTTAGGAAATTCAAGCTAATGTATATTAACGGAAAGCAGATATTTGATTTTCTGGGGTTAGGAGGGGAAGGGGAAGAATGGGAAAGAGAATATTAAGAGGCTCGTGGAAACTTTGGAGAAGTGATGGATATATTCTTTGTTTTGATTGTGGAGATAATTGCATGGGTCTGCATATATGTCAACTTATCAAACTGGACACTTTTAAATATGTGCAATTACAGCACAACAAAGCTATTCCTTAAAAGAAAGAAACAGGCTGGGCGCGGTGGCTCATGCTTGTAATCCCGGCACTTTGGTAGGCTGAGGTGGGTGGATCACCTTAGGTCAGGAGTTCGAGACTAGCCTGACCAACATGGTGAAACCCCATCTCTACTACAAATACAAAATTAGCCGGGCCTGGTGGCGCATGCCTGTAATCCCATCTACTCGGGAGGCTGAGGCAGGAGAATCACTTGAACCTGGGAGGTGGAGGTTGCAGTTAGCTGATATTGCACCATTGCACTCCAGCATGGGCAACAAGAGCGAGACTCCGTGTCAAAAAAAAAAAAAAAGTAAGAAACAATTAGCATAAAGCATAATTGATACAATCCCATCTTTTGTTGCTGGTCACAAGGCCTAATTATAGCTTTCTTCCTTCACTACCTATCTGATGTTCCTCTTATACTCTGCCAAAATCTTGGCTCATTGATTTCTGCTTTTGTGTGTTGGAGTGATCCAAAATTTAATTCTCACTCAATCTAAGACCTCAGTGGTCCCATTTTTACAGAGTTGTCACAGTTTCTCAGCAAACATATATTTGGATATGGGAGTACTAAGAGGCATCTTATTAAATCCCTAGGGTTCCATGTTATTAAATCCCTAGGGTTCCAGACATAGTACTCTTGACCCTAATCTATAGTAGCAACCTAATTTCTTTCTTAGTAATTGAGACCAATCACCTTGACCAGCAGTGTAACCTCCCCTTCTTTGCCTGTTGGTTTAGCAGCATGAGGTGATCAAAATCCTCAGAGGGTAGTATCAGTTTCCAGTTGAACATAATAATGATCTTGATCTCTCATTGAAGCATAATTCCTTTGCTAGGATCTCCAACCACTGAGACCAAGGTTGCTGGCACAAGAAGCGAAAAATTATAAACCAATTATTAGGTGTAATAGTGAGATGGCCACTCTTACTTCCATCCTAGATGCCTGTAGTCTAAAGATGGAAGAAATGGCAACATTTATTAGACCCTGACTTAAGGCATATACTGCATCTTGTAAGATAGCACCCTAACCTTGCAGGTTATTTCACCATAAACTGCAACTAGGCCTTCAAAAAGTCATTTCTCTACTCTATCATTTGGGTAATGGAGCAAATCGTAAGATCAGTGAATTCTGGTGGTGTATGTCCATTGCCACACTACTCTCACTATAAAATGAGTTCTTTGATCAGAGGTAACATTGTGTGAAATGTCATGGCAACAAATATGGCATTTTTAAGTTCACAACTGGTGGTGAAAGCCAAAGATTTGTGGTCAATTGAAGGTCAATGAGGGTCAATGAACATACATATCCAGAATATGTATCTATTTTTGTGAGGACATATCACTCCCTCTATATGATAGAGTCAACCTTCTCCAGATGACTGGCTAGTCTCCAAAGGGAATGGTGCCAAACTAGGGAGCAATATTTGTCCCTGCTCATGTAATATTAGGAGTTCAACAGTGTTCGTAGCAAGATGAGCCTTGATAAGAGGAAGTCTTTGGTCTTGACCAAAAATATGGCCTTCTTCACTACTGTCATTGCTGCTTTATACAATGGGTCATTGGGCAAGCTTCAGGATGGCACAGGTAAAGAAGCTGACTGATATTCACAGATCATGTCATCTTGTCTACCTGATTATTGATATTGCAGTGCATGCCCTCTGGTTGGCAATTAGATGGGGCACTAGGATCATCACATCCTGTCCCCATTCAGAGAAGTTCATTCATTTACCTTTCCTAGAAACCTCTTTTTTCCCAAAATTTTAATGTTATTTTTTTCAAATCCTTTTCCAGCCATCTAATTTGTTAGCCATTTCTCATGAAGCAGTATAGATTCATGTCTCTGGCCATTTGTCCTTCCAAACAATGTGGAGAAGCAAATATACTACCCACACTTCTACTCACTGGGAGGATTTCTATTTACTACTGTTTTATATTTTTAAAAAATAATTTCAATATTTATTATAGATTAAAAGGTATATGTGCAGGTTTGTTACATGGGTATATTGTGTGTTGCTGAGGTTTGGTGTACAAATGATCCCATCACCCAGACAGTGTCCATAGTGCCAATAAGTGATTTTTCAGACCATGGTCTCCTCCCCTCGCCCCATCTAGTGGTCCCCAGGGTGTATTGTTATCATCTTTGTGTATACGTGTATTCAATGTTTAGCTTCCACTTATAAGTGAGAACATGTGGTATATGGTTTTCTGTTCTTGTGTTAATTCACTCAGGATAATGTCCTTCAGCTATATCCATGTTGTTGCAAAGGACGTGATTCTGTTTTTTTTATGGCTATGTAGTATTTCTTTCTTTCTTTCTTTCTTTTTTTTTGAGATGGAGCCTCACTCTGTTGCCCAGGCTGGAGTGCAGTGGCGCAATCTCGGGTCACTGCAACCTCTGCCTCCTGGGTTCAAGCGATTCTCCTGTCTCAGTCTCCTGAGTAGCTGGGATTACAGGTGCATGCCACCATGCCCAGCTAATTTTTGTATTTGTAGTAGAGACGGGTTTTCACCATGTTGGTCAGGCTGGTCTTGAACTCCTGACCTTGTGATCCGCCTGCCTCGGCCTCCCAAAGTGCTGGGATTACAGGCGTGAGCCACCGCCCCTGGCCACTGCTATGTAGTATTTCATACTATATATGTACCACATTTTCTTTATCCAATCCACCATTGATGGGCATATAGGTTGATTCCATGTCTTTGCTATTGTGAATAACTCTTGCTTTTTAGGCCTGACACTGCATGGGGCTATAGTGCATTGCTGGTGCCTGTATACACAAATTCATGGGCCTGGTTCTGGAGTGGCTCTGCTAAGTGCCTAACGCTTAGGCCCATGAATTTCTTGTTATTGTACCTGCTTATAGGGTACTCCTCATGATGCCACAGGTTTTGGTAGAGAAAGAGGCAGCCAAGCAGCAGGGGTAAATACTAGAGGGGTCTAGCCACCTGCTTGTATGGTTTACTTACACCTTCTGGAACTACTCTCACCTGTTTTATGTACTGCATTTATATTTTATAGTGAAATGGTCCTGTGCACATTCAATTTCTTAGTTCAGTGGACTCTATAATACCCAACACAGAATGGTGAGCTGGAGTCATGTAGTCATTTGTTGCCCCATAGTCAGGTATTTGTTTCAACCAGGCCCAGTAACAAATCGGAAGCTGCTTTTCAAATGGAGATTACTTTGCAGACAGAAGAAGGTATAGCCCAACTCCAAACTACAGAAGCCTCTATTGTGATTCAACTACTAGGACTCCATAAACTTCTGTGTTTGCCACAGCTACCTCTAACGTCATTGGGTCTATTGAGTCATAGGCCCAAGTGGCAGGGAAGCTTGCACTGCAGCTTGGATTTGCTGCAAAGCTTTCTTCCCCCTACTCTAAATCCTACTTAAAATTGGTATCCTAGGCCAGGCGTGATGGCTCATGCCTGTAATCCTAGCACTTTGGGAGGCTGAGGTGGGTGGATCACGAGGTCAGGAGATTAAGACCATCCTGGCTAACACGGTGAAACCCGGTCTCTACTAAAAATACAAAAAATTAGCCGGGCGTGGCAGCGGGTGCCTGTATTCCCAGCTACTCCAGAGGCTGAGGCAGGAGAATGGCATGAACCCGGGAGGTGGAGCTTGCAGTAAGCCGAGATAGCGCCACTGCACTGCACTCCAGCCTGGGCAACAGAGCGAGACTCCATCTCAAAAAAAAAAAAAAAAAAAAAAAGGTATCCTACTAGGTTATCTGGTAAATGGATTAGAGTATCACAATTAAGTGTGATATATTTTGCCTCTTCCAAAATCCAAAGAGGACTATTTTATCTTGTGACTCTTTCTTTATGATGGATATATCATGAGTATGTAATGTGACAGCAAATTTTTGCCTCTCACTTTATAGGGTATAACCCTACATGCCCAGATCACCATACTCTTAAAAACATCGCCAAGTTGTTTAACAGTGTGTAGCACCTCCCCGTTCTATCTCTCCCTCCTGCTCCAGCCATGTAGAAAGTGCCTGCTTCCCCTTTGCCTTCCGCCATGATTTTAAGTTTACTGAGGATTCCCCACGCATGCTTCCTGTAGAGCCTGCAGCACAGTGAGCCAATGAAACTTTTTTCTTTATAAATTAAAAAAAAAAAAAACCATCAGAGTGAACAGGCAACCTACAGAATGGGAGAAAATTTTTGCAATCTACTCATCTGACAAAGGGCTAATATCCAGAATCTACAAAGAACTCAAACAAACTTACAAGAAAAAAACAAACAACCCCATCAAAAAGTGGGCAAAGATATGAACAGACACTTCTCAAAAGAAGACATTTATGTAGCCAACAGACACATGAAAAAATGCTCATCATCACTGGCCATCAGAGAAATGCAAATCAAAACCACAATGAGATACTATCTCACACCAGTTAGAATGGCGATCATTAAAAAGTCAGGAAAAAAGAGGTGCTGGGGAGGATGTGGAGAAATAGGAACACTTTTACACTGTTGGTGGGACTGTAAACTAGTTCAACCATTGTGGAAGACAGTGTGGTGATTCCTCAAGGATCTAGAACTAGAAATACCATTTGACCCAGCCATCCCATTATTGGGTATATACCCAAAGGATTATAAATCATGCTGATATAAAGGCACATGCACATGTATGTTTATGGTGGCACTATTCACAATAGCAAAGTTTGGAACCAACCCAAATGTCCATCAATGATAGACTGGATTAAGAAAATGTGGCACATATACACCATGGAATACTATGTAGCCATAAAAAAGGATGAGTTGATGTCCTTTGTAGGGACATGGATAAAGCTGGAAACCATCATTCTCAGCAAACTATTGCAAGGACAAAAAACCAAACACCGCATGTTCTCACTCATAGGTGGGAATTGACCAATGAGAACACTTGGACACAGGAAGGGGAACATCACACACCAGGGCCTGTTGTGGGGTGGGGGGAGGGGAGAGGGATAGCATTAGGAGATATACCTAATGTACATGATCAGTTAATGGGTGCAGCACACCAACATGGCACATGTATACATATGTAACAAACCTGCACGTTGTGCACATGTACCCTAGAACGTAAAGTATATAAAAAAAAATCACCAGGGTCCCAGACAGCTGAACTTTCGCGGAGTTTATCTCCCACATTTTGACATCTGTGCCTTAGTAAGGGTATCTAAGGTAATTATTACTTCCGTATCAGTTCAATTAGCATAATTACGTCAGTGTAATAGACCAGTGTAATATTTTCTAGAATGTTGAGATAATCAAGACTCCCTTGGACTGATTGTATTATGACAGAGCAGGAAAATAGATTTTGGTCAATGTAAGACTGAGAAGGTGTGCTGTTGACATTAACAGGTAAAGATATACTGTTTCTGATGATTTTTTCTGATGGGAATTTAAAAGGATGCATTTGCTTGGTCAGTGGCTGCAAAACAAAGTGGCAGAGCTGTTTCAGTTTGCTACAATCTGAAGATACCATGTCTGAAACTGCAGTGGTGAATTGCATCACCCTTTTGTTTATAATAATCCACAGTCTTTTATAATACCCACATGACTTTTGCACTTGACAAACAGGTAAATTAAACGAAGTTGTTATAAGAATCAACATCCATGCATTTTTTGAGGCCTTGGTAGTGGCACTGATCTCTGTAGCTCCCCCCAAAGATAAGGTATTGATTTGGATTTATTATTTGGGTGAGGATATTGAGGGGAGAAACAAGTTAATAGGATCTTCACTCGGCCCTTTCTACTGCAAGAGCCCTCATTCCATGGTGATTCTGACAGTTTCTAAGTATACTTATTCCTGCTATATATCAAAGGACTGGGAAAATCATTACAGAGTGCATCTGTGGGACCAATGGATCCAACGTTAAATAAACTTGGGCCAGTGCTCGGTCTATCCCCTGAATTTCAGAAACTACCATTCTGATCAGTAGGCCATGATGGTATTTGGGATCTCCAAGTTAATAAACGGTACTTGATGATTCTTGGAAGAGCTGGAAATTTCTCTTTTCACAGTGCATAGTAGCCCTGGTAAAGGGTTGCATTTCTTTCCGGGTGAGATTTAAAGGAAGATTCACTGTACAGGCACATCTTGTTTAGTGGCGCTTTGCTTTACTGCGCTTCGCAGATACTATGTTTGCTACAAATAGAAGATTTGTGGCAACCCTGCATTGGTTAAGTTTACTGGTGTCATTTTTCCTACAGAATGTGCTCACTTTGTGTCTCTGTGTCACATTTTGGTCATTCTTACAATATTTCAAACTGTTTCATGATTGTTATATCTTTTATGGTAATCTGTCATCAGAGATCTTTCTTGTTACTATTATAATTGTTTTGGGGTGCCAGGCATGCCCATATAAGACACTGAAGTTAATCAGTAAATATTGTGCTTATTCTGACGGCTCCACCAACCGGCCATTCCCCCATCTCTCTTTCTCTCCTCTGGCCCCCTTATTCCCTGACATAAAACAATATTGGAATTAGTCCAATTAATAACCCTGCAATGGCTTCTAAATGTTCAAGTAAAAGGAAGAGTTGCACATCTTTCACTTTAAATCAAAAGCTAGAAATGATTAAGCTTAGTGAGGAAAGCAGGTCAAAAGCTTAGACAGGCTGGGAGCTAGGCCTCTTGTGCCAAAACAGCAGCAGGGTTTGAGAGGATTGACTCCAGTCTTGAAGGAAGTTCTACTGTGTGTAACATGCTATTAAACAGCACCACATGCTATAGAGAAATCTTTCATGAAAGGAAGGGTCAATCGATGTGGCAAACTTCATTGTTGTCTTATTTCAAGAAATTGCCACAGCCACCCTACCCTGATCAGTTAGCAGCCATCCACATTGAGGCAAGACCCTCTGCCAACATGAAGATGACGACTTGCTGAAGGCTCAGATGATCATTAGCATTTTTAGCAATAGAGTATTTTTAAATTAAGGTATGTACATTGATTTTTAAAGACATAATGTTATTACACACTTAATAGACTAAAGTATACTTTAAACATAACTTTTATATGCACTGGGAAGCCAAAAATTATGTGTGACTTGCCACATTGATATATTAACTGTTTTATAGTGTTCTGGAACTGTACACGCCCTGTCTCCGGCACATACCTGTATAGACTTGTGGTTGCATTGTAAGATTCTTCCAAAAAGAGGCATTGCCTCCCCCACAATCAAGGATCTCTAGGCCTGTAAAAAGGAATAGGCTGGGAACCAAATAAGAGACCATTATGATTTCTTACTATGGCAACTTGAGTCAGGTTTCTACTAAAATGTTTCCTTTTGCACAGATTAATTGCACCTTAGTAGGCTACCTATCTCATTCATTTCTCTGAATCTTGTGATTAATTAGCTACCACACCGATCACTGCAGGCCAGAAAACATTCTATATGTGCCTTATTGTGGTAATTTGGCCATCTTGTCAATGATGGTTAAGCACACCACCTGGCCACACTTCTCTGGGATATAATTATTATTGTTGAAAGCTGGGCTCCCAATTCCATGTTGATAACTACCACAATAACCTTGGGATATGGAGGGAAACCACCATAGATCTTTCTTAGCACGGATTTTGTAATGCCTTCGTGAAGAGACTGTCTTCTGGTCTCTCCCAAAGGCTGTAGTTAAGGCGTGACTGAGCAAGTTACGTGAAACAGATCTGTGACTTTCCCATCTTTCTTCTTAAATCTTTGTGTTCCTTTCTTAAAACTATACTAAGAAAGTCTAATACCTTAACCCAGTTGACTGTATGCTACAATTGATTTTAAATAACCAAGTCAAAAGACAGTTAGCAATACTCCCAAGTGCTCAAGTTAACAAATTAAATCCAGAATTTCAGATAAATACACCCATATCAATAAATTCAACCAAATACAATTTCATGTTTTTCCTTGTTGGTCTAATACTCTTTGTATACATTTCCATATCTGCCCTTCAAATTCCTGCTGACATAAATTAGCAAACCTTGCAACTCTTTTAACACATACATTATCTCCTCCCTGATCACATCTTGCATTTCTTCTGTGGTATATTGGGACCTAATTTTAAATCCTACATTCAATAAAGGATACTGACAATAGATTCTGAGAAGAATAAATATTTTTTGTGAGGCAACTTCCTCAGGTGAAGACATTGAAAAGACTTCATGCAAAGGAAGAATGGCACCCTCACATTAATGGGTTGGGGTGGATTGCTACTGCTTCTGGATCTGCCCAAATGTCCCCATCCCACAGCTTATGGTCCCACACTTTTCCTACTATTGCCCTTAACCTAGCATAACTTGGTGGGGTTGTGACAGTGCTACAACTTTTGAATTCTTACAATCAGGCCTTTGTCCTGCTTCTCAGCCATGTCTGCCCTTAATATAGGTAGGTTAATGAAGGGATTCTAGTTAAGACTGCCAGAGACTCTGATTCTCCATTCTCTGCTTTGATTTGAGAATTTAAGGTATTAGGTTTATCTTTTTGTCCTACTTCTCTGAACACTCATTCATGTTCTCCTTCAGATGCTTTCCTCCTCAATATAGTCATTAAACATTGGAGTTACTCAAGACTTGCTACTGGGCCCTCTCCTCTTCACATTGTATTCTCTCTCTTTGAGAAAGTATCCATTTCCAGTAGTTTCAATGATCATTTGATGTCTGTAGGCACCTCAAAATCTACATGTACAAAATGTAACCATTACTCCTTTAATATTTGCTCTTCCCCTTATGTTTCTTATTTCAGTGAATGGCACTGCAACCCACACAGTTGACAATGGCAAAATCTTTGATATCGCTTCCAATTTCTCACTCTCAATCATGACCACCCACATCCAACTTATCAATAATTATTGTAAACTGTATGTCCTATAATTTTACAAAAAACTACTTTCTAGACAAAAAAAAACCTCCAGGAAGGTAGGAAGAGTATATTTTTCTCTACTGTTTCATCACCATGTGGCATGTAGTAGGTTGCTGATAAATATTGCTGTATTAATGAATCAATCCATAATTGAACAAATGAATGAGTATGCACTTTTCTCCTCATTTTCTTTGCTACTATTCTACTTCAGGTTACCATTACTTCTCACCTGACTTACCACAATGCCTTCTTAACTGGTCTCTCTAACTTTAGTCATCTGTGCTTTCATCTATCCATCATGCTGTAGTCAGATTTACCTCTCCATTCAGGCCATCTCTTTGTGTAAAAGCTTTCAATATCTTAAAGATGTAATAGTTGCATTTTTCTCTATTCCCCCTACTAAGTACAATGAAAAGCCCTGGGCAATATGTATAAAATAAACGTACAAAGATGCTCAAAGGCGAAGAGAAGAAGGCAGATCAGCTAGGGACCTTGACATGCAAAGAATGACAAGGTGGTGACTTCTCTGAGTTTTCTTTTTGCTTCATATATACAAGTCTGATTATGGAGAAGCTGGTAACTAGGAAACACTAATGGGATGCAGACAGAAAAAAAAAGCCCTAACAAAAGCCTGTTCTCTCTAATCAAAAACCCAGGAAAGGGACGAGTTAGCAAGAGAGAAAGCTTTTAGAAAATAACTGCTTTACTGCAGCCAAACACCACATTTAAAACCATGGCTCCAATCCCAAATCATGCCAGCAGAAGCCACATGGGGTCTAAGACTTCCACCCACACCATGCTGTCATGAGGTGCCCCAAATCCACACATCCCCACCACTGCTGGAATGGTGTCAGAGGAGGCTTAGTGGAGAGAGAGAGAGACAGGATTTTTTTTTTTTTAAATTGAGACAGGGTCTCGCTCTGCTACCCAGGCTGCTGGAGTGCAGTGGTGGGATCACGGCTCACTGCAACCTCCACCTCTAGGGCTCAAGTCATCCTCCCACCTCAGCCTCCCGAGTAGCTGGGACTACAGATGCACACCACCACACCAGGTTAATTTTTGTATTTTTTCTAGAGATGGGGTTTTGCCATGTTGCCCAGGCTGGTCTCTCAAACTCCTGGGCTCAAGCAATCTGCTCACCTCAGCCTCCCAAAGTGTTGGGATTACAGGCGTGAGCCACTTCGCCCAGCCAAGAGTCGGGTCTCTCCCCATCACTCAGTGATAACAATGCGAACTTCCTTTCCTCTCCACAAAGTGTCAGTGGAGGTCATGTGAGGAGCAGTAATGAAACACCCTACTCCTCCCATTCAGGGACTTTTCAGTGGAAGCCTAGAGGACAGATAGAAATTCCACCTCTGCCCAGCAGTAGTGAAAAGGCCCCCTTGGGTATTGTAGAAGGTTAAATGGGGAAACTAGACTTCTACCTCCATCTGTCAGTAAAGATGATGTACTCCCTACCTTCTGCCTCCAGAGCAGTGTAAAAAAATAAAAAACCAGTTAAACACAAGATTTAGAAAAGATCCACAGTCTCATCATAATAGTCAAACTGCATACGTTTAAATAAAAAAATCACTCTGCATACCAGGAACTAGAAAGGTCTCAAACAGAATGAAAAGAGATAATCAATAGCTGCCAATACAGAGATAAAAAAGATGTTAGATATATATGACAATGATTTTAAAGCAACTATCATAAGATGCTTCAATGAGCAATCACAAATATGCTGGAAACCAGTGAAAAAATAGAATTTCAGCAAAGAAACATAAAATGTAGAGAAGAACTAAATCGAAATTCTAGAACTGGAAAATATAACAACAACAACAACAACAACAAAAACACTGAAAGGATGAGCTCAACAGAAGAATGGAGAGGGCAAAAGGATCAGTGAGTTTGAAGATAGGACAATAGAAATTATCTAATCTGAACAGCAATAAAAATACCAAATAAATCAGGCACAGAAAGATGAATACCACACATTCACACATATGTGGAGGCTTAAAAAGTTGGTCTCATAGACAGAGAGAGTAGAATAGTGGTTACTAGAGACTGGGAAGGTGTGGGGAGGAGAGCCAGAGGTGAGGTGGGTTAATGGATACAAAATTACAGCTAGATGGGAGGAATAAGTTCTAACATTCTATAACACTGCAGGGTAATTATAATTAACAATTTATTGGATATTTTCAAATAGCTAGAAGAGCAAATTTTGAAGTTCCTGACACCAGTTACCCTGATTTTATCATTGTACATTGTATACATGTATGAAAATATCATGCTGTACCCCATAAATATGTACAATTATTATGTATCAATTAAAAATAATAATATAAGGAAAAATAGACTAAAAAATGAATAGACAGAGAGATCTGTGGAATTATAACAAAAGACCTAACATTCTTCTCCTTCTTTTCTCCTTTTCCTTCTCCTTATACTTCTTCTTTTGAGATAGGGTATCACTCTGTCGCCCAGGCTGGAGTGCAGTGGCACAATCTTGGCTCACTGCAACCTATTCCTCCTGGGCTCAAGATATCCTCCAACCTCAGCCTCCTAAGTGGCTGGAACTACAGGCGTGTGCCACCACGCCAGGCTAATTTTTGTATTTTTTATAGAGACAGATTCACTATGTTGCCCAGGCTGGCCTTGAGCTCCTGGGCTCAAGTAGGCCACCTGCCTTGGTTTCCCAAAGTGCTGAGATTACAGGTGTGAGCTGCTGCACCTGGCCAATCTAACATTCTTATAATCAGAGTTCTGGAAGTAGAGAAGGAGGGCGGGGACAAAAAAGTACTCAAAACAATAATAGCTAAAAATTTCCTAAATTTGGCAGCCATGAATCTACAGATTTAAGAAGCTGGGCAAACCTCAAACAGGATAAACACAAAGAAAGCCATACAAAGGCACATCATATTCAAACTTCTGAAAACTAACGGCAAAAATTCTTGAAAGGAGCTAAAGAAAAACAACATATTACAGGGAAACAATAATTTCAATAGCAGCAGATTTCTCATCAGAAACCATAAAGGCCAAAAGGAAGTAGTATATTTTTTGATTGCTGAAAGATAATAATGCCAAATGAGAATCCTATATCCAGTGAAAATATCCTTAATGAATTAAGAGGAAAATCAACATATTCTTGGGTGAAGGAAATCTAAGAAAATTTGTCACCAGCAGAGCTATCCTAAAACAATGGCTAAAGGAAGTTCTCTAAACTAAAAGGAAACAATAAAAAAAAAAAAAAAAAAGGAATCTGGGAACACTAGGAAGAAAGAACATGGTAAGCAAAATATATGGATAAACACAATAGGCTTTTCTCCTCTTGAGTCCTCTAAGTTAAGTCTAATGGTTGAAGCAGAAATTATGACATTGACTGGTTACAAATGTATGTTGGGGAACTATTTAAGACAATTAAATTATAAAAGTAGAAGGGTAAACAAATGTAAAGAGAGGTAAGATTTCTACACTTCACTCAAATTCTTAAATAACAGCAATAGACTGTGACAAGTTATATATATGTAATGTAATGCCTAGAACCTCTTTAAAAGCTATGGAAAGAGATAATATTCAAAATTGCTAGAGGTAAATCAAAATGATATTTAAAAAACTAAGTACCCTCAGGAAAGCAGAAAAGGAAAACAGGAACACAAAAAACAGAGGGTACAAACAAAGATAATGACAATAATACTTTTTAAAATACCAAACTTAAGTTCCAATAGATCAATATTTGCATGGAATGTAAGTGATCTAAACACACCAATTAAAGACAGAGATTGGTGAAGTGGATACAAAAATATGACCTAAACTATACATTGTCCAAAAGACACTTACTTTAAACAAGGATATAGACAAATTGAAGGTAAAAGGATATAGGCAAATTGAAGGAAAATACATATCAGGAAAATGTTAAACAAAATATGGTAGAGTGGGTATATTCATATTAGATATTAGAGCAAAGAAAATTACCAGAGATAGAGAAGAATGTTATAAAAAGGGCAAGTTCACCAAGAAGATATAGCAATTCTAAATGCACCAAAGAGAATTGTAAAGTATGTGAAACAAAAACTGATATACTCGAGACCAACAGAGAATTCCACAATGATTGTTGGAGACTTCAATATCCTTCTCTCAGCAATTGATAGAGCAACTATGCACACACACAAAAATCACCAAGAATATAAAAGAACTCAACAACCCCATCAACCAAGAGGATCTAATCAAAATTTATAAAACCACTTCACCAAACAAAAACAGAATACACATTTCTTACAAGTGCCCACTGAACATATACCAAGATACACCATACCCAAACCCATAATATAAGTTTCAACAAATTCTTAAAAAATTGAAATCATACAAGTGGTTCTCCAACCAAAATAAAATCAAAATAGAAATCAACAACAGAAAAACAATAGGAAAATCACCAAACACTTGAAAACTAAACAACACACTTTATTTTTTCCTTTTGTTATTTTTCAATCTTTTAGTTTAGTTTTAGGGGTACATGTGCAGGTTTGTTATATAGGTAAATTGAGTCTTGCAGGGGTTTAATGTACAGATTATTTCATCACCTAGGTAATAAGCATAGTATCTGATAGGTAGTTTTTTTGATACTCACCCTCCTCCCATGCTCCACCCTCAAGTAGGCCCTGGTGTCTATTGTACTCTTTTTTTGTGTCCATGTATACTCAATGTTTAGCTCCCACTTATAAATGAGAACATGCAGTATTTGGTTTTCTGTTCTGCATTAGTTTGCTTAGCATAATGGCCTCCAGCGCTATCCATGTTGCTGCAAAAGACATGATCTCATTCTTTTTTATGGCTGCATAGTATTCCATGGTGTACATGTGTATTTTCTTTATCCATTCTACCATCGCTGGGTATTTACGATGATTCCATGTCTTTGCTATTGTGAATAGTGCTGTGATGAACATATGCAAACATATGACTTTATGGTAGAACAATTCATATTCCTTTGGGTATATACCCAATGGATTGCTGGGTAAAATGTTAGCTCTGCTCTAAGTTCTTTGAGTAATCTCCAAACTGCTTTCCACAGTGGCTGAAGTAATTTACATTCCCACCAGCAGCGTATAAGTATTCCTTTCTCTGCAACTTTGCCAGCATCTGTTATTTTTTCTTTTTACTTTTTAATAATGGCCATACTAACTGGTATAAGATGGTATGTCATTGTGGTTTTGAGTTGTATTTCTCTAATGATTAGTGATGCTGAGTGTACTTTCATATGCTTACTGGCCATGTATATATCTTCTCTTGAAAACTGCTTATGTCCTTTGTCCACTTTGTTATAGGGTTGTTTGCTTTTTGGTTGTAAATTTGTTTAAGTTCCTTATAGATTCTGGAGATTAGCTGTTTGTTAGGTGCATAGTTTGCAAATATTTTCTCCCATTCTGTAGGTTGTCTGTTGACTTTGTTAGTTTCTTTTGCTTTGCAGATGCTCTTTAGTTTAATTAGTTCCCATTTGTCAATTTTCGTTTTTGTTATAATTGCCTTGGGAATCTTTGTCATGAAATCTTTGTCAGGGCCTATGTCCATAATGGTATCTTCTAGGTTTCCTTCAAGGGTTTTTTATAGCTTTAGGTTTTATGCTTAAGCCTTCAATCCATCTTGAGTTGATTTTTGTGTATGATAAAAGGAAGGGGTCCAGTTTCAATCTTCTGCATATGGCTAGCCATTTATCCCAGCAACATTTACTAAAGAGGGAATCCTTTCCCCATTGCTTGTTTTTGTCAACTTCATTAAAAAATCAGATAGTTGTAGGTGAGCAGCTTTATTTCTGGGCTGTCTATTCTGTTCCATTGGTCCATGTGTCTGTTTTTGTACCAGTACCATGCTGTTTTGGTTACTGTAGCCTTGTAGTATAGTTTGAAGTTGGGTAATGTGATACCTGCAGCTTTATTTTTTTTTTGCTTAGGATTGCTTTGGCTATTTGGGCTCTGTATTTTCACACTACTATAAAGAATATCTGAGACTGGGTGTTTTGTAAAGAAAAAAGGTTTATTTAACTCACAGTTCCACATGCCTGAGGAGGCCTCAGGAATCTTACAATCATGGCAGAAGATGAAAGGGAAAGCAAGGACCTTCTTCACATGGCAGCAGGACAGAGAGAGAGCAAGTGAAGCAGAAGTGCCACATTTTTAAACCATCAGATCTTGTAAGAACTCACTCACTCTCACAAGAACAGCATGGGGGACACTGCCCCCATAATCTAATGACCTCCTACTAGTTCCCTCTCTTGACACGTGGGGATTAAAATTTGAGAAGAGATTTGGGTGTGGACACAGAGTCAAACTACATCAGGCTATTTTTTGGTTTCGTATGAATCTTAGAACAGTTTTTCTAATTTAATTCTGTGAAGAATGTCACTGGTAGTTTGATAGGAATAGCATTGAATCTGTAAATTGCTTTGGGCAGTATTGTCATTTTAACAATATCGGTTCTTCATATGCATGAGCATGGGATGTATTTCTATTTGTGTCATCTATGATTTTGTTCAGCAGTGTTTTGTAATTCTTGTAGAGATCTTTCACCCCCCTGGTTAGCTGTATTCCTAGGTATTTTACTTATTTATTTTGAACACAGTTTAAATAATCCACGAGTTAAAGAGGAAATCTTAAAGGAAATAAAAATATAATTGCACCAATGCAAATGAAAATGCAACATATCAAAATTTGTAGGAAGCAGCTAAAGCAGTGCTGAGAGTGAAATTTATGAAATGAAGCACAGATATAAGAAAGGAGGAAAAGTCTGAAATCAATTCTATAGGCTCATATTTCCAGAATCTAGAAAAAGAGGAGCAACAAACTCAGTGTAAGCACCAGGAAGAAAACAAAAAAGATAAAAACACAGATTAGTAAAGTTGGAATCAGAAAACAGTAGAAAGCTGGGTGCAGTGACTTGAGCCTGTAATTCGAGTACTTTGGGAAGCCGGGGCAGGAGGATCGCATAAGGATTTCAAGACCAGCCTGGGCGGCATAGTGAAACTCCATGTCCACAAAATTAAAAAAAAAATAGCCAGGCATGATGGCACGTGCTTGTTGTTCCAGCTACTTAGAACGCTGAGGAGGGAGAATCCCTCAAGTTGAGGAGGGATAGCTGCAGTGAGCTATGATCATGCCACTGCACTCCAGCCTGGGTGACAGAGTGATACCCTGTAAAAAAAAAAAAAAAAGAAAGAAAGAAAGAAAATAACAGAAAAAAACCAACAAATCAATGAGACAAAGAACTGGTTCTTTGTAAAGAACCATCTTCTACCAAAGATGACAAACAAATAAGAGAAAAGATACAGATTACCAACTGCAGGAAGTAAACAGTCACTTATCACTAAAAATCCTCAGACATCAAAATAAGGGATAACTTATGAACAACTCCATACTAATATATTTAACAAGTTAGATGAAATGGACCAATTCCTCAAAATAACCTCGCAAGCTATTCTAATTCATCCAATATGAAATCACTCATTTGAATAGACCTATAATTATTAAAATAATTGATTTTATAATTTTAAAATTAAGTTCCCAAACAAGAAATCTGCACTCCCAGATGGTTTCACTGGAGAACTCTGCCAAAGTTTAAAGAAATATTTACATCAAATTTCCACATTCTCTTCCAGAAAATAGAAGAGTAGGGAACACTTTTATATTCATTTTATGAATCTAATATTACTCTAATACCATAAATCACATAAAGAGAGTAAGAAACCCTACACACCAATAGATGCAAACATCATTAGCAAAATATTAACAAAGAGAATTCAGTAGAATATAAAAGAATTATACACCATGACCAAGTACAGTTTATTTCAAGAATACAAGGCTGGTTCAATATTTAAAATTCTATCAATGTTATGTCTATCCATCATATTAACAAATGAAAGAAAAAAATGATATGACCTCATCAGTCGATGCAGAAAAGATATTTGATGAAATTCAACACTAATTTATGATTTTTAAAACTCATAAAAATAGAATTTGAAAGGAATTTCCTCAACTCAGTAAAAAAATCTATGAAAAATGAACTATTAACATTATACTTAACGGTGAAAGACTGAATCCTCTCACCTTAAAACTGGGGAAAAGGCAAGGATGCCTATTCTCACCATTCTTATTCAACATAGTTCTGGAAATTCCTGCCAGTGCAATACAGCTAGAAAAGAAAATAAAAGACATGTAGATCAGAAAGGAAGAAATAAAACTATTCTTATTCGAAGATATGATTATCTAAATAGAAAATTACAAGGAAACTATAAAATGACAATAAAACAACAACAAATGAACAAATTTCTAGAACAAATAAGTGATTTCAGCATCAAAATGTGGACATTTAAGATTAAAAATTTAATACTATTTGTAATCATTCAAAAAGTGAAATACATAGGCATAAACTTAACAAAATACAGAAAGGAATGTATATAATGTCAACAAAAGAAATAAAATAAGATATAAATAAATGGAGATGCATATATGTTCATGGATTGGAAAAGTTAACATAGAAAAGATGTCAGTTTTTTCCAAACTTATTTAACACAATTCCTATCAAAATCCCAGCAAGATTTTTTTGTAGATATACACAAGATTATTATAAAATCTACATGGAAAGGGAAAGGAATTACAATAGCTTAAACAATGTTTTAAAAGAAGAGAAAAGGTAGAGGAACCAGTCTACCAATTTCAAAACTTATATACCTACAGTAACCATGACTGTGTGGTCTTAGCCAAGGTTAAGACACAGAGATCAACAAAATAGAACAGGCAATACAGAAATAAAACCACATGTATATACCCAATTGATTTTTGATAAAGATGCAAAAGGAATTCGATATAGGAAAGATAGCCTTTTCACAAAAGGATTCTGGATAATTTGGGGACATCCATGTGCAACAAAATGAACTTTAACATAATTCCCTCACCTTATTAAAAAACTAACTGAAGATGGATAATGGACATAAACATAAAATATAAAACTAAAACCCTTATTATTAAAAAATAGGAAATCACCAAGATCAAGAGATAAATACAGACTTTCTAGACTTGACTTGAAAAGCAAGAGCTATGACAGGAAAAATTGATAAATAGAACTACATCGGAATTTAAAATTTTGGTTTTTGAAAGAGTCTGTTAAGAGGATGAAAAAAGAAACTATAAAATTGGAGAAAATATTTCTAAGCTAAATATCCAACATAAAGCAGTTCCAAAAGGTTACATACTGTTCGATTTCATTTATATAAAAAACCAAAAAGACAAAATTGTAGAAATGGAGAATATATTAGTGGTGGCTAGGGTTTAAGGAGCTGGGGAGAAAGAGGGATGTGGAGGCGGCTATAAAAGGGCAAAATGGGGGATCCATGTGGTGATGAAAGGTTCTTTGTCTTTACTCTATCAAGGTCAATATCTTGATTGTGGTAATGTATTAAAGTTTTGTAAGATTTTACCTTTGGGGAAACTGGGTAAAAGGCATAGAAGGTCTCTCTGTACTATCTCTTATAACTGCATGTGAGCCTACATTTATATCAAAATAGAAATTAAATTTTAAAATACTATTTTTTTTTAAGTTCACTGTTTTTTCCCTTTTGCTCCTAAGGGAAAGACTAATACAGTAGCCTGCCCTGTAATGTCCTGCATTTTCTGACCCCTGCCTACTTGTCTAGCTTCATCATTTGCCATTTCCTCTCTCTCACTCAGTCACTCTGAATGTGTTTTTTCAGTTCCAGGAGTTCAACATGGTTTTCCCCTGTCCAGGACTATTTATCAAGTTCTTCTTTCTACCTGGATCATTTCTCCCTCCCCTTCTTAACTTGTTTGACTCCCATTCATCTTGTAGGTTTCAGGCTAGATGTCACTCTTGTTGGAAGCTTTTAATTACTCAACACATCCCAAATCTGGGTTAGCTTTCCCTCCTCTAATTCCCAACAGCATGCTGTGCTTGCCACTACCATACTACTCACTGTACTCTTTTGTAAATATCAACTTGTCAGACTCAGGCTCAGTCTTTTTCATTGGACCACAATCTTCATGAGAGCCAGAATTATGTCTATATTGTTAATCAGTGCATACCTTGCACCTAGCACAGCACATGGCACATAGTGGGGTACTCAATAAATCTTTTATTTGAATGAATGAATGAATGAATGAATGAACGAAGCAAGCCTCAGTCCCAAATTACTAGTACTAAAACATGGTCCCTCCTAAACACTCTGTTGCTGTAGCCAAAACTCCCTTCCATCTTTCCTCTTCCTCCTCTGCTCACATCCATCTGTCAAAACATCCTATGGCTCTAGCTTAATTTTCTCACTATCTCTATTACTATCACCATATGCCAAACCACCACTGTCTCTTTATTGAACTACTGTAAGAACTTCTGGGCTGGTCTTACTCTTTACCATCCTAACTCATTGCCATAGCCAGGCTCTATGTGATCTTTCCTCAGAAAATTTACACATCTTCTCTGTGCAAGGCAGAAAGATTGGAATACACACACACACACACACACACACACACACACACACACACACTATAAATACACATATATATGTATAGATAGTTTTTTTTAACACAAGGGACTTAAAACCCTATATATATTATGGAAGCTAAACTTGAGTCTCTTAAAAAGAGAATGAAAATTAATTAGGTCTGTAAATTCAAGTTGCATGAAATTCAAAATGTATAAAACATATAGAGTCCAAATTAGTTTTCATTATACAGGGTCTAAAATCCCTCATTAAAAAAAGATAAATATTCTAACAGTTGAGCTAACACAATCATACTTTGGGGAAAATCTGATTGATTAATATAATACTACATTCTAGGGATTCAGAAGGTTTACAAGTTAAGCAAGTTTAGGCCAGCATATTATGGTGGGCCTCTAGATCTTTTAAAATCCTTAATTCAGGAGACACCAAGAGAGGTGATGTCAACAAGAAGGCGGAACAGAAATTTCCAATGCTTATCCACTCACAGAAACATCAATTCAAATAACCATCCACGCACGAAAATACCATCACAAGAGCTAAGGAATCCAGGTGAGAGATTGCTGCACCTCAGTGGAGCACAAAAATAACAAAAGATGTATTGAATAGGCTAGAAAAGATAGTTTCATTTTACTTGCATTGCCTTTCTTCCAAGCCCACACAGCAATATGCAGTGCAAGATACTCTGTGTGTTAGCGAAGCAGAGTGAAGTGTGCACCAGATTTTACTGCAGATCCCAGCACCAGACCCACCCCAGTGAACTCTGGTGCCAGACCAGCCCCCATGGACTCAGGCTGCAGGCCTGAATCTATGAACCCCAGTGATTGGACCCAAATTCTAGGCCCACCCCAGTGGCCCCAAGCTCCACACCAGCCCCTGTGGACCCAGGCACAAGACCAGACCACCTGAGGACCCTATCAATCAGCCCACCGAGAATCTCTGGATGGGCTTTCCCTGTCAACATCAGTCTGTATAACTGGATGAGGTGCCTACTTCAAATGAGCAGACACCAAATGCAAGGCTACAAGGATCATAAATTACTTTCTCTTCTGTGTTCTTTGAGAACATTCGGACTCTTGTAACTCTTGTCAGGCCTGTCTCAATGCAGGGCATAATAGCAGCAACACCAATGCCAAGGCTTTGTAGAAAACTGGGACCAAAATGGATTTAGGAATACACAATATGGAAAGGATAGTCTCTTCAATAAATGGTGCTGGGAAACTGGATATCCACATGCAGGGGACGAAATTAGACCCTTATATCATACCATATGCAAAAGTCAACTCGAAATGGATTAAATACTTATAGGTTAGACCTGACACTGTAAATCTACTAGAAGAAAACAAAGGCGGAAAGCTCAATGACATTGGTCTGGGCAATGATTTTTTGGATAGAACCCCAAAAGCACAGACAACAAAAGCGAAAACAGACAAATGGGATTACATCAAACTAAAGAGCTTCTACACAGCAAAGAAAACAATCAATGGAGAGAACAGACAACCCAAGAAGTGGGAGAAAATATTTGCAAATCGTAGATTTGATGAGAGGCTAACATCCAAAATATATAAGGAATTCAAATAACTCAAGAGCAAGAAAACCAACAACCCAATTTTTAAAATGGGCAAAGGACTTGAACAGACATTTCTCAAAAGAAGACATATAAATTCTTAGCATCACTAATCATCAGGGAAATGCAAATCAAGACCATAATAAGATATTATCTCTCACCTGTTAGAATGGCAAAAAATCAAGATAGCAAGCGTTGACAGTTATGTGGAGAAAAGAGAAACTTTGTACACTGTTGGCAGGAACGTAAATTGGTACAGCCATTATGGAAAACAGTATGGAGGTTTCTCAAAAACCTAAAAGTAAAATTACAATATTATCCAGCAATCCCACTTCTGGGTATATGTCCAAAGGAAATGAAATCAGTATGTCAAAGAGATAACTGCACTCCCATGTTTATTGCAATACTATTCACAATAGCCAAGATATGGAATCAACTTAAGTGTCTATCAATGGATGGATTGATAAAGAAAACATGGTATACATGTACAATGAAATAGCCTTCAGCTTCAATAAAGGAGAAAGTTCTGTTATTTGAGACAAGATGGATGAACCTGGCGGACATTATGCTAAGCGAAATAATCCAGGCAAAAAAGGACAAATATTGTATGATCTCAGTACATGTGGAATCTAAAATAGTGAAACTCATAGAAGCAGAGAGTAGAATGAAGGTTGCTAAAGGACAGAAGATATGGGAAATGGGGAGATGTTGGTCAAAATTTACAAAGTTTAAGTTTTATGAGATAAATAAGTTCTGTAGATCTAATGTACAACATGGTGGCTATAATTAATAATACTGTGCTGCATGCTTCAAATATGTTCAGGGTATATCTTAAATATTCTCACAACAAATAAAAGGTAACTATGGGAAGTGATGGGCATATTAATTAGTTTGACCATAATAATCATTTCACAATGTCTATGTATATAAAAACATGGCATTGCACACCTTGTGTACAATTTTTATTGGTCAATTATAGCTCAATGAAGCTGGAAAAAATAAAATTATTAATTCAGGTCCTCATATCACTACTTTAAACACTTAACTATCTCCCAGAGGAGAGAATAAATGAAAAATTGCCCACATGGAGAGGACATGAACAGATAGATGCTTCTCAAAAGAAGACATTCATGAGGCCAACAAACATGAAAGAAAAAAAGCTCAACATCACTGATCATTAGAAAAATGCAGATCAAAACCATAATGAGATATCATCTCACACTAGTCAGAATGGCAATCATTAAAAAGTCAAGAAACAACAGATGCTGGTGAGGTTGCGGAGAAATAGAAATATCTGTACGCTGCTGTTCAGAATGTAAATTAGTTCAAACATTGTGGAAGACAGTGTGGTGATTCCTCAAAGACCTAGAAGCAGAAATACCATCTGATCCAGCAATCTCATTACTGGATATACACCCAAAGGAATATAAATCATTCTATTATAAAGACACATGCATGCATATGTTCATTGCAGCACTATCCACAATAGCAAAGACATGGAATCAATCCAAATGGCCATCAATGACAGACTGGATAAAGAAAATGTGGTACATATACACCATGGAATACTATGCAGCCATAAAAAGGAATGAGATCATGTCCTTTACAGGAACATGGATGGGGTTGGGAGCCATTATCCTAAGCAAACTAATGCAGGAACAGAAAACCAAACACCACATGTTCTCATTTATAAGTGGGAACTGAACAAGGAGAACACATGGAAACGGTGGGGGTGGGGATCAACACACACTGGGGCCTGTCGGGGGTGGGACGTGGGGTGGGAGAGCATAAGGAAAAATAGCTAATGGATGTGGGGCTTAATACCTAGGTGATGGGTTGATAGGTGCAGCAAACCACCATGGCACACGTTTACCTATGTAACAAACCTTCACACCCTGCACATGAACCCTGGAACTTGAAATAAAAGTTGAAGAAAAGAAAAATTGCCCACATGGAAAAAAAATTATCTTAGATCAGATCTTGTTTCCCCAGGGTCATTGCTGAAGTAACAATTCTTGAAAATTCTTATCAAATACATTGACACGAAAATGAACATTACTTTTCATTAGCCAAATATAACAACTGTCTACTTTTCCATTAGAATTGTATTCTTCTCTCTGCCTCCCGCCCCCGCCCTAACACAAATCCCTATTTTTTTAGGCAACTCAATTGCAAATCAGGGACATGTTCCTTTATGTTCCTAAAGTGGAAACAGTACTTTGAGACTGGGGTTATAAATATTTAAATCACCACAAGATTTTCCATAGTTGCATTTGAATTGTGGATTCTTTTTAATCTGGTTAAATATTTTGGGTCGGTCAGTAAACTATACATTTTTGGCAAAGGCAAATATATTTAAAATTTCTACATATAATCAAATAGTCCTTTCCTTAATTTATTTTTCTGTGGCTGGGATCAAGGCAACAATATCTTTACCACTGCAAGCAGAAATATTATTTTAATATTTGTACAGAGAAAGGAAAACTGCATGTCATGAATTGGGCATCTATATTATCATCATGGATGTTAGAAAATGAATTCCCTTTGGTGGTTTTCTGACACCAGTGTTTAACGGTAGCTTTATTATAAGCCATCTCTGTGTAAATAAAGGAAAAACATATTTAAACAAGTAGAAATAAATGTGCATGATTCACCAGCACAGTTCACTCAAGATTTTCCAGACTTACAACCACAACTGATAGGAAGATTTATCACCACAGCTGCCTGTGTTAAACTTCTTTTCCTTGCAGTTGAAGGAATCAAATTTCTTCTTTGGGATTAGTCATTTGTGGGGGTGTCACCAACTGCAAAATACTTCTGTTTTGAATGAGGTGCACTTCTCTGTTGCTGTGCTTCAGCCCTAATTTTTCACCCCCTTTTTGGGTCTTTCTCTTTTACATACAGACAAATTTTAATGACTTACACAGTCAAGTTTTCTTTAGTTGTTATTCAGACTTAAAACTCCAGGTTGCCTGGTTTGATGGTAATGTGGTTACCTTTCAAGGAAGGATGGGATGAAATGACATTTTGACCTATGTTCACAAAGATGAAATCTAGGCAAAAGAGAAATTATCCATGGAGTGTGAAAACGGGAAGGGAGCAAACATTTCTTGGGTGGCTATAAATGTGCCAAGCACTGTGCTAGGCTCTCTGTTGAAATTATCTCATCTTGGAGCAGTCCTGCAAGAGGCTAAGGTGATATTCCTGTTTCACATCTGAGAAAATTGGCTTTCTATGATTGTGCAGCTTATTAGAAGCTGAGCAGATAAAAGAACCCAGACTCAGTCAAGTGCAGCAGCTCACACCTATATTCTCAGTACTTTAGCTGGTCAAGGTGGGAGGATCGTTTGAGCCCAGGAGTTTGAGACCAGCCCGGGCAACATGGTGAGACCCTCCTCTCTACAAAAAAAAACATTAACATTAGCCAGGCATGATGGCATGGCCTGTAGTCCTAGCTACTTGGGAGATGAAAGGCTCACTTGAGCCTGGGAAGTCAAGGCTGTAGTGAGCTGTGATCACGTCACTGCACTCCAGCCTGGACAACAGAGGGAGATCCTGTCTCAAAAAACAAAACAAAACAAAACAAAACAAAACAAAACCCAAAACAACAATGACAACAAAAAGTCAGACACAAATAACTCTAAATCTCTTATGTGTTTTTTTCTCCATTTGGCTATATAGCCTCTAGTGTCCTGGAATACAGTTAAACAATACATTTTGTTATGAATATACAAGTTAGAGAGATTTTAAAGTAACAGCTTTACTAGGAAATAATTCACATACCATACAATTCACCCTTTAAAATTGTACAATTTAATGGCTTTTTGTATTTTCACAGTTGTGCAACTATTACCACAGTAAATTTTAGATTTTCATCACCTCAAAAAGAAGCCCTGTGCACTTTAGCTATTACCTGCATATCACCATATCCCCCACTAGCCCTCAGATACCACTAATCTAATTACTGTCCCTATAGATTTGCCTCTTATAAGGACAATTCATATAAACGAAATCATACAATATGCATCTTTCATGGCTGGCCTCTTAGCATGTTTTCAAAGTTCATCCATTGCTACTCTATGGCATATATTAGTACTTCATTCTTTTCTATGGCTGAATAACATTTCATTGTATGTATATATCATGTTTTATTTATCTACCACTTATAAAGATTTGATGCTATGTTTGAAAAAGAAAATTCTAAAGCTGAAAGAGTCCTCAATGGTTCACCTATTATTTTATCTACCTCAATCATGCAACAGTTATTGGGTTTGTCATACTTTTTTCTAAGGGCTCCAGGGAACATGCATCCTGAAACTCGACTAGTATTACTTCATAATTTCTGGTAAGCTTTGACTTTGTGGAACCATTTTGATTAATCAGATTTTGTTTGGGCCTATATGGAGGTGGAGGACCTAAACCTGTTAAGTATCTGTCAATTGAAGAACAATGACAGAACAATCGAGCAACGAGTGAGATTTCAGTAAATCCACTAGATGTTGGCTTTACTTCATGCCACTTTTACTAGTTTGGTTTTCATCGAATTGCCTGGTTGGTTTAGCATCATATAGTCTAATTTAGCATATTAGGTTGTATCTAAAATGACAGATGGAACAGCCAGTTAAAAAGCAAAATAAATTTATGGCCATTCACATGGCATCATAACTGTTTGATTTTAAATTTATCAAAAAAGTACAAAGTGTCTAGCCAATTTGCTTAAAAACTGGCAAAAATTATTTATGAGGAGATACAGCATAAATGCAAAAATAAGCCACTACTTCTTTCTGTCAAAGCTTCAGTCAATCACCCAGTTACGTTATTTATGAGATTAATAGACTATTTAATTATAAGTTTGACTATTGACCAGAAATGGACCAGAATCATTGACGTAATATAACCTAATATAAGCACCTTTCTTCAGGATCCAGTAGGCTACACAACTTTATCAGCCTTCCTTTGCCTTTATAGGTCCTAAATAAAAAGAGAAGAAGGCTCATATTTAAGCAGTTGTACAAATGTACGGTAGAGTCTAATACATTTGTACAAACTCTACAAAGTCATGGCTAGAGTTGAACAAGGATTTCTTTAGCATTTATCTTGATTAATTATAGAATATAAGCATTTTGGGAACCACTTTAAGCTCTAAAAACACAAGTGTGTTCAAAAATAAGTATACAGAGAGAGTAGTACTAACTAGAACCACCATAGCAGCTCCTTGGGAGAGGTTCTTTTTTAGGGTAACAACAGCAATTTTTTTGTGACCTACGCTTTGTTGGTACTTGTCACACAAGATGAATGGAATTAATACACAAGATAGGGTTTATGCAACTATCATCTAAGAATTCCTCCTCAGATCTCATTTTACAGGCAAACACCTTCTTTGAACTAATGTGCAACAGACCCTCAAATTCCATGTTAAGGTGATTCCATCTCATGATAAAAATTCTCTTTCATATGGAAAATACTTTATCATTTTAGAAGTATTATTGCATAAATTATTATTCCTTATACTCATAATTTCTTCTTTTAAAGCGTTTTATGTATCATAATAAATGTTTTTTCAACATCATTTCTACAAGTATTGGATTTCCGTCACATCAATTTCTCATAAAAAGGATAAACTGGAAAAAGAATAAATTATTATTCTTTCCCATCTCCTGTTTCATTGCTTTGTCTTCCATGGTGTACTTTAACAACCCATCTGGCCATTTTTACTCCCAATCCTTACACACATTTTTGAGCTTAGCATGTGTGTTCTCCCTGAAAATCATGGCCAAGATTGTGATTGTTTTTCTCCTTCTTCCCCATGAGACCCCATATACATTATGAAACTTATCTAATCCTTCTCATTGCCATCTTGGCCAACTAGTTCCCAAAGACTTCTAACACAGCACGTTTATAGGGTACCTGTAACTAGGTCTCTTCCTCTTCTGTCCTATCCTTCTTTCTCCTACACTAATCCAGTGTTTTCTTGAGTCGATGCTGTCTCTCTTGATCAAAACTTTTCAATCCTTATCTTGATTCCCCTTTGTAGATTTTCATGCCTTTCTCAGCTCTACTTTGCAAAATCTCCTCTTTTTGGGTTTTGGGTATACAGGGGGAAGCATGAAGAATAATTCCCAGGTGATAAAGATAAGGAGAGTGATGCCATAATGAGGCATGGAGTACTTACTCAAATGTGTTCTGATTTAGCCAACATGTTTGCCTGGAGTTCTGGAGAGAGGCCTAAGCCGCTCATATAAATTTGGAAGGAAAGAGAAGAGGATGGAACCACAGAATCTTGGTAAACATCAACATTTATGGGACAGGCGGAAGACCTACTTCAGAAAGCAGTATGAATAAAGGTGGTTAGAGACATAGGAGGAAAGATTTTGCCTTTTCAGTAAGGCTTTTCCTGATGACTTATTTAAAATTTGTAACTCTCTCCCTGGCATTCTTGTCATTGGTGATTTGGAAAGATGGTTTCAAAGATGTATGGGGTAAAATGTGAGATTTCTGTGAGATGTGAATCAAATACTGGCGAAGAAGAACAAATAGCTAATGTAGTTCTCTTGGATATAAAACAGAAGAAGTTACAGGATCTGTTAGAGGGTGATATGGGGGACTTTTAAAGATAGGAGAGAATGGAGAAATTTATGGGGTAGGGACCAAAAATCAATAGATTCAAAGCTTATTCAGAATATAGTTGATTGATGGAGAAAGTCACTGAACAGAGGAGTTGCAACCCAGAATATCTATCTATCTATCTATCTATCTATCTATCTATCTATCTATCATCTATCTATCATCTATCTATCGATTGAGAGAGATGGCTTTTCATTGAGTAGCTGAAAGGTGCCTTCTTCAATTGAAAAAAGTGGGTAGAAAGGATATAGTATGGCACAAAAGTTTTTTGGTAATGGCAATAGAAAGACTAGAAACCTCTGCTCTAAGGTCTAGATTTTTTGTGAAAATGAAGGAGTATGCGATGTAGGGGGTTTGAAAAGACTGACGAAAGTTTGAAATACGTTTTGAGAAAATGGAGGAAAGGTGTTGACAAGGCTAGACCTGCAGTGATCTCCAAACTTGAGCTTACATCATAATTGTATGAAGGGCTCATTAAAACACAGAATAGAAAGGACAGGATGCATTGAGAGACATTCTACAAAGTAATTGGTCTGTACTCTTCAAAAGTGTTGAAGTCACAAAACTCCAAGAATGACAGACGAACTGTTCCAGGCAAAGGAGACCGAAGAGGCACAATGACATAATGCAAAGCCTGACCCAGGATTTTCTTCTGCTATAAATGACATTATTGGGACAATTGGTGAAATCTGCATAAAATCTGTGGGTTTGATAACAGTATTGAAATGGTGTTCATGTCCTGGTCTTCATAACTGTATTGGTTACATAAGAGAATGTCCTTGTTTTTAGGAAATACACACCAAAGTATTTAATAATGTAAAAAAAAAACACACACACACAGAATACTGAGTCCCACCTCCAGAGTTTTTGATTCAACAGGTCTCGGTGGGGCCCTGAAATGTACATTTCTAGCAAGTTACCAGGTGATGCTAAGGCAGCTGGTTCAGGGGATCACATCTTGAGAACCACTAGCCAAAGGAGATAGAGAGCAATTGCCAGTAAGTGTAAAGAAGGTTCAGCTGAAGTTGAATGCTAGCCAACAAGTTTTTGCAATTGTTTTCAAGTAGCTATCAGCAACCTGGGTATAGAGAGTCAGAGAAGGTAGCTGGTTGGGTTGCTGGGAGTGTTCTGATATGCAAAGATGAAGAGAAAGCAAATTAAATTAAACGCAAATTAAAAGCAGATTAAATAAAATGCCAGCCTGGGAGGCACTTAGTTGGTGCTCAATAAATGGTAGCTGTTTTTCTATGCCCATGCAATAGCTTTTGCCAGATTCTGCTGCCCTCAGCAGGACTAGCTTCATAGTGATGCCATCTGCCCTTGTATTTTTCACTGAAGTCATACCAGGCAGGCCCCCAAATGTCACCTTAGACAGGTGACTCTTCAAATATTGCATATAAGTCATAGTGTTTCAGGTCACTCCACCAATGCATAAAAGCTTCCATATTAAACTAAATGGGCAACTGTTGCCTTCTGAATGCCCCAAGCCCCTTACTTGTACCTGTCTAATGTTAACTAAAGGTTGTTGCTTCATGGTTTTATTATGTATATGCTATGTCCTATGTCATCAAACGCAGGAATCACATCCCATTTCCATTTGCCTCACCTGCGAACACTGAAGTCATCTGGTATAGGGGATCGCCTCTGATTCTAATCCCACTATTACATGAGCTCTCTTTAGGTTCACACCAAAGTCAAAGGCTGTATCTCAAACCAGACAGTATTTGTATAGCCAGTGAAACAAAACTGCATGGAGATCGCTTGTCAGATCACTTGTTCAACTGTTGTTATGTTTTATGCACAAATGCATCTCATATCTCTCTACATGTCATATGAGGATATGCCACATTCCTATATAGAGAGAATATATTATATGTTTTGTTAACCTGAACCTAGACCATGGCAGCACTTGCTCCCGAAATCCCATTGTACTTCAGATACAGGGAACATGCTAGTCTCTATAGTGTTCCAATTTTAACACTGGTGCTGCTGGACTGAGCACAAACCACATTTAATGCACAGGGTGTGGGGTATGGCTATTTCCTATATATCTAAAGATAAAACCCCTCTCCCATCCCACTAATCTCACTTATGCCTCATGTCCTAGTAGCAAAAGCCCCTCAAATTTCATCACTAAAGCAACTCTCCCATAAGCAAAACCTTAGCAGTCAAGGCCCTTCAAACTTCAATATGTATAGAATGGTTATATACAGTATTTCTGTGTGTAAGATTAGTCAGTAACAATAATTGAAGAACTAAGAACATCTCTGGGGAATTGCTTGAATGATTTCCAATTATTAACATGGAATAAGATGTCCAGGGTAACATGGGAAAATTATAAGATTTTTATGGAGAACAAAGAGGAGTATTGAGCTAATTTCTAAATAGCATGCATATAGACTTGTGGACATTGTATATTTTAGAGGCAGCTGTCACGGAGATCACACCTGCCACTTAGCTGCCTGCAGGGACTGTCCTCCAAATAACCCTGGGTAGGTGGCTGTGCATCCAATTACACCCTGTGAACCAGAGTCCCAGAAATCAACTATGAAAAGTCCCTCCTCAAGTTACACCATTTACAGATGCAATGGAAGCCTTTTACAGTTTTGTTCTAAGTAGGCCCAATAAGTCTACTTTAACTGAGAGTTTGCAGTTGAGGTCATCTCCTCAGGAATTTGCTATGGAGTTGCTAAGGGGGATCAGTTTCCCGGAGCTAAAGTGAACTTTGCTGTTGTAACTTGAGTTGAGGCACATAAGACAGCTGGTGGTCTACCAAAAGGAAGGGAAAGCATGCTGAACAGAATAAAAGCAGCTGTGGGATTCCCAAACATAGAGTCTACCACATCTGGCACCGGCTGGACTTCCAAATTATCTGGAAGTTTTCCAGGCTGCTGTCTTCTGATTTCATGATCACCAGTGCTAAACCTCCTGGACCTGGTTCCTCTAATCTTTAGAACCACCAATTCTCATTCGTATGCAACGTGGTTGGTTACAGCTGGAAACTGCTTTTTCAAGATGTGCATATATGGGCCAAAGTCTCTAGAGATCATCTTACAAAAAGATTACCAACACTTCCCTGTTGGAGACATCTGTCTATGTTGACAAAGACAGGTCATGGTGAGCTAGGTTTGAGAAGGTAAGCAGTCTACAGTTATTGGAATGTTTTGGCCATGCAAACATTTTACCATTCTTTGGGAGTTTTGTTACATGAAATATCAGAATGGTTAAATAAAACATGAATTTATGAATGCTTGAGGGTGGTGATGGTTAGGAGGGTTGCTACCATTTTGAAAACATGGGATAAACAAAGTAAATCATCAAAATAATTACACTGTACTATGTATTTATGTACATAAGTGATTTTATAATGCATTTACCAGAATCTTAGTGATCCTGGAGATCCCATCAGCATCCTTTTAAGAAAAGGGGATAAGGGAGAACAAAGTGAGAATGACTCGGGATACTACATATGACACTCTACAGTTCTGTGTTGTCCAGTGTGGTAGCCATTAGCCACAGGTGGCTATGTAAATTTAAATTAGCGTTAAGCAAAATAAAAACCAGCTTCTCAATCACAATGGCTACAATTGAAGTACTCAACAGTCACACGTTAGTGGGTATCATATAGGACATTGGAGAATATAGATTTAGAGCCTTTCTATAACCTCATGAAGTTATATTGAACAACACTGCTACAGAATTTCAGCTTACATATATAGGATACATATATATTCCATAATATATATGTATCTAAAATATATATACATATTTGTATCTATTTATATATATACATGTAATATATATATATATATATATATTTTCTCCTCCTTAGGCTCTGCACCGTTGGCCACTTTTACCCTAAAATGTCCCCTCCATCACCCCCAATCCCACCTGACTGATGTTATCTCCTTCTATAGACTAATCTGTAATTCTCTGTTCCAGAGAATTCCTGTAACTGTACCTGTTATGTGGTGTCCTTATAAGGCCAATCGTTGATGAAGAATAAAACTCCAAAGAGTAGTTACAGATGTTGATGGTTTTCTTTTCTTGATGGAGGAAGAAAAATATATTAATGCTAGGGTCATACTTTCCCCTCAGTGTGGCCACAAATTTTATATAATCTTCACACACATACAAAAAGATATTCCTCAAGTGATGATTACTTGGCTTATTTAGGAGTTCACAATGTAATCACACTGAAAAGAGTCCTTCCATCTTCAGGTCCCTTCTCATTCCTGCACATTGTCTCTGTATTTCAAAACTTCTTACAACACACAGATACACACACACACACACACACACACATACACATACACACACACACGAACTCACCATGGGTACTAGGGTCTTAAATGTGATTCAAAGTCTTGGGAGCTAAGTTAAATTTGTCCAAATTAATATCTAAGCTTCTATTTCTCCCAGTTCTTTTTTTAGCCAACTTGAAATCAATCCTTGCTCCCTGGCCCCTCTTCTGCTACACTACTCCAGATTGATGCCCTGTGTAACTTCCTTTACTTTCCTATATCCTAAATTTTGGCTAATGTTCTGCTTATTAATTAATCATTTCTTCTGAGTGGTAGTCTTATGGTTTGTATAGACTAAACATGGCAAATAGGTTACATTTCATTGATTAACTCTGATCAATCACTAATAACTGCCTGTAGTGTTATGTTGAAAAGAATTCAGAGGCCATGGTCAAGCTCAGTGGGATAGAATGCAATAATTGATTAGTGATGTGTGCCATGGACATAGCAGATATATGCCACATATTGTCATCTCTGAAATAGATTAGCTCACTTCTATGTCTATTCGTCTTCATACCAATCCATCAATCCTTACTCTCTTTGGCTCCTTTCACAATTCACCTCTCCAGTTTGATGCTCCTTTTATTTTTTTATTTTTTATTTTTTATTTTTATTTTTTGAGATGGAGTCTCGCTCTGTCTTCCAGGCTGGAGTGCAGTGGCGCGATCTCAGCTCACTGCAAGCTCCACCTCCTGGGTTCACGCCATTCTCCTGCCTCAGCCTCCGGAGTAGCTGGGACTACAAGCACCCGCCACCAAGCCCGGCTAATTTTTTTTTGTTATTTTAGTAGAGACGGTGTTTCACTGTGTTAACCAGGATGGTCTTGATCTCCTGACCTCGTGATCCGCCCGCCTCGGCCTCCCAAAGTGCCAGTTTGATGCTCCTTTAACATCCCTCCCCTTGCTTAACAGGCACAGGCCCATGAGCTACCCATATTCCATAAACATTCTACCCAGGCTTCACGGTAGGCTTCTTGTAAACTGTTCTGCATTTGGATCCATCCCTACTGGGGCAAAAGGAGGGAAAAAGCAGTCTAATCTTTTAGGATTTATACAGCAAGTCCCAGTGGACCAGATCATTTCTCTTCCTAGACATGAATCACATTTTCTTTTAATCTAGCCCCCTACAAACACATTTTTGATGGACCTCCAGCAAATAGAAATTAATTAATTATAACTTTTATTTCATGGTACTTCATCATCATTACTCCATGTATGTATTTTTTCTATCTATCTAGCTAGCTATCTAATTATAACTGAACACAAATAAACCTACCACCCAAACAAGAACTAGAATATTAACAGTAATTTCCATCTACCTGCATTCTTCTTTTGTATCCCATCCTCCATCTGCCTCGTCAAAGGTCATCACTCAGTGTTACCACTAGCCCAAACAGCAGAGATTTTATGCAAATTAGAAAAAGATGCCCAGTCACCTGGTAAATATTTTAGTTAGCATATTATTTATTTATCTATCAAAATATAAACATCATACTCATTCGGTATAAATTATACAAATTTATCTCATTCTTGTTTATGGTTGCACAGTATTCCATGGTGTATTTTCTTTATCCAGTCTATCTTTGATGGGTATTTAAGTTGATTCCATATCTTTGCCATTGTGAATGGTGCTGCAATGAATACACACATGCATCTGTCTTTATAATAGAATGATTTGTATTCCTTTGGGTATATACCTTGTAATGGGATTGCTGGGTCAAATGGTACTTTTGTCTTTAGGTCTCTGAGGAAGTGCCACGCTGTCTTCCACAAAGGCTGAACTAATCTACACTCCCACCAGCAGGGTATAAGTGTTTCTTTTTCTCTGCCACCTCGCCAGCATCTGTTGTTTTGTGACTTTTTAATAATAGCCATTCTGACAGCTGTTAGATGATATCTCATAAAACCCAAAACTAAAAACCCTGGAAAGACAACTTAGGCAATACCATTCAGGACACAGGCATGGGCAAAGATTTCATGATGAAGATGACAAAAGCAATTGCAACAAAAGCAAAAATTGACTAATGGAATCTAATTAGACTAAAGAACTTCTGCACAGCAATAGAAACTATCAACAGAGTAAACAGACAGCCTATAGAATGGGAGAAAATTTTTGCAATCTGTGCATCTGACAAAGGTCTAATATCCAGCATCTATAAGGAACTTAAACAAATTTACAAGAAAAAAACAAACAACCCCGTTAAAAAGTGGGCAAAGGACATGAACAGATACTTTCAAAAGAAGACATACATGTGCCCAACAATCATATGAACAACAACAAAAAAGGCTCAACATCACTGATCATTAGATAAAAGCAGTTATTTTAGATGTTATTAGAATCAACAAAGTCTTTCAATTATCAAACTTGACTCTCAATTGTTGCTTTCAATGGAATAATATGTATCCATCATATTTGGAAGAAGGCACTTTGCTTCCAACAGAATGTCAAACAATGTTTCTGCAGATATTGATTTTGTTAAAAACAAGTGTTTACCACAATGTGTGGACAATTGCTGAAATAAAGATTCAAATTACCTGTCTTTGGAGTCAACAATTTTATAATAAACGTAAGAAAAACATCAAACGTATAAGATGTTTAAGATATAAATGGTCTCCCCTTAGGTGCGATGCTCTTATGCAAGGAATAAACTTTGAAACTCTACTTCTCTTTGGTAGCTCTGAATTCTTTATCCTGAATTTCATGTTTAACATTGCTTGGTGTAAGTTGAAGAAGAGGCAAAAATGCAACAAAGTCAGGTTACATGGGCATCTGGGCCACTATTCGTATAGTTGATTCATGCCTTCTAGACCTGCTTGAGCCAATTCTAAATTGATTACTTCATTGTACAGGGGATTAAATAGATAGCTGCTATGTCTACTTAAAGTTACAATGTGGTGGATCCAATAATAAACAGATCACAATGAGAATCTAGCTTGCAAAATATCTTGGTATCTTGTGCCCAGTCTCAACTAGGGCGCAGTAGCATATCAGATGACGATTTTCAAACAGAGAACATGTTTTTGCTATAAATGGCATGGCCTCCCTCTAGAGCCCTGAACTTCTGTACTGTTATACTTCTATTGGGGCCAAATTAAATGCTGTCCCTGTCTCTTGGTGGCAGTAGGTGCAACAATCTGTCTTTTACTTGGGAAAATATACCAGCAGGTTCCAGACCCTCCTTTAACTTCATCAATATGGCAGGGCGATGAATGTTTATGGAGCTTATCTTCCACCTTTTGGCATACAAGTATCTTATTGTGGAATTTAGGGGCATTGCTACATCCAGCTCAGCAGACTCAGTTAATATGATGTGAGAAAAACAACTTCTCAGAAATGTTGAGATGTTTAGGGTTCCTGTGGACTATATTACATCAAAGAGCATGACTTAACAGCACTGACACAAGTGAGTGTTTGTAAGCTGCCATATTAACAAAGTAATTGTGAATTGCTTTCAATCCTCACTATATCTAGCACAGCAACTGCAATCAGAACTTCCAGTTGGTTAAGTTTACAGTAATCACTGTCATCTGTCATGAACCATCTGGTTTTACAGAGTTCAGATGAGAAAATTGAGAAAACAGAATATATCTTTTAAATCTTTGATGGTGACACTAATTTTTGCGGTGACTCTAGAAATATAATTTTTTTGTGATTTGAATGTTTGCCAGAAGGTTGGAATGGTTTCACTTGTTTTTTTTTTGTTTGTATTATAATGGTTTTCATCCACAGGTCATTGAAACAATAGGAGAAGTCTTTCATTCTTGGCGTCTAAGAATGCATCTCCAAATTATACACTCAGAGACCAGAGAAAAAGCCACAATGTGGGTGTGTGGACCCATTTGACCCAATATAAGATGGGCTTCAGCCAAAACTCCATTTCTTACCTGAACCTTAAAGCCTCTATATTAATCAGATGAACATGATGGTGTTTTAGGACCTCTGTGATCAATGCCACCTCAAACCCTATATATAACAGTATTAGAGTCTGAATAATTTCTTTTCCCCAGTCTAAAAGTATCCTGGACAAAGGCTGAAAAAAGAAACACTAAAGAAATATTCACTTTTTATACTTGAGGTGAATCAGCATGATCTTGAATCAATGGGTCTGTGAATGACATAGATCTGGAAACTGCGTGAGAAGTGCAATTTTCCATTTATGGCGTCTGACACCAACCTTCTAATCACCAGCTTTCTATTTCTTTATTATAACAAAATAGAGAAACAGCCTAGTTGAATCCCCATCTAGAAACACCATCGTCTATTTCAGTTGCTGTTTCTATGAATCATGGCATAGCAGTCAACTGTCAGTCCTTGCTACCTGCCATGTTAATAAGGGTTGGTGGCTGAGAGTTACCTTGTGGCCTCTGTAATTCCGGAATCTCTTCGCCCATGTTGGTATTGATGGCAGTAGCTGCGGTCATCATTCCGGCTGCAGCAGGGAGGTGCGGCTAATGCTGCACACTCCGTGGAGCCGGTGGGAGCCCCGCCCCTTGTGAGTTGGGACAGGAGCTCCCCGTTTGTTGCTGCAGCTGCCCAAACCGCAGCTGCAGACCCAGGCCTCCTGCTCTACGGAGCACAGAGGAACCCCATCCTGCTGGGCCGGGCTACAGCCACCTAAATTGCGGCTGTGGATCCGAGCCTCCCTGTGCTATTTGGAGAGGGCTGGGAGCTGGCGGGATCTGCCATCCCAGGCGAGGCTGTGACTCCCAACCAGGTGCAGGAGCTGGATGTCTCCGCAGCCTGTAACCTCGGGTGCCCCAGGAAGGACCTCCCCACCCCGTCCCTGCAGGCTAGGGGATGTCTTCTCATGCTGCCTGTCCTCTCTCCACTCCCTGCGCCTGCTCCGATCTCCGAGCGAGGGTTGGGGCGGAGCCTGGGGGGACATGAATGGCAGCGGGATGCAGCTCGTGGTGCCTCTTCCAGCCTGCCATGGCCGCCCATGGACCAATGGGCATGCATTTCCTCCCCTCTGAGGCTCATAAAAGCCCTGGTATCAGCCAGAGTAGGAGAGAGGACGGCCAGAGGACGAAGAGGGCAGAGAGGCAATGGGACAGGACGACCAGCTACAGAGGGGAGTACCCTTCCGCTGAATGCTGCAGAGATGACCTGCTGGCAGACAGAAGCTACGCTCTCTGCTGAGAGCTTCAGAGACGGGCAGAGATGTCCGAATGGCTTGTCTGCAGAGAGGAGTTACTCTCTCCAGGGCCTCCTCTTTGCTGATAGCTGAACAGTCAAAGGGATAACTTGCTTACAGAGAGGAGCTACTCACTCCTCTGAGCTGTTCTTTTTGTTGTCGTTGTTGTTTGTTTGTTTGTTTGTTTGTTTGTTTTTTGAGACGGAGTCTTACTCTGTTGCTCAGGCTGGAGTGCAGTGGCACCGTGTCGGCTCACTGCAACTGTTCTAACACTAAATAAAACTCTTCTACTTCTTCACCCTTCATTTGTCTGAGAACCTCATTCTTCCTGGATGCAGGGCAAGATCTAGGGCAAAGGTGCGGCCACAGAGGTTTCCAGCCAGAAAAATCGACATCCCAGAAATCCCGTAACAGTATTAGAGAGCCAATTTCCATGGCAGAATCTCACAGTGTCAACCATAGCCTACAGATAACAGCCATCAGTGAGCTCAAAGATACTATTGTTTCCATCACTAGTGCATGCCTTGTAAAAGGAGTCACTTCTGGTTCTTCTATGGTGCAGACTCAATTGGTGGGTTTTCAAGTCTTACATTATAAATCTATTTTAACCCTCTGAGGTTACTTTCTTAGTAGATACTATGCCAAGAAAGTTCAGATGGCTCGACCTTGGTTACTATAACGCATCAACATGATTGGGATTCAAGGAGCCCCTCAAATAAATATTAAGATCATCTCTAGGTAGCCTTGCCAGATCATTAAATTCAAATTCACACATAAAGCATACTAAAGGAATGTGGCAACTGCATGCCACTTGTGAGCTGCAATTTCATGTCCTTATAAAGTACATTATTACGACAATTGGTGGACTTTGAATAAGTTTGATAGATGAGTAAAAATATTGCGTTAATGCTAATTTCTTCAATTTGATAACTGTAGTGTCATTGTAAGAGAATGTCCTTGATTTTAGGAAACATACATTGAATTATTTAGGATTAAAGGGCATGACATCTCCAACTTATTCTCAAATAGTTAATATGTATTATGTGCTGAGGAAGATAATAGGGTGAGGAAGAGGAAGAGAGAGGGAGGAAGGGAGTTGGGGGAAGGAGATTGACAAAGCAAATATAGAAGCATTAACATTTGGGGAATCTGAAGACTCTTTGTACCATTTTTGAAACTTTTCCTAAGTTTTTACTTAATTCAAAACAAAAGTTTAAAAATGTTCTGATGCATAGGTGAATTTTCCCATAACAATAAATTCTTTTTTCAGACTTATATTCTGTCATTTCCTTAGGTCTTGTAATTCCTTTGATATTTAGGCTATTTCTCTCTGGATCAGGGCTGGCACTCAGTTGAATCACATAAAATTATCTTGACTTGAAGGATACGCTTTTAAGGCACTCCAAATTCCAATCTACATATCAGTGACATCAACATTCTCAAACCAATGCCCCAGGAAAGGATGTGAAATAAATATAGTATTTGAAGAGCAAAGAAATTTCTCTGCACTTGTCCACAAGCAGGCTCTCTTTTAGGGCAATTACAAGTTTCACCCCTGTGTTTTCTGCACCAGCCAGCACACTTTTGACATTAGGCATTAGTCTATATCTGGAGGAACTACATCATTTATAGGAGGACCTTGAATTGGAGCAAGGATCATTCCAAGTGCTTCTCACCAAGGTAAATCACTGAGTGAGAGACCCAATCTGCTTCTTCTGTCACATCCACTTCACTTGATCCTCTGGAAAACTCAAGTACCAACCCCAGGCCAATTCCAAGTTAAGAAGGTTGCAAAACCTATTACTTCCACTTCCAGCTTCTCATTTCTTTATATTCAGCCCCCAACTTCTTATATTTACCCTTTCTTTAGCTCACTCATGTCCCATTCATTTACATTCCATCTGAATAATCAGAGACAATGAACTGAAGTGTTTATGGTACAATATCTTTGTTTCTCACCACTTTCTAGGCCAACTATACAAAGAACTATAATATAAATGGGGTGTGGGATTTCATGTGTATTCCTCCTATGCATGCTCTGAAGCACAATGCAACCTTCATTCAAGATATTCCATGTAGGGAAAATAATCTGAACTAATTTTTAGTGCTCTTTGCCTTTTCTAAAAGGTTATATCTAAGTTCGGAGGAGTGTACAAGGTACAAGGGCATAAAGGTCAGGGGTACAATGGGAATCTTGTCTTCAGTATTATCTGTCTCTGTATTATCTGGCATCACTGACATGTTAACTATTGCATCTGGTCCTTTGCCATTTGTCATTCAAGTTTTGCTGAATTGGCTGCCTGCCTGTCTGAAAAACCCTCTAGGTCTGGCAACTGTCACTGTTGCTTCTTTTTTCCTCTCCAGTGCCTGATAATTATTTTGTTGCTCCCATGATCAATAGAAAACTATAGTGTTATCTGAAACTCACAACTTTTTAGACACATAATGCTTACTCAAGTCCTGTTTTATTCCTACATTCTGGGAAATCATTCTACACTCCCTTGCTCTGCCTCAGGGTCATTCTTACTTAATTTTGTCCTATTTTAGTCTCTTATTAAGGTAGCAGATAGTAATCATAACTACCTCATAGGCTTGCTATACAAATTAAATGGGGTGATGTATGTAAAATATTTAGCATAGTGCCTATCATAGTCATTAGTCAATAAATAGTAATTGTTATTTTATTGCACTAATTTATTTGACCACTCACCCACCTAATCAAGTAAGGAGATGTAGCTATCTTTTGGACTCCGCAGTAATTGAGGCATTTCAGTATCTCCAGATGCTCTTCAACAAACTCTTCAATCACCCTGGATCACCCTAATCTAATTTGCCTTTACTAAATAGGGACGGATTCTTCTAACACAACACAGTGAGCCATCTTTCGGTGTATGAGAATCCCTGAGCAAAATATCTGGCCCAAATGCATGTTTATCATGGAAACTATGGTTGTTGTAGATGCAGGCAGAAATTAATCACACCACTTAAGGTAGTATTAAAAGTCTGGAGGAACCATCTTACCTCATGACTATAATTATGGAATTTGATTTTTGAGTCTCTGTTCTCTCAAAAAGGATTTTGAGTTGGCTCATCTTTTGGCTTTTAGGATCCCATTCTAACTCAGATGGAAAATTTCCTGCTTTAACTCTTGTTCCAGAAACACATCTGTAGCCAGAAAACCAGACGACACATTGCTGGAGAGAAGACTAGCACTGAACATCCAGTCAATCCTTACTGTTAACCAAGCTAGAGGGTGTTTTAGATATCCTATTGAAGACAGGACAGCAGAAAAGTTTTTCTACCAGGTATCCTCTTTATATTTGTCTGATATTTTGGGCACTAAGCAGGACATACTGACTATGTAGAACATAGGCAGTGCTTCTGGAAGAAAGCCTAGGTAAATCTTAGGGCTCAGCTTCTTTAAGACACCATAAAGTTATGGATTGAAATATTGTATTTATCCAGGGCTGCAAATGATAGTTTAGCCTAAGGGAGAGTTCTAGTCATGATTAAGAGAGAAGCTATAGATGACACTGATATATCTCTTGAATATTCATTCTCAAGTATTCCAGCAATATCACTTCATCTTTTGCTTGATGACCCACTTTGCCCTATTCTCAACTCATTTGGTTTGGTTGGAATTGGCCTCCACCCTCAGCTCTAGGAATAGACCTTATTTGGTCCAAGCAAGTCAGCACTCCCTGGCTATAGTGATGATCTTATGGATTGGTATGTGACTAGATCTGAACCAATGAGAAGCCATGAGAACTTTGCAGAGTATATATCCAAAGGATATGAAATCAGTTTGTTGAAGATATATCTGCATTCCTGTGTTTATTGTAGCATTATTCACAATAGGCAAGATATGGTATCAACCTAAATGTCCATCAACAGATGAATGGATAAAGAAAATGTGGTACATATACACATGGGAATATTATTCAGGATTAAAATAGGAAATTCTGTCACTTGTGACAATATGAATGAACTTGCAGGACATTTGTTAAGTGAAATAAGCCAGACATAGAAAGACAAATACTGCATGATATCAGTTATACATAGAATCTCAAAAAGCCAGACTTAATAGAAGTAGAAAGTAGAATGGGGGTTACCAGAGGCTGGGGTGGGGTGGGGTTGGGGGACAGGGAGATGTTGATCAAAAAGTACAAAGCTTCAGTTAGAGAGAAATACGTTTTCAAGATCTATTGCACAGCATGGTAACCATAGTGAATAATAATGTATTGTAGATTTAAAAATTGCAAAAAGGGTAGATTTTTAAATTACACTTTAAGTTCTAGGGTACATGTGCACAATGCACAGGTTTGTTACATATGTATACATGCGCCATGTTGGTGTGCTGCACCCGTTAACTCGTCATTTACATTAGGTATATCTCCTAAAGCTATCCCACACCTCTGCCCCCACCCCACGACAGGCCCGGGTGTGTGATGTTCCCCACCCTGTGTCCAAGTGTTCTCATTGTTCACTTCCCACCTATGAGTGAGAACATGCTGTGTTTGATTTTCTGTCCTTGTGATAGTTTGCTTGGAATGATGGTTTCCAGCTTCATCCATGTCCCTGCAAAGGACATGAACTCATCCTTTTTTATGGCTGCATAGTATTCCATGGTGTATATGTGCCACATTTTCTTAATCCACTCTATCATTGATGGACATTTGGGTTGGTTCCAAGTCTTTACTATTGTGAATAGTGCCACCATAAACATATGTGTGCATGTGCCTTTATAGCAGCATGATTTATAATCCTTTGGGTATATACCCAATAATGGGATGGCTGGGTCAAATGGTATTTCTAGTTCTAGATCCTTGAGGAATCGCCACTCTGTCTTCCACAATGGTTGAACTAGTTTACAGTCCCATCAACACTGTAAAAGCGTTCCTATTTCTCCACATCCTTTCCAGCACCTGTTGTTTCCTGACTTTTTAATGATTGCCATTCTAACTGGTGTGAGATGGTGTCTCATTGTGGTTTTGATTTGCATTTCTCTGATGGCCAGTGATCATGAGCATTTTTTCATGTGTCTTTTGGCAGAATAAATGTCTTCTTTTGAGAAGTGTCTGTTCATGTCCTTTTCCCACTTTTTAATGGGGTTGTTTGATTTTTTCTTGTAAATGTGTTTAAGTTCTTTGTAGATTCTGGATATTAGCCCTTTGCCAGATGGGTAGATTGTAAAAATGTTCTCCCATTCTGTAGGTTGCCTGTTCACTCTGATGGTGGTTTCTTTTGCTGTGCAGAAGCTCTTTAGTTTAATTAGATCCCATTTGTCTATTTTGGCTTTTGTTGCCATTGCTTTTGGTGTTTTAGGCATGAAGTCCTTGCCCATGCCTATGCCCTGAATGGTATTGCCTAGGTTTTCTTCTAGGGTTTTTATGGTCTTAGGTCTAACATTTAAGTCTCTAATCCATCTTGAATTAATTTTTGTATAAGGTGTAAGGAAGGGATCCAGTTTCAGCTTTCTACATATGACTAGCCAGTTTTCCCAGCACCATTTATTAAATAGGGAATCCTTTCCCCATTGCTTGTTTTTCTCAGGTTTGTCAAAGATCAGATGGTTGTAGATGTGTGGTATTATTTCTGAGGGCTCTGTTCTGTTCCATTGGTCTATATCTCTGTTTTGGTACCAGTACCATGCTGTTTTGGTTACTGTAGCCTTGTAATATAGTTTGAAGTCAGGTAGCATGATGCTTCCAGCTTTATTCTTTTTGCTTAGGATTGTCTTGGCAATGCGGGCTCTTTTTTGGTTCCATATGAACTTTAAAGTAGTTTTTTTCCCAATTCTGTGAAGAAAGTCATTGGTAGCTTGATGGGGATGGCATTGAATCTATAAATTACCTTGGGCACTTTGGCCATTTTCACGATATTGATTCTTCCTATCCATGAGCATGGAATGTTCTTCCATTTGTTTGTGACCTCTTTGATTTCGTTGAGCAGTGGTTTGTAGTTCTCCTTGAAGAGGTCCTTCACATCAAAAGGGTAGATTTTAAATATTCTCACCACGAAAAATTATAAGTATGTGAAATGATGGATATGTTAATTAACTTGATATAATCATTTACAACGTGTACATATTTATCAAAACATCAAATTGTACCCCCTAAATACACGCAATTATTATTTGTCAATTAAAAATAAGAATTTAAGTAAAAATAAAATATGGGGCTGCTAAAAGTCTTGATGACCTTAGTCTGTATATTGAAAGAGTCACAGTGCTGCTTTTATGCCATAAGCCCATGGGTATAGGTGTTCCCTGTTGGGAGTAAAGCTGTATAGAATCATCTTTATCATTATTCAGTACTTTCCAGATGAGACTATCTCTTTCACACGTTTGTTTACCAGACATATAAGATTTGATTGAATCAAAGCTCTGGCGTGAAGGTAGCTGGAGTCATAGCCATCTTGGGACAACAGGAGCCACTATCACGAGGTCAGATTTCTTTTTGGGATTGGATTCAAAACCACAGATCAAGGTTGGGAATCTGAACAGATGTAAAGACATTAAGGAACTTGACTTGCTATTTTAAGGGCCCATATATTCTTTCATTCTTTTTAGTAAGTTTTTTACTGGGACTGTCAACACAGAGAATTATGGAATGAATTGTTGAAGCTTTTGTAAATTGGAGGGAGGAAGTAAGATTCACTCCTCCATTCTGGTTTCCGTCTCATGCAAAAAATAGATATGGTGAACTAATAGCTAAATGAGGATCAGAGTATCAGCTTAATTAGTGAACAAGACAAGGGCTCAGTGATCCCAAAACATATGTTTCTCTTGCTAAAGCTGGATTAGAGAAATGTGGCTGTATATTGAGTCTAAAATAGCATCTTCCTATTTCCTTACTAAAATGAGATTTTAGGGCATGCCTGTGCAAAAAGTTGTGTCTATTGAGTATACACTGGCTTACAAAGTCATCTCCAAGGGTCACAGGTCTTCCTTACACACACAGTCACCAGCAAGAGCAAGAATAAAAGGAACAAAAGTGTATATGTGTGTACGTGTGTGTGTGTGTGTGTGTGTGTGTGAGAGAGAGAGAGAGAGACTGACGAAGTCTCTATACGGAGGGCATGCTACAGGCCCCGCCCCAAGTATGCTTACTACACATAAGTGCTTACACATAGGAGCAGACAACTGCTCACACCTTTACCAGTATATGAGTAAGGCAGTGAAAAGGAGAAAGAAAAATGCTAATTTTATTTGGAATCACTGTTACTCCACCCATTTGCTGAGTATGGCTCATGGATGTCAGGCAACCTCCAATCATGTTAATTACTCTTCTTTCATTGGGCAAAAGCAAGTAACGGATGGAGAGAGGGGCAGAATTTCTGTCCTCAACACTATCTTTGAAAGGTAGAAGAGTTGATAGATGCTCTGTCTTCCATGGCCTGGGGAATGGTGAGGAAGTGTTCTGTTTATAATACTGTATAATGAATCTCAGAGAGTGATAAACATTTCTGATTTACATGAGAGTTTCCCACTGTAGACCCTCTGGGTCACTTTGTCCAGAATCATAAGACATCTTTGGCTGGAGATAACATAGGTAAGAAATTTCACTGGAGTTTGTTCAATCATTATTTTATCTTTTTTAGTACGGATTTTTTTGTTAACCCACAGAAGCAATATTATAAAGGCCTTAAATATTTAAAGTTTCAAAGATCCTTGCTCCATAAAGTTTATCCATGAAGATTAATAGGAATAAGTATAATTCTAAGACAGATATTGTGTAGAGACTATGATATTTTCATCAGAGGTGAAATGTCCATTTTTCTTTAGCGGGAAAGAGAAGCACTCCATGAGCTGGGTTCAATAAACTAGCAAAAGGTTTTGAGCCCTGAAGGCACACTAAACTTGACAGGAAAACAGACATCGGGCATCATATCAATTTGCTCTATTCATCATACAGGAGAATTTTCTTTCCATCATGTCCAAACCACTTCCAAATCCAACACAACATTTTTTTTTTCTTTTGGAATTCTAGACTCAGGGGCCATGTGAGGCAACACTAGGTGGTAAATGCTAAAATGTAAATGTAAACGTAGATGCAACTTTAAGGTAGGCCAGGTACCCAAGGCGTTCATTCTTGTGAAAGAATGATATTCACCTTCCAAGTCTTTCATGATCATGTAGACACCAATTGTCATTAGAAATTATCAGGTCCCCATCTCTCATAGGAGTGCTATGGTGAAATTTGTCAAGAACAAAAACAGAATGGAATATGCAAAAACTACCATTCGCTGAACACAGGCAGTTTTTAAGGTTACTGTCCATCTATACTACCTCATCACTGAACTTCCGGGCTATTACTAGGGAACTTGGGTCTTTGGACACCTCTTGAATACATTTGATCATGGTTAAATCAGGAAAGGTGACAGATAGAAGATGGCTTTCTGGAGAAGTTTCTCCGTATAAAAATACTACTGGGGAAGCAGGACTACAGGGATGATGTAATAAGGGGTCCAGCATACTCTCGCCCCAGCCAAACAACAGTTTATCTGATGAAAATTACTTTAAAAGCAATCATTCGACAGGGCATGGTGGCTCACGCCTGTAATCCCAGCACTTTGGGAGGTCAAGGCGGGCGGATCACGAGGTCAGGAGATCGAGACCATCCTGGCTAACATGGTGAAACCCCTTCTGTACTAAAAATACAAAAAATTAGCCGGGCATGCTGGCAGGTGCCTGTGGTCCTAGCTACTCGGAGGCTGAGGCAGGAAAATGGCGTGAACCCAGGAGGCGGAGCTTGCAGTGAGCGGAGATCGCGCCACTGCATTCCAGCCTGGGCGACAGAGCAAGACTCCGTCTCAAAAAATAAAATAAAATAAAATAAAATAAAATAAAATAAAATAAAATAAAATAATTTTTTTTAAAAAAGCAATCATTCAAAGTCTCCGAAAATTTTTCTAAGGGCATGTAGAAAAGGGAAATAAATGTCATTCAAAAGAATTCAAAAGAATCTACTAAACATCAGTAGGAACAGTGAGAGTCTATGGCATTTGAGCCACAACTCACTCCAGTACCTTTTCCCCTTTCTCCCAGGTCCGTGTTATGGAAGGTCTACCCTGGACATGTGTAATCAAGAAGACAGGGCTCTTTCTCTTCCAGTTTCCAGTCTCACCCAGGATACAGTTTCACCCAGGAGGAGCAGGCTGCTGGTGTTCCTCATTCCCCTCAGCACTGTGTTGAAAAAGCTATATTCCAGAAAGGTGTAACAGAAAGAACTGCATCTCTCTTCTCCCACCCAGCTCCACTCATATGATATAAACACTACTCCAGGTGTAGGAGACTGATAATACTGGCCCCAATCACCTCTTCCCTAGCTTGCTCATAGCACCAGTTTTTTCTGCAGGGAAGGATAAGCCGAGAAGACCAGCAGCTGCCACCGCCCTCCAGTGTCCACCATACACAGAAGGAGTGTCACTCTGTGACAATACATTGTACATTGAAATTATACAATGTATATTCTCCAACCAAAATAGAATGAAATTAGAAATAAATAAGACAATTAGGTTTGGAAAATTCACGAGTATGTGGAGATTCAACAGCACACTACTAAACAACCAATGGGTCAAAGAAGAAATCATAGGAATTTAGAAAATGCTTTCAGATGAATGAAAATGAAGACACAGCAAGAGGGAGTTGTAGCAAGATGGCACAATAGAAGCCTCCACTGATCATCCTCCCCATAGGAACACCAAACTTGACAACTATCTACACAAAAGAGCACCTTCATAAGAACCAAAAATCAGGTGAGCAACCACAGTACCTGTTTTTAACTTCATATTGCTGAAAGAAGCACTGAAGAAGGTAAGAAAGACAGTTTTGATTTGTCAACACCACCCCACCCCCACTCCCCAGAAGTGGCTCTGTGGTGTAGAAAGAGAATCTGTGCACTTGGGAAGGGAGAGTGCAGCAATTGTGGGACTTTGCATTGGAAGTTAGTGCTGCCAGCACTGGGCAAAACAGTCCATGCCTACTGAGGGAGCATTTAGACCAGCCCTAGCCAGAAGGAAATCACTCATCCAAATGGTAAGAATGTGAGTTTTAGCAAGCCTCATCACTATAGGCTAAAGTGCTTGGAGGTCCTAAATAAACTTCAAAGGCTGTCTAGGCCACAAAGAATGCAACACCTAGGCAGGTCCTACTGCTGCGCTGGGCTTGGAGCCAGTGGACGTGGGGGGCATGTGACCTAGGGAGATGTCAGTTGGGGTGGCTAAGGGAGTGCTGGCATCACCCCTCCCCTAACCCCAGGCAGCACAGATCACAGCTCTAAAAGAGACCCATTCCTTCCACTTGAGAAGAGGAGAGGAAGGAGTAAAGAGGATTTTGTTTTTCAACTTAGATACTAGCTCAGCCATAGTAGGATAGGGCACTGGGCAGAGTCCTGAAGGCCCCATTATAGGACATAGCTCCCAGACAGTATTTCTAGACACACCCGGGGCCAGAAGGGAACCTGCTGCCTTGAAGAGAAAAACTCAGTCCTGGCATGATTCATCACCTACTAAAGAGCCCCTGGGCCCTGAATAATCAGCAGTGGTAACCAGGTAGTACACATCGTGGGCCTTGGGTGATACTGAGACATACTGGCTTCAGTTATGACCCAGCACATTCCCAGCTGTGGTGACTATGGGGAGAGACTCCTTCTGCTTGAGAAAAGGAGAGGGATGAATAAAGGGGACTTTTTCTTGTAGTTTAGGTATCAACTCAGCTGCAGTTGGGGGAAGAGCACCAAGCAGGCTCTTGTGGTCCCTGATTCCAATTCTTGGCTCTTAGACAGCTTTTCTGGACCTACCCTGGGTCAGAGGAGAGCTCGCTGCTCTGAAATATGAGTCCCAGGCCTGGCAGCATTCACCACAAGATGACTGAAGAGCCATTGGGCGTTAAGTGAACATCAGTGGTACCCTGGCAGTACCCACCGTGAGACTGTGGTTGTGATGGACATGGGGAGAGACTCCTCCTTCTTCTCCAGAACAGGGAGGAAAGAGTGGGAAGGACTTTGTCTTGTGGTTTTGGTGCCAGTTTAGCTGCAGTAGAGTAGAGCACTAGGCAGATTTCTAACATTTCCAACTCCAGCATCTTTGGACCTGCCCAGGGCCTGGGAGATCTCACTACCCTGAAGGAAAAGACACAAGATGGGCTGGCTTGACCACCTGCTGATTATAGAGACCTAGGGCCTTGAACAAACATAGGCGGTAACCAGGTAGTGGTCACAGCAGGCCTTGAGCAAGACCCAGTGCTGTGCTGGCTTCAGGTCTGACACAGTGTAATACGAGTGGTGGTGGCCACAGAAGTGCTTGTGTCACTCTACCCCAGCTCCAGGAGGATCAGAACAGAGAGAGAGAGAGAGAGAGAGAAAGAGAGACTCTGTTTGTTTGGGAGAAAGTAAGGGAAGAGAAAGAGTCTCTGCCTGGCAATCCAGAGCATTCTTCCAGATCTAATCCAAGACCACCAAGGTGGTATCTACAAGTCTGCAAGAACTACAGTGTTACTAGGCTTAGGGTGCCCCCTAAGGCAGGCATGGCTTAGATCACAACACCCAGGTCCTTTTGAATACCTGGAAATCCTTTCCAAGAAGGATAGGTACAAACAAGCCCAGATGGCAAAGACCACAATACATACCTATCTCTTCAATGCCACAACACCGACAAACATCCACGATCATCAAGACCATGCAGGGAAATATGGTCTCACAAATTAACTAAATGAAGCACCAGGGGCCAATCCCAGAGAGATAGAGATATGTGACATTTCAGACAGAGAATTGAAAATAGCTGTTTTGAGAAAACTCAAAGAAATTCAAGATATCACAGAGAAGGAATTCAGAATTCTATCAGACAAATTTAACAAAGGAATTGAAGTAATTAAAAATAATCAAGCAGAAGTTCTGGAGATGAATAATGCAATTGAAATACTGAAGAATGCATCACAGTCTCTTAACAGCAGAATTGATCAAGCAGAAAAAAGAATTAGTGAGCTTGAAGACAGGTTATTTGAAAATACACGGTGAGAGGAAAAAAAGAATAAAAACATTGAGGCATACCGACAAGATCTAGAAAATAGCCTCAAAAGGGCAAATCTAAGTGTTATTTGCATTAAAGAAGAGGTAGAGAGAGCATCAGGGGTAGAAAGTGTATTCAAAGGGATAACAACAGAGAACTTCCCAAACTTAGAGAAAGATATCAATATCCAAGTACAATAAGTTTATAGAACACCAGGCAGATTAACCCAAAGAAGACTACCTCAAGGCAGCTAATAATCAAACTCCCAAAGGTCAACGATAAAGAAAGGATCCTAAAAGCAGCAAGAGAAAAGAAACAAATAACATACAATAGAGCTCAGATACCTTTGGCAGCAGACTTTCCAGTAGAAACCTTACAGGCCAGGAGAGAGTGGCCTGACATATTTAAAGTGCTGAAGGAAAGAAACTTTTACCCTAGATGAGTATGTGCAGTGATAACACCCTTCAAACATTAAGGAGAAATAAACACTTTCCCAGAGAAACAAAAACTGAGAGATTTCATCAGACCTGTCCTACAAGAAATGCAGAAAGGAGTTCTCCAATTTGAAAGTAAAGGATGTTATTATGCAATAAGAAAACATCTGAAGGTATGAAACTCGCTGGTAATATTAAGTACACGGAAAAAACACAGAATATTACAACACCGTAATTGTGGTGTGTAAACTACTGATATCTTAACTAGAAAGATGAAAAGATAAACCAATAAAAAAATAACTACCACAACTTTTCAAGACAGACAGTACAATAAGATATGCATAGAAACAACAGACATACAGAACAATGGAACAGAGCCCAGAAAGAAATTTGTACATCTACAGTGAACTCATTTTTTTATAAATATGCCAAAAACATACATTGGGGGAAAGGACAGTCTCTTCAATAAATGGTGCTGGGAAAACTGGATATACATATGCAGAAGAAGGAAACTAGACTCCATCTCTTGCCATATACAAAAATCAAATTAAAATGGATTAAAGACTTCCATCTCAGTCCTCAAACTATGAAACTTTTACAAGAAAACATTGGTGAAACTTTCCAGGACATTGAACTGGGCAAAGATTTCTTGAGTAATACCCCATAAACACAGGCAACCAAAGCAAAAATGAACAAATGGGATCATATCAAGCTAAAAAGCATTTGCACAGCAAAGGAAACAATCAACAAACTAAAGAGACAACCCACAGAATGGGAGAAAATATTTGCAGACTAGCCATTTGACATGGTTAGGCTTTGTGTCCCCACCCAAATCTCATATTGAATTGTAATTCCCATAATCCGCATAATCCCCAAGTGTCAAGGGAGAGACCAGGTGGAGGTAACTGGATCATGGGGGTAGTTTCCCCATGCTGTTCTCATGATAGTGAGTGAGTTCTCACGAGATCTGATGGTTTTATAAGGGGCTCTTCCGACTTCACTCAGCACTTCTCCTTCCTGTCACCTTGTGAAGAAGGTGCCTTACTTTCCCTTCACCTTCCACCGTGATTCTAAGTTCCCTGAGGGCTCCCCAGCCATGCTGAACTATGATTCAATTAAACGTCTTTCTTTATAAATTACCCAGTCTCAGGCAGTTCTTTATAGCAGTATGAAAACGGACTAATACACCATCTGAAAAGGGATTGATAGCTAGGATATATAGGGAGCTCAAGCAACTCTATAAGAAAATAATCTGTAATCCAATTTTAAAATGGGCAAAAAGATCTGAATAGACAATTCTCAAAAGAAGACATACAAATGGCAAACAGGTATATGAAAATGTGCTCAACATCATTGATCATCAGAGAAATGGAAATCAAAACTACAATGAGATATCATCTCACCCCAGTAAAAAAAAGCTTTTATCCAAAACACAGGTAATAAGAAATGCTGACAAGGATGTGGAGAAAAGGAAACCCTACCTAGTACACTGTTGGTTGGAATGTAAATTAGTACAACCACTTTGGAGAAAAGTTTGGAGGTTCTTCAAAAAACTCAATATAGAGCTACCATATGATCTAGCCATCCCACTGCTGGGTATATGCCCAAAATGAAGTAAATCAGTATATCAAAAAGATATCTGCCCTCCCATGTTTGCTGCAGCACTGTTCACAATAACCAAGATTTGGAAGCCACCTAAGTGGCCAACAACAGATGAATGGTTAAAGAAAATGTGGCGCATATACACAATAGAGTACTATTCCACCACAAAATAATGAGATCCTATCATTTGCAACAATATGGATGGAACTGAAGGTCTTTATGTTAAGTGAAATAAGCCAGGCACAGAACGACAAACTTTGCATGTTCTCATTTATTTGTGGGATCTAAAAATGAAAACAATTGAACTCATGGAAAGGGTAGAACAATGGTCCCTAGAGACTGGGAAAGGTTGGGTGGGGGGCAGAACAGCACAAGTAGGAATGTTTAATGGGTACAAAAAATAGATTAAGTAAGATCGATTATTTGATAGCACAACAGGGTGACTACAGTCAATAATAATTTAATTGTACGTTTAAAAATAACTAGATTCAGGAGATCATGGCAGACTGGAGGCAGGACTAGATTGCAGCTCTGTACAGAGCACCATGTGGAGGCTTGCACTGTGAATTTTAGCCACAGATTAACTGCAATAACAAACCAGCAATCCCGAGATGACCCACAGACGCTCTGAAGGAAGCGGACTGCTCCTGCAGGACCCAGGAGACACCCCAAACACTGTGAGTGCCCCGACTGTGGAAGTGGGAAAGGGAGACCATCCTCTCCCAAACACATCCCCCACCGGGGAAGCTGAAGGTCTGTTTGTGGGAGAAGTTTCTGACTTTACCTGGAGCTGAGTCAAGTTAGAGAGCTGAGTGAAATGCAGGGGTAAAGGAAGCAGCAGAAAGGCCCTGGGGGCTCACTGGGTCCCGAAGCAGCCCATTCCTGCTTGGCACCACAGGCATCCATTGGGAGGGTGGTCAGAGGAGTAGGGGATAAACAGGGAGAAGGAATTCTTTAGCTGAACTTTGTAACAATTTGAACAGGGAAAGAAGCCTCCTGGCCAGAACTCAGGGGAGGGCACAAATATCACAGGTAGGGGAAGAACTAAATCCCTTTTCTCTTGCAGCTGAGAGGTGGATTGCCTTGGGCAAGTTTTCAAGCCCATTTTGCCCTCCATCTGGGAACCGACTCAGAGTTGTTGGGGAAGGGGGCACGGTGGGAGTGAGACCGGCCCTTCAGTTTACGTGTGAGTTGGGTGAGGCCTCTGACTGCCAGCTTTCCTCCACCTCCCTGACACCCTGCATGACTCAGCAGATGCAACCATAATCTTCCTATGTACAAAACTCCAGTGATCTGGGAATCTCACCCCTATCCTCCACAGCAGCCTCAGCAAGACCCACCCAAGGAGCATCTGAGCTCAGACACTCCTAGCCCCACCCCCACCTGGTGGTCCTTTCCTATCCACCCTGGTAGTGGAAGACAAGGGAGTTCTAGGACCCTGCCCACCACCAATTCCTCTCCACACTACTACAGCTGATGCTTTCTGGAAAGCTCCACCTCCTGGCAAGAGGCCAATCAGCACAAAGAACATTAAACCACCAAAGCTAAGGACCTTCACAGAGTCCATTGCACCCTCCGATATCGCCACTGAAACAGGCGCTGGTATTGCTGGCTGAGAGACCCATAGATGGTTCACATCACAGGACTCTGTGCAGACAACCCCCAGTACCAGCCCAGAGCCAGGTAGACTCGCTGAGCGGCTAGACCCCAGAAGAGACACAACAATCACAGTAGTCTGCTCACAGGAAGCCACATCCATTGGAAAAGGGGGAGAGTACTATATGAAGGGAACACCACGTGGGACAAAAGAATCCGAACTACAGCCTTCAGCCCTAGACATTTCCTCTGATTGAGCCTACCCAAATGAGAAGGAACAAATAAATCAACCCTGGTAATATGACAAAAGGAGGCTCTTCAACACCCCCTCAAAATTATACTACTTCACCAGCAATGATCCAAACCAAGAAGAAATCCCTGATTTACCTGAAAAAGAACTCAGAAGGTTAGTTATTAAGCTAATCAGGGAGGGACCAGAGAAAGGTAGTCTAAAAAATGATACAAGAAGTGAAGGGAGAAATATTCATGGACATAGATAGCTTAAAGAAAAAACAACAAAAAATTCAGGAAACTTTGGACACACTTTCAGAAATGCAAAAGACTTTAGAAAGTCTCAGCAACAGAACTGAGCAAGTATAAGAAAGAAATTCAGAGCTCAAGGACAAGGTCTTCAAATTAACCCAATCCAACAAAGACAAAGAAAAAAGAGTAAGAAAATATGAATAAACCCTCCAAAAATTCTGGAATTATGTTAAACGACCAAACCTAAGAAAAATCAGTGTACCTAAGGGAGAAGAGAATTCTAAAAGTCTGGAAAACATATTTGGGGGAATAATTGAGGAAAACTTCCCCAGCCTTGCAAGAGACCTAGACAGCCAAATACAAGAAGCACAAAGAACGCCTGGAAAATTCCTCGCAAAAAGATGTTCGCCTATGCACATTGTCATCAGGTTATCCAAAGTTAAGAAGAAGGAAAGAATCTTAAGAGCTGTGAGACAGAAGCACCAGGTAATCTATACAGGAAAACCTATCAGATTGACAGCAGATTTCTCAGCAGAAGCCCTACAAGCTAGAAGGGATTGGGGACTTATCTTCAGCCTCCTCAAACAAAACAGTTAACTGCCAAGAATTTTGTATCCAATGAAACAAAGCATCATATATGAAGGAAAGATACAGTCGTCTTCAGACAAACAAAGCTGAGAGAATTCGCCATTACCAAACCACCACTACAAGAACTGCTAAAAGGAGCTCTAACTCTTGAAACAAATCTTGGAAACACACCAAAACAGAACCTCATTAAAGCATAAATCACAGAGGATCTATAAAACAAAAATACAAGTTAAAAAGCAAAACAAAACAAAACAAAAACCTCAAACTACACAGGCAACAAAGAGCATGATGAAAGCACCTATACCTCATATTTCAATAATAACATTGAATGTAAATGCTGTAAATGTCCCACTTAAAAGATTCAGAACAGCAGAATGGATAAGAACTCACCAAACAACTATCTGCTGCCTTCAGGAGACTCACCTAACACATAAGGACTCACATAAACTTAAAATAAAGGAGTGGAAAAAGGCATTTCATGCAAATGCACACCAAAAGCGAGCAGGGGTAGCTATTCCTATATCAGACAAAACAAAAAGCAACAGCGGTGAAAAGAGGGACAGTATATAATGGTAAAAGAGGGACAAAGAGGGACAATACATAATGGTAAAAGGCCTTGTTCAACAGGAAAATATCACAATCTTAAACATATATGCACCTAACAAATGGAGCTCCAAAATTTATAAAACAATTACTAACAGACCTAAGAAATGAGATAGACAGTAACACAATAATAGTAGGGGATTTCAATACTCCACTGACAGCACTAGACAAGTCATCAAGAAAGAAAGTCACCAAAGAAACAATGGGTTTAAACTATACCTTGGAACAAATGGACTTAACAGATATATACATAACATTTCATCCAACAACCGCAGAATACACATTCTACTCAAGAGCACATGGAACTTTCTCCAAGATAGACAATATGATAGGCCATAAAATGAGCCTCAATAAATTTAAGAAAATTGAAATTATATCAAGCACTCTCTCAGACCATGGTAGAATAAAACTGGAAATCAACTCCAAAAAGAACCTTCAAAACCATGCAAATACATGGAAATTAAATAACCTGCTCCTGAAAGAGCACTGGATCAAAAACAAAATCAAGATGGAAATTAAACAATTCTCCGAACTGAATGACAATAGTGACACAGCCTATGATAACCTCTAGGATACAGCAAAGGCGGTGCTAAGAGGAAAGTTCATAGCCATAAACGCCCATATCAAAAAGTGTGAAAGAGCATAAACAGACAATCTAAGGTTACACCTCAAGGAACCAGAGAAACAAGAACAAACAAAACCCAAACCCAGCAGAAGAAAGGAAATAACCAAGATCAGAGCAGAACTAAATGAAATTCAAAACCAAAAAAATACAAAAGATAAATGAAACAAAAAGCTGGTTCTTTGAAAAGATAAATAAAAAGGAAAGACCATTAGCAAGATTAAACAAGAAAAGAAGAGAGAAAATCCAAATAATGTCACTAAGAAACAAAACAGGAGATATTACAACTGACACCACTGAAATACAAAAGATCATTCAAGGCTACTATGAACACCTTTATGCACATAAAATAGGAAACCTAGAAGGGATGTATAAATTCCTGAAAAAATAAAATCCTCCTAGCTTAAATCAGGAAGAATTAGATATCCTGAACAGACCAATAACAAGGAGTGAGATTGAAATGGTAATTAAAAAATTACCAACAAAAAAAATCCAGGACCAGATGGATTCACAGCAGAATTTTACCAGACATTCAAAGAAGAATTGGTACCTATCCTTTTGACACTATTACACAAGACAGAGAAAGAAGGAACCCTCCCTAATTCATTCTATGAAGCCAGCATCACCCTAATACCAAAACCAGGAAAGGGCATAACCAAAACAGAAAACTATAGACTGATATCCTTGATGAACATAGATGCTAAAATCCTTAACAAAATACTAGCTAACAGAATTCAAAAACATATCAAAAAGATAATCCACCATGATCAAGTGGGTTTCATACCAGGGATGCAGGTATGGTTTAACATACGCAAGTCAATAAATGTGATACACCACATAAACAGAATAAAAAAGAAGAATCACATGATCATCTCAACAGATGCAGAGAAAAAATTTGAAAAAATCCAGTATCCCTTTATGATTAAAACTCTCAGCATAATTGGCATAAAAAGGACATACCTCAATGTAATAAAAGCCATCTATAACAAACCCACAGCCAACATAATACTGAATGGGGAAAAGTTGAAAGCATTCCCTCTGAGAACTGGAACAAGACAAGGATGCCCACTCTCACCACTCCTCTTCACCATAGTACTGGAAGTCCTAGCCAGAGCAATCAGACAAGAGAAAGAAATAAAGGGCATCCAAATCGGTAAAGAGGAAGTCAAACTGTCACTGTTTGCTGATGATATGATCGTTTACCTTGAAAACCCTAAGGACTCCTCTAGAAAGCTCCTAGAACTGATAAAATAATTCAGCAAAGTTTATGGATACAAGATTAATCTACACAGATCAGTAGCTCTTCTATACACCAACAGCCACCAAGCAGAGAGTCAAATCAAGAACTCAACCCCTTTTACAATAGCTGCAGAACAATTAAATACTTAGGAATATACCTAACAAAGGAGTTGAAAGTCCTCTACAAGGAAAACTATGAAACACTGCTGAAAGAAATCATAGATGACACAAACAAATGGAAACACATCCCATGCTCATGTATGGGTAGAATCAATATTGTGAAAATGATCATCCTGACTAAAGCAGTCAACAAATTCAATGCAATCCCCATCAGAATACCACCACCATTCTTCACAGAATTAGAAAAAATGATTCTAAAATTCATATGGAACCAAAAAAGAAAAAGAAAAACACGCATAGCCAAAGCAACACTAAGCAAAAAGAACAAATCTGGATGCATCACACTACCTGATTTCAAACTATACTATAAGGCCATAGTCACCAAAACAGCGTGGTACTGGTATAAAAATAGGCACATAGACCGATGGAACAGAATAGAGAACCCAGAAATAAAACTGAATACTTACAGCCAACTGATCTTTGACAAAGCAAACTAAAACATAAAGTAAGGAAAGGACACCCTTTTCAACAAAAAAAGAGAAAGTTTAGGTTATTAATTTGAGACTTTTCTTCTTTTGTAATATAGACATTTAAAGCTATACATTATTCTCTAACCACTTCATTAGATGCATTCCATAGGCTTTGAACTGTTATGTCGTTTTTTAAGTTTTAATTTTTGTGGGTATATATTACATGTATATTTATGGGGTATATGGAATATTTTGATACAGACATGCAGTGTGTAAAAATCACATAAGGGTAAATGGGGTATCCATCACCTCAAGCATTTATCCTTCGTATTACAAACAATCCAATTATATTCTTTTATTTATTCTTTTTTAAAAAAATTTTTGAGACAGATTCTCGTTCTCTTGCCAGGCTGGAGGGTAATGACATGATCTTGGCTCACTGCAACCTCCAACTCCTGGGTTCAAGCGATTCTCCTGCCTCAGCATCCTGAGTAGCTGGAATTACAGGCATGTGCCACCATGCCTGGCTAATTTTTGTATTTTTAGTAGAGACAGGGTTTCACCATGTTGACCAGGTTGGTCTCAAACTCCTGACCTCAAATGAACCACCCATCTCAGCCTCACAAAGTTCTGGGATTACAGGCATGAGCCAACGCACATGGCCTATTCTCTTTTAGTTACTTTATTTTTCTGTAAGTTATTGGGATACAGGTGGTATTTGGTTACATGAATAAGTTGTTTAGTGGTGATTTGTGAGATTTTGGTGCACCTATTACCCAAGCAGTATACACTGCATCATATTTGTAGTCTTTTATCCCTCGCCCCCCTCCCACTCTTTCCCCCAAGTTGCCAAAGTCCATTGCATCATTCTTATGCCTTTGTGTCCTCATAGCTTAGCTCCCACATATCAGTAAGAACATACGATGTTTGGCTTTCCATTCCTGAGTTACATCGCTTAGAGTAAGTGCTGTTGGGGAGGTTGGCCAATGACTGCTCTAATTGCTTCCTGCTAAATTGGGGTGTAGTAGGGGTCGTGCAGTTGAGATTTCCTCGGAAGCCGTGCCTTCGATGTCATCAACATCAGAGCATGGGCTAGCAGGCCGGTCCAGGGGTCCGTGGTAGATCTTAGCCATGGACTGCATCTGGGGCTCTATTTTAAGAAGCATTTGTAGTTTTACAGCTTCAATTCTGCAAGAGACAAGCTTAACAAGGAGGTTAAAGATACAGGGATTGAAAAGTATGGCCTGAAGTGCAGGGTCATATAGGTGTGGGTGGTGAAAACGGGGTTTCCTTTAGAAAAACTCCTATACGATGGGTCATCAATATTTCCAGGAAGCCGCATTCTCCATAGAAGCTCTTGGTAAGGGGAACTACTGGTAGTACAGTGGCATGGAGGGGGTTCAGTGAGAGTGAAAGGGGGTAAGAGAACAGTAAAGAAAAAAATATGACAAGGAGGGCCATGAGGATCTACGATTCTAGTTACTTTCCTCACGGTTGTCGCTTGAAAAGCAGGTGCAGATCCTCTAGAGGTTCACAGGAATAGCTAGCGTTGTCTCCTGGATTTTTCGGGTTCCTTTGGCAGTATACAGAGTTTGACTCGAGTGTGATGTATTCAAGACTCCACTCCAGCCACTTTAACCGCAGTTGGGGTAGATAAAATGACTGGGTAGGGTCCTTCCCAGGATGTATCTAAGGATGGGGACTTAGAAGGAAGGGACTTGACTAATACCATGTCACCAGGGTGCAATAATTCCTTTCCCTCTTCTCGGGAACAGGTTCCCTGTAATGTTTTAAGAACTTGTTGATATTTGGCCAAGGAGGTAATGTCTGCAACTAAGCTGGCCGTCACTCGGTCAAGCACAAGGTCCTTGGTTAGGAAGGGCCATCCATACAGTATTTTGTATGGGCTAAGTCCTGCTTTTTGGGGAGAGTTTTGGATTCTTAGTAAGGCTGTAGGCAACAGAGCAGGCCATGCAAGGTGGGTTTCTTGGGTTAGCTTTTTTAAATGTCGTTTGAGTGCTTCATTCATTTTCTTGACTTTTCCTGAGGATTGTGGCCTCCAGGCGCAGTGTAAGTGATATTGTATGCCTAATGCCTGGGATACTCCCTGGGTTACTGTAGCCTTGAAAACGGGGCCATTGTCACTCTGTAAGCCTCGGGGAAGTCCGAATCTGGGAATTATTTCATGAATTAGTGCCTTTATTACATCTTGGTCCTTTTCTGTCCTACAAGGGAAGGCCTCTGCCCAACCAGTGAAAGTATCTACCCAGACTAGTAGATACTGAAATCCCTGAGATTTGGGCACGTGGGTAAAATCTAGTTGCCAGTCTTCTCCTGAGTAATGGCCTGTTCTTTGCTCTCCTGGAGGAGCTTGGTGATAAGGCAGGGGATTATTTATTTGGCACACTTCACAGGCCCTGACTATCTGCTTGATAGTTTTGAAAAGGCCTCGTCCAGTAAATAATGATTTGGCCATCTGATGGGTGCTATCAATGCCCAAGTGAAAGGTCTGGTGAAGGGTTTTAAGTAATTTCCATTGGTTAGCTGCAGGCAAAATTATTTTTCCTTCTTCAGTGGCTAGCCATCCTGAGGGGAGGAAACTATGTCTTCGTGAGGTTCCCCATTCTATTTCTTCTGCTGAGTACTGGGGCTTGGTCTCCTGGAGGGGATTACCCCATACTAGGAGTCCTTCTATAAGCATTTGTAATGGAGGGTCCCACCTTGCGGCTCTTTTGGCTTCAATATCCGCTTGGCAGTTCCTTTCTATTTCCCTTTCCTTTCTTTTCTGATGACCCAGGCAGGGTAAGACTGCCACCTCTTTAGGTTTCTATACAGCCAACAATAATCTCCTAATGGCTTCCTGATGTTTGATAGGTGTTCCCTTGGAAGTTAGGAATTCCCTTTCTCTCCATATTGCTGCATGGGCATGGAGGACTAGGTAAGCATACTTAAGAGTCTGTATTTATATTTACCCTTTTTCCTTCTCCTAATTCTAGTGCCCGAGTGAGAGCTATTGGTTCTGCCAGCTGAGAGCTAGTTCCTGGAGTGAGGGGATTACTTTCAAGTATTCCATTATCACTGACCACTGCAAACCCCGCCTTTCGAAGTCTTTTTTCTACAAAGGAACTTCCATCAGTATACAAGCTGTGGTCGGGATCAGTCAAGGGAACCTTTAGAAGGTCTCCTCAAGTGGTGTAGGTTGGAGCAATCACTTGACAGTTATGTTCTATCTTTTCTTCATTGTCTGGAAGAAATGTGGCTGGATTAAGAGTTGCACAAGTGCACAGTCACAGCAGTGGCCCTTCAAGTAAAAGAGGCTGATATTTAAGCAAATGATTGTCTGACAGCCACAAGTCTCCTTTAGCAGTGAGTATGCCGTTCACATCATGAGATTTCCACACAGTAAGATCTCTTCCCTGTATCATTTTAACTGCTTCAGAGACTAAGACTGCTACTGCTGCCACTACCCATAAACAGTGAGGCCAACCCTTTGCCACTACATCCATTTCCTTACTGAGGTATGCCATGGGTTGCAAGCTGGTCCCTCAGACCTGTGTCAGGACTCCTAGGACTCCTAGAGCTATTCCTGTTTTTTCTGTGACATATAAAGGAACGTCTTGTCCCATTGGCAAGCTTAACACTGGGGCTTGGGTTAGGGCCTCCTTTAGAGCCTGGAAAGCCACTTCTGCTTCAGGTGTCCATTCTACTAAATGGGTATCAGCTTTCTGAGTTTTCTTAATTAGTGTGTATAATGGCCTGGCTATTTCGCTGTACCTGGGAATCCATATTCGGCAGAAGCCTGTTATGCCAAGGAACCCTCTTAATTGCTTTGGGGTTTTGGGATGAGGATAAGCCGGTATAGGCTGAATACATTCCTCACTGAGGACCCTGGTGCCTTTGGATAATTTTAGCCCTAAGTATTTAACCTTCTGTGAGCAGAGCTGAGCCTTTGGTTTGGAAACCTTGTAGTCACAGGTGATGAGGAAGTTTAAGAGTGCTTGGGTGGCTTGATGGCACAAGGTTTTTGAACGGGCAGCTAAAAGCAAATCATCCACATATTGAAGGACAAGACAGTCCAAGTATGATAACTGGCTCAGTCTTGGGCTAATGACTGGCCAAATAGATGGGGGCTATCCCTGAACCCTTGGGGTAAAACAGTCTAGGTGAGTTGAGACGTTGGGTTTGAAGGATCTTCAAAGGCAAACAATAATTGAGAGTCAGGATGTACAGGGATGAAGAAAAAGGCATCCTTAAGGTCCAGAAGTGTAAACCACTCTGCTTCCTCTGGTATTTGGGAAAGCAGAGTATAAGCGTTAGGCACAGCTGGGTATACAGGGACAACAACCTCATTGATAATCCTGAGATCTTGCACTAACCTCCACTGTCCATTGGGTTTCTGTACTCCTAAAATTGGAGTATTGCAGGGGCTATTGCATGGTTTTACTAGGCCTTGGGCTTTTAGGTCCTTAACAATCTTTTGGAGTCCTTGATTGGCCTCGGGTCTAAGGGAGTACTGCCTTTGGTAGGGAAAGGAGGCAGAATCCTGTAGTTTAACTTGAATGGGATGGGCATTCTTCGCTCGTCCATATTGTCCTTCTGTTGCCCAGACTTCAGGATTAATTCCTTCCTCAAGCAGAGGACAACAAACTTGTGTTCCTTCTCTTATGTTCAGGTGTATAATGGCCCCTGCTTTGGCTAGAATCTCTCTGTAACAAAGGAGTGGGTCTTTCAGGCATAATTAGAAAGCCATGTGAAAAGAGTAAACTTCCTCTTTTCTAAGAAACTAGGAAAGAGCAAAGTAAATCTAAATAATACAAAAAGAATGAAGAGTAGAGCAGACATAAATAGAATAGAGGACAGAAAAAAATAGATAAAGGTCAATGAAACCAAAAGTTTTTGAAAAAAAAATCAACAAATTTGACAAAACGTTAGCTGCAATGACCAAGAAAGAAAAGATATAGGACTCAAATCACTAGTATCAGGAATAAATGAGGGGACATTACTAATGACCTAGGAAATTAAAGATAATTATAGGGAATACCGTGAACAACTGCCTACCAACAAGTTACATAATTTAGATGCGATAGACAAGTTCTTAGAAGACGCAAATTACTGAAAGTGACTCAAGAAGCAGAAAAGCTGAATAGAACAATAACAACTAAAGAGATTGAATTCATATTTAAAAAAAAACTTTTTACTAAAAATTCCATACCCAGATGCCCTCATTAGACAATTATGCCAAACATTAAAAAAGAGTTGACACCAATACTTTACAAACTCTTCCAATAAATAGAAGAAGATGAAACACTTTTCAATTCATTCTGTGAGGCCAGCATTACCTTGATACCAAAACTAGACGAAGACATCTGACGAAAACTACAGAATAATATCTTTATTAGTGCAGATGCAGAATACTTAACAAAATTCTAGCAAACTGAGTAAAGTAACATATAAATGGATTATAGATAATGATCATGTGGGATTTAACCCAGGAATACAAGATTGGTTATATACACAAAAATCAATCCATGTAAAATACTATATTAACTAAACAGTGAAGAAAAAAAATCATGATCATTTCAGTGGTCCCAGAAAAGCTTTGACCAAATTCAGCATACTTGCATGATTTAAAGAATCATCTCAACAAACTAGGGTACTTTCTCAATGTGGAAAGTGCATCTACAAAAAATCCATCTAACATCATACTTAAAGAATGAAAGACTGAAAACTTTCCCTGTAAGATCAGGAACAGGACAAGAAATGTCTGGCTTTTCCACTTCTATTCAACATTATATTGGAGATTCTAGCCATGACAATTAGGCAAGGAAAAGGGTGGGGGGAAATTAATTCAGACTGGAAAGGAAGAAGTAAAACTATCACTGTTCATGCATGACATGATGTTGTATATGTGATTTTGAAATCAAACTTCAGAAGAACAGATCCCATGGTATTTCTAGGTTTCCAGAGGCCTCCAATAACTTTCATTTCATAATCACATGAGGTCTAATCTTTACATTTCAAAGATGGCCTTCATGATCCATAGCTTCTTCTCTTGTACTTAAGAGTTGAGGAAGTAGTGCTGAATGTAGGAGTTGATGACACTTTATTGGGGAACATAGATCTCAAAGTCAGAAACTGGGAAGATCAGGAATAAATTGGCAAGCAGAGGCCGAGGCAGGTTCGAGCAGGTAGTTCACTATAGAGTGGAAAACTGTGTGGGCATCAGAAGCCTGTTTTTATATGAAGCCAATGGTGTGGTGTGAGAAAAGGCCCGATGAGTTACAGGAGAAAGGCCTAAGCATTAACCATGAGACCTTCTATCTCTAGATCCAACCTTTCATGACTGCGCACCCAATACTTTATCAGTCTTCTTCCCTCTGGTCTCTATCTAATTCCTTTATGAACTCTTGTCTTCACAGTACTAGATATGGAAGTTGAATATTCCGCTTCCATACACACAGTCACACACACACACATATGTGCATATACACATATATGGATGTGTATATATATTTTCAGGCTGCAACAGACACTTACTGATGTTGAGAGAAACTCCAGTATCTGAGAGACTGGAGAGAATGTGGGACTGAAGAATGACCTGAAGATTTCTGCTCTCCTATCCAGTACCCTCTCCACTTAAAGATGAATATTTCCATGAACACTCAAGAAAATCTTGCTAAATAATTGGAATACAGGGATGAATATTGTAGTCCCTGGCTCTCAGGGACCTTACTCTCTAGTGGAGGTGGCTGGACATATAGCTAAGAACTGGGAGTAGGAAATTATTCAAACCAGCTTCTGAGTATCCACTCTTGATTTATAGGCCTAGTTGGCTCAGCCAATCTGGATCACATACATACTGAGTCCAATCAGGATATAATTTAAACACATCTGAGTTCCAAGCAAGCTAGTAGCCCTCACATACCTTGAAGAGTGAGAGAATAGAAAAGTCAAATTCCCCTCTCCCATTACCAAGGACCTAAACTGCATCTACAAATCTGTTTGTTCCTCAGAAAAACTGATCGTATAACCTTACCTTCCACCATTACTTCACAGATTGTCAGGAAGATTCACTGAGATTAAGCTCTCCCTGCTCACCTCTGTAAGCATTACAAAATGTTGAACAAATCTCATCTCTAGGATCTCATGGTTGGGAGGGAAAATAACGTCCTTTCTGATATACAGTGCTTTCTTTCTACTATATCAGCTATATAATTTTTATTTTGAAAAAGTCAACTAATAATCTAATCCAGAGGCTATGCCCAATGGAATGAATGCCTTTTAAGCTGAGTTGTAAATACCAAGTTTGTTTAAATTTCCTGTCCCCACTGTAAAATTCTTCTTATTTTTGAAGAATATAAATAGATAGTAGGTACTCACAGAGATACCTGCCAAATGCAACATTTTAACATTCGTCTGCCCCGAGTGCTGGCAATAATGTGATAAAGTGCCTATAGAGGATTTGAAACAAATAACATTGACTATTATTACAATGACTTTAACATTCTAAAAAAAAAATCAGCGATAAAATACTCCTCCCCTCCATGGCAGACAACTCATACCATCTGACTGTTGATTCACTGCTGCACTTATATTCCAGGAACTTTAAAGACGTTATCTCATTAATCTTCACAACAACAATGAAGATATTATCTTTACTTTGCAAAGGAGGAAAATTGAAACTCAGAGAGGGTAACTCATTGAAGGTCAAAAAGATATTGAATGGTGCCAGCTTGCCTCAGTGTAAAGAAGACCTTTATAAGAAATGGACCTGAATAATTGGTACCAAAATTTAAGCCAATGTTGGTGTGAGTCCATGCTTTTAACCACTACATAATACCACCATTATAGAAGAGGATTGGTCTAAAGCTTTGGATAGCTTTCTCTGGTGTAGAGACTCTAATTATCTGGAAAGAATTGTCTGTCAAGGATGTAACAGAAACAGCACTGGATGTGTAGCTAACTTGATTAAGATTGGATTTTTACTCTACCACTTATGAGCTGTGTGACCTTGGGCTATGCATTTAACCTCAGTAAGCCTCACTTTCTACAGGCAAACTTACACCTCCTTCACAGGGTTACTGTGAGGATTAAGTGTCTTCAAATATTGGAAAGTGCCTGGCACATAATAGGCATTCAACTAATGCTAGTTTCCTTCCCTAACATTGGGCCAATGAAAATTATCTAGAGTTATAACCAAAGTCCATGTTTATAATTGATTCTCTGCCTCTGTAAACCTTTGTTTATCCGTTTATCTCAATTTCTAGTCCACTTGCACCAACCAAATAAAATGAGCCCTGAAATTCTCCGTAAGTGTCAGAAGCTTCACCTTAAGGGAGTAGATGGTTGTATTAGTATATCTTGGCTTGCAAAAAACAGAAAAGCCAACATAAACTGAGTTAAATAATAACAATTTTAATTTCACATGTCTAGAAGCCCCCAAATAGTTTGGATTCTGAGCATGGTACAATCAAGTTCCCAGTTCTATTTTTCTCCACTTCTCTCAGCTCAGTCCTTCTCTGTGTGTGTACACAGGTCCCAGACTGGCTTCCTTCATGGAAGATGACTTCCTAAAGCCACTGAGGAAATATCCTTCCTGTTCATTTTCAGTGACAGAGAGAGAAAAATGTTTCTGTCAGCCATAAAACAAAAAGTACTTCCCTTCAGTCCAATTAGTTCAAAGTCACATTCCACTGTATCAGTAATAGTTGCTCGGTGTATGGCATGCATTTATTAGCTTAATTTTTCTGTCTGAACTGGTCACTGTCAAAGAAGTTTGAATTACCTTGACTGGCTTAGGTAATCAAGATTCACTCCTAGTGCTGAGGAGAAGACCACTTTCCTCTGGGTCACCTGGGTTAGTGTGACTGGGGAGTGGATGACGGACATCTGAATAAAATCAGGGATGTGTTACAAAGCAGAAATGGAGATAAAGGGTGTTAGGTCCCCATTAAACTATGTCCACTACCATAATGTTTAAAATATGCATGTGTTTCTCTATTCCTCACCCCCCACCAGAGACTTCAAGGTCACCTATCAGAGGCATCTGTACCCATTTTTCTAATGAAAATTTGAATACAGGGTGAATAATAGAGAATTATTACATTAATCCCAAAGTAGCTGTCCATCTGCAAAAAAAGTAAGCTTATTCTGTTAAGATGTAGAAAATTAGAAGGGGAACTTAGAGTAAGATGAAAATTCTAAGGAGTCCTGGCTCAATATAAGGAGAACTTACAAAGAAATGGAGCAGACTATAATCAAAACAGCCTGTTTTACATGTTAGTGAGCTCCCAGACATATCTAAGGACTCACTGAATGACACTTAGGCTTGGAGACTACAGAGGAGATTTATCTGTTAGGTAGGAGGTTAGAAGAAAAGACTGCAAAGGTCACTTCCAACTCTACTATGTTATAATTCTATGATGGATCTGTGATTCAACTCAAAATAAATTGACAAACACCTCTCAGTAAACTAATGAAGGCATATTTTGAGAGACATAGTCTGTCAATGAGATAGATTAGATTCAGATTTGATGGACAACCAGTCAATGAGATAGACATACCTGTGCAATGGAGATGGATGGTAGAGATACTGTTGATGAATTCTAGCAGTGCCTAGGCCAGTGAACTAGACAGTTGGTCTTTGGGGAAAGGGAATTAAGAGGATGCTACCTTTCCTCCCCCTGTTTGTCCTTGAATTTGCTTTAGAATATAAAGCAAATGAATATGCCAATCTCAAGTTTCTCCTGAAACTTGAGAGGCTATGTACCCAAAAGATTTTCCTGTCTTGGACTTATTCTGTGTGCATCTTTAATCTCCATCTACAGGGTTGAATATCCATTCTCAAGTAAATTGTTTTGAGTTGCCTTCTCCATTTAGCAAAATAAGGGTTGTTATTTCCTCATAACATTCCTTTCTAAACCTGTTGTTCAAATAATTTTAAGCAATGGTCTTAGTTTCTGCCATGCATTCTTATTTGAAGCAGGAATCTAAGATTAAAGATAAATTCTGCTCAGACTAGTCTGTCTGGGAACATAGAATCATTAGGAGTACATGTCAGGATCTACTTGCATTGAAAACCAAGGAATGAACTTATCTTAAGGGCTTAAATCTATCCTTTTACTCTGTGTTCTACCTGTGCACATACATTTTTTCTCTCCTTTCTTGCCTTATTATTTTAAATTCCTCTTTATCCCTGTATCAGATTATTAGTTATACATTGTTTTTTTTTGAGACAGAGTCTCACTCTGTCGCTCAGGCTGGAGTGCTGTGGCATGATCTCAGCTCACCACAACTTCCACCTCCCGGGTTCGAGCGATTCTTCTGCCGCAGCCTCCCAAGTAGCTGGGATTACTAAAGGCATGCGTCACCATGTCCAGCTAATTTTTGTATTTTTAGTAGAGACAGGGTTTTGCCATGTTGCCCAGGCTGGTCTCAAACTCCTGGCCTCAAGTGATCTGCCTGCCTCAACCTCTCAAAATGCTGGGTTTGCAGGCATGAATCACCGCGCCTGGATTAGTTATACATTCATTTATTATTCTTTCAATAGTTTTTGGAGAGTAGTGGTACTCAAAGTATAGTATACAGATCTCTGCCGGTTCCTGAGACTCTATAAGGGGTCCCACAAGGTCTCCCATCCAAGTACTAACCAGGCCCGACCCTGCTTAACTTCCAAGTTCAGGCACGTTCAGGGTAGTATGGCCATAGATAAGGGGACTCACAAAGTCAAAACTATTTTCCTAATAACAGTAAAAAGTAAGTTGTATTTTTAACTGTGTTGACATTTGCACTGATGCTACAAAAGCAATGGTGTACTCGATGAAGCAGTTAATTTTTACCAAATATTAGTTTTCGAATACACATCTTAATAGTATCTTACCAAAACTGAGAAGTCCACATCAAGCACTTCTGATGTATTTCTAAGTATGATAATTGAATGGAGGAAAAGTATCGTACATTTGTTTGAGTTGCAAACTGAATAGTCTTGTTTTCCATAGAATGCCATTTTTAATTGAAAGAATGAGAGACAAACTATGGTTTATTCAGACTTGAGTATTATGCAGATATTTCTCAAAAATGAACAAAGTGAGCCTATCACTTCAAAGGAAACATCTGACAGCATTCATTGCCAATGATAAAATTCAAGCTTTCAAGCAAATATTGGATTTCTGTAAAACTTGTATTCACCACAGTGAGCATTAGAGCTTCCTAATACTTAAAGATTTGTGATGAGATTACTGGAAATATCAGCTAATTTGCTTTTTTTGATATTGTATCCTAAAATGTGTCATCATTTGGAAGATCTGCATAACCCCGGGAACCAATATTTTTCTTTCCTTTTCTTTTTTTTTAAGCATTAACAAATTTACTTAATTATTTGAGGCAAGGTCTCACTCTGTCTCCCAGGCTAGAGTGCATTGGTGGGATCACAGCTCACTGCAGCCTCAACCTCCCAAGCTCAGTCAATCCTCCCACCTCAGCCTCCTGGGTAGCTGGGATTACAGGCATGCACTACCACGTCTGGCTAAGTTTTTGTATTTTTGGTAGAGACGAGGGTCTCGCTGTGTTGCCCGGGCTGGTCTTGAACTCCTGTTCTCAAGTGATCCTTCTGCCTCAGCCTCCCAAAATGCTGGGACCACAGCATGAGCCACCATGCCCAGCCTAAAAGCATAACAAATGTATTAGTTTTACATGACAGCCGGGCATGGTGGCTCACACCTGCAATCCCAATACTCTGGGAGGCCAAGGCGGGTGGATCACCTGAGGTCAGGAGTTTGAGAGAGACCAACCTGAAGAACACGGTGAACCCCCCTCTCACCTAAAAATACAAAAATCAACGCAGCGTAGTGGCTCATGCCTGCAATCCCAGCCACTCAGAAGGCTGAGGCAGGAGAATCACCCCAACCCCAAAGGTGGAGTTTGCAGTGAGCCGAGATCACACCACTGCACTCCAGCCTGGGTGAGGAACCAATATTTTTCATAAGACCAGTGTGTGATGTTACAAAATCATACATGGGTTAAAAAAACATATTTAAAGGGCAAGATAGATTAATGGATTTTAATGTAACACAGTGTGGAAAGTTTATAGATATGGTTTCAGATTCCATGTTGCAAAGAAACTTTAAAATATACAGGCAACCAACAGTCATATGAAAAAAGCTCAACATCACTGATCATTAGAGAAATGCAAATCAACACCACAATGAGATATCATCTCACACCAGTCAGAATGGCTCTAATGAAAAACTCAAAAGAAAAGCAGATGCTGGTGAGGTTGTGAAGAAAAACGAATGCTTATACACTGTTGATGGGAGTGTAAACTAGTTCAACCATTGTGGAAGACAGCATGGCAATTCCTCAACGACCTAAAAGCAGAAATACCATTCGACCCAGCAATCCCATTACTGGGTATATACCCAAAGGAATATAAATTGTTCTGTTATAAAGTCACATGCACGCATATGTTCTCTGCAGCACTACTGATAATAGCAAAGATATGGAATCAACATAAATGCCCATCAATGATAGACTGGATAAAGAAAATGTGGTGCATATACACCATGGAATACTATGCAACCATAAAAAAGAACAAGATCACGTCCTTTGCAGTGACATGGATGGAGCTGGACGCCATTGTCCTTAGCAAACTAACAGGAACAGGAAATCAAATACCACATGTTCTCACTTATAAGTGGGAGCTAAATGATGAGAACACATGGACACATAGAGAGGAAAAAAACACACTGGGGCCTACTTCAGGGTGGAGGGTGGGAGGAGAAAAAGGATCAGGAAAAATAATTACTGGGTACTAGGCTTTATACCTGGGTGACAAAATAATCTTTACAACAAACTGCCATGACACAATTTTACCTGTATAAAAAACCTGCACATGTACCCCTGAACTTAAAATAAATGTTAAAAAAAATCACCTTTTGCATTTTGGTGTCATATCTAAGGAAACTAGCAACAGTTATCAGATAAGCCTATTAGAACATTCCCTTGTTAAAACTACATCTCTACATGAAGTCAGATCTTTTTCATATTCTTCTACAAGGTCAATATATAGCAAAAGACTGAATGCAAAAGCAAATATGAGAATCCAGCTGTCTTCTGTTAAGCCCAATATTAAAGAGACTTGTAACACTGTAACACAATGCCACTCTTCAAAACATTTTTTTAATTTTAGAAAATACAGTTAGTTTTTGTAGAAATTTTATTTCTGTTGACATGAGTTCACAATTATTTTTAAATGACTTAATAAATCTTTTGAACATTTCTTTGTTTTAATGTCTAATAATATAAATATATATATATATACATATATATAATCTGAAAAAAAGCTCTTTGATATCCTCAATTTTTTTCAAATGTGAAGTTTTTCTGAAACCAAAAGTAACTAAGAACTGCTGCCTGGGAGATTGCAAGATGCATTCATGACATATTAAAGTTTTATATAAATTGGTTTTATAAAGTACTTTTACCAGTTCCTGGACAATATAAGGACCTTAGAACATTTTAATTCCATTTATGCCCCTCCTTTCTCTCATGGTTCTGCCTTACTCCTTTTAAAAGGAAGATCAAATATTTTTATTATATATATGGTTTAAACTCCACAAGTAATTATATTTACTTTTAACAAGTCAATATTTATGTAGGAGTACCTACATATATACCCTTTCCATTGCTCTTTATTCTTTCCTGCATTCCTTTGCTTCAATCAGCTATAATTTTCCTTCTACCTGAATAATTTTCTTTAGCATTTTTTTTAGCATGGGCCTTCAAACATTGAACTCTGCCAGCTTTTGTTTGTCATAAAATGACTTTATTTTTCCTTCCTACCAGAAAAATAATTTCCTTGGCTCTTGAAATCTTGGTTGGCAGTTATGTTCTTTCAGTCTGTTGAGAATATCAGTCCACTAATTTCTGGCTTCCATGGTTCTATTGACAAGGCAGCTGTTAGTGATACTGTTGCTTCTTAAAAGATAATATCTCCCTCCCCATCCCAGATGTTTCTATGATTCTCTCTTAGTCTTTCGTTTTCAGCATTTATCATGGTATGATCATATGTTTCCTTTGTATTTATCCTGATTGAGAGCTTTTATTGCTTCTTTAGTCTTTAAGATGATTGTATTAATCAAGCTTGTACAATTTTAGGCCATTATTTATTTAAATATTGACTCTTCCCCACTCTCCTTTTTCTGGAACATCAGTTATACATAATACTGTACGTTTAAAAAATCATATCCTCTTTTTTTTCCTGCATTTTCAATCGTTTCTTCACTTTCTGCTTCAGTCTGGCTCCTTTCTTCTGGCTCTTTTTTTCTTCTTTATTTTAGTTATTGCATTTTTCAGTTTCAATTTTCTATTTGTTTCATTTTATACATTCTAGTTAGAAGGTGATATCTTCTGTTTTATTGTGTAATTTCTTACATACTTTAATCACAGTTATTTTAGGTCCATTATCTATATCTCCTTTTGATCTGTTTAAAGTGTCCAGTTGCCTGGTTTTGATCACTTTGTCTTGTCTTATGGTATGACTAGTATATTTTATTGAATGCTTGACATAATGCATCAAAAACTAGAGATAATTTGAGTGTCTGGACCATGTAATTTTCCTGTAAAAAAGATTTGCTTTTACTAATGGCAGGTAAGGTGATGTTAAGGCTGAATTACCTTAATTCAATTAGTGATTCCGTTTATTTCAGACTGTGTTTCTACCTTTTCTGAAGAATAATTTATCTCTTACTCACACTTTCTCTTAAAAATGTAGTTCTTCCAGGGCACCAAGTGAAAGCCTGAAGTGGTTGCAAGCCCCTTCCTAAACTTCAGTTTACATCTCCCCAGCCATGTAAGTGGGCAAAACATTTTGCTCAGCTTCTCAGTCTCTTTGCTGATACTTAGGCTAGGGGCAAAGTTTGAGTTGATTCAAGGATAGGTTTCAGTCTTTATCTGGGCTACTCTATCTGGTTTACTCTTACTCCTGGGGTATAGTCCTCTAAAGGCCACAACTGAAAGTCCAAGTGGGTCCTGCTATACTCTGACAGACACCAAACTCCAATTTTTGTTTCCCTAGCCCTATGAGGCTCTCAAAATATCTCTGCTCTGGTTCTCAGGCTTTCCAGCTTCTAATTGAGAGTCAGCAAATGCACTGAAGAAAAAGGAGGTGCTGAAAGTAAAGCTCACCTCTCTGAGCTTCCCTTAAGTCTTGGCTTAATGTATATATGTGTGTGTATATAATTTAAATTTTTCTGGTTGCCTTCCTTGGGAGGGTTGATCTGATATAAGCTTGTCTACTATTTCCAGCATTAAAAATCTGACATTTCCCTATGGGAACAGAGAGTCAAGGCCTAAATTATTGATCCAAAGAAAATGCCTCAGTGTTGAAGAAAAGGAGAAAAAATTGTGAAAAGTAGAAGAGAGAGATTCTAATCGTAGTGGAGCATCTGTCACTCAGGATGTCTTCCATCACAGCCCCAGTGCTTTAAGGCTAATATTCAGCTATATGTAATGCTTGACTCTATGAAACAAGGCATTCTCAGTGTAAGTAGCTCTAAAAATACCAGCAAAAGAAGTACTGGCAATGACAAAGGCACTGGCAACCCTTTCATTGTGTTCAATACTGGACATTGGTACATTTTGAGTAAACTTCAGTCGTCTTAGCCTTATATCCTAGAGTCTTAGTGTATATGTCAACAAAATAACAGCATTGGTGTCTTCAGGGGGCACTGATGGCATAGTTTTCAATGTTTAGCACTGCCAACTGTTTGCAACATTACCACATGAAGCAAAGCAGAAAAGATGGGAAATTACATGCATACATGACAACCAAGATGGCTCATTCTCTGGGCATAAATGAGATTCTTAGAAACTCCCTGAAATAACTGGTACTCCATAAATTTAAATGATACTGGGTTTCTCCAGAGTGAATAGAAGAAAAGTGATAGAAATGCTGTTTTTGTAGCTTTTGCACAATCCGATTCTTATCGCTAGGCTAGTGTGGCCTGGAAAACCTGGGCTATACATGTAAATAATTCAAGATATGTCTCATGACTTTCAGTTCTAAGAAACACTTAGCCAGTATCCTGGCATTATCTACTTTCCTGGGGAGAGGGGAAACTAAAGATCACTACCTACTTTATAGTCCATAAAATTGGCAACAGTTGTGAGAGTTTGGCATGCCTATTCAATGTAACCCTGGAAATTTGATTGTAAATTCTCTAATTATTTTACTGTTTCTCTTCTTCCCAATATTGATCTGTACTCTTTGAGCTACCAGTCTCAAATCTCAGAGAAGCACATGTGGTGGCCTTGATACTAAGTACTTACTTAATGTAAGTGATTTTTACCTCACAAGTGTCTAACAAACCCAGTTTGAATGGGCTCTTGTGTCATATGATTAACTGTCAGGTAAAACTGCTTTGCATCATTTAAATTTCAAGCTACCCAAAAATGGTTGCCCTTCTCAGAGGCCTGAATAAAGAAAACTGGCATTTCATTCACCAACTATATTGGAGATATTTTTGCTAGTTGACGCCAGCATATTGTTACCTTATTCTGGTAATTATACCCCAATTTCTTTCTGCAAAACCACCACAGTACCCACTTTCAGTCTATGTGCTTCCAGTTTCAGAATTTCACCTCTTATTCAGGGATAACACTTGTGACCTGGACTTGCATTCTCTTGGTTACAGTAAATGGCTTAAGAATGATACGGGTTCAACTGATTAGTATCGTAGGAAAGAAACTCTTGTTCTTCCCCATTGGACTGAAACAAAAAGGATTTAAAGTCAGAAGCTGGGGAAGTTATCTTTAGACCTTGAGGTGAGAGCCTGAGAATGAAATCAACAAAGTTCATGGTAAAGCTGAGAGATTGCAAAGAATCAAGTTCTTATCACATTGCTGTACCCTGAATCCAGCTGTGGCTGTAATTAGACGACCTCTTAACCTCTCCATTTTGTAAGTCAATAAATTCCCCCTTTCCCATAAGCCTGTTTGTGTTGGTTTTTCTAAAACTGAAGGAGTTCTTACTTTTAACCAAGTAACTTCTAGGTCAGCAATGCACATATATTGCTAGCCCTAAGGCAGTCCCACGGACTTCTAACATTCTTGCATCATCATTTCAACACTGTGCTGAAACTCATTCAGAAATTAATCCTTTCCACTCTTCTCTGTATACAAAGAAATCAAAGTTAGGTTTTTCATTTTTGCCTCTTAGACTTACTTCTGTAATCTTCATTCCAGAGAGTTATTCTCTTTCGATAAATTTTGTTAAAGCTGATCCTTATTGGTGAATCATCAGAAAATGTCAGAAAAGGATACCTGTCACTTTTGTCCCCATCAAGATGCTCCCCCACCAACTATTCTGTATATACACACCCACATACACATCTTACCAAGGAGTAGTCATCACCAGGCACTGCAGTTTTTATCAGATCTTGACTACACCTCTGACTACAACAGCAATTTTCCTGCCTCACTCCCACATGTTTCAACACTAATTGTCCTTGTTCACTTTCTGTGGCAGAACAACTTGCCTTTACTTCATTTAACCCAGTAACCTCCCCAAGCAGTTTTATTCCTTTGATAGCCAGAAAGATGGCAAGGACTTGAGTAATAAATATGTAAAATATCAGCACGAACTTTACTTGAAGCTGAGTGCCTGTTAATCCTGGAGTATTTGTGATGTTGTGAAGCTGGGGAAATAGGGGCACAGAGGAAAAACTGATTGAGCAAGAACCCAAAGGTCACCTAAAGAAGTACAGCAGAGCTTTATTCCAGCTGCTCACTTTCCTAGGAAAAGGTCATTAATTCTAAGGACTCTTGGGTTTGAATCAACCCCAAACCTAAAGAATGAGCCACCAGCAAGTGAGTGAGTGCATCTCACATCTGAGCCTGTTTTAAAGGAATGCTGATGACCTCCTAAAGAGGGTCTTTGATGTATATTCAAAGGGAGGAAGAAAAATTATCAGATGTAACTGTAAACCAGATGCTGTGGGGGTGTGACATAAACAGAGCAGTCTAGTAGAAGACATGACTAGTAATTCTTATGAAGAAAGAAAACAGAAAAGTTCTAGAAATCCTTTTAGACACAAATGTCTATATACCAATATATAGGGTATGGATAATGAATGTATGGCACTTGTAATTTTAAAACAAGGAAAAGTGACACGATAAGCATAATAAACATTTATGGGACAGAATTTCTGATAGTTACACATAATTTGAAGCTGTTGGGGGAGCAACGCTTATTCCCAATTCTTCATGTTTTAATGTGCATGGACTTTTATATTCAGATCAAAAACAGTTATCCAATTTGAAGAAAAGAAAAAAGAGATTGAAAAACAATAAATACAACTATAAGAATCAGTGAGGCCCCAGGGTTTTAACATTCATGTCATTAGAGTTTCAGAAGGAGAGGTGCTAAAGTGTAACGTGGAACATTTTGAGGAAATAATGGCTGAATATAAAAAAGAACAAGATCAAAATTAGCTGGGTATGGTGGCAGGCGCCTGTAATCCCAGCTACTCAGGAGGCTGAGGCAGGAGAATAGTTTGAACCAGGGAGGTGGAGATTGCAGTGAGCCGAGATTGCGCCACTGCACTCCAGCTTGGGCGACAGAGCGAGACTCCATCTCAGAAACAACAACAACAGCAACAACAACAACATCATGTCCTTTGCAGGGACATGAATGAAGCTGGAGGCCATTATCCTTAGCAAACTAACACAGGAACAGAAAGCTAAATATCACAGTTTCTTATTAGTGGGAGCTAAATGATGAGAACACACGGACATATAGAGGGGAACAATGCACATTGGGGATTATCAGAGGGTGGAGGATGGGAGGAGGGAGAGGATCAGGAAAAATAACTAATGGGTACTAGGCTTAATCCCCGGGTGATGAAATAATCCATAAAATTAACCCCCATGACAGAAGTTTACCTATGTAACAAACCTGCACTTGTACACTTGAACTTTAAATAAAAGTTAAAAAAAAAAAGAAATAATGGCTGAAAATGTCCTGTTATGGTGAAAGTTATAAACCCCAAAGCTCAGCAAACCCCCAAAAGGATAAACCCTGATACATCTATTCTTAGACACACCACAATTAAATTACTAAAAACTAAAAGTAAAGAAAAAAAACCTTGAAATGAGCCCAAGAAAAACAACACATTACTTAAAGAGAAACAATTATTTGACAGACAGCAGATTCCTCATAGATACCATGGAGGCCAGAAGTAAGTAGCACAAAAATTTTTAAATGTTTGGCAAAAAAAGACCTGTTAACTCAGAATTCTGTCTCCAGCAAAAATATCTTTCAGAAATAAATGTATGGTAAATACATTCTTATAAGAAGGAAAACTAAGAGAATTCAGTGTCAGCAGATACGCTTGTAAAGAACTGCTAAAGGATATTATTCAGACAAAACAGAAATGACCCCACATGGAAACTTAAAACATCAAGAATCAAGAAAGAATAGCACAAATAGTTAAAATCTGTGTAAATATAACAAATTACTAATCGCTTCTTGAGTTTTTAAAGATATGTTTCACGTTCAAAGTGAAAAAATATGATAATGTTTGATAGGATTTTCAATGTATGTAAATGTAACATATTTTTTAAACTACAATAAAAAAGTGGAGGGTAAAATAACTTAGATGTTTAGAAAGCTTCTACATTCAATTTGATGTGATAAAATATTGATTCTAAGTATACAGCCCAAATTTAAGTATGTTTAGTACAATCCTTAGACTAATCATGAAAAAACGACACAGTGTCATAGTCTGTTGTGCTGCTATAAGAAAATACTTGAGACTGGGTAATTTATAAAGAACAGAAATTTACTTCTCCCAGATCTGGAGGCTGAAAGTGTTGGCAGGTTCAGTGTCTGGTGAGAGCTGCTCTCTACTTCCAACATGGTGCCTTGTTGCTATATTCATTGGAGGGGACACATGTTATGTCCTCACATGACAAAAGGCACACAAAGGCAGGGCCTAAGCTAGTTCCTTCCAGCCCTTTTATAAGGCACTAATGTATGCATGAGTGCAAAGTTCTCATGACTTAATCCCTTCCCAGAAGGCTCCACCTCATAATAACAACACAGTGAGGGTTAAGTTTCAACTTATTAAATAATTTTGAATTTTGAAGGGGACACATTCAATCCATAGAAATAGTACAATAAAAAAGAAAAAAAAAAGAAAAGCAATAGATACATTTAAATGGAGTACTAAAAGTATTCAGATAACTCAAAATAAATAACTGAAAAGAAGGTGAGAGAGGAAAAACAAAGAAAAAAATTAACAGGAAAGTAAAAGAAAATAAATAATAAAATAGTAGAACTAAAGCCAAACATATAAATAATGACATAAAATACAAATGGCCTAAAAACATTCAGTAAAACACAGAGATGATCAGAATCAACAAAGAATGAATCAACTATATGCTGTCTCAAAGGAACTCACTTTAAATATAATGATATAGGTGGGTTTAAAGCAAAGGTTTGAAAATAATATATAATGTAAACTCTAATCAAAAGCTGAGGGGCTGTATTAATATTAAACAAAATATACTTCAGAGTAAAAAGGGTGGCAAGGGATAAACAGGGATATTACCTAATAATAAGAGGGTCAATTAATTATGACAGAAATATCTTGAATGTGTATGCAACTATTAGTTTGGTGCAAAAGTAATTGCAGTTTTTGTCATTGCATAGCAACAAATCTTCAAAGTATATGAAACAAAAATGAGAGATGAAATAAAAATAGTCCACAAATATAACTGGAGACTTCAAAACTCCTCTTTTAGGAATCAGTAGACTCAGATAGAAAATAAGAATATAGAAATACTGAATAATACAATCAACCAACTGTATCTCATTGGTATTTATAGAACACGCCACCCAACAAGAACAGCAGAATATACATTCCATCAAGTGCACAAGGAACATTTACCAAGATTTACCATATCCTAGATCATAAAAAGACCTTCATAAGCTTAGAATAATTTAAATATCTAATTATAATATAATTAAACTAGAAATCAATAACAGAGGTATAACAGGAACATTGACAAACACTTGGAAATTAAGAAAAAAGCCTCATAAATAATCCATGGGTCCAAGAAAAAGACTCAAGAGAAATTAGAAAGTGTATTTAACAGGATGAAAATTAATAGATGACACATAAAAATTTGTGGGATATAAGTATGAGTGCTTAGAGATAAATTTATACTATTAAATGGTTATATTAGAAAAGAAAAAATGATCTCATACCAATTACCTCAATTTCAAACTTAAGAAACTAGAAAAGAAGAGTAAAATACACCAACTAAGACAAGACAGGCAGACACAGGCAGACACAAAGACCCCCATCCCAGAGCATTCATATAGATCCTGATGACCTCATGCCAAAGGAAGATAAAGAAAGAATGCTCTAGTGGTAATCTCTTATTATTTTGGGAAAGTATCCCATCCATCAAGCATATTAGAGCAGTGTTATTGACTGAATTGTGTCTCTCTACCCGCTACCGAAATCCATATGTTGAAACCCTTACTTCCAATGGGACTGGATTTAAAAATAAGGCTTTTTAAGTAGGTGTGATGGTTAATACTGAGTGCCAACTAGATTGGATTGAAGGATGCAAAGTACTGATCCTGGGTGTGTCTGTGAGGGTGTTGCCAAAGAAGATTAACATTTGAGTCAGTGGGCTGGGAAAGGCAGACCCACTCTTCATGTGAGTGGGCACCATCTAATCAGTTGCCAGTGTGGCTAGAATATAAAGCAGGCAGAAAAACATGAAAGGACTAGACTGGCCTAGCCTCCCAGCCTACATATTTCTCCCGTTCTGGATGCTTCCTGCCCTCAAACATTAGACTCCAAGTTCTTCAGTTTTGGAACTTGGACTGGCTCTCCTTGCTCCTCAGCTTGCAGACGACCTATTGTGGGACTTTGTGATCCTGTGAATTAATATTTAATAAACTCATCTATCTATCCATCTATCTATCTATCTATCTATCATCTATCTATCTATATCTATCTATCATCTATTATCTATCTATCTATCTATCTATCTATCTATCTATCTATCTATCTATCATCTCTCCTATTCTGTCCCTGTAGAGAACCCTGACTAATACAGATTTTGGTACCAGGAGTGGTTTTAGAGGAACAGAATATTAAGGATGGAATTCTTTTGCTGGTTTGGGGTTTCTGGAGTTGGCTGCTTAATATGATTAGACCTAAAAATGCTAAGGACTCTACCTCTAATAGTATGGAGAACACTGACAGTTCTTGGTGTGAACTGTTTAGAGAGGTATGCAAAATAAATGCATTTGTCGAGGCAGGTGGATCACGTGAGGTTAAGTGTTCGAAATCAGCCTGGCCAACATGGTGAAACCCTGTCTCTACTAAAAATACCAAAATTAGATTGGGCGTGGTGGCACACCTGTAATCCCAGGTACTCAGGAGGCTGAGGCAGGAGAATCACTTGAACCTGGGAGATGAAGGTTGCAGTGAGCCAAGATTGTGCCACTGCACTCCAGCCTGGGCAACAGAGTGAGACTCCATCTCAAAAAAAAAAATGCATTTGATACTCTTGACTCACCGGATGTGAGAGGCAAGGAGTTTATTGACTCTATACATAATGCATTTGACCATATGTGGAGAGCCAAGGAACATAATGAAGCTGGTTGGTTGCTCCTAACTTGAATGGACAAAGTGATGAAAGAAAATGATGAATTCAGGTATTCTGTCTCCCAGCTTCAGAAGCAGATACTGAACATTAAATCTGTTAAGATTGTCCTGAGTGAGAATCTTATCTCCTGTAGAGAAAGAGCTGAAATTGTGGAAAAACAGACACAAGCTCTTATAATGTGAGTGGCTGACCTGCAATGAAAGGTGCATGCACAGTCTCACCAGGTGTCTACTGTTAAAGTGAGGGCATTGATTGGAAAAGAATGGGACCCTGCAACTTGGAATGGGGACGTATGGGAGGACCCTGATGGAGCTGGGGACACTGAGTTTGTAAACTCTGATGAAACTTTTTTGCCAGAAGAAACAGCTTCCCCATCCCCAGTAATGGCAACACCCCCTCCCTGACCCACACTGCCATCAGCCTTTCCACCTTTGTCTGAGGAGATAAACCCTGCTCCGCCTGAGGCAAGAGTGATGGTTTTCCCTGAGGCAGTTGTCAGGCAAGATAATGTTGATTCTCCTCAGAAGCCACCCCCGACACTCCTGTTTTCTTCTAGACACATAACTAGACTAAAGTCCTGGTGGGACTCTAGAGGTGAGGTTGAGAGTGTGACCCATGAAGAGGTGAGCTACACTCAAAAATAACTGCTTGAGTTTTCTAATTTATATAAGCAGAAATCTGGAGAACAGGCATGGGAATGGATATTAACGTTGTGGGAAAAATGGTGGAAGGAACATAGAATTGGATCAGGCTGAATTTATTGATTTGGGCCCACTAAGTAAGTACTCTGCATTTTATTTATTTATTTATTTATTTATTTTTCCATAAGTTATTAGGGTACAGGTGGTATTTGCTTACCTGAGTAAGTTCTTTAGTGGTGATTTGTGAGATTTTGGTACATCCATTACCCGAGGAGTATACACTGCACCATATTTGTAGTCTTTTATCCCTCACTCCCCTCCCACCCTTCCCCGCAAATTCCCAAAGTCCATTGAATCATTCTTATGCTTTTGTGCCCTCATAACTTAGCTCCCAAATATCAGCAAGAACAAACGATGTTTGACTTTCTATTTCTGAGTTACTTCACTTGAAATTATAGTCTCCAATCTCATCCAGGTCACTGCAAGTGCTGTTCATTAATTCATTCATTTTTATGGCTGAGCAGTATTCCTATATATATATATATTCCTATATATATATGTTCCTATATATATATTCCTATATATATATGTTCCTATATATATATTCCTATATATATGTTCCTATATATATGTTCCTATATATATATTCCTATATATATATTCCTATATATACATATATTCCTATATATATTCCTATATATACATATATTCCTATATATATATAGAGAGAGGAATTGTTCCTATATATTATCTTTCAATGTTTAATAGAGTTGTTCCTATATATTATCTTTCAATGTCTAATAAAGTTGATAACTGTCTGATAAGAAACCCTCTGTAATTCATTCTATGAAGCCAAGATCACCCTAATACCAAAACCAGGAAAGGACAAAACCAAGAAAGAAAACTACAGACCAATATCTCTGATGAACATAGACGCTAAAATCCTTAATAAAATACTAGCTAAATTATATTTATATAATTTATATAATTATATTTATATAATTTATATTATTATATTTATATAATTTATATTTATATAATTATATAATTTATAATTTATATAATAATAAATTATATATATAATTCCTATATATCTATATATATATAGATATATATATATACATCTCACAGTTTCTTTATCCACTCGTTGACTGATGGGCATTTGGGTTGGTTCCACGATTTTGCAATTGTGAATTGTGCTGCTATATACATGCATGTGCAAGTATCTTTTTTGAATAATGACTTCTTTTCCTCTGGGTAGATACCCAGTAGTGGGATTGCTGGATCAAATTGTAATTTTACTTTTAGTTCTTTAAGGCATCTCCACACTGTTTGCCATAGTGGCTGTACTAGTTTACATTACTACCAACAGTCTGTAGAAGTGGTCCCTGATCACTGCATCCATGCTAATATCTAATATAATAGATATATTTCTATTTTTTTGATTTTTTGATTATGGCCATTCTTGGAGGAGTAAGGTGGTATCACATTGTGGTTTTGATTTGCATTTTCCTGGTCTTTAGTTGAGCATTTTTTCATATGTTTGTTGGCCATTTGTATATCTTCTTTTAAGAATTGTCTATTCATGTCCTTAGGTCACTTTTTGATGGAATTTTTTGTTTTTTTTCTTCCTGATTTCAGTTCGTTGTAGTTTCTAAATATTAGTCCTCTGTCAAATGTACAGATTGTGAAGATTTTCTCCCACTCTGTGGGTTGTCTGTTTACTCTGCAGGTTGTCTGTTTACTCTGATGACTATTCTTTATGCTGTGCAAAAGCTCTTTAGTCTAATTAGATCCCAGCTCTTTATTTTTGTTTTTATTGCATTTGCTTTTGGGTTCTTGGTCATGAAATCCTAGCCTAAGCCAAAGTCTAGAAGAGTTTTTCCAATGTTATCTTCTAAAAGTTGTATAGTTTCAAGTCTTAGGTTTAAGTCCTTAATCCATCTTGAGTTGATTTTTGTATAAGGTGAGAGATGAGGATCCAGTTTCATTCTGCTACATGTGGTTAGCCAATTATCCCAGGGCCATTCGTTGAAAAGAGTGTCCTTTTCCCACTTTATGTTTTAGTTTGCTTTGTCGAAGATCAGTTGACTATAAGTATTTGGCTTTATTTCTGGGTTCTCTACTCTGCTCCAATGGTTTATGTGCCTATTTTTATACCAGTGCCACACTGTTTTGGTGACTATGGCCTTATAGTGTAGTTTGAAATCAGGTAGTGTGATGCTTCCAAATTTGTTCTTTTTGCTTAGTCTTGCTTTGGCTATGTGGGCTCTTTTTTGGTTCCATATGAATTTTAGAATTCTTTTTTCTAATCCTGTGAAGAATGATGGTGGTATTTTGATGAGGATTGCACTGAATTTGTAGATTGCTTTTGGCAGTATGGTCATTTTCACAGTATTGATTCTACCCATACATGAGCATGGGATGTGTTTCTATTTGTTTGTCATCTATGATTTCTTTCAGTAGTGTTTTGTAGTTTTCCTTGTAGAGGTCTTTCGACTGCTTGGTTAGATATATTTCTAAGTTGTTTTTTGTTGTTGTTGTGTTTTTTTGTTGTTTGTTTGTTTACAACTATTGTAAAAGGGGTTGAGTTCTTGATTTGATTCTCTGCTTGGTTGCTGTTGGTGTATAGAAGAGCTACTGATTTGTGTATATTAATCTTGTATCCAGAAACTTTGCTGAATTCTTTTATCAGTTCTAGGCTCTTTCTGGAGGAGTCTTTAAGGTTTTCAAGTAAAGGATCATATCGTCAGCACACGGTAACAGTTTGACTTCCTCTTTACCAATTTGGATGCCCTTTATTTCTTTCTCTTGTCTGATTGCTCTAGGACTTCCAGTGCTATGTTGAAGAGGAGTGGTGACAGTGGTCATCCTTGTCTTGTTCCAGTTCTCAGAGGGAATGCTTTCAACTTTTCCCCATTCAGTATTATGTTGGCTGTGGTTTTGTCATAGATGTCCCTTATATGCCGATTTTGTTGAGAGTTTTAATCATAAAGGATGCTGGATTTTGTCTAATGCTTTTTCTGCATCTATTGAGATGATCATGTGACTTTTGTTTTTAATTCTGTTTATGTGGTGTGTCACATTTACTGACTTGCATATATTAAATCACACCTGCATCCCTTGTATGAAATCCACTTGATCATGGTGGATTATCTTTTTGATATGTTGTTGGATTCGGTTAGCTAGTATTTTATTAAGGATTTTAGCATCTATGTTCATCAAGGATATCGGTCTGCAGTATTCTTTCTTGGTTTTGTCCTTTCCTGGTTTTGGTATTAGGGTGATCTTGGCTTCATAGAATGAATTACAGAGGGTTTCTTATCAGACACTTATCAACTTTATTAGACATGGAAAGATAATAGTCAAAGGTGTATGTCAATCAAACTACAGCTTAACCAGAAAAATGGCTACTGACATCTTCTTTAGGAGACCTTTGTGGCATTTTAACATAACTTGTCTAGTCCACGTCCCCAGGAAGGTAGCAGTATTGAAGATCGCAGCCTTTGTTCCTAGTGCACGTTCTTGGTTCCAGATGAAGCACAGCTGACCTTATTCCTAAGGAATTGTAGTTATTAGTTTATACCTAATTGGGGGCACTCTGAAAGACTGATAGAGGAGTTTGCCTTTGTTTTGCCTAACTTGGAACTTTCTTAATTGGAATTGCAGCTACATGAAGCACTTTCCTTTAAAACACTAAAAGGCAAATGAACAAGCTGCTTATATGTGGAGAAAATGTGAGAGTTGGAACAAGCAACAGGCACATAAGAAAGAAAACTGGGGGAATAAGATACTTTGAGGAAATGGAGCATTGAAAAGGTCCCACATATCCCAGGATATGTAGAAAGTCAAGTGCATACTCAGAACCAAGGGCATGTTCATATAAGACCTGAGAATACCTAATGCTTTCATCTCTTGCATGACCATTAGGCTCAGCACAACAGGAAATGAAGGATAAGGAAGAGTCTTTAATGACCTGGGCAAGCACTGAAGGAGTGTCACAACACAGGGCCAATCTGCAAAGACCTTAAGAGTCTTTTCTTTTCCTTTTTTTCATTTCTTTTTTTTTCTTGTCTCCAGGTGTTTAAGGAAATCTCTGTCAAACCAGTAGCTGACTACTAAGCTAAAGAAAAGAGACTTCACAGATGACACATGGCAATGAATGCAATCTTTACAAAAAATTTTAGAGAAGTCACTAAATGAACAACCAAAACTCATAGAATGAGTCAACAAACTTTGGGGAGGGGAGAGAATCTGATTATCAGAGTTACCACATTACAATATTCATAATGTCCAGTTTTCCACAAAAAATAATGAGGCATGCAAGGAAACAAGAAGGTATTGTCAATACATAAGAAATAAATGAACAGAAACTCTCCCTGAGGAAAGGAAATGCACACATTTGAAAAAGACTTTAATCAACTGTCTTAATTATGCTCAAAGAGCTAAGGAAAACCATACGCAAATAACTACAGAAAACCAGGAGAATGATTTGTCAACAAATAGAGAAATTTAATAAAGATAAATTATGAAAAGAAACTAAATAAAAATTGTGGAGCTAAAATGTACATGAATAAAATAAAAGTATTTCTACAGAAGCTCAAGAGGAGATTTGCACAGGAAGATAATAGAATCATTGAACCTGAAGATGGTCAAGTGAAACCATCCACTATGAGGAGTAGAAAGATAAAAGAATGAATAAAAATGAACAAAGTTCAACTACTTGTGGCACAGAATCAAGTGTACCAGTTTATACATACTGGGAGTCCCTGAAGAGGGAAAACAGAGAGAGGGGCTAAAACATTTAAATAAATAATTGCTGAAAACCCCCCAAACTGGATAAAATTCATGAATCTACATATCCAAGGAGTCCAAGGAACTCTCAGTACTTACAAGCACAAAGAGATCCATACCAAGACAAATTATAATCAAACTGTCAAAAACCAAAGGCAAAGAGGGAATCTTGAAAGTTAAATGAGAGAAGTGACTTACAAGGGGAACACAGTAAGATTAATAGCCAGTTTGTCATCAGAAACTATGTAGGCCAGAAGGAAATATGGCATATTGAAAGTGCTTATTGAAAAAATACACTGTGACGCAAGAATTCCACATCTGGCAAAACTATCCTTTAAAAAGGAAGGTGAAATTAAAACATGCTCAGACAAACAAAAGGTGAGAGTTCAATGCTAGTAGATCTTCCCTACAATAAATGCTAAAGGAAATCTGTGATTCAGAAATAAAAGTATTCTAGAAATTATCTTTAAGCCACCCTAAGAAATAAATAACATTAATAAAGGTAACTACATAGGAAATATAAAAGCCAGTATTCCATTTTTGGTTTGTAACTCCTCTTTTTTTCCTACACAATTTAAAAGACCAACACACAAAGCAATAATTTACATATGTTTAAATGGGCTTGCAACATATAAAGGTATAATTTTTAACAATAACAACACACATGGAGAGGAATGAAAATATATAGAAACAAAATTGTTGTATACTATTGAATTCAAACTGGGTTGTTATCGGTTTAAGTTGTTAATTGCAATCCTCTAGGTAATGACTAAGAAAATCACTGAAAAAATACACAAAATGAAATGAGAAGGGAATTAAATGGTACACTATAAAAATAAACTAAATACAAAAGAAGACAGGAATCTAGGAATTGTGAAGCCAAAATATGACATATATAAAATAACAAAATGACAGCAGTAAGTTATTTCTTATCAATAATTAGTTTACATGCCAGTGAATTAAACATTCTGATTAAAAGACAAAGATTTGCAGCATGGATAAAGAAAACGATCAATCTATATGCTGTGTACAAGAGACTCACTTCAGACCCAATGACACTACTAGATTGAAAGTGAAAGAATGAAAAAATATATATATTCCATGCAAACAATCACAGAAAGAGAGTGGGGTAGCTATAGCAATATTAGGAAAAGGTAGATTTTTAAGCCAAAAAGTGTTATAAGAGATAAAGAAGAGCATTATATATTGATAAATAGGTCAATACATGAAACGGATATAATAATTATATATATATATATATACATACACACACCTAACAACAGAGACCTAAAATGTATGAAGCAAGAATTGACAGATTTGAATGGAGGAATAGACAGTTCTACAATATGTGGAGACTTCTATCCCTCACTTTCAATAATGGGGAGAGTTATACTGGAGAGCAATAAGAAAATAGAGCACTTGAACAACACCATAAACCAATGAGAACTAACAGACATGTGTAGAACACCTTCCCAATAACAGCTGACTACACATTATTGTCAAGTGCACATGGAACAATCTTCAGGATAAAACATATGTTGAGCCACAAAACAAGTTTTGATAAAATTAAGCAGACTGAAATCATACAAAGTATATTCTTCAATCACAATGGAATGGAACTGAACATCAATAACAGAAGGAAAACCAGAAAATTCATAAATATATGAAAACAAAAGAACACATTTTAAATAAACAATGATTCAAGAAGAAATGAAAGGGAAATTAGAAAATGCTTGAAGACTAACACAAAAACACAAGATGCCAAAACATTTGAGATGCAGTGAAAGCAGTGCTTAGTGGAAAATTTATGAATGGATGCCTACATTTAAAAAAAAGAAGAAAGGTCTGAAATAATCTAATTTTATAACATAAAGAACTAAACTAGAGGATCAAACTCAACACAAATCAAGCAGAAGAAAATAAAGGATAAAGATTAGAGCAATGAGAAACAAAATAGAGAATAGAAAACATAATAATCAACAAAACCAAAAGTCGACTCTTCGAAGAGAGCAATAAAATAACTACACTCATGAAGAAAAAGGAGACAAGACTCAAATAAGTAAAATTTGAAAGGAAAGTGGGGACATTATTATTGGCTTAACAGAATTAAAAAGGATTATAAGAGAATACACTATGAATAATTGCATGCCAACAAATAATCTGGGTAAAATAGACAAACTCTTAGAAAGATACAAAGTACCAAAATTGACTAAAACAAACAAACAAAAAGAACATCCTAATATACCTGTTACAAGTAAAGAGACTGAATTAATTATGTAAAAACTACCCACAAAGAAAAGGGCAGGACGAGAAGTGTTCTTTGGTAAGTTTACCAATGTTTTATCAAATATTTAAAGAATAATTGGCCAGGCATGGTGGCTCACACCTGTAATCCCAGCACATTGGGAGGCCAAGGCAGGAGGAGTGCTTGAGCCCAGGAATTCAAGACCAGCCTGGGCAACATAGGGAGCGCCCATATGCACAAAAAATTTAAAATTAGTTAGGCATGACGGTGCATGCTTATAGTTCCAGCTACCCAGGAGGCTTAGGTGGGAGGATCACCTGAGCTCAGAAGGTTGAAGCTATAATTAGCAGAGAATGCCACTGCACTCCAGCCTGGGTGACAGAACAACACCCTGCCACAAAAAAACAAACAAACACAAATTAACATCAATTCTTCTGAAATTTTTCCAAAAAACAAAAGAGGAAGTAACACTTCCTAAGTCATTTTATGATGTCAGCATTATCCTGATACTAAGATATCACAAGAAAACCACATACCAATGTCCTCTATATAGATGTAAAAATTCTCAATAAAATACTAGAAATTAAACCCCAGAATTCTACATCATAAACAAGTGGGATTTAACCAGGAATGCAAAGGTGGTTCATCATAAGAAAATCAGTGTATATAATACACAACATTAATAGAATGAAGGGGCAAAATCCACACAACTATCTCAATAGATGCAGAAAATATATTTCTCAAACTCTATACAGAAGAGACACAATCTTATAAATAAGAAATTTTAAGAATCCACAGAAACAAATTGAGTTAATAAACAAATTCAGCAAAGTTTCAGGGCACATATAAATAGACAAATATTAGCCATAGACAACATATATAATAGCAATAAACAATCTGAAACAGAAATCAAGAAAACAATTCCATTTATACTAGCATGAAAAAAATAAAATACTAGCAACAAATTTAGCCAAGGAGGTACGAGACTCATGCAATGAAAACCACAAAACACTGCTGGAAGAATTCAAAGACCTAAATTAATGGAAACACATGTCATCCTCATGGGTTGAAATACTTGGTATAGTCAATGTAGCAATACACCTGAAATCAATCTCCAGGATCAATGGGATTCTGTCAATATTACAAAGGTTTTTTTTTTTTGCAGAAATAAAAAAATCAATCCTAAAATCCATATGGAATTGCAAAGGACTCAGAATAGCCAAAATAATCTTGAAAAACAATAATAAATTTGGATATGAAAAATCCACATTATACTGAACAGGGAAAAGTTGAAAGCATTCCCCCTGAGAACTGGAACAAGACCAGGATCCCCACTTTGACCACCTGTTCAACATAGTACTGGAAGTCCTAAGCAGAGCAATCAGACAAGAGAAAGAAATAAAGGGCACCCAAATTGGTAAAGAGGACATCAAACTGTCGCTGTTGGCTGATGACATGATCATACACCTAGAAAACCCTAAAATACTCACCCAAAAAGCTCCTAGAACTGGTAAATGGACTTAGCAAAGTTTCCAGATACAAAATTAATATACACAAATTAGTAGCCTTGGTATACACCAACAGCAACCAAGCTGAGAATCAAGTAAAGAACTCAACCTCTTTTACAATAGATGCAAAAAAAAAAAAAAAGAAAGAAAGAAATGAAATACTTAGGGATATACTTAACCGAAGAAGTGACAGATCTCTACAAAGAAAACTACAAAACACAGCTGAAAGAAATCATAGACAACACAAATGGAAACACATCCCATGCCCATGGATGGGTAGAATCAATACTGTGAAAATGACCATACTGCCAAAAGCAATCTACAAATTCAATGCAATTCCCATCAAAATGCCACCATCATTCTTCACAGAATCCTAAAACCAACAAGAGAAAAGATGCAAATAACATATAAAGAAGCTCCACTTGATCTGGTAACAGGCTTCTCAACAGAAACCATACAGGCCAGGAGGGAGTAGAATGACATTTTCAAAGTGCTGAAAGAAAATATGAAATAGAGATAAAGTATTACCAAAAAAACAAAGCTGACAGAATTCACTACCACCAGACCCATCTTACAAGAAATGCTAAAAGGAGTTCTTCAATCTAACAAACAAACAAATACACAAAAAATTCCACTAACATGCACACAAACAATTAGGCACACAGACAAACCCAGAATACTGTAACACTGCAACTGTGGTGTGCAATTCACTTATAACTCCAGTATGAAGCCCAAAAGACAAATATACCAAATCCAATAATGGCTAGAGCAACCTGTTAAAAGATAGGTAATGCAAAAATATGTAAATTGAGATAATTAGAGTCAAAATGTGGGAGGAGATTAAGTTAAAGTATAGAAGTTTTAAATTTTTTTCTTTGTTTCTATTCTTTGTTATCTAAGATAAAACTCATGATTTCTCCAAAATAACTTCATATATCTATAAGATGATTGTTGTAAGCCTTGTGGTAACCGTAATGCTAAAACCTATAATAGATTCACTAAAAATTGAAAACAACAAATTAAAACACACTACCAGGAAAAAAGTCACCCAACCACAGGAAAGACAATAAGAAAGGAAGAGAGGAGTAACAAAACAACCAGAAAGTAAGAAATAAAATGGCAGTCGTAAGTCCTTATTTATCAATAATAATATTTAATGTAATGGACTCAGTTCTCCAACTAAAAGGCATAGAGTAGATGAATAAATAAATAATTGAGTCTTATACAACTGAGACCACAGAAATACAAAGAATCATTAGAGATTATTATGAACAGTTATGTGCCAACAAATTTGAAAACCTAGAAGAAATGAATAAATTTCTGGATACATACAACCTATCAAGATTGAACCTTGAAGAAATAGAAAGCCTCAATAAACCAGTAACAAATAATGGGATCAAAGCAATAATAAAAAGTCTCCCAACAGAGAAAAGCCCAGGATTTAATGGCTTCACTGCTGAATTCCACTGAACATTTAAAGAACTAATACCTTTGTTCTCATTGGTTTCAAAGAACATCTTTATTTCTGCCTTCATTTCGTTATGTACCCAGTAGTTACTTAGGAGCAGGTTGTTCAGTTTCCATGTAGTTGAGCGGTTTTGAGTGAGTTTCTTAATCCTGAGTTCTAGTTTGATTGCACTGTGGTCTGAGAGACAGTTTGTTACAATTTCTGTTCTTTTACATTTGCTGAGGAGAGGTTTACTTCCAACTATGTGGTCAATTTTGGAATAGGTGTGGAATATGTGGTGCTGAGAAGAATGTACATTCTGTTGATTTGGGGTGGAGAGTTCTGGAGATGTCTATTGGGTCCGCTTGGTGCAGAGCTGAGTTCAATTCCTGGGTATCCTTGTTAACTTTCTGTGTTGTTGATCTGTCTAATGTTGACAGTGGGGTGTTAAAGTCTCCCGTTATTATTGTGTGGGAGTCTAAGTCTCTTTGTAGGTCACTCAGGACTTGCTTTATGAATCTGGGTGCTCCTGTATTGGGTGCATATATATTTAGGATAGTTAGCTCTTCTTGTTGAATTGATCCCTTTACCATTATGTAATGGCCTTCTTTGTCTCTTTTGATCTTTGTAGGTTGAAAGTCTGTTTTATCAGAGACTAGGATTGCAACCCCTGCCTTTTTTTGTTTTCCATTTGCTTGGTAGATCTTCCTCCATCCTTTTATTTTGAGCCTATGTGTGTCTCTGCACGTGAGATGGGTTTCCTGAATACAGCACACTGATGGGTCTTGACTCTTTATCCAATTTGCCAGTCTGTGTCTTTTAATTGGAGCATTTAGTCCATTTACATTTAAAGTTAATATTGTTATGTGTGAATTTGATCCTGTCATGATGATATTAGCTGGCTATTTTGCTCATTAGTTGATGCAGTTTCTTCCTAGTCTCGATGGTCTTTACATTTTGGCATGATTTTGCAGCGGCTGGTACCGGTTGTTCCTTTCCATGTTTAGTGCTTCCTTCAGGAGCTTTTTTAGGGCTGGCGTGGTGGTGACAAAATCTCTCAGCATTTGCTTGTCTGTAAAGTGTTTTATTTCTCCTTCACTTATGAAGCTTAGTTTGGCTGGATATGAAATTCTGGGTTGAAAATTCTTTTCTTTAAGAATGTTGAATATTGGCCCCCACTCTCTTCTGGCTTGTAGAGTTTCTGCTGAGAGATCAGCTGTTAGTCTGATGGGCTTCCCTTTGTGAGTAACCCGACCTTTCTCTCTGGCTGCCCTTAACATTTTTTCCTCCATTTCAACTTGGTGAATTTGACAATTATGTGTCTTGGAGTTGCTCTTCTCGAGGAGTATCTTTGTGGCATTCTCTGTATTTCCTGAGTTTGAATGTTGTCCTGCCTTGCTAGATTGGGGGAGTTCTCCTGGATAATATCCTGCAGAGTGTTTTCCACCTTGGTTCCATTCTCCCTGTCACTTTCAGGTACACCAATCAGACGCAGATTTGGTCTTTTCACATAGTCCCATATTACTTGGAGGCTTTGTTCGTTTCTTTTTATTCTTTTTTTCTCTAAACTTCCCTTCTCGCTTCATTTCATTCATTTCATCTTCCATCACTGATACCCTTTCTTCCAGTTCATTGCATCGGCTCCTGAGGCTTCTGCATTCTTCACGTAGTTCTCAAGCCTTGGTTTTCAGCTCCATCAGCTCCTTTAAGCACTTCTCTGTATTGGTTATTCTAGTTATACATTAGTATAAATTTTTTTTCAAAGTTTTCAACTTCTTTGCCTTTGGTTTGAATTTCCTCCTGTAGCTTGGAGTAGTTTGATCATCTGAAGACTTCTTCTCTCAACTCGTCAAAGTCATTCTCCGTCCAGCTTTGTTCCGTTGCTGGTGAGGAACTGCGTTCCTTTGGAGGAGGAGAGGCGCTCTGCTTTTTAGAGTTTCCAGTTTTTCTGCTCTGTTTTTTCCCCATCTTTGTGGTTTTATCTACTTTTGGTCTTTGATGATGGTGATGTACAGATGGGTTCAAACATACCAGAATCTCTGGGACACATTAAAAGCAGTGTGTAGAGGGAAATTTATAGCACTAAATGCCCACAAGAGAAAGCAGAAAAGATCCAAAACTGACATCCTAACATCACAATTAAAACAACTAGAAAAGCAAGAGCAAACACATTCAAAAGCTAGCAGAAGGCAAGAAATAACTAAAATCAGAGCAGAACTGAAGGAAATAGAGACAAAAAAAAACCCTTCAAAAATTAATGAATCCAGGAGCTGGTTTTTTGAAAGGATCAACAAAATTGATAGATTGCTAGCAAGACTAATAAAGAAAAAAAGAGAGAAGAATCAAATAGACACAATAAAAAATGATAAAGGGGATATCACCACCGATCCCACAGAAATACAAACTACCATCAGAGAATACTACAAACAACTCTACGCAAATAAACTAGAAAATCTAGAAGAAATGGATAAATTCCTCGACACATACACTCTCCCAAGACTAAACCAGGAAGAAGTTGAATCTCTGAATAGACCAATAACAGGAGCTGAAATTGTGGAAATAATCAATAGCTTACCAAGAAAAGAGTTCAGGACCAGATGGATTCACAGCTGAATTCTACCAGAGGTACAAGGAGGAACTGGTACCATTCCTTCTGAAACTATTCCAATCAATAGAAAAAGAGGGAATCCTCCCTAACTCATTTTATGAGGCCAGCATCATCCTGATACCAAAGCCGGGCAGAGACACAACCAAAAAACAGAATTTTAGACCAATATCCTTGATGAACATTGATGCAGAAATCCTCAAGAAAATACTGGCAAACCGAATCCAGCAGCACATCCAAAAGCTTATCCACCATGATCAAGTGGGCTTCATCCCTGGGATGCAAGGCTGGTTCAATATACACAAATCAGTAAATGTAATCCAGCATATAAACAGAACCAAAGAGAAAAACCACGTTATTATCTCAATACATGCAGAAAAGGCATTTGACAATATTCAACAGCCCTTCATGCTAAAAACTCTCAATAAATTAGGTATTGATAGGACGTATCTCAAAATAATAAGAGCTATCTATGACAAACACACAGCCAATATCATACTGAATGGGCAAAAACTGGAAGCATTCCCTTTGAAAACTGTCACAAGACAGGGATGCCCTCTCTCACCACTCCTATCCAACATAGTGTTGGAAGTTCTGGCCAGGGCAATTAGGCAGGAGAAGGAAATAAAGGGTATTCAATTAGGAAAAGAGGAAGTCAAATTGTCCCTGTTTGCAGTCGACATGATTGTATATTTAGAAAACCCCATTGTCTCAGCCCAAAATCTCCTTAAGCAGATAAGCAACTTCAGCAAAGTCTCAGGATACAAAATAAATGTACAAAAATCACAAGCATTCTTATACACCAACAACAGACAAACAGAGAGCCAAATCATGAGTGAACTCCCATTCACAATTGCTTCAAAGAGAATAAAATACCTAGGAACCCAACTTACAAGGGATGTGAAGCACCTCTTCCAGGGGAACTACAAACCACTGCTCGAGGGGGAGCCAAGATGGCCGAATAGGAACAGCTCCAGTCTACAGCTCCCAGCGTGAGCCACGCAGAAGACGGGTGATTTCTGCATTTCCATCTGAGGTACCGGGTTCATCTCACTAGGGAGTGCCAGACAGTGGGCGCAGGCCAGTGGGTGCGCGTACCGTGCGCGAGCCGAAGCAGGGCGAGGCATTGCCTCACCTGGGAAGCGCAACGGGTCAGGGAGTTCCCTTTCCAAGTCAAAGAAAGGGGTGACGGACGCACCTGGAAAACTCGGGTCACTCCCACCCGAATATTGCGCGTTTCAGACCGGCTTAAAAAACGGCGCACCACGAGACTATATCCCACACCTGGCTCGGAGGGTCCTACGCCCTCGGAATCTCGCTGATTGCTAGCACAGCAGTCTGAGATCAAACTGCAAGGCGGCAGCGAGGCTGGGGGAGGGGCGCCCGCCATTGCCCAGGCTTGCTTAGGTAAACAAAGCAGCTGGGAAGCTCGAACTGGGTGGAGCCCACCACAGCTCAAGGATGCCTGCCTGCCTCTGTAGGCTCCACCTCTGGGGGCAGGGCACAGACAAACAAAAAGACAGCAGTAACCTCTGCAGACTTAAATGTCCCTGTCTGACAGCTTTGAAGAGAGCAGTGGTTCTCCCAGCACGCAGCTGGAGATCTGAGAACGGGCAGACTGCCTCCTCAAGTGGGTCCCTAACCCCTGATCCCCGAGCAGCCTAACTGGGAGGCACCCCCCAGCAGGGGCACACTGACACCTCACACGGCAGGGTATTCCAACAGACCTGCAGCTGAGGGTCCTGTCTGTTAGAAGGAAAACTAACAAACAGAAAGGACATCCACACCGAAAACCCATCTGTACATCACCATCATCAAAGACCAAAAGTAGATAAAACCACAAAGATGGGGAGAAAACAGAACAGAAAAACAGGAAACTCTAAAATGCAGAGCGCCTCTCCTCCTCCAAAGGAACGCAGTTCCTCACCAGCAACGGAACAAAGCTGGATGGAGAATGATTTTGACGAGCTGAGGGAAGAAGGCTTCAGACGATCAAATTACTCTGAGCTACGGGAGGACATTCAAACCAAAGGCAAAGAAGTTGAAAACTTTGAAAAAAATTTAGAAGAATGTATAACTAGAATATCCAATACAGAGAAGTGCTTAAAGGAGCTGATGGAGCTGAAAACCAAGGCTCGAGAACTACGTGAAGAATGCAGAAGCCTCAGGAGCCGATGCGATCAACTGGAAGAAAGGGTATCAGCAATGGAAGATGAAATGAATGAAACGAAGCGAGAAGGGAAGTCTAGAGAAAAAAGAATAAAAAGAAATGAGCAAAGCCTCCAAGAAATATGGGACTATGTGAAAAGACCAAATCTACGTCTGATTGGTGTACCTGAAAGTGATGCAGAGAATGAAACCAAGTTGGAAAACACTCTGCAGGATATTATCCAGGAGAACTTCCCCAATCTAGCAAGGCAGGCCAACACTCAGATTCAGGAAATACAGAGAACGCCACAAAGATACTCCTCGAGAAGAGCAACTCCAAGACACATAATTGTCAGATTCACCAAAGTTGAAATGAAGGAAAAAATGTTAAGGGCAGCCAGACAGAAAGGTCGGGTTACCCTCAAAGGGAAGCCCATCAGACTAACAGCGGATCTCTCAGCAGAAACCCTACAAGCCAGAAGAGAGTGGGGGCCAATATTCAACATTCTTAAAGAAAAGAATTTTCAACCCAGAATTTCATATCCTGCCAAACTAAGCTTCATAAGTGAAGGAGAAATAAAATACTTTACAGACAAGCAAATGCTGACCGATTTTGTCACCACCAGGCCTGCCCTAAAAGAGCTCCTGAAGGAAGCGCTAAATATGGAAAGGAACAACCGGTACCAGCCGCTGCAAAATCATGCCAAAATGTAAAGACCATCAAGACTAGGAAGAAACTACATCAACTAACGAGCAAAATCACCAGCTAACATCATAAGGACAGGATCAAATTCACACATAACAATATTAACTTTAAATGTAAATGGACTAAATTCTCCAATTAAAAGACACAGACTGGCAAGTTGGATAAAGAGTCAAGACCCATCAGTGTGCTGTATTCAGGAAACCCATCTCACGTGCAGAGACACACATAGGCTCAAAATAAAAGGATGGAGGAAGATCTACCAAGCAAATGGAAAACAAAAAAAGGCAGGGGTTGCAATCCTAGTCTCTGATAAAACAGACTTTAAACCAACAAAGATCAAAAGAGACAAAGAAGGCCATTACATAATGGTAAAGGGATCAATTCAACAAGAGGAGCTAACTATCCTAAATATTTATGCACCCAATACAGGAGCACCCAGATTCATAAAGCAAGTCCTGAGTGACCTACAAAGAGACTTAGACTCCCACACATTAATAATGGGAGACTTTAACACCCCACTGTCAACATTAGACAGATCAACGAGACAGAAAGTCAACAAGGATACCCAGGAATTGAACTCAGCTCTGCACCAAGCGGACCTAATAGACATCTACAGAACTCTCCACCCCAAATCAACAGAATATACATTTTTTTCAGCACCACACCACACCTATTCCAAAATTGACCACATAGTTGGAAGTAAAGCTCTCCTCAGCAAATGTAAAAGAACAGAAATTATAACAAACTATCTCTCAGACCACAGTGCAATCAAACTAGAACTCAGGATTAAGAATCTCACTCAAAGCCGCTCAACTACATGGAAACTGAACAACCTGCTCCTGAATGACTACTGGGTACATAATGAAATGAAGGCGGGAATAAAGATGTTCTTTGAAACCAACGAGAACGAAGACACAACATACCAGAATCTCTGGGACGCATTCAAAGCAGTGTGCAGAGGGAAATTTATAGCACTAAATGCCCACAAGAGAAAGCAGGAAAGATCCAAAATTGACACCCTAACATCACAATTAAAAGAACTAGAAAAGCAAGAGCAAACACATTCAAAAGCTAGCAGAAGGCAAGAAATAACTAAAATCAGAGCAGAACTGAAGGAAATAGAGACACAAAAAACCCTTCAAAAAATTAATGAATCCAGGAGCTGGTTTTTTGAAAGGATCAACAAAATTGATAGACCGCTAGCAAGACTAATAAAGAAAAAAAGAGAGAAGAATCAAATAGACGCAGTAAAAAATGATAAAGGGGATATCACCACCGATCCCACAGAAATACAAACTACCATCAGAGAATACTACAAACACCTCTACGCAAATAAACTAGAAAATCTAGAAGAAATGGATACATTCCTCGACACATACACTCTCCCAAGACTAAACCAGGAAGAAGTTGAATCTCTGAATAGACCAATAACAGGAGCTGAAATTGTGGCAATAATCAATAGTTTACCAACCAAAAAGAGTCCAGGACCAGATGGATTCACAGCCGAATTCTACCAGAGGTACAAGGAGGAACTGGTACCATTCCTTCTGAAACTATTCCAATCAATAGAAAAAGAGGGAATCCTCCCTAACTCATTTTATGAGGCCAGCATCATTCTGATACCAAAGCCTGGCAGAGACACAACCAAAAAAGAGAATTTTAGACCAATATCCTTGATGAACATTGATGCAAAAATCCTCAATAAAATACTGGCAAACCGAATCCAGCAGCACATCAAAAAGCTTATCCACCATGATCAAGTGGGCTTCATCCCTGGGATGCAAGGCTGGTTCAACATACGCAAATCAATAAATGTAATCCAGCATATAAACAGAGCCAAAGACAAAAACCACATGATTATCTCAATAGATGCAGAAAAAGCCTTTGACAAAATTCAACAACCCTTCATGCTAAAAACTCTCAATAAATTAGGTATTGATGGGACATATTTTAAAATAATAAGAGCTATCTATGACAAACCCACAGCCAATATCATACTGAATGGGCAAAAACTGGAAGCATTCCCTTTGTAAACTGCCACAAGACAGGGATGCCCTCTCTCACCGCTCCTATTCAACATAGTGTTGGAAGTTCTGGCCAGGGCAATCAGGCAGGAGAAGGAAATAAAGGGTATTCAATTAGGAAAAGAGGAAGTCAAATTGTCCCTGTTTGCAGACGACATGATTGTTTATCTAGAAAACCCCATTGTCTCAGCCCAAAATCTCCTTAAGCTGATAAGCAACTTCAGCAAAGTCTCAGGATACAAAATCAATGTACAAAAATCACAAGCATTCTTATACACCAACAACAGACAAACAGAGAGCCAAATCATGAGTGAACTCCCATTCACAATTGCTTCAAAGAGAATAAAATACCTGGGAATCCAACTTACAAGGGATGTGAAGCACCTCTTCAAGGAGAACTACAAACCACTGCTCAAGGAAATAAAAGAGGATACAAACAAATGGAAGAACATTCCATGCTCATGGGTAGGAAGAATCAATATCGTGAAAATGGCCATACTGCCCAAGGTAATTACAGATTCAATGCCATCCCCATCAAGCTACCAATGACTTTCTTCACAGAATTGGAAAAAACTACTTCAAAGTTCATATGGAACCAAAAGAGAGCCCGCATCGCCAAGTCAATCCTAAGCCAAAAGAACAAAGCTGGAGGCATCACGCTACCTGACTTCAAACTATACTACAAGGCTACAGTAACCAAAACAGCATGGTACTGGTACCAAAACAGAAATATAGATCAATGGAACAGAACAGAGCCCTCAGAAATAACGCTGCTTACCTACAACTATCTGATCTTTGACAAACCTGAGAAAAACATGCAATGGGGAAAGGATTCCGTATTTAATAAATGGTGCTGGGAAAACTGGCTAGCCATATGTAGAAAGCTGAAACTGGATCCCTTCCTTACACCTTATACAAAAATCAATTCAAGATGGATTAAAGATTTAAACGTTAGACCTAAAACCATAAAAACCCTAGAAGAAAACCTAGGCATTACCATTCAGGACATAGGCGTGGGCAAGGACTTCATGTCCAAAACACCAAAAGCAATGGCAACAAAAGCCAAAATTGACAAATGGGATCTAATTAAACTAAAGAGCTTCTGCACAGCAAAAGAAACTACCATCAGAGTGAATAGGCAACCTACAACATGGGAGAAAATTTTCGCAACCTACTCATCTGACAAAGGGCTAATATCCAGAATCTACAGTGAACTCAAACAAATTTACAAGAAAAAAACAAACAACCCCATCAAAAAGTGGGCGAAGGACATGAACAGGCACTTCTCAAAAGAAGACATTTATGCAGCCAAAAAACACATGAAAGAATGCTCATCATCACTGGCCATCAGAGAAATGCAAATCAAAACCACTATGAGATATCATCTCACACCAGTTAGAATGGCATTCATTCAAAAGTCAGGAAACAACAGGTGCTGGAGAGGATGTGGAGAAATAGGAACACTTTTACACTGTTGGTGGGACTGTAAACTAGTTCAACCATTGTGGAAGTCAGTGTGGCGATTCCTCAGGGATCTAGAACTAGAAATACCATTTGACCCAGCCATCCCATTACTGGGTATATACCCAAATGACTATAAATCATGCTGCTATAAAGACACATGCACACGTATGTTTATTGCGGCATTATTCACAATAGCAAAGATTTGGAACCAACCCAAATGTCCAACAATGATAGACTGGATTAAGAAAATGTGGCACATATACACCATGGAATACTATGCAGCCATAAAAAATGATGAGTTCATATCCTTTGTAGGGACATGGATGAAATTGGAAACCATCATTCTCAGTAAACTATCGGAAGAACAAAAAACCAAACACCGCATATTCTCACTCATAGGTGGGAATTGAACAATGAGATCACATGGACACAGGAAGGGGAATATCATACTCTGGGGACTGTGGTGGGGAGGGGGGAGGGGGGAGGGATAGCATTGGGAGATATACCTAATGCTAGATGACGAGTTAGTGGGTGCAGCGCACCAGAATGGCACATGTATACATATGTAACTAACCTGCACAATGTGCACATGTACCCTAAAACTTAAAGTATAATAAAAAAAAAAAAAAAAAAAAACCACTGCTCAAGGAAATAAAAGAGGATACAAAGAAATGGAAGAACATTCCATGCTCATGGGTAGGAAGAATCAATATCATGAAAATGGCCATACTGCCCAAGGTAATTTATAGATTCAATGCCATCCCCATCAAGCTACCAATGACTTTCTTCACAGAATTGGAAAAAACTACTTTAAAGTTCATATGGAACCAAAAAAGAGCCCACATCGCCAAGTCAATCCTAAGCCAAAAGAACAAAGCTGGAGGCATCACACTACCTGACTTCAAACTATACTACAAGGCTACAGTAACCAAAACAGCATGGTACTGGTACCAAAACAGAGATATAGATCAATGGAACAGAACAGAGCCCTCAGAAATAACGCTGCATATCTACAACTATCTGATCTTTGACAAACCTGAGAAAAACAAGCAATGGGGAAAGGATTCCCTATTTAATAAATGGTGCTGGGAAAACTGGCTAGCCATATGTAGAAAGCTGAAACTGGATCCCTTCCTTACACCTTATACAAAAATGAATTCAAGATGGATTAAAGACTTAAACATTAGACCTAAAACCATAAAAACCCGAGAAGAAAACCTAGGCATTACCATTCAGGACATAGGCATGGGCAAGGACTTCATGTCTAAAACACCAAAAGCAATGGTAACAAAAGCCAAAATTGACAAATGGGATCTAATTAAACTAAAGAGCTTCTGCACAGCAAAAGAAACTACCATCAGAGTGAACAGGCAACCTACAAAATGGGAGAAAATTTTCGCAACCTACTCATTTGACAAAGGGCTAATATCCAGAATCTACAATGAACTCAAACAAATTTACAAGAAAAAAGCAAACAACCCCATCAAAAAGTGGGTGAAGGACATGAACAGACACTTCTCAAAAGAAGACATTTATGCAGCCAAAAGACACATGAAAAAATGCTCATCGTCACTGGCCATCAGAGAAATGCAAATCAAAACCACAATGAGATATCATCTCACACCAGTTAGAATGGCAATCATTAAAAAGTCAGGAAACAACAGGTGCTGGAGAGGATGTGGAGAAACAGGAACACTTTTACAGTGTTGGTGGGACTGTAAACTAGTTCAACCATTGTGGAAGTCAGTGTGGCGATTCCTCAGGGATCTAGAACTAGAAATACCATTTGACCCAGCCATCCCATTACTGGGTATATATCCAAAGGACTATAAATCATGCTGCTATAAAGACACAGGCACACGTATGTTTATTGCGGCACTATTCACAATAGCAAAGACTTGGAACCAACCCAAATGTCCAACAATGATAGACTGGATTAAGAAAATGTGGCACATATACACCATGGAATACTATGCAGCCATAAAAAATGATGAGTTCATGTCTTTTGTAGCGACGTGGATGAAATTGAAAATCATCATTCTCAGTAAACGATTGCAAGGACGAAAACCCAAACACTGCATGTTCTCACTCATAGATGGGAATTGGACAATGAGAACACATGGACACAGGAAGGGGAACATCACACTCTGGGGACTGTTGTGGGGCAGGGGGAGGAGGGAGGGATAGCATTGGGAGATATACCTAATGCTAAATGATGAATTAATGGGTGCAGCACACCAGCATGGCACATGTATAGATATGTAACTAACCTGCACATTGTGCACATGTACCCTAAAACTTAAAGTATAATAATAATAAAAAAACCCAAAAAGAAACAAACGAGAAAAAGAATTAAAATAAAAAAATAAAATAAAATAACTAAAAAAGTAAGAAATGATAAATGCTTGAGGTGATATGTACCACATTTACTGATATTGGTAAATATGATTATTACACATCATCTACCAGTGTCAAATTATCTCATGCATCCCATGAATATATACACCTATTATTCACCCATAAAAAATAAAATCAAAATGTTTTTAAAAAGAAAGGAAAAAAAATAAAGAACTAATACCAACTTTGCTCAACCTCTTTTAACAAGTTGAAGAGGAGGGAGTACTTCAAAACTCATTTTATGAGGCCAGGATTACCTTGACAGTAAAACCAGACAAGAATACAGAAAAAATAAAAAGAAAGAAAAAGAAAACTATAGGTCAATATAACTGATGAGCATAGATACAAAAATTCTCAACAAAATACTAGCAAATGAAATTCAACAACATATTAAAAAAGATCATTCACCATGATCAAATGAGATTCATCCCAAGGATGCAAGGATGGTTTAACATATACAAATCAATAAATGCTATACGTCCCATTAACAGAATCAAGAATAAAAACAACATGATTATTTCAATAGATCTTAAAAAGCATTCTATATAGTTTAACATCGTTTATGATAAAAAAATTATCAAACTGGATATAGAAAAGACATATGTCAAAATTATAAAGGGCAAATATGACAACCCCACAGCCAACATCGTACAGAATGGGGAAAAATTGAAAGCATTTCCTCTACAATGTGGAATGAGGCAATGGTGCCCACTTTCACCACTTTTCTTCAATACAGTACTGAAATCCTGGCGAGAGCAGAGCAGAAAGGAGTAAAGGGCACCCAAATTGGAAAGGAAGAAGTCAAATTAGCCTTGTTTGCATGTGACATGAACTTATACTTTGAAAAACATAATAATCCCACCAAAAAACCTGTTATAACTGATAAACAAATTCAGTAAAGTTACAAGATACAAAATCAACATACAAAAATTAGTAGTATTTATATTCACCAACAGTGAACAATCTGAAAAACAAATCAAGAAATCAATCCCATCTGTAACAGCTACAAAGAATATAAAATATGTAGGAATCAATTTAACTAAAGAAGTGAAGGGTCTTTATGAGAAAAACTCTAAAAGTCTGATGAAAAATTGAAGAGGACACAAAAAATGGAAAGACATTCCATGTTCATGGCTTGGAAAAATTCATATTGTTAAGAAGATCATATTACCTAAGGCAATTTACAGATTCAATGCAATCCCAATAAAAAACCCAATGACATTCTTCACAGAAATAGAAAAAACAATCCTAAAATTTATATGGAACCACAAAAGACCCAGAATAGTCAAAGCTATCCTAAGCAAAAAAGGAGAAAACTGAAGTATCACATTACCTGATTTCACATTGTACTACAGAGCTATAGTAACCAAAACAGCATGGTACTGGTATAAAAACAGACTCATAGACCAATAGAACAGAATAGAGATCCCAGATATAAATTCATGCATTTACAACCAACTCGTTTTTGACAAAGTTTCCAAGAATATACAATGGGGAATTGCTAGTCTCTTCAAGTGATCATAGCCCACTGCAGCCTCAAACTCCTGGGCTCAAGTGATCCTCCTGCCTCAGTCTCCCAAGTAGCTGAGATAACAGGTGCACACCGCCAAACCTGGTTAATTTTTTTTTGTACAAACGGGGTCTCACTATGTTGACCAGGCTGGTCTTGAATTCCTGGCCTCAAGCTGTCGTCCCACCTCGACCCCCCAAAATGCTGGGATTATAAGCATGCGCCACCACGCCAAGCCTTGGGCAAAGATTTTTTGTGTAAAACCTCAAAAGCATAGGCAACCAAAGTGAAAACAGACAAATGGGATTACATCAAGCTAAAAAGCGTCTGCACAGAAAAAAGCTTCAACAAAGCAAAGAGGCAACCCATGGGATGGGAGAGAATATTTGCAAACTACCCATCTGACAAGGGATTAATAAGAAGAATATATGAAGCACTTAACCCAATAACAAAAAAGCGAATACTGCATTTAAAATATGGGCAAAAGATCTGATTAGAAATTTCTCAAAAGAAGACGTACAAATGGCCCGCAGATATACGAAAAAATGTTCAGCATCACTAACCATAAGAGAAATGCAAATAAAATCTACAATGAGATACCCTCTCACCCCAGTTAAAGTGGCTTTTATAAAAAAGACAGGCAATAATGGATGCTGGCAAGGATATGGAGAAAGGGGTGCTCTCATACACTGTTGGTGGGAATATGAATTAGTACAGCCACTATGGAGAACAGTAGGGAGGTTCTTCAATAAATTAAAAATAGAACTACCATAGGATCTGGCGATTCCGCTATTGGGTATGTATCCAAAAGAAAGGAAGCCAATATATCAAAAGATATCTACACTTCCATATTTATTGCAACACTAACCACAGTAGCCCAGATATGGAATCAACATAAGTGCCTATCAATGGATGAATAGATTTAAAAAATTATGTGTGTGTGTGTGTCTGTAATGGAATATTATTCAGCTATATAAAGAACAAAATCCTGTCATTTGCAGCAATATGGATGGAACTGGAGGTCATCATGTTAAGTGAAAAAATAAGTCAAGTACAGAAAGACAAATATTGCATGTTCCCAACTAGTATGTGGGAGCTACAAAATGAATCTCATGAAGACAGAGAGTAGATTAGTGGTTACTAGAGGCTGGGAAGGGTTGAGAGGAGCAGGGGAATGAAGATAAGTTGATTATTCAATACAAATACATGGTTTGATAGAAGAAATAAGACCTGGATAGATCAGTAGGACAACTATAGTTTAAAATATTCTATTCTATCGCATATTTCAAAATAGCTAGAAGAGGAAAATTTGAATGATTCTAGTATAAAGAAAAGACAAATATTTAAGGTAATGGATATCCCAAGTACACTGATTTGATGTTTTCAAATTATATGAATGTATTAAATTATTGCATGTATTTTGAAACTATGTACCTATATTATGCATCAATAAAATATATACAAATAGTTTCATTTTCATAGGCAAAATTAAATTTTAATTAATTTAATTAATTAAAAATTAATAGGCAAAAATAAAATTGAACGGAAGCTACTTTCTTTCACAAGTATATATACATATCGGTTTTTTTTTTCGGTGACGTCAGAGTTTACTCTACTATTGTTTTCCAGCTCTTGCTGCTCAAGTACACCCTTCAGTGGAATCAATATTCCATAGTTACGGGGGTTCTGTGGATCCTGTGAGTTCTGTTACTCCTTTGAATGTAAGTTATTCTCAATAAATCATATTATAGCTATAGTGTGTGTTGCTAGTGTTGTAGGTCCCCATTCAAATTGCAAGATAACAATTAAAAAATTGGGAGATACCATCAAAGAGAAGGACATCTGTAGAAAGTCATTTCAGAAACTTTGAACTAAATTGAGAGGAAAAGACAAGGAAGATCAGCATCAAATATTCTAATAATTATTCAATAAGTTTCAGGATGAAACAGCTTTTGTAGACAGCAATAAGTACTTGTCTGTATCCTTAAAGAAATACGGCAGCAAAATTTACGGGACTAAGGCTCTAAAGAGAGGCATAGCAAAGGTGAACCATGTTAAAGGGAATCCAGCCAGGGAAATAATAGAGTCTGGTCCTTAGTTAAACGTTGCTTTGATGGGAAAATATCTCCTCTCTATGCAATTTAGAGAGGTGAAAGTGGACAAGATTTCTCTGCATAGTGGATGCTTTTGGAAGAATCACAACTTATGTTTCATATCACTCACTGAGGATGATGCCACAGGACAAAACCTAGCAGGATGTCTTTTTAAAAAATGTCTAAGACAGAAAGCAAAGAGAAAGTAAAAGGAAAGAAGTCACCCAGACTCAGCACACAGATAAAGAGAAGGGAGACAGAACTTAAGGAGAAAATTCAACTGTTAGAAACTTAGCCTTTCTGAAAGGACTAGAGAAGATGATGCAACACTCGAAGTGTACTCCACTACTGCAGAAAACATATAGCAATTCAAAACCTGGAACCTTCAAAATATTAGGTAAAAATAATACAGTAATTAACATAATCGTGAGAATTTTCTTCCAATTGAGTTGTTATTTGTCCCTTTCAGTCCTTTGTGCTTTTGTTATCATATATTTTACTTCTACATATGTTATGCATCCCATTCTACAACATCAATTATCTTTTAAAGAGTTTTCAATAATAAGAAATCAAAATATCTTATATATTTACATTTACCCATTCTGTTACCTTTGTAGTGCTCTGCATTTTTTGTATATAGACCCATATTTCCATCTGGTATCATTTTTCCTTCTGCCTGAAGAAAATGCTTTAATATATCTTGTGGTGTCAGCTCTGGGTTAGACTGATTGAAGGATTTTCTTTTTTCTTCATTATGGGTTATATTTGCCTGTTTCTTTGCACACCTGGTAATTTTTTATTGAATGTCAGACATAGTGAATGTTGCTTTGTTGGGTACTGTATATTTTTGTATTCCTATAAATATTCTTGAACTTTGTTCTGGGACACTTTCAAATTACTTGGAAACAGTATCATCCTTTTGGGTCCTGTTTTTATGATTTGTTGGAGAGGTCCAGAGTACTGCTTAGTCTGGGACTAATTCTTTCCCATTGTTGAGGCAAGACCCTTCTGAGTACTCTACCCAATGCCCTGCGAATTATGAGGCTTTCCAGTCTGGCTGGTTGAGAACAGGCACTATCCTCGCCCTGTGTGAGAACCAATCGCTATTACTTCTAATTCTTTCAGCTGGTTCTTTCTATGGTCTTTGTTAATTTCCTGACATGCAAGTGCTGATCAGTACACTAACTGCTAGGTAATCAAGAGAGACCCTCTGCAGATATTCAGTTCCTCCCTGCCCCACTGCCCCTCCAACCTCTCTGAAGCTCTCTCCTCTCCACTACACTGGCCTGCTACCTTGGTCTCCCAGGACTCTAAGCTCCATAACCTTAATTCAGGGAATCTGCCAGGCTCTGGCTGCACTCTCCCTCCTGGCACCATCTGGAAATGCTCTCATGGCACTGAGCTAGAGCAGTCATATGGCCCATCTCACTTGTCTGCCATCTTGCAAGGATCCCTGTCCTTTGTTGCCTGATGCCCATTGTTGTGCAAAGCACTGTTTCATATATTTTGAAACATATGTTATATATTTCATGTATACATATATAGATGTATATATATTTGCCCCTCATATATATACACACACATATATACGAGGGGCAAATATATATACATATATACATATATATGTGTAAAATATCTGCTATGTGCCAGGAACTGAAGATGAAGCAGTAAAGACAGAGACAAAAATCCCTGCCCTTGTGACTCAAGTAGCTTGCATTTTGGGAAGAGTAGTCAGAAAATGTTAATAAGTAGGACAAATTAGTAAAATATATAATGAGTTAGATTATAATAAATGGCAAGTAGAAAGAAGAACTGGGGGAAATAGTTCCATTTTAAATATGGCGGTCAGGGAAGGCTGTACCTAGTAGGTGACACTTGAGCAAAGATCTGAAGATGAGTGAGAAAGAAAGCCAGGCAGTTGTCTGGGAGAAGAGTGGCCCAGGCAGAGGTAACACGAATTGCAAAGGAGTGGAGGTGAGGTTTAAGGTGTTTGAGGTACAGCAAGGTGGCCCATGTGTCTGGAGAAGAGTAACCAAGGGGAGGAGCCATCACAGATGATGGCAGAGAGGTAACAGGGAGTCAGATCATGAGGGAGATGGAAAGCCATTGGAAGCTTTGAGTAGAGGAGTGACATGATGTCATTTAAGTTTTAACAAGATCACTTTGGCTACTGTGCAGAAAATAAACTCTGGCAATGAGGGGGCAAGAGAGAAAGCATAAAGACCAGTTAGGAGTTTGTTGTAATAATCTAGAAGAGAAAAGATGGTAGTGTCAACTTGGATAGTAGCAGTAGAAGTGGTAAGAAGTGATTGGATTGTGGATATCTTTTGAAGGTAGAGTCAATGAAAATTGCTGATGAATTATTTTTGTAAGATGTAAGGGAAAGACAGGAATCAAGATGACTCCAAGTTGTAAATGCCTTGAGCGACAGAAAGAATTGAGCTACTATTACTGAGATAGAAAAGACTAGGAAAAGTAGATCAGGAGATTTGGACATGTTACCTTTGAGTTTTCAACTAGACTATCCAAGTAGAGATACCTAGTAGGTGGTTGGATATACGAGTGTAGAGTTCCACAGACAGGTCTGAACTGGATATATAAATGTAGGTGTTATCAGCATGAGTGACAGCAGTTACAAAAGAGAAGTGGTTCCAGGATTGAGTCTCTTGGATCCCCAATATATAAGGGCCAAGAAGATAAGGTGAAAATGAGCAAAGACATTTGAGAAATAACAGCAGAGAGGTAGAACGTGGTATCCTGCAAGTCAAATGAAGAGAGAGTTCAAAGAGGAGAAAGCAATAAATGTCAAATGTTGATGATAAGGTAAAATAAGATGAGAACTGAGAATCAATCACCACATTGAGGAAGTCATTGATGACTTTGATAAACACTGATTGGAGTAGGCTCATGAGAGAATGAGAAGAGAAGAACTGGAGACAGGGAATACAGATAACTCTTCCAAGGAGTATTTCTGCAAATAGAAGAGAGCTCGGGCAGTACATTGAGGGAGGTAGTACATAGAGGGAGGGGTTTTATTTTGTTATGTTTTTAGGATAGGAGAAATACTTGAGTATGGAAAAACTCCAGTAAAAAATAAAACGAAAATATATGACATAGAAGAGAGAGTAAAGAAATATTGGGGTAATGTCCTTGAATAGGGGAGAGGGCATTGGCTCACATGTACAAGGAAAGTACCTTTGCTAGGAGCAGAAACGTGATGGCCATAGTAACAGGAAAGAAGGCAGGCCATAATGAATGGGCCAATAGGTGTATACATATAATGGTATGGGCTTATGAAAAATCTGAGTCCTTCTATTTTCCCAGTGAAATAACAAGCATGACCATAAGCTGAGAGTAACCATGGGAAAGGAGTTGTTGCAGTGGGGAGAAGATAGGAATAGTTGTCTGCAAGAGTGGAAGAGTGAATGAGCTAGGGAAATGTGTCATGACTGGCAGCAGAGGTAAGGGCCCACTTGAGATTCATTGCCATGAAGATAAAGTGAGATAAGATGTGTTTTTCTCTAGCTATGTTCATCTAAGTTTCAGGCTTCATGAAATTAATGTATGGTTCTTAACCATTTCTAGAAGCAAAAAAAAATCTACTTTGCCCACCAGTAACTCTAGTTGGATATTCCCAATGAGACCTGGTACTGGGAAAGTGGCCTCATGAAGGAGGGAATCTCAACAGGCCATTGATCTCCTTTCCCAGAGTGGGAGTCATATCCCTGATTGGTCACATACTTAATGGTTAAAAGAACAAAAAGCTAAGGTAAGCTGTAGGGACACTTAATCCCCCACCCTTCATGGCTCCATGTAAAGAGATTTCTTAACCACTCCTAGCCTCTTTCCTCATCTTTTACTCATTTCTCCCCATTGGAGAAGTGACTTAATTAACTAGTAATGGATGATTAACCTGGGTATCTTTGCTTTGCCCTCCTCTTCTCTTTTGGGATCTGCCTGCCTGTGTGAAAGGGTACTATCTGCTCTGCTGGCTCCATATTCCCAAAGGATCTGTGGGGCAGGATATGCCTCTGTGGAGTAGACCTGAAATTTTGTGGGGGATACTTTCAATTAAGGGAGAGAGGGATATATAGCATCGGTTAGGTCCTCAAAGCTAAGCTATGTTCACTCAACAGCTTTAGAAGTAGTAAAGCTGATTATTTTGATTTCCACTTGCTTGACCCCTGGCTTTATCTCTCAGTTGGTTGTAACCTCAGGTAGGAAGCATAGAAATATTTATTAGTTCCCTCATAGCCCAACACAATTGTTTATGTGGTTCAAAATCAAACTGATTAGTTAAGGCAATGGGAAATCAATAAAACCATACATTGTGAAACTGTGTAACTATATGATAAAGTAGAAAATTACAAATCTGTTTGACACACAGTGGGTGCTCATTATATATTATTTTATTTTATTATTTCCATAGGTTTTTGGGGAAGAGGTGGTGTTTGGTTACATGAATAATTTCTTTAGTGGTAATTTGTGAGATTTTGCTGCATCCATCACCCGAGTAGTATACACTGTAACCAATTTGTAGTCTTTTATCCTTCACCCCCCTACACCCTTTCCCCCAAGTCCCCGAAGTCCATTGTATCATTCTTATGCCTTTGCATCCTCATAGCTTAGCTCCCACTTATAAGTGAGAACATAAAATGTTTGGTTTTCCATTCCTGAGTTACTTCACTTAGAATAATGGTCTTCAATTCCATCTAGGTTGCTGCAAATGCCATTATTTGATTCCTTTTTATGGCTGAATAGTATTACATGACATATATATATATATATATATATATATATATATATAAAACAATGTCCTTACAATTGCAAGTTGTGCTGCTATAAACATGCTTGTGCAGGTACCTTTTTCATATAATGACTTCTTTTACTCTGGGTAGATACCCAGTATGAGATTGCTGAATCTTCTGGTAGTTCTTTACTTTTAGGTCTTTAAGGAATCTCCACTCTGTTTTCCATAGTGGTTGTTCTAGTTTACATTCCCCCCAGCAATGTAAAAGTTTTCCCTTTTCACCGCATCCCCACCGGTATTATTTTTTGATTTTTTGATTATGGTCATTCTTGCAGGAGTGAGTTGGTATGGCATTGTGGTTTTTATTTGCATTTCCCTGAAATTATTATATATATTTTGAATCAATTTGGTATAGAGGTAGAGATAGTTCGACCAGCTCAAGATTTACTACAAGCCTCATTTTGGCTATGAACAAAGCTCTGGGGGTATATTTTTACCTTGTTGCTAAAAGTTTTGTTGCAAATAAAAATTATAAATAGTTTTTTCCACAACCTTACTTTATAGTAAATATATAATTAGCTATATGCCCACAAAGGGCCCTGATAATAATAGTGATGCTAGTGTTAATGAGAATCCTAGTAAGACCTAACATGTATTGGGTGCTTGTTTTATGCCAAGTGCTGTTTTCAGTGTTTCACGTGCATTAGCTCATTTAATTCCCACAACCACCATATGAGGAAGGTATTATCATTTCTATTTTGAAAATGAAGGAACTCACACAAAGATAATTAGTTTGACTAAGATCACACTGCTAGTAAAATGGCAGAGCAGTAATTCAAACTCAGGACCTCTATTCCAAAGCATGCCTTCTTAGCCATTAAACTATACTGTTCAATATATGCTTCCTAGTTACAGCAAGATTGCTAAAGTACATACCATGGGGAGTTACTTAAATCTGTAAAATCAAGTCCTGGTTTTCAATGGAATTCATAATCTATGCTAAGCAACAGGAATGTACATTCCATGGATAACAAGACAAAGTATGCTCACGCTCACTCTGTCTTTCCTTGTTGGATAGGCTCAGAGATAAATATTTTTGACATGGATTTAAGGAGACTCTAACCTCTCACCTTTAGTCAATAAAGTGACTCCTAATCTCCTTAATTTATAAATCAGCAGGGACTGAGAGGGCAAATCCTAATCTTAGGATTTTGGTCAGCTGAAAGTACAGTTTACTGTACTGTATCTGGGAAAATATACTGAGACAGAAATCCTGTTAATGCTTCTAGGTCCGTGGCAACATGTTCCCAGAACACAAGTTCTTCATGGTCTAGAGTGTGCACTGCCTTTTGCACTTTCAGCAGTGAACGGAAGCAGCATTACTCTTTTAAAAAATTATTTTATCCTTTTTTTTTTTAAAGTTCCGGGGTACATGTGCAGGATGTGCAGGTTTGTTACATAGGTAAACATGTGCCATGGTGTTTTGCTGCACCTAACAACCCATCACCTAGGTATTAAGCCCAGCATGCATTAGCTCTTTCCCTAATGCTCTCCCCACTACCGCCCTCCCCTGACAGGCCCCAGTGAGTGTTATTCCCTTCCTGGTGTCCATGTGTTCTCATTGTTCAGCTCCCACTTATAAGTGAGAACATGTGGTGTTTGGTTTTCTGTTCCTGTGTTAGTTTGCTGAGGATAATGGCTTCCAGCCCCGTCCATGTCCCTGCAAAGGACATGATCTCATTCCTTTTTATGGCTGCATAGTATTCCATGGTGTATATGTACCATATTTTCTTTATCCAGTCTATCATTGATGGGCATTTGGGTTGATTCCATGTCTTTGCTATTGTGAATAGTGCTTCAATGAACATATGCATGAAATATATCTTTATAATAGAATGATTTATATTCCTTTGGGTATATACCCAGTAATGGGATTGCTGGGTCAAGTGGTATTGCTGGTTCCAAATCTTTGAGGAATTGCCACACTGTCTTCCACAGTGGTTGAACTAATTTACATTCCCACCAACAGTGTAAAAGCATTTCTATTTCTCCACAACCTTGCCAGCATCTGTTGTTTCTTGACTTTTTAATAATAGTTATTCTGACTGGTGTGAAATGGTATCACATTGTGGTTTTGATTTGCATTTCTCTAATGATCAGTGATGTTGAGCTTTTTTTCATATGTTTGTTGGCCGCATGTATGTCTTTATTTGAGAAGAGAAGCGGCCTTATTTTACATCTGCAGACACTGCACAGGGATGTAGCACCACTATGACAGTAATTTATGGCCACAGAAAGAAGGGGAAAAGATACAATGGGAAAAGAAGAGGAAAGTAGTAATTTCTGAGTTCCATCACTGTGCTAGATGTTTCTTTTATCCTCTCTCATTTAATGAAGTGGGTTTTATCTCTAATTTACAGATAAGGAAACTGTGGCTGAAAAATGTTAATTGATTTGCTCAAGATCACATGGCCACCAAATAGCAGAGACGTGAATGACATCTGCGTTTATCTGTCTCAGAGCCTGTATGTTCTCAAAACTGCCTTTTTGAAGGAGCCTAAGACCTAAACAGGTCCAATCCCCTTACTTTAAAAATAGAGAAATTGGGGCTCAGAAAGTGAGTCACCTTGCCCAGGGTCAAAAGTTTCACTAACTTTCTTGTGAGTATACTCTAGGAAGCAGAATGAGGACCTTGCCAATCGCTGCAGGGCCCTATGCAGTAAGAAATGTTGTCCCCTTCACGGAGTGCACATTAACTTCCTTGGCCACTAGAGTTAGAGTACAGTGGAAACAACACAAAGTATCTGAATGCCCTTTGGAAATAGTTTTTCACTGCATCATGATAAACACTTTCCATGTATGACTCACAGGCCAGTATCTTTTCCTGAAAAGATAGTGTGTGACTTGAATCAAATTTTAAGTAGAGAGTCCTATTTAAACTGAATTCCCAAGCTATGGACATCTCTGAAAGACCAGAGCATGCAAGTTAGTTCTCGCTCCCAAACTGGAAGAGACATGAATGTCAATGTAGGGGTGCCCCTTCTTATTTCTCCCACTCCTCCGAGTCAAAATGTTTCATGCAAACAGTTTGCATGGGCCTTGCTGGAACATTCTTTGGGATTTGTGAACCTCTCTAGAAATGGATCTAGGAAAAAGGTTTTATAAATCTGTGCCAGGAAATTTTTTTGGTCCCCAGTGAGGACCAGGCTGATAAGTATCCATGGCTTCTTGTAGAAATCCCAAGATTCAATCGTTACTTGGGAACCAAGCACATAGCATGGTTCCCATTACATTTATTGGTAAGTGGACATATGGACTTCACAGTCAATGACCCAAAATGCATTTATTGAGTGCCTACTTCGTGCCAGGATCTATGCTAGTAGGCTCAGGTTATATGATGGTGAATATCACAGATGTGTCCCCACCATCATGGAGCTTCCTGTGTAGCATGCTCATCACCAGTAAGACAACTAGGAAGCCCCTTGCCTGAAAGGATGATGGAACTAAACTCAATGGAGGCCCATACAGAGAGATTAAAATGCTGTGCAGAGAAAATGAGGTCAATAAAACGATCAAGAAATTGATTCAAGCTGGAATAGCTGGGGAAAGCAGTGAGCTAGGGATTAGCTCAGAAAGGCCTTAGAATAGGAAGTGGCTGCTGGAGGCAATTCCAGCAGGCTAAGAAGACTCTAAGAAGAAACTTGTTAAGAGATGGTGGCAGAAGTGTTGGAATGACACAGCCATGGAGTTGAGTTTAGCTTACCACCTAATGAGCAGTCTTGAACTGAAACTCAAAGGTTATGGCTGGAGCTGGCCTAGGAAGAAATGATGGGGCTTTCCCCAAAATTAGGAGTAAGCAACAGCCCACTAGCATGGGTGGGAGGGGTGGAGCTAGGTAAGTAGAACAAACTATTTATGGTCAGAACCTAATCACTATAACCCAGCTAACCTGAGAGGGGTCAGGAGACACACTTGTAACTTGTTTTAATGGACTTTTTTCCGTTATCCCATCCCTCTGGCCCAGAGTAGCAAAGAGAATGGTCCTCCCCATAGTTTCATGAGTCAGAAAAGGTGTTAGTACTTGATATAAATAAAAGGAGATTAAAGTCCAAAGGTATGATGTCTTTTATGGAGAAACTTCTGGGTCCTCAGTGGAAAAGGAACCTTATCTGCAGGGTACCCTAGCTGTAGGTAATCCGGGTACACCTACACCTGGGAGGCAGGAAAGCAGGCTTCACTCCGGAGTCATCTGAATACTTCTGATAGTGTAAGCATTGTTTCACTTGCCCCAAGAATGATTTTGAACCACAGGCTGTCACAACTGGAGGGATCATTATAAATCATCTAGAAAAGTGGTTCTTAACCTAATGACTCATTGATTTTTTTTTAACAAAATGAACTCCTCCCATTATCCTGAAATGAAAAACATAAGTGATTCACCCTGTCTACACAAGTAATTTAAAAATAAAAAAAAATAAATAATGGCCCGTGATTTACAGGAAGTAAAAAAGGAAAGAGCTTTATTATAAAACAATATTTATTTTTACATATAAAGGCTTGGCACAATGACAAGAGAAGACAAACATGCTCTCATAAATGTCCAAAGCCTCTTCTAAGGAGGAATACTGTTGAGAATCACTACTCTGGAACGACTTCAGTTCACACATGGACAAACTGCATCCCAGAGAATGAAAGGATCAAGTCATGCTGCCTTTCTTTCACTGGGCCACTGCAGCCTTTCAGTGGGGTCCACCTAGACTTTCCAACCAGAAGTGTTCTGGAACTCCAAGCTTAGTACCAGGAAGCTCATGCTGTCTTTGGCAACTCTCACTATCATATAGTCTAGTGATTAAAAGCATGGGGTTTAGAGGTAAAACGTTTGCATTTTGGATCTGCCACTTGACAGCTGTGTGGTCCTATGCCAGATACTTAACTTCTCTGTCTCTCTGTTTTCTCATATGTAAACTGGAGTTAGTACTTACTCCATAGGACTAAGATAATACACGAGAGAGTCCTAATACATAGTAAGCCTCAAAAAATGGTAGTTATTACTATTAGTATTTCTGGCACACCATCAACTGCTTTCAATGCTCTGTTAATGCAGTTGTCACCATTCCATTGATGCTATCATTGTCATCATAATTGCTACAGGGATCCCCAAAGGGGAGTATCCCTTCCCTTCAGTGAGTAACACTCTTGGTCAGCCCAATGTGATCTATTCTCATGTTCATACTATCCTTTATTAGGAAAGATACCCTGGCTATTTTGGTTTTGTTCTTCCCTTTCCATGGAACTTATTCCATAAGGTCTGAGGGACGAGGCCAGAGGGCATATGAGAGTCACCCTATAGTCCCCCATCAAGTGAATTTCTCAGTGCCCCCAAACCACTGTCACAAGAAGGAACCCAGGAACCTCAGTTCTCTCTTAATTTCAAGTGAGTTTCTGTCAACCCCTGACATTAGCATAGCCGTTGTCTCCCCTTCTTTGTTCACATTTATCCCAGGAGGCCTATATGTCCTTATGCAAATAAGACTCCTGGTGGCCTACCCTTTTGATCACAAAGTTCCCGAAATAAAAAATTAAACCTGGCCCCATCGTGATGCTTGTCTCAGTAATTTGGATAAACTATATGTTTCCTTTATACAATAATGAACCTGCGATTTGGGGCTTAGCCAGCCTGCAAGCCTGCCAGGCTCACTTTCACTAGTCTGGAGTCTCAAAACAATGGGAATTGGGGGCAGTACACTTAGACATATGTAGGAACCCTGTACCTTGGCAAACAACTGACTTCCATGAGCAGAGCATGTATGGCTCTCACACAGCTGTTGAGACAACTGAACACACACTCTTTTTCTCCTCCAACCCTTTCTGCCCCTCAGGTGAAAGCACATTTCCCCCAATAACAAATGTAAAAAAAGGGTCCTTGAGAAGTGTTTATAAGGAGTATGTGGGAGTGAGTTGTACTAGGTCTCATCCTTTCCAATTTATCCTGAGGTTAGATACCTGAGTGAATTTTACAGCCAGCTATATGATACCCCCTAAGGGCCAAATAGATTAAAAACAGGTTTTATTCAATATGATTTCTCAAGTTTCTTTTTCACAACTCTAAGAAAATCACACAGCTAGTAGCCCTCAGGGTACCTGCTGGCGTCCTGCTGGGGGCTGCTCTGTGATGTTTCAATCACAGCAAAGCACAGGAGGTGGGGGAAGCAAGCACATGTGAGCTCTTGAGCGAGCACAGGCAGACACACACACACATCCACACTCACACATTCAAAACCCAGCATAAAGCCATAGTTCTCAGGCCTATATCCAAAAGCAGCTTTACTAAATCCTTAGGAACTCTCAGACAAATGAACCTCAAAAGTCAGTTTTCTTACATTTGAAATATGAAAATCAGCATTATTAGAAACTCTTAAGCATGCAATGCCACATATATTGGAACCGAGTCTTCTTGAATATAATTTTCCTATCAATAGGCATATGTGCAACCAAAGAGAAATAAGCTGAGACACACTAAACAAGCACACATGTGCACACATGCACACACGCACACCCAAATTGTTACCTAAATTTTGTGCCAGTGGAACTCAGAACTACATGGGAGAATGTTTAAAAACAGAGAATTAAAGTTAATGTAAATTGTACTTGAGCAACCAGGAGAAGAACGTAACAATGAAGTCAAGACTCCAGTGAGTTTGGTAAAATCAGGACATCAACAGGAATATTGAAGAACATAATGGCAGGAGGTAGAAGAGCTGGCTCCTTTAAATCCATATCAGCCACAGAATAGCAATTGCCACTTTGGACTCAGCAGTCTCATCTCTAATCATGTCATTCTTCCATGCTGTCTCCATCACTCCTTGAAGTTACTGAACTGGTTCTTCACCCTACCTGTAATATCTAATCACCCAGTACTTCCCATTTCATTTGAATCATGACCACATGATATGGTCACAACAGCCTGTTTTCCTAGGTCACACTCTGTAGTTAGCTAATTTAATGGTGCTCTTCTCACTACCTTGGAGCCTCTTCCCATGACTTTCCACTAAGCTCATTCCAACAATTTAAATTCTTGGCTACAGGAAGCAGCAGCAGCCCAGCATGATGATAACGAGTTAAGGCTTTGGAATCAGACAGAACTAGATTTGAAACCCACTTGGTAGTTGGATGACCTTTGGCAAGTTACTTAACTTCTCCAAGCCTCAATTTTCTTTTCTAAAAAATGGAGGTCATAATAGCATTTAGATCACAGGATTGTTGTACCAGTAATGATATCATTCATATGAAGTGCCTGGCCTACAGTAGGCATCATTATCATTCCTGATTTCAGTGTGATGAAACTGTCCAGATAACCCTTACAGAGAAAGCTCCTTCCGTTTAACTCCAGGACATTCTGCTTCTAACATTCGTAGAAGTAAAGAAGCTTCTTCCTTTTATCCTCTGATTCTAAGACTATAGATTCATTTAAGTTGCTATTCTATGCCCGGAGTTATGGTTATGAAAATCAATTCCCAAATTTTTCTGGCAGTGACTATACAGGGTTGGGGAAAGCAAGGTTCTGGCTCCTTGGGACACTGTAATGAAAGGTAGGCACTGCCTCCCACTAAGACCACATACAATGCAGCAGTCCCCCAAAAGAAGGCTGGCAAACTACTAAGAAGGAGGAGTTCAATACTGGACAGAAAAACCATGGCAATTGTCTACTACTTAAAAATACAGTGTGAAAACTGCTGATGTAGATCTTAGGAACATAAATCTTAATGTTGGCCAACTTGTCCCCTCTTCCCACTATCCCTTATCCACATTGAAGAAGAGGAACACAGCAAAAGATTCATGAACTTCTAGAATGCTAGAAGCCAATAGTCTGCTTCTTTCTTGTGATCTCCTCTCCCGGCAACCTCTCTTGCTTCCATGAGGTCAGATAGGTAACAACTCTGTTTCTGTTTGTCTCCTTCTTCTCTCTCTTTTGGCTTGTTTCCTTCAGTGAGGTAAGAAGGTAAGAAGAGAACAGAGATGCAGAAATACAGGGGCCAGTGGTTCTAGATATAGGGGAAAATGCTCTTGTTTTGATTCTCTGAACCTCTCTTTCCATTTTGCCCCTAAGATCACTCTCAGCTGTTAGATGTTACTATTCTGGTACCAAGAAAATACATGCCAGTGAGAAGAGATTAAAAGATTAAGACAACAGAGTAAGAGAGCCAGAATCAGAGCAGAGCTGAGCCCCAACCTTAGCCCAGTAACCCTGCATCCCATGGAATAAAAGCCCATTTGCGCCTCTTTTGGTGTAACAGGTATTGTTAGAGCCCCACCCATATGCCAGGCAAATTCTAACTGCATTACTCCTTGCAGGTTCTTTTCCCAGAGTTGCAGAAATCTTTGTTGTCTATGTGTACAGCAATCTACAAATGCCAGTGAATTAACAGCCCCCAGGAGCAGTGAGATGTGATTCATGAGTTGATGTATAAATACCCAAACTCCAACCTGGGCAACATAGTGAGACCCATCTCTAAAAATTTCTTTTTGAAAAAGTAGCTGTTCGTGATGGCACGCACCTGTAGTCCCAGCTACTTGGAAGGTGGAGGCAGGAGGATCACTTGAGCCCAGGAGTTGGAGGCTGGTGAGCCACAGTTGTACCACTGGATTCCAGCCTGGGTGACAAAACAGACTCCGTCTCCAGAAAAAAAAAAAAAAAAATTCCCAGCTCCCTTGCTCCTCAGGTGGGATAATTCTGAGGTGTGTGTTTTGCACCATTTCCCAGAGTTTCCACATATGAATGTCAGTCCTTCACAGTGGTAGCTGGCTTAAAAGCACACTCTTTATTGACAGCCTTCCTTTTCTTTATTACTATTCTACCCGCTTAGAGGTGTTACCTGAAATTCTCAAAGAAATCATTTTCATTGAAATCTTTGTCTCAGGATCTACTTCCTTGAGAAGCCATACAAAGACACCATGTTAATCTTGGGTCAGTCCATAAGGAGCCCTGAATGCGACAGAAACTTTTTCAAAGTGTTTTTTGCCATTTGGTCTTACAATAATCTCTATAAAGAAACTTTGGTTCTTAGATGATAACCTAATGAGAACATATTTGCCAAATGGGATACAGAGAGAGTAACTATAGATCAGAGATAGTAGAATATGCTTAAATACTTTCCTCTTGATGATAGCAATCTTCTAAATGCAAGGGATATGGAAAATCATCATTTTAGTATGGAGTAAAAATGTGAGGATCAGGGTCATTTTCACAAATTGAAAAATTAGAGGGATTAGGAAAAGCCACTCTGATCACTAAAAAATGTAAACATTTTCTGAATAATGCAAATGAATACTCAAATGCTTGCCAAGAGTTGTTTGAAAAAAATTAACGATTAAGATTTCTGGAACAAGCTGAATATATTTTTAAAAATTGAGAACAAAGACTTGTGGAAGAAGCTGAATACATTTAAAAACAATTAAGGATAAAGATTTATAGAACAAGTTGAACACAATTTAAAAGAAAGTATAACTAGAACAACATGCTCTCAGCTTCAACAATACATGAATGAGAAAATTAACAATAAAACTGTCATTTTTGAGTACTTATTTAAGTATAAACAATTTGCCGTATATTTTATGCACACTATCTCACTCAATCCTTACAATAACTCTGAAAGTTATTATTTTTATCCCCATCTTATACAGAAGAAAACTGAGGCACAGAAAAGTTGAGTAATTCTTCTGGGGTCACACAGCTAGTACTTAGCCTAGATAGGGTTTGAAATCATGTTTTTCTGACTCTCAAGCTTATAGGTTTTCTACTTTCATATACATTTTTATTACTGCATTTTTATTTCTCTTGGTATACACCTATTACTTTCAATAATCAGACCATGTGTCTAATCTGAAATTGATAAAATATAATCGTTATGTTGATAATGGGTCAACACAGCATCATATGCCCAATCAGGTCTATAGATTCTACGCACTTGGCTTTTTGACAGAATCAAGTCTAGCATGGTTTGCATACTTGATATGGCTTGTGAGTTCCAAATTGTCATTTTCTGATTCAGAACCTAGCAGAGTGCCTTGCAAATAGTAGGCTCTCAATAAATGAATAGAAATAAATGACTGAATCAAGTCCCAAGTTTCCTTCTGACTGGTTTCCAGGCTTAAGCCTCTCACTTAAGCTTGAAACTATAATTAACCCTATCACCAAGATTTGAGGTAATTGCTTCTTCCCTCTTAAGTCAATGATAAGAAGCTCCTTCCTTTACCCCCACCCCATCCCCTTTGCAGCTTTGGACAATTTTCAAGGTGTTCTCCTGGGTCTTGACGCTTGATTCCTCGGTCATCAGGTTTCTATCTCCTCCTATTTTCCTGGGCATTGACAACAGATCCTCCTTACTCCTGAGAAGTGCTTCTTTCCTTCCTGCCTCTTTGCCTTTGTTCACAGTATTCCCTTGGACTGGACTGGCCCCCTCCCCCATGTCTTGGCTTCTGTCTGGCTCTAGTCTCAGATTCCTGAACCTTGCCTGAACCAGGTACAGATGTAATTCCAGCCCCAGTCTCTAGTCCCTGCTCTCTAGTCCACCTAGGGGTACTTGTTTCAGGCTGCTGGGGTCTCCAACCTTGAGCTGACCCCTCAGATCTGGTGGCTGGCCTGTGTGAGCCTGATAAGGAGGCAGAGAGCCCCGAGAGGTCACCACCAGTCTGTCTTTGTCAGCTGGAGGCCTGGATTCCAGCATGTTCCTGCAAATATGTGACTTATTTACTCATCTTGCTTTTTGTTTGAGCTCTTTCAACACAGCAGCTTCCCCCAAATGATTTCAGACAGGACAGAAAGAGCCCTGCCCTCATCAGTCCATGAGTGAAATGACAAGTCGGGCTTGTAAACAGGATTCCAGCCTTTTCTGAGGCTCAGCTGCCTGTGGAGACATGCAGCCCCACAGCACATCCCCACAGAGACACGTGGTACCAACTAGAGGCAGTAAGATGAGTATTGATGTGGTTTGCGCACCTCTGGATGTATGATTCCATTTAAAATGGAGGCTAGCCTCTTGGTGAGAGTCCTGTTGACTCCATCAAGGAGAGCAGTGATGTGATGTATTGTAATGAGTGTCCTGCTTGATAGGTGGCAATTTAGGAAATCCAGTCAGCTGGCCTGAACCATGCTAGCCCTCCACATACATTAGAAACACTTTTCACATTTTCTTCTTTTACTGTCTTCAGAAAACTGAGCATGCTTTATAAATACTTCCAGAATATAAAAAGCAAAGAACTTGTGTATTTGCCTGAGGTACATTTTCACCCATGGTCAATGAAAGATAAGTCTGAGACCCTCTTCTTGCTACACTTGCACCTTCAGCTGGAAATTAGAGCTTCAGGTGATTGGAACCCTAACCCTCCCTGTTAATGGGCCAGCAGAGCCCAGGAGAGGGGCTTCTTCCGTTATTGTGCCATTCCAGGAGTACATGTTATCACTTGCCTGGATGCTTGTTGTTTTGTAATTGCCTGATCCTGACTATCATCCTCTCCCTTCCTCACCAACTCTTCAGCCTCCTGCAGTCCTCACCATAGTCCAGACTTTCATCAGTGCCATTTCAAATGATGATAGCTCATATAAAATGGTTTCCTTCAGCCCTGTAGAAACATTTCTACAAGTAAACGGAGAATAGCCTTTGATTTCGTTTGTTTCCAATATGTTGGCATTTTTATTCAATACTCTCAAATCCTATTTGTTAATGCTGCATTATTGTCTTTATTAGAAATACCAGGAGGGCATGTTCCCTAAAGCATCCCTTCACACAGTAAAAGACAACTCAAATTGGATTAGTTTATTTAGCGAAGGTGTCAACTTTTCCCAGATACCAGTGCTTCTGAGACACCTCCTTCCATTTTAGGTTACCAAGTTTCTTTCTTCCTTTCATTTTTTGTCAACATGCAATAATATAATTATTATTACATGAAAATATATATAAGTATGTATAATAATATATACAATTATGTATTATATTATATATTATGGTATATTGTATATGTTATATAACTATCATATATAAATGTGTATAATATTTATAGGCTACAGAGTGATTTTTTTAATACTGTATATAATGTGTAATGATCAAATGAGGGTAATTAGCATATTCATCACCTCCAACATTTATCAATTCTTTGTGTTGGGAACATTCAAAATCCTCTCTTTTTAGCTCTTTGAACATATACAATAAATTATTGTTAGCCATATTCACCCTAAAGTGTTATAGAACACTAGAACTTATTCTTCCTACCTATCCGTAATTTTGTAAGTTACTGTTCTTGAGAAAGTTAAGATTCTTTTGAATAATCTGAGATGTGTGAAATAAGGTTAGTCACAGGATTTCCTGCCACAAGCGTTCACAAACAAACTTTCCTCACTTCCTCTTTTTTAAAGTTCAATTTAGGCTCACTGATCTAGTTGCTTTTGTTTTAGTGGTTACAGTCTCCACCCTGTTACCAATGGTTAAAAAGGGTCGACAGAGCCTCAAGTGCTTGCTGTCAGTCTCTGTTTCCCTCTGTCTCCCTCTCTCTTGTCTCTCTCTCTCATACATAAACACCCGAAAGGCTTATATTAAGATGGCAGACATTCTATCCACTAGAAACTTAGAAAACTTAGATTCCTGCAGTGTTAGTTTCTTCCTCTCTCCTCCTCAGACACTTTGTTATCTGTATTTTAATCCACAGAATCAACTGTTTTCCCACCCTAACCCTTCTCTTGCCATCTTTCTCCCACTTCCCCAAGTGCCTAAGTTGTTAAATTGTCATCCCCCACAGAGCTCCAGGCTCTGAACTTTTCTGAGCCCCCAGCAAATTCTATCTCTCTCTATCATCTTACCTCATTGCATCTACACTGCCTTACAAGACAAATATTTCTATACCATCCTCATCTAAGGCCATGGGCTCAGCTAAACTGCGAGCTTCTTGAGGGTAAGGATTAGGTTATATATATATATATATATATATATATATATATATATATATGTCCCCTAACACAGTGCCAGACCCTCAATATTTGTTGAATAAATGACGACAAAACTAATGAATCTGAGAAAGTGTTAAATTCCTTCCAGGTAACAAAATCTTAGTTCAATCAAAATATGTGTTTTCACAAGGCTATAAAAGATACAATCTAAGTTTGGGAATTTAGACCCTAAGGAATGGTTTCTCCCTTTTGGTATATCACTGGTTCTTAATATGTCATGTGCGATGGGAAATCGAGATCTCTTTACTCACACTTGGAGGTTCCCTTTATTTACTAGTTTGTCTGGATTTTTCAGTAGCATTCTTCTCCTTTCACCTTGTCAGCTGAGGACAAGCTTAACAAGTAATTTGGATTTATAACTAAATTTTTCTGCAATATAAAGAAATTCCAAGCTATGTAGCTGTACAGTTTCTCCCAAGTACAGGTCACATGACTCACTTTGCACAGAGATAAGCTCTCGGTGGAACCTATCTGGGATCTATCTTCTGACACTCCTTTTTAATCACAGGCCTTAGAGTGATTGGGATTCTGGTTGGTTTACTTTACTTCCACCCTCTAGTCCAGGGTGGAGCTATTGTCTTTGGGTCTCATGCTGGTTGCTGGAAACATAAGGTTCTGTTTTTGTTTGAAACTTAGGTGGAAGACATTTGCTTCTAGGAGAACTCATTTCTGCCTATGCGGTCTGCACCTTCATCACCAACACAACTGATGCGTTCTGACTACTCTACTCCAGGAATTTTGCTTCTTTTCACCTTCCTGTCCCACCCTATGACACAGGTCTTGTTCTCTCTATGAACTTTCCTATATATCTTATACTTTTCTTTTTTTGAGATCGTCTCATTCTGTTGCACAGGCTGGAGTGTAGTGGCATGATCATGGCTCACTGCAATCTCAACCTCCCGGGCTCAATCAATCTTCCTGCCTCCACCTCCAAGTAGATGGGACCACAAGTACATGCTACCAAGCCTGCCTAATTAAAAAAAATTGTAGAGTCAGGGTCTCCGTATGTTGCCCAGGCTGGTCTCAAACTCCTGGACTCAAGCAATCCCCCCACCTTGGTTGCCTAGAGTGTTTGGATTACAGGAGTGAGCCACTGTGCCTAGACTACTTTTCTATTTTAGGAAGTTTTGCCCAGTGTTATCCACTACTGTGTATCTAGGTTCCTCTGCTTTACATATTCCTTTTTTTCTTTTTTTCTTTTTCCTTTTATTATTATACTTTAAGTTTTAGGGTACATGTGCACATTGTGCAGGTTAGTTACATATGTATACATGTGCCACGCTGGTCCTTTCTTAGCTCTTCAGCCATTCTCTTTCCCCCAGCCTACATTCTCCTATCATAGCTTGTAGGCTCTGTTAGTTTTCTTAAAATGCCTCAATTAATTATTTATAATGCACCAACTGGGGATTAACTTCACTACCTTATCCCACTCTTGATTTAGCTAAGAGATCTCTGTACCACCTAACTAACAATTTAAGAGCAAGAGGTGGCTCTGTTCCAAGATGGCTGAATAGGAACAACTCCAATCTGCAGCTCACAGCGTAATCGATGCAAAAGACAGGTGATTTCTGCATTTCCAACTGAGGTACCTGGTTCATCTCATTGGGACTGGTTGTACAGTGGGTGCAGCCCACAGAGGTGAACTGAAGCAGGGAGGGGCATCACCTCACTCAGGAAGTGCAAGCAGTGAGGGGATATCCCTTCCCTAAACAAGGGAAGCCGTGACAGACTGTACCTGGAAAAATGGCATACTCCCACCCAAATACCGCACTTTGCCCACAGTCTTAGCAACTGGCAGACCAGGAGATTCCCTCCTGTGCCTGGCTCGGCAGGTCCTACGCCCATGGAGCCTTGCTCACTGCTAGGCTGAGATCCACCTGCAAGGCTGCAGCCTGGTGGGGGGAGGCACGTCCGCCATTGCTGAGGCTTGAGTAGGTAAACAAAGCTGCCAGGAAGCTTGAACTGAGTGGAGACCACCACAGCTCAGCAAGGCCTACTGCCTCTATAGACTCCACCTCTGTGGGCAGGGCATAGCTGAACAAAAGGCAGCAGAAACCTCTGCAGACTTAAACGTCCCTGTCTGACAGCTCTGAAGAGAGCAGTGGTTCTCACAGCATGGCGTTTGAGCTCTGAGAATGGACAAACTGCCTCCTCAAGTAGGTCTGTGACCCCCATGTAGCCTAACTGGAAGACATCTCCCAGTAGGGGCCGACAGACACCTCATACAGGTGGATGCCCCTCTGGGACGAAGCTTACAGAGGAAGGATCAGGCAGCAATATTTGCTGTTCTGCAATATTTGCTGTTCTGCAGCCTCCGCTGGTGATACCCAGGCAAACACAGTCTGGAGTGGACCTCCAGCAAACTCCAACAGACCTGCAGCTGAGGGACCTGACTGTCAGAAGGACAACTAACAAACAGAAAGGAATAGCATCAACATCAAAAAAAAAAGGACATCCACACCAAAACCCCATCTGTAGGTCACCAACATCAAAGACCAAACGTAGATAAAACCACAAAGATGGGGAGAAACCAGAGCAGAAAAGCTGAAAATTCTAAAAACCAGAGTGCCTCTTCTCCTCCAAAGGATCACAGCTCCTCACCAGTAATGGAACAAAGCTGGACGGAGAATGACTTTGACGAGCTGACAGAAGTAGGCTTCAGAAGGTTGGTAATATTGAACTACGAACTTCTCTGAGCTAAAGGAGCATGTTCTAACCCATTGCATGGAAGCTAAAAACCTTGAAAAAAGGTTAGACAAATGGCTAACTAGAATAACCGGTATAGAGAAAACCTTAAATGACCTGATGGAGCTGAAAACCATGGCACAAGTACTTCGTGATGCATGCGCAAGCTTCAATAGCTGATTCGATCAAGTGGAAGAAAGGATATCAGTGATTGAAGATCAAATTAATGAAATAAAGCAAGAGGACAAGATAAGAGAAAAAAGAGTAAAAAGAAATGAACAAAGCCTCCAAGAAATATGGGATTATGTGAAAAGACCAAATCTACATTTGATTGGTGTATGTGAAAGTGACGGGGAGAATGAAATCAAGTTGGAAAACACTGTACAGGACATTATCCAGGAGAACTTCCACAACCTAGCAAGGCAGGCCAACATTCAAACTCAGGAAATACAGAGAATGCCACAAAGATACTCCTCAAGAAGAGCAAATCCAAGACACATAATTGTCAGATTCATCAAGGTTGAAATGAAGGAAAAAATGTTACGGACAGCCAGAGAGAAAGGCTGGGTTACCCACAAAGGGAAGCCCATCAGACTAACAGAGGATCCCTTGGAAGAAACCCTACAAGCCAGAAGAGAGTGGGGGCCAATATTCAACATTCTTAAAGAAAAGAATTTTCAGCCCAGAATTTCATATCCAGCCAAACTAAGCTTCATAAGTGAAGGAGAAATAAAATACTTTAAAGACAAGCAAATGCTGAGAGATTTTGTCACCACCAGGCCTGCCTTACAAGAGCTCCTGAAGGAAGCACTAAACATGGAAAGGAGCAGCCAGTACCAGCCACTGCAAAAACATGCCAAATTGTAAAGATCATAGATGCTATGAAGAAACTGCATTAATTAATGGGCAAAATAAGCAGCTAACATCATAATGACAGGATCAAATTCACACACAACAATATTAATCTTAAATGTAAATGGGCTAAATGCCCCAATTAAAAGACACAGACTGGCAAACTGGATAAAGAGTCAAGACCCATCAGTGTGCTGTATTAAGGAGACCCATCTCACGTGCAGAGACACACATAGGCTCAAAATATAGGGATGGAGGAAGATCTACCAAGCAAATGGAAAACAAAAAAAAGAAGGGGTTGCAATCCTAGTCTGATAAAACAGACTTTAAACCAACAAAGATCAAAAGAGACAAAGAAGGCCGTTACATAATGGTAAAGGGATCAATTCAACAAGAAGATCTAACTGTCCTAAATATATATGCACCCAATACAGGAGCACCGACATTCATAAAGCAAGTCCTTAGAGACCTACAAAGAGACTTAGACTCCCACACAATAATAATGGGAGACTTCAACACCCCACTGTCAATATTAGACAGATCAACAAGACAGAAGACTAATAAGGATATCCAGGACTTGAACTCACCTCTGCACCAAGCGGACCTAATAGACATCTACAGAACTCTCCACCCTAAATCAACAGAATATACATTCTTTTCAGACCACATAGCACTTATTCTAAAATTGACCACATAATTGGAAGTAAAGCACTCCTCAGCAAATGAAAAAGAACAGAAATCACAACAAACTGTCTCTCAGACCACAGTGCAATCAAATTAGAACTCAGGATTAAGAAACTGACTCAAAACCACACAATTACATGGACACTGAACAACCTGCTCCTAAATGACTACTGGGTAAATAGTGAAATGAAGTCAGAAATAAAGATGTTCTTTGAAACCAATGAGAACAAAGACACAACGTACCAGAATCTCTGGGACACATTTAAAGCGGTGTGTAGAGGGAAATTTATAGCACTAAATGCCCACAAGAGAAAGCAGGAAAGATCTAAAATTGACACCCTAACATCACAATTAAAAGAACTAGAGAAGCAAGAGCAAACACATTCAAAAGCTAGCAGAAGGCAAGAAATAACTAAGATCAGAGCAGAACTGAAGGAAATAGAGACACAAAAAAAACCTTCAAAAAATCAATGAATCCAGGAGCTGGTTTTTTGAATAGATCACCAAAATTGATAGATTGCTAGCAAGACTAATGAAGAAGAAAAGAGAAAAGAATCAAATAGAAAAAATAAAAAATGATAAAGGGGATATCACCACCGATCCCACAGAAATACAAACTACCATCCGAGAATACCATAAACACCTCTATGCAAATAAACTAGAAAATCTAGAAGAAATGGATAAATTCCTGGACACATACACCAACCCAAGACTAAACCAGGAAGAAGCTGAATCTCTGAATAGACCAATAGCAGGCTCTGAAATTCAGGCAATAATTAATAGTCTACCAACCAAAAAAAATTCAGGACCAGACAGATTCACAGCCGAATTCTACCAGAGGTACAAAGAGGAACTGGTACCATTCCTTCTGAAACGATTCCAATTAATAGAAAAAGAAGGAATCCTCCCTAACTCATTTTATGAGGCCAGCATCATCTTGATACCAAAGCCTGGCAGAGACACAACAACAACAAAAAGAGAAATTTAGACCAATATCCCTGATGAACATCGATGTGAAAATCCTCAATAAAATACTGGCAAACCGAATCCAGCAGCACATCAAAAAGCTTATCCACCATGATGAAGTTGGCTTCATCCCTGGGATGCAAGGCTGGTTCAACATATGCAAATCAATAAACGTAATCCATCACATAAACAGAACCAATGACAAAAACCACATGATTATCTCAACAGATGCAGAAAAGGCCTTTGACAAAATTCAACAGCCCTTCATGCTAAAAACTCTCAAAAAACTAGGTATTGATGGGACGTATCTCAAAATAATAAGAGCTATTTATGACAAATCCACAGCCAGTATCATACTGAATGGGCAAAAACTGGAAGCATTCCCTTTAAAAGACAGGACAAGACAAGGATGTCCTCTCTCACCACTCCTATTCAACATAGCATTGGAAGTTCTGGCCAGGGCAATCAGGCAAGAGAAAGACATAAAGTGTATTCAATTAGGAAAAGAGAAAGTCAGATTGTCCCTGTTTGCAGAGGACATGATTGTATATTTAGAAAACCCCATCGTCTCAGCCCCAAATCTCTTTAAGCTGATAAGCAACTTCAGCAAAGTCTCAGGATACAAAATCAATGTGCAAAAATCACAAGCATTCCTATACATCAATAACAGACAAAGAGAGAGCCAAATCATGAATGAATTCCCATTCACAATTGTCGGAAGGAGAATAAAATACCTAGGAATTCAACTTACAAGGGATGTGAAGGACCTCTTCAAGGAGAACTACAAACCACTGCTCAACGAAATAAAAGAGGATACAAACAAATGGAAGAATATTCCATGCTCATGGATAGGAAGAATCAATATCATGAAAATGGCCATACTGCCCAAGGTAATTTATAGATTCAATGCCATCCCCATCAAGCTACCAATGACTTTCTTCAGAGAATTGGAAAAAACTACTTTAAAGTTCATATGGAACCAAAAATGAGCCCTCATTGCCATGACAATCCTAAGCCAAAAGAACAAAGCTGGAGGCATCATGCTACCTGACTTCAAACTATATTACAAGGCTACAGTAACCAAAACGGCATGGTACTGGTACCAACACAGATATATAGACCAATGGAACAGAACAGAGCCCTCAGAAATAACCAGACATCCACAACCATCTGATCTTTGACAAACCTGACAAAAACAAGCAATGGGGAAAGGATTCCCTATTTAATAAATGGTGCTGGGAAAACTGGCTAGCCATATGTAGAAAGCTGCAACTGGATCCCTTCCTTACACCTTATATAAAAATCAATTCAAGATGGATTAAAGACTTAAACGTTAGACCTAAAACCATAAAAACCCTAGAAGAAAACCTAGGCAATACCATTCAGGACATAGGCATGGGCAAGGACGTCATGCCTAAAACACCAAAAGCAATGGCATCAAAAGCCAAAATTGACAAATGGGATCTAATTAAACTAAAGAGCTTCTGCACAGCAAAAGAAACTACCATCAGAGTGAACAGGCAACCTACAAAATGGGAGAAAATTTTCGCAATCTACCCATCTGACAAAGGGCTAATATCCAGAATCTATAAAGAACTTAAATTTACAAGAAAAAAAGAAACAACCCCATCAAAAAGTGGGAAAAGGATATGAACAGACACTTCTCTAAAGAAGACATTTATGCAGCCAACAGACACATGAAAAAATGCTCATCATCACTGGTCATCAGAGAAATGCAAATCAAAACCACAATGAGATACCATCTCATGCCAGTTAGAATGGCAATCATTACAAAGTCAGGAAACAACAGATGCTGGAGAGGATGTGGAGAAATAGGAACACTTTTACACTGTTCGTGGGAGTGTAAATTAGTTCAACCATTGTGGAAGACAGTGTGGCGATTCCTCAAGGATCCAGAACTAGAAATACCATTTGACCTAGCAATCCCATTATTGGGTATATACCCAAAGGATTATAAATCATGCTACTATAAAGACACATGCACACGCATGTTTATTGCAACACTATTCACAATAGCAAAGACTTGGAACAAACCCAAATGTCCATCAATGATAGGGTGGATTAAGAAAATGTGGCACATATACACCATGGAATACAACGCAGCCATAAAAAAGGATGAGTTCATGTCTTTTGCAGGTACTTGGGTGAAGCTGGAAACTGTCATTCTGAACAAACTATCACAAGTACAGAAAACCAAACACCGCATGTTCTCACTCATAGTTGGCAATTGAACATTGAGAACACTTGGATACAGGGCAGGGAACATCACACACCAGGGCCTGTCGGGGGGTAGTGGGCTAGGGGAGGGATAGCATTAGGAGAAGTACCTAATGTAAATGATGAGTTAATGGGTGCAGCAAACCAACATGGCCCATGTATACCTATGTAACAAATCTGCACGTTGTGCACATGTACCCTATTACTTAAAGTATAATAATGAAAAAAATGAAAAAAAAGAGCAAAAGATGTGTTTTATGCTTCAATTTCTTGCACACAGCAATAAGCACAGGGTTTCCACATAGCCAGTACTCAATAAAGATTTGGTGATTTGGTTTTCTTGAATAATATCCCCTATATAGAGCTCCACAATGCACATCTGTGTGTCATTCTTTAAAAAGGGTAACACCTTTTGTTTTCTTCTGACTCCATGGGCCTAAAGCTATTTGCAGCAGGTGCTTAAAAATGATCGTGATATAATGATAATAGCAGAAGAAAATCAATGCAGATATTTCAAAATAGTTGCAGCCTCCAAATTACTTCTTTTAGAAATTGGATGCAGATGTTACTCAGTTCCTTTTGCCAGAAATCTAGCACCAGTTTCATTCATTTCTCTATTCCTCTCATGTGTTTTTCCAAAATGAAAAAAAAAATCAGCAAATCCTATCTCTGTTACTACTTGTAATATTAAATATTCCTCCTCTTTGTCCTCAGCTCTATCACCCTGATGTAGATCATTCTGAGTTTTCCTGGATAACTACAACTGTCAGCTGTCTAGACTCCTTTTCTTCATCCTACTGCATTCCCAACAGTGTTTTAATGATAGAAGAACTTTGAGACCCTGAATGAACATGACATTCACCTGCTGCAGGCTACTCCATGCTCGTACGCTAAAGAGTTGTCACTTCTTGGGTTAGTAGATGTGTTGCCTCATAAATATCTTGTATCTAATCTTGGAAAATAGGCCATAAATCTCAAGAAAACTGTGTGTGATAGGGTGTTGGTAATGTGGAGAATTAAATGTGATTAGGAGAACAAAATATTCTCTATGACCAGCACTTCATAATTTCATCAAATTGAATTTGACTCCTTGTAGGTGATTTTGTCTACTTTTTTTTTTTACTTCTGTATAAGAGCAAATTTAACAGATGTTTAAGTAACATATAGGAAAATTAGTAATAAAAATTTGTGGAGAATGCGAAACACTTAAGCAAGTACTTTGCCTTTTACTGTACATTAAATGAATCCGTTAATATTCCCACTCTTCCATCTTAATTCAGGACTTATCCATTGGGTAAACTTAAGAGCTTAGTGATGCAATGTACCAATCCAAGCGATGCTCCTGTTTTACATTTCTATTTTAGGTTTGGGGGTACATGTGAAGTTTTGTTACATAGATAAACACATATTATGGGGGTTTGTTGTATTAGGCTGGTGCAAAAATAATTGCAGTTTTTGCTATTACTTTTAATGGTGAAAACCGCAATTACCTTTGCACCAACCTAATACATATTTTATATCACCCAGGTATTAAGCTCAGTACTCAATAGTTATCTTTTCTGTTCCTCTCCCTCCTCCCACCATGCCTCCTCAAGTAGACCCCAGTGTCTGCTGTTTCGTTCTTTGTGTTCATACATCCTTATCATTTAGCTCTCACTTATAAGTGAGAACATGCAGTATTTGTTTTTCTGTGCCTGCATTAGTTTGCTAAGGATGACAGCCTCCAGCTCCATCTATGTTGATACTCTCTTTTCGAGATGTAGAAATATATGTTAATAGAAATAATATGTGGAAATGAATAGGCAATTTGAGGTATCATTTTTATTTCTATAGAATTTGAAGCAATTATTCAATGTATACTAAACATTTATAAAAAGTCTGACATTGGCAAGTGTTGAATGAGGTTAAATGGAAAAGAATCAGAAGAAACATTGGACAGTGCACATACTCCAGGAATATATTTTTTACTTTAGCAAATTTTTAAAAAATTTAAAAGAGAGAGAGAAAAAGAGAATGGGAGAGAGAAGAGGGAAGGAAGGACGGATGAAGGAAATAAAGGCACAGGAATAGAATAGAAGAACATGATGGGGTTGATGACTTTTTTATTATTTATTCATGTACTTATTTATTTATTTATTTTTTACCGTATCGCTGTCTTTTATTCAGAATGGGTATAGGTGAAATCCTTTCTTCTATCATATATTTGCTTAAAGGAAAGAGCAGATTCAGATGTGTTATGTAAAAATGGTTTTGGATGGATACTGCACAGCCAAAGAGTAAAATATGGTAATGTAATCCTTGCTCTCCGTATCATATATATATATATATGTATATATATATACACGTATATATATGTATATATGTATATATATACGTATATATGTATGCATACATATATACGTATATATGTATACATACATATATACGTATATATGTATACATATATACTGTATACGTATATATGTATACATACATATATACGTATACAGTATATATGTATACATACATACATATGTATGTATACAGTATATATGTATACATATATACATATGTATGTATACGTATATATGTATACATATATACGTATACATACATATATGTATACGTATATATGTATACAGTATATATGTATACAGTATATATGTATACAGTATACATGTATATATGTATACATATATATACAGTATATATGTATACAGTATATAATATAATATATATAATATACTGATGTTTCCCAACTTACAATGCTTTGACTTACGATTTTTCAACTTTACAATGGTGTGAATGCGATACACATTCAATAGAAACCATACATCGAATCTTGAATTTTGATCTTTTCCTGGGCTAGCAATATGTAGTAGGAGACTCTCTTGAGATGCCAGGCAGCTGCAGCTCCCAGCAGGCACATGAACATAAGGGTGAACAACTGATACTGTACAGTGTACTGTGTTGCCTGTTGAGTTTGCCCAACTCTAGGCTAATGTAAGTGTTCTGAGCATGTTTAATGTAGGGTAGGCTAAGCTAGGATGTCCAGTAGGTTAGGCATACTAAACGCCTTTTTGACTTATGATATTTTCAACTTACAATGGGTTTATTGAGACATAGCCTCATCATAAATTGAGGACCATTTGTATATATGTTATGTATCATATATATTTTATATATAATTACATATTTGATATATGGTATACTTTATATATAATAATATATGTAATATATATATGTTATAGTTTCTCAGTTACATATGTTAGATTGGCATATACTGTTGATATGTGTACTACTTTAAGTTTAAATTTTATTGTGGTAAGAATATTGAACATGAGATCTACCCTCTTAACAGATTTTTAAGTGGACAACACTGTTCACGATAGACACAATGTTGTACAGCAGATCTCTAGAATTCACTCATCTTGCATTACTGAAACTTTATGTCCATTCAATAGCAACTCCCCATTGCCCCCTACCCCTGCACCTTGCAACCACACTGTTTTTCTCTCTGCTTCTATGGGTCTATTTTAGATACCTCATATAAGTGAAATCATGCAGTATTTGTCCTTCTGTGACTGGCTTTTTACACTTAACATAATATCCTTAAAGTCCATACATGTTGTGTATTATAGCATTTCTTTCCTTTTAACAGCTGAATAATATTCCATTATATGGATAAACCACATTTTTAAAATCCAGTCATCTGTCAATGGACACTTATTTTGTTTTTATATTTTGGCTATTGTGAATAGTTTTGCAACGAACCTATAGGATGTTAATATCTCCTGATTTCAATTCTTTTGGATAAATACCCAGAAGTGGGATTGCTGGATCATATAGTAATTCTATTTTTAATTTTTTGAGGAACCATCATACTATTTTCTACGGCAGCTGCACCATTTTGCATTCCCACCAACAGTGTATGTCAGTTCCAATTTCTCCACATCTTCTTTAACTCTTGTCTTTATTTTTATAACAGTTATCTTAACAGGGTGAGGTGATACCTTGATTTGCATAATTTTGATTTGCATTTATCTGATGATTAGCGATGTTACACAGCTATGTTTTAAAGACAATTTCAATTTACTTGAACTTTACTCGGCAAATACTTAAGGCCCCACACTTATACATGAAAACAACTACTTCCAACCCTCTGTATTGATGGTTGGGGGGCTGTTCACAGTCACTTTTGAGAGAAGTGTATCTTCCCAGTTAGCTAACTGATAGTAAAGAGAAATATTTATACAGGTTGTGCTATATTCTTACAGAGAATGCAAGCCAGAAGCAGAAAGGCCACTGGCATACATTCTGCTTGAGTTCACTGGCAGTACTGACCTGGGAAATGCAGCCCAATGGGCACCACCAAATGTCCACCCTGATTTATTCAAACTTTAACTGGTTAAATGCAGCTTTATTCTCCTCAATGAAGATAATGAACATGAATTCCCTTAATAAATGTATTCCAACAATATCACATCCCAGCCAGGTAGAATTATTTCTCCCAACACTAGGAGGCATGTACTTTCATTTTCCATGTACTTTTCTTGAGTCAGCCTCCTAGGAGATAGGACTCTCCTAGGGAGACTCCTAGGAGTTCTCCCTAAATAACATAAAACACCTTCACCTTTAAAAGGGCTTGGGTTTATTAAATCTGATTTACGATGAGTACTGTGACAGTTGCCAGATGGCAAATATTCAATTGCTGTTGGCCTTTCATCAGTAATCATCATTTCTAAAGGAATGAGGTGCCTTCTTAGTTTCAAATCTTCTGAACTGCTATAGACTTTCAGTCAGTACTACACAATCTCTCAATTATGAAATATTTTATGCTGTTCCTTAGCAAAATGAATTATATAATTCTCTTTTCAGTAAGGCTTGGGCCTACCTCACTACATTTTATAGAGCTGAGCATATAATAATAGGTAATTAATCATTGCTTATAAGTTTGATGTAATAAACATTTTTTCTTACTCTCTACTATGTTACAAACACTGTGCTATGCAGAAAGGCTTGCTATATGTTTCACAAAATATGTCTTTGACCCTTATTTCAGAGTCTTGTGGGTCAGATGAATATGTAAATCAATAGTAACAACTAAACCTGTGAAATGTCATAGCAGGAGTTTATATAAAGGTGAATGGAAGCACTAGATCAGGATGAGAAAATCTCACTAAAGACATTTGTTATAAACTGTTTCAACGAAAGAAAGTAGACAACAGGAGGAAGAAGTTTTTCCAGTAGAATGAAAAACATGGAAACAAACATCATGAGGTGTTTAGGGAAGAGAAGCATACTAGTTCTTGTCAGAGCATAGGGTGTGTAGGAAGAAGATGGGGAAAGGGATGAGGCAGGGCCATGTTAAAGAATTTGGATTTTATCCCAAAGAAGTTGGAGGGCCACTTAAAGGTTTTAAGCAAGAGAGGGTCATGTTCAGATTTGCACTTTTACATAGCCCACTCTAGCAGCAACATGGATCATAGTTCAGAATATCATGAGCAGACCAATTAGCAGACTATTGGAATAATCCAGGTGGGAAACAATGGTGGCTTACACTAGGGTTATGGAAGTAACAATAGGAAGTTCAATAGTGATAAATTTGAGAAGCATGATGGAAATGAAATAAACAGCATCTCATGACTAATAGAGGAAAGAGTTTGAAGGAGAAGTGAGACACAAGGTTTCTAGACTGGGAACCCTGGGAGATGGTGATGGTGTTAAATCAAGATTAGGTATGACGCCAAGAAGCCAGAGTTTGTAGTATGAGCTGGAACATTCACAACTTACCAGCTACAAGGTTTGGAGCAAGTCTTTTCCACCTGGGAAACTCAGTTTCTTCACAGAAGGAAAAATAGCTACAACTTACCTCACAGGTCTGTTGTAAAAATTAAATGCAATCATGTATATAAACATACATCATATGCAGGAAGATGAAGATGCTATATACAAATGTTAATCATTATTCTGTTGACTTGAGAACTCACATTTCTTGAATCTAGCAGAACCAAACAATGACTTTGCTCCTAAGAACCAGTGACTAATACTATGTTTCTCATAATTAAATAAAATGTTGCGTATGTAGGACAGGTAGGCAGAAGGGATTATTCAAGTCATAATGATGAGTCAAAATGACAAGTCGATCACCCACACTCCCCAGCCCTCTTCCCTATGCTGCCAAGCAGGAAATGGTTGTCAGAGGTTATTGTGCAGGTGACAGTTAACAGCCATACCTTTAACATTCCATCAAACCTGTTATTTCAACCTGCTTTTAGTCACATAGGTAAGGATTCTACTTATGTCCTAAAAAAGCAACAGTTGTAACTTGGTAATTTGAGATTTGTTTATACCTGCCAATCAGTGGATTCTGAGCAAGAAAAATGCCCTCAGGTTCAAGGAGGACACAAACACAAATGCTTTGAACACAAAATTCTTTGAACTGTTAACGAAAATTCTACATAAATAATAATTAACGTGACCTTTGACTTGGTCATCAGTGATGTCTTGCCCTCAAACTTGTATTCTGAAAAGGTGTGTACACTTTCATTCTCTTCCTCTAAATTGTTTTGTGAAGGAAACAACATCTTGTTTTTACAGGTTGATCAGAGATCATGCACAGTTTCTGGGTGAATAGGTAAGATTTGCTTCTTTTTCCAGCTTTGTTTCATCTGTGGATCTTCTACACCCCTCTGAGTTCTCATAGTATTTATTCAGTTGCCAGCTATCTGCACTTGATTAGACCTCATATTTTCCATAGTATGACTTTCAGATCTTTGTTGGAACAAAGGGACCCTTCCATCTTCATGTATTTCTTGGGTCTATTTGTTATATTACTTTGGCCAGGATTATTTCCTTCAGCATCAGAAAAACTTGCTTAAGTGATTGTTTTGAAGTAGCATAAATCTAACTCCACTGAAGCAATCTTTCACTAAAAATACATATACTCAAGAATAAGCAACCTTAAATTTCTATTTATATAGTAATAGCTAATATTTATTGATCACTTACTCTTTACCAGACATCCTACTAACTGCTTTACATGAACTATCCCATTTAATACTCAAGACAATCCTGTAAGTTAGGTACTTCTAGTCCCCTAAAGATCAGCAACTCAAGGTTCAGAGAGAAGAGTTGCCTAAGTCCACACAGCTAGACAGAGGCAGAAGTAGAATTTGAACCCAGGTCTCCCTGATATCAGAACTTGGCTTCTTAACTATTATAGGATACTGTCATTATAATACCATTTCATATATTCTTATTACTTCTGGCTTAAAGCCAAACAGGAATGTAAGAGAAGTTTGTCTTCTGGTACCATTCTACTTCCCTTAACCCCCGTGAGTCCTATCCAGTGCCTTTAGTGTGTCCTGTGACCAGTCAGGATGTAACCTAAGTCTATTCTTGGTGAATATGAACATTTGCCTCCACTATATTCCTTTCAAAATATAGCAGTCAGGTGTCTCCGTAAGACACCACTTTTAGTTAAGTATTAGGTGGAAGGGCTCTGATAAATTAATTCGTACCTAGATACTAATGACTGACAATGATTTGTTACTCCTTTCAGAAATAATTGCATACAAACAATTGATTCTTGTCTTGACCTAGATAAATAAGAGGGAATCTTAAAATTTCAGATCTGGGTCTTCTCAGGGCTACTACACAGGCAACTTGCAAGGCCATCTGTACAAAAAGTTAAACCTGATACTTATCACATCTTTGTGAATGAGAAAGCTGGTATAATCTGGACAATATTGCATTATTCGTTCAAAACAGGAAGTAGAAGCTAATAAGTAGAATTGTTATGGGACTTACCTGAAGCTACATTAGTAATTGTTACCTAAGTCATCAGTAGAGATGGAACTAGCATTATTAGATGAGAATTGTAAAATTAGGAAACTACTATTGGAATAAGATATATATGAAGCATTTTTGAGGATCCTCACAGTACCATTTTGGAGAAGCATGCCATCTCTTTTTGTCAAGATGATTGTTACTAAAAATTATTTGCATAACTGCATATACAAAAACCTATACAACGTTGTGGAACTACAAGCATATTTACATTTTTCAGTAATAAAGATGGAGTCACTTTATAGACTTATCCATATTCTATTATTCAGGTTCCACTGGGACCTGCAATTGTAAAATAGCTGGCTGAGGTTAGGGTTACAGACTATGTCCACGAAAACTAATGTAACTAACTTAAACAAATGGGAATTGAACCACCAACTTTGACCTCAGTTACAACTTACCAAGTTACAGCTGTTGCTTTTTTAGGACATAAGTAGAATCCTTACCTATGTGACTAAAAGCAGGTTGAAATACCAGGTTTGATGGAATTTTGACTTTGACCTCCTAACATTTGCAGTTTAAATTTGTTTTAATTGCAAGCTGTAAACAACTGTGATGTACCAGTATTCAAATAAGACTTAATGAATTGATTCTTTGGAACTGAAAGTTTGAATTTTCTTTAGGAGTACTTAATCTATTTACTTAGCCAAAGACTTCTAATACATATTTAATGTTTAATATATCTACCTCTTAGTATGTATCATTTACTATAAATAAAAAGTACACTCCTCAAACATAGAGATAAAATAATATCTAATTCATAAAGTTTTTTTTTCTGTTGCCAGACTGGAGTAGTGGCACAATCTCTACTCACTGCAACCTCTGCCTCCCGGATTCAAGAGATTCTCCTGCCTCAGCCTCCCGAGTAGCTGGGACTACAGGTGTGCGCCACCATGCTCAGCTAATTTTTGTATTTTTAGTAGAGATGGGGTATCACCATGTTGGCCAGGATGGTCTCCATCTCTTGACCTAGGTTGTTGTAAAAAAGTTATATAAAAGCTGTGAAAATAATCTAAAGCACAATATAGATGTAGTAGATCAATATTATTGCCCTAATTAGAAGAATCTATCTTTTAAAAAAACCAGAATTATATATATATGATGACAACCAGTTATATACATGGGAACGAAAATTGTCAAGAAAGGGAATAACATGATCAGATCTGTATTTTAGAAAGATTACTTCTGGAACAGTGTGAAAAATGGATTGGCAGGGGATGAACGTCATGGAACAGCGGGATGGGGGAGAAGGAGAAACTGGTGTCAGGGACATTGGTTATTAGAATACTGTTGCAAACAGCTCAAGCAAGGGATGACGGGTTCATGAGATGTTACGGAGGGCAGAATTAATAAGTCCCAGCAATCAATCAATGGGTGGGCTATTGGAAGATGACTATGAAGGAGAGAAAGAAAGAAATAGTAATTTTTCAAATCAGAGAAGTAAGGACTACTAAATAGTTTATACTACAAAGCATCACCTTTTTTTCTCATGTACTTTAGAAAATATAGAAATTCAGTTGGCTCTTCTGTATACAGTGATTGGGCAACCAAATTCCTTCCTTTCCATTTGTCTTTTCTTCTTCCGAAAGTGGTATCAAGAGGCTACAAATCTCTCAAGTCAGAGTTCTGTTCCCAGGACTGAGTGTACCAGGCAGGGGAACCTTCCACAGGGAACTGTGTGAAAGCATTATGTCCCAGGAAACAGGCTGGTCCCGTTGGAGCACTCTCCCATGGATGACGGTAGTGTAGCCAACTGGAGAATCTGATTACTGGCCGAAGAGGACTGCAAAAGGTTCAAGTTGGAGAAGTAATACCAAGTGCCAGGCCCTAGCATGAGGCCAGCCAGTAGGAGGAGAAATGAGTCATGAGGTCAGAAATTAGAACAGACTGAAGAAGAGTTAGGAGTTGGAGTATGAGATAAGCTGGGGTGAATGGTTCAGGACAGAAGCCATGAATTCTGAAAGAATTCTGAAAGAATGAGGGAGGCCTGCTTTCATGTAATGTGGGCAGGTTGGTACAGGCAAACACCTGATAGCATAATGGCACTGAACAGGCCCAGGCACCTTATACGGAATCCCTAAACCAAACTATCTCTGCCTCAGGAGCTTAAGAACCCTACATTCTTATAATTACAGCAGCTTCACATTTGTGTCTGTTTCCTAACATTTGCAGTTTAAATGTGTATTCTCATTAATATGTGATGCCACAAGTTCTTTCACCCCCTTGATATTCATGGGACAGATGATTTCTAATCCAGAAGTCTAAATCCAAGGCTATTTTTCTTTTTCTAATGGGTTACTATTTTCAAAGATAAATCCTCTAATTTATAAACACAGACTGCTTCATTAACTATGTTTAACAGGTAGCAGAGGCTTAGTTACTAACAACTGCCAGGCGGTGACTTGGAACACAGCTCTTGTTTTTCAAATTTGCTGTAACACGATACAGAGCACAGAGCACATACTTTACTTCAAGAGAGATGTCTAATTTTGCTCAGTTTTTTTAACTCAGACTGGCATAATCTGTGCATGCTGCTCTAGGCTCTCCAAGAGGTAGATGCTGGCTTTGAGGTTGACAAAGACTAAAACAAGAGAGTAGGAAAAGTACAACTAGAAAACATGATGAATCCTTCCCACATACACCCCACCCCCAAAATACAGTCGTAGGTATAAAAGGGATAAAAAGCTTAAGCAAGAAAAAGCTTGTGAGGGAAAATCCAGTCTTGGAAAGGCTCAATAATCACAGCTGTCTCTGATTCTTTCCGGTCTACGTTTTGCCCTTTGTTTTGCTCTAAGACCTCTACCTAGTCTTCCAGCTGGGTAGAGGTCACCATCATCCCTGGTTTTGAGCAGTCCTCTGATAGCTCTAGCTCTCCTGGACCAGTTATGGGCAATTTCCCTTATTCTGCCAAGACATAGGCGGCATTTTTAAAGTGGATTTTTACTAAGAAGGAAAAAGAACCCAAAAGAAAGGCAACTCTGATGCCTGGAACTGAACAAGACTGTAGTCCTGAGATTCTTTATTCCAAGACAATGATGCTCAAAGGGGCCTTTCTAGACCAGCAGCATCAGCAACACCAGGGAATTTGTTAGAAATGCAAGTTCTCAGGCCCCACTCCAGACCTACTGAATCAGAAATACTGGGAGTGGGGCCCAGGCATCTATCTTTGAATAAGCCCTATAGAGGATTCTGATACATGCTTGAGTTTAAGAACCACTGCCCTAAGTAAACTGCAACCTAGTCCTGGGTAGCCCTGATGGGTCCCACCTTGCAGAGGATATAGCCTCCTCTTTCTTTCCTTGTTATCAATCGTGTTTGGTTGTTTGTCTCCGGCCTAGTCACTAATGGCTAACTCTACCTTTGGGCCAGTGGACTCCATGCTCTGGGCTAACATGTGTGCCAAGTGTTACTATTACTACTAATCATTCCAGGAGCTTCTATATTTTTTTTTTGTTTCCCATGTGCTCTGCATTGCACTAACAAAGCACATTATATCTACTGTTGCACTTAATCCTCACAACAGCTCTATAAGCTAGGTGTTATCCCCATCTTCCAAATGAGGAAATGTAGATCCAGTGAAGGTGGCTTGCTCAAGGGATCCAGGTAATAAGGAGGAGAGCCAGGATTCATACCTGGGTTTCTGTGGCTCCAGAGTCTGTACTCATAACCTTGATCCCATACTACCTCCTCATAGCCACATGGCTCCTGTGCCTGGCACCATCGTCTGGGGAGCTTCTGTAACCACATGCCAACTCACTGTCTTGGCTAGCTGACTTTCCCCTTTATGCACTGGCCGTTTCACATATTATCCCAGGAGAAGTTGCTTAACCTTGCTGAGCTTCAGTTTCCTTGTCTGTAAAATAGGAGTAATAATTATCTCAGAAGGTGGTTATGAAAATCAAATAGGCAAACGTATGTGAAAGTGTTCCAAACTGTAATAGAAGGGAAAGGTATGATCTTCAGTTTACAGATGAGGAAATGTAAGCTCAAAGTGGTTACCTGGCTTAAAAAAAACCTGCTGGCCTTCCACCTGTTATTTGAGGGTGCAAAGAGACTTCTGCCCCCATTATATCTCCATTGGCTACTAGAAGTAGAGAGCCATATTTAAGAAGTATTAACTTACTTTCTATTAAGATGAAAACGTTCTCAGTCCAGGGCAACAAAAGGTCACAACATGGATACATTTTGATAAAGAGAGGTGAGAACAGGCACTGCCTGGGGGAGTACTGACTTAGCTGCTAGCCACAGAAATGGACTTTGGGTAGCCTAGCCAGAGGACCCAGGGTCAGAGTGAGAGGAGTGAGGGGAAGGCAGAGACTCTGCTCCAAGAAGTAGGAGAGCACAAGGACTGACAAGCTTCATCATTTTATGACCCAACTACCCATATTACCATTTAAAACCACATTTAATCCTATCTCCATTTTTCAACAATTTTTCAATTGAAATCTAACATGCTTACAGAGCAATCCTATCTCTTTTTTTAATTGAGACATAATTTGTGTAAAGTTGCACAGATCTTAAATATACAGTTCGATGAATTATGAGAAACGTATAAAACCATGGAATCTACATCCTCATTAAGATAAAGAACATTTCCATCCCCCAGAAATTTTCCTCATGTCTCTTTTCAGTGAATTCTTGCTTCCAGCTTATAAAACAGCTTCTTATATTAGGTTGGTGCCAAAGTAATTACTTTTATTTAAAGTTCCAGGGTACATGTGCAGGATGTGCAGGTTTGTTACATAGGTAAACGTGTGCCATGGTGGTTTGCTGCACCTATCAACCCATCACCTAGGTATGAAATCCCGCATGCATTAGCTATTTTTCCTGACACATAGAGCAATCCTATCTCTTCATGTGTCCTTTTTCCCTTCCTCTGGAGGTTTCTGAACTCTCCAGTATCTTTCATTTTTCTTTTCTTACTTCCTTTCCAAAGATAAGGTTAGTTCTCTGTGAACTAGATGGTCACTCTTGCTCTTTCTTCTCTTCTGTTTCTTTTTCATGGTTTGTCCAGAACACATACAGTGTTTCAATTAGGGTAAAGGTCACAAAGCCAAAGGAGGATGCTAGTGTATTTTGTGGAAACCACCAGTGTTAGAAAAACAAGACAGACGCTGCTTCGAGCAACACCAGATGAGTCTACCCTTGGGTTTCCTGAGGACTGAAGCCACTATGTGAGTTTTACATGGGGATTCTCTTTTAAGCTAATCTCTCCTATTTTCCTGACATGAAATGTATTTTCTCTGAAATGTAATTTCTTAAAGAAATATAGCCATGAAGTAACCCCAGATAAATGCTGACTAGATGAGAGATGCCAAAGGGAAAATCCTCTACCTGCTTTCTTTGTGGCAATTCATTCTTCAGCAAGTCGTTTTTCTGAAAGATCCCATTTCTACAGAGTACAAAGCTTGCTTTAAATAGGCTTCTGTGGAATTTAGGCTATCAATTAAAACAGATTCAAGCAGAGCATAAATTACAACCATCTTGAGATACCCACAAAGAATTCATGTACCATTCCCCAACTTATGTCATAATTAAAAAGAAAAAACCACACTTGGCCAAATTTCTGGTCCACCCAGCCCAGAATTTTTATAGGGGGACACAGAAACATGTTGGCAATAGGAGTGGAGAGGGTGTGGTTGTCCTCCTTAATGGCAACCTCAAAGGGTAAAGACATTTTGGTAAGACAGCTTGATTGTATCTTCTACAAATCTAGTCTGACTCCTTTTTGAATGTCTTTACAGATCGACTTCTAACTGTTGCTTGAGTTGGTGAGTTCTGTAGGTTTTACTGCCTACTGTATAAATCTCACTTTCTTTTGTTTGTCTTGGATTGGACTCTTTTGAGTTTAAAGGTCTGTGCTGAGCTCTAGCCAGTAAATAGCTTTGATCACTATTTACTCCATACATACCCTTCACGATGCTTTTATAATGAGGAAAATAGTGGGACTTACCTCACAGGGTTGATAGGTACTGAAGGAGGCAATGCATGTAAAGTGCTCAGACCTGTGCTGGGCTCAGAGGGAGTCCTACACAAGTGATCGTTATTAGCAGTCCTAGTATCAGTATTCACTTTGGCCATTGCCTCTATCTTCATCTCTTTGGTTTAATGAATGCTAATACTTTGAGTCTGTTTCTGTACAGCTCCTTCTCATTCTCTCATTTTTGCTGCCCATCTCTATGCCTGCTTGAGCTCCATTTTGTCTTTCTTGATTTGTGACCCCTTGAATTAAACATCATGTTCCAGATTTTAATCTTTTTTTCAAACATAGGACATGTCATATTATTTCTAGTCTACTTTCTACTTACACACAGAATTTTGTTGACTTTTCTGGCCAAAATGGCACAGTAAGCTGAAATTGTTCCAGAAATAACCTACAACTCCTAGATTCACTTTCTGGAGCCATAAGTAACAACAGCTCTAATGATTTGTATTGTGCGGCTACTTTACTTAGTCTGCAAATGTTTTATCTTACTAAGATGATTCATTATTTCTTTTTCCCCACTTCCCCTATTTTGAGAGATTGTCTTGCCATTTATCCTATGTCAGTTTGGCATCTCACTACTGAGAAGAGCTTACTTAGTGCCAGGTACAAACATAGAAATACCATTGTGTATTCCTTAGTGTACACCGCTTCAACAAGCCTGGGCCCATGGTAACCTTAGTGCTGACACTGCTCCATCCAGAGAAGCACCCACTTTTTCCTATCTTCCAATTAATTCCATAAGTTAGCTTGCTTTCCATGAAAAAATGTTTCCCCCAATCCACAGGGAGTCATTGAACGACAACAAAAAAGTCAACAATATGAAAGCTTGTCAAGGGCTTTTTAAAAAGTCTTTGCAGAACTTAAACAAATTTACAAGAAAAAATCAAACAACCCCATCAAAAAGTGGGAAAAGGATATGAACAGACATTTCTCAAAAGAAGACATTTATGCTGCCAAAAGACACATGAAAAAATGCTCATCATCACTGGCCATCAGAGAAATGCAAATCAAAACCACAATGAGATACTATCTCACACCAGTTAGAATGGCGATCATTAAAAAGTCAGGAAAAAAACAGGTGCTGGAGAGGATGTGGAGAAATAGGAACACTCTTACACTGTTGGTGGGACTGTAAACTAGTTCAACCATTGTGGAAGACAGTGTGGTGATTCCTCAAGGATCTAGAACTAGAAATACCATTTGACCCAGCCATCCCATTACTGGGCATATACCCAAAGGATTATAAACCATGCTGCTACAAAGACACATGCACATGTATGTTTATTGTGGCACTATTCACAATAGCAAAGACTTGGAACCAACCCAAATGTCCATCAATGATAGAGTGGATTAAGGAAATGTGGCACATATACACCATGGAATACTATGCAGCCATAAAAAAGGATGAGTTCACGTCCTTTGTAGGGACATGGATGAAGCTGAAACCATCATTCTGAGCAAACTATCGCAAGGACAGAAAACCAAACACCGCATGTTCTCACTCATAGGTGGCAATTGAACAATGAGAACACTTGGACACAGGGTGGGGAACATCACACACCAGGGCCTGTCATGGGGTGGGGGTAGTGAGGAGGGATAGCATTAGGAGATATACCTAATGTAAATGACGAGTTAATGGGTGCAGCACACCAACATGGCACATGTATACATATGTAACAAACCTGCACGTTGTGCACATGTACCCTAGAACTCAAAGTATAATAAAAAAAAGAAATAAAAGTATTTGTAAATTATATTCTTTGGTTTCTCCCTGTCCATATGTTATTTACACTCTTGAGAAGGCTAATAGATTAGTCAGACATTATTTTCCCTCACGGAAACCCTACTGCCTTCCTTCCAAAAGGTCATGTTTGACTGTGACTCTAGATTTATTATTTGGCTATAAAACAGTGGTTCCAACATTCCCAGATTTTGCTTTTTAAGAATTGTTTTTTCATGGAAACACTAAATGTCAGTGCTGGCCCAATACCCTTCATTTTACAATAAGAAAACTGAGGCCCAGAAAGGCATCTGCCAAATTTGGTTTTCTTATTAGTTTGTTAAAAATTTGAGTAAAATTCTCATTCTGCGTCATGCTGAAATGTTTGGGCATATGTTTTCTTGGATGTCTCAAATGGAGTGTATTTTTCTTAGCATGGAATACACAACAGATATCATTTATGGAAGGAAAAATGATTCCTCAGGGATCTAGAACTAGAAATACCATTTGACCCAGCCATCCCATTACTGGGTATATACCCAAAGGACTATAAATCATGCTGCTATAAAGACACATGCACATGTATGTTTATTGCGGCATTATTCACAATAGCAAAGACTTGGAACCAACCCAAATGTCCAACAATGATAGATTGGATTAAGAAAATGTGGCACATATACACCATGGAATACTATGCAGCCATAAAAAATGATGAGTTCATGTCCATTGTAGGGACATGGATGAAATTGGAAATCATCATTCTCAGTAAACTATCGCAAGAACAAAAAACCAAACACCGCATATTCTCACTCATAGGTGGGAATTGAACAATGAGATCACATGGACACAGGAAGGGGAATATCACACTGTGGGGACTGCTGTGGGGTGGGAGGAGGGGGGAGGGATAGCATTGGGAGATATACCTAATGCTAGATGACGAGTTAGTGGGTGCAGCGCACCAGCATGGCACATGTATACATATGTAACTAACCTGCACAATGTGCACATGTACCCTAAAACTTAAAGTATAATAAAAAAAAAAAAGGAAAAATGATTCCAAGAACCTAATTTTTGAAAACAAAATAGGCTTGTTACATTTAGCTTTATTGTCATAGGCTTTACCTCGGATATTTGCTTTTGTTTTTATTACTCTTGTTAACAATTCTACCCCCAAAACATACCTACTGTCTTGTTATTGTTAAAATCACATTGCCAAGCTTATATAGTGTTTACAATATGCCAAGCATTGTTTAAGCACTCTATGTAGATCCTCATTTAAAGTTCAAAAGTAGGCAATATGAATCTATGATGACTGAAGATAAGGAAGTGGATAACTTTGGGCTGGGGGAAGTAGTGACTGAATGGGAGCATCAAGATGACTTCTGGGTACAAGTTTCTTTTTCTTGATCTAGGTGATAGATACATGAATGTGTTCACTGTGAAAATTCATTGGGCTCTTGGACACTTATGATTTGTACAGTTTTCTATAGGTATCTCATGCTTTGATCAAAGTTTAAAGAAAAAAATAAAGTTCATTTAAGCCCTTAAGTCAATTTGATTAGGTAGTTCCTTTTATCATTTTCTTTGACAGGTAAGGAAAGGGAGGTATAGAGAAGTTAAGCACTTTGCTGATGATCACAGAGCTAGTATGTGGACAAAACTGGGATTTGAACCTAAGTAGTCTGGATCCAGAGTCCATGTTTTTCACATGTACATTATATATCACCTCTCAGAATTGATTTTTTTCTGTAGCAAAGTTATTTGCCTTCTAATCTTATAATGACTTTGTATTTGGTCCTAACTGCATTTACTTCTGTATCTCCCCTCATTATACATCACCACCCCTTGCTTCAATGAACTTGCACACACATACATACTTAGAGGAGAAAAGTAAGCAAAATGCCTTAATTACATAATTTGCCTGCCCTTGGCATCTATTTTTATGTCTCTCTGTGTCCCTCAAAGATGTTCATGGTGAATTTCCCCATGAAACTAAATTGTATAAATATCAACCTGAAAGTCTAAGAACATTCTCAGTGTTTTTTTAAAGGTACCCTGAAAAATCCTTCCTACTAATCTCTAAGAGCACAAACAACACTGTAGTCCTTTGTTCTAACCCAAACATTTTAGGGATTCAGAAAATCACAGGAGGAAAACATTTTAGGCACTCTGGATTCCAATTGACTTTATCCCTGATTGTTGTGTAACTTTTGGACAAGCCAGAATGCTTTAGTAAATAAGGGTTAGATTTTCGGAGACTCATGAGTGTTGCTCATGAATTGTGAGTAATGGAGGCTCAGGGGAAGGGGCAAATAGAGGAAAGGAACTACCACTATTTGTGAAGTGTCAAGTTTGTACCAGACATCATATTAGAGTGGTTTCTATTCATTAACTCATTTAATCCTTACCGTCACCATTTGGAGTAGGTAATAATAATTCCCATTTTGCACATGAAGAAAATGAGCCTCAAACACCAAGGTTACACAGCTAATAAGGTCTGTCTGGCTCTGAAACCCATGTTTTTCCCCATGAAATTGTAGTATCTTTCAAAAGGTAGATGTCATGTTGCCTGTTTTAGAGTAAAAATATCAAACGAAAAGAGAAGACAACATGAGGAAAACTATGTTTTTCTTTTAAAAAGCTCTTATTGAATGAAAGCTTTATAAACAACATGTAGCTCTTTATAAACAACATGTAGCTGCTTTGTGATAATAGGAAAAGGTGTTTTGAACAACAGCACTGGTCAGTTAATTCCACTCATGACAATGGATCATTACAGTGAATCATACTTTTTCAGTAATCTCTCTCCTTGGAAAGCACTGAAGGCAAAGTTGATTCAAAACTATTATAGATCTTATCACTTTTAGAACAAACAACTCACTAAAAATACTGTGACCAAATGATATTAACAATTAGAGTAAATTAAAATAAATTCAAAGTTATTATAGACCTATGATCCTGCCCATGAGGCTTAACTGTTAGTTGTGATTTAAAAATAAAAAATACTCCAAGTATAGATAATGAAGCACTCAACTTTGCATTCCTTTTTTTTTTTTTTTTTTTTTGAGACAGAGTCTCGCCCTATCACCCAGGCTGGAGTGCAGTGGTGCGATCTCAGCTCAATGCAAATGCTGCCTCTTGTGTTCAAGCAATTCTCCTGCCTCAGCCTCCCAAGCAGCTGGCATTTCAAATGTGCTCTGCGATGCCCAGCTAATTTTTGTATTTTTAGTAGAGATGGGGTTTCGCCATGTTGCCCAGGCTGGTCTTGAACTTCTGACCTAAAGTGATCCGCCCTCCTTGGCCTCCCAAAGTGCTGGGTAAACAGGCATGAGCCACCGCCCTTGGCCTCTGCCCTCCATTTCTTATAATCAATATAGGTATAGGGGTTAGAGGCCACACTCTCTGGGTTCATATTCTGGCTTCACCCCTGAATAACTTTGTTACTTTGGCCTGTAGGATTGTCACATTTAGCAAATAAAAATACAGGGCGGCCACTTATATCTGAATTTTAGATATAATTTTAAAGCATAAATATGTCTCCTGCTGAATCATTCATTTATCTAAAATTCAAATTTAATTGGCATTATGTATTTTATCTGGCAACTCTACCTTGGACGAGTTATTTAATCTTTCTGTGCTTCAGTTTCCTCATCTCTAAAATGGAAATGATAGGATGATAGTGGTACCTAGCTCATGAAGTTGTAGTGAGAATTAAATGGGAATATATGTAAATTGCAACCATGCCTGACACACAGTAATAACTATATACACGATACCTATTATAATTAACTAATTCCTCTATTTGAGTTAATTCAAGTTTGGCTTGGGCTTCTGCTTTGAAAAAGAATTACTTTATATCTCATATGCTACGTGCAGAACCAAAGTAGAGAAGTGACACTGAAGCATTTTGCTAGGTATACTCATTTTCCATACCTTACAATTTTACTAGGAAACATATTCAATAACCCAGCATTTTACAACCCAGAAACAGTTTCTTCTGCTATTGTTCATGTAAATGACCTTTCCATACAGCAATAACCTTTTAATGCTTTTAGAGTCTGGAAAAAATAGGAAAATGTATATTTTTAAAAACTATATTTCATGAACTAAATCCATCCTTCACAACATAGTAAGCACCCATTTCTCTATATTTGCATAGCAAGAATCTGTATATTGTCAGATGCTAAAGTTACATTAAAATTTAAGAGCTGGCACATTTCAGTTTCTTGTAACACTTGACAAAAACCCAAACACATAATAAAATGCAGTGTACAAAACATTTAAAATATAATTTATTTGTATCTGCTTTCATGATCTCATACTGTAAATGTCTACCACTATTTTCACAATTTATATGGAAAGCATGATTTATCTATGTTAATTTCAAGTTGGCATTTAGCCATTTGAATGCTTACCTTCACACATGGTAAACTATAAGAATGTGTGAAGTTTCATAAAAGGTCAACAGCACAGAAAGAATGGAAGAACCAGAACAGTATGAATGATTTCAAAAAATTGGAGGAATATTAACTAAAGTTGCTATGCACTTTCACAGCAGGCAAATATCATGGTTTTGCCAGTAATCTGTGCTTTAGATTGCAATAAATTGTTCCTGTTTTTCTTTCCATTGTAGAAGACACTAACTTGGCTTTGTGAAACCAGGCATGCATGTCATCTCCCACCTCATTTTCTTTTGAGTGTAGGAAGGGAAATATAATACAAACTCTTCTGGTGCACAATAATCTATTTTACAGTTGCAAGAAAGAAAACCATACCAGAAAAGCTGGCAATGTAGTATTCAGATTTCTTCACATCATTTCTGTTCTTTACTCCATTCTTTTCCTTACTGTCATTATCATGCATTCAAAGGGAAATCTATGTATGCAGGAACACAGCAGAAATACTTAGTAATACGATCTCACAGACAGGAGGTTAACAATCATTACTTTGAAGGAAACGGTAGGCTTTCTGCAGATAGATGTGATGCCAGTAAACATAGGACACATTTGACTGGCCCAAAACATAGGACAATTATTTAAGAAGTGGTTTTCTAAATGGGAAGTGAACAGTTCCAACTTGGTTTCTATTTTTTATGTCCTTTATTGACACCTTGACATGAAGTTACAAAGGATTTCTCTGTGCAGTTCTCAAATCTATACTTGCAATCTGACCTCTCACTATTTTCAACTGCCTTTTGGATATCCCCACTTAGAGGCTGTACAGACACTGCAGACTCGGTGTACCCAAACTGAATTCCTTATCATTTCCCCAATCCTGGTTCCCCTTCTACATTCTCTGGTGAAGTTCCAGGCATTAACATTTATCCAGTTCCCTAAGCTAGATGTCGCTGGTGTTTTAAACCTCTCCCTCTGGTGTTGTCCACATTCAATCAATTGGATGCTGTTGAGTCTAACCGTAATTTGTTTCTGGAATCTATTCCTTCCTCTTCATTCTCACAGCCATTAATTTAGTTCAGTCCCTCTTCTGTACTTTTACAATGGCCTCCTAATGGTCTCTTAATAGGTCCCTCTGCTTCTAATCTCCTCCATATCCAATCTATCCTTTATGTGCTAAGCAGAGTTTTATTTTGAAAAAACAAATCTGGATCAAATTCCTTTCTTCCTTAAAAACCCCAAAAGACTGCTGAGAGCCTAAGGGATCAAGTATAAACTCTTCAGAATGCCATACAAGTCTCGCAGTCTGTCCCTAATGGATCCTTCCAGCCTCACTGTTAGGACACCTCATGTACTCTGTGTTTCTGCCTGTAAAATCAAATCAAACTATCAGCTAGTTCTAGAGGTTCTTAACCAAGAGTACACAACATAATCACCTGGGGAGTTTTTTAAAAATAAAATACAAGTGCCCTTTGTCTACCTTGGATGGACAAATTCAGAACTGGATAAATGAATTGCAATAACTGCATTTTAACCAGGTCATCAGGTGATGGGGAAATACACAGGCCTGGTTTAGGCATTTGTTTATGCTGTTCCTTCTGCCTAGAATGGCTTCTTTTCTCCATCCCCTATCCTCAATTCTCTACTTGGCTATCTCCTACTCATTTTTCAAGGTTTAGCTCAATATCACCTCCTCTGTGAAGCCTTCCAGGATATACAGAGGCAAAATGAATTGCTCTCTGGTGCCTGTTGTTATAGTAATAGACTGCTATTATCATCATTTATTGCTGTGAACGCTCCTCCTTTTTTTTGTTGCATTCTCCTGTGGGAAAGCAAACTCCTTGCATTTCTTTATATTCCGAGCACTTAGCACAGTGCAAGAAATATGTGAGTAAAAAAAAAAAAAAAGAAGAAGAAGAAGGGAGGAGAAAGTAAGGGAAGAGAAAGTAAGGGAAATAAGGAAAGGTGGTGTGGCCTAGGCTGGACCTGGGGCCAAAGTGAAAGTATAAAAAACATTCTATCTTCTATTTTTCAGCAAAAAACCCCATTATAGTTTACAGTTGGACCCTTGTGGTGAGCCTCATGATATAACATACTGAATGTTAACTAATCTTAAAATATTGATGTGGCCCAGGATAAAAAAAGAGGATGGGAGCTTTGCTTGTTTACAATGTTGAGTTTCTGCCCCCATTAGAAACTTCTGGCAGTCCCTGATAACATTCCTGCAAGGGGTGCCTGTTATTCCCTTACTCTGTTCACGTTCTCTCAACTACTGTAGTAACAAAACCATGGAAGTTTTTACCACAGGGTGACAGAGCCTCAGCTAAGCAAGTTGAAGGGTGGTAATTTTACACAACTGCCTTTCTTAGAGGTCCTAGCAACTTCCTTTTCCTCGGTGTGAGCTGATGGCAAAGTCACTTCCTATTTGGTCTCAACTGCCAGTTTTTTCCTGTTTTTAACTGCCACCTTTGACTAGAACTATTTTCTTGAGAAGCCTACAAATGAAAGAACAAGTGGTCAATTCAATACATTTTAAAATGTCAACTCAGAGGGGAAAATATCACTCAAATGGGTTGTTTAGCATCACGACACATGAAAGGCTCTCCTGTGACTAAAAACTGCACCTTGGAGAGCACCTCATTACAAAGGTCCCAGGCTTCCAAAGAATCTCTCCCAAGAAACTCCCCAGTCTCCTCAGGTACCCATATGGCAAAATAAACTACCATTATAGGATGGCTGGTACAGTGGTTCTTTCAGCATTGAAGAGACTGTGAGTGAGCCCATGCATGTTTCTGAGGGCCTTCACCTTAGGTCCAAGGCATCTAAAGGTCAACAGTCTGATTCTGTAAGTGAGAGTTTAGGCAGAGGAGCAAAACTGGAATCAGGAAGGGAGCTCCTCCATCTTTTGACTCCTGCCTCTGCATGCAAATGAATGTCCAGGCCATCTTACCTCTCTTAGGTCTGTAACCAATTGGTAAAGGCCAGAAGTTATGAGCTTGATGCTTTTGGTACCTAAATGCAAACATTTCAAAGCAAGTAAGCATATATGTAAAGAAATGTTATAAGCAGGAAACTGCTTAAATGGCATCTGCTTCCACCCACCTCCTCCGTTGTTTTATTCCCCTCAGCAGCATCAGGAAGTAAAGCTAGAGAGAATATTCAGCAGGGATGTCTTGGATAGTATAGTTTCCATTATATATAATACTATGATAGTATATTGTGCAAGCCACAAAAGGTGGAAGGTTATTCAGGAGAATTTGGAAGTCACACAGTTTTAATGTTTAAGGTTTAATGTTCCTTGACCAAGGTCTGATTCAATAGGTTTCTCCTTGGGATGCTATGCTGGAACAATAGCAATGATACATACGACATCTGCAAGAACTATCATAACATGGTTTCCAACTTGATGTCCAATGAGAGTAAACAGTAAATTTGAGGTATCATCTATGCTTTTATTAAAATAAAAAATGGCCCTTGAATGTTGTACTTCCAAATATCAGTAGACTCCGCAGCCTGAATCAAAATATTCCCATCACTGGATGGTGAGCTTCTAGAATTACCCAGATAATTTTCTTTAGTTTCAAATACTCAGGTAAGTATATCAATTTGCCATTATATTTCATAAATATATACATTTTATCCATTTCATCATAGTCACTAGGCTCAAAATGTGTAAGTCCAAAATGTGAAATCCTACCTTTAAATTTTGTAAAGTAGAATAAGAGGTCAAATTTATCATGATGAGTTAACATATTTGAAGGCTAGGTAATGCCTGGTATATTAGAACATGCTCAGTAATTAATTTTTTTAAAAAATCATTATTTGTTTACTTAAAGTTATTTTCTGTTCAACATTATTTTTCATTAAGTTGTATTCACTTTTAGGGGGCAGATGATCTATGGTTCATTACAGAGGTAAAATAAGAATACTGCTTTGTTTCTATTACCCACTTGATGTGGCTCAATATCTTATGAGTCTTTTCTTTATTTGGTCCCAGCCACAACACTGAGCTAAAATCTTCAGAGAACAATGATTTTCAAGTCTGTTTCTTGGTTAGTCGCTCCTAATGCAAAAAGTGCGGAGCATGGTTTCTCAAACCTTATCATTATTGACATTGTGGACTGAATAGTTCTTTCTTGTGGGGACTGCCCTGTGCGTTGTAAGATGTTTAACAGCATCCCTGGCCTCCGCTCTCTAGATGCCAGTAGCACCTACCTGCCTATTTGTGATACCCAGAAATGTTCTCCAGAAGGCATAATTGGTCCTAGTTGAAAAACATGCCCTTATTTCACTGCCACCTGTATTAAAGTTTGGCTATTTCCATCTACCTACACTTTAGCTAAGAACCAGTCAATTCAGTAAATATTTGTAAACATGGGTAAAGTTAAATATTTAATACAGGTTGAGCATCCCTAATCTGAAAATCTGAAATCTAAAATGCTCCAAAATTGGAAGCTTTTTGAGTGCTGACATGATATCACAAGTAGAAAATTCCATACCTGACACCTTTGCTTTCTGATGGTTCAATGTATACCAACTTTGTTTCATGTACAAATTAAAAATATTGTATAAAACTATCATCAGGCTATGTATATAAGGTGTATCTGAAGCATAAACGAATTTAATGTTCAGACTTGTGTCCCATACCCAAGATATTATGTATATGCAATTATTCCAAACTCCAAAAACATCCAAAATCTGAAGCACTTCTCGTCCTAAGCATTTTGGATAAGGGATACTCAACCTGAATATAGGGTATGACAAATGTCAGGAAATTGAAACCAGGTGCTAAATTTAAATTATTAAGTTTTGAGGCCTCAAGAACACTGTCTAACTTGAAATTCACTAACCTTACCTAATCTGTGTATAATGTTACTCAAAACCTTACCTAATCTGTGTATAATCTTATTTTATTTATATGGTTATTAAGTATTCACAGCCATTCAGGTCACATCAATCAAGCAGGTACCAAATCCTATCTGAGGTGCTATGTTACACTCTACGTGTGACCAAAAAGCATAAGTTGCGTCTCTCCTCAAGAAACGTTTTCCATTAAACTATGGGAATACACTGTAATATATTTTCAGACTCTGGGCTGACTTTTTTTTTTTTTCGGAGATGGAGTCTCGCTCTGTGGCCCAGGGCGGAGTACAGTGGCATGATCTCAGCTCACTGCAACTTCTGCCTCCCAGGTTCAAGCAATTCTCCTGCCTCAGCTTCCAGAGTAGCTGGGATTACAGGCACACACCACCATGTCCAGCTAATTTTTGTATTTTTAGTAGAGATGGGGTTTCGCCATGTTGGCCAGGCTGGTCTCAAACTCCTGACCTCAGGTAACCTGCCCGCCTCGGCCTCCCAAAGTGCTGGGAACAGGGGTGAGGCACCATGCCTGGCCTGGGCTGACAATTTGAAGTAAAATATTTAAGTTTCCTTTGTGTGTGTGTGTAACAAAAGCGTACTTGAATTTCTTGTCATTTTATTTAAGAATTTGAGAAATAATCCAGTTCAAAGTGGAAAAAAAGTTTCTAATGCTCATAAAATTTGAATTGTTTTCAAATGTTGACACCTTCACAAGATTTAATTTATAGATACACACACACACACACACAGGAAAAATCATTTAAAAGCCCACAAGCAATCCCATGTAAAAACTCAAGTGATCTCTATCAATTATAACAACAACTGATGCTTTATTTAATAGCAGTAAACCTAAATAAAGGCTAAAAAGCTCACTAAGATCTCAAATGCAATGTCTTTCAGGAAATGTCTCAATATTCCAGGTCTCAGCATTAAGCTTTTATTCTTCCACATAGTTACATAACTCTGGCCCAGAATGATGTCAGAGAAAGTCATTTCTCTGATATGCTTAATTTACTTATCTATCAAAATTATACAACTGGCTCATAAGTAGTTGTGAAATTAAACTAGCAGGAAAGAATTTTGGAGACTAAATAATGAAAGATGTAACACACAATAAACTGAACAATTTAAATGTTCAGTAAGGGCAATGCCTAGGGGTTTAACCTGACATCAATAAAATATATAGTGTATACATTATGCACCTAGTAACCTCAGTGGAGCATTCAAAAGAAGTTCATTCATTCATTCAACAATTATTTATTGAGGGCCTACTACATGCCATGAACCTAGTCTCTGGGGATACAGCAATGGACAAAATGTATAAAAAGCTTGCCCTCAGAGTCCTGCCATCCTACCTGAATCATTCTCATGTAAGAGAGGCTGGATCTCTGGCCTCAAGGACCTAACATGGGCAGACAAAACAAATGAAATATATGAAATAAGAAGAAAGAACTACAGCGTGAGCTCTGCTCACATTGGAGGAGTTTGAAGGAGGGCTTGGAGCAACTAGGAAGGGTCAATGGAGGTGAGATTTGAGACAGGTCTTAAATGATGGAGCTTGATTCAGACCCTTGCGACTTAAAAGTGTGATCTAAACATCATCACCATGTGAGAGCTTGTTACCATTGCAGAATCTTGGGCCCAGTCCAGACATGGGAGATAAAAATCTGCGCTTTTGAGGGAGCAAAAGAACCCTCGGATTTCTATGGACATTAAAAGTTTAGGTGGAACTGCAGGTTTCCGGTCAGGCTGGCAATGTTGTGAGCTGGGTTGGTGGGAAATCGAGACTAGATTGGAGCCTACCATTAGGTTAGAAATAGTGAAGGGCTGCACTTGGGGAACTAGGAGTAAGGAAAATGCAATTGTACCTTTTATCATCATTAAACACAAACAGAAACCATAGAGAAAGTAGTAAGTTTATCACCAGTCAGAGGGACCTGCGTCTGAATTCCAGCTGTACCACTTCTTAATTGCGTGACATTTCGGTCAAATTATTTAACCTGGTTGAGCCTTTTTCTTCATCTGTAAAATGAGGGGAAATCAATAAGACTCCAGAAGGCCCTTGTACAGGTTCAGTAAGGTATTAATAACACATAGAAAGCACTTAGCAGTCCCTGGCACAATGAAAATAACATCCATTAATAATAACGATATTGATAAGAATTATATACTATTCTCTGAAAAAGATTTAAAAGGAAGAAGAGAAACTATCTTTTACCACTAGAGGCCCCCCACCGTGTGGTGCGTAGAGACCCATAACAAATTTCAAGGTAAGGAACTTCATCTTCATTTTAAACTGGCAATCGACTATTACTTTTTTAAAAAGTAATTAACCCCTTACGTGTTCCCAAAGGTGCCTTCATAATGAAATTCCTGTTACTATTATTACCAGTGTTACTGTCGCTACTGTTAGAGTACTCTCAAAAGAGCCTGTCTCCCTCTCCTGGAGTGGAATTTAAAATGGGGCGGAGGCAGGGAGTTACCAAAACCACTGCAGTATATGCTGATTTCAATAACCTGTACTGCTAACGATCCAATCTCATTTCCCAAGCCTCTACTATCCTCATTAATTTTTCTGCCGATATACCATCTGTTTTCCAATTTCCCTCTGCCTTACACGTGCAGAACTTGTGGTAGAGAGAAGCCCTAGTTTGGCCGTTCTGCAAGGGATAGCCCAGGATGTAGGGGGAACCTTAAGTTGAAGTCACCTGAAGCATGTTTGGGGTCAGGGAACTCGGAAAGCAAGAGTGTGGCCGCAGATCTGCCCAGAGGTGCGGCCCCCAGCCGAGGAGACCAGATGGCGGGAAAAAGCGGGGGTCCACCGACTCCGCGGCTATCTGTAATCCTACCCTTGGCCAGGCCGGGGAGCCAAGAAAGACTTCCAACACTCCCCAAGTTTCAGCTCAAGTCGTCTCCGAGGCTGCCTGTGCCCCAGCCTCGCACGCCTCCCTGCAACGTGGCCGCATCTGGGACGCCCTCATACCCTCAGGGTTTCCCAAACTCTTCCATTCTCTTCCCAGGCCCAGCCGTGTCCCAGGTCTCCGGGTCCCCGGGTTCTCCTCTCCGCGTGCCGGGAGAGTCTCCAGCTTCTCAGACTCCAGCAACCCCAGCCAAACCTCTTCGCTGCCTGGAGCCTTGGCTCCCGCGACACCGCCCGGCTGCGGGGCGGGGGCAGGGCCAACGGCGGAACCGCCCCCAACCGCCTCCCAGGCCAGGCGAGCAGGCGGGTGGCTGGGGCGCCTCCACCTCCTCTTCCTAAAGCGGCGAGGCGCAGAGGAGCGGCATCACTCGAGCCCAGGTCCCAGCCACCACCACTCACAGCGCTCGGCGTTCAGGAAGAGGAGCAGCAGCGGAGGCGGCTGCTTCAGCGGCGGGCGGGCGCCAGAAAGGTAGACTGAGTCCCAGGGAGCTGCGCCGCTAACAGCCCACCTCCTAGCCCCGGGCTACGCGCCGCCAGCCCAGTAAACCCACTTTTGTGTGTCCTCCCAGGCCCCGTTCGAAAAGCCTGGGAGGGCCGCCGAACTACCCCCGGAGGGAGGAGCCAGTCCGAACCCAAGGCGCCACCGCCGCAGAAGCGGAGCGAGGCAGCATTCGCCTCCATGGCCCACTCGCCGGTGGCTGTCCAAGTGCCTGGGATGCAGGTGAGGAAGCGCAGGCCGCCCCCGCCGCCCACGTGACTGCTTGGGAGCCCGGTGCGCCCTCGGTGCTGGGCACCGGCGACAAGGGACGGCCCCAGGGCTCCCCTGAGGGCAGGGCCGGTCACTATGGCCAGGTGACCTGGGAGTAGGGCTCGAGGTGTTTCCTGGTGTGTAGGCTAGGTAGTGCTCTTCGCTGGGAAGGCGAGGCGGGACTGGAGCGCGCAACTAGGTGGAGATTGAGGGCGGTTAGGGGTATAAAAATAGGCCAGAGCCACAGACACCTGCGCCTGCTGAGCTTGGCACGGTTGGGGATGGGGGTGCGGAACTTAACCTGGGAGAGATGGAAGTGCCTTGGAATTTGTGGGGTATAACGCGAGTAGTGAGTGCCCTACACCCCCCACCCCAAACACACACTCAAGTTGGGGCGGGGCAACACCAGGGGTGGCGGCGGCGGCGGCTTGAATTGGGCTCTTCCTGTGTGCGTAGGGCTAAGAGAGAGGTGACCTCTTTCTCCCTTTCGGTACTGCTGCTTAAGGGCAAAGTTGTAGCTTGCTCCCCGACCTAGCCCAGCCCATAGTGTGGCGTGAGAAATGCTGGTTCTGTTCAGAGTCACTGAGGTGATGACTTCTCAGCCCCCTCCGTGCCTTTCCCACAAGATGACTGTTACATGTGGTTAAAGGAAGCTTTTTGTCTTGGACAAGGGACTACTGCATGGGACCCAACTTGTTACTCGAAGTCTACCCAACCCAACCCCCTCCCATTATATTTTCATTTTATTAAAGATAAGCTATGTCAGAAAACTTTTTATGCTGTTATGTTTTTAAATCGGTGCATTTTAGGCTATCTTCTAAGTGTTATCCAAATTTACTAACTTTTTAAAGCATTCATGTTCTATTTTTTTTTCCTTTGCTAGATGGCCTAAACAACCCATTTAGGGGCTAAAACCACTGAAGCCTCAGTCTTTCATGATCTAAAATGTGAAAACAAACTTTTTTGAAGTTCAAAAATAAAATGTTTAGTAGTAAATAGCTTATATTTCTAGTAGAAATCAAAGAGCTGTAGACTGGGGCCTCAATTTACTTATTGATACATGGAGTTTTTTTTTTTTTTTTCAGTGTTCTCATTTTATGAATGCCCACAAAAGTGATTTTTAAATTCTTTCCCAAAATGGGATTTATTTGTGCACCTAGAACTCTTGGTGTGTCCTAAACACCAGACATTTCAGCTGCATTTAGGGCAAGTCTGGGTTGAGTCTCAGGAAGTTAGTGTATATTAAATAAAGAGAGAGAGAGAAAGGGAAATAGGAAATAGTAGGGCTTAAAAAAAAAAGATTAATCCACTCAAGCCTTGCAAAATGCCTTAAACTTTCTTCCTCTCAGGCGGCCTCCCCTCTCCTTCCCTCCCTCTTTTCCCCACGCACCCTGCCCCACAACCCATTCATTCAGTTCTGCCTTTGATTGTATCAAGGGAATTCATAGTTCACAATACTAAGTACAGTTTTGCTGTTTGATCTGGGAAAAAGTGACATTTTCTCACCGTGCTCTTCTTTCCATTCTGTGGAGAGTAAAACGATGCACATGTGAAGTTTGTCTCTGAGGGTCTCCATGCTTCTCGCTCCATTGTGTGCGCGAGCCTGCGTGTGTGCGTCAGCAGAGTGAGTGCCTCCAGTTCATCAAGTTTGTGATTCTGGGGAACTCTGTGTGCTGAGGGGAAAATGGTTTCTGATCTTTATTTTATTTGTCTTGACCTTATTGAATTTATATGGTTTAGGAACTGCTTGCTGTTCAGTATTTCTGATTGCTCCCTGCTTTTAATTATCTGAGTTGCCTATCTCTTGAATTTTTAAATCTTAATTAATGTGGATTCGAATGTGAATCACATACTTTAAATTACAAATTCTGCCTTTCACTCTGTGCCCTCTGAGTTGTGATTACTTTGTCCCACCTAATTTGAGTAGGGCAAACATCTCAACGTTAGCAAAGAGAGGAATCTTTTTTTTTTTTTTTTTTTTTGGTCATTCTCTTCATCTTAATGAAATGGTAAATTCTTAACTTCTTATTTCCATTTTATTTCTAATGTAGTTCTTAAGCACTTTGTGCAGCACACAGTTTTTTCCATAGTTGAAAATGTACAATACCTTAATAATAAATTTGATAGCATGCAGTGTGACTCTTGAACCTAGACTATTTTTATTATTGTTATGTAGCAAAATATTGCAGATGAGATGCAGAAATCTATCGTGAGCTTGTAAAATTCTCCTAGAGTTTTATGAAGGCGTTAGGAGCAACTTTTAGACCTTTAGAAAACTTCAGTTAGCCGTGTGTTCTTGAAATTACTGTATAGTGTTTCCACAAATCAGGGTGAGGTAGCCGACCAGCCTATAGCTTTTTAACAGTTTATTTTAGAGAATTATGAAGATTGATGGGAAAAATGATTTTTCCAGAAATACAAACAAAATTACTTTATCCACAATTATTTTCTCCCTCTGAGGAGAGACGTGAAGTAGAAGCCCAGCTACCTGTTCTATCACTTAAGATTTCCAGCATTCCTGACTTTCAAACAAAGAAATTGCTGTTGCCACTAGTTTAAAATAGAAAAGAAACTTGGAGTGAAGAAAGAAAACCCAGGATTTCGTCCAGTTCAAACTCTTCCTTATGAATTAGTTATTCAAACTCATATTGTTGATATTTCTTAATATTGTGGTAACGAACATTTTTTGCCATGTTACAACAAATGTTGAGGGTATGAAGTTTTTTGTACTTAATTTGTGCTTACTTCTTTAGTGTGTAACTAGAGGAATTTTCCATACCAGTAGCTGAACTCTTGAAAATATTTAAAGTACAACTTAAAAAAAAAACCAATAAACCTGTTTCTTTCCACTCAAATATTTACTCTTTAATGATTCAAACCCTGTTTTCTTTGAAGTTTTCAGTTATAAATCATACTTAAGTTTAAGATATTTCCCCTTAGAACCTACAATAGTATTTTTGAGGACAAGTTTTCATTTAGAATATTGTTGATTGTTAAATCTTTCGTAAGATGTAGGTGGAAGAATAAAGTTAAATGTTGAGTTAGAGTACTAAATGTTATGCTTTATGCTGTGCCTCTTGTTAAAGAACTTTTAAAGCTTCTGCTAAAGAACTTTAAAATTAGCCTTCATGTATCTTTAAATATGACCAAGGTGGTACAGTTTAAATCTAGTTGTCATTTGAGATGAGAAGTAGAAATGAAGTTTAACGATTAATGATCACTTTATTGAAGACTTTTATCTAAGTGGTGGGAAACACTGCCCAACATTGGTGAACATAATCAGCGGGTTCTGGGAAGCATACTGACGTATATTACATGTTCCACCCTTAAAGATCTTAAAATCTTGTTGAGTTGTTAAAACTAGCACATGAAATATCAAATAATGCAAAATCTGTGAACTCACTGTAAGTATAATAGAAGTTTCTCACTGGAAGTGTTGAAGGCTTCCAGAAAGTAAGCTGACCCTAAAGTCTTGTTAGGATACACACTGGGCAGGGCATTTCCAAGCAAGGAAAAATCCCCAGCAGAGGTAGACAGACTAGGATTTTTTGACTTTACAATGGTACTCACACAACCATTCTGTTTTTCGCTTTCCATACAGTATTCAGTAAATAACATGAGCTAGTCAACACTTTGTTATAAATAGGCTTTGCATTAGATGATTTTGCTTAACTGTAGGCTACTGTAAATGTTATGAACACGTTTAAGGTAGGCTAAGCTATGATGTTCGGTAGGTTAGGTGTACTGTATTAAATGCCTTTTCAAGTTACAATATTTTCAACTTATGATAGGTTTATTGGGATGTAACCACATTTTAAGTCAAGGAGCATATGTATACAATATAGATAAGGAAAGGTGCACTGCATTTGTGAGTGCATGCACACACACACACAATCTTTGAGAACAGGATAAAGTCATTTGGGCTGTCATAGAGAATTCCTCTAGAAAAATGATACATGATAAGGTCGGAAAACTGGATTGAGTACAGATCATGATTGTCCTTAAAAGCCAGGGAAGGATTTTGGCCTTTGAACTAGCCATTAAACATTTCTGAGTAAGGGAGACTCAATGTACCAAGTTATATATCGAAAGAGAAATCTCGAAATTGGATGAATGAATCAACTGGAGGATTGAGAGGGGAAGGCAGTTTGATCTACAGAGGCTATTTCTTCTTTTTTAATTTTTTTTTGAGACACGGTCTCACTCTGTCACCCAGACTGTAGTGCAGTGGCACGATCACAGCTGACTGCAGCCGCCACTTCCTGGGTTCAAGCAATCCACCCATCTCAGCCTCCAGAGCAGCTAGAACTACAGGTGCACGCCACCATGCCTGGCTAATTTTTATGGTTGTTTTTTTTTTTTTTTTTTTGGAGACAATGTTTAGTGGTTGTCCAGGCTGGTTTCCAACTCCTGGACTCAAGCAATCCATCCACATTGGCCTTCCAAAGTGCTAGGATTACAGGCGTGAGCTACTGCGCCTGGCTACAGAGGCTATTTCAATGGGTCAATCATAGTTATACAGATGCAATGGGCCTTCCATGGACAGGTTCCCTTCCATATGTTTAGTACTATGAAGAAAAAATTAATTACCAGGCTTAATAATTAGCTAGTTTCAGAAGGAAAAGTTAAAGACTGTGGTGTTTAATAGGAGGGAACTGGGAGACTTATGATACATCTGAAAGAAATTGGAATGTAGTGGGGAAGAGCCACATCTGGTAGGAAGTTAAGGATTTCTGTTCTAGACTTGTGAATTTTGTGGTAACAATGGGATGACAAAGTACATATGTCCAATAAGTAGTTGAAAATGTAGAACTGAAGCTTTGGTCATTCATCAGATATTTACTGAGCATCTACTCTATGCCGGGCACTTCACTTGAAAATGAAGGACTAGAGACATCAAGGAGGGAGAGGTTCATAATGCCAGAAAGAATATGTGGAAGTGAGGGCCCTCATCAGACAGGAAAAGTAAGGTTGTAAGAAAAGTAAGGGTTGTAAGAAAAGTAAGGGTGTAAGAAAAGTAAGGGTGTAAGAAAAGTAAGGGTGGCTTTAAGATGTATGAAAGGATGAGAACATGTGTCAAGTTAGAGAGAGAGTTAACTGGGGTGGGGGATGGGGGAATTCTTTACTTAACAGTCATCCGGAAACCTACAGTGGAGAAAGAATTCAGGTTGGTACCAGAGTCCAGTATGTGGAGTTCTTACCTCCCTTACACCTCCCTAAGGGGATAATCAGATTTGCAATTTGAGGTTGAAAGCATTGCTTTGCATTGGTGAACCCGAATTATTGTCCTTGTTATTGAGTAGTTAATGCAGAGGTGTTGAATATGCTAATGATAATGGCAGAAGACCAGCTGGAACAAAATAATCAAAGACTGTTAGCTGAGAGAAGGCGGGGGTAGTTAGAACTTTTGACACTAGGGGAGTAGGGACTGTAGGGAGAATAAACAGGACTTGGGTATGATAGGACATGTGCCTTCAACAGTAATCAGAGTTTAGAAATGGCACTTGAGTACACAGGTCCATCATCATGTACTTCTCTTGCTTGAGTCACAGCAAATGAGAGAATATAATTTAACTGGTACTTAGGAACAATTGAACATTGTGATATTGTATTTTTTATTCTGCTTTTCATATTCAGTGACCTTGAGCAAATCATCTACAAAATGGGGAATAATAAAAGCTGCATTTCCTTTGCCTCAATGAGAGGTTATTAGGATGAATTAACCATCATCTGTGGAGTTGGAGCTCCTTTGTAAAAGGTGTTATGATGTATGGGGGGCAGTTCATCCTGCAAAACAATGCTTGGCTAATCACATGAAAACACTGCCATTATCTCATCTCTCTCCTGCTTGATAACCCACATTTTTCTTTTGAAACCGAATCACCACCCCACACCACCCCAATGAGACACAAAGCCCTCTGCTCAGCTTTCCATACTTTCTGTTTTATGGCTCCTCTCTGTAGATCTATACTTAGTTCCCACTACATCCCAACAAGAAATCCCTTTAATTCTACCATGCCAGTCACAGTTCAATAACCAGTGATTGGCCAAATTCTACTTGATTTTCAAGGTCCTCCGTCTTAGCTTCTTCATGAACTCTCTCTGAATGTCCCAGGCTATAGAAATCTCTTCTATTTCCAAGCACCTATTCTGTCTATTGTCAGTAGTAGACAGTCTTGTCCTTAATGTATATACTGCCTTAGATTTTCTCTAATTATATATGTTATACTTGCCTCCCAAATGAGGTTGTACATTTCTTGAAGGCGGGGACCATGTATTTCACTTTTCTTTATACCATTAGGTATGAATTATATGTAAAATCTTGGCTAATCACTATACTGTACAGTGGACTTTTCTAACTGTTTAAAATTCTGTTTCTTTAAAAATATTGTACAACACCTGAACTCTGTACACCTTAAAGACTAATTTATATGTGTACAATGTAGACTCTATACTTATTTAAATGATTTCCATGTATTATGTATAATATGTCTAGCAAAACATTCTTGTAACTAATCATCTGTCCACACACACTGAAGCTTTCATTCTCTTGTCTTCCACAGACTTTGAGAGAAAAATGAGCTTCATTGCTTTCTTGGTAACCATGGCTGATTTCAGGCAAATTTGTTTCTCCCCTCATCTCTTCTCCTTTTCTCCTTCCTTCTACTTGTACTTTCCCATGACTCTTCAGGGTCCTCTCACTGGTGATTTGGACCTATCTACCTCTTGTTTCTTCCCTCTTCCCTCCCACTCCCCAAAAAACAAACATAAATAAAAAACTGTTTTACTTCCTGTCTGAACTGTCACATTAGAAAGAATCTGATAATTTCACTCACACTAAGATGTTTTTGATTAACGGCTCAGCGCTTTACTTCTCCATGGATATTCACATTTTACGGAGAATTATACCTTAAGAAATGGAAATCTAATAGTAGAATTTCAGACAGCTTGATAGCAGTTTTTGACTAAGTTCTGTGTTCTGAAAGAGTGGTGGTTCTACTGTTTTTTTTTTGTGTTGCTAGAAAAATGGTGTTAGGTGAACAAAAAATAATAGTATTATTAGCTATAGTACAACAAACTCCTTTTCATTCCTTGTAATTAAGACTCGAAGAATTTCCACCACAGGTACATGTAAAACAATGTCTCTGAAGGAGTGGCAGAATGTAACTCATTTTAAAAAAATCAATTAAATACACAGAACTAAAATTTTGACCCCTTCTTTTTTTCTTTTATTTTAGTTGACATGTAATAATTATACATATCTATGGGATACAGAGTAATATTTTTTTTTGAGGCAGGGTGTCACTCTGTCACCCAGGCTGGAGTGCAGTGGCACAATCACAGTTTACTGCAGCCTCAACCTCCCAGGCTCAGGTGATCCTCCCACCTCATCCTCCTGAGTAGCTGGGACTACAGGTTGTCGCCACCATGCCTGGCTAATTTTTGTATTTTTTTGTAAATTTGGGGTTTCACCATGTTGCCTAGGCTGGTCTTGAACCCCTGGGCCCAAGCGATCCACCATGCTTGGTCTCCCAAAGTGCTGGATTACAGGCATGAGCCATTGTGCCCAACCGAGAGTAATATTTCAATATATGTATATGATGTGTAATGATCAAATCAGGGTAATTAACATATCTATCACCTCAAACATTTATCATTTTTTTGGGCTGTGAACATTCCAAATCCTCCCTTCTAGCTTTCTGAAAATATACAATAAATTATGGTTAACCATAGTCACCCTACAGTACTGCAGAATAGAATTTACTCCTATCTAGCTGTTAATTTTGTGTTAGTTCACCAATCTGTCCACATCTTCCCCTCCTGCTTCCCTTCTCAGCCTCTAATACTCACAATTCTACTATCTGTTTTCTCATATGAGTGAGAACATGCAGTATTTGTCTTTCTGTGCCTGGCTTAATATAATGTCCTCCAGTTCCGTCCATGTTGCTGTGAATAACAGGATCTCATCCCTTTTTACAGCTGAATAGTACTGTCTTGTGTATACATACCACATTTTCTTTATCTGTTCTTAACCCTATCTTCTGTGCATTTCTCACTTGGTCATTCGCCATTTCAGACTAAAGTGTTAGATGGCAGGAACCACATCTTTGAATTAATGTTTGTAGAAATCAAATATTTATTGAAGATATTAACTAATTTCTCTCAATACTCCTATAACATAGAGTGATTCTGTAGGAAAATGCCTTCAAATTTGGATTTAAACATAAAACTAAGGGCACATTGACAGCCAACTCTACCCACGATCCCCTTTGTTGTCCCTCCCTAAAACCACATATGACTTAGGAAAATCACCTGACGCGAACATTCAGAGAAACCAGAAAACCTATATATGGAACATATCCTGTCCTCCATTCCTGCCTGCCTCTCCCCACCACCCCTCACTAGCTTATACCTTGCTGGGGATAGAGCTACAGGATGCATCTAAAAACTCCCCCTCAGGCTTTTCTGGACTTGTTCCAGCCTTCCCCTGACAGCAGCCTGCTGGCCTTTCTTTTCCTCCATTTATCATAGCATCGTGGATGAGAGTGATTTGTGTCTCAAAATATCAGGTTAACCATTGGTATGTCTTAGCTTTGGATAGTCTGGCAAAATTAGAACAAAACTGTGGTTCATACTTCCTGGGCCCCAGAGTAAACAAAATTGTAGATTGCTGAGATGAAAGAGTTGAAAATAGTCTAATTATCTTTTTTATATGTTCACTTTCTCTTTTTTGGTCAAGCATCTTAAAAAATGTGCCATTGAGGAAATCGAAGCCATTGTGTTTTTGCATTTTCCCCATGAAAAATGTTTACAGAAAAAGTTTTCAGCCTTTCTTTGTGATCCTTGTAACAGAGATTGTGTGTTGTCAGCAGTGTTTTAAATTTTTCCCTCTCCTTCTATTACCTCTTAAAGAAAAAGTGGGGAAAAGAAATCTGTACAAGTACAACCCTATTAACTTAAAATACAAAGGACTGAAATGCACTGAGTTCAATTCAACCATCAATGGGGTTTTTTTCAATTTGTTTATTATGGAACAATAGGGTGTCTAGCCAAAGAATTAATGGTTGCTTTGAATTATGGAAAAAGCTTCCCAGTATCAACTTAATGAAGTTTTACTGAATTTGAAATCCACACCACACTAGATGTGTTAGGAAATTTCTAAGCATGCTAGTGAATTACTCTACCAGGTTTCAATAGTGCCTGGTAACACAATCCTAGGAGTGAATTTTTGGCAGGTGGAGGAAATACTTCAAGAACATCTAGAAGCATCCAGATTTTTCTTTGAAAATGCATTTTTGAGTTGCTCTGTTAGTCCCTTTTTAACCCTTCTTCCCACCCCCAGCTTTCCACTAAACCATTTGCTTTGGGACATATCAATTTACAGTATATTATATTAAGCTAGGTTTGACTGCTTGATGCACTTTAGTATAAATAACAGAGCAGTGGGTGGTGGGGGTGGGATGGGCAATATAGATAATCAGGTGGAGCATAAGCTGTTATTAATGCAAGACAATTTAGGGGAGCTGAGCCAATAGAAACCATAAAGTCAGAATTTCTTCCCAAAGCCTCTGCCTCATCATTATCGCTGCCCACTAGAGCTGGGAAAGTTTCTAAACTCCCTGATCTCAATTTCCTGCCGCCTGCCTTAACTTTTAGCAGAAGCACAAAAGAAACCAATCAGCAAAGCATGCACTACTAAGTATGGTGACAGAAAATAGAACTTTGACCTGTTGTGGTTAAAGAGACTAAAGTCAATGTATCTGACAGCCTCAGGGAAATACACATATTTCAAATTTATGCTTTTTAAGTGCTACTGACCCCATGGGAAGAACACTTGGCAAACTCATTAATTAGGATCCTGTTTGAGTTTCTAGTTTTAGTTCAAATCCTTTGTTTGAACTTAGTGGTGAGCTTTCTTATGTGCTTGTCAGTAAATGGTAATACATTGGACTTTACCAGCTTGGACAGTGGTGACCCAGGTTTTATGTTTTTACACACACAATCTACATGGTTTGATTTAAGCCAGAAAATTATTAGCAGCAAAGTTTGGAAGGCCTGCTTTGGGTAGGACAGAGTGCTTGCTGTCTATCTTTGAAATACAAAAAATATTAGAGAGTCCTTGAGCTGAAGAAGTTTATACTCTAACCAGAGTGACTAGACACCTACACATTTAGGAATCTAACAATGCAGAACAGTAGTAATGAATCCCAAATGAGATAGAATCTGATGTAGAAGCACCCATCCCAAGGAAGACTGGAGTAAGAAAGGAAACTATCATTTATAGAATACCTTTCTGCTAGGCATTCGTGTTTTGCTACTCCACTACCTTGCTTCTCGGCAGGATGGCCTTCAATAGACTTTTAAAAGAGAGTATGTATACATATGTAACTAACCTGCACAATGTGCACATGTTCCCTAAAACTTAAAAGTATAATAAAAAATATATATATATATATATAAAATAAAAAAATAAAAGAGAGTAGGAGGCAAGCAGGAGAAAAGGCCCAAGGGGACACACACAGGCTCCTTGTATAAGAGAGATTTGGTGTAGGTACCTATTGGTATGAATTGTGTTAGGGCTAGACTGTAAAGGGCCTTGAATGCCAGAATGAGACATTTATTTCTTTTTTTTTTTTTTTTTTTTTTTTTTTTTGAGACGGAGCCTCGCTCTGTCGCCCAAGCTGGAGTGCAGTGGCGCGATCTCGGCTCACTGCAAGCTCCGCCTCCCGGGTTCACGCCATTCTCCTGCCTCAGCCTCCCGAGTAGCTGGGACTACAGGCACCTGCCACTACGCCCGGCTAACTTTTTGTATTTTTAGTAGCGACAGGGTTTCACCATGGTCTCGATTTCCTGACCTCGTGGTCCGCCCGCCTCGGCCTCCCAAAGTGCTGGGATTACAGGCGTGAGCCACCGCGCCCGGCCAGGAGACATTTATTCTTTACTCAGTCCATAACAAGGAGGTTTGGGTTTTTATTTTTTATTTTTTTAGCAATATAGTGAAATGATGAAATAACATTTTTGTTTTGGAAGATTGCATTAGGCTGTTGGAAACCTAACAGGCTAGGCTGGAGATAAGGGAAGGCTTAATTGATAAGGGTTTAATCTAGGGCAGTGATGGTTAAACTGGAGCATGCATGGGAAGCACCTGGGGGGCTTGTGAAAACACAGACTACTAAACCTTAGTCCCAGAGTTTCTGATTGAATAGATCTGAGGTGAAGCCGGTGAATTTGCATTTCTCATGAGTTCTCAGCTGCTCCGCCATTTGGGGAGCACTTTGAGCACCACTCAAGGATGACTTTAACAGACATTGGCGACCCCTTAAATATGAGAAGAAAGGAAACATGATGAGAGAGTAGAGTCAGAGATAAGGCTGAGTTTGGAAGAAAATTGGTACATTTTGGGGAATGTTGAATTTGAAGTGCTGGTCACATATCCAAGCAGAGGCAATCAGTAACACGTTTGTTGAAGAGAGGAGATGGAGACTGGCGAATCTTATGTGAAGATAGTAGAGGAAATTGTGAGAGATGAAAACAACAAGATTTCCAGTTATCTTTCCAAGAAGCTGAACTCAATTTTGTGTTAAGTTCTGCAGCTTCCAAAATCTCATGGTCACCCATGACTTCTGTTTTCCTTAATCTAGGCAGGTTTGCGACTTAGCAAACACCCATCCTCATCATTATATAGTTATCATTGGCCCATGTGTGCTGTTAAGTAACCTACTTCAGTTTTTATTGATTGATTTAATTTTATTATTGTTATATAATTTTATTATAATAATTTTTACAATAATTTTATTGTTTATTTTGTTATATTTATTTTTATTGTTTTGGTCTGGATAAGCCCCTTAGATGACAAATTCTTACAAATAGAACCTTTCTGTGGAATTATGTTACCATGCTCAGTATGGTTAGGTGTTTACTGTAGTAAACAGCTCATTAATGCTTTTATCTTCAAATGCAGACCCTTATTAAGAACATGAAATCTGTTTATGCTTATAGTTGCCAAAATGCAACTTGGCTAAAGTGATATAAATGGCAGTATCTTAAATGCCAGTAAGTGGCAATATTTCCCCCACAGGTAGAGATTTTTAGACCTATTATTATGTCCCCCCCTCAAAAAAAAAACCAAACAAACCAGACTTAATAGCTCTGGCTGCATACACACACACACACACACACACACACACACTCATTCACAGTCCTGACGTTTCAAAGCCAATTTGTATTTATATATGTAAATTCCTGGAAGGGAGAGGAAGTTACTTCTGAATCATTAAAGAAATATCAAACCACTTCCTAAATGGCCTTTCTGCTCTCTGAAATATTCTCTATACCTGTCAGATTCATATATTATCGTTTGCCAACAGGTACCCAGTAGGAAAGCTCTGAGTTTAGTTCAAACAAAGGATTAGAACTGAAAATAAGAGAAGCAAGTAGGGCAACACCAAACAATGTGAGCAAACTTGATTTACCTACCTCATTCACCAACTTTGGACCTAAATCACTTTTCAATTTCTAAAATGAACACACAACCAACAAAAACGAATCCATCCTTCAGAATCAAAGATTTGCCACCAATGAGGATGTGCAAAAGCATGTGAAGAAATATTCACTTAAAAAATTTTGGCTGGGCTCCGTGGCTCACACCTGTAATCCCAGCACTTTGGGAGGCCAAGGTGGATGGATCACTTGAGGTCAGGAGCTCGAGACCAGTCTGGCCAACATGGTAAAACCCTGTCTCTACTCAAAATACAAAAATTAGCTGGGTGTGGTGGTGCACGCCTATAATCCCAGCTGCTCATGAGGCTGAGGGAGGAGAATCACTTGAACCTGGGAGACGGAGGTTGCAGTGAGCTGAGATCACACCATTGCACTCCAGTCTGGGCGACAGGGTGAGATGCTATCTCAAAATAATAATAATAATTTAAGCCATATTTAATTATCACTAGAATCCCTAAGCGACTTGCTTCCTCTTCAGGGAATTAAATTTATTTGGATGTAAGAATGCTGATATGTTTACCTTATACCTTACACTTCATTGTGAAGATTTGCTGGGGAAAATGATAGATAGATAAATGGATAGATGAATGAATGTATATATGCACCCTCAATGGGTATTGCACATGAAGTATATTTTACATTTGAAAATACTTTTAATCTGTCTTGTAAAAATAAGGCTTGACATTTGCCTATAGAGTTTTTAATAAACTATACTAATAGTAGTTACAACTATTTTTTAAAAGTAGAAAAATGCATTGTCAAAATAAAAATGAGTAACAGGATGGTCACTATGTTCAAGGAGCAGAAAAATATCATTTGAAAATGTCATTTAAGAAGGTCGGTGAATTAAGAGAAATCAATGTAATTTATGTAAAAAATATGTGTTCAGTAAAAATTGTGGTGTCCATGGACTTGCTAAATATTTTTATTATATGAAAATGTATGGAAAATATGTAGAATTCTTTACCTCATTTAAAACCTCATTTACTGGAAGGTAAAAACCTGTGAGTATGTACCTATGTCTAAATATATAATAGTATTGTCAGGATTTTACACATGAGGCACTTTTATTGTAACACATGTTGCACGTTTATTGTGGCTAGTTCTTTCTACCTTTGATATTTAAATTCTTAGTATTCCTGAAGAAACTGAACTCACAACAGTCTGTAACATACAGAGTACAGACAATGGGAAATGGCTTTTAATGAAATTCAATACCAATATTAAGCAGTTTTTGCGAATTAGGATTGAATTGAACATTATCTAGGATTATATTTATCAAGATTTTCAATTCTTTGCTTAATTTTTCCTGTAGAATAGTTTTACAGAAAATCATTGCATTAAAGGAACTGCTTTTGATATATATTAATTTGTTTACCTGTTAGTAAAATCAGAGATATGTGGACAGTAAACGAGTGACTTCTACTTCACAGAAACTTGTCATCATTGTCTAAGCTCTTATTTTGAAGCTCAAGTTGTTATAAGTCCTTAACACTATAGATTCTAAGGGATAGAGAATGGAAGGGACCAGGCATTGAATTCTGTTTCTGTGACAAACAAAGTCTTGTAACCGGAGAGCTGCTTTTTTTTTTTTTTTTTTTTTTTTTTTTTTTTTTTTAACTATTTATCTCTTCATGAAAAATGGTGACTGTCACTGAAAGATCTTTTTTACTCTGTCACAGGCTTCTCAAAGGGCACACAAAATGAAAACGTGGGATTCAACTAGTTAAATAATGAATCAGTTTCGAGGTTTTAGCATAGGTGACACCTCCATGGTCGTCTTTTTGGACTGTGATTTCTGGTAATAGCAAGTGAAAAAAAACTATTACCGCTGTTGCTATGGATCTTCTATCTGCTGAGGTTCAGGCATCGTTTTTGGAGGCTGCGATGTAAACCCTGCTTAGGGAAGGTAGAATTTCATAATAACAGAGGATTACTGCTGCCTCATGAGCAAACAGTAAATGTAGGTGAGGGAAAAGGTGTTGGACTCTGGAAGAACAGAAAAACAGTATCTCCAAGGAAGGGGAAATCCTTTGCTTTAAAGATTGAGAATTCTTCCTGTATTTTTTTAGAATGGGAAATTTCTCTACTTTCTGCAGAGAGGAGAAAAAGCTAACAGAAAAGGAAATTGGGGAGGTAATAGTCATTTGTTTTTTCTTGTTGCGTGTGAGTTTTGTGATAAAAGTGACATTTACATAATTAATTTGCTATGGCAAGAAAATGTCTAAAGAGTCTTTCGTTGGTAGAAAGCTTGTGAAAGATCAGGGAAAAGATCTAACATAACGGGAATGGTGATTACAGCTGCTTTTCTATTTAAGATGTGCAATTTTGGTAGCATGTGTATTGGGCCAATACATTGTTTCTAGACACTTGGAGTCATTTTGGGTGGCCTTTTTTTTCCTTTGGTAGCCAAAATAAATATTTTTCATTAATAAAGAAAGATGCCAGAATATCTATCACTTGATTTTACTTGGCTAATTTGAACTGCTATTTTGTGGGGAGCAGGGGGCTAAAGAGGAGGCTCACTTTAAAATGACTGGACTTAATATCATTGTTATTTTTCCAGTAGGTTCTGGCATTAAAGGTCTCCCTTAGGGAATGATTAAAACAGTTCTGTGGAGCATTTCAAGGCTGAGTAGCATCTCATATATACTCTAAAATAAGTTTGCCTAATGACTTTTTAGCACCAGTTGATTTATGTTTTGGCTAAGAGTTGTAAATAGTAGTAGTCCAATTACTTTTTTCTAGGAATATTTACAGACACTACATACTGTATTGTTTACATTATTGACTTTTAACTTTACAGTAGTTTAAAAGGTATAAATGTCTTTATGCTTAAAACAAACAAACAAAAAAACACTGTTTTCTGCCACTGTTTTCTCTATCCTGTTCCAGGATAGAGACAGTTCTCTCCCTTTGTCTACCCACATGCCTGGGTTCTGGGTCAATCTGTATAACTAAACGTATCTTAATTTGATTACTCTGGGGTGTATTTTTGATGGTAGTGCATCATGAAATTACAATATAGGTGTGATCTTGGTTGAAAGATAAAGTACATTTTAGATATTTTTTAAAAATTTCTTTAACTGAAAAGATTATCTGTTAATTGTGAAAGAATACTCGTATTTAATATGGCCAAGTGGTTCCAGAGCTTGATACTTTATTTTTCTTTTCCTGATAGGACACTAAATCATTTCCTCCTAACTACTAGAATGAATAAAGAATGTAGTGTATACTGTTCCACTATACTGTGAAATTGCCTGTGTGCCTTTCTGCAAATGTAAAGTAAAGAGATTGCATAGGTAATCCTTAAGCTCTAAAACTGAGTTTTGGAGATTCTGCTCAGGAATTGGGACTAGGTTATTATTTGTAAAAGACAGCGTACATGCAACATTTTATATATTGAAGGGATCAGGTACTCATTCCAGGCAAATTTTGAATTTGATGTAAATAATTTTTAACTGAAGCAATGAATGTGTAATTATGCTTTTACTGTGTGTATTTAATTTTCTGCTAAGAGGTAGTAAGGCTATAATGTTTGGCTTATGCTTTGGACAAAAGGAAAGTTCTTTGAAATTTTGAATTTTTAGGTTCTCCCTGGCAAATATTTTGATTCCTTGTATTTTTGGAAAATAATAATCATCTACCATCTTCCAGTAGTGCTTTTGGAGCTTTGTTAATTGAATGCAGCCTTTCTCAACCAGAATTCCTCATCTGAACCATAAAACAGAAAATGATTTTGAGTTACTGTCTTCTCAATTCTCTCAAGAAGGACATATAAGGAAGCCCAATTCTAGATGCACCGGAGAGCAGTTAATTTTTTCATATAAGGATTCTTTAGGGTAGCCGTGGTCAAACTACATCTAAGGGCCAAATACTGTCTGTAACCTAGTCATGTGAGGCCTGCAAGCTAAAAATATTTTTTACATTTTAAAAGAGTTATTTAAAAAAGATGTGACAGAGACTCAGAGACTGTAAAGTGTACCTGACCCACAAAGCCTGAAATATTTAGCATCCAGCCTTTACAAGAAAGGTTTGCGGATCCCTGCCTTGGGGCATTAAGCCCGACTGAGAATTGCTGATGTAAAGAAAGGAAGCATTTTATAGTACTTTCACTGAGGTTGTGGATATAGTATGACAATAGAAAAGATTTTCACTTTACTAAAGTAACTGACTTGCCTATTGGTTCCATTATTGTGATGCTTAATTCAAGAAAAGCCCTCAGATCAGAGTAAATAGGCAGATATGTTTCTGTTTGCTTTTTAGAGATACACTTTAACCATGGAATTACATAGAATGTTGTATTGGTAATGACAATGAATGATAAATTACATTTATATGTTTGTGTGCAGATACATTTTAGTATTTTTCTCGGTTTCTAGAGAAAGAAAATAAAAATGGGAGCATTTTATAAAGTAATATAAGGGAGGACAGGGGAGAGGCTTAATTGCTTTTATCAGTATTTAAAATTAGATGGACACATCTATTAGAGAAGGAAAGTGAATAGGGAGTGTTAAGTGTCAGATATAATCACATTTGTTTCCTCCTTGTACTGAGTAAGTGTCTTCACCCTACAATTAACATCTCAGGTAGCTTGTCTGAAGTAAGGAGAATAATACTTAATCAAAAATGCATTAAAATTATTAGATCATAACATATGAAATAATCAGGCTTTACCAATGCCACTTGACTACTTGATTTAGTGGGGGAGGTACCATCCACCATAAAACACGTATTGGTATGTCACAATTGTCAAAGGAATGAAAATGACCATCAGGCATTATTTGTAATTTGCTGCTGATTTCCTTTATCTCCATATTCAGTTAATCATGAAGTTCTATCAGTATTTTTTTTTCCGCAAAATATCAGACATCATCTCTTCTTTTGTCACACTATTCTTTTGTCATTAGGTAGACTCAAGGCTGCGTGTACAGATGATGCAGTTACTTAAAACACAACCTTTATTTTTTCACTCATCTGCTGAAAGCTTTCAGCGGCTCCCTACTAGCCTGACCAGAAATTCCAAGGAAAGATGAGTCAAGCCAGGCTTGCTGAGGTGGTCAGGAAAGGCTGTACTAGATAGCTGAGCTGGCTTTCAGACTGGGTGTAAATAAGGGAAAGAAAGAGGAGAAATGAAATTAGCCAAGGCAAGAAATAACAAAGGGAATTCTAAGGTTGCGTTTTCCTATAAGTCCTTTTGGGGTAGGCAGTGAGGATTTGTTTGATGAATAGTACTTTCTCCCTGGTTAGGGTTGTAAAATGATAGGGTACAAATGAACTCAAGTTGTAAATTACTGATCTTTTAGGGTAGACACTGTTCCAATCATTTTAATTACTTAGAATTGCTTAGAATCAAGCTTAAATTGCTTAGAATCAAGCAATTTAAGAACTAATTAAGAAACTTTGTCATTTATCTCCATCCTGAGGTTACTTATTTGTGATTACTCTCCCCACTCCACCCCCAGCTAGAAATCACTCAGTATAAAATTAAAAAAAAAAGCCAAGTATTTCATAAGGGTCACTTCCAGTTCTAAAATCTTACTGCATTTTTAAGTTCCTAAACAGACTATATAGCATTTTTTTTTTAAGGAAAAAGATCAACTTTTGTACATGTATTCAGATTTAGTACTAGATGTTGATTATCCCAATTGGAGAATTACAGTTTTGTTACATTGATTTCTAAATAGACAAGGACTATAAATATCAACTAATATAATGCTTTATATTTATATTAGCAAAAATTAACTTAGTCATATCTGTGTTGAGAACATGGAAATAGCTTTATGTTTGAAATGATATTTGTTAAAAGATTCAACTCATTAGTAGATATCTCATAATTTCAGTAGCATTTTCTCCTCTATTTGAACATTTAATTTGTGCTTTGGTAATTTCAGCAATGTCAGCACAGATCAATGGGTGTAAAAACGGGTGAATTTGTACCTCTAGAGATAGGGATTAACATATTTACAAGTGCTATTCACAATGGGGACAATGGGGTAGGATGGAGATAGGTTTCAGAAATCTTAGTTCAAGAATATTTGGGGACCTTCAAGAGGAGATTAACTCACAACAAAAAGTAGAAGAGTCTTCTAAACTGAAAGTATTTGGGAAAGTGAAAATATGACAATATTTAGTGCTTTTTCCCCAAAATGAGTGGTATTCCCTATGCAAAGGAAAGGGAATAGCAATAATAAAATTGTCACTGAGATTGCTGAAATCTCAGCCCTGTATTGTTAATGTAAGCTACTTTCTCATATATATTAACTGTATCGTGGTGTACAGTATGGAGCTTTTATGCTCATTTGTAATAGTTCTTCTTAGGTTAGGTTTTCAGGTACAACTATTTCACACATACACACACACATACTTACCATTTTACTTGGTTTTTAAGTGTATTCTTATTTATTAATGCACTGTTCCAAATCTTTTAAAGAATTAGATAGAGTAATAAAAACGAACAATAAGCATTTGTTTAGCCTTGCACACATATACACACACATAAACACAGACTTTGATGATATTTTTCACTTTGGGAAAATGAAAAGGTGATTATTGAAAAATTAGAGACCATTCTTTTGTTCAACAACCTCCTCTCTTTTTGCCAAGATTAAAATCATTTCCTATTGATGCCATCATGCCATCAGTATCATTTTCTTTTGATCATAAAATGTTAAAGCCAGCAGGACCCAAGAGATAATTTTCCCTAGTCCTACGATTCCATTGGGTAACTCTTAATAAATACTATTTGATTAAATTCATTCAGAATATATATTTGATTAAGGAGGAAAATGTTGGAGGGAAATTATTCTGCAGCCACTTTCTCATTAAGAATGAAAAGGTAAGTCTATGTAAAATTCCACTTTTTCAATCAGTGTTAATTTTCTAAAAGAACTCATGGTGTTAATAATTTAGTGCTGTGCTTACAAGCTTCAAACATATTGATTTTAATTGGAGTTCCACATCTAGAAGAAAGATAGGCAGTGAGCAAATCAATTTTGTTTTAATCCAATGCATTTTAATAAGTGTGCTAAAGATTCACCATAACATTACCCATGATAGTTCGATATTTGCTATAAGGGGCTGCTGCCTTAAATTCTAACCAAAGGCATTTATTTCTGAAAGTACTAGAATGACATCCTTTTATTTTCCCTCTAATATGGATAGCATAAAATGAGGCTCTCAGCATCTGTCACTTCAAAGTGCCCTGTGTGGGTTTGATTAAATAATGGCCTGAATAAATTAGGATACCTGTTTTATCATTCATATATTAACAGAGTCTTTGTCTTTCTTTCATTGTATGGCCTTTTCCCCCTTTCCAAATGAATATTTTATAGTTAGGGCTTGTTATCAATCCCAGGCCATATTTATGTAACCTCGTGTTTAGTCAGTAATAATCTCTGTAATTTTAACATTAATGCTCCTGGTTAAACCTGACGCCTGGTTGAATTGTGTATTTCTATATGTATTTAGCACAATGAAATTAAAAGAAATTTACAGCAGAGTGGTATGCAAACTGTGGCTCTTCAAGGCCTCTAATCTTTGCATTAGAGTATGAAATCATCCTGGATGCTCCAGGACATACAGTAGACATGTGGTTCTGGTTAATAGTGATTGTAGATGTGCTTCTAGAATCAGATTTATATATACCACTGATATGCATCCTTGTGTATGTGGCTGCTACCAACTCTTCTTTGAGTATAGCTCCATATTCTTTCGAGAATTGCTGTTTTGCAACACAAGTAACTGTCTCCAGTTGAAGGAAAAAAATCTCAAAGTTGTGACTTCGCAAAGTTTTTATTATGTTAATCACATGAAAATAGGGATTGACTTAAAATTTCATACCTATGTTAACATCCGTCAGTTTACTGAATATAGTCTCCCTTTCACCAAAAGTCAGAAGTCAAGTTGCAAATGAAAAGATAATCACATGCCAAAGATTTCATTTTAGGAGGGACCCCAGGTAAATACCCTGCAAACATCCAATGGCCATGGTGTGTAAAGGGCCCTACTGGATACTGTGAGGATAGCTGGCACTGAGTAAGTCAGAGCCCTATCCTTAATAAGCCTGCTATTGAAAATAGAAAGTCATGGCAATGAAAGAGAATGCAAACATAGTAAAATGTGTGCTCTAATGGAGGCACAAGTAAAGTCCTGTGGGAGGGCAGAAGATGAAGCGATGGATTGGTTAATCAGGTTCCCCTAGGGGGATGATAAGGCTTGTTTTGTTTTTAATTAAAGATGCTGCGATTTTCAGAGATGGAGAAGGAGAGCAAGGTATTGTAGACTGAGAAAATGGCATGAGTCAAAGGCTCAAAAATTTAAAAATAGAGTCATTTCCTAATGGATCACTGTATTTAAGTTTGTATGTCTAAGGTATTACCTACTGAAGCATTGGGCTTGAAATATGTTCAGATATCCCTGGAATTTTCCCTTTGGAAACTTAGTTTCACTGGATGTTCAAATTCTCTCTCTCTCTCTCTCTCTCTCGAGATCTACATCTATATATATATATATAGAGAGAGAGAGAGATCTATATCTATATATCTATATATATAGAGAGAGATCTATATATATATCTATATATAGAGAGAAACGTATATAGATCTACATATAGATCTATATAACATCTATCTATATAGAGAAACATATATATATATATGTTACTTTCTGAGTACTACTTTATGTTCTGAGTGAATTTACTTCACAACTAGGAGAGAAAGACAAATAGAACTTTAGGTCCTGTATGAGCTGAACTTATTAGGTCCTTATTTAGGTCCTGTATGAGCTGTATGAACCCCTTGACTTCCTCCGGGATAGTCACGTGTATATAATGGGACATGGCCAGTGTGAAGGATGAGAAATCAGTCTGGACAATGACTCATTCTGCTGCTCTTTATCTATTCTTGGTGTCTAGGCCCACTTCATTACAGTGTTAGAGTGTTGGGGCTTGAATACGGTCTACTAGTGATTTTGAATTTCTTACTGGAACAATGGCGTGGTATATAATTTTCATTTGAGCTATTGTGTGCTGTTATAGGCTTGGCCACATGATCAGTACCAATGAATCCATTACCTTGTTTCAAAACTAGGGTTGGTGATTGCTAGTGATGAAGGAAGGGGAACAAAGGGACTTGGCTTCTAATACTTCACAGATTCACACAGCTTCAGAGCAGTAAGGGATTTAAAGATTGAATACACCTCTCTCCCTCATACAGATGGTGAAATCGACATTAAGTCACTGATTTCTTGTAATTTTCAAGATAAGCAAAATTAAGTCAATTTTTTCCTGACCTCTCTGCTCTCTTTACCTCTGTAGTACTTATGAGAAACCAGACCTCCTTTTTCCTTTGGAATGACTGTAAGGTCAGAGAGGAATTAGCTAAATGATGCAATGGAATTTGCATCCAGCATTTATTGTGATGATAGCCTTGACTTTCGGTTTATTGAGAGAAGAATGTGATTGTTTGCAGGATGTTTCCTTCCCTTTACCCATGGATATAATTAAAGGTTTAAGGGAACTTCAGATCCCAGAGAGTTAGTAAAAAACAAAAAACACAAAATTAGTTATTTCTTTTCACTTAAAAGGGCTTATATCCAAAGATGATTTACCTGGTTGAACAAAATAATCTGACATTTCTATTTTTAATTAAAATAACAGGAATGTGAAGACCTCCATATTTGTGAAATGGAGCTAATGAAAGTGCTGCCTATTATGACTTTGGTTCTTGCTTGAGGATTTTTAAGATAAGGAAAGTTATTAAATTTATTCTCGTTCTTTCCATATTTCATTTTTCTTTGGAAAAATGTGATATGTGGTTAAGTGACAATAGAATCAAAGAAATGTCTCATTCTTCTTTACTCCATTGTAAAATGAACTGTCTTACAAACATGTAAAGAACAGCATTCTTCACATCCCAGAATGTATCCTGCTTGCTTTCTTGTTCTTTTCCTCTGATCTAAGCTGGGGTAAAAAGAGGAATGCAAGTTAGGAGGCAGAGGAAGCTCTTTTCCTATCCTCTCGTGAGTAGGAGGAATTAAGATGAAGGAATATTATCAATTATTCTTTTGTTCTTAAAGATGAAGTAGACTCAAAATTATTAGTCAGGAGAAACTCCTCAAACTGCTATGTTATTCATACGCTATGTCAAAATCTTTTGTAATAATTTTAATGACGTTATCCTTTACTAAAATATCTCATTCTAAGTATTTTTGCTAATGAGATGCATTTAAAAATAAGAATAATAAAATAAAGAGAAGATGAAAAAGTACCTATACATTTAATTTTATTTCTGCCTTATGAACACATTTTTCTTGCTGCTATGCACAAAATTGCTGAAAGTTTAAACAGTTGCCTTAATAGTATGAAATAATACTGTGTGAGACCTTTGACTTTATGCTTCACCATTGAGACCAGGGTTGGAGTGCTGTTGCCTCATTCGTCTCAAAACTGCCTTTTAAGTAGGTGGGTAAAGATAAGGAGTCAACTGTGAGTTGATAAAATGCTGTCTGATGACCACAAGGAAGCCCAGGGTTGATGTAATGACATATCCCTACTACATTTCATTTATCTCATTTCATGCATGTAAAATCTGGGAATTTGACTGCTACTTTATGTTGCAAAGGCAAGTTATAATAAACTTTGAGAAAGATGTAAAAATGTAAGTATACCATAAAAATAGGTAAGCTAATAACATTTTCATTGTACACTTAGTTAAAATATTTTGAGCCCTTATAAATATGGAAATACAAATTTAAATGACTGTCCACATAAAGAAATTTAACCTGAAGCCAAATTCTTCAGTTTAATTTGAAACATATACAGACATACTTAATTTTTATCTTAGTTCTTATTCTGTCATATGCAAAATACAGTGGAGCTAAGTATTTCACTTCAGAAATATAAATCACAGGGATCTCTTAAGAATTCCATAAAATTTTATCTGATAACTTGTAGTATGAACCTGAAGTTGTGCAAAGTAAAAAATTACTCTGCTAACATCACATTTTTCAAAGGTTGAGAAAATTTTGTGGGGAGTTTATTTTATCCTTCTGATTATTAAAGTAATCTGAGCATGCATGGTCATTTGAACAATTCTAGGCCTGCATAAACCTAGCACAAAATTAACAATTGATGCTAAATGTTGTTTTTTATTCCTGGACAATTTCATCAATTTGTGGGGGGTTTTAAATGAACAGAACTGGAAACCTTAGTATTAAGGGTTACTGAAGTATACAACAAATCACTGATAAAGCTGGAATTGGAGCTGTTGGATTCTTGACATTGGATCCTATGGGAATCATGACATGGAATGGCATCACTACTTTATCTCCTACACTCTAGAGGCTAGCCCATTCCAGTCTAGTTATTGACATGGAAAAAAAAAAATAGTCTGAGAAATGCCAGAAAGTCAAGATTACTTACGAATAATTTTTCTTTAAAATTGTAATATGAAATATTTGGTAGTTGTGCATACATATGAGGGCCAATCAATTGCATAGTGGTTCAACAATTATTAAAAAATTGCATCATTTTCACCAACATCTTTCCCACCAACCCCCAACCACCACAGTCTGGTTACCATTCTACTCTAGGTCTATGAGGTCAATTTTTTATATTCCACATGTGAGTGAGATAATGCAGTATTTGTCTTTCTGTGCCTAGCTTTCTTCACTTAGCATACTGTCTTGCAGGATCATCCATGTTGTTGCAAATGATTGGTAAAAGGATACAAAATTTTAGTTAGGAGGAATAGGTTCAGAAGATATACTACACAACATGGTGATATAATTAATAATAATACATTGTATTCTTGAAAAATACTAACAGAGTGGATGTTAAGTGTTCTCACCACAAAGATAAGAAATATAGCATGTAATGCATGTTAATTAGCTAGATTTAGTCATTTCACGATGTATATACTGTATATTTCAAAACATCTTGTTGTATATGATAAATACATACAATTTTGTCAGTTTAAAAAATTAATAAAAATTATATCAGTTTAAATATAGAAAAGTCCTATTTTAAATTTTTTCAATTCTTTTAAGTTTAAATTTTTCAAATTCTTTAAGCATTGGGATAGTACAGAGTAGACATTAGACAATTGTGTGATCTCTTTACGATGGAAAATAATTTTGCTTTTATAGCAAAAGGGGTTATAGTTTAAATTACAAATAAATTCTAGCTGTAGTGAAGGAACGTTAGACATAACAGTCAGGAGATCTGCGTTCAGATTTAAGCTTTGCCACTAGTTAACTACCTTTTATCTTTGAACAATTTGTAACCTCTCCAGGGTATAGTTTCCTCCCTGTAAAAATATATTTTGGACAAGTTTGCTAAGTTCCTGTTCATCTCAAAGATTATCTAATTCTTTTAATTTCAAGAGTCTGTATCTCTTCTTAATTTCTCTAAGACTTACCATTTTAACATAAATGGCCTTAAATTACATAGCTTCCATTTAGTGATCCTAGCCTAGGACAAAACGGGTATACAATAAATGCTTGTTGCTGATGGTGATGATAAAGAGTTGGATTGAATGACCTATATACATTTCCTTCTATTTCTAAAAGCCCGTGATTGAGAGAGCAGTCAATTGTATTTGGATTATATCTGGCACTTAAAAAAGATAGTGTCCTGTTTTCTCGAACTCAGCACTGGTAAGAGTTATACGGCTGTTGACATTAAAATTCTGTTTTTTGTTTGTTTGTTTGTTTTGTTTTGTTTTGAGAAAGGCTCTCACTGTGTTGCCCAGGCTGGAGTGCAGTGGTGCGATCATGGCTCACTGTAGCCTCGCCCTTCTAGGCTCAGGTGGTCCTCCCACCTCAGTCTCCTGAGTAGCCGGGACTACAGGCACGTGCCACCATGCCTGGCTAATTTTTTGTATTTCTTTTTTAGTAGAGATAGGGTTTCACCCTGTTGCCCAGGCTTGTCTTGGACTCAGCTGAGCTCAAATGATCCACCTGTCTCAGCCTCCCAAAGTGCTGGGATTATAGGCAGGAGCCAACTGCACCTGGCCTAAATCTCCTTTTTTTTTTAAAAATGATATCTTGATTAGGAAACATTCAGCAAACATTTTAGGCAATGTTCATAAGGGCAAGTGAAAAATCTTAACACAGGCAATCATAATAGAATAGTAATTTAATTTGAGGCTCATAAACCAACTAGAGAATGACTTTTATTTATATGCATTCTGCTTCTTAGATGACAGGAAACTGTATATACATGGAAGTAATCCAGAAAAGCATTTCATCTCTAGCCTGGGAGAACCGATTTGATCAATTTAAACAGGTAGCTAAATATCTCTAGTTTAGTACATTGTTAGGCTGAAGTTTTTAGTTGCTCTCTGTGATTGTCAGGGCACTTTGTATTCACTGCAAGTCACTCCTGGTGTTCCCACTTGAGGACTTCAAGGAAGTAAGAAATCTTCTTTTAAGCCTTGATATCATTAGCACATTATTTGCTCATTATTTCCTGTAACACTCCTCCTCATCAATGAGTCACTGATAGGCCTACTTACAGGCCAGTCTTTGTAAAGTGCAAAAAGTTATTTTATAGCTACAGCATTCATAGTATGGGCTTTATTAAGGTAGGAAGGCAGGTGCAAAACAATTCAACCTTACTCAGCTTGGTTCTTAGTTCTGGAAGATTCTTTTAGGATACGTGAGTTGAATCCTTCCAGGTCAAATCCTGTGAGAAATCTGCCTCCTCTTCCTTACATCTATTATGTTTTCACTCTCAGTCCCAGAGTCTTACTGGGGGTCTTAGTTAGCTAGTTCAAATTCAAAGAAGTAGATTCTTTACCTTGGTTCTTTCCCACATTTTACTCTCTAGGTCCCCATTCTGCGAGAACTCCAAGACTAATTCTAAATCTGTCTTCAATGTTCTTGTTTCTCCTGGCCACCAATTCCTAATGCCCCCCTCCACAAGTTGACCCATTTTCTACTAACTAGATCTAAAATTTTATCCTTCATCAATGTTGGCTGTTATCCTCAAAACTCTGTCATCAATCACATCTTAACCTATTATAGGCCCTATCGACAATACATAGACTATATTGGGTATAAACAATGTTTAAGAATATGTATACAAAGTGTACGGGATATGTTGCTTGTGTTTTGACAAACATTATGTTTCTAATCTTGAGTCATCCCTCGGGATTCCAGGATACCTTCTTCTCCTGTGTATACCAAAATTGGTGCATACTCAAGTCATGCAGTCGACCCTGCGGAACCCACATATATGAAAAGTCAGCCTTCCCTATACGTGGGTTTCACATTCTGGAAATATTGTATCTTTGATCTGTGTTTGGTTGAAAATAAATTCGTGTGTAAGTGAACCTATACAGTTCAAACCCATGTTGTTCAAGGGTCACCAGTGCTAACTTTAGAGACATATCCTTAGAAGAAGTATTGCAGACTTCATTTTTAAAAATATAGGTATGTATAGTAAATGCCAAAGTCCTCTTAGTTTTACTTTAATCTCCAACTTGTCCACTTTTAATGTACAGAATTAGATGAGACCCATATGCTTGCCTGGGAAAAATAAGGATAATGGGTTCCCTGTAATCAAGGATACAAATTTCACATCCATCTGCTTAGTGGTTCCCAAGTGCTGATGTCGAGACTAGTGTTCAAATGACTACACAGGAATCATTTGGGGTGCTTTTTCAGAAGTATTGGTTGCAAGGCCCCAGTCTCAGTAGGCTGAATCAGTAGTTTTGGGGTAAAGCCTAGGTATCCACATTTTAAAAGTGATATAGGTAGTTCTAATTTATAGCCAGGATTGGAGAGCACCTAGAGAACTTGTAAGAGTTCTTTCAGCTGTCTGTTTCTGTGGTTTAAGTATCCAAGAAGCCTTCTTCTATCTGCTCCTTACTTTGCACAGGAGACAAGCAAGATGTTCACCTAACATTGTTTCCTTTTGGACTTCTTCAGAGTATTTCCATACTAAATAGTTGTTGTTATTGTTGTTTTAGTGGTAATGATACCTTCTGAATAAGACTTAAATTTCTAACAGTGTACTTATAGTTGAAGAGTGCAAATTCAAGTTAAATAACAGATAAAACAGGGCCAAGGAATAATCTGATTGCCCTGAGGAGGTGGATCTTTGAGGTTTTCATTTTCGTAGCCCTGTTTTGGTATGGCACGCGGAAATAGTCTGTCATTAATAAGTCAATATGAGCTTAATTTAGCAGTTCCTCCTATTTGACACTACAGAACATAGAGCTCTTTTTTTGGGGCAGCTTTGAGAAGGCAATACAAATGCAGATAGAGTAATAAATTGTGATTTTTGCAGTAGAGGTAAGGAATATTTAGACATGTCAGTATTTTTTTATTATTATACTTTAAGTTCTGGGGTACACGTGCACAACGTGCAGGTTTGTTACATAGGTATACATGTGCCATGTTGGTTTGCTGCACCCATCAACTCGTCATTTATATTAGGTATTTCTGCTAATACTATCCCCTCCAAGCCCCCACCCCCTGGCAGGCCCTGGTGTATGATGTTCCCCTCCCTGTTTCCATGTGTTCTCATTGTTCAACTCCTGCTTATGAGTGAGAACATGCAGTGTTTGGTTTTCTCTTCTTGTGTTACTTTGCTGAGAATGATGGTTTCCAGTTTCATCCATGTCCTTGAAAAGGACATGAACTCATCCTTTTTTATGGCTGCATAGTATTCCATGGTGTATATGTGCCACGTTTTCTTTATTCAGTCTGTCATTGATGGGCATTTGGGTTGGAATTTCAGTATTCTTAAAAGAATATTTGATTTGGATGGAGAGGGAGCTGACTTTTCTTAGAGGTTCCAAAGAATGATGGGAATGATTAGGCAAACTAGATTCTTTGTTTAGGTGGCTTTTAATTGCATTCCTTGGGATGCTTGCTATTTATTTACTTGATCTTTTCCCTTGTGCTAAAAGCAGGAAGGAAACCTGTCTTAATAAAGACTTAGGATACTTTGGTTTAAAATGATGAAGGGGAAATTATAACTTTTGTATTATCTATCAGGGATTCAAGATTAGTAAATGGGGCAGGGGTCTCTATCCCTTAGCTAGTTAGGGAAGTGAGGTTATATTAGTGAAATCTTGTTTTCATAATTCCCTCCACTCTGAAAGTTGGTGTTTTGTAGGAGCATTGTTAGACGCAAAATAAAAGAGTAGGAAGTGCAAACATTGTGTAAATGATGGATCTTTCTCTTTTTCTGTGTCTAACTTGCTATTCCTCAATTTAAAATCTTAAACTATATCCATGGATTAGAGTTTACTTCAGTGCTTCTTTAAAATGCAAAATGTGACCTTGTTTTAAAATTTTTGATTTACATATTTGCAAGAACCCATTTATTGTAGGAAGCAAGGAACAGCCATATCCTCCCTGAGGTTGACTGTTTCAATCAAATCCTTTTAAAACACTAATTAGGAAGTTTAAGTGTTCATTTTTGTTCCTTAACAACAGAAGATTCTTGTTATAAAGTTAATGAATACATACACTTCCCAGAATGTCTTATCAGAAGATATATCCTATGTATCTTCAAATAAGTGATACATTTCCAAATTTTAGAATTGTTTTATAACTGTATCAGGAAAACAGAAATATTTTTTCCAAAGGAAGTTATAAGGAGGTGAACCCATCACCAAGCTATGTAGTAAGTATTTTTTCCACAAGGTATTACAAAGCCAAGAACCATCACCAAAATTAGGAAGAGGTAACTGTGGGTTAGCCACTATGTATTAGTAGTCACAATGAAATACAATGTCTTGGTAAAAGAGGACACCAAGGAAATCAATAATGATGGCACTCAAGTTTTTGAGAAGGTATTATAACCAAATATGGGCATTAAAAATGCATTTGCAACCTACTGGAAGCCTAAGCTATTTTTAAAAGCCCATATGGAAAGCTCAAGATGTGTTTGTTCCATGTGGGTACTGGAGGTGGGTGGGGATACACAAGTAGCTTGCAGTCTCAGAGACTTCTATATGGAAAGCACAACTTTTAGAAATGGAAAAAAATCCAATCAGAGAGAATGGGGAAGCTTATAAGGTAAACAGGTCATGTACAAACTGTATTTTAGGCTGTGTAAAAAGAGAACTTGGTGAAATTCTTTAAAAGCAGTCATGAGTTTTGGAGTTACCTCAAAAGGTAGTGGTTTACTGGAGTAGTAGTGTGTCCATTTGGTGATCATGGTGCAATGAACTTGATAAGAGAAAAACAATATTTTCAATGCCCTCTTTGTCTAATAAAGGAAGATAAAAGGGACATGCTAACTCCATAATTGTCTTCTGAAATTGATGATGAAGTGAAACTAAGTAAAACTGTAGTAAATGAACAGATATTCTAGGTCCAGTTAACAAATTAGACATGATAGCTCACCAGAACTTGATAGAATCCTCTTATATTTTGAAGGAACTCAAAGTTTTTGATTAATAAAGCACTTAATGTGCTTTTGGCAGGGTTGGCAATCTTGAGTTTCTACTTGATCAGCAGTATATTTTCAGCAATATGAATTTAAGTAAGTATATAAAGTTTGTCTTGGGGTAAAATTTTAATTCAAAATTGTATATTATAAGATACAGAATATTTCTGAATCAGGAAACAACAGTGAATTTATAAATCTAAGTCATGCCTATACATTTGTTAACCTTAAAAGCCTATGCTTATTCCAGATTTTATTGTAGTGAAGTGTTAAATTATTCTGGATCTTCACTATGACATGAGTTGTGAAAATTTCAATGTGTTACCATTTTCTCATGATTACTAGCAATTATTACAAAGGTATAGAATCTTAGTTCAGCTATTGATGATAAGATTACATATAGATAAGATTCCAACTAATGAAAAACAAAGACCTGTAAAGCCTGGAGTCTTTTGTGGTCTGTGTTATTTAGATGGCGGTTTGGAAGTGTAGCTAAGATGATTGGGATATCCGAGTTGGAGAGAGAGGAGTGTTAAAAGGTAATATTGGCAGAATGTTAGAAACTTAAACAGTTCACCTTAGCTTAGGTTAGATATTCTCCCACTATTGCTACATTTGCATTAATGTGTAAACTGTGTATAATCAGCGGCTTTATTCCAAAAAGTGCCTGATGTTTTGGCATGCACTGGATATATTTGCTGTGTGAGAATGTTTGTGATAGCAGGATCAGCTAAGCTCAGTTAGTGTGTATGATTCACTAGAATATGGACTAGCTGCCTGTTTGGGATTACAGTTGTTCTAACAAAGCACATGTGGGGAGTCAAAGGAGTTTGTATGCTTTTACAAAAATTTGTTATTTGTTATGTGATTTATTTTCCTTCATCAAAAAAATTTGATTCAAAACATTTGTGTTCTTTCTTTTTCTCGTTCCCCACTCCCTTTAGAATAACATAGCTGATCCAGAAGAACTGTTCACAAAATTAGAGCGCATTGGGAAAGGCTCATTTGGGGAAGTTTTCAAAGGAATTGATAACCGTACCCAGCAAGTCGTTGCTATTAAAATCATAGACCTTGAGGAAGCCGAAGATGAAATAGAAGACATTCAGCAAGAAATAACTGTCTTGAGTCAATGTGACAGCTCATATGTAACAAAATACTATGGGTCATATTTAAAGGTAATGTGTGTGCTGTATTATTTAAGTCATAAGGTATTTTCATTAGAAGTTTTTTAATTCTATTTTTTTGAAAGGCAATGTCTTAAATTAGGATTTGGCAGTCTATGGCTTCCAGGCAGAATCCAGCTCCATTTATAGTGCCAAATAAACCGTTGTTAGATTTAGCAGCTGTATTCTGAATGCATCCCAGTACTCAGCTGCACCCCTTTTCCACACCTGAACTTTTGGTTTGATGGAGGAGCAGAAATGCAGCTGGTCCTGGAGACATCTCCTTTGTCAGGAAAGAGCTATCCCCCTGGGTTTCCAGACACTATTCTCAATGGTCTTAACTGTCTCAACCTCAGAACTGATGGAACATGTAAGTATGTCACTTATTTCATTGAGTTATGGTAGTTATTTACACATTTCTCTCCCCCACCAGGTTGTGAGCTCCTTCATAGCAGGGAGTTTAGCTTAACCAGTCCTGGTACTTACATTCCTTAGCACAGGGTATGGTACATCTTAAGCACGTGGTAAATATTTGTTAAAATGGAATTAAGTGGAATAACATCTGCCTCCCCCTCCAAATAAAAGTTGGATTTTTACTGGTTCCAGGATCATGGGATTAGCAGACACCTGAAGTTCCAGCAGATGGAGATGTTACTACATAGCAGAAAACTGGTTGGTAAAACCCAGTGGTTCTTGGGTTCCAGAGTTAGAAGTCAGGATTCGTGTCTGTTGAAATGTGAATAATAAATAGTTGAAAAAAAGCCCCCATGAACTCTAGCTTAGTTTGGAGTTTGAATCATTTTAAAATTAAAATTGTTTATCCTTGTATTGCAGTTTTTCAAATGAAGGCTGTGCTAGATCTTTGCCATTCAAGGTTTAAAAGGAGGGAAGTGTTTGTTGTTACTGCTTGATCTATAGGCCAAAAAGAGCATATCTATAACTAATTAAGCTGTTGGCCTGCGTAAAAATTAATGCTATCATTTTATCCTCTGCTGACCAAATAAAACTTCGGATATCCGTCTATACCTTTACCAAATAACCTGTCTTCAAGTTCACAGATTCTTTCTTCTGTTTGATCAGTTCTGCTATTGACACTTTATTGTATTGTTTCATTTCATTCATTGTATTTTTCAGCTTTGAAATTTCTGAGTTTTTAAAATGATTTAATCTACTTGTTAAATTTATCATTTTGTTCATTTATTGTTTTCCTGATTTCACTTGTTTCTTTGTATTTTCTCGAAGTTTGCTGAGCTTCCTTGACACAATTATTTTAAATTATTTGTCAGGCAGTTTATAAATCTCCATTTATTTGGAGTCAGCTACTGGGAAACTACTGTGTTCTTTTGGTGGTGAGATGTCTCCTTGGTTTTTCATGTTTATTATTGCCTTATGTTGATGTCTCTGCAGTTGATAGAGCAATCGCCTCTTCCAGACATTACAGGTTTCAGTGTGAAAAGGCCTTCTTCCTCTGTAGGACAGTGTGAGAGCAATGGCTGGGTGGGTTGCAGTGGTTCTGGCTCCAATGAGGGCATAGGAGTATAGTTCCTGTGCAGCTTTGTCACTTGAGATTAGTGTTGACAAAGATTGCAGGGATCCTCAGTGGTCAATACCTTGGTTGTCTACAACAGTGGTGAGGGCTGTTTGAGGTCTTTGGTGGCAAGAGCTGCTAGGGTCCCCCCAGTCTCTTTTTCTTCCACCAGAGAAATCATAGCCGAGTAGATCCCTTTTGGCATTGGGTCTGCTTGTGGGCCCACTTGAGGTGGCACTAGTGTCTAATGAGTGATGCCCATGGAGTGGCCACAGAACTAAGGCTTCAAGCATAGGCATATCTGGAGGGACATGCTCTGGGGCCCAAGCCAATAGTAATACCAACGTCCTAGGTACAAATACCCCCTACTGCTGCACAGAGCTACAGTGGCTCTGAGGGTGGCATAGGGCCTAGCTATTTGTAACATCTGAGCTGATGTCTGGAGCATAGGCACGCTCAGAGGGACCTTGTCTCCAGAGCCTGGGATGTGAGCTAGCTCACTATGGCAGTGATTGGCTCAAGTGTCTGAGCTGTGGGTGGGTCCAGTGCAACCACTCAGCTGGTCTGGAGTCCAGAACACAGGCTAGCTTTCAGTGGTGACTGTGTGGATGTCTGGAGCATAGGCACACTCAGAGAAACCTTGGCTCCGGGGCCCTGGGGTGTGAGCTAGCTCACTGTGGCAGTGGCTCCAATGTCTGAGGTATGGTTGAGCTCAGTGAAGACGCAGAATCTGGGTCTGGAGTGTGGGCACTAGTGGAGTGGCCATGACTCAGAGGTCTGGAGCTGCATCAGTTTTCAGAGTGGTGGCTTCTTTCTCCATGTGGCTCAACAATGTCTTCTTCTTGAGATGAGAGAGTTTTGTAGTCATGTATTCCTCTTGGGGTTCCCTGGCAGAAATGGCTGTTGGCTACCTCAGTAGCAAGAGATGCCAGTGTCCTCTGCAGAGCAGGCCACTGGGGACCATGATGGCTTCTACTGTGTAGTGATACCAATAGCCTCCACCTTTCATCTTTGTTCCTAGACATTTCCTGGCCTCTCAGGTATGCTGATCTCCTCAGTGATCCTTCCTGTGGAGTTATTCTTTCTTTTTTGCTCCACTGTGTTTCTGCAGATTGTTAAATAGGCCCTTGAATCCTTCCAGGGTTACTTGGGTTTGTGGATAGCTGTCTATATTTGGGGGCTTTTTATGTATATGTGGAGGGAGGGGATGATTAAAACTGGTATCTCCTCTGCCGTCTTGGTGACTTTGTCATCGCTTTCCATCTATCTGTATCTATATTGGTTAATACTGATATAGAAATTTATCACAAATTTCACTGCCTGTTTACAAAACCCGACTTATTCTAATATTGGATGTATGTGGTATGAATGCATAGTAGAATGAATCATTAAGCAGCCAAACAGCCACTATATATTACACACTGTATTAGGTGCTGAAGATATAAAAGTGAACAAACTCACTACTGCTGTCAAGGCACTCACAGTCCAGTTTTGCACTGAAATGATGCCAATTTTATGGTTAAAGTATGTACAAGGTATAGATGATGCACAAATAAGTAAGTAGTCACTTCTGTCCTTTTCAGGAGTGGCATGAATAAAAGGCCTCCAAAAGGAGGTGATAATGCTAGTAATTTCTATCCAATTTCAGCATTTACATCTAAGTGTTAGCTATTACTGTATTTTACTACATACATAATTATTTGCTCCTTTGTGTGATAATTTTGCTGTCCTATTTGTTCCTAAAAAGCTAATTCAGCCCATCATATTCTTTTTTAGAGATCTCATGAGTGATTACGCAGTCTCAGTAGTTTTAGGTTCTCCTCCTAATTCCCATACAATTCCTTGGTGGTACATAGCCCCAGGAATTTGTTGTCGTGTGTGTGCGTGTGTGTGTATGTGTGTGTGTGTGTGTGTGTGTGTGTCTGTGTGTGTATCATTTGCTGATTCTGGTTTACTCTTTCTGGACTGAATCCCGGTATTTCCAGACTCACTCTAGGGCAAAACTGAATCCTTGCTACTTTCAGGCATCTGTGACAAATACACTATTTTTGGTTGCTGACCTAAAATATTAAATAAGCCCTATTTAAAATGGCTATTCCATAATATATTGAAAATTGGTACTGATATGGTTTGACCATTTTATTGGTTGCTTATTTATTCATATTCAATACTCCCATGGAAAATGAGTGACAGCTCTATCTTCTTTTCCTAAGATTTCATATAGAGTGTTTTTTAAGTTGCACAGTAGTATACATGCACTAGTCACCCACTATTTACTTAATCTTTAAATAATTAAAAACTAGTTTTTTGTTTGTCCCAAATTTTCATTGTAAAGTGTACTCAGACCAGTCAGTGCTACAAAACCATCGTCCAAGATAGCTTCTTAAGGGATTAAATCAAATTATTTTTATCTCCTTCACCCATCATTAACTAAACTCTATGATATAAAACACTACTTTGAAGAACATGTTGCTTCATGATAAAATTGTAGAAATGTGCAGCTGGCTTATGTTGATTATTTGTGTTCTGAATCTATTTAAAGTAAATAAATCTGTGTGTATATACATATGTCTTGAGACATATGTATATACACACAGAGAAAGAAATATTCTATAATCTTACAACATTTTCATACCATTTATTTAAATCACTTTCTTAAATTGACCAACTCATTTATTTTCCATTTATATTACAACATAGTATGACTGTGTGGGTTTGTATTTTTTTCTAAACTAAAATCACGTCAAATATAACAGGATTCTGTTTCATGTAGTCAACATAAGTCAAGGCCACATCGTCTTCGTGCCATCAGGGAACTGTGTTATCAGTCAACTTACATACTTATTGTGGCCCATTGTTCCATTTCAGGTGACATGGAGGATTTTGTGAGTCAAGTTAATTGAGCAAACTGGGAAATGGGTTGTTCTTACACAGGATGTCATCCATAACTAAGACCTCACTGTAAGCTGGAGGAAAAGGTTATTACATTTGAGAGAAAATTATATGTTCTTTGAAACTGTATGCAGTTGTAGTGATTTCCTTGAGACATGCAAAAAATGTACTAGGTATTCATTTTGACTAAGCTCACTGTATAACTTCATTTTTGAAAACAAGAGTTAAAAACCAGACAAACACATCAGTATGACCACAGTGTTTTCCTTTAATTTTAGTTCACTGGGCAGATTTTCTTGACAAAGTTAGTCTTTATGAAGAGTGCTAAAATAAGCAAACCCTTCCCTTCTGATCTCATAATGTTGGAATAATCTTTTATAATCTTTAAATATTTTTCTAGTTCAATGTAAATCTTAAAATGACACTCAGGCATTGAATAGAATTTGAATCATGCCTTTATTTGCTGCTGAAAATTGCCTTTAGATTTCTGTGTATGTTAAGGAAATATTGCCTCCCACCCACCATCACCAGTATTTATGAAAAAAAAAGAATTGAATGAAGTAAAATATTTCAGAATCATCTGTACGGCTTTGTGGCCTTCTCCTTATTTTTCACTGAAACTGTATGTGCTTACAGCCAGTTTATGTATGCTCAATGCCTCTGGAATATTCTTTTATTGTTAACATTTGTTTTGGAGTTCTCTTATAAAACTTGAAGAAAATGGAGGCTAGAAAGTTTGTTCCTTCTTAAAATGTTCTTTTCTCAAAATAGGAATAGCTTTAAACTTAATATAATACACCTCTAAGAAGCCCCATGTTAGATTCAATTCAACAGACGCTTATTTATTAATGCCTACTATGTGTATTCCTCCTCTTTTGCATATTGTGGTTAATCTCATCTACTTTCGTCTGACAACTTCTAAACTGATGTCTCTGGTTTCATCCTCTCTGCTCAGCCCCAGATATGTGTTTATAACTTGCTTCATATTAATAGCCTGCTTATCTGTGAGTACATCAAGTGCAATAACCCTCAAACTAGGGAGGTAGCATTTGAACTAAGTCTTGAGTATGATTTTGATAGGGGTTGGAAGGTGCAAGTGGGGTAGGGACACAGCATTCCAAGCTGGAAGAAAATGACTCAGAAGTGGTAAATTTTCTAGCCATATTCTTGGCAAGATGATCTCTACTGTCACTTCCAGTTTTATAAAGTCTTATGTGCTGTATGTTTTTTTTAATCAGGCAAAATATACTTAACACTAAATTTGCCATTTTAAGTGTACAGCTCTCTGGCATTAGCTACATTCACATTGATTTTGTGGGTTTTTTTGTTTGTTTGTTTTTTGGGTGGTTTTTGTTTTGTTTTGTTTTTTTGTTTTGCTTTTTTTTTTTTTGTGACAGGGTCTCACTCTGTCTCCCGAGCTGGAGTACAGTGGCGCAGCCTTGGCCCACTGCAGCCTCCACCTCCCAGGTTCAATTGATCCTCCCACCTCAGCCTCCCGAGTAGCTGGGACTACAGGCATATGCCACCACACCTGGCTACTTTTTTGCACTTTTTGTAGAGATGAGGACTCCGTATGTTGCCTAGACTGCTCTCAGACTCCTGGACTCAAGCGATCCTCCCACCTCGGCCTCCCAAAATACCGGGATTACAGGCGTGTTGTGCAGCCCTCACCACCACTGATTTCCAGAACAAATAAGGATTCCTTATTTTCAGATCTAGAAATTGAGTAGTTGTAATTTTAATGCTTAATGGTATATACTACTTTGTAAAGTCACATTTCAAGCTTTCTATGAACACGTTTTACTGACAGACAGTTGGCAAGTTTCTGTTTTGAATTAGTACAAACAAAAAGGCGCACATTGTTTTTAACTTGGAAAACAGGTGCTTTCATTCATGCAGAACTGCAAAATAGGCATGTTTTATAAGATCTTTTTCTTTTAAATGTCAGATGAATGGGAAGCTCTCTGAATTCATATGATAGAGTATAGTACTTGTTAGAAACAAACTTGTGGCAGAAGAAACAATTTTTAACCTATCCACCATTGTAAGAACCACTTTTTTCTTCTCTTGAAAAAAGTATAAAGGTACATCAGAGTCACAATTCTCAGGTTGTGAGTGCCTAGGTTCTATACACAAATACAAGTTATATGAACCTTTCCTGGAACTCCTCTTCCCTCACCAGTATTGTGGGAATTTATTTCCTCTATTTCCTAATGTAGACTTCACTGCTAACCAAGACTCTCAGCTTTCTGCTCACAGTGCCTGCTGGCCATCTATGTCAGGACAGAGTGGATGTCAAGATTAGTGGAGGAAGTGGTAGGGGAATATTGTTCCTCCCTTTCTCTTACAAATTCTACATAGTGTCAGCATATGGAAAGGAGAATCATTTTGTCTTAATTAACTGAGCCCTCCCTTCATGATCGCTAACCCTAGGCCACATCCCATTCCCTACACTACAATGTCAGTTCCACTCTGATTCTTCAACCCTCTCCCATCCCCTAAGCACTCATCATCATGTCACTGGATTCCATTCTCTGCCTTGATAAAGTCACATCCTCATGGAGATGCCTGGAAATTTTAAATTGGACTCCTGAATACCTCCCAGGGATTTTTGAGTTTGAGGGCTACTGGCAGTAGCTTGAGAATCTTCACCCCGCAGCTGGGGTTGTAAAGGTGAGAAATGTGTTTCTGGCATCCCAAGTTGAGGCACCATGCTGAATATATTTTCCTACTTGAAATATTGTTAGGATATAAATAGTAGTGAGTTTCTCTGGTACTTTTTATGCTATACTACGAATGAATACATTTGTGTGAAATTGTCTTTTGGGAGGACTACCCCAGGAACTTAGGCATTATTTTTATGGGAAAATGCTTGCTTTTAAAATTCTGAACATCTTACTTAAAAATCAACTTTTGGAACACAGTCCAGTCACTACTTGGCTGCTGCCAGTGTAGTAAAGCCAACCATTCTACTTCCAGTCAGCTCTTTGGTCCCACAAAAATTCAGAGAATACCACTCATGAAATGGTATGGAGAGAGAGGTGTCCCTTGTATTTAAGCTATAGCTAAAATAAAAAGGGTTTAATGGTTTATTCCAGTGTTTAACTGATGGTACTGAATGGTATGTGTGTGTGTACACCGGTTTTAGAATTTGTATACATATATTCCTCCCAGGAGCCCCATTTCCTCTTGTTCAGCTCACAGGGAAGTTAATTCCACCTGGAGAAAGCACATATTTTTAAAGCTACACTCTCCCTTTTTCTTATCCATTTACATCAGAGGTAAAATGAACAATATTCTTTCTAGGTTCCGTGTGTGCCAAAAATGCCCATTAACCGTAGCTGATAAAAGTTTGAAGTACATCAAAACAAATGAAAGCCAACAACTGAAATAAGGCAAAATATCCATTGTCCTCAAACTCAAACCCAAAATTTCTACAAGCCCTCATTTACCTCCTCATTCTTTAATGTAACTATCTTTTCTTTCCAATATTATTCAAGATAAGTATTTAAAGCTTTGTTTTTTATAAAAATTACTAATAGTTCAACAATAACAAACAGTACTTTTATTTGTTTAGCTATATCATAGGCAAAAAGGTATGCGGGTAGTCTAAGCTCAGAATTTTAATTTGGAATGTTCTATGGAAAAAATATATTCGGGGTTCCCAAGCAACCATTTTTAAACCTACATTTTAGAATCTGTTCTTTATTTTTTTAATTTTTAATTTTTGTGGCTACAAAGAAGGTGTAAATATTTGTGGGGGTACATGAGGTATTTTAATAAAGGCATATAATGTATAATGATCACATCAGGGTACATTTACTCTCTGTGTTACAAACAGTCCAGTAATACTTTTCTACTTATTTTTAAAAGTATAATTAAATTATTATTGACTATAGTCACCCTGTTGTGCTATCAAATACTAGATCTTACTCATTTTCTCTAACTACTTTTTGTACCCATTAACCATCACCAACTCCCCCTCCCTACTATCCTTCCCAGCATCTGGTAACCATCCTTCTATTCTCTATCTCCAAGGGTTCAATTGTTTTAATTTTTAGCTCCCACAAATAAATGAGAACATGCAAATAGAATCTGTGCTTTAGTATGTGAGATTCAACATTTTTGCTAGTATGTTATTTTGGCTCAGGTTTGTAATTATTAAATTGTTTCATGGCTTTACAGGGGTCTAAATTATGGATAATAATGGAATACCTGGGCGGTGGTTCAGCACTGGATCTTGTAAGTATTTTAAAATAGTTACACACAGATGCAAATGTGTGCATATGCACATACCTTAATTTTTTAAATTGAAGATTAATGGCTTTTGAGCACGCTAAGTGGTTGCTTTAGTTAATATGTTCAAATTAAATTCTTTTTTCATGACCTCTACCTTATGTAGGTACAGATGTATTGTACGTTTGAACATGTTGCTGGCATTCTAAGACTATATAAGAAATGCAAATAGCTTAATAAAATAAAGTCTCCCAAATTAGAAGGGGATGTGTGTATCCATTGCTGTCAAAGTTTGACTTTTGCAAGCTTATCCCTGAAAAAAACTGAGTTTTCTTAGATTTTTAAAAAATATGTAATTGAGATAACTGTCACTAAAAGTGATTTTTATGAACTGAATGTTTGTGTCCCCCCAAAATTCATGTGTGGAAATCCTAACCCCCAATGTGATGGTATTAGGCGGTGGGGACCTTGGGACCTAATTAAGTCATGAAGGTGAGTTCTCATGAATGAGATTAGCACCCTTATAAAAGAGTCCCCAGAGAGCTCTCTGACTTTCTTTCCACCACGAGAGGGTGCAGTGAGAAGAAGGCCTTCTGGAAACCAGGAAGAGTGCCTTTACCAGACTCGAATCTGCCAGCCCCTTGATCTTGGACTTCTTTCCCAGTCTCCAGAACTGTGAGAAATATTGTTTAAGCCACCCAGTCTGTGGTATTCTGCTATAGCACCTGAATTGACTAAGATAGTGGTACTAGGGTTCTAAACAAGGTTGGCCTACAGATCCAGTTCTTCACAGAGTTCTCTCTGCCCCTCTATAGGTTATTTGGAAATGTGATGGCATTTGGGTTGTCACAATGACTTAGAAGTGCTCCTGCCATTTTTGTGGTCATGGATCAGAATGCTAAAATCCTGCAGTGTGCAGGAAAATTCAACCCAATGAAGATGCATTTACACACAGAATGCCTTTGAGAAACACTGGTTGTTCCCCAATTCAGTGTGATCCTATCAATGTTGAGTTTCTTTCCCTTCCTTAAAAATCTTTATTAATATGATACTATGTTTAAAATTCAGTATGACTTATGAGAGGCAACTTAGTATAGTAGAATGACCACTGGGCTGGCCTGGGGTGTTTGAGGTTATAGGTCTGGCTCTGTGCCTGTGAACCAGACACAAACTTCCTGGACGTAGGTGTTCTATAAAACAAAGAAGTTGCACTAAGTTATTTCTAAGTTCCCTTCCATCTTTAATATTATATTTTTTTATTTGCATGTTTCTGCCTTAGAAATTATAGAGTATGCTGTTTCTAAGAAAGTGTTTTGATTAAAATAATCAAGTAATATTTTAATTCTTATTTTTTTAGGTGGAGATGAGTTTTCCTAACTGAAAGTGATTAAATATTTTTAAAAGGCTTTAACCTTGACTGCCAGTAACTCAAAGTTTCAAATAATTTTATGAACAGAAATGACTATAAGAGATTTTCTTTCCTTTAGGCAGAACCATATTTAAACCATTCTAAAGAAATGGTAATTAAACTTGATGGAGAGCCTCATCTACTACTAGGAATTCATGTCAGTTTAATCAGTTGCTGAATTTGGTAATCTTTCCTTGTGTCTAATCTAATTCTTATATCCTAAAGCCTGAGTTCATTTTTTTTCTCTCGTCTCTAGTGAGAGAACACCACTGATGTTTCTTTGTGTAATAATCCTTCATGCATATGGAGTCAGGCTTCATTCTCCTCTTGAAGTTAAATGATCTCATTTCTATTTGTCTTGTCACAGAGTCATATTATTCAATAGTTTTTTCATTAGCTCTACAAGAAGCCTCTCAATTGTTTCATGATCCTCCTTCCATTTTTTGAATATTAAGAGCCCTTTCCAAATTTATCAGTTGTCTTATCTGGTCCCTCAGGGTGCTCACCATATCTCTTCCCCATTTTGGAAGCACTGGCAAAGCTAGGCCACTCTGTTCAACAGGATCACTGATAGCAATGTTAAGCAGTGAACACTGGCCTAACCCCAACCAACGACCCAAATCTGTGTCCCCTAGTAGTAGTTTGGTCAGTTTTATGAAATCTCCAAGTTAAATGATTGTGAGATCTTAATCTCATCCTGCTATTCTGAACTCTACTTAATAAAACAAATAGCCATTAATAACAGTTTCAATGAATGAAAAATGTTGTTAGTACTGTATTGGTTAAGAATCAAAAGGCCTAGGTCATAAACCCAGTGCTAACACTGACTGCCTGGCAAATATTGGGCAGCCCTTTAGCCTCCTTGTGTCTTAATTTATTCACATGTTAAATGAAGAAATTGAATCAGTAATCTCTAATTTTGTGTTCTTAGCTCTAAAATTCAATAATATTGTGATTTAATTATAAAACTCATTTAACTAGACTTTACAGGGAGAGCAGATAATGAGAAAATGTGCTATTCCTTTTTCATGTATATTCCTGTACAAATAAATGCTATCGTTTGGGGGAATCTAAGACAGGATTAGGTGTAGAGGAAGGCTCTGCTACTAAGAACAAGAGGAAATAAGAGGGATGTTTAGCGGAGAGTGTTTCTCACATTAAACTGGTGCCTGGTACCTAACTAATGGAATAACATAAGATTACAACTTGTCATTTATGTTAACATTATACAGTGTCTACCTTGAGTCACTCCCATTCTTGAAAAACAATTTATTGTATGTGAGCAGACTTTGAGTATATTGCACATCATTTTATTGAGTTTATTATGCTCCACTTCTTTCCAAAAAGAATCGTGGTGGCTTGCAACAAAAACACATATAATAAGATGACTAGAATAAAACATGAGCCCCAAGAAAAAAGAAACAATATGCTAACCATAAGAGAGGGCATAAAATAGCAGACTGCATTAGGGACTGGCTGGAAGTTAAAGTGTGACGAAGATCCATGAGCTCACAAATGTACAGTCTTTGAAAGAGTCAAGATCCCTCTCTTGCATATTCTTACTTGACAACAGAGGCAAATTACACAAGGCAAGTACACTGCCCTGGGACAGAGATATTATCTGTTAGAGACATGGCAAGGTCTTCAGTTATCGGAGAAAAGTTCAAATGGAGAAGTCTCCCTGCCACAGAGTCTTTCTTCCCATCCTCCTCTAGCACCCAGTTAATTGAGATTTCACTTTTATTGAATTTTAACATGAACCTAAAATATAGCAGATAAGCTCATGAATCTTTAGGATCCCCTTTTTGTTGTTTTTACTTAAATATTTTTAAAAACTTCTGTATTAGGTAATATACTGGCTTATTTATGTTACTTTTAGATGTCCTTCAGAATGATAGCTAGTAGGCCGTACATTAATCTTGCCCAATCACTGAAATAACCAAGGATATACCTCCCCTGGCCTTGCCAATGTCCTGTGATCAGATGATACTAATTACTGATCTTAAGTAGTGTGACATTTGTCCTTTAGTTATTTTGTAGTACCTCAGAAGTTCATTGCCAGCCATCAACAAAATAGTATGCCATTTTCAACCTTTCTAGAAGACTTTAGAAACTATTTTAATCACTACTGTTTGAATAGAAACTTTGGGGTGGAAGTTGATAGATTTGAAAGTAAATAGATAATGTTACCTAGGAAAGGGACCTATTGAATTACAGATATCCCTGGAGTATACTATATACCCAGACCACAGTTAATATTAGATGGTGAGACCAAAGTATGAGTTCTATTTTAAGCTGTTAAATTTCAACATGAAAGTGCCCTTTATTCAGCATAAATATGGCATTCATGAAAGATGAAATACACAAGGTGCCAAAGAGCTGTGGATCCCTCCCAGTGTGAGGCAGAGTGGGCAATGTTTGATTTTCACCACCTCTTCCCTCCTTGCAGAAGCAAACAGAACTCTACCTCTGCTCTGACTTTAGATTCCCACCCTTTCCTGTAATAATATTGTACAGTCCACTGTTTGTGCTTTATGAGGTACCAGAATTTTAAAATAACCATTTATTTTAAAGAGGGATTTTCAGATATTCCATTACAAGTTCTCCTGAAACCTAATCATTGCTTTCCTTGTATTCCAGTTGGAACTATTGGCTTTGGTACAGGGATGGGGAAATAAAGGGATATGTGTTACATTTATTTGAAAAACATTATCCCTCCATGATTTAATTTTTTTTTACCATCATAGTCTGAATAGTTTAATTATTATATTCTTGGCTAAATTTACAATTTGAGTCTCAAAAAGGCTATTCTTTGCAATATTATTAAAATACATAAATGCTGACTGATATGATCAAATAGTTGCTGTGGAAATCTTATGGATTCTCTGACCTAAAAATCAGTTTCGTGTCAATATGTAGTCACTTTTTCACAGCAATTTCCTGAATTTAAGTAGCTGATTTCTCTTTTTTTCCATCTAAAGAAAAGATAGTTGGTTCTGTCATTACGTAAGCATATTTGTTTCATCTTTGATGTAAATATTCAGGAACCTCAGAATTTGAAGCCTAGTATATAGGTAAAAGGGCTCGTATTATCTTTCATTAAATTGAATCATTAAAAAACCTGTTCAGCCCTTTGACTGAACTCTTTTGCTTTCTTCCTTCACATTTTACATTTTTCCTTCCTTGTTTAGATATTGGTTTGATAAACAGAACGGCATCATGTGTCTAAGTGATTTCTTCATTTCAAAGGTACCAATTTTGAATTTTATGTTTCCAAACTTTTACACATGTGTGTATGTGTGTGTGTGTTTTTCCCCTTAAGCTTCGAGCTGGTCCATTTGATGAGTTCCAGATTGCTACCATGCTAAAGGAAATTTTAAAAGGTCTGGACTATCTGCATTCAGAAAAGAAAATTCACCGAGACATAAAAGGTATACAAAAGTCTAATATGAACCTGAGAAAAATAGAAGCATTCTGAGCAAGCTGAGTTTTTTTTTTCTTTTCTTTTTTTCCTCCTAGCTGCCAATGTTTTGCTCTCAGAACAAGGAGATGTTAAACTTGCTGATTTTGGAGTTGCTGGTCAGCTGACAGATACACAGATTAAAAGAAATACCTTTGTGGGAACTCCATTTTGGATGGCTCCTGAAGTTATTCAACAGTCAGCTTATGACTCAAAAGTAAAGTATTACCTGTACAAACTGTTTTGGGCTTGTTAATAAATTATATATGGCACACTATCCTAGTTAATACACTGCCTTATTTTTCCTTGTTTCACAAGTGTTTCTTAAGCTAGAGTTATGTCATATTTTGCTGCTTAATCATAAATTCCCTCACAGCTAACTAATATTTGGACCCTATTCACTTCAATGGCTTTTCATCCCACGTGGAATAAAATCCTAAGTCCTTTCTGTGACATATAAAGCTCTACACAATCTGGCCATTATCTGCCTTTCCAGTCTTATCTCCTACCACTCTCTTCTAGATTATTCATCCACAGTGGCCTCATGGTTGTTCCTCAAACATAGCAAGTACACCCTGGCCTCAGGACCTTTGCATGCCCTTCCCTCTGTCTGAAAAAACCTTCTTCCCACAATCAGGTCTTTGCTTAAACATCACCTACGCAGGGAAGTCTTCCCTGGCCATCTTATGTAAATTTGCAACACCCTTCCCCCCATGATTCATTATTCTCTTACTATGCTTTGTTATTTTCTTCACAGAAGTTAGCACCGTCTGGCACCATATTATTTATTTATTTATTGTCTTTCTTATTAGAATGTAAACCCCTTAAGAGCAGGGATTTTTGTCTGGCTTATACACTACTGAAATCCTCCATTCCGAGAAGGGTACCTGGCACAAAGTATGGAATTCATTATGTTTTACATAAATGAATTCTACTAATAAAAATTTATTAACACCACATTTTCTTGAGAGACAAGTACTGTATAGCCATTAGGTTCCACAGACTATTTTGTGGTAGTATATTGGAATGGAGTTTCAAGGTGATATACATACATATATATATATATATATTTTTTTTTTTTTTTCCTTTTACGTTAGGCTGACATTTGGTCATTGGGAATTACTGCTATTGAACTAGCCAAGGGAGAGCCACCTAACTCCGATATGCATCCAATGAGAGTTCTGTTTCTTATTCCCAAAAACAATCCTCCAACTCTTGTTGGAGACTTTACTAAGTCTTTTAAGGAGTTTATTGATGCTTGCCTGAACAAAGATCCATCATTTGTGAGTATATATTGCTATTATTACTATTTGTTTTCTATTATTAGATCTACTTATAGCAAAGGCAGCTTTTCCTGCAGTAGGGAATACAGTGCATGTGAGAATTGTCTAAGATCCATCCAGGAACCTGGTTCGTCCTTCTGTATTGCTATTTCTATTGAGTTCTTAACCAGATTCTTCATTCTTTTTCTCCTTACCCTTCGTTTTTTTCTTGATCCTCATCTTCCTCCTTATTCTATTCATTATTTCCTCTTTCAGGGGGAAATAAATTTGAGAAATAAAGTTAACTTTATATTATGTCATTATTAAAGTGTATGTATAAATACAATGATTTTTGTTCAACTGTTTTCATTTTTCATGAAAAGTTATATTTGGGTTTAACTTTTTTTTTTTTTGAGATGGAGCCTTGCTCTGTTGCCCAGGTTGGAGTGCAGTGGCATGATTTTGGCTCACTGCAACCTCCATCTCCCAGGTTCAAGCGATTCTCCTGCCTCAGCCTCCCAAGTAGCTGGGATTACAGGCACCCGCCACCATGCCTGGCTAATTTTTGTATTTTTAGTAGAGATGGGGTTTCACCATGTTGGCAAGGCTTGTCTCGAACTCCTGACCTCTAGTGATCTGCCCTCCTCAGCCTCCCAAAGTGCTGGGATTACAGGCATGAGCCACCGTGCCTGGCCAGGTTTAACTATTTTTATTTGGTGTTTAGAAACTTCAATGTGAAGGTGTATACTTTTCCTAGGCTAGTGAGCTCCATTCATTTACTTGGTGGATTCTATTACAGTTGTTTTACTGTTGTTGAAATAAAGCTGCCTTGTGACTTTTTGAGACGAGAAATACACAAGAGCAGTCCAAACTTGATATAACTATTTTTAAGTTGATGATAAACATTCTCATGTTAATAAAATGAAGGCGGAACATCCTCCACAGCACCTGGTGTTTGCATTTAGATGCAATAGACATTGATTTCTGATGGAGAAGGGATTATATGTGTAGATAATAACAAAATTACAGCCTTGCAAGTTTTCATCAGGTTTTTTCAAATTTACAGTAAATGTGATTAAAGTATTTTAGAACACTACTTTGAAATGTTTTTAAATGTTTACTTTCTAAATACTGTCATGTGTCTCTCTGCTTTTGAGAAGGCCCCGCCTGCCAGTTTGCTGGTGGGTAAGCCACCTGCTGCCCATTGGGCTTTAACAAATTGGGACACCAAAGTAGTAGATTCAATGTGGTTGCCTTGAGCCACTTCAATAATAGAATTAGCTATTTTCCTACAGCATTTTAGTTGTTCTTATGTCTACAGACATACCTTTATACCTTTCAGCTTAATAATTCAAATGATTTTTTTTACCATTCCTTGTAATCATAAGAGTTCAACAATTGTCATATGCAGCCTTGATCTTTTTATCCTTAGCGTCCTACAGCAAAAGAACTTCTGAAACACAAGTTCATTGTAAAAAATTCAAAGAAGACTTCTTATCTGACTGAACTGATAGATCGTTTTAAGAGATGGAAGGCAGAAGGACACAGTGATGATGAATCTGATTCCGAGGGCTCTGATTCGTATGTACAAATTATTTAATTTTTATGTAGGCAGCCTATTTAAATATTGTATATCTTTTAGCTATGCTCCAGTGTGCTTGTTCTAGCATAAAATATAAACCATATTTTGAAATTTCACCTTAGAAACTGTAAAAATCTTTTTCAATCACAGTCTGTGGAATACAATGGAGTTGGAAACATGTTTTTCTTGGAAGTGAATAGCTCTAGTTTTAAATGGTCTTGGTCTAACCCCTAGTGGATACTTGAGTATATTACAAAATTTTGGAACAGGATTCAATTAAAGGTGTTATATTAGTTTGCTCAAAGTAATAAGGAGCTGTGTTTTCTCATACTTTGATGGCAACCTGCAAAATCCCTCTAAAGAACTGACCTCCAGGCTTTTCCCACCTCTTGGCCATGTACCAAACCAAGATCAGACTGATACATTTAAATATTCATTTATGTATGATTTTTATTTCTTGAAAAAGTTGTAGGGTTTTATAACAGCAGCATTTACATTAAAAATTCAGCCTCTAAGTCTGTCAATTAATTTAGACTAGGAAAGTCTGTATGCTATGCCAGAATTTAGTCCTCCACCAGCTGAACTGGCACAAAGGCAACACCAAATTTCTTTAGATACTACTCTGAGATTCTTCCATTTATGAGAAATTGTCCAATGTTGGAAAGGGATAAAAAATATCAGAATAATTTGTGCCCTATTCTAATGGGTGTTAGCCTTAGCTTCCCATAAGAGTCACTCATGGAACCTTAAAGCAATCACAAGCCACACCACTGGAGATCCTGATTCAATAGGTGGGGAGTAGTGAGGGACAGGTATTTATCTATGGTAGGAGGTCTCAATGAAGCACACACAGAGTTGAGAACCACTCCACTACTACTCTGTAGTAAAATGTAGTATTCGCCTGAAGCTGAGATCAGATGCTTTTTTGCATCATGAGTTTTTAAACATTGGGACAATTATCCCTTTAGATTCTACCTGCATTGATTTGGTATTTTTGCCAAGCTGAATCATTTGGGCACTTACAGAGGTATCTTTGGCAATCTCTTTAGGGAATCTACCAGCAGGGAAAACAATACTCATCCTGAATGGAGCTTTACCACCGTACGAAAGAAGCCTGATCCAAAGAAAGTACAGAATGGGGCAGTATGTATATGGAGACAATTACTTACTCTTCATACAGTTTTTCAAACCATGTAGTGAGATGATAATGGCCGAAAATTGTTAGGATTGAATACCCCTAAATGCCTGTCTGCCTCACTGTGTTTGTAGTATGCTTCATTTGTCATTAGTTTTGAGCTAATTAAGAAAAGTTAATAGAAGTTATTTAAGTGGCCATATTGGTATTTTTTTAAGTGCATTTCACCTGGAGATACATAAGCCCAGGGAATCATAGGTATCTATTGTAATCCCAGAAGTTAGAGGACTTCTGGATGATGAATGAGAATGAATGATAGGAAGAAAGCTTAGAGACTTGCCTTGCATACAATCTTTTGTTTTCAGTAGGGGATTCAAATTGTTCGTATTTGTTAAAGAATAAGAAAATCATGACACTTATTTTAATTTCATGTGTATAATCTATATTATTTGTTCAAAGGAGCAAGATCTTGTGCAAACCCTGAGTTGTTTGTCTATGATAATCACACCTGCATTTGCTGAAGTAAGTACAGATTAATTAGCCTTGGATATCTGTGTTAAGTAGTATAATATTTTAAATGTTTTAACTATTATTCTTTCTCAGCTTAAACAGCAGGACGAGAATAACGCTAGCAGGAATCAGGCGATTGAAGAACTCGAGAAAAGTATTGCTGTGGCTGAAGCTGCCTGTCCCGGCATCACAGATAAAATGGTGAAGAAACTAATTGAAAAATTTCAAAAGTAAGTTGGAAATGTCATTTAAAAAATTATTTTGCATTTTCTGTTGTATGTTAATTTATGATGCAATGTAATTCCTTTGATTCAACCATTCCAATTATTCCTAACAAAGTCACCTTTCAATACATAGTTGTATACTTAAAAATAGTTTTTGTCTGTTGTCTATCTTAAACATTAGCTTTTGGAATGATTATCTTTAGGCATGACAAGGTAGTTTTCCACTGCATGAAATGACCTGTTTTTCTTTCTCCACTAGTAGGATTATAGACAAAAGGTCACTGAGCATATTCTCATTTGAGCTCTTATTAATATAATTGTGGAATGCTTTCTTTCTTGCCACTACCCTCAGAATTTAACAAAACACCACTAGTTGCATAGTTTCCAGTGCTAAAGTTCCTACGTTTGATCTCCATATGAAAAGTTAAGGAAAAGGTAGAGGGACTCAATCCAGACCAAAAAAGGGCTCTTATGTTCAACTTCAGTTTCTATGTTGTCTCTTGAAATATTCATTTGATTTTGTTCGCATTCAAAAAAGTTCTTACATTTAATTTTTTAAAAAATTTTCAACAAGACTTTTGTATGCATGCACACATATACACTCCTTAGCTCAAGCAAGCTATAAGGTGATACTGATTTTAGCCTTGACCCTGCTATATCTCTTCTCAGTGCATCTTTATATTTCTTTGTGTTTGTGATGCCACTGGGATCGAGATGGAACAAACTCTGTGACCTGTGAAATCACACACTCTCAAAGATCTTTCAATCTGATAAGGCTCACTTGTACTCGCAAACCTAACCCCCTCTTAAAATCCCTTATATTTTAATGAAAACCCCCCATTTGAAAACAAATCAATCGGAAGTTGTGAAATCAGATGCAGAAGGGATTTTTTAACTTGTTTATATTTTAACATCTACATGATAAGATTCAATAGAAACAATGTATCCCTTTTGTGGAATCAGTTTCTTCATTGCAGAGTTCATACAAAGGAGAAATATAAACATGTATAGTTGTACATTGGTTTAAATTTTTAAAAAATTTTATAGGTGTTCAGCAGACGAATCCCCCTAAGAAACTTATTATTGGCTTTTGTTTCATATGGACCCAGAGAGCCCCACCAAACCTACGTCAAGATTAACAATGCTTAACCCATGAGCTCCATGTGCCTTTTGGATCTTTGCAACACTGAAGATTTGGAAGAAGCTATTAAACTATTTTGTGATGGTGTTTATCATTTTATATTTTGAAAGGATTATTTTGTAAGGAATAACTTTTAATACTATAGTTTCACCTGTATTCTAGTAAATGTTGAGACACCGTTTTGCTTTTAAGTATCCCTATTTCTTAAGTTACTAGGATGAATACTTTTCACATTTTGATCTTTAGTTGACTCTACAGTCATGAAACATACAGGTCTTTCAAAGTCATTCTCAATATTCAGCTTTTGTAAATTATCAAGCTTCAAAAAGCTTTTTTTTTTTTTTTTAAAAACATGCATATTCTAAAAATGACTATTGGTGGGGAGGTGTAAATAAGTCATACCTTCTTAAAACAGAAAATTTAAGTAAAGTCTTTTAAATGAAACCTGTAAAAGTATTGACTCTTCTACCAAGTTGGTATGATATTCCAGGCAGCTCAATGATTATCACATTTGAGACCCTGTGTTTGAAGCATTTACAGGCAATGTACAGCAACAGAGGTACCTCTTGGTGTATAGTATTTACATTCTCTTTTAGGTAGAAGAGGCAATTTTACCCTTATTTCACATGGTTAGAAATTTAAAGCAAGATCATTTACCCAAGGATAGGTGTTTGGTAATGTTGAAGGAGTTAGTCTGGCTTCATGTTTTACATCTTCAACTAAAATCCCATACTATCTGCTTGGATTTGGAGAGCCAAAAAATAAAGCTGATTGTCATGTGATTAAATATCTGATCAACAGGTATGAATATAACTTAAATCAGCATATTTTTGCCATGGTAATAAATTGTCCTATAAACTATTTATATATTTTTGTTCTTCATAATTATCACTAATAAGCATCAGTTTGTTGTTTTTAAAAGGATATTTAAGTGAGCATTTTCTAGTTCATATGAAAATAACCATAGTACAGGATGATTTCTGTCCACACAAAGGTTAAGTTAGATTGCACAGTTAATTTTCACTTATATTTATGGTACTATTATGTGGGTGATGCCTTTTTCTTTTAAGCCCAGTACATATATTATGCCTGCCTAAGTTCTGAACTGGGGCTGTATTTCAGTAGTTGTAGAATTATTGATATTTAGTTTTGATAGCTAATGTTTAATTGTTTGGATCTGCACAGTTTGGTTTTTGCACAAAAGTCATTTAAAAAAATCTGAGTAATTGTCAAATATTAAAAGAAAGATATTCTTCCTGTAAGGAATACAGTTTTTAGTCAAAGTGGCCATTACATCCTCTTTTTAATTTACATAATACAGATACTTGAGAAAGTTGTTGTGGTGTTGTATGCCAAGAAAATTCTTTTTATTGGTGCCTATATTGTAACAATTATTTTTAATGCATTGTATTTTGAAGTAACGGTTCAGTTAAATTTTTCACCTGCTGTGTAACTGAAACACAATTACAGTTTATAATCATCTGTAGAAGTCTGGAGATAATTTTGCAACTCATGTTATGGGTTAAATGAATATTTTTGTAAAAGTGAAAGCAACAAATTTATAAATTGATTATTTGAAACTTTACAACACAATTGCATCCCAAATACAAATTGTATTGCTTATTCATTATAGCTATTCGTCCTGTAATCTGTTTCTAGGTGAAGCATACTCCAGTGTTTTAGGGGTTTTGAAAATAAATATTTAAATTTCACAGTCCTCAATGTTTGTTTTCCTTGAGTTGGGGGTGTGGTATGGGACTTCAAGGACTCCTTTGTCCTTTATTGTTCAAACACTAAAATCGAAATTTCTGTTGGAAACCAGAAGATACTTTTCACATTTCATTAAGCATTAATTATAGCTACAATGAACATCTGTCCTGATTTCTAGGCCTCCTGTCTTGACCAAATTATTAATAAAGTCCCCTTTCACTTGAAAGTGTCCTGGGTTGAACAATAAATTATATGGTCACCCTAATTATTATATTATTAAGAGATCATATACAGATATAAACTTAGTAAAGATTTTTAGAAATTGATATGAGAAATAGCATTAACATAAAGGAGTTTAAGTTTTTCCTAGAGAAGAGGTTGAGGGTGAACTTAACATAGCATTAAGGATCTAGGGTATTAATATGTATTAATATATTAGTATATTAATTATATAATATTCTAATATTATACTATGTTATATTATTAAGCCCAGGTGATTGGGTTTCAATATATTCTTATTATTAGATAGCTACTCTAGACTTGTGAGTTACTGGATATGAGTCCAGAAGCAGACAAGAAAGTGCTAGGATGGAGGAAAGGGGTGGGATGAGGTATATTAAGAGGGATTTTTCTGATGTAAAGTTTAGGAGAGTAAGGAAGCTATTCCATTAGTTTTTTCTCCTTTAAGTTATATATAAAAATAGCTTGCCTATAGAATTGCCTCCTTTCTTTGAAGTTAGTAGTAACATTATCTTGTAAATATGTTGGACTTTAAAATCAAACAAAATAAACTTCTCAAATAGAATGCTATACCTTCTAGGAGGACCATTAGAGAAGTTCTGAATGGGTCAAAAATGGAATTTTGGTTCATTAACTCACCCTGGTATTAGTACCATCCTTCTTTGTTTCAGCTACCCTTCAATTCTACTACTTTTCCTCTCCCTGGCCATACATTTTCACTTGCCTCCCTCCTTTTCCATGTTCTGTAACTGTCCCTTTCCTTAGTAATAGGCCAGAACCAATCACTTCTGAAATTGATTAAAACAAAAGGAAGAACATAGTTATAATTTATTTTTTAATTACCTGGATTTTCCATCACACTTTATTACAATAACATTCATTTCCTGGCCTGCATACATGCAAGAAGCTATGACAAAAAATAAATTCTGGCAGGAAATATTAGATAAACAAACTGACCTGATAATGTTTCTCTTTTACTAGATATAGTAGATAGTTAAGAATATAGAAGTTATAAGTAAAACAACATGATACTTTCATCAGGTTTATGTCTGGCTCTAGAAATTGATTTAATTCATGAATTTCCTAGGTTTAGAATTCTGCCAAGTCCTAGATTAATTCTAAACCTGTATTCTCTTGAGAGGATCTATGCCACCACCTCCTTCCTGAGGCTGTAGGAGGGCCATGCTCTGCTTTTATATGTTATAAAAATGGAAGTATTTGGCATATTACAAGACCATTTCTACTGGGCCCTACACAAATAGTAAAGACTGAAATATTTGTTCAGTGTTGTTTAAGAGCACAAATATCAACACAGTCACAATCTACTAAATCACTAAATGCCATTAGAAGCTAATTCCATATGCCAACCCATACTGTCACCATTCTTCAGCATTGAAGAGCCTGACCTTCACTCACAATGTCTCTATGAGGAAGTGTGCAGTGGAGATGACAAATACCCACCTTGCCTTGCCACAGTGCTGGTGAGGAGAGGGCATGTTCTAAAGTCCCTTCAGAGGTAATGGAAGAGTGAAACTCAAGGAATGAGGCAACAGCTGGATCTTTCATAAGGCAGGCATCCAAAATGAGATTTCCTTAATACCAATGAATATGTAGTAACCAAGAAAATGGTTTCTACAACTTTCATTATTTTCTGCCTAAGTCGGTAACATGGAACTGGCTCAGAAATGTCCATAGGTTCACACTTTTAAGCTAAAAAGTAATTACATGATTTTAGTGAAGTCCTGTCTTCAGCAGTTGGTGTGTTGAAATAAGCATCTTCATCTTCTTCATCTAACTGTAGACTACCAGAAGACAGGCGGATTCTGGCCATGGGTGACCTTATTTCTTTGCCATATAAAGCATAGTAGTCTGGTTTAAGAATCTCTGATTCAGAATCACTGGATTCACTAGCTACATACCTTTCTGCTGTACTTTGATCCATTAGAACTGCTGGCAACTCCTGCTCTGCAAACATATCCGTAAACAGGTCTGCTTTATGACTGAGAGCAGGACAAGGCCCTAAAGGTCTAAATTCTGACCCAAAAGGAAAACTAATAGTTTTCATGTCTGATTGGCTCTGGGACCTTTTAGGGGTTTGCTCTTGAATGTTACATACAAATGCATCTTCCAAATTTGGGTCTTCCTCTTCTAGACCTACATTGATGTTGCTCCTACCGCTAGTCCTGGCTATAGCTTCTTGGAGTACTTGCAGGTCTTGCTGAAAGCTCTTCATTCTGATATTCCTTGGGCTTCTTTCAGCTGGCTTCATTGCAGTGGGCTCTACATGGCTATCTGGACTTGTCCTTTCCTCTGCTCTGATTGGGGACCATCTGGGCACCTGGGGTGGCTTGTCCACATAAAAAAAGACCTGGGGAGGCATAATACCAACCTGCTGACCTGTACAAGGAATATAGGGCACATCTGTGTAAGTTAGCTGCTTTGCTGGACGCACTTTGCTTGTGAGGCCAGAAGATATGCTCATGTGATTACCAGAAAACTTACAGCTTGTTTGGAAGGAGCTTAGAGAACTCCTCTCTGAAAAAATGTCTCTGGGATCAGGGTTAGGATCAGGCTCAGTGTTAAAGACAGGGTCCATATAAATAAAAGTGAAAGAGGAACTGCTTTGGGACTGATGTAGCAATGTGGGATCCGCCTCTGGTTTGGAATGCTCCAGCTCAGTTGCAAATGTCACCTCCAATGCAGAATTCCTCCTCCTACTCTCCAGCACTGGCTCAGATGCGTGCACTCCATTCACATTTTGGTAGTAGCCACCACCATATGCTAGTCTCAAATCTTCCACCTTGAGAGAATGGACACATTGGTGAAAGAAGGAAAAGGCCATTTGGTTAGGGCTGGGGGAGGGATCTAAATTAGCCTCAAAGTTTGAAAGGTAGTTTTTCATAAAGTCATTTAACAAGATCCATGTTCTATTCTAGGGTAGATAAATATATAAAGAAAGGGTAATAACTTCTACTACATCACAATGCATGTGTTAAGAAGTACATGTGACACTATTCTTTCTCAATGCCATCCTACTTCCAGACTCTGAGTGTATACACTACAAGCAGTTTGGTTTAATAGCTATATTAGTGAACCAGGAGTCCTGCCTGTTAGTCCTAGCTCTGTCTCTGATTTGCTGTGTGACCTTAGACAAGTCTCCTAACCTTGCTGCTCCAGCCTCCTCCCTATTTTCTGTAAAATGGTGGGAGGAGGGCTATGAATGGTATGAGAGGTTCATATACTAAATGGCTCCTTTCATCATTATGCCTCTGATGCCTTTTGGATAAAAACTGCCAGTGACTTGAAGGCATGAGGGTTTATGAGACCTATAATTATTTTTTTAGGGAGAGTAAAAGAAAAATAATTCACAATTTTCATACTAAAAATGTCAAAGGAAGCCATCGTCTCACAGTTCCAAGGGAACAACACTTTGTCCTTAAGTTACAAAATTACACAGGAAAAATACTCTAAAACTTTAACCCAAGACCTAGAGGAAGGTATACTTCCTCTACACTTTAAGATTTTCATAGGTAAAAAGATGGAGCTTTCAGTTTTGAAAATTCAAAGCCATTTGGATCTGCATTTTGCAAGATGTTAGCAACACAGGTTGCAATTTGAAGATGTGCCAGTTCTCTCCAGTCTATAAGGTACACACCAGTGGTAGTTTACTAAATGATCTTCTATTGGCAGGAAAGACTGAGCTGACAGACCTCCCCAGGAAGCTAACCTACTCAAACAGAGTAACCTTTTTACACACTGGGATTCTGGCAGAATCAATTCATGGAAGCATTTGAAATTTGCACAAATTACATTTATCTAAAGAAGTAGAAATTTTCAGAAACCTTACTTGTTTTGACACATCAGAGAGGAGGTCTGGTGAGGACCTGCACTGTCGTTCATGGTACTGAGATGGGTAATGTTTCCTGAAATCCCCAAGCAGAGAAGTCATTGAAATGACCTTCATGTGAATACCAGGATACATAGAAATCTCCAAATTCAACATAAAATCAACACGAGCAAGAGAAACAAAATCATGTACCTTTCAAATGGCAAGCTCTTCAGCCTCCCTTTTCTCCCATATTCCAAAAGTTGCCTTTGGGTTCGTCCACTATCATAAGGAACAATAAAAATCCTTAGTTCTAGCCATAAACCAATAGGCTACTAAAACTTGAAAGCCTCGTTTATTGTTGAAATCAAAAGACTAGATGAATGACATATGTCATGAATCTTTGACCATCACAATGATAATACCCACTTATTCAAGGACCAGGCAGAGAACAACCTCAACTACTCAGAACACAGGTAATTTTTAAAGGCCTCTGAACAGGTTTACATAACAGCTAAAAATTGTGGGCTTTAAAAATAATATACCTGGTCTGGGCACGGTGGCTCACACCTTAATCCCAGCCCTTTGGGAGGCTGAGGCAGGAGGATGACTCGAGCCCAGGAGTTTGAGACCAGCCTGGGCAACATAGTGAGACCTCATCTCTACAAAAATAATAAAAATTACCCGGGCATGGTAGTGCATGCCTGTAGTCCCTACCACTTGGGAGGCTGAGGTGGGAGGATTGCTTGAGCCCGGGAGGCAAGGCTGCAGTGAGCAGAGATCATGTCACTGCACTCCAGCCTGGGCAACACAGCGAGACCCTGTCTCAAATAACAATAACAATATATTTCCCTTTAAAGGCTTTTCCTCTACCTCCAAATCAGAGTCAACTGACTGATTTTCCATACTACTTTCAATGAGGTTACTTATCTGGTTTCCCAGTCCACAGCAGAAGAAAAGCAGCTAAATGAACAGTAGAAGAGGATTGTTCTAGTTAGGCATACACTAACAAAGAAAGTCAGATCACAGCCGGGAGAAACATAAAAATCAAAAAAATCACAAGAATTAGCCAGGCACCATGGCTCACACCTGTAATTCGAGCACTTTGGGAGGCCAAGGCTGGTGGATTACAAGGTCAGGGGTCCAAGACCAGCCTGGCCAAGATGGTGAAACCCCGTCTCTACCAAAAATACAAAAATTAGCCGGGTGTGGTGGCCCGCGCCTGTAATTCCAGCTACTTGGGAGGCTAAGGCAGAGAATTGCTTGAACATGGGAGGCGGAGATTGCAGTGAGCCGAGATCGCGCCACTGCACTCCAGCCTGGGTGACAGAGCAAGACTCCATCTCAAAACAAAACAAAACAAACAACAACAACAAAAAAAACCCCACAAGAATAATAAAGTCTAAAGAGTCTGGATGATTTATCACCTAAGTACAGGGCCTTGACATGCATCCCCTGCCCTGAGGCCATTATTGCACTACAGCTGCCTGCAAAAGATCATATGTGATGTTTATAATAACTCAGGTCATTAAGAAAGGGGCAAAATATGCTCAGTATCATCTATTTAAGAAGGCAGGGATTCGTAGAATACAGACTGGAAAGATTCAATCAGAAATATGTAAGTTTTAACAGATCTTAATTTTTACTGGGGTAGGATATCACTCTTTGGAAAAAATCCTGTATGGGGAAGCTTTTAATCAGAATTTTGTACCTAGCTAAAAGTTTTGAAAACTTCCTCCAACGGATTCCTAGGCTGACGTATTCAAGTAAAGACAAGATCTTTTTTTTTATTTTATTATTATTATACTTTAAGTTTTAGGGTACATGTGCACAACGTGCAGGTTTGTTACATATGTATACATGTACCATGTTGGTGTGCTGCAACCATTAACTCGAAAGACAAGATCTTAACCCAATCTTGCTTCGATTCCTCCAAAGTGTGACCTGTAGTGAGGATTCTCTAGTGGCATATTGTTCAATCTTCTAAATCTCTTATCCCCTCCAGTGTTTTCTCATGCTAGCTTTTACAACCCAAAGGATGCTGTTGAGCTTTTTCTTTCCATGGTTTGCATATAAGTTAAATATAGGAGAAACAATGGGTTTATAGAACATGTATTCTCAAACTGCACACATCCGCCCATCCTTGCTGAGACTCTGATCCTACCCCTTAGGTAAGGTGCCCCCATCTTCCTCCCTCCTAGTTAGAAAACATTGACTTAATGTGTCATACAGAGAATGAGCAGGAAAGGGTGCAATCTTTGATGTGATTGAAATGGATTCTTTGTTGCTTCTAGAATGTGAACTCCTCCTAAGCCTCCTGTGTTATTGAAAAGAAGCAGTGTGAGCAGTTTGCCTATGTGCATTGTTTAATTACCTATAGCGGAAACTGGAACCCTTGCTACAGAGTAGGGTTTTGGGCTTTGATTTGGGCTCTTCTGAAAGCCTGAAGAAAGCATGGTATTCCACACAAGTCTTCCAGAAAGCCTTGCAGGCATCTCGGCTGGCCATGGTGAACTCCAACGTATCCTTGCACAACACCTGTATAAACCAATTTCCATTAAGTAAAACATCCTTCAAGAATATCAAAGACCTTCAAATCCCAATGCCTTCCAAACTATTGCTCCGTTGGCCCATGCAGCTTCTGATTTTCCACTTGGCTCCCTGTAGGTTTCACACCTACTGAAACCTAATGATTGGCAACCTTGCGAGGAATAGACAGGGCCACTGCTCACAAACAGAGCCTTCTCTAAGAAGCAAATATTGCTTTGCACACTCCCCTCACCTTAAATACCTTTTTAACTCACTCTTCTCTGCCAGAAACATTTTTATGAAGTAAATTAGATTAAAATCATGTCAAAGGGCATCTTTTCAAGGTGAGAAGTTATAAATGACCAACAGGAAACAGGAGGGAGAAGATTTCCTTATAGATGGAAGGGTTTATAAGATGATTACATGTACATAAGTCTGTTGTTTTCTTGAGACAAGGTGTCACTCTGTTGCCCAGGCTGAAGTGCAGTGGCATGATCATCACTCACTATAACCTCAAACTCCTGGGCTCAAGCAGTCTTCCTGGCTCAGCCTCCTGAATAGCTAGAACTACAGGCATGTGCCACCATACCCGCTTAATTTCTTTGTAGTTTTTTTTGTTGAGATGGGATCTTGCTATGTTGCCCAGGTTGGTCTCAAACTCCTGAACTCAAGTGATCCTTCCACCTCAACCTCTTAAAGCACTGGGATTATGAATGTAAGCCACTACACTCAGTCCATGAGTCTTTTTAGTGTAACAGAAACACTTTTTCCTCTATAGGTTGTCTTGTACAATGCTCTATATTGCTCATCTAGCGTATTCTAATCTTGGCTTTCCAGACCTAAAGTTCGAGTTTTCCCCATCTCCTGACACTATATGTACCCCTCACATGGCATGTTTGCAGCCCTGTTTTCAGCAGCCCCATCAACCCACTGCACTGACCCCACTTCTCTCATTCCTTTCCAGGTTCCTGCATGTAGCCTCTGGGGCTCTCCATGAGCTTCACACTAAGTCCAGTTTCTTGAACTGCTCAATGAACACTTTTCTATAAGGTCAAGATGCAGAGAATAAAATCCAAACTGCTGGATCTTCAGTAGGTCAAAAATTAGTTGATACACACTTTTTATTTTCTTTATGGTCATAAGAAAATTCCTTTCTAGACTAAGTGGCTCATGCCTGGTAACGTCAGCACTTTGGGAGGCCAGAGTAAGAGGATCATTTGAGGCCAGGAGTTTGAGACCAGCCTGGGCAACATAGTGAGACCTTGTCTCTACAAAATATGTTTTAAAAATTAGCAAAGTGTGGTGGCACATGCCTGTAGTCCTAGCTACTCAAAAGGCTGAGGCGGTAGGATCACTTGAGCCCAGGACGTTGAGGCTGCTCTGAGCTACATGTCACCACTCCACTTCAGTGTGGGCAACAGTGTGACCCTATCTCTAGAATAAAAAAAGAAGAAGATCATTTCTAGCACCTTTTTCTCACCCTTTACTATGCAACCTTGCCCAATAACTGTTTATTTTGCTTACGTATATACCTGACTCCCACATCCTGCTTGTTTTTGGCATATACTAGGTGTTCAATAATTTTTGCTTAAGGAAAGTAATTGAAGATACTTTATAAAATGGAACAGATAACATCATATGAATGTGTTCTTAGTCCTAGATCTGGTCACTCCCATTTGACTTATCAAATCCCTAAAACACAGTTTCCAGGGAGACTTGCCTTTCAGCCGAGCTGCCCCATTTTCCTATTACTTTGTTAACTCTAAACTGCCAATCAGATTTCTTAGTGTTTTGCCTTTAGTAAAAAATGATTAAAACTCTGGTTGATTTCTTCAAAGGCAAAAGAAAAGACACACCATCACTCAGGGCCAGCCAGCTTTTACAATTTACATTCAAACGATTTGCAGAAACAACCAAAAAAATTCCCAGTGAACAGAAAGTAAACGAATTTATTAGAAAGCTACTTACCAAGATATTGGCATGAAGTTTGATGAGAAAATGCTTTCTCTTAAAACTCAACTTGCGGATTTTAGCCCAGTTAAAAGTATTGATCTTTGTATTTCCCTACAATGAAAAATGTGGCAGATTTCAGAATGTATTAACAAGAGTTGGCTTGTAAGACAGTGCAAACCTGATAGAAAATGCACTTAATGAGAGGGACCGCCCTTGACCCATCTCTTGCACAGATTGATCCTGCTGCACTGGGTAGGAGCTGTGGTCAAAGAAGGCATTTCAGGTGGGATACAAGGATGCTCTGGAATGCAAGCAAGAAGGGGTATGCCTAGGGAAGTTTTCTGGCCAGCACAGGGAGATCACAAGAGGAAAGGATTACTACAATAGCTTTTCTAATCTCGCCCCTTTCCCATGTTTCCCGATTCATCTGCTAAAAACAATGTCCTCTTTCTCCTGACACCCCAATAGCTCAAACACCTTCAATAGCTCCTCACTGCCCACATCACATCATGGCCATATCTTGCTGCCTCATCTATATTGAATATATAACCTTTGTTCCCACTAATTCCAAAACACCCTTTCATCTAACTCTATACCTCTCTCCTGCAGTCTCCTCATTTTCCTTGCCCACAATGCCTTCCACATAGTCAAGCCTTCCTGCCAGCTCTGACAGACCCTTCTCTAGGCTATTCTGTTTAATTACTGCAGCCTATACCCATTTCCAACTCCTCTAAACTCCCTTGGCTTTCCTGGTCGGCCCAACCAGCTTTGCTTTTTTGCTTATTTGTTGTGTGTTCAACAGGTAATCTATTCGCGTGGTCTGAAAATCAGAGGTATACAAAAAGATATATATAGAAAGAAGTCTCACTCCCACCACTGTCACCCCTATTTCTGTCCCCATCTATCCATTCCCTACAGTTAACTATGTTTATTAGTTTGTCATGTATACTTTTCATGCAACTACAAGTAAATATGAATGACCATTTCCCTTTCTGGCTGGTGATAATACTGAGGGGTGAGATCACCTTGGGAAAGGACACCCAAGTTTGAGCCAAGATAACCACCCCTCACTAAAGCTGAAGGGCTTGAAAGGAAAGAGATTTTACCCGTAACACCAGTACTCCCATGTGAGCAACAGCCAGGTGAATCTGCATCCCTTCACCATCACTGGCAGGGTGAGGCCTGATGCCATACATATCCAGCTTCCTTGCTATGTCCAGTAGCAGAATGTCAGATTCAGCTGGGCTCCTGCCACTGAAAGGGGAAAGAATTTATGAGCCTAATAAATGCCTCAAGAATGACATTTCCACCCTGAGAGCTCCATGAGGATCTCAGCGTTTCATGGAGCCTGAAACTTCTCAGGTTTAAGGGCTTGCTCTTAAGAGTCTGTCCCCAATTTTAGTGTTCTCTACTGGGGGAAGCAGGTGCCAGCTGAAAGTACTTACATGTGCTTCTGATGAAAGTGCATGATCTTGCCCTCTAAACAGTCTTGGTTTGGTAAGTACCGAGTTTGTGCCAGATGCTTCCTATCTGTTTCTTCATGAAAGTCTCCAAGTTCTGCTGCATGACAGGAAAAAGACATTTTTCACATTACCTTTGAGGAACTTAGCAATGGAGCATCCAGCATACCCTTGTCCTCCATCAAACAGCCCCTTCTTTGCAGCCAATGCAGTCCAAAGCCTCCAACCCCATGCTTTATGTATATTTATGTTTCTATAGGGGTGTGTGTGTTTGGGGGGGCAATTGGCTCTTTTTCAATTTGGAAGCATTTCAGCCTTAGTATAGGAAGTCACAGACCAAGTATAGATCTTAGGGGCTCCAAGATCACAGTTGAACATTTTGTTAGATTTTTCTTCTACCATATTGTATATATGATCTCTCTTTACTTTCAATCAGCCACTGGTATTGGTGGAACTATGTCCCCACCCTCTGCCAAGTTCATATGTTGGAGTCCTAATTCCAGTAGCAGAGAATGTGACTATATTTGGAGAATGAGCTTTTAGGAGGTGATTGAGGTGAAATGACTCCATTAAGGCAAGCCTTAAACCAATCTGACTGGTATCCTTATAAGAAGAAGAAATTTGGACACACAGAGAGACACCAGGGATGTGAGTACACAGAAAAAAAGACCAAGTGATAACACAACAAGAAGGCAGCCATCTGCTAGCCAAGGAGAAAGGCCTCAGGAAAAAAAAAAAAAAACTGCTGACAGCTTATCTTGGACACGAAGCCTCCAGAATTGTGGAACATACATTTCTGGCACTTAAGCCATTCAGTCTCTGGTATTTTGTTATGGCAGCCCTAGCAAACTAGTACAGCCATCCAACCCCACTCCATCCTGATCATATATTATCAAGAAAGAGGAATATAAATGCCAACGACATTGCAAGCCAATTCATCACTCTGTACATTGGGAGTCTAGTAAATCCCCAGCTATCTGAAATCCCCAATAGATGAATCATTCTGAAAATCATTCTGGCTTTTCCAAATAGCTAGCAGTTTATCTATGATCATAATTTGCTCTTTTCTAGATGCCTCCAGTTTATTTTTATGACACATCTATTACAGCACTATGTCTACAAAGGCATTTAGGACTATGTGCCCTTAACCTTAATTGCCTCAGGTTGTTTTGATTTTTGGATTCTTTTTTCTTCTTTATAATTTGTATGCCTTTTTCCTCTCTGTCAGATTTATATGAATCATTTCCTGGTCACTGACTTCCCCTGAAGTCAAACTTTAGAATACTTGGTTCTAAAGTGAGACTTCTAGTCTAACATAAAATGAGAAAGCAAATATCCAAACCTGTTAGCATTCTATATACTGTAAGAGTAAATAGACTCTCCATGGAATCCTATGGTGCTCTTCTATTGGATAAGATACATGGACAATAGGATACCTATTTTGAGTGCTGGAGGGCTGTTTTTTTTCTCTTCTTTCTTGGTTTTCCATTTGTGTTTTAGACACGTGGGTGTATATCTGTATTTCAAAAATCACAATATAATGAAAATCTCCATATAATAAACATTTTTTAAAAGACCAAAGAAATGGCTCATTGATTAATTTTTTTTGCCAATACTGATAAATGTACAAATCACATTGAAACCCAGTAAGGCTCTGATGGTTTCACTGACTAATTCTATCAAATATTCAAAGAAGAAATAAATACCAATTCTTCACAAACTCTCCCAGAAAATAGAGGAGTAGATACTTAGCAACATATTCTATGAGGTCAATATTACCCTGATACCAAAACGGGACAAAAACATCATAAGAAATGAAGACTACAGGTCAACATTCCTCATGAATACAGAGGCAAAAATTCTGAACAAAACACTAGTAACCTGAATTCAGCAGCATATGAAAAGGATTATACACAATGAGTTGAATTTATCTCAGGATTGCAAGGTCAGCTTGACATATGAAAACCAATGACTATAATACACTATGATAATAGAATAAAGGACAAAAAAAAAAAACCCCGCACATTATCTTCTCAAGAGATGGAGAAAAAGCATTGCACAAAGTCTAATACCCACTCACAATCAACAAAACAAAACAAAACACTTAACAAACAAGGAATATACCAAATGGTGAGAAACTAAATGCTTTCACTTAAGATCAGAAATCAGGTAAAGATATCAAGCGCCTGCCACATCTATTCAACATTGTACTGATGGTTCTAGTCAGTGCAGTCAGGCAAGAAAAAGAAACATAAAGAATTTGCACTGAAAAGAAGGTGGTAGAACTGTCTTTACTTGCACTCAACATGATCCTGCATGTAGAAAATCCCAAGGCTGAGCGTGGTGGCTCACGCCTGTAATCCTAGCACTCAGGGAGGCCAAGGCAGGAGGATTGCTTGAGCCCAGGATTTCGAGACCAGCTTGGGCAACATGGCAAGACCCCATCTCTACCAAAAAATGTAAAAATTAGCTGGGGGTGGTGGCACATGCCTGTGGTCCCAGGTCCCAGCTACTTTGGAGGCTGAGGTGGGAGCATTGCTTGAGCCCAGGAATTCAAGGCTACAGTGAGCCATGGCCGTGCCACTGCACTCCAGGTTGGGTGAATGAGTGAGGCCCTGTCTCAAAAAAAAAAAAAAAAAAAAAGGGAAAAAAAGGAAAGAAAAAAAATCCCAAGGAACCTATGAAAAACTACTAGAACTAATAAATGAGTTCAGCAAGGTAGCATAATAGAAGATCAATATATAAAAAGCAATTGTATTTATATATACTAGCAATGAATAATCTAAAAATGATATTTTAAAAAGTTCCATTTACAATAGCATCAAAAAAGAATAAAATACAGAGGAATGAATTTAATAAAAGAAGTGTAAGGCTTACACACTGAAAAGTACAAAATGCTGCCAAGGGAAATTTTTAAAAGATCTATATAAATGAAGAGATAGTTCATGTTCACAGACAAGAAGATTCAATATTGTTATGGTTGCAATTTTTCCAAAAAATAATCTATAAATTCAATGCAATCCCCATCAAAATCCCAGTAGGCTTTTAAAAATAGAAATTGACAAATGACCTTAAAATTTACATGGAAATGCACAGATCTCAGAATAACCAAACTATTTTGAAAAAGAACAAAGTTGGGCAATGTGTACACTTCCTTATTTCAAAGCTTACCTCAAAGCTACAGTAATTAAGACAGTGTGGTAATGGCATAAGAATAGAAATATAGATCAATGGAACATAAGTGAGAGTACAGAAGTAACTCCTTACATTTATGGTCAATTGGTTTTTGACAAATGTGCCAAGACAATTCAATGAAGAAAAATAATATTCTTTTCAACAAATGTTGCTAGGACAAATGGACATCCACACACAAAAATATGAAGTTGGACCCCTACCTCACACTATACTCCATGCAAGCGTGCAAAAAAATAGCTCAAAATGGATCATAGATCTAACTATAAGAGGTAAATTTATAAAAGTTCTAGGAGAAAATCTTTTTGACCTTAAGTTAGGCAAAGAGTTCTTAGATACAACACCGAAAGAATGATCCACTAAAACTACACAGAAAGTGAAATTCCATCAAATTTTAAAACTGTTGTACTTCAAAAGATATCCTTACAAAATGAAAAGACAAGCCACAGATTAGAAGAGAAAATTGCAAATTGTATATCTTATAAAGACTTTTAATCAGAATTTATAAAACCCTCTTAAAACTCAATAATAATATAAAAACTCATTTAAAAATGGGCAAAAGATTTGACTAGGCATTTTACCAAAGAAAACATTGGAATAAGCACATGAAACTGTGCTCAACATCATTAGTCATTAGGAAAATGCTAATTAAAATTGCAGTAAGATACTTCATACCCATTAGAATGGTCATAATCAAAAAGATATACAATACCAAGTGTTAGTGAAGGTATGAAGAAGTCAAAAACCTTGTACATTTCTAATGTTATTGTAACAATTTGAATTGGCAGTTTCTGAAAATGTTCAATATAAATATATCATAAGACCTAGCAATTACACTCCTTGGAATGTACCCAAAAGAAATGAAGACTTGTATCCACAAGAACACTTGTGTGCCAATGCTTATAGCATTATTCATAATAGCTAAACTGGAAGAAAATCCAAATGTCCACGACCAGGTGAATAGATAAACAAAATGTGGCTGGGCGCAGTAGCTCACTCCTGTAATCCCAAGCACTTTGGGAGGCTGAAGTGGGTGGATCATGAGGTCAGGAGTTCGAGACCAGCCTGACCAACATGGTGAAACCCTGTCTCTACTAAAAATACAAAAATTAGCCGGGCGTGGTGGTGCCTGCCTGTAATCCCAGCTACTCAGGAGGCTGAGGCAGGAGAATTGCTTGAACCCGGGAGGTGGAGGCTGCAGTGAGCATCTCGAAAAAAAAAAAATTGGTAAATCCATAAATGGAATACTGCTCAGCAAAAGAAAGGAACAAACTGTTGCAGCTCATGTTAGAGCATGCATTAATTTAAAAATCATTATTTTGAGTGAAAAAAGTCAGATGCAAAATACCCCATATTTTATCATTTCATTTACATGAAATGTTCAGGAAAGGCAAATCTACAGAAACAGAAAGCAAATTAGTGGTTGCTTGGGGCTGAGCGTGGGAACAGGGCGTGACTGCAAGTAGGGATGGGAGATGTCTTTTGGTGTGATGGAAATGTTTTAAAACTGGATTGCGGTAATGCTTGCACAACTCTGTAAATTTGCTAAAAATCATTGAGATGTGCATTTAAAATGGGTGAATTTTATGATGTGTAAATTATACCTCAATAGAGCTGTTTTTTTAAATAAATCACATGCACAAACACACACACACCCCAATTTTCCAGTTTATTAACCACAAATCCCACGTTGACCCTAAGAAAAACAAAAGCACATAAGACTGTGCTTTTTTTTTCTCTCCATACAAGACTATAGCAACCTAAGAATACAACTATGACATACGAATGAGTAAATAGCTCCAGTAACAGAAGGTGACAAATGTTATAAGCACCTTCACTGTTACCACGCTGGTCCAAACTACCATGGTCTTTCTCTCCTGTAATATCCTTTTATCTAGTCTCCCCACTTCCACCATTTCCTCTTGAGGTCTGTTTTCACCACAGCAGCCAACAGGACCCCGTCAAAACCTAATTCAGATTATTTCACTCCTCTGCTTAAACTGCTTCGATGGCTTATCTGCTCATTTAGAGTTATGCTATAGGTCTTTCATATGCTTTTTTAAAAAAGAGATGGCCAGTTGGATGCGCACTCCTGGCCTCAAGCGATCCTCCCACCTCAGTCTCCCAAAGTGCTGGGATTACAGGCATGAACCAACACACCTGGCCCTTTAATATGCTTTTAAGGCCTTCATATTTATTCTCTTCCTCTCTAACTGAGCTCCAGCCAGCCATAAAAGCCTTTCTGATGTTTCTTGAACACCCCAGGCATGCTCTCACCTCAGGCCCTTTGCACTGGATGCTCTCTTTGCCAGGATTCTCTTTCACATGATTTTGTTGCATAGCTTACCCTCCCACCTCCTTCAAGTCTTTGTTTAGCTGTCATCTTCCCAGTAAGCCTACCTTGTCCACCTTATTTAAATATTTATGCTGGCTGGGCACTGTGGCTTACGCGTGTAATCCCAGCACTTTGGGAAGCCAAAGTGGGAGGATCACTTGAGGCCAGGAGTTCAAGACCAGCCTGGCCAACATGGTGAAACCCTGTCTCTAACTAAAAATACAAAAAAAAAAAAAAAAAAAAAAAAGGCCGGGTGTGGTGGCATGTGCCTGTAATCCCAGCTACTCAGGAGGTTGAGGCAGGAGAATCACTTGAACCTGGGAGGTGGAGGTTGCAGTGAGCTGAGATCGCCCCACTGCACTCCAGCCTGGCTGATAGCGTGAGACCCCATCTCAAAAAATAATATTTATGCCGATGTTAACTCTTGTCCATAAAAGAAGAAAAGAATAAAATTTAAAAATATAAATATTCAGTATCTGCCCCCAGAATTCCTCCATCTCCCTCCTACGCTTCATTTTTCTCCATTGCTCTTATCACCTGCTACCATGCATTATATAATTTATTTACTTATTTTGGTCATTGTCTGATTTTCCCTCGCTGCCAAAATGTGAGCTCCACAAGGGCAAGGATTTTCGTCTGTTTATTGCTGTGTTCCCAGTGCCTATAATAGTATCTGGCATGTGGTAGGTACATGATACAATTTTCTTGAATTAACGACCAAGAAGAGTTACTGAGGGAGTTCATAAAAGAGGGACACTTCATTTGAAATGTTCAGCTTGTGTTTGGGAGGGAGTGTCTGGCTAGAATAGAGAGGTGTGTAAGTGAAAACAAAGGAGACGAGAAGGTTGGAATGTGGAGGTTCTTGAACGCTTAAAATATAGCAGGTATCCAACAAATATTAGATGAATGGAAAATTAGACAAATAAATTGCACAACTAGAGCAATCTAGTTGTGTTCTGCATACTACGTTAGAGTTTAGTGAAATAGTCTCACTGCGATCAATTGCGAAGAACTACCTAGTTGGAACTTTAGCTTTTTTCCATGGAAAGAGTTTCTACTGACAGACAATATCCTCTAGAAAAGCTCAAGTGCTCTGTGCTATGCCTGAAACGGCCACTAGGGAATGCTCAAATCCATAAGGCAGAACTGTTAAGAATGAAATTGAGCTCCCCCGTCAGAGACTGCCTGGGAGCCCCAATCCTCTGACTGCTGCCTCAACAGGCAGCTAGTGGAGAAGGATGTCTTCTAGCACTGTTTCCTCTATCTGCTCTACCCTATGCTCCCACCCCAGTGCCAAAGTACAATACTGGACATGACGGTTAGTGTCCTCGGCATTCAAGACCCTTCAAAATGGTGCATTTTCCATCACCTCTTCTAAACAGGCCCTATGTTTGGGCTATACTGGGTCATTTTTCATCCTCTATATACGCCACTTCTTGTCTAACCACCATTTTTGTTTTCATGCTGTTTCCTTTACTGACAAGTACTTATCCAATTCCTATGTGTCCCTTTAAGGCCCAGCACAAAAGCCACCTTCTCCAACAGCCTTCCATGATTACCATTTCTCTTACTGCCCTCTGCCTTTCTGAGATCCTAGGGCTCTCATTGCTTGTCCCTGCCAGGAGTCACTTGGTAAACACTTATTCAGACACTGTCCCTATCTAAGCACTGCATTCTGGGGCTCCCGGTGAAATTAGAAATCTGCCATTTCTGGACTATCAGAAAGGTAAGGTACAGAGGTCAAAAATGAACTTAAGATACAAAAAATGAAGTTATGATCCTGCAGGACTGGTAAGAAACAGCCTATTCTTTGGAGGCCTCTCTAGAAGAGAGAAAACGTCCAGCTGGCTTTAGAAGAGATACTATCTCCAGCTGCCTATACCCTGCCCTTGGGGCTGTAGCAGCAGCCTGGCCTGCCAGGCATCACCCCCTCCCTGGAAGGCCCCTGCTGTTCCCCAGACCACCTTCTACCTACCTTCGTTATGCAGCCTAGTCCAGCTACTTGTTGGTTGTTAGGATATGGGGAACGCTAATAGATGCCTGGGGCTTTTTTCCCTTTTAACCTCTCTCCACCTGCTGTACTCTGTGCTTTGTTCTCTGAAATCATGATAAAGAGCAACAGAGAAATCACAACAAACGTGACAATGTGCTACAGAGAGCATGTATCAGAGAATTATCCTGGGGTAAGCAGAGGGAGTGGGGACCTGTCTGGCAAAGCCCATGCCCAGATTAGCCCAAACCAGCTCCTGGACAGCTTTCCCAGAGGCGGTAGGAGGGGAAGGCTGGACTGGGGTAGAAGAAAATCAGCATTTACATTTAATCCACGGAACCAAAGGTATTCTTGTCACTATTTTAAAGACAAGGAAACTCAGGCTCAGGCCATGCTGTTTCTCTCTATCTTATCCAGGCTTTCTCTCCCCTGTAAACCCTAACACAGTGATGGGCATGTGTGGGGAGCTCAGCTCCTGTGCTTGGTTCTCTACCTGGCTGATAGGTCCCAAAGCAGACAGACATTTGCTACTTACATTGTAAGATGTGAGATACCATCAACGCTGTACAGTTGTCACTGCATGGAAGCCTTCCTAGAGCCAAATCCTTCTTTATTTGAAGAGTAAAAAGATACCTGCAAAGAAATTGGGGAGAATCTCTTGAGAAAGAAACAGAAATAAGAAAGAAGCATTTTCCTTCTCGCAGATCCGAGATGATTCAAGAAAGGAATGGTGCCCCCAGTCAGTCAGATGCCTTTTTTGGGGTGGTGAGTAATGCATAGGCTTTGCTTCAGCCCCAAACCAGACCTGGACCACAACTCAGCTGATCGAACACTTTGGCAGGCCTCACAGCCATTAGGAATCACCCTGGCGAAACCCTCCTGCCAAATTGAGAAAGTTGGCCAATCATCCTCTGGTGGTTTCTGCCACGTAGCAAAGCCACATTCCCAGCTAGAAAGAATAGGAGATCAAGCAAGAATAAATGCACTCAGGAGGCCAGTAGCATACTGTTTACAAAACGCTATCAAGTACTCACTACCATAACAACTTAGGAGGTTGGTGGAGCAAGAAATGATCACTCCAGTTTACAGTTATAGAAAGAGAGGGGCTAGGTGATTTTGACAAGGTCATATCACCCAAGGATAGTGAATCTGTGGCTAGAACTTAGGTCTGCCCCCGAATTCAGGCTGTCTCCTATCCAAAAGACTGTGTTTTAGAAATGAAGAACTTGGGGCCCTGCTTCTGCCTGTTATTCCCTTGGCCTGGACCATCTTCTCTGTATCACCAGTGCCCAACACATCATTTTACACAGTTAGTATAATTAATGTTTGCTGAAAAGAACTAAACCAAACTGCCCCTTTTCCCACCAAATGCTCATCAGGGACCTATGAAATGTAGCTTGGTATCTAGGGCTCTGCTAAACAGATAACATTTATCCCACACTTATGAAAAAGTCATTTTCAAAGGAGAATCAAATTTTGTAAAGAAATGTGCATAATGAAGACTACCTACCACTAATTACCTTCTTCCATGGTCCAAGATTGGTTCCAATATTTTATTTATTTATTTATTTATTTATTTACGTATTGAGATAGAGTCTCACTCTGTTACCCAGGCTAGAGTGCAGTGGTGCAGTCTCAGCTCACTGCAACCTCTGCCTCTGGGGTTCAAGCGATCCTCCTGCCTCAGCCTTCCTAGCAGCTGGGACTACAGGCATGCACCACCATGCCCAGCTAATTTTTGTATTTTTAGTAGATACGGGGTTTCACCATGTTGGCCAGGCTGGTCTTCAACTCCTGACCTCAGTTGATTGCCCCACCTTGGCCTCTCAAAGTGCTAGGATTACAGGTGTGAGCTACTGTGTCTGGCCCCAATATTTTGTTTTATAAATTAAAACACTGAGTACTATGGGCATTTCCCTATAAAAATGTGATTTTCTAAATAAAAGTCTATGTGTACTTTTTTTAAAACCAATTAAGCCTTGAAGGCAATGTGGTGAATCAAAATTAATCGCAAGTGATATGTGAAAATCTAGATTGAAAAAGCAAGTAAATTAGTAGGTGATTATTCAGTTTACAAAAGCATTCATCATTATAATCTTTCAAATTATGAGCTCTCCTTATACATTAGAAACGATTCAATTAGAAAAATTACATTTGCACACCACTCTTAGAAACCCACGTATTAGCCTAGACAAGGCATCCTTGTAGACTCAACTAAAGTTAAGTATTATTTAAATGGACCAATGGGAAACAAATAAATGAAGCCTAACCTTTGCCATTGCCTGTTTTCAAATATAGTTGTAAATGAGAATAATCAGCTTCAGTTGCTAAAGGAAAGGTGAATTTCGTTTTGCTCCTAGCATGAAAGAAAGGGAACTTCTTGTCATTTGACACGTTCCTTGCTGTTAAGAAGGCAGCTGCCTGCTACAAATACCAAATCCTTGCTCTGAACAGCTGATGAATCATTTATCATCACATTGATTTTCCCATTCTTTTTTTTTTGGAGGTGGGGGGAGTTTATCTCCATCAAAATTGGTCACAATTTAAAACAACTGAAATGGGTTAGCAAATGCAAATACATATATATACCAAGGTATCAAGTTATTTGGGAAAGTGGCCTGTAGCTCACAAATGTGGAGAGAGAATTAGGAGAGAGAAAGACAGAAAGAGAGGCTTGTAAAAAGCGACTTTTGCAAAGGCCACTCAGAAAAGTCTTTATAAAAGGGGCAAAGATTGAACTGGCCATGAACTCTTTTGGGGGGAAGACATCAGGGAGAATAACTGGCAACCTTCTGTGATCTTGGACAAGTCATTTTAGCTCCCATGACCTATCTCTTCCTCTGTAAACTAAGAGGGCTCGATTAGATTATCTCTCAGACCTCTTTCACGTATAGGAGTCTAAATCTAAGCCAGGTGTGGTGGCTCATGCCTGTAATCCCAGCACTTTGGGAGGCCAAGGCGGAGAATCATTTGAGCTCAGAAGCTCAAAACCAGTCTGGGCAACATAGCAAAGCCCCATCTCTAAAAAAAAAAAAAAAAAAAACCTTAAAAATTAGCCGGGCGTGGCGGCAAGTTCCTGTAGTCCTGGCAGGAAGCAGGGCACAAGGACTGAGGTGGGAGGGTTGCTTGAGCCAGGGAGGTTGCCACTGCACTTCAGCCTATCCAACCTGAGGCAGAGCAAGACCCTGTCTCAAAAAAAAAAAAAAAAAAAAAAGTGTAAGTCTAGAAAGTAGAGTAAGGTTTTGAGGAATGTTTTGTTGACAACATATTTTTGCAGAAATAGGTTTACTTTGTAATTCTGAAGGACATTTTTTCATAAGTATTTATCATCATTACAGATTATTTTGTCTTCTGTGAGATACATTCACAACCCCCATATTTTCAATTTCCATGGAGATCGGCTGGTATTATACCCGTGCTGTTAAGCTGCCCTCTCTGACTGAAACACAGATTCATGAAGGAGAGCACACTCATTGTTGTAGTAGTTAATGGCATAACCCCCAAGTGGATACCCAGGCTTGAATTTCTAGAACACACCTCTTTCTTCCTGTAGTCTCCACCCTTTGGATGATGAACACCTGGGGAACCAGCTAGGCCCATCCTCTCTCCAGATCCTCACCATCTCCCAGACAGTGACTTAAAGCCAAGTTTTGTGAGAACGGCCAGAAGCACTTGCCCCCAATAAATGGAGAATAATGATTCTTAAGTAACATCATGCAGAGACACACAGGTAATCACTATACCTTGTAAGTTCTTCCCGCAGATGTCCAGGGTCCACTGGGAAAAATTTCACCATAAATTTGAAAACAATCTCCTTAGGATCTTAAAACACAATATCTCCATAAGTTTTATTTAAATGTCCATCACAACAGTTATAGGTACACACACACACACACACACACACCGCTCTCCTCTTCCGTCCCCTCCCCATCACTCCCTCCTACAGACTTCTGTGTTTCCATTTATCACATGTATAAAGTGTCACAATTTCTGGATTGTGTCTCTATGTATATAGCGATTGGGAAAGTTCTCCCACCCCTCTTTCTACCCTCTCTCCCTTCGAGTTTATTTGTATAAATGTGCCCCTTTGGGGCCTACTGTGTCCTCTCCTAAGTATCCCATTCAGAAAAATACAGCACTTGCTAGTTGGGATTCTGCATTCCTGACTGAGAGAAGGGCTCAACTTCAGCTAAGGCCGGTGTACATTACCGAGCCTAAGTATCTCATAAAGAGAATTCAAAGCACGATGGACTGATGCCTCTATCTATCTTATACATTAAGAAAACACATATACTTATCTTCACACCTGCTTGCATTTGAAAATTAACTTTTACACAAAACATAAATGCACACATGCAGCATTAACACCATTGATTCAGTAAATATTTGTTGGTGCCCATTATCTGCAAAGCAGGTATTGGGAGTAAAAAGACAACTAAGAGCTCACTGTCTAGTAGAAGAGACAGACATCTAGACAGTTATAACACTCTAAAATGCTATAAGCACTGAGTACTGGGGAAGCACGGAAGGGAGGAAAGAGTTTGGAGGAGGTCAAGGATGTCCTACCAGAGGACTTGAGACCTGAGTAGAGTGGCCATATTTAGTGAATAAGAAGCACAGGATTCCCAGTTCAATTTGAATTTCAGATAAACAACAATTGCATGAGACATGCTTATATAAGAAAATTATTCTTTGTTTATCTAAAATTACAATTTAATAGGGCATTCTGTATTTTATCTGCTAAGCCTCCATCTGAGATTAGTTTTGTCAAAGTCAGCAGAGGTAGGAATACGAGGTAGCTAGTAGCAAGGACAAGGCTAGGAAGGTAGCCAGAGTTCAATGCTTTGTGTACCATCCTAAGGAATTGGGACTTTATTCCTCGAAGGGTAGGTAGTAGGGAGCCAGGAAAGCATTTTAAGAAGAAGAGTGATGTGATCAGGTTGGTGTTTTCAGTAGATTTCTTTGGGAGTAATGTAGATGATGGATGAGGGGAATCAATTTGGAAGCTGTTGGAGTAATGTGACAGGTGATCCTTATGCAGTGGGAACAGACAGAGCTTTGGGAAGCACTAACATGTAAAGAGCAGGTAGAGGAAGAGGAACCAGTAAAAGAGACATTAAAACAGTGCAAAGTCCTGATACAACTCCGCCTGCCTCAGAAACATCTGTGGAATTTTGTAAACATGCAGGTTATTGGCAACTCAGGAATAAGGCCCAGGAATCGGCATTTAACAAGAAACTCAGGCGATCCTAATGCACACTGAAATTTGAGAACCATCACACTAGATTGTAAAATATAGGGAGAAAATATTTCATACATATTAGGCACTTAAATATGAACTAAAGCGAGTGAATAATGCTTGTGACAGGATATGACTAAAGAATCTTCAGGCAGACAGTGAATGGCATTGCAGATTGACATCAAGGATGCTCGAAGATTTGCAGTGCCAGAAAATGAGATATATTCCTCAAACCAATCCAGAGTACTGTAATTACCAGAGTTCTTCAGATTTACTCAAAGATCCAGCAGCAGCATGATTTCTTTCATCTCAGGCAAAATTAAAACTATTTTCTAAATTGCTGAATTTACTGGATGTATGAAGGGTTGAAATAATATCTCAAAGCCCTTTTCTCCCCTTATATTAAAATGAGAAATTGTGTGAGGTTGCTGAAACCTTTCTCAAGCTCTAACTTGAACTCTCTTCCTTAAATGATTTTCCATACTTACTTTTTACCTGCTTTGTTATGGGCTTCAAAAGCTCCAGCCAAACCTGTAATAACATTAAGGAAAAAATTGGTAGAGCATGGCATTGAGCAGAGCTTTTTTTTTTTTCGGTAATAGATAAAGATTAACATGAAATAAATGAGTACCAGGACTATTTAGACTTCTAAAGGTAGAAACAAACAGCAATGTCAAATAGGTGGCATACTACGTTTAATCTGCCCCCTTATATTTTCCCGATGACAATGAACATTGTTGATCTATAAACTCTTTCTTGTTGACATTTGAATCACTGCTCCACTGCCTTAGTAGGATGACAGAGGTGTCACATACATGGCTCATTCGTTGCTACAAAGACTAATGAAGGCATTTGGCTCCACATTTGAACCCTCCAGTCCCCAAATGCCAGTCTAATAGACATAATGAGCCTTTCTGGGAAGATGCCAGATCACAGATATGCCAAGGCAGGACACAACAGAAGAATATCTGAACGTTAGGGTCTGAGAAAGGAGAAAGGAGATTCCTCTGAATATTCACTGGTGAGGTTAAAAGTCTTAATTCTGCAGGTTGAGGTCCAGGCTCTGGAAAGGCAAAATTGATAAAGCATGCATAGCTGCTCACAGAGTGACAAAACAGGAATGTGGGGTAAAAGAGTTTGTGTTTGGCAAATTGAGGTGACTTGTTGTTTTGAAACAGAGTCTCACTCTGTTGCTCAGGCTGGGATGCGGTGGTGCGATGTTGGCTCACAGCAACCTCTGCCTCCCAGGTTCAAGCAATTCTCCTGCCTCAGCCTCCCAAGTAGCTGGGATTACAGGCACACACCACCACACCCAGCTAATTTTTGTATTTTTAGTAGAGATGGGGTTTCACTATGTTGGCCAGGCTGGTCTTGAACTCCTAACCTCAGGTGATCCACCTGCCTTGGCTTCCCAAAGTGTTGGGATTACAGGCATGAGCCACCGCACCTGGCCAAGGTGACTGTTAATAAACAAAGAGGGAGGAGGAAAACTAGTTATTAAATCTAATCATGTTGCAAGGGTGCACATAGTTTTTCATTTTTCAATCAGGGAATTGAACCCTACATACCTAGCTGCAAACTGCATTTAGAAGCAATGCTAGACACAAAGAACCCTATAATGAAACCAACTTACATTATTTCCAGAATGGCTGCAGAATTCTAATCCAAAATATTCCTTTTCAGCAAGATTTAGATGGCTGCAACTCAGGTTAAACAATGCCTTCCCGGATGACTTTTGCTAAACAAAACAAAAAGATGATAGCACAATTTGCATTCCTAACCTGATACTGCAGCACGGAATAAAGGGTAAAAGCCACAAGACTCTCTGCAAGCCCTGTTTCCTTTAAGCACTGTTTAGAGGACCTGCATCCTTTTCAAAGATGTTGACCTTTACAGATAGATCCACTTATCTGTCTCTATGTTGTTTTAGCGACATCCCTAAAAAAGCCTTATAACAAACCACCTTGGAAAAAGAGAGCCTTGCACTTAACTATGGCTACATCTGCAAATTTACCCTTTCAATGGAATTCTTGAATCAGTTCATCCCATGGGCAATTTGAATGATTTCTTCCAAATTGACAGACAGTTTAGTCAAGATGTAAATCCAACCCTATTACTCCCCTGCTTGAAATCCTTCAGTGGCACCCCCTCAGGATAAAGCCTGTACTCCTCAGCACAGGAGACCCAGTTCTCTCTCCCTCCTGTGGCCATGCCTGCCCCTCCAGCTTCTTGCCCACCTCCTCCTGATACTTTCCTCTCTAATAACGGCAGCCTGCTCTTAGTTCCCCATACCTGTCTAGTCATTGCGTGCCTGCATGCCTCTGCTCATGTCATCCTTCTCCACCTATCGCTCTTTCCACATTTCTTTGGTTTGGCTTACTCCTACTCAGCTCAGATGTCATCTCCCCAGAGAAGGTTTCTTCAATCCCTATCAGCCGCAGGCTGAGCCAAGGGCAAGCTCCCCTATGCCTCCAAACACCCTCACTTACCTCAAGCATAGCACTTCTTGCCCTGGATGTCTATCTTCCCCATTAGACTGAATTCCTCCATAGCAGGGACTTTGCTTTATTTTTCTTGTTACTCACCAGTTCTAATTCAGAGCCTGGCACATAGTACTGGGCTCCTGAATGTTTGTTGATCCAACATGAAATTGACCATATGATTATATGAGCCCCTTGAGTAGATTTCATTTTGTAGCTTTGCCCACCAAATCTGCATACAGCATACTCTGTTCACATAAGGCCACAGATTTTTTTTCTTCATAAAGCCCACACACACTGTGAGCACAAAACAGTCCCTTTCTTATGCTTCTCTGAGAACAGGAGCTTTGAAGAGCTCTCTGTGAAAAATTTCTTTGAGCTGAGTATGGCTGGGACTGATTTTCAGCCTGCCTCCACTATTGCTGAACCCAGGGATTGCTGTTGCAGGGAGGACCGTGATGGGAAAATTGAGCCCTGGCTGATAGGCACAAAGACTGGCTGCTGAAAACCCCTAGTTAAAGGCGAGTCACGCGGTGCCTACAGTGCTGCAAAGGAAGCCATGCGCGGGGAAATGTAGTTGGAAATCACCGACCCACAGAATTAACAGCAACCTTGAGAGGTCAGAGAGTCCATCCACCACCAATTCCCCCCTCCCTCAAGGCAGCACCACACTGAACAGAGCCCACATCTGGGATTTAATAGCTTTCAGGAAGGCGGCCTACCTCACCCCCTTCCCCCACCGACCAAAAATACACCCCTCTCCCCATGGACTTCTCTCTACTTGGTTTTACTGCCCAGAGCTCCACCGACTCAAGATTCATTTGGGTTAACCCCAGTCCGATTTTTAAATGAAAATAGGCTGCAAAGGGTGAAACTTATTTCATCCCTTGCACCTGGAGACAGAGCTGCTCTACCAAGGGAAAGGGGGTTTGATTTGATGTGGGAGATCACAATGGAGCTGTAGTCCAAGAAAAGGGGGTCAGTTCCCCTGGGGGGGTGGCACCAAGGGAATGGGGTTGCCAGGGAGGGCCTGTTTATAGGGGAGAGGGGTACATTTTTGCCTGTGTGGCAACCTTGCCTAGGGCAAGTGCTGACACAGACCATTGCAGACACATGAAATTGCTCCTATTTTTAAAATCCTTCATAGACAAGGAGCTGCCACAGGATTTTTATTATGAAAAAAAAAAGAATTTCTAAAGAGAGAGAGATGACAGCAATACTTTTTCCAACACCAAAGAAACACTTCAGTCATGAGGACCAAATTCCGTCATACACTCCAGTTTTTTTTTGCAAGTAATTTAAGAAGCTCAAGATTTTCCTTTCTCCTTTTCATATTTTATTCTTATTTTCCATCAGGGCACTTAATCCTCCCTATCAACACTGCCATGTTCCATGTGTTTGTATATTTACATGTTTCTGCAATTACAAAGCATATGTAGCCATTCTTTTAAGGTTTCTAATTAAGGCCTTCGTTTTGCTTCCTTCCGTAAGATCCTGTACTATGTTTATAAGAATAATTCCCTGATTCTTCCATCCCTGTAAGTGTTGCCAACTGGCTCTAAAAGCCTTTGGCATTTATGCTTTTGGAGGTCAGACACTCATGTGGCTCAAGCTTTCCACCCCATCTCCGCGAGAGGCATTTTCCTTCAGTCCTCCATAGTGTACGTTGAAATTGGCCAGCTTTGTGGAATGTGTTATGTAATAGGTAAGGTCTTGGTTCTGTCTCAACATGCAGCCTTTAATTTTTTCTACCATTATGATCGAATTTCTCAATTTTGGTGTTATGTTTATCTTTCTTGTAATACTGCCTTATATACAAGCTTCCTGTTTTCTCTTTCTCTTTTCTGTTTTCTCTGGACTTCTGATTCTCTGTACAATTGCTTGGTCTTTTTTAAGCTGGTACTTTTCAATATCCTAATCAAGCTCCTTAGCAGATCTAAATTCTTTACCACCCGTCAGTCCTCCCACTCAAGGAATTGGAACTCCAATCCTGAATCCTGTCTCATCCTGATATCTGCCTTTAAATGTCTATCTATCTATCTATCTATCTATCTATCTATCTATCTATCTATCTATCTATCATCTCTATAATTTAAACAAATCATTCATAACTTGGATTTATAATCTTTAATTTATTGGGTCATAACAATTGAACACTGATTCCTGGGGGCTTCAAACTCATCTTCTCATGGAAACAATAATATTCAAAGTGGCTAGCTCTAAAAACAAATCTACCAAATTTTCTGTGCACCAACAATTGTTATATACCAATTTGTTAAAATAAATCGGGATTGTAATCTTGCTCTCTTCACTTACTAGCTGGACGAATTGGGGCAAATCATTTAGCTCACAGATTGATCTACCTCTTCTAGATATCTGAAGATAAAAACCACGTGTTTGAATTCTTGGAATTAAGTACAGTGCCTGGCAAAGTGGACATTCAATAAATGTTTACTGAGTAAGTGGATAAATGGACCCAGACATTTAACTTGATTCATGTACATTAGTATAATAGTCCTCTTAAGAGAGAGACAAACTAGTCATTATGTGACCTTGGGCAATTACTGAACCTTTCTGAGCCTCAGTTTACTAATCTGTAAAATAAAGATAATAGTGATATTATCTCATAGGGTTGTTGTGAGGGTTAAATAAAATAATTCACATCAAGGTCTTAGTACAGTGCCTGGCACATCATATGCACATGCACATATGCATATGCACTTCAGCAATGCACATGTATAGATATATGCATAGTAATAAATCTGGAAGAATATACACCAAATTGGTAACAACAATATTCCTGGAGAGGAGATAGAATAAAGGGGACTTTAACTTTTTACTCTGTACATGTCTGAATTTTTTTTTTTAATAAGCAAGGATGGTAGAAACTTTCTTAACCAACTTCCACTTAATAATGTGCATATAATGCATTCTATTCCCTCTTTAAAACATTGGCAGATGCGGGCTGGGCACTGTGGCTTATGCCTGTAATCCTAGCACTTTGGGAGGCTGAGGTGGTGGGATCACGAGGTCAGGAGATCGAGACCATCCTGGCTAACACAGTGAAACCCCATCTCTACTAAAAAATACAAAAAATTAGCTGTGCGTGGTGGCGGGTGCCTGTAGTCCCAGCTACTCGGGAGGCTGAGGCAGGAGAATGGTGTGAACCCGGGAGGCGGAGCTTGCAGTGAGCTGAAATCGTGCCACTGCACTCCAGCCTGGGCAACAGAGCAAGACTCCATCTCAAAAAACCAAAAAAACAAAAAACAAACAAACAAACAAAAAATTGGCAGATGCCCACATTGTGATGAAAACTCATGGCTAGTAGGTGACTCAAATACAATTGTACACTTTGACAGTGAGCAATTGAGTCCCATGCTTACTAATGATTATGTTCTTGAAAATATTTTTGACAAGCTCTACTTATTATTATAATTACACCATTTAATTAAATGGTATGTATATCAAAAATTATTATGAGCACTAATGGCAAGAGTTGTTTCTATGAAACTTAAATTGATATTTTTGTAAAGACTCAATAAGGGGGAGTCCCCAAAAATGTGCTGTCAAATTAGTTTTGGATATGACAGCAATAAAAGATTGACGGAGGAAAGACATCAAAATCTGGAAAGATTCTGTACTCACTGCTTTGAAATCATTGTATTCTTGTTCCACATTAAATAAACCAAGACTGGAAATCATCGATGACAGATTATGGATGTGGTTTATGGAAGAAAGACAAAAGGGAATACAATCAGAAGTCCATACTAAAGAAAAGGTCTTGACCCTATATCAAACAGTTAGGATATGAACAAAATGTATACATTTTGTGTTAAAATAAAAAATTTGAGATGTCTGTATATATATGTATATGATTTGTTATTAGTGTTTGCTTTAGCAGATTTTGTCAATTAACTGATCAACAACCACCTTCAACAACATTTGAAATAAGACATTCTCAGTATCATTAAAATGGCCATACTACCCAAAGCAATTTACAGATTCAATGCAATTCCCATCAAACTACCAATGACATTCTTCACAGAACTAGAAAAAAAATTTTTTTTAATTCACGTTGAACAAAGAAAGAGCCCAAATAGCCAAGGAAATCCTAAGCAAAAAGAACAAAGCTGGAGGCATCACGTTACCTGACTTCAAACTATACTACAGGGCTACAGTAACCAAAACAGCAGGGTACTGGTACAAAAGCAGGCACATAGGCCAATGGAGCAGAATAGAGAGCCCAGAAATAAGGCTGCACAACTACAGCCATCTAATCGTCGACAAAGCTGACAAAAACTAGCAATGGGGAAAAGACTCCATATTCAATAAATGGTGCCTGAATAACTGGCTAGCTATATGCAGAAGATTGAAGCTGGACCCCTTCCTTACATAATATACAAGAATTAACTCAAGATGGATTAAAGACTTAAATGTAAAACCCAGAACTATAAAAACCCTGGAAGACAACCTAGATAACACCATCCTGGACATAGGAATGGGCAAAGATTTCATGACAAAGACACCAAAAACATTCGCAACAAAAGCAAAAATTGACAAGTGAGATCTAATTAAACTTAAGAGCTTCTGCACAACAGAAGAAACTATCAACAGAGTAAATATACAACCTACAGAATGGGAGATAATATTTGCAAGCTATGCATCTGACAAAAGTCTAGTATCCAGAATCTATAAGAAACTTACACAAATTTACAAGAGAAAAACAAACAACCCCATTAAAAAGTAGGCAAAGAATATGAACAGACATTTTTCAAAAGAAGACATACATGCAGCCAACAAGCATATTAAAAAACTCAGTATCACTGATCATTAGAGAAATGCAAATCAAAACCACAATAAGATACCATTTCACGCAATTCAAATGGTATTAAAAATAATGACTATCATTAAAAAGTCAAAAAATAATAGATGCTGGCAAGGTTGTGGAGAAAAGGAAACACTTATACACTGTTGGTGGGAGTGTAAATTAGTTCAACCATTGTGGAAAGCAGTATGGCAATTCCTCAACAAGCTAAAAGGAGAGCTACCATTGGACCCAGCAATCCCATTATTGTATATACTCAGAGGAATATAAATTATTCTACCATAAAGACATATGCACACAAATGTTCACTGCAGGATTATTCACAATAGCAAAGACATGGAATCAACCTAAATGCCCATCAATGACAGATTGGATAAAGAAAATGTGGTACATATAGACCATGAAATACTGTGCAGCCATAAAAAAGAACAGGATCATGTCTTCTGGAGGAACATGGATGGAGCCGGAGGCCATTATCCTTAGCGAGCTAAAGCGGGAACAAAAAATCAAATAATGCAAGTTCTCAGTTATAAGTGGGAGCTAAATGATGAGAAATTATGAACACAAAGAAGGAAACAACAGACACTGAGGTCTACTTGAGGGTGGAGAGTGGCAGGAGGGAGGGGAGCAGAAAAGATAACTATTGGGTACTGGGCTTAATACCTGGGTGATGAAATAATCTGTACAAGAAAATCCCTTGACACAAATTTACCTATGTAACAAACCTTCACATGTACACCCAAACCTAAAATTAAAAGATTTTTAAAAAGAGAGAAATTTTAATGTATCTTACATATTAATTGTGTGCTTTAAAAAAATACAGACTATACAATTAAGGTTTCAGGAAAAGATAGATTGGAAGGAAATATAGCATATCATTAATAGTAGCATAATGGGTTATTTTTACTTTTTGCTTATACTTGTTATATTTTCCAGAGAAATACAATAGATATTCTAAATGTTAAAAGCATAGTGTCATACAAAATGTCTTATAGATAGAGGCTTCCCCTGTTTCCAATGCTGACTCTGGCATTCAAAATATTTCTTATGACCCCTTCAGGAAATTATTCTCAAAGTCACAGATGATAATCATTCATTCTCCTGACTTTATGGTTATGCCTCATTTTTAATCCCCAAATATGACTGTCTTAGCCAGTTCAGGCTTCCATAACAAAATACCATAGAGTGGGTGGCTCAAACAATAGAAATTTATTTTCTCACATTTCTAGAGGCTGGAGACCTGGGATGAGGGTGCCAGTATGGTTGGACTGTGGTAAAGGCTCTCTTCTTGGTTTGTAAATGGCTGCCTTTTCACTACATTTCTACATGGTGGAGAGAGAGAGAGAGAGAGAGAGAGAGAGAGAGAGGGAGGGAGAATCTTCCTCTTCTTATAAAGCTAACAATCTTATCGGATAAGGACCCCATATTTATATTATTTAACCTTAATTACATCCTAAAAGTCCTATCTAAATAAAGTCACACTGAGGGTTAGCGCTTCAACATATAAATTTTGGGAGAATACAAGTCAGTCTATAGCAATGACCCAGCTTGATGGTCCACTTTTGTTACCATATTTGCTTTTTATGACTTTTGGCTCTTCCCAAACACTAAATTCCCTCTCAAATAATGAAGATTTGTGAGGCATTTTGGAAAGAATGTGCCCAGCTACAGAGGGCCAAAGTGGAGTTCCAAGAATGTGCTAAGCCCTTGCAATAAATATGAGGTGGCAGCACAGCATGGTGGCTAAGAATGTTTGCTTTGGAGCCAGACACACCTGGGCCTAGTTCTGACTCCTCTACCACTAGAAGAGTGATCGTGGGTAGGCTACTTAATCTCTCTGAGCCTCAGTTTCCTCAGTTGTAAAATAGAATTGTCAGAAGCCAGAAAGAAAAAGTCACATATTATGTGATTCAATTCCTATGAACTATCCAGAATAGGCAAATCCCTACAGACTGAAAGTAAATTAGTGGTTTCCAGCAGCTGGGTGGGAGTGACTAATAATGAGCATGGAGTTTCTTTTGGAGGTGATGAAAATATTCTGGGATTAGATGGTTGGGATAGTTGCACAACATAATGAAGATACAAAAAAACCACTGAATTGTACACTTTAAAAGGATGAATTTGATTAATTTACTGTTATGTGAACTGTATGTCTATCTCAAAAGGGATCACAGGGAGCTTCTAGCGAGAATATTCATGTAAAGTACTTTACACAGTGTCTGACACATAGGAAGAACTCAATAAGTGTTGACTACTTCTAGGTGACCATATAATTTATGAACCTAACCTGGACACTTTAGAGGATAACAAGAGGCACTTGTAATAAGGATATTATCACAACAGGCATAAACCAGGCCTGTCTTGGACAAATCCTGGTGTGTGGTCACCTGGTGATATGGTTTGGTTCTGTGTCCCCACCCAAATCTCATCTTGAATTATAATAATCCCCATGTGTCAAGGGCGGGACCAGATGAAGGTAATTGGATCATGGGCGAGGTTTCCCCCATACTGTTCTCATGATAGTGAGCGAGTCTCACAAGATCTGATGGTTTTATAAGTGTCTGGCATTTCCCCTGCTTGCACTCATTCTCTCTCCTGTAGCCCTGTGAAGAGGTGCCCGTCCGCCATGATTGTAAGTTTCCTGAGGCCTTCCCAGCCATGTGGAACTGTGAATCATTAAAGCTCTTTAAACAAATATAAATTGCCCAGCCTCGGGTATTTCTTCATAGCAGTGTGAGAACAGGCTACACCTAGCTATTAGCATTTGCACCATCTGAGGGGTCTATTTTGACAAGGGCAATATTTATTTGAATATTCAAGATCTGCAATATTTAGAATCACACACATAACTATTGGTTTTCTCTCAGATAAACCAGTATCAGCTGATCATCTATCCAGGTGGCAAGTAAATGAATTACCTTTTGGTCATTTTAACCCTCTGATTCCACATTTTCATAGGTAAGTCTCAGCCATAACAGCCACACACAAAAACAGAGACAGAGAACTGTTTCATCAGTCTTAACCTTCTCCTTAATAAACACTTTAAAAGTCAACGCCTCATCTCTCCTTTAGTATGCTTTTTACTCTATTGTTTATTGTATTTTTTGAGCTCTTTTGTTTTCCTGTTTGTAATTTTTATCTGCCCAAACTCTGGGCTTAATTTTCATGTGCCTGCCCTTTCCTTCCCTTTTTGTGTATGCCATTACCCTTTTGTGATCCTTTCTACTGTCCCTTCAATTCACACAGATTATTGAGCACCTGCTCTGTGCCACATACTCTCCTCGGCTCCAGGGACACTGAGATGAACAAGACACAGGCATTACCACCAAGGAACACATAGGCTGGCAGAGAAGACAGGCACATCCATGGTTAATCACAGCAGTTTGAGCTAAGTGATTTTGTGGAGGGGTGTATGCAGGGGGTAATGTGAGATCACCTAACCCATAAAGATGGGTGAGGGCGTAGTAGAAAGGATTCCTAACAGATGGGACATCTAAGCTGAGGTGTGAAGCAAGAATTGGAGTTAGCCAGCAGAAAGAAGAAGAGTGTTAGAGGCAGAAGAGATTAGAAAACCTGGTTTGAACAATGAAACTGCAAGCAGTTTGGTGTTGCTAAAGGAGAAAATGAGACCCTGGGGCTGGAAAAGTGGGCAGAAGTCATACCAAGGGGAGTTGTTGTGGCATGTGAAGCCATGTGCCTTGAAGGTGAGGTACAGGGTGGGGTTAGGAGTAGCTGGATGATATTCAGCAGGGACTTGACAAGGTCAGAGTTGTGTCTTAGAGACACCAGCCTAAAAGTAGTTAGGGCACTGCTGCCCAAGCTGTAAAGTGCATATGAATCACCTGGGGATCTTGTTAAAATGCAGGTTCAGATTCTATAGATATGTGGTGAGGCCTGAGAATATACTTTTCTAACAAGCTACCAGGTGAGACCGATGCTGCTGGTCTGTGGGCTACACTTTGAGGAATGATGGTTTAAGGGATAGGTGGAGGAGGGGGTAAAACAGGTGACAGGTAGTCAGGTTGGGGCTGCTATAGTTCAGGTGAGAGAAGATGGTAGCCTGGATTAAGACAGTGGTAGTGAGAATACAAAGAGGTAAAGATAGGAGAGATGGCTCTGTAATAGGTGCAGTTGGACTTGGGGAGGTTAAGAGAGAGAGTGTGTCCTAGAGATTCCTGGTATTCTCTTTGCAGGTCTTACAGGCTTGCTCCCCTTTTGCCTTCTGCTGGGATAAGGGTTTGCGTCCATCATCGCTGAGTTTAGGCTTCATTTTACCGTCTTTCATTCACCTTTATGCATCACTTTGCTCATCCTTGACATTTGTTTCTTTACCAATTGGCCCACAGACCACATGCACAACAAGGGGCTACCCAAGCAGCTTGCCTCACGTACTCTCCATCCCTTGTTACTGAATTCTCCCCACACCAACCTATCTGAGAGTGGGGATGCTCAGAACATTCCTCACCAATGTATGCACATATTTGAACCCCTCCTTCAACACTCTGTAGCCTTTGCACAGGTCTGAAAAGAAAATCATGGCTTCTCATATCAAAAGCTTTCTGCTGGCATTAACTTATGAAATCTCCTTCTGACAACCTATTTTGTTCACCAGTTCCTTTTAAAGTCACCCACCTGGGCCACGCACAGTGGCTCATGTCTGTGATCTTAGAGCTTTGGAAGGCCAAGGCAAGAGAACTGCTTGAGGCCAGGAGTTCAAGAGCAGCCTGGGCAACATACTGAGACCCTGTCTCTATAAAAATTAAACAATTAGCTGGACATGGTGGTGCATCCCTGTAGTCCCAGTGACTCAGGAGGCTGAGGTGGGAGCCCAGGAGTTCAACTGCAATGAAATATGATCACATCACTGTACTCCAGCCTGGCCAACAAAGCAAGATTCTGTCTCAAATAAAAAGAAAAATAAATATAAAAATTTAAGTCCAGCACCTGGCATTTTCTTTTAATTTTTTAATTTTGTTTTTAAATTTTTTATCTATTTATTTACTTATTTTGAGACTGAGTTATAAGACTGGCTAATTTTTGTATTTTTGGTAGAGATGAGCTTTCGCCATGTTGCCCAGGCTGGTCTAGAACTCCTGAGTTCAAGCAATCCACCTGCTTCAGCTTCCCAAAGTGCTGGGACTATAGGCATGAGCCAGTGTGTCTGGCCAACCACCTGGTATTTTTCTTCTGGTCTTTTGGTGAACCTCAGAGCTTCTCCATGTATTATCCCTTTTGTAACTTACCCAATCACCCACTCTGGCACTGGCCCAGAACCAGTTCCATCTATAATAGTATAAGCACATTGTCATTCAGCATATTTGTGGGGACAACTGTGAACTAGTTCCTTCTGGCTAATTTCCATCAGTCTTTTACTCTTCAAATCCTGAACTCCGAATAGCATTTTGGAAGCCAGAACCAAGCAGAACACTCCAGTGAGAGGATTGGACTTGTGTTAATTAGAACAGGAAGTATGGAGATAGTTCTGCATTTTGACACCATTTAGTGCAATTCTAGGCTAAGCATGTTTTCAGTTATGCTGATTTAATTTTAGCCATCTGGTGAAATCTTGGTCTGCACTCCTTCACCTCGACTGAGCTCTGTTTATAAACATCAATAGGTGTGCACCTTATTTACAGAGAGCTTAAACCCCTCTGAAGGTAAGCCTTTTTCTGCAGGCTACATCCAGGAATCTCAGAACTTCTTGAGGAATAAACCCTAGGAGGGATTCTTTTTAAAGACTGTTTTACTTTTCGGTAAAAATGCAAATGTTCTGACATTTTTTAAAAAGGCTCATATTTTACACATTTACCAATATAGGCAGTTGCAACAAGTTTTCTAGGAAATAAGCTGAACATAATTTGAAAGTTTGCACTCAGTAAATCACCTAGGGAACGAGGAAAGGGAGCTCCTTCAGGGCAGAGGCAGAAGAAATTCATTGACCAAACTGTAACCCTTCCTGGGGTTTTAACTCCTGGTAAAAGGAAAACTGCTAAGAGTGGTGAGAGGCTAATTACCAGGTAGCAGCGGTTCCTTCTAAAATGGAGTTCTCTGCAGGCAGTCTAACCTTTTAGCATCTGGTGGAGAGCAAGGTGCAGTTAGACACATCAAAGAACAAAGAATAAGTAGGAAGGAACCAAGGCCCTTTCCCTAGAGCCCACAGGACTCAGCAATAAACCCTGGAGGGAAGCACAGTTTGACTGGGTACTTAAGGTTTCCTGGTGGGGGTAAGCAGAGAGAACAAGCCTTTTAGATGCTTGTGCACGTGTGAAATTCGCACCAAATTACAACTGGTTTTTATTTTATTTCTGAAAACATAAAGCAGTTCAAAGTGCTGCATGTGTGAAAGATGGAAGGCTTAACGTTTCTTAGGATTAACTGCCCAGAAAGATTTCCGGCCCACGTGACTATCCTGGGGGGTCCTGGAGAATCAAGCTGAACAGCTGCCTGACCACCACCCCCTATACCCACAGCCATATTGATGCCGACCAAACCAAGCTAGGAAGAGAACTCTGGAATCAGATAGCTAGTCCGGTACCTGATAGATGATACCTTCTGTCAGACACCTTTTCAAAGCTACAAGGAAGTGATTATATATAATTGCCTGAGGCCTTATGCAGGCCTGACAATGACCTGGACAGGTTGCATCTGATTCACGTTCTTTGGTGAAGTAACTGGATGGAGTCTAAGAGACTCTCACTGCTCAGCGTTAACCTTCACACTAAGGGGGGCAGGGGTGAAGAAAAAGATTACCAGTAAGATTATCAGCCTAATAGCAATCTTGTCCCCACTCCTGGGACATTGAAATTATCATGCCTAAATTGGAAAGACTGTTGAAAAGTGACAGTGTAATAATAGCATTCTTAAGACAGTGCTCCCAAGTCTTATAGAAATTACTAGCTACTCTGGGTAATTAAAACAATTATAATTGTTTGTCTCCACATAACACTTTAACATTAAATCCATGTGGTGTGCATGATGCACAACCAAATTCTAAATGGTACTTGGAATTATATTTTAACGTGAAATTGATTCTGTATATACCTAGCAATATGAGATACCCAGGACAAAACAGACCATTAGATATCATATACTCCAAGCCCATCATTTTACAAGTGGGGAGATTTAGATCCAGAGCAGGTAAGAGACTTGCCTAGGATCTTTCAGCAGGTTAATGGCAGACCTGGGAGTGGAACCCAGGTCTTCTGGCCTCCAGCAATGGGCTCATTTCATTATGCCAGGCTCTCCTTAAATGTAAAGAGAAAACTAATATCTAGGTGGATGAATGATAAGAGAGAGATAAACAGCTAGAACTTGTTTTTTTCATTCATTTCTTCCTGTCATAGTCACTCTGTTTACCTCACTTTACATTTTTTAATTTACGTGGGTACATAGTAGTCGTATATATTTATGGGGTACAGGAGATGTTTTGATACAAGCATGCAATGTGAAATAAGCACATCATGGACAATAGGGTATCCATCCCCTCAAGCATTTATCCTTTGAGTTACAAACAATCCAATTACACTCTTTTAGTTATTTTAAAATGTACAATTAAGTTATTATTGACTATAGTCACCTTGTTGTGCTATCAAATAGCAGGTTTTATTCATTCTTCTATTTTTTTTCTACTGATTAAACATCCCCACCTCCCCCCAAGTCTCCAACCCCCCACTACTCTTCCCAGCCTCTGGTAACCATGTTACCTGACTTTATTATCTTTTCTCACCTTTGGACTCTATCCTTGACTCACTTTTCCCACCTTCTGCTTATGACTTCAATGTTTCACCTTCTCCTTTAGCCTCCCTTTTCTCACTTGCTCCCCGAGTCTGTCTCTTTTGTTCCTAGAATCAGTTTTACTCCATTTAGAAACAGTGCTCACTATGTTGCCCAGCAGGGCTGTGAGCAGGTTGGAAGCCATGCTGTTCTGACAGGTTGTGAATTTCACAGAAACCCTATAAAGAAGTCATCAAGGTATAATGCCTTATAAAACATCTACTTACTAAGAGGCCATGAAAGCCAGCATATTAGGGTTACTGTGGGGAATCTGCATTGACTGAACAGAAAACCTTTTTAAATATATTCAGGAAACTATTCCAAACTAAATGGAATGGGGAGGCACATGTGGAATTTAGGGGTCCATTAAAGAAGTAGAATTTCAATGTATAAAATGCACACCAAAATGTTAAAATCTTGGTGGTAGGATTATACTTGAAATTTATTTTCTTCATTTGTTTACCGAATTTTCTCATCTATTTATAATGAACTTAGGTTCTATTGTTTTTGAAGCTGGATATAAAATTTTAAATTAAAAATATACAACCTCTATAGGATTCAAACTGATTAGCAAAAATGAGATGTCATGTGAGCTATCACTCAAGCTGATCTCCCTGTCCAGGAGTATCTTATTTCCCATCCTTTCCACATCTCCACATTAGCCAGGTGTGCTTGCTTGTTGACACCTGTGGACTACACTAAGGGACCAGTTCTGCCCTACAGCAGGAAACATACAAGAGGCCCCTGCCTCAGTCTTGACTTGGCTTCCTGCCAAGCTCCACCTTTGCAGCAGTCACTTAGGACCTGTTATTTCACTCTTCTTTTTCTACCCACACATCTATCCAAGTTCCTAACCCTGATGTTCACCTAGTCTCTTCACTTGGGTTCCTGCTGTTTGATACTAACTTGGACTTACAATGGCAACCAGCTAGATTCCACTTAGGTCTGCTCTCTCCTTGACCGATCACCACATATGTCGTGCACACTGTAGGTGATTCTCAAAGATTTGTTGAACTTAACTCCTGGGACTGCTTACAGCTCAGCAGTGTAACTTAACTCCGGGGCCTGCTTACAGCTTTCTGCCCCTTTTCTTTTAGCCTACACCAGCCTGTAGTCATCCCAGTCCTAAGTGCTAACTCACACTTGTGAGCCTTGGAGTGACTTGAACTTGTAAGCCTAGTGATTGCAGATTCTTCTCAGTCTGGATTAGTCTGGGGCTGGCCCCAGATTTAAGGACCTCTGCCATCCTTTCTCCTCAAGGCTATTTAAATATGGTGGCTCTATTTTTAGGGTATGCAGCATAACTCAAAACAGTTGTCTGGAATTCTCTAATTGTACCCAGGTACAAGTACAGCCAAACCCAGGACATTTTTAATTTCATGCATTTCTTTTAAGTACTACACATCTAAAAGACTAATGTACAAGAGAGAAAGAGAAAGCATGGTTTAACTTTCTAAATGTAAAATTGTGGGAAACCTGAGAAGGGAGTAGTGGTAGGATTTGTAACTTATTAGCAATCTTTAATGGGAAACTACATCCCAAGGGATACTAACCTTTGTGTCTTAAAATTAGTTGTACACTCCCAATGCAAGATCTTCCAATATTTTTCTCCTTTAATTGCTTAGGTGGAATTATTTGTACAGAAGGATCTGGTTAAGCTGACTCATTGCTATTTAAAAATCAAAACCAAAGATATTCTTCCCTTCTCAATGTCGAATTTGACATTTGCTTTTCTCAACTTAGGAGGCTCTAGTCCACATTCCTCCAAATGCAGAAATGAATAAACAGGTTCACGGTGGCTTCCACAGAGAAACCTGAGGAGTCTTTGTAGATTCCTAGGAATAGAGATGACCTCTCATTTGTTATACTTTGGGGAAGTCTGAGGCAGGGCGTTTCTCATTTCTTCTGGCAACCCCATTTTGAATAGTCAGTGAGGGCATACTGTGACCACACAGTTTCACATGTGTGCAGGGCTGGTCCAGGAAAAAAATTATTACTCTAACACATGAAATGTTTGCACCACACCCCTCCCGACTTAACACTTAACTTCCTAGAATGTTTTATCGACTGACATTCTATCAGCTAACTCATTGGAGCAAGGATTAGCTGCCTAGCAGCTGAGAGCAAGAACAGAATCCACTCTTACATTGATTTAACAGATATTTACTAAGCATCTATTATGTTTCAGAGTAAGCAGTAACTATTCAACAACTATTGCTTGCCTTCTGAAAGTTAAAGGAACTTACTGCATCCTTTTGGCCTCATAACCCCGCCCACTGAGCTCCAAAGAATGACCTTTCTTTCTGGCCTCATGATTCTCAGATGCCACGTATTTTTCTAACCTTGTCCATTTCTCTGAACCGTTTCCATTTTCCATTTGTACATGAAAGCTCTCTCAGAGCTCTTACAAGGCCCACTTCACCAGCAACTGCTGACCCTGTTTTTTACCCAACCACTCCCAACACAAATAAGAGCCGTTTAAGATATAACATGCTGAGATACAGCAAACTAACACAGGAACAGAAAACCAAACACCGCATGTTCTCACTTATAAGTGGGAGCTGAACAATGAGAACACATGGACACAGGGAGAGGAACAACACACACTGGGGCCCGTCAGGGTTGGGGCCGGGGGAGGGAGAGCATCAGGATGAATTGTTAATGCATGTGGGGCTTAATACGTAGGTGATGGGTTGATGGGTGCAGTAAACCACCATGGCACACGTTTACCTATGTCACAAACCTGTCCGTTCTGCACATGTATCCCAGAACTTTAAATAAAATGAAATTTAAAAATACAATAAAATAAATAAAATAAAATGCTGAGATAACTGCAACATGGTGGTTCTTGAAGGACTAGCTTCAAAGAGTGGATGGAGTGGTCAAGTGCATGGGCTCTTAATCCAGCTTGCCCCTGTTCAAATCCTGTTTGCACCACTCACTGTTCTGTGACTTTGGGAAAGTTACTTCACCTCTTTCCAGTTAGCACATCTGTCAAATGGGAATATTGGTAGCACCTACTTCATTGAGGATTTCAATGAGCTGATACATGTAAAATATTTAGACTAGTGTCTGGCACATAATAAACATTCTGTTGATATATATTAGCTATTACCATTACTATTTAGGTTGGAAAAGAGTAATAATTGTAGGCTAGTAGGGAATGGGGTTGATATTTTGGAGCAAGTGCCTAGAACCTATACATATCACATAATGTGGCTATGAGCAGCTGGGAAAGTGTGGCCCTGCCGTTATGAGAAGAACCCCCTCTTTTGATTTCTTATGCAGGTAGTGGATCATGTACAGCAACTGTTTTTATTTATTATTTTTAATGGATGAATAAAAATTATATGTATTTATCATGTACAACATGATGTTTTAAAATATGCAGATTATGCAATGGCTAAATCGAGGTAACATGTGCTTTACCTCACATACTTATCATTGGAACTGTGTTTTCAATGAAGATTCTTTTATTGTTTTCTCTTTTTTTGTTTGTTTTTTTGGCCTCATTCCAAAAGCAATATATGCTTATTTAAAAAGCAGGGAACAAAAGAAACAGAAAAGCAAGAGGAAATAAGGTACTCCTAATCCCACCTATCAAGAGACAGCCAATCTAAGGATCACAGAGTAAAGCTCAATGCATGTGATGTAATAACACCTTTTGGTGACCAACTTTTTTTAAAAAATGTAGTATTATATTGTGAATATCATCATTAGTTACTGTTATATGAAACTACCTTGTTGGACATGTAAGTTGTTTTCTCCCTTGAGCTATTGCAAACAACACTAAAATAAACATCTTAGTACACAAAGATGTACATGTATCTTTACATACAATTTTATTTCCTTAGGATACATTTTTCCAGAAACTGAATTTTTCCCAGCTTATTTGGGGTACATTTTTGGTTGTCTTATTTTTGCTTGAGACTTTGAATTAAATACTAAAACGTCTAATAATTTTTTGTGTAAAACTTTAATTAAATATGGAAATATGAATACAAATTATGGGAAGGAATCGTGGCAGTGGTAGTTCTTGCTTGGTAAAGTAGTGAAAGAATTATATGAACCCAAACTGTGCATCAGAATTCCGGAGGCAGCAAACCATAGGGGAGAGAGTTGGGGATAGGAATGAACGCATCTACTTTTAATTCCTGACTCAAGTACTTACTTGCAGTTGTATGACCTTGAGCTCATATTTAACCTTGCTGAACCTTGATTTCTTTATTTGAAAAATCTTTTTTATGACTTTGTGTTGCAGAATTTTGCTCCTTAGTTCAACTAAAACCAGGTTCTTGTCACACGACCAGGAAAATTTAGGCACGCGGACGCATTGAAGAGTGAGTAGGGCAGGATTTTATTGGGCGAAAAAGGAAAAAAAGAAAAAAAGAAAAACTCAGCAAAGGGAGATGGAGCTCTTGCTAATAGGTCCCTGACCTCACAGATTGAATCCCAGGCCACCACACAGGAACTGGAGGCCAAGCTCCTCCCCCTGCCCGTGGCTCCACCCTGTTCTCCCAGTGCGCATGTGGGCATGCTCAGACAAGGCACTGGGCAGGTTCCCCCATCTGCACAAAAGCATCTGATGTAAACACTTGTGGGGTGGGCCAGAGATTCTCTGGGGACCCCTTTTTATCTGCCTGGGCATTTAGCTGTCTCATCAGTTCCTGCTTGTCTCTCCTGTCTCAGCCCTCAGTCTCTCATCGCTCTCTCTCAGTCCCCTCTGCCCTCAAGTTTAAGATTCAATCAGATTAACCTACTCCACAGGCCTTTTCCTGCTTCTCCCTTTGTCTGGACCAACCTTCATCTCTGCTCCCCCACAGCCCCCAACTCCCCAACACATACCTAAATAATTAGTACTGGCTATCTGAGGCTCAGATTAGACATCACCTTCCTTAGAAAAACCTTGCCTGTCCGTCCCCTCCACATACACACTTCAATCTAGGTTAGATGCCCCTCTTTTGCTGTGCTAGAAAAAAAAATTATCCTTTCCACTGTCATTTGTACACATCACACCATAATATACATACCTGCTTATATCTCTGATTCTTCCCCTAGCCCATGATCTCTTTGAGATTAGGTACTATTTCTCATTCATCTCTGCATCCTCAATAGCCAACACAGTGTGTGGATTCAGTGAGGACTTGTTAAGTGAGTGATGAATGAATGAAGGAGCATAATCATACCTATTTCACAGACGTATTAAGTAATGATTGTATGAAATAATGTAAGTGGAAATTCCTGGCATGCAGCTAGGTCAGGAAATTAAATCTCATAGCATTAAAGGCAATTGACAGTAACTTTGTCACAGATCTCTTACAATCACTTAAAATGTTCTGAGTGTGAAGTTCTGGAGAATCTTTGTCTTTTTAAAAGTCTGTTGAAAGGTGAATTTCGTCATCATAGAAGGAATCTCAGAGGACAAAGGACCTCTTGTTTAAGACAACTAAGCCCAGCGATTAGTGGTGAGGCGCCATGCCTAAGTGCTTTCAGGGCCTGGGGTCAGCTTACCCAGCCAAACCTCCCCTTTCTGGCCCCACACCTTGGACCCAGAAGAGGAGGAAGTGGGTAAAGAGGCTGAGAAGGAATACAGAAAAAGGGGCTGAAATTAGATGATGTGGGGGTAATAATTGTAGCTTTTGCACAGCAGCTGTGTTTAGAACCAGGCAAGCTATATACATCAGAGAGTTCCGCAGCCCCCAGAAAAATGTTCCTCGGAACGCCTATCACCTTTCATTCTTCCTGAGCTTTGTAGCCTTCAGCAGGTCTTCTCAGTGGTGCCTTGCCCTAGCACCTCATTGGCCAGCTCGGCACTACCTCCTGGGGTGTAAATGAACTGTTAAGGGTGGTTCTCTCAGCAGTAGAACTGGTCTCACGGAATGTTTTTCCAGTTCTGACAGTCTGGCACAAAGCTGCTAAGAGGCACCTAGTATCACAAAAGCTAGGCACTGCTCCCTGCTGCTGGGCTGGCAGTCTCCAGGCTCTTTTAGGAAATGACTGGGCCAGTCCAGCCGCCTCCCAGATGATTTTCCCCCTCAGGCCATGCCCTTTTGACCCCAAGACAATTTGGAATCAGCTCAGTCAGTTTGAAGAATTTCTCCAAGTTGCAACTGACAGCTTCATTGTCCTAAGGCACAAATTAAAGTTAAGCCTTTATTAGAGTAATACATTTGTGTTTGTGACAGGTCAAAACAATGATGCAAATGCAGGGTATTTAAAAGCGGGAGAGAGAAACTCCTATAGATTTCAGAGGAATCATCTCTGGCGAGTCTAATTCGGAGGGAAGATCTGCAGATCGTTCTGGCTGCAGGGCAGTGAACCAACTTCTGCTACTCCTCCCCAGCACCAGGCAGCAGGCAGGCCTGCCCTGCGATGAAAGGTGAAGAGGCGGCAAGGCCCCGACTAACTGAAATTTTCCACAGAGATTCCCACGAGTGCAGACTTGAACAAACAGCCAAACGCCACCCACCTATAGCTCCAAAGCCAGTTCCCCAATCTCCTCCACCATGGCCTCAAATATTCTTGCGTTCGGGTTCCCTCCTCCTTTCAGCTGTGGGGATGGGAAGCCAAGGGGCAGGTAGGAGTGGGAGTGGGAAGGCTGGAGGCCCTGCCTTTGCTCTGAACTGGAGCAGGAAAGCAGCCTGGAAGCCATGTGACAGCAGGAGATGTGGGGCTCCCAGAGGGTGGGGCAGGCAGCACCCAAACCATGCTTGACCCACTGCTCGGCCTGGCCTGGGGCCAGAGGAAGCACAAGCACTTTTTTTCAGTTCAATTTATTCTCCAAAGCAACAAACCTCAGGATATGAACGACAGAGGAAGTTAAGTTTAAACAAAGGCATTCACCAAGCAGTATGGGTCCCCTGCAATGACAAACGAATCCCTGGCAAAGGGACAGCCAACATTGGCTAGATTGGAACGTTATGATTCCAGGATGATCTTTCTGACCTGGGTTTAGAAGCTCCTTCACTTGGCTTTCTTTATACAGGCACGGGGTGGTGGTGAGCTGATCTGCTCAGTCTGTTGGTCAGTCTATCAACAAACATCGATTGATCCCACCTAGCATGGGGCAGGCTGTTTAGGCAGGCTGCTTGTGATGTATCTGCTAGAGGATACATCATAAAGTTCTGGAAAACCAGGAAGTTTCACTGCATATACAGAAATCACGCTTGAGTCAGAAGCCTACCATCTAATCAATGTCCAGACAGGATTTTGAAGCCAGACAAAGTGGGGCTTGAATCCCAGCTCACCTGTTAACTTAAATAGCCATATGACTTTGGGTAAGTCAACCTCTCTGTGCCTCAGTTCACATACTCATAAAATAGAGATAAACATAATATTTTAGGCCTAGTCAGCTTGGAGTATTACTGCTTGGACATAAGAAGCAGGACATGTGTTCACCATCTAAAATTGGAGCGAATTCCATGAGGCATGAGTGTAGCAAACACTTATATAGCACTTTCTAGTACTAGTCTGAGTGTTTTACATATATTAATTCATTTAACCTTTGTTAGGACCCTATAGAGCAGGTACTAATATTATCCCCATTTTATAGATTAAAAAAAAAAAACCCAAGGCACAGAGAAGTTATATAAAAACCCTAGTCAGTGACACTTATTTGATGTGCGTGAGACTTATGTAAGGTAATGCATGGGAAATACATCTAGAAAATTGTTGATAAATGCTATTTGTGATTATTATTCAGTAATATTATTGTTATTATTATTAACTGTATTACCCTAACTGTGAATAATGACCATGGAACAATTTAGAATGTAGTAAAATGCAAAGGGTTTGGCTATTTCCATCTGCTTCCTTAAAGGAAGCCCTACATTATTTTAGGTAACTCTAGGGAGTTCTTATGGACCCTTCCAGGATTAATGACTCCAAAGGGAAGAGCAAATCTCTTGGGGCTGCTGAGTAAACAGAGGCCAAAGCATGCAAAAAGGCAGGGTAAATTAACCCTACAGGAAGCGCAGAAATGGGGGAGCACAGCTCTATTACCTGGAGGTGGGTTGCAAAATCAAGCATCATCAAAAGAAAGTCCAGTTGAAAGTGAAAGACTGTTCTTTGTTGGTTTGCAAAGTACAGAAATAAGGAGGTCTGTAAGCCAGGGAGAGGGGAATTAACAAATTTGAGCACCCGCTTTGTGTCAGGAACCTTATCCCTGATATCTCATTTATCATGACAATGACCTCATGAGGTAGATGCTAGGATCATCTCCACTTTAGTGATAAGGGCACATCCTCAGAGAGCTGAAGTGACCCACCTGAAGTCTCACACCTTCAAATTGTTGGGGTTTGGTCTAGAATTCAGGTCTGCCCTACTCCAGATGTATTTTTCCTTCCATAATCCCATCTATAAATCTCAAACAAAACCAATCATTATCCCTTCTAAACTTGCTCCTTCTATTCTGTTCTCTATCTTGGTGAATGGGGCCATCATCCCACCAGCCACTTAAGCTAGAAACTTGAAGGTCATTTAGATCCTTTCTCACATATCTCCCATATCCAAAAGGGTGGCATCAAATGGTTCTAGAAATTCTACCTCATTAGCATGTCTTTTATTCATCCTTCCTGTCTGTCTTCACCATTGACGAAGTTCAGAACCCTAGTAGGCTGCAATATCGATGTTTGGGCATATGTGTTTGGATATAGTTTGACCCTCTAAAATTGGATCCACTAAACTTGATGGTAACATTCAGATTCTACCTGGCATCTCTAGCACTTAGAACATATTTTTATTAAATATAGTCTGAATGAATAAATGCATAAATTAATGCATGATGAGCAGAGGCTAATGTCCCCACTTTTAAACCCTTCAGTGGTCTCTGCCACCTTCAGGATAAAGACCACACTTCTCACACTTCTTCACATATAGAATACATTGCCTGAAAGGTCTAGCTGCCAACCTCTTCTTCAACTTTGACCTCCAGTCACTGCCATTTTCCTTTCAATACTCCATTCTTCACTTAGATTGACCCTTTTGTTCTGTGAAAGGACCACGTTCTCTTGCATATTGGCCTTCGTTCTTCCCTTTGTGTAGATCACCATACTTCCCCCACAATCTACCTCTCGATCTTCACCTTCTTAACTCCTACTCAGCAACTTAAATGGTTTGTTCTTCTGGAAGTTTTTCCTGGCACCCCAAGTCTAGGGTTTACAGTTGACAGAACTAAGGCTCAAATAGCCTAAGTGACTTACCCACGGCTCCACAGCTTGTCAGTGGCAGAGTCAAATCTATCCTGGTTTATCAGACTCCAAATATACATTACCTAATTTGTATTACTCCTCGCAACAACTCAGCAAGCTAAGGGGATAAGTGATTAGTCCAAGATTACATAGCTAAAGTGGTGGGTTTTTTGGTAGTTTTTGTAGTCCCAAATCCAGGTACCTTCTATTACACCAAAGCAATTTCATATCATTGAAGTTGGAAGAACTTTGCCTTATGAAGTGACAGAATCAGTTATCTATTTCACTGTTGACTAAACTACAAAAGATCCTTCATCATCGCAAATTTAAAAACCAACCCCTGGGCAAACATCCCAAGGGTAAATTCCACCACTAATAAATTTAAAAATCACTGTGCTTTGCTTTCCTACTTAACTTGAACAGTGTTCGGTCCTGGCACTGCCTCTCCGTCTCTTTCCAAAAATGAGGCCTAGTGGCCTTTATCATGGGCTCCCAAGGGAATCAGGTGAGCTAACTTACTATATTCTGTTACTGGGTACCCACTGCATGGCCAGTACAATCACTTAGCAATCAGGTAAATGTGAAAGTAGAGATGTTTTAACATCTCGTTTTGACTTTAGTCTCCAGAAACCATCAAAGTGAAACATCATTTTGGAAATTCAGAAATAACAGCTTTTACAAAGACAGAAATGCAGCAGGCAAAAAGGGATATCAGATAGAACTGTGTCAAATACGGTGATGGGATGACCATTTTGTACAACTCTCTATGTAACCTGAGATGAGCAAACAAGAGGTTGCTCTCCAAAGGCACTCATCACTACTACTGTGTGTGAGAGTGTGTGCACACATGCATGTGCATGTGTGTATATTGAAGAGATTGATAGTCAAGCTAGAAACTTGACCCTCTATTGTTTCTAATATCTCACAAAGCTTTAACTTTGGTCTTATCTTCCTTTTTTCCTTCAAGAAAAGTTCTAGTCTCCATGTTGAAGAAGCAAAACCAAATATACAATAAAACCTGCAATTAATTTGTAAATCATGACCTTATTCAATTTTTAGTCTCACTCACCCACTCCCATCATCATTCTAGAGAGCCTTCCTTGACAGTCTAAAGATAAGCTGTCCGTTGTAAGATCAGCCCTAAGAATAATGCTAATATTTGACAATGATCAGTTTATGAAATAAATATGAGGGCTTGAAAAGTAAGATGACATTTTCACTAAATTCATTTTCTTCATTGGATTGTACTTTAGTAGGCACATTCTAGCAATTGTGAAGTCCCATAACCTATCCTGCACCCCTAAACACTATTGGAAGTTCATGAAAGAAAAGGTTGACTAATATTTTCAGAGAATTTATCTATAAAATCAACACCAAGTGACTCAGAGCACAAATATGCAAAGAAACCTCAGGAAAACAAGATGTATTTGGGAGCAGCCACTCTTTCTAATAAACTAACTGAAAGTATTAACAAGTTAAAAACAGTAGGATGATCAGAAAGCGGAGTTGTCAATCATGCAATGACAGAAAAAGGAATAACCAAGGCCAAAATTGGTAGCATCCAGGCAGTATGTCCAGGCCAGAGTGTGCTCTTGCTCACGAACTTTACCTACCAATATAGCAGAGTCTACTGTTCCCAGAACTGGGCCTGGGACATATTAGGTCCTCAATAATAATTTGTTAACTAAATGAGTTAATTAATGAATACGTGACTAAAAGGTCTCAATGCCATGGCCTCTGTGGACACAGATGCATTACCAAACCATCGAATATTAGGATCATATATCTAATTCTTCCAGATCTGGCTCTTCTGACATCATTTGGCATATAAATGATGAGAGGACCCCAGTGTCCCCAATCCCACTGTAAATGGTGACACTAGCATTCTAATTTTAAATGTCAGTCTCTGACTCCAGTTCTTGTGGAGTAGTGACAAAACAGGCTTCTTAGTCAGGAGGCCTGAGTTAGACCTTGGACACTGGCCAATTCAGGAAGATAATAGTACTGGGGGTGGAGAAAGGGTTCTGGATGTCAATGAGCTTTCTCCAGGTGACATTATTTTATCTGATCATGTGTCCTTTTTATATTTCTACCACTGCACTTTCTGTAAAATCAACACCAATACCCAAGAGTCCACTATGTTCCCTTATGCAACCAATTATTTTCTTGAATCTTATCTTGAAGGACAATTTTCCCTGGTTATGATCCATGCCTCTTGAGATTTCAGTTTAGTATCAAAAGGTCCTCCATGTGGCCTTCCTCAGCTATCAATGGGTTCTCTTCATTATGGTTCCAAGCATTTCTTCATCAAATTTGGAATGTTAGTACTAATAAAATAGAGCATTCTTTAGGTTGCTTTTTTAAGTGTTTGAATAGGTGAAAAGATTCACACCATTGTCTCCCTGACCTTGAGGGAACACTGTCCCACATAATTCTTCAACCATGATTAAGAAAAGAAGGGTCTACTAACTGGTTCACAATAGTCATCAAAAGCTCACTGTGTGCCAAGTTCTATGCCTTGTGAGGTCATCAGAAAATAAATAATGTGCATCGGCAATACTGAAGGCTACTGACAGATGAGTCTTCTGTTTACAATTGTATATGAAGGAGAGGGGAGAGTTCTGGATTGGAAGTCCAGCTCTGCAATTATATGCTGTGTGATTGTGCACACGTCACTTAAGTTCCCTGAGCCTCCATCTTTTAACTTACAAAATGGGAAAAGATCTTTTCCCTACCTTCACTCACAAGGCTGAATGGAGGATCAAATGAACTAATGGATGTGAAAGTGCTTTGTAAATTTTAAAGTGCTATCCACAGATGACTCACTACTGCTATCATCATCATCATCACCACCATTATCATCATCATCACTATCATCATCATCATCATCATCAATCTATTATTGTTAAGCAGAGAAGGTACTATTGGATGATTGAATGCTAACTTAAGCTTCTAACTCCTCTGGACAAAGCCACTCACAGTACTGCAGCCAATGCTATTGCCTCTCTGGGTAACACCACGGTTGCTACTTACAAAGCATTCTTCCACAGAGCAAAAGGGATCACATGCTTTGACACCTGAATTGCTGGGTATCAAATCTCTCCCATTATCTTTCCAAGGAACACAGTGTGTTGCAGCTGGAAAGACACAGTTTGACTTGAAGCCAAATCAAGTCTTCTAGTTGCTGGAAGTGGCTCTTTCATAGGTGAATTTTGTGAAGATATGGTACTATGTTCCTTACCCACCCTCCACCCCATTTAAATGGATCTGAATTAGACTGCACATTCAACAAACTCTTCTGTCACTTTTTGTCAAAGATTTCTCTTTGAGTTCCTTGAAATATCTATTAAAAACTTAGCCTAAAGCAATATCTTTTGAATACCCAGCTCACTAATTCAGGTACTGCAGCACTGTGAGCATACACCACCAGTCTGCAAATGGATAAACTACTCAAAAGATATTTTCCACCCCTAAATATAGTTCCAAGAAAGAATAGGAAATGCCTCATACCTCTAATGGAAGCTATTTGCTACAAAAACAAATCATTCAGGTCCGTGGAACTAGAAATGCCTTTTGCGCATAAAACTGAAAGGAAGAGACAGCAAAACAGCAGACGAAGACATGAAGTCATCACTCACAAAGCACATGATTCAAATAAAAATAAAATACTCATTGGAAAAATGGGCTACCCACACACACAACATCATGGTTGAGCCACAGCAGTTGTCAGTTTATGTATAAAAGAAAAAAAACAACATTTCGTATGAATTTCAGAGAAAATAAACTATTTGTCTCTTGTTAGTGGCTAATGTAAATATCAAAGCAAATAGCATTTTTGGTTCCAATAAAAATGTAGAACTTTTCAAAATGCTCATACATAAATCCTGACATCAAAATGTACATATCTTAAGATGTTGGAACATGAGCACCAAATGATGTGCTTAATACATTTGTTCTTTCTTGAAGAGATGAGGTATAATTGTATGCAATCATCTTGTAGCTAGGAATTTATTAAGAACTCTGAACTATAAGTACTAAATCAAACTAAATAGTCTCTTATCCTATTTTTCTCTCTCATACTTGTCATTCCTTCCTGAAGTTCTCATTACAACTACATAATTCTACCCCTTATAACCCATAGGTTTTCTTCAGAAAAGGAGGATAGCTTCCCCCACTCCTTTCCCTCAGAACAACAGTTTTCTCCCCACAAATGCTCATGGGGTGAGACTCACAGACATAATTTCAATGAACAATAATACCTTATTGGGTAAAAGAACTAGTTTATTGCTGCTTTACTTTTTGCAAATAGTTATCCTGTCTTTAAAATTTGCTATTGTTGTCCCTTGAGAAAAGACAACTTGTTCTAAGAGAAAGGTTAATGGAAAAATATGAACTACATTGTGATGTTAAATACAGATTATTTTTCCAAAGCTAAAAATCACAGTCCTCCTTCATTCAGTCCTAAAGAAGACATAACATTGCTCTCTAATGGGCTGTTCACAAATGACTATTATTGAATGAATAATAAAGGAATAATAGCAATGTGATTTCCACTTACATCAACCACAAAAATCTTCTGGGAATCATCCAAAAACTGCACTTTTAAATGTAGCATTCTCAGCGAGGCCGTTGGGCTGCAAGCAGGCTCAGAGTGCTGTGGGTGCTTTCTCCAGGAATTTCACTCCCAGCTGGATGTGGTGCACTCGGGTCCCCCCACCCCCAGCCAGGCATTCCCACTGTCAGCGGGGCACACTTCCGTTTGCTTGAAGTAATGCACACCCAAGGGCATTTGTGCTGCCAAGTGCAGGGGATCAATAGCATCTGGGCAGTCTCCTGTTTGGTCAATATCAAATCTAACTGAACTTCCTCTAGCCTTCTTAAACTCAGCTCCTTTCTTCAAAGAAAAATATAAAGAAAGCAAGCATTTGTGGTCCCTGGGGATTTTCTTTATTTCACAAGGGCACAATTTGAAAACCCTAGATCAAGCTTTAATAAACTGAGAATAGCCATTCTCAAAAGTAAAAAGATTCAAGTTAATCTCAAATTGTACTAGAAATTTCATGGCCAAGCTAGGAAGGATCTATCTATCTATCTATCTATCTATCTATCTATCTATCTATGCTTATATATATCTATATATAATTATATAGATATAATATATCCATATATAATTATATAGATATAATATATCCATATATAATTATATAGATATAATATATCCATACATAATTATATAGATATAATATATCCATATAATTGCTATTATATAGAAACATATATAATATAAAATTATGCATAATTTTAATTATCTGAATTCACATGATTTAGAAATAAAAACTATATAAAAAGGTATATGGAAAACTTCACTTCCACTCCTGTTCCCTCTTTTCTGTGTTCCCAATACACCCCTATTGGTAACCAATTTTTTTTCTTTCTATTCCCATAGAATGTATGTGCTTACATCTATAAAGAAATGAAACAAGGAATACAACTGAGGTCGAACCCCATCTCAGCTGTAAATAACATTCATGTATTCTTGGATAAATGAACTAATTAGGATAAAGAACGTTCTAATAAAACAGTCATCAAAGAATTACATTAATATCATTTTCATTATATAACAATAATTACGATAATATTTATTCTGGACTGAGATAACACTTAAGGCAAGAACTAAGAAAACTTACCTCCATTTATATTTTTTGTTGACAAGAAGATAATGGGTGAATGATTAAAAGATGCCAAGCACAGTAGATTACATTACGATAGGATTCTTGGCTGAAAGTGGTATGAAAATATAGAAGAAGAAAAGCCAATTTAAAATGTTCAACTACTAAAGAACTAGCTCGTTTATTTTTATAAATGAATAAAGGGTGTCAAATTGTTGTGATATTTAAATTGTACCGGATATGTTTAAAATAGTGATGTAACAGTTTTTATTTTAAAATACCAATATTTATATGACACCAGCAAACACATACTTTGTCAAGTATTTAACTTCCCATGAAAAATTTTAGATGTCAACTTAGATGGGTGAGGGGACACATGATTTTTCAAAATACTTTTGGGGGTCACAGGAGCAGAATACTTTGTGGACCACTGCTTTAAAACACTATTTCTCTAAGTACGGTTGAGGGACCAACTTACAGAATCACCTGGGAAGGGTGGCTGACTTTTTAAAAATGCCGATACCTGAACTCCATCCCCAAATTGGGTTGTTAGGTTTGGGGTGGACCCCAAATAGATCAATTTTCAACATGCACTCCAAGTGGCTCTCATGCAAACCATTTAAGAAGCACTACTTAAAAAATAAAAACTAGCATTTTACAGTATTATAGCCATGGCTGAAGAGGGAAACAACCTCACATACATATCTGGACTGAGGATAGAATTGAAATAAAAGCTAAACAAGAGCTGGAGCTCTCAAAATAGCAGCACCCGTGGAGGAGCCTAGAAATAGGAAAAGGTCACCAGAGAAGGAAGGCACTTTTCCTGGAATTCCTAGTACAATCAAAGAATAGAACGGGAATGGAAGGGCTTAGGCAGGCTAAGCCCACTGTGGGCTTTCCATTGTGGTTGCACTTTGGGAGAAAACAGAAGAAAGTCCTTTTCCATCTTGAACCAGCCTGAGGAAAGCCCGTGTTTAGGAGGGTCGACCGTCACACCAAAACAAAACATGCCCTAACAGAAGCTGATTGCAAAGCAGGTGACAGAGAACACTTTGGGAAGCACTGCTGGAGGCTGGCAGAGGGGTACTTGCCATGAAAATGCCCTTGAGAGCCTCTGAGAACACTGTTGGGATGGTTGAGGCACCTGTTCCCTTTTGGTCCCACCGGTGGCCTAAAATGTGGTCTCGGAGTACTTGTCGTCTGCCTGCTCACTGGGTGGAGCTTGCCAGCATCTGTTCTTTCTTCCTAGGATCACAGAAGAACTGCAGCTTCCTGGGGAGCAGTTTCACTTCCACAGGCATCGCTTCATACTCCTCGCTGTCAATGCTAAAAGAGCTCCCTGCTCCCTTGGGGACAAGCAAAGTGTACTGGCTGGCTTGGAGACACTCCATGCCCTCAGTGTCCAGCTTGGCTTTTCTCACCTTTAGGCTTCCTATAGTTATAAAGCCTCCTTTGCTGACGGTGTCGGCTTCAATGCAGATGTTCATAAAATCTTTGCATGTTCGGTCAAGCTGATTGTTCCGTGTCGTGATGGACAGTTCAATAGTGGACAACTGCACATCTTTCCAGACCTCTCGGCTCACCTCTTGGGAAAGGGCATCCTGTGGTTGTGCCCAGTAAGATGCAAGCCTCCGTAATATTCTCCTGTACAAAGAAGGCCTTCATACAGGGGTCTCCTCTGGTTCATTGGCAGGTCTCTCTGTAGTTCCTGTATACAAGATAGAGGTTTCATGAGTCTGAGGCCACTCCTTAAGAGTGCTGAAAAAGTGGGCTGCTTTGATTTTTAGAGGCCCAAGATATCAGTACCTGCTAACTTTGATGCCAGCATCTCTGAGGGATCCCCACCAAAGGCCAGTCATTGCAAACACAGGCTGTTCCTTTTCACCCTTGATCTGCAAGACGTCAAATGGAACTGTCTCTCCGTTCACAATGGCAAGTGTAGCATCAGTAATATGTTGGACTTTGTTTCCACTTTCAGTAAAGAGGTTATGATTCAAACTACTGGTCTGTCCCAGTGGGATAAATCCAATGGGAATCTTACTGAAGGTAGCCTCATCTGTTCATCGAAGAACTCCAGTAACAACCTCCTGCAGTGTCCCATCTCCTCCTGTAACAATGATCACATATGTGTTTTCTATCAGTTCCAGGAATTTCTTGGCTTGTCCCTCATAATCTGTCTTAACACTAGTCACACCTATGCTGGGATAAATGTAAAATCGGGGCAGCATTTTTTTCAAATAGAATCCTGGCTTTGCCTTTGCAAGCTGCAGGATTGAGAAAAACAGTTTCCTTCTTCACTTGTGCATTGGGAGGAATGAGTTGATTGCCAAACACCTGAGCTTCTTCACAGGCTGCTCTCCTTAGTAGGTTATCACAGTGTTTTCCATAGAGCCACTGGCCTCCCCAGGTCAGCAGGAAGAGCCCAGCTGTAGTTTTCTTCCAATGATTTTGAAGTGTTTTAAAGAACACCGTCATCTTCTAGAGATTTGCATGGCTGGTCCCGCTCAATAACCACTTTTATTAGCGTTTTGTTGTAGTTGTTCAGCCTTCAGTGTTTCCTTATGCAAATTTTATACAAGCAAATACAAATATATATATATCCTATGTAGGTAGCATACTAGTATTACACTGTTTTGTGCATTCTTTTTCCTCATTTATCATGGAGATCTGCCCTTACCTGTGCATGGAGAACTTCCTCATTTCTTTTCACAGCTGCATAATTTTGCACTGTGTAGACAAACCAAAGTTCACTCAGCCAGTCTGAAATTAATATTTCAGCCTCAACAAGACTGAAATGAATATCTTCATACATATGTCAATTTATATGTGTGCAGATATATCTGTAGGATAGATTTCCAGAAGTAGAGTTGCTGGTCAAGGATAATGAATTGGTAGTCATGATAGCTATATTTCCTTCCATAAGGGTTATGATGGGTTGAATTGTGACCCATAAAATTCTTACATTGAAGTCCTGAGCCCTAGTAACTCAGAATGTGACTGCATTAGGAGAGAGGGTCTTTAAAGAAGTAATTAAGTTGAAATGAGGTCATTAGGGTGGGTCGTAATCCAGTTTGACTGGTGTCCTTATTAAAAGAGAGTAGGACACAGACATGTAAAGAGGGAAGACAACATGAAGACACATAGAGGAGAAGATGTACATCTATGAGCCATGGAGAGAGGTGTCAGAAGAAACCAGTCCTGCCAACACCTTGATCTCAGACTTCTAGCCTGCAGAATGGTGAGAAAATAACTTTCTGTTGTTTAAGCCACCCGGTCTGTGATATTTCATATGGCAGCCCTACCAAACTAATAAAGGTTGTGCTACATTGCAGTCCCATTAGTAATGTATGAGAGTGACTTTTCTATACAGGCTTGACAGTGGAGTATCGAACTTTTGGATGTTTACCAAACTGATAGGTGAGAAAAAAAATCTTGGTGTACTTTTCATATTATGAGAGAAGTCAAGCATCTTTTCATATGTTTAAGGGCCATTACTTTTTTTTTTTTTTTGAGATGGAGTCTCGCTCTGTCTCCCAGGCTGGAGTGCAGTGGTGCAATCTTGGTTCCCTGCAGCCTCCACCTCCCGGGTTCAAGTGATTCTCCTGCCTCAGCCTCCCGAGTAGCTGGGAATACAGCCGTGTGCCACTGCACTCCACTAGTTTTTTTTTGTTTTTTTGTTTTTTTTGTATTTTTAGTAGAGATGGGGGTTTCACCATTTTGGCCAGGCTGGTCTGGAACTCCTGACCTCACGTGATCCACCCGCCTCAGCCTCTCAAAGTTCTGGGATTACAGGTGTGAGCCACCGTGCCTGGCCCCAGTGCCATTACATTTATATTAATTTCTTTTTTGTGTGGATTTCTTTTACTGTGAAAGATGTGTTCATTTACTTTGACATTCCATTTTATTTTTCTTATTTAAAAGATTTTGTATAGCCCAGCATGAGTGACGCAGAAGACGGGTGATTTCTGCATTTCCATCTGAGGTACCGGGTTCATCTCACTAGGGAGTGCCAGACAGTGGGCGCAGGTCAGTGGGTGTGTGCACCGTGCACGAGCCGAAGCAGGGCGAGGCATTGCCTCACTCGGGAAGCGCAAGGGATCAGGGAGTTCCCTTTCCTAGTCAAAGAAAGTGGTGACAGACGGCACCTGGAAAATCAGGTCACTCCCACCCGAATACTGCGCTTTTCTGATGGGCTTAAAAAATGGCGCACCAGGAGATTATATCCCGCACATGGCTCGGAGGGTCCTACGCCCACGGAGTCTCGCTGATTGCTAGCACAGCAGTCTGAGATCAAATTGCAAGGCGGCAGCCAGGTTGGGGGAGGGGCGCCCGCCATTGCCCAGGCTTGCTTAGGTAAACAAAGCAGCTGGGAAGCTCGAACTGGGTGGAGCCCACCACAGCTCAAGGAGGCCTGCCTGCCTCTGTAGGCTCCACCTCTGGGGGCAGGGCACAGACAAACAAAAAGACAGCAGTAACCTCTGCAGACTTAAATGTCCATGTATGACAGCTTTGAAGAGAGCAGTGGTTCTCCCAGCACACAGCTGGAGATCTGAGATCGGGCAGACTGCCTCCTCAAGTGGGTCCTTGACCCCTGAGCACCCTAACTGGGAGGCACCCCCCAGCAGGGGCAGACTGACACCTCACACAGCAGGGTACTCCAACAGACCTGCAGGTGAGGGTCCTGTCTGTTAGAAGGAAAACTAACAAACAGAAAGGACATCCACACCAAAAACCCATCTGTACATCACCATCATCAAAGACCAAAAGTAGATAAAACCACAAAGATGGGGAAAAAACAGAGCAGAAAAACTGGAAACTCTAAAAAGCAGAGCACCTCTCCTCCTCCAAAGGAACGCAGTTCCTCACTAGCAATGGAACAAAGCTGGATGGAGAATGACTTTGACGAGCTGAGAGAAGAAGGCTTCAGATGATCAAATTACTCCAAGCTACAGAAGGACATTCAAACCAAAGGCAAAGAAGTTGAAAACTTTGAAAAAAATTTAGAAGAATGTATAACTAGAATAACCAATACAGAGAAGTGCTTAAAGGAGCTGATGCAGCTGAAAACCAAGGCTCAAGAACTACGTGAAGAATGCAGAAGCCTCAGGAGCTGATGCAATGAACTGGAAGAAAGGGTATCAGCGATGGAAGATGAAATGAATGAAATGAAGCGAGAAGGGAAGTTTAGAGAAAAAAGAATAAAAAGAAACGAGCAAAGCCTCCAAGAAATATGGGACTATGTGAAAAGACCAAATCTACGTCTGATTGGTGTACCTGAAAGTGACGGGGAGAAGGGAAAACACACTGCAGGATATTATCTAGGAGAACTTCCCCAATCTAGCAAGGCAGGACAACATTCAGATTCAGGAAACACAGAGAACACCACAAAGATACTCCTTGAGAAGAGCAACACCAAGACACATAATTGTCAGATTCACCAAAGTTGAAATGAAGGAAAAAATGTTAAGGGCAGCCAGAGAGAAAGGTCGGGTTACCCTCAAAGGGAAGCCCATCAGACTAACAGCAGATCTGTCGGCAGAAACTCTGCAAGCCAGAAGAGAGTGGGGGCCAATATTCAACATACTTAAAGAAAAGAGTTTTCAACCCAGAATTTCATATCCAGCCAAACTAAGCTTCATAAGTGAAGGAGAAATAAAACACTTTACAGACAAGCAAATGCTGAGAGATTTTGTCACCACCAGGCCAGCCCTAAAAAAGCTCCTGGTACTGGAACAACCAGTACCAGCCGCTGCAAAATCATGCCAAAATGTAAAGACCATCGAGACAAGGAAGAAACTGCATCAACTAACGAGCAAAATAACCAGCTAACATCATAATGACAGGATCAAATTCACACATAACAATATTAACTTAAATGTAAATGGACTAAATTCTCCAATTAAAAGACACAGACTGGCAAATTGGATAAAGAGTCAAGACCCATCAGTCTGCTGTATTCAGGAAACCCATCTCACGTGCAGAGACACACATACGCTCAAAATAAAAGGATGGAGGAAGATCTACCAAGCCAATGGAAAACGAAAAAAGGCAGGGGTTGCAATCCTAGTCTCTGATAAAACAGACTTTAAACCAACAAAGATCAAAAGAGACAACGAAGGCCATTACATAATGGTAAAGGGATCAATTCAACAAGAAGAGCTAACTGTCCTAAATATATATGCACCCAATACAGGAGCACCCAGATTCATAAAGCAAGTCCTGAGTGACCTACAAAGAGACTTAGACTCCCACACAATAATAATGGGAGACTTTAACACTCCACTGTCAACATTAGACAGATCAACGAGATAGAAAGTTAACAAGGATACCCAGGAACTGAACTCAGCTCTGCACCAAGCGGACCTAGTAGACATCTACAGAACTCTCCACCCCAAATCAACAGAATATACATTTTTTTCAGCACCACACCACACCTATTCCAAAATTGACCACATACTTGGAAGTAAAGCTCTCCTCAGCAAATGTAAAAGAACAGAAATTATAACAAACTATCTCTCAGACCACAGTGCAATCAAACTAGAACTCAGGATTAAGAATCTCACTCAAAGCTGCTCAACTACATGGAAACTGAACAACCTGCTCCTGAATGACTACTGGGTACATAACGAAATGAAGGCAGAAATAAAGATGTTCTTTGAAACCAACGAGAACAAAGACACAACATACCAGAATCTCTGCGACGCATTCAAAGCAGTGTGTAGAGGGAAATTTATAGCACTAAATGCCCACAAGAGAAAGCAGGAAAGATCCAAAATTGACACCCTAACATCACAATTAAAAGAACTAGAGAAGCAAGAGCAAACACATTCAAAAGCTAGCAGAAGGCAAGAAATAACTAAGATCAGAGCAGAACTGAAGGAAATAGAGACACAAAAAACCCTTCAAAAAATTAACGTATCCAGGAGCTGGTTTTTTGAAAAGATCAACAAAATTGATAGACCACTAGCAAGAGTAATAAAGAAAAAAAGAGAGAAGAATCAAATAGACGCAATAAAAAATGATAAAGGGGATATCACCACCGATCCCACAGAAATACAAACTACCATCAGAGAATACTACAAACACCTCTATGCAAATAAACTTGAAAATCTAGAAGAAATGGATAAATTCCTCAACACATACACTCTCCCAAGACTAAACCAGGAAGAAGTTGAATCTCTGAATAGACCAATAACAGGAGCTGAAATTGTGGCAATAATCAATAGCTTACCAACCAAAAAGAGTCCAGGACCAGATGGATTCACAGCTGAATTCTACCAGAGGTACAAGGAGGAACTGGTACCATTCCTTCTGAAACTATTCCAATCAATAGAAAAAGAGGGAATCCTCCCTAACTCATTTCATGAGGCCAGCATCATCCTGATACCAAAGCCGGGCAGAGACACAACCAAAAAAGAGAATTTTAGACCAATATCCTTGATGAACATTGATGCAAAAATCCTCAATAAAATACTGGCAAACCGAATCCAGCAGCACATCAAAAAGCTTATCCACCATGATCAAGTGGGCTTCATCCCTGGGATGCAAGGCTGGTTCAATATACGCAAATCAATAAATGTAATCCAGCATATAAACAGAACCAAAGACAAAAACCACATGATTATCTCAATAGATGCAGAAAAGGCCTTTGACAAAATTCAACAACCCTTCATGCTAAAAACTCTCAGTAAATTAGGTATTGATGGGACGTATGTCAAACTAATAAGAGCTATCTATGACAAACCCACAGCCAATATCATACTGAATGGGCAAAACCTGGAAGCATTCCCTTTGAAAAGTGGCACAAGACAGGGATGCCCTCTCTCAACACTCCTATTCAACATAGTGTTGGAAGTTCTGGCCAGGGCAATTAGGCAGGAGAAGGAAATAAAGGCTATTCAATTAGGAAAAGAGGAAGTCAAATTGTCCCTGTTTGCAGACGACATGATTGTATATCTAGAAAACCCCATTGTCTCAGCCCAAAATCTCCTTAAGCTGATAAGCAACTTCAGCAAAGTCTCAGGATACAAAATCAATGTGCAAAAATCACAAGCATTCTTATACACCAACAACAGACAAACAGAGAGCCAAATCATGAGTGAACTCCCATTCACAATTGCTTCAAAGAGAATAAAATACCTAGGAATCCAACTTACAAGGGATGTGAAGGACCTCTTCAAGGAGAACTACAAACCACTGCTCAAGGAAATAAAAGAGGATACAAACAAATGGAAGAATATTCCATGCTCATGGATAGGAAGAATCAATATCGTGAAAATGGCCATACTGCCCATGGTAATTTGCAGATTCAATGCCATCCCCATCAAGCTACCAATGACTTTCTTCACAGAATTGGAAAAAACTACTTTAAAGTTCATATGGAACCAAAAAAGAGCCCACATCGCCAAGTCAATCCTAAGCCAAAAGAACAAAGCTGGAGGCATCACACTACCTGACTTCAAACTATACTACAAGGCTACAGTAACCAAAACAGCATGGTACTGGTACCAAAACAGAGATATAGATCAATGGAACAGAACAGAGCCCTCAGAAATAACGCCGCATATCTACAACTATCTGATCTTTGACAAACCTGAGAAAAACAAGCAATGGGGAAAGGATTCCCTATTTAATAAATGGTGCTGGGAAAACTGGCTAGCCATATGTAGAAAGCTGAAACTGGATCCCTTCCTTACACCTTATACAAAAATCAATTCAAGATGGATTAAAGACTTAAATGTTAGACCTAAAACCATAAAAACCCTAGAAGAAAACCCAGGCATTACCATTCAGGACGTAGGCATGGGCAAGGACTTCATGTCCAAAACACCAAAAGCAATGGCAGCAAAAGACAAAATTGACAAATGGGATCTAATTAAAGTAAAGAGCTTCTGCACAGCAAAAGAAACTATCATCAGAGTGAACAGGCAACCTACAAAATGGGAGAAAATTTTTGCAACCTACTCATCTGACAAAGGGCTAATATCCAGAATCTACAATGAACTCAAACAAATTTACAAGAAAAAAACAAACAACCCCATCAAAAAGTGGGCAAAGGACATGAACAGACACTTCTCAGAAGAAGACATTTATGCAGCCAAAAAACACATGAAAAAATGCTCACCATCACTGGCCATCAGAGAAATGCAAATCAAAACCACAATGAGATACCATCTCACACCAGTTAGAATGGTAATCATTAAAAAGTCAGGAAACAACGGGTGCTGGAGAGGATGTGGAGAAACAGGAACACTTTTACACTGTTGGTGGGACTGTAAACTAGTTCAACCATTGTGGAAGTCAGTGTGGCAATTCCTCAGGGATCTAGAACTAGAAATACCATTTGACCCAGCCATCTCATTACTGGGTATATACCCAAAGGCTATAAATCATGCTGCTATAAGACACATGCACACGTATGTTTATTGCGGCATTATTCACAATAGCAAAGACTTGGAACCAACCCAAATGTCCAACAATGATGGACTGGATTAAGAAAATGTGGCACATATACACCATGGAATACTATGCAGCCATAAAAAATGATGAGTTCATGTCCTTTGTAGGGACATGGATGAAATTGGAAATCATCATTCTCAGTAAACTCTCACAAGAAGAAAAAACCAAACACCGCATATTCTCACTCATAGGTGGGAATTGAACAATGAGAACACATGGACATAGAAAGTGGAATATCACACTCTGGGGACTGTTGTGGGGTGGGGGGAGGGGGGAGGGATAGCATCGGGAGATATACCTAATGCTAGATGACGAGTTGGTGAGTGCAGCACACCAGCATGGCACATGTATACATATGTAACTAACCTGCACAATGTGCACATGTACCCTAAAACTTAAACTATAATAATAAAAAATAAATAAATAAATAAATAAATAAAATCAATTGTCCATAAAAAAAAAGATTTTGTATAAAGTTTAAGGAGTACAAGTGCAATTTTGTTACCTGGATATATATTGAGTACTGGTGAAGTCTATGCTTTTATTATGTCCATCACCCAAATAATGTACCCATTAAGAAATTAATTGTACTGGTTAAGTAATCTGTCACCATCTACCCCCTTCCCATCCTCTCACCTTTCTGAGTCTCCAGTATCTACCATTCCACCCTTTATGTCTGCATGTATACATTATTTAGCTTATAAGTGAGAACATGTGGTATTTGACTTTCTGTTTCTGGGTTGTTTCACTTAAGATAATGGTTTCCAGTTCCATCCATGTTGCTGTAAGAGACACATTTCATTCTATTTTGTGGCCGAATAGTACTCCACTGTGTACACATACCACATTTTCTTTATCCAGTCATCTGTTGATGAACATTTAGGTTGATTCCATATCTTTGCTATTGTGAATAGTGCTGCCATAAACATATGAGTGCAGATATCTTTTTTAATATAATGATTTCTTTTCCTTGGGGGTACTCAGTAGTGGGATTGCTGGATTGAAGGGTAGTTCTATTTTTAGTTCTTTGAAAAATTTTCGTACTGTTTTCCATAGTGGTGGTACTAATTTACATTCCCACCAACAATGGATGAGCACTCCCTTTTCTCTGCATCCTCACTGACAACTGTTATTTTTTTGACTTTTTAATGATAGCTATTCTCATTAGTATAAGATGATATTTCTTTGTGGTTTTAACTTGCATTTCTATGATGATTAGTGATGCTGAGCATTTTTTTCATATGCTTGTTGGCCATTTATATGTTTTCTTTTGAAAAATGTCTATTCACATCCTTTCCCCACTTTTTAATATGTTTTTTTTTTTTGTGAAATTGTCTGAGTTCCTTGTAAATTCCAAATATTAGTCCCATGTAGGATGCATAGTTTGCAAATATTTTCTCCCATTCTGTAGGTTGTCTGTTCGTGCTGTCGATTATTTCTTTTTGGTCTCCCTTAAAAAATGGTTTATTGTCTTTTCTCACAGATTTCTAGAAACTCTTTAAAAACTAGGGAAATTAGTCTAGTCCTTTGTCTGTGATATATAAGTTACAAATATTTTCCCTATTTCTCCTTTGTCTTTTGACATTGCTTAAGGTCTCATGGGATGTGTGTGTTTGTGTGCGCTCACATGTGTTTGCCATGAGTTTTTCTTTTTTTGTGTAGCACAATTTGTCTATCATTTTTAAAAATGGCCTCTGGATTTTGAGTCATAGTTAGGAAGACATTCACTTTAAGGCTTTTTTTAGTGCTTTTATGGATTTTTTTTTTAAAAATTTAAATCTTTTATCTATTTGGGTTTTATCCTGACGTATGGCATGAGGTAGAGATTCAATTTAATTTTTTTTAAATGGCTTCCCACTTGTCCTAATGTTGATCAGAAAGCTTATTTCTACCTCCATTGATTTGAGAAGTTGCTTTTATCATATATTAAATCATCTTATGCACTTGGGTCTATTTTGGGATTTTTATTCTCTTCCAGTCATGCACAAATACCACACTGTTTTAATTTTTGAGGCGCTAGAGTATGTTTTAGTATCCAGTAAGGCTGCTCCACACCCCATTACTCTTTCGTTTTCCAGAATTTTCCTGACTATTCTTGTTTGCTTATTTTTCTGCATACATTTATTCAGTTCCAGGAAACAAATGTTGGTGTATTTATTGAGATATGTTAAAATTATGAGTTTGCTCAGGGATAATTGATATCTTCCTGACGGTGCCTATTTACGGGACATGCTATGTATATTTATCTGTTCAGGTGTACTTTGTTGTTGTTGTTGTTGTTGCTGTTGAGACGGAGTCTTGCTCTGTCACCTAGGTTGGAGTCCAGTGGCATGATCTCGGCTCACTGCAACCTCTGCCTCCTGGGTTCAAGCGATTCTTCTGCCTCAGCCTCCCAAGTAGCTGGGGCTACAGGCATGTGCCACCACACCTGGTTAATTTTTGTATTTTTAGTTGAAATGGGATTTCATCATATTGACCAGGCTGGTCTCGAACTCCTGACCTCATGATCCTCCTGCCTTGGCCTCCCACAGTGCTGGGATTACAGGCATGAGCCACCACACCCAGCCTCGGGTGTACCTTTATGTCCTCCTCTGGAATGTTGTTGTATTTAATACACATTTTTATACATACACAAAAACAAAGGGTATAGATAGTACAATAAACTCACATACACTCATCGTTCAAAATTTTTATGTCAAAGCCCTAACACCCACTACCTCAAAACATGGCCGTATTTGGAGATAGGCTTTTTTTTTTTTTTTTTTTGAGACGGAGTCTCGCTGTGTCTCCCAGGTTGGAGTGAGATAGGCTTTTTAAAAAGGCAATTATGTTAAGATGAGGCCCTTAGGGTGGGCCTTGATCTAATCTGACTGGTCTTCTTGTAAGAAGAGACTATTGGGACAGAGAAACATGTGCACAGAGGAAAGACCACTGAGGACTCAGCAAGAAGGTGGCCTTCCATAAACCAAAGAGAGAGGCTTCAGGAGAAACCAAACTTGCTGACATCTTGATCTCACACTTCCAGTCTCCAGGACTGTGAGAAATAAACTTGTTTTTTAAGCCACGCAGTCTGTGGTATTTTGTTACAGCATCTGGCTATAGTTTAGATATGGTTTGTTTGTCCCTATGAAAACTCATGTTGAAATTTGATCCCCAATATGGCAGTATTGACAGGTGGGGCCTAGTGGGGTGTGTTTGTGTTATGGGGGCAGATTCCTCATGAATGGCTTGGTGCTATATTTGGGGTAATGAGTGCTTGCTGTAATGATACCGGATTCGTTTTTGTGGGAAGGGATTCATTCCTGAGAGAGTGGGTTGTTATAAAGCTAGGATGCCCTTCGGTTTTCCCCTCTCTTTGTATGTGCCCACTTCCCCCTTTGACCTTCTCTGCCACCTTGTAACATACATAAAAGCCCTTGCCAGAGATCAGAGTCATGCCCTGAACTTCTCAGCCTGCAGAACGTGAACTAAGTAAATTTCTTTTCTTTATAAATTGCCCAGTCTGAGGTATTCCTTTATAGCAACACAAAATAAACTAAGACACACCCCTAGAAAGCTAATACAAATAATATTAAGATTTTTCTATTTCATTCTCTATCTTTTCCTCTCTCTCTACCTCCCACAAATGACTTTAAAGCAAATTCCAAGCATTATTTCTTTTCACTACCTAAATATCTTTAGTATGTGTTTCATTAAAATGTGGACATTTTCTTCTATAACCCCAAAGCCATTATCCCATCTAAGAAAATTATTAAACACTCTCTTATTATCATATACAGTTGACCCTTAAACATGGGTGTGAACTGCATGAGTCCACTTATACATCATTTTCTTCTGTCTCTGCCACCCCTGAGACAGCAAGAGTAACTCCTCTCCCTCCCCCTCAGCCTACTCAACATGAAAACAATGAGGATGAAGACTTTTATGATGATCCACTTCCACTTAATCAATAGCAAATATATTTTCTCTTTCTTATGATTTTCTTATAACATTTTTCTCTAGCTTACTTAATTGTAAGAATATAATACATATAGCATACAAAATATGTGTTAATCAACTGTTATGTTATTGATAAAGCTTCCAGTCAACAGTAGACTATTAGTAGTTACGTTTTGGAGGAGTCAGTGTTGTATGCTAGTTTTCAACTGTGCGAGGGTCGGCACCACTAACCCTTGCATTATTCAGGAGTCAACTGTAATACATACTAAAAGTTTCCCAATTGTCTCAAAAAATCTTTTTTTTTTTTTTTTTTTTTTTTTTTTTACTGTTAATTAGTTTGCATCAGGATCCAAACAAGGTCCACACATTACATTTGGTTGTTATATCCATTGATTCTTTTTGAATCTAAAGCAATGTCCTTTCCCCCTTTTTATCCCTTCAATAAATCAATTGAAGAACCTGGGTCAATTGTCCTTTGGGATGTTTCATGTTCTAGATTTGTCTGCTTGCTTCATTGTGTCATTTAATTTGCTCTTCTATTCCTCATATTTCTCAATGAGATTCACTTATTTGTTGAAGATATTTCATGGTTGATGCTGGGTACTTCATATTGGATCAGAAGGCATATGTCTGGTTGTTTCATTTTTAGTGATTCTAAGACTGATCAATGTGTTTAGGTGATGAATATCAAAGTGTTTGAAAGTATTCCTCATAAAAGTTTGTAGATTTCTTATATATTCACTCCTATGTATGTAATATTCTTGGTTGCTTTTTAAAATGTGATCTTCCCTGCCATTATATCTTCTAATTGACAGTTGTTTGCATATGTGAAGGGAATTTATTTTTATACATTAATTTTATATTTTACTAATGTACTAAGTTTTGTTAAATGTTTGTAGTAGTTGTTTACTTGATTTTTTGGTTTTCAGGTAGAAGACGATTCTATTATATGTGAGTAGAAATGTTTTTATTGCTTTCTTTCCAATACTTATAATAATTATTTTATTCTGTTGTCTAGTTAGGGTAGCTAATACCTTCAATGCATTGTTACATAATAGTGGCAAGAGTGAGCATCCTTTTTTCCCTCTTGATTTTAATGGGAAGGCTCCCAGTACTTCCACATTGAGTAAAACAGTGGCTTTTGAATGAAACTTTTTAAAAAACACATCTAAACTTGATTAGGCAAAAAGCCCAAATACCACCATTTGTCTATATTGAACCAACTTATTCTATGTCACTAAATAAATAGGCTGGTAAAATTAGACTAATTAAATGTTGTCATCTGATGGACAAGGGTGCATACCTTTGCTAATGTTTTGACTGCTTACAGCACAATCTCCACAACTTCCACTGGACAGGCAACTGCAAGGCTGGTAGAAAAAGCAGTAGCTCTGGTGACCAGAGTTTATTTGGAATCTAACCAACATTGTGACTTGGAGCAGGTCACTTCCGCTCCTTGCGCCTCAGTTCTTGACCTATAAAGTAAGGTGGCAATTTTTTTTTGAGGTTGCTCTGTTGCCTCTGTCGCCCATGCTGGATCTCAGTGGCAAAATCATAGCTAATAGCAACCTTGAACTCCTAGGCACAAGTGATCCTTCTGCTGTGACTCCCCAAAGTGCTTGGAGTACAGGCACGAGCCACCACAGCTGGCTGACAATTCTACTTAATAGGGTTGTTGTGAGAAAGAAAAGATGTACATTGGTGAAATCATATATTTCAGTGCCTGGCACACAGTACACACTCAACAAATGTTTGCTGAATAGGTGAATATTAAGAAAATACATATGTATAAATCACTTTTTTGCGAAAGTTTAAAATAGTAAATGAGTAAATGAAGAATGGATTATCCCTTTCCTCTCTTTTTCCACCTAGACTTTATTCCTTCAGATTTACTGGCAAAATTTTTACTAAATAGACTGTGATCCAAAACAGGAACCTGTCCTAAAGGGAATTTTCATATTCTTTAAAGTAAAAATCCAAAGTTGAGCTCACCCTTGGAAAAATTAGCCTGGCCAGTCTGTCTTCAATTAGTCTCTCCACACATAGGGAAGTGGGGCAGGAGAGATGGGCAGGAGGCCAGAATAGCGGCACAAGGAGACTGGGAAATGGATTCCAGGGTTTGTGAGCCGGATAGAAATAGAAGAGTGAGTCTACATAGATTTTACCATTATCCTTTAAAAATAAATAAAACAAACCTAAATAAAAACTAAAAAGCACCACACAAGTGGTTTTACCTAAGTTTCAAAGAGTAGTCTTTGACCACTGTGGTGTAACTTGGAAGTCATAAGTTAAAAATACTGATAAAAATTATGGCCCCAGTTCCTGGCATCTCTTCATTAGTGCCTTATTCCTTTTGGGGTTAGTCTGTTCACTTATAGGGTCCTTTATTAAACTGCCAACAGTCTTGGATGTTAGTCAACCTTATTAATATAATGTCAGAGCTTAAAGGGCCTTTCTTATGTGTATTTTTTAAATTTCCTGTACCCCCATGAAAATTGCTTTTTTACTAATTATGTACAAAATAGGACAAATGCAGTGGCTCATACCTATAATCCCAGCACTTTGGAAGGCTGAAGCAGGATGATTGCTTAAGCCCAGGAGTTTGAGGCCAGTCTGGGAAACATAGTGAGACCCCATCTCCACAAAAAATTAAAAAACTTAGCTGGGTGCAGTGGCACGTGCATGTGATCTCAGCTACATAGTAGGCTGTGGTGATAAGGATCCCTTGAGCCTGGGAGGTCGAGGCTGCAGTGAGCCGTGATTGCACCACTGCACCCCAGCCTGGGTGACATAGCAAGACCCTGTCTCAAAAAACAAAAATAAAGTCCATTTTCAAAAAGTTTCATAACCCCAAAACATAAAGAATTAAGGTCACCTGAAATTAATGACACCAACCTGACATCTTGGTCATATATATATATATATATCCCATTATACACAGTCATGCACCACATAATGATGTTTTGGTTGATGACAGACCACATATACAACAGTCATCCCATAAAATTATAATATGGTATTTTTACTGTGCCTTTCTATGTTTTGATATGTTTAGATGCACAAAAACTTACCATTGTGTTACAGTTACCTATAGTATTCAGTACAGTAACATGCTGTAAAGGTTTGTAGCCTAGGGACAATAAGCTATACCATATAGCCTGGGTGTGTAGTAGGTTATATGATCTAGGTTTGTGTAAGTATACTCTATGATATTTGCACAATGACAAAATTGCCTAACTTTGTATTTCTCAGAGTGTATCCCCATCATTAACTGACACATGACGGTATATGTATATGTATTACATGTATGCCATTGTGTATATATATATAACTATTGGTAACCATCATATATATGCAAGTATGTAATATTATATTTGTATAATGGTAACCATTATATATACATATATTATGTATTATATGCTGTTTTATTATAAATGCCTATCTGCTATTCCCCTTATACCTCTCCAAGTCATATTAATAACGTTATGTGTCTCCTTTCAAACTCCATTCCATTCACAGAACCCTACTGCCTCTGTGGCAGTACCTCCCATTGTAAAAGGACAGGCAGAGAGCATGAGTAACTTGGGATTCAGTACTACCACTCCTACTTCTACTGGACCAGATCAGATTTTATTTTATTCTTTTTAAATATTAGACCTTCATGGAAAACACTTTTAAGAAAGGATTTTTTTTTAAAGTTTGAAAACCACTGATCACCTGTGGTCAGTTCAACCTTCCACATTTTAGAGACGAAGAAACTGAGGTGGAGAGACTTGCTCGAGGTCATTTAGCTAGATAATAGAAGATTTTGCCTTTTGGCCACAGTTTACTATCTTCTTACAATTCATCATCGTTTCTTGTTTATCCAAGGATTATGTGTGTTTTTCAAAACATTGCTGGTCTATAAAAAATGTAAAGATAACATAATAATTAATGGTAAAAGACTGATTCTTTCTCTATAAGATCAGATAAAAAGACAGGTTGTCTGATCTCACCTCTCCTATGCAATTTAATACAGTAGGTCTCAGCTCATGCAGTAAGGCAAGAAAAAAAATAAAAGCATACAGAATGGAAAGGAGGAAGTAAAATTAACCAATTTGCCAATGGTATGATTGTATGCATAAAAATGCTAAGGAATATACAAAAAGCTATGAAAAGTAATAATTGAGTTTAGCAAAGCCAAAAGATAAAAGTCATTCTAAAATATCTATTATAGTACAGGAGTTCTGGCACGACAGGAGGTAGAGAAATTCTCTCCTCAAAAAGCAACTATAAAGCTAAACAAGATAGTGAAAAACAACCATTTCAACATTCTGGAATTCAAACAAAGGTACAAAGCAAACTGAGAAGTATTTATTTGTGAAAACTACTGAACTTTGTACAAGAGCAGCATGTTTCTGGTAGTTTTGCCTGGGGATAGTTCTAGACACCACCTCCCAGCTTTGTATGTGGTATAATGAAACCAGGGTGAGGAAGGCTGTGCAAACCAGCGGTTGTGATGCCTCAGTGGGAGGGGCTCACTTGATTGGCAGCATACATAGTTACAGTGGCAAACTAGGTAACAAGTGAATAGGAAGAGCTAATGGCTCCATTAGCCTGAGGTTGTGTGCCTATTTTGGGCAAGCAAGATACCAGTGGACTAGCTAGGAATGTAACAAGGTTTTTGGGGAGGTGACAGACATAGGATGCTGATATGTTTTTCACATATCCTGGCTTAATAAGAAGATGTGCACATGTGCAGCAGAGATTGGAGTAGACTTAAGCCACCCACACATACCTGGTTGATGGAGACAGTAAACACCCCCAGAGAAATCATGAAAAAGCCTGACAAAAAGCAAAAATTTTGGAAGACTTCAAAACAGTCTGAAGTTTAAATGTTTTCCCAGTACACACACAGATACATCAGCAGAGAGAGAAAATCTTTCTGGCATAAGATGTTTGAACGCAACTACTAACCAATATTTGGTCTATCAGAAGCTATGAAGGCCCAGTGATCACCCTTAAAAATCCAGATTTTAAAATAAAAACAAAGGGAAAAAAACTAAATAAAGACACCAGTGGCTGTACATCATTGGGGTAACAGATTGTAAAGATTAAGCCCAGTCAACAAAGAAACAAAACAAACAAAACAAAACAGAACAACAATACCCTTGGGGTGGTCAGAATTCAGAAGTGCTATATTATATTATCCAAAATATCCAATATTCAATAACAAAACTATAAGACATGCATAAAAAGAAGAAAGTGTGACCTATACTTGACAGGGGAGGAATCAGTTAATAGAAACTGTTTATGAATATTCCCAGATATTAAATTTAGCAGAGAATACCTAAAAGCAGCCATCATGAATATGTTTAAAGAACTGAAGCAAATAACTTATGTTTAAAAAATTAAAGGAAAGTATGATGGCAATGACGCAGAAAATAGAGAATCTCAATAAGGACATATAATTTATACAAAAGTACCACATGCAAATTTGGGAAATGAAAAGTAAAATAATTGTAATGAAAAGTTCACTTTAGGGGCTCATTGTAGGTTTGAGCTGGCAGAAGAAAGAATCAGTGAACCTGAAGATAGAACAATAGAGAAGATGCAATCTGAAGAACAGAAAGAAAAAGGAATAAAGAAAAATGAACGGAGCCTTAGAGACTTGTGAAAACCATAAAATCTACTAACATATGTGTAATGGAAGTCCTAGAGGAGAGGAGAAAGGAACAGAAAACATTTTAAGAAATAATGGCTGCAATTTTCCCAAATTTGATTTAAAAATTAATCTATACATCCAAGAAACTCATTGACCCCTCCAACCCCCAGCAGGATAAACACAAAGAGATCCACACCTAAAAATATCCTGAGCCAACTATAAAAAAACAGAAACATATAAAATATTGAAATGAAAGCAGCAAGAAAAACATCAGGTACATAAGAACAACAATATGATTAATGGTTGACTTCATATCAGAAATGATACAGACCAGGCAGTAATGAGATGACATATTCAAAACGGGTGAATAGAGGAGAGAGAGAGAGAGAGAGACTCTCAACCACCTATTCTGTGTCTAAGAAAACTATCCTTAGGAAATGAAGGTAGAACAAAGGCATTCTCAAATAAACAAGGACCGGGAGAATTTGTTGGTCACTAGCCTGCCTGAAAGGAAATTCTAAAGGAAATCTTCAGGCTGAAAGAAAATGACAGCGGATGATAACTTGAATTTCCAGGAAGAAATAAAGAGTTATGGAAATGGTATACCTGTTGGTAAATACAAAAGTTTCTATAAATATATTACTTCTAATTTCCTCTCAATTTTTAAAAAAGACATGCAATTTTATAAACTAATAAATATAACACTATATCATTGGGTTTACAACATATATCGATATACTATATGATGGTAGTAGCAAAAGGCAGGAGGAAGAAAAAGGGACATACTTGAGTAAAATTTTATACTAAATTTAAATTAGCATTATTCTCAGTCAACTGTAATAAGCTAAGATGCATATTGTAAATTCAAGAGCATTAACACATGGACACAGGAAGGGGAACATCACACTCTGGGGACTGTTGTGGGGTGGGGGGAGGGGGGAGGGATAGCATTGGGAGATATACCTAATGCTAGATGACGAGTTAGTGGGTGCAGCGCACCAGCATGGCACATATATACATATGTAACTAACCTGCACAATGTGCACATGTACCCTAAAACTTAAAGTATAGTAAAAAAAAAAGTATAGCACATACAATGATGTATCATACATAATACTTGATAATGATAATAAATGCCTATGTTACTCATTTAAAAAAAAGAAAATAATATAGTAAATAACAAAGCAATAGATAAATTAAAATTATACACTAAAAATATTTATTTCACCTAGAAAAGCAAGTGAAGAGCAACATATGCATAAACAAAATGAAACAGATGAAAAACGTGACAAAATTGCAGACATAAATCTAACCATATCAATGTGTATTAAATGTGCATGAAATAAACATCCCTTTCAGAAGTCAGAGATTATCAGCCAAGACAAACAAAAGCAAGCTCCAACTATATCCTGTCTAGAACAGATACCACTTAGAGTCAAATAAATACATAGGTTGAATGTTTATAAAATGATGGAAAAAATTATCCCACATAAAAACCATAAAAATGATATTGGTTTTGTTAATATCATAAGAGACTTTAAGACAAGAAATGTTACTGGAAATAAAGAGAGACCATTTATATGATTAAAAGGTAGATCCATCAGGAAGATGTAAGGAGTATGAACATATATGCACTTAGCAACAGGACCTCAAAATACATGAGGCAAAACCTGACAGAATTAAAAGGAGGAATAGGTAAACAGCAATAATAGTTAGATATTTCAATATCCCACTGCCCATAACTTATAGAAAATAAGCAAAGATACACAGACTTGTACATCACTATTAACCAACTTGCCCTAATTACCATTTTTAGAATGCTCCACCCATTGACTATGGAATACACATTCTTTTAAATGCATATAGAACATATTCTAGGATATACCATGCACTGGGCCAGAAAACAAGTCTCAATAAAATGGAAAAGATTGCAGTTATTTAAATATGTTCTTTGAGTGCAAAATAATTAATTTAGAGATCCACATCAGAAAGCAACCTGGGAAAAGCCCATATGTTTGAAAATTAAATAAAACACTTCTATGGATCAAAGGGAAAAATTAAGTCTCAATAAAAGAAGTCTCAATAAAAGAAGTCTCAATAAAATTGGAAAGATGTAATTATTTAAATATGTTCTATGAGCACAACATAATTAATTTAGTGATCTACATCAGAAAGTACCCTGGGAAAAGCCCAAATATTTGAAAATTAATAAAACACTTCTATGGACCAAAGGGAAAAATCAGAAGAGCAATTAAAATATTTTGATTTTGGAGACAACAGCAGGAGTTGATTGAAGTTAAAAGACTGACAAGGCAGGACTAGAAAAGTGGACCACTGAGAGGAGGAGTCAGAGGACCTGACCACTGATTGCTAATCCAAGGCTGCATGCCCAGGGAAGAGGAATGGTGTGAAAGAGTCAGTGAAAACCCCAGCCAGACATACTGAATCATTGAGAAACAAAGAAGAGGGAGGTGTCCATCCCTCCTTGGTGATCAGAGAGCTGGAGGGCAATGACTTCATCAACTTTTCTTCTTTCCATCACAGTCCCAGGGTCAGACATAGAATAAAAAGTCGTGTGTCATGTATAATTGCTCTTCATTATGGATATAGGTGCCCATAAGAGGAAGAGAAGGTTTGGCGACTAGAGCTCCCGAAATGTCACTCAATACTCCTGCATTTTAACAGCCTCTATGTCTCTCTTCAGAATACTGAGGTTTCCACAAACTTTATAAGCATGATTTTCCAGGATCATCACCCTATGGACATATGTAGACAGAAGGAGAGGCGAGATGGATGAACTAAAAGCTCATCTCTGGATTCTCAACATCTTGCACAGTGCCTTGAATACAATTAGCATGTGTTGGATAATTGATTAATAAAAATAACTAGGATTCTAAAAAATATATTTTGATTTGAATAAAAATTATTTAATATATTCAAATATTTAATATATGAGATGCAGTTAAAGCAGTGCTTCGAAGGAAATCTATGGCTTTAAACATTTGTATCAGAAAAGAAGAAAGATCTCAAATCGATAGCCTAAGCTTCAACCTTAAGAAACTGGAAAATGCCGAGCAAACTAAAAACCAAAGCAATCAAGAGGACACAAATAATTAAGATTATAGCAGGAATAAATGAAATAGAAAAAGAAAACAGAAAAACAACAGGGAAAATCTAGGAAACTAAAAGTTGGTTCTTTGACAAGATTGGCAAAATCGACAAATCCTTGCTAAACTGATGAAGAAAAAAAAGAGAAGATCAGGAATAAAAGGGGCTATCACTACAGATTTTACAGAAATTAAAAAGATTATAGGTAGTATTGTAAGCCAGTTTATATCAATGAATTGGACAATTTAGATGAAATGAGAAAATTCTGAAAAGAGACGTAAATTACCAACACTGACTTAAGAAGAAATTTAAAATTTGAATAGACCCATAACTACTGGAAAATTGAATTAGAAACTAAATATTTTTCCATGAAGAAAAGCCCAGGCTAGGCAAATTAACTCAAGATAAAAAATCAATCCTTCATAAATGCCTTCAGAAAATTGAGATGAGAATATATTCTAATTCTTTCTAAGAAGCCAGTATAACCCTGATACAAAAAGCAAAGACACCACAAGAAAAGAAACCCTAGAGCAGTATCCTTCTGAAGAACATCAAACTCCATTCAACAATATAAAAAATGAATTATACGACATGACCAAGTGATATTTATCCTAATAATGAAAAGCTGGTTTAACAACTAGAAAATAGATTAATGTAACACAGGTGGTAGGCAGAATAATGGTTCCCCAAAGCTATCCATGAGATTGTGAATATGTTATACTACATGCCAAAGGGAAATTAGGTTGCAGATGGAATTAATGTTGTTAATCTGCTGATCATAAAATAGGAAATTATGCTAGATTATCCAGGTAGGCCCAATGTAATCATAAGAATCCTTAGAAGTGGGAGAAGGAGGACAGAGAGGAAGTAGAATGATGGCCACATGAGAAGAACTGGACCTGTCACTATTGACATTGAAAATAGAGGAAGAGGGTCATGAACTAAGAAACATGGATGGCCTCTGGAAGGTGTAAAAGGCAATGAAATGGATTATTCCATAAAGCCTACAGAAAGGAACACAGCTCTGCTAACATCTTGATTTTAGCCTAGTGAGATCCTTATTAAACTTCTAATGTACCACACTGTAAGATAACAAATTCGTGCTGTTTCAAGCCACTAAGTTTGTTAGTTGTTACATCAGCAGTAGAAAACTAATATAGATTTTGATACTTAGAAGTGGGATGCTGTCGTAACAAATACCTTAAAATGTGGAAGTGGCTTTGGAATTGAACAGTGGGCAGAGGCTGAAAGAATTTGAAAAGCTTGATTTTAAAAACTTAGATTGCCTTGACCATACTGTTAATAGAAATATGACATCAAAGATTCTGCTGATGAAGGTTCAGAAAAAAGTGAGGATTGTGGTAAAGAAAACATATATCACCTTAGTGACTACATAAATCATTGTAAATACACTTTTATTAGAAATATAGATGTTTCATGGACACATAGAGGGGACTAATACACACTGGGGGCTATTGGAGGGTGGAGGGTGGGAGGAGGGAGAGGGTCAGGAAGAATAACTAATGGCTACTGGGCTTACTACCTGGGTAATGAAACACGCCCCATGACACAAGTTTACCTATATAACAAACCTATACGTGTACCTGTGAACTTCAAATAAAAGTTTAAAAAATGAAAAAGAAAATAAATATGGATGTTTAAGGTGACACTAGTGAGGACTCAAAATGAAATGAGGAAAATGTTCCTGGAAACTGGGAGAAACAGGGTCCTGTTATACAGTGGAAGAAAACTCAGCAGAATTCTGCGAATTTGGACATTGCGCTGAGGTTTCCAAACCCAGTGTCGAAGGTACAGCCTGTCTTCTTGCTGGTTATAACAAAATATGAGAGGAAAAAGATAAACTGAGGGGGAAATTGTTACAATAGAACCAGGACTTGGTGATTTGGGAAATTCCCAGCCTATCCAGATTGCAAAAGATAATACAATTAAGAGATTTACGTATAGGAAAGTGTATTCTAGAACAAAAGCTGAGGCTGTGGCTGGACAAATTTTTGCTCATACTGCAAAAAGATCAACAGATCAGTGTGTTCCACCACACTGAAGGCTCTTTGAGGAAATTAGAGTGTGACTCATAGATACCCTCAGCCATTTCTGCAAAAGCCAAAAATAGAGATAAGATAAATTAGAAAAGATCTGTGAAGGAGCCTCTTGCTTAGTGGAGTAAATCCCCATGACAAACATAGGAGATGCACAAGGTTTTTGAGAATTTTATACAAGGATAAACGCTGCCAGCTTGTACTGAAAAGGACAGAGTATGAAATTAAAAAAAGGGCTATCAGAGCCCCAAAATTCTACATGCAAGAAACAGGCTAATGAAAGTAACCACCTGCAAACGTGCTGCACTTCATGAAAAAGAAAAGATGACTCAGAGCGTGGATGCGTGAACCCAGAACTGCTTGTCCACTGGGTGAAGCCACTGGCTACAGAGGATTATTTGCAGGTCTTTAAAGCAAATCACATGTGCCTTTATTGATTTTGAAAATGCTTGAGACCAGTGACTCCTTTTTTAACTAAATTTTTTCCCTTTTTGAACAGGAATGTATATGACAGTTATTCCATACCATCATAATATTTTGGGAGCCAGCGTTTCACAGGTCCATAGATTGAAGAGGAATTGTGTCCTAGGATGGATTATACCCAGAACCTCATCTATACTTGATGTAGATTGTTAAGGTGATGAGATTTGGGACTTTTGAGCTGATAAGATTTAGATGTTCTTTAACTCTGAGTTAATAGTGCAATGGGATGAGACATTTGAAGACTTTGGGATGGGGTGAATGTATTTTACATATAAGATAAACATTTACCTTTCAGGGGGTCAGATGGCATGCTGTGGTAGGCAGAATAATGGTTCCCCCCAAAAATCCATATTTTTATTTCCAAAACCTGTGAATTTTTTACATCACATGTCAAAGGGAAATTGAGGTTGCAGATGTAATTAAGATTGCTACTCAGATGACCATAAAATCAAGGGATTTTGCTGGACTATCCAGGAAGGCCCAATGTAATCACAAGCATCCTTAAAAGTGGAAGAGGGAGACAAAAGAGAAAGGAGTCAGAATGATGCCATGTGAGATGGATTGGACCTACCTTTGCTGGCTTTGAAAGATGGAGGGTGAAGGACATGGACCAGGAAATGCAGGCAGCCTCTGGAAGGCATAAAAGGCAAGGAAATAGATTCTCCCATAGAGCCTTGAGAAAGGAATCCAGTTTTGCTAACATCATAATTTTAGTCCAATGAAACCTATGTTGGGCTTCTAATATACAGAACTGTAAAACAATAAATTTGTGCTGTTTCAAGCTACACGTTTGTAATAGTTGTTACAGCAGCAATATAAAATTTATATGCCATAAAAATAGGATAAAAGACTAGTAAACCACATGATTATCCTAATAGATGCAGAAAAATCCAATGCTCATTCATGATTAAAACTTAAAAATACTAGGAATATAAAGGAAAGGTGGTTTCTCAACCTGATAAGAGGCATTTATGAAATACATACAACTAGTAACAGTCTTAATTGTGAAATAGTGAATTCTTTCCTCCCTAAAGTCAAGAAGAAGGAAAGAACGTCTATTCTCACCATTTCTATTCTACATTGTACTTCAGGTTCTAGCCAGCATTATAAGGCAAAAAGAAAATATAAATAATAAATGAAAGGAATTAAAGGAATCTAGATAGGAAAGAAAGAAATACAATTGTCTTTGTGCATAGATGACATAATTATTCATTAGAAAATCCTTAGGAATTAACAATAAAAGTACTAGAGCTAATAAATTTATCAAGTTTATAGGATATAAGAACATTATACAAAAATAAATTTGGTTTCTATATACTAACAGTGAAAAATCTGAAAATGAAATTAAAAAAACAATTTCATTAAAAATAGCATTGGAGCATGGAGTCTCATGCTTGTAACCCCAGAGCTTTGGGAAGCTGAGGCAAAAGGATTGCTTGAGGCCAGGAGTTCAAGACCCAGAACTGCCTCGGAAACGTAGCAAAACTGTGTCTCTACAAAAAATAAAAAATTAGCTGGGCATGGTGGTGCACACCTGTAGTCCTAGCTATTTGGGAGGTTAAGGTGGGAGGATCACTTGAGCTCAGGAGGTTGACGTTGCAGTAGCTATGACAGCATCATTGCACTCCAGCCTGGGTGACAGAGAAAGACGCTGTCTCAAGAAAAAAAAATGCATCAAAACTTAGAAATATATATATATTTTTAAGACAGAGTCCTGCTCTATTGCCCAGGTTGGAGGGCAGTGGCATGATCTCGGCTCACTGCAACCTCTGCCTCACGGGTTCAAGCAATTCTCCTACCTCAGCCTCCAGAGCAGCTGGGATTACAGGTATGCACCACCATGCCCAGCTAATTTTTGTATTTTTAGTAGAGACAGGGTTTTGCCATGTTGGCCAGGCTGGTCTCGAACTCCTGACCTCAAGTGATCTGCCTGCCTCGGCCTCCCAAAGTGTTGGGATTACAGGTGTGAGCCACCATGCCTGGCCAATTTAGGAATAAATTTGACAAATGAAGTACATTATTTCTACAGTTAAAACTACAGCATAGTACAAAATAAATTGAAATCAGATCTCAATAAATGGATAGACATTCTATGTTCATGGCTTGGAAGACTCAGCATTGCCAGATGGCAATTCTCCACAAATGGATCTATGGATCCATGGGATCAATGAAATCCCAGCAGACCTTTCCTAAAAATTGACAAGCTGATCCTTATATTTTTATGGAAATACAAAGGATCTAGAATAGGCAAAATAATTTTGAAAAAGAAGAACAAATCTGCAGGACTTACATTACCTGATTTCAAAATTTACTATAAAGATACAGTAATCAAGACAGTATAGTACAGTATTCATCTATGGGTAGACATAGATTAAGGGAACAGAATGGATAATTCCAAAATAAACTCTTACAAATGTGGTCAATTGATTTTTTTGACAAGGTACCAAAAGAATTCATTGGGGAAAGGATAATCTTTTCAATAAATAGTGCTGAAATAACTGACTATCCATATAGAAAACAAATTAACTTTGAACCTTACTTCACACTGTATGTAAAATGTAATAAACACTAATACCATAAAACTTATGTCATGCAAAAATTAATAAAAACTAATATCATGAGGAGAATCTTCCTGAATTTTCTTTTTTCTTTTTTTTTTATTATACTTTAAGTTTTAGGGTACATGTGCACATTGTGCAGGTTAGTTACATATGTATACATGTGCCATGCTGGTGCGCTGCACCCACTAACTCGTCATCTAGCATTAGGTATATCTCCCGATGCTATCCCTCCCCCCTCCCCCCACCCCACAACAGTCCCCAGAGTGTGATATTCCCCTTCCTGTGTCCATGTGATCTCATTGTTCAATTCCCACCTATGAGTGAGAATATGCGGTGTTTGGTTTTTTGTTCTTGCGATAGTTTACTGAGAATGATGATTTCCAATTTCATCCATGTCCCTACAAAGGACATGAACTCATCATTTTTTATGGCTGCATAGTATTCCATGGTGTATATGTGCCACATTTTCTTAATCCAGTCTATCATTGTTGGACATTTGGGTTGGTTCCAAGTCTTTGCTATTGTGAATAATGCCACAGTAAACATACGTGTGCATGTGTCCTTATAGCAGCATAATTTAGAGTCCTTTGGGTATATACCCAGTAATGGGATGGCTGGGTCAAATGGTATTTCTAGTTCTAGATCCCTGAGGAATCGCCACACTGACTTCCACAATGGTTGAACTAGTTTACAGTCCCACCAACAGTGTAAAAGTGTTCCTATTTCTCCACATCCTCTCCAGCACCTGTTGTTTCCTGACTTTTTAATGATTGCCATTCTAACTGGTGTGAGATGGTATCTCATTGTGGTTTTGATTTGCATTTCTCTGATGGCCGGTGATGATGAGCGTTTTTTCATGTGTTTTTTGGCTGCATAAATGTCTTCTTTTGAGAAGTGTCTGTTCATGTCCTTCACCCACTTTTTGATGGGGTTGTTTGTTTTTTTCTTGTAAATTTGTTTGAGTTCATTGTAGATTCTGGATATTAGCCCTTTGTCAGATGAGTAGGTTGCAAAAATTTTCTCCCATTTTGTAGGTTGCCTGTTCACTCTGATGATAGTTTCTTTTGCTGTGCAGAAGCTCTTTACTTTAATTAGATCCCATTTGTCAATTTTGTCTTTTGCTGCCATTGCTTTTGGTGTTTTAGACATGAAGTCCTTGCCCATGCCTATGTCCTGAATGGTAATGCCTAGGTTTTCTTCTAGGGTTTTTATGGTTTTAGGTCTAATGTTTAAGTCTTTAATCCATCTTGAATTGATTTTTGTATAAGGTGTAAGGAAGGGATCCAGTTTCAGCTTTCTACATATGGCTAGCCAGTTTTCCCAGCACCATTTATTAAATAGGGAATCCTTTCCCCATTGCTTGTTTTTCTCAGGTTTGTCAAAGATCAGATAGTTGTAGATATGCGGCGTTACTTCTGAGGGCTCTGTTCTGTTCCATTGATCTATATCTCTGTTTTGGTACCAGTACCATGCTGTTTTGGTTACTGTAGCCTTGTAGTATAGTTTGAAGTCAGGTAGTGTGATGCCTCCAGCTTTGTTCTTTTGGCTTAGGATTGACTTGGCGATGCGGGCTCTTTTTTGGTTCCATATGAACTTTAAAGTAGTTTTTTCCAATTCTGTGAAGAAAGTCATTGGTAGCTTGATGGGGATGGCATTGAATCTGTAAATTACCTTGGGCAGTATGGCCATTTTCACGATATTGATTCTTCCTACCCATGAGCATGGAATGTTCTTCCATTTCTTTGTATCCTCTTTTATTTCTTTGAGCAGTGGTTTGTAGTTCTCCTTGAAGAGGTCCTTCACATCCCTTGTAAGTTGGATTCCTAGGTATTTTATTCTCTTTGAAGCAAGTGTGAATGGGAGTTCACTCATGATTTGGCTCTCTGTTTGTCTGCTGGTGGTGTATAAGAATGCTTGTGATTTTTGCACATTGATTTTGTATCCTGAGACTTTGCTGAAGTTGCTTATCAGCTTAAGGAGATTTTGGGCTGAGACAATGGGGTTTTCTAGATATACAATCATGTCATCTGCAAACAGGGACAATTTGACTTCCTCTTTTCCTAATTGAATACCCTTTATTTCCTTCTCCTGCCTAATTGCCCTGGCCAGAACTTCCAACACTATGTTGAATAGGAGTGGTGAGAGAGGGCATCCCTGTCTTGTGCCACTTTTCAAAGGGAATGCTTCCAGGTTTTGCCCATTCAGTATGATATTGGCTGTGGGTTTGTCATAGATAGCTCTTATTATTTTGAAATACGTCCCATCAATACCTAATTTATTGAGAGTTTTTAGCATGAAGGGTTGTTGAATTTTGTCAAAGGCCTTTTCTGCATCTATTGAGATAATCATGTGGTTTTTGTCTTTGGTTCTGTTTATATGCTGGATTACATTTATTGATTTGCGTATATTGAACCAGCCTTGCATCCCAGGGATGAAGCCCACTTGATCATGGTGGATAAGCTTTTTGATGTGCTGCTGGATTCGTTTTGCCAGTATTTTATTGAGGATTTTTGCATCAATGTTCATCAAGGATATTGGTCTAAAATGCTCTTTTTTTGTTTTGTCTCTGCCTGGCTTTGGTATCAGAATGAGGCTGGCCTCATAAAATGAGTTAGGGAGGATTCCCTCTTTTTCTGTTGATTGGAATAGTTTCAGAAGGAATGGTACCAGTTCCTCCTTGTACCTCTGGTAGAATTCGGCTGTGAATCCATCTGGTCCTGGACTCTTTTTGGTTGGTAAGCTGTTGATTATTGCCACAATTTCAGCTCCTGTTATTGGTCTATTAAGAGATTCAACTTCTTGCTGGTTTAGTCTTGGGAGAATGTATGTGTCGAGGAATTTATCCATTTCTTCTAGATTTTCTAGTTTATTTGTGTAGAGGTGTTTGTAGTATTCTCTGATGGTAGTTTGTATTTCTGTGGGATCGGTGGTGATATCCCCTTTGTCACTTTTTATTGTGTCTATTTGATTCATCTCTCTTTTTTTCTTTATTAGTCTTGCTAGCGGTCTATCAATTTTGTTGATCCTTTCAAAAAACCAGCTCCTGGATTCATTAATTTTTTGAAGGGTTTTTTGTGTCTCTATTTCCTTCAGTTCTGCTCTGATTTTAGTTATTTCTTGCCTTCTGCTAGCTTTTGAATGTGTTTGCTCTTGCTTTTCTAGTTCTTTTAATTGTGATGTTTGGGTGTCAATTTTGGATCTTTCCTGCTTTCTCTTGTGGGCATTTAGTGCTATAAATTTCCCTCTACACACTGCTTTGAATGCGTCCCAGAGATTCTGGTATGTTTGAACCCATCTGTACATCACCATCATCAAAGACCAAAAACATTTTGGTCAAAACATTTTGACCAAAAACATCAAAGACCGAACATTTAAAGAACTAATACCTTTGTTCTCGTTGGTTTCAAAGAACGTCTTTATTTCTGCCTTCATTTCGTTATGTACCCAGTAGTCATTCAGGAGCAGGTTGTTCAGTTTCCATGTAGTTGAGCGGCTTTGAGTGAGATTCTTAATCCTGAGTTCTAGTTTGATTGCACTGTGGTCTGAAAGATAGTTTGTTATAATTTCTGTTCTTTTACATTTGCTGAGGAGAGCTTTACTTCCAAGTATGTGGTCAATTTTGGAATAGGTGTGGTGTGGTGCTGAAAAAAATGTATATTCTGTTGATTTGGGGTGGAGAGTTCTGTAGATGTCTATTAGGTCCGCTTGGTGCAGAGCTGAGTTCAATTCCTGGGTATCCTTGTTGACTTTCTGTCTCGTTGATCTGTCTAATGTTGACAGTGGGGTGTTAAAATCTCCCATTATTAATTTGTGGGAGTCTAAGTCTCTTTGCAGGTCACTCAGGACTTGCTTTATGAATCTGGGTGCTCCTGTATTGGGTGCATATATATTTAGGATAGTTAGCTCTACTTGTTGAATTGATTCCTTTACCATTATGTAATGGCCTTCTTTGTCTCTTTTGATCTTTGTTGGTTTAAAGTCTGTTTTATCAGAGACTAGGATTGCAACCCCTGCCTTTTTTTGTTTTCCATTGGCTTGGTAGATCTTCCTCCATCCTTTTATTTTGAGCATATGTGTGTCTCCGCACGTGAGATGGGTTTCCTGAATACAGCAGACTGATGGGTCTTGACTCTTTATCCAATTTGCCAGTCTGTGTCTTTTAATTGGAGAATTTAGTCCATTTACATTTAAAGTTAATATTGTTATGTGTGAATTTGATCCTGTCATTATGATATTAGCTGGTTATTTTGCTCGTTAGTTGATGCAGTTTCTTCCTTGTCTCGATGGTCTTTACATTTTGGCATGATTTTGCAGCCGCTGTTACCAGTTGTTCCTTTCCATGTTTAGCGCTTCCTTCAGGAGCTCTTTTAGGGCAGGCCTGGTGGTGACAAAATCTCTCAGCATTTGCTTTTCTGTAAAGTATTTTATTTCTCCTTCACTTATGAAGCTTAGTTTGGCTGGATATGAAGTTCTGGGTTGAAAATTCTTTTCTTTAAGTATGTTGAATATTGGCCCCCACTCTCTTCTGGCTTGTAGGGTTTCTGCCGAGAGATCCGCTGTTAGTCTGATGGGCTTCCCTTTGAGGGTAACCCGACCTTTCTCTCTGGCTGCCCTTAACATTTTTTCCTTCATTTCAACTTTGGTGAATCTGACAATTATGTGTCTTGGAGTTGCTCTTCTCGAGTAGTATCTTTGTCGTGTTCTCTGTATTTCCTGAATCTGAACGTTGGCCTGCCTTGCTAGATTGGGGAAGTTCTCCTGGATAATATCCTGCAGAGTGTTTTCCAACTTGGTTCCATTCTCCCCATCACTTTCAGGTACACCAATCAGACGTAGATTTGTTCTTTTCACATAGTCCCATATTTCTTGGAGGCTTTCCTCATTTCTTTTTATTCTTTTTTCTCTAAACTTCCCTTCTCGCTTCATTTCATTCATTTCATCTTCCATTGCTGATACCCTTTCTTCCAGTTGATCACATCGGCTCCTGAGGCTTCTGCATTCTTCACGTAGTTCTTGAGCCTTGGTTTTCAGCTGCATCAGCTCCTTTAAGCACTTCTCTGTATTGGTTATTCTAGTTATACATTCTTCTAAATTTTTTTCAAAGTTTTCAACTTCTTTGCCTTTGGTTTGAATGTCCTCCCGTAGCTCAGAGTAATTTGATCATCTGAAGTCTTCTTCTCTCAGCTCGTCAAAGTCATTCTCCATCCAGCTTTGTTCCGTTACTGGTGAGGAACTGCGTTCCTTTGGAGGAGGAGAGGCGCTCTGCTTTTTAGAGTTTCCAGTTTTTCTGTTCTGTTTTTTCCCCATCTTTGTGGTTTTATCTACTTTTGGTCTTTGATGATGGTGATGTACAGATGGGTTTTTGGTGTGGATGTCCTTTCTGTTTGTTAGTTTTCCTTCTAACAGACAGGACCCTCAGCTGCAGGTCTGTTGGAATACCCTGCCGTGTGAGGTGTCAGTGTGCCCCTGCTGTGGGGTGCCTCCCAGTTAAGCTGCTCAGGGGTCAGGGGTCAGGGACCCACTTGAGGAGGCAGCCTGCCCGTTCTCAGATCTCCAGCTTCGTGCTGGGAGAACCACTGCTCTCTTCAAAGCTGTCAGACAGGGACATTTAAGTCTGCAGAGGTTACTGCTGTCTTTTTGTTTGTCTGTGCCCTGCCCCCAGAGGTGGAGCCTACAGAAGCAGGCAGGCCTTCTTGAGCTGTGGTGGGCTCCACCCAGTTGGAGCTTCCGGGCTGCTTTGTTTACCTAATCAAGCCTGGGCAATGGCGGGCGCCCCTCCCCCAGCCTCGCTGCCGCCTTGCAGTTTGATCTCAGACTGCTGTGCTAGCAATCAACGAGAGTCCGTGGGCGTAGGACCCTCCGAGCCAGGTGCGGGTTATAATCTCGTGGTGCGCTGTTTTTTAAGCCCGTCGGAAAAGCACAGTATGCGGGTGGGAGTGACCTGATTTTCCAGGTGCCGCCCGTCACCCCTTTCTTTGACTCAGAAAGGGAACTCCCTGACCCCTTCCGCTTCCCAAGTGAGGCAATGCCTTGCCCTGCTTCGGCTCGTGCACGGTGCGCGCACCCACTGACCTGCGCCCACTGTCTGGCACTCCCTAGTGAGATGCACCCGGTACCTCAGATGGAAATGCAGAAATCACCCGTCTTCTGCGTCGCTCACGCTGGGAGCTGTAGAGCAGAGCTGTTCCTATTCCGCCAACTTGGCTCCTCCTCTCTGCCCTGAATTTTCTACAGTCAAAAATTCTTAGGTAAGTCTGATATGGTTTGGCTCTGTGTTCCCACCCAAATCTCATCTTGAATTGTACTCCCATAATTCCCACGTGTTGTGGGAGTGACCTGGTGGGAGATAATTGAATCATGGGGGTGGTTCCCTCGTACTGTTCTTGTGGTAGTGAATAAGTCTTACGAGATCTGAGGGTTTTATCAGGGGTTTCTGCTTTTGCATGTTCCTCATCCTCTCTTTGCCTGCTGCCATCCACATAAGACGTGACTTTCTCCTCCTTGCCTTCCACCGTGATTGTGAGGCTTCCCCAGCCATGTGAAACTGTAAGTCCAACTATACTGCTTTCTTTTGTAAATTGCCCACTCTTGGGTATGTCTTTACCAGCAGCATGAAAATGGACTAATACAGTAAATTGGTGCTAGTACAGTAGGGCATTGCTGAAAAGATACCCGAAAATGTGGAAGCAGCTTTGGAACTGGGTAACAGGCAGAGGTTGGAACAGTTTGGAGAGCTCAGAAGAAGACAGGAAAATGTGGGAAAGTTTGGAACTTCCTAGAGATTTGTTGAATGGCTTTGCCCAAAATGATGATAGCGATATGGACAATAAAGTCCAGGCTGAGGTGGTCTTAGATGGAAATGAGGAACTTGTTGGGAACTGGAACAAAGGTGACTCTTGTTTTGTTTTAGCAAAAATTTGGTGGCATTTTTGCCCCTGCCCTAGAGATTTGTGGAAGCTTGACCATGAGGGAGATTACTTAGGGCATCTAGCAGAAGAAATTTCTAAGCAGCAAAACATTCAATAAATGACTTGGGTGCTGTTAAAAGCATTCAGTTTTAAAAGGGAGCACAAAAGTTTGAAAAACAGAGCACAAAATTTGAAAAATTTGCAGCCTGACAATGTGATAGAAAAGAAAATCCCGTTTTCTGAGGAGAAATTCAAGCCAGCTGCAAAAATTTGCATAAGTAATGAGGAGCCAAATGTTAATTCCCCAAGACAATGGGGAAAATGTCTTTAAGGCATGTCAAAGGTCTTCATGGCAGCCCCTCCCATCACAGGCCCAGAGACCTAGGAGGAAAAAGTGGTTTGCTGGGCGAGGCCCAGAGTCCCTCAGCTGTGTGTGGCCTAGGGACTTGATGCCCTGCATCCAGCTGCTCCAGCCATGGCTGAAAGGGGCCAATGTAGACCTCAGGCCCTGGCTTCAGATGGTGCAAGCCCCAAGCCTTGGCAGCTTCCACATGGTGTTGAGCCTGCTGATGCGCAGAAGTCACGAATTGAGGTTTGGGAACCTCCACCTAGATTTCAGAAGATGTATGGAAGTGCCTGGATGCCCAGGCAGAAGTTTGCTGTAGGGGCAGGGCTCTCATGGAGAACCTCTGCTAAGGCAGTGCAGAAGGGATATGTGGGGTCAGAGCCCCCACACAGAGTCCCTCCTGGGGCATCACCTAGTGGAGCTGTGAGAACAAGGCCACTGTCCTCCAGATCCCAGAATGTTAGATCCACTGACAGCTTGCACCATGTGTCTGGAAAAGCTGCAGACACTCAACGCCAGCCCATGAAAGCAGCCAGAAGGGAGACTGTACCCTGCAAAGCCACAGGGGCAGAGCTGCCCAAGACCACAGGAACCCACCTCTTGCATCAGCGTGACCCAGACATGAGACATGGAGTCAAAGGAGATCATTTTGGAGCTTTAAGATTTGACTGCCCCACTGGATTTGGAACTTGCATGGGCCTTGTAACCCTCCTTTTTTGGCCAATTTCTCCCATTTGGAACGGTTATATTTACCAAATGTCCGTACCCCCATTGTATCTAGGAAATAACTAGCTTGCTTTGGTTTTATGGGCTCACAGGTGGAAGGGACTTGCCTTGTCTCAAATGAGACTTTGGACTGTAGACTTTTGAATTAATGCTGAAATGAGTTGAGACTTTGGGGGACTGTTGGGAAGGCATGATTAGTTTTGGAATGTGAGGACATGACATTTGGCAGGGGCCAGGGGCAAAATGATATGGTTTGGCTCTGTGTTCCCACCTAAACATCATCTTCAACTGTACTCCCATAATTCCCACGTGCTGTGGGAGGGACCTGGTGGGAGACAATTGAATCATGGGGGTGGT